>NC_045787.1:60545355-61867818 GCF_009873245.2 Balaenoptera musculus | reverse complement strand
AGTATAGAACTGATATAAAAAGAGACAAACAGATCAATGAAACTGAATAGTGAGGTTTTTAAAAGTCACATATATCTCTATGGCCAAATGATCTTCAACATAGACCAAGGGCAATTCAATGGGTAAAAGAAACACTTTTCAGCTAATAATGCTGGAACATTTGGATATCCATATGTAAAAAATCAATCAATCTATCTATCTCATACTGTATGTGAAAACACAAAACGGATCATATATCTAGCTATAAAACTTTAAACTTCTGGTAGAAAACAAGAAAAAATTATTTGCAACCTTAGGCTAGGCAAAGATTTCTTAGGTATGGTATTAAAGCACTATCCTTAAAAGAAAAAAAGTGATAAACTGGACTTTATCAAAATTAAGTACTTCTTTTCAAGACACTGTTAAGAAAGTGAAAAAGACTAGGCAAAAAACAGAAGATGCACCCAACCCCCAGCTTTGGGGCAGAGTTAGGGAAGAAAGAAGAAGCAGCAGAAAGGGACTTGGGGTTGTTTTGATGATGTGGTTTTTGTGATTGTTAATTTTATATTTGGCATGTGATTGGCAACATGAGCTCTTCTGTGATGTGGAGTCATCTACAACTTCTAGGTTTGGATGTAGCAATGTGGAATAGAATGGATGTAGCAATGTGGAATAGAATGGATACAAATAAGGACTACTATTGTATTTTATACCTATTATATGCCATCTCATTTGGGGCATCTTGGGGATGGAGTAGTAAACAAAATTAACCCAGTCTGTTCTCTCCTGTAGTTTACAATTCAGAGAGAATAAACTTTCCAAATTTAGAAAACAAAAATCTAATTGTATTTTTTTTAAACTGGTGCTTCTGAAAGGAATGCCCTTTATATATATATATATTTTTTTTTTTTTTTAATTTGGTTGTGCCAGGTCTTAGTTGCAGCAGGCAGGTTCCTTAGTTGTGGGAGGCAGTCTCCTAGTTGCGACTTGTGGGCTCCTTAGTTGTGGCATGCGAACTCTTAGTTGCGGCAGGCATGTGGGATCTAGTTCCCCAAGCAGGGATTGACCCCGGGCCCCGTGCATTGAGAGCACAGAGCCTTAACCATTGCACCACCAGGGAAGTCCCCAAAAATCTAATTTTAATGGTAGTAACTAAGAAAAGGAAAAGCAAATAACCAGGGGATCTAACCGATCATGAAGAGCACTATGGCTAAGAATGTGCGCTACTCAGATCTCCTGTGTGCGTAGCATAGCTGACTGACAACCCCAGCTGCTGCCTCTCTGGATCTACCACCACATTTGGAACCGAGGTCATGTCCCTGCTGAACTGCAGCCAGCCAGTGACTGAGCACTGCAGAGATGCTAGAGCCAGGCTTCCTGCAGGACAAAGGACCCTTCTAATGAGCAATTCTGACTTGGGAACTCCCCATTTGCCTAGCCAAAAACTTTCTTAGAAGAGTGCTGCAGTCTTTTCTAACCAATTCTCCTTCCTTCTCCTCCTTCAATAGATGTCAGACGTGCCTTGGAACCTGAGGCTTTCCCTGCTTACTCTTGCTTCCTCCTTTTTATCTTCCACAGGATATCCTCTAATAATCTCTTGCATGTCTAATCCTGTCATGGCATCCGCTTCTTGGAGGACTCGAACTAACACAGAAGCTTTCCCTGTGAAAGTGCCATTTAAGCGAAGACCTAAGGGAGTAGAAGTTAGATGAAAATTTGAAGGAAGAAAGAGACAGCCCTGAGTTAGACAGGAGCTTGGCCACAGGTGCCTGGTACATGCTTAATACTCAATAAACATCGCTTGACTAAATGGAATACAAGTGCTTTATTAGGGCCAGTAATATTCCTCATAAACAGTTTACAAAGGGAGTTCTTTTATTATCCCTATTATGACAAATGACAAAACTGAGGACAAGAACTGTAAAGTACCTTGCGCAAGGTGAGGCAGCCGTTGAAAAGCACAAACTAGGATACAAACTTAGGTTTGTTTGTTTCCAAGCTCGTTATTCTTAACTGCTTAAATATCAAGTTATACTGGCTCCCCTCAGAGGATTTGAAAGTGGGCTTTGAAAAGAAAATGTGTATAATATAATTTTTTAAAATTCGTAATCCATCTAAAGGCCACTGCCTCTTCTAAAAACAGGGCAAGAGATATCATGAATGGAAAAAGATATTCCATGCAAATGGAAATCAAAAGAAAGCTGGAATAGCAATTCTCATATCAGACAAAATAGACTTTAAAATAAAGACTATTACAAGAGACAAAGAAGGACACTACATAATGATCAAGGGATCAATCCAAGAAGAAGATATAACCATTGTAAATATTTATGCACCCAACATAGGAGCACCTCAATACATAAGGCAAATACTAACAGCCATAAAAGGGGAAATTAACAGTAACACAATCATAGTAGGGGACTATAACACCCTACTTTCACCAATGGACAGATCATCCAAAATGAAAATAAATAAGGAAACACAAGCTTTAAATGATACATTAAACAACATGGACTTAATTGATATTTTTAGGCTATTCCATCCAAAAACAACAGAATACACATTCTTCTCAAGTGCTCATGGAACATTCTCCAGGATAGATCATATCTTGGGTCACAAATCAAGCCTTGGTAAATTTAAGAAAATTGAAATCGTATCAAGTATCTTTGCCGACCACAACGCCATGAGACTAGATATCAATTACAGGAAAAAATCTGTAAGAAATACAAACACATGGAGGCTAAACAACACACTACTTAATAACCAAGAGATCACTGAAGAAATCAAAGAGGAAATCAAAAAATACCTAGAAACAATGACAATGAAAACATAACGACCCAAAACCTATGGGATGCAGCAAAAGCACTTATAAGAGGGAAGTTTATAGCAATACAATCCTACCTTAAGAAACAAGAAACATCTCAAATAAACAACCTAACCTTACACCTAAAGCAATTAGAGAAAGAAGAACAAAAACCCCCAAAGTTAGCAGAAGGAAAGAAATCATAAAGATCAGATCAGAAATAAATGAAAAAGAAATAAAAGAAATGATAGCAAAGATCAATAAAACTAAAAGCTGGTTCTTTGAGAAGATAAACAAAATTGATAAACCATTAACCTGACTTATCAAGGAAAAAAGGGAGAAGACTCAAATCAATAGAATTAGAAATGAAAAAGGAGAAGTAACAACTGACACAGCAGAAATACAAAGGATCATGAGAGATTACTAAAAGCAACTCTATGCCAATAAAATGGACAACCTGTAAGAAATGGACAAATTCTTAGAAATGCACAATCTTCCGAGACTGAACCAGGAAGAAATAGAAAATATGAACAGACCAATCACAAGCACTGAAATTGAAACTGTGATTAAAAATCTTCCAACAAACAAAAGCCCAGGACCAGATGGCTTCACAGGTGAATTCTATCAAACATTTAGAGAAGAGCTATCACCTATCCTTCTCAAATGCTTCCAAAATATTGCAGAGGGAGGAACACTCCCAAACTCATTCTACGAGGCCACCATCACCCTGATAGCAAAACCAGACAAAGATGTCACAAAGAAAGAAAACTACAGACCAATATCACTGATGAACATAGATGCAAAAGTCTTCAACAAAATACTAGCAAACGGAATCCAACAGCACATTAAAAGGATCATACACTATGACTAAGTGGGGTTTATCCCAGGAATGCAAGGCTTCTTCAATATATGCAAATCAAACAACGTGATACACCATATTAACAAATTGAAGGAGAAAAACCATATGATCATCTCAATAGATGCAGAGAAAGCTTTTGACAAAATTCAACACCCATTTATGATAAAAACCCCCAGGAAGCAGGCATAGAGGGAACTTTCCTCAACATAATAAAGGCCATATATGACAAACCCACAGCCAACATCATCCTCAATGGTGAAAAACTGAAACCATTTCCTCTAAGATCAGGAACAAGACAAGGTTGCCCACTCTCACCACTATTATTCAACATAGCTTTGGAAGTTTTAGCCACAGCAATCAGAGAAGAAAAAGAAATAAAAGGAATCCAAATCGGAAAAGAAGAAGTAAAGCTGTCACTGTTTGCAGATGACATGATACTATACATAGAGAATCCTAAAGATGCTACCAGAAAACTACTAGAGCTAATCAATGAATTTGATAAAGTAGCGGGATACAATATTAATGCACAGAAATCTCTTGCATTCCTATACACTAATGATGAAAAATCTGAAAGTGAAATTAAGAAAACACTCCCATTTACCATTGCAAGAAAAAGAATAAAATATCTAGGAATAAACCTACCTAAGGAGAAAAAACACCTGTATGCAGAAAATTATAAGACACTGATGAAAGAAATTAAAGATGATACAAATAGATGGAGAGATATAGTATGTTCTTGGATTGGAAGAATCAACATTGTGAAAATGACTCTACTACCCAAAGCAATCTACAGATTCAATGCAATCCCTATCAAACAACCACTGGCATTTTTCACAGAACTAGAACAAAAAAAGTCACAATTTGTGTGGAAACACAAAAGACCCCGAATAGCCAAAGCAATCTTGAGAAAGAAAAATGGAGCTGGAGGAATCAGGCTCCTGGACTTCAGACTATTACTACAGTAATCAATACAGTATGGTACTGTAACAGAAACAGAAATATAGATCAATGGAACAGGATAGAAAGCCCAGAGATAAACCCACGCACATATGATCACCTTATCTTTGATAAAGGAGGCAAGAATATACAGTAGAGAAAAGAGAGCCTCTTCAATAAGTGGTGCTGGGAAAACTGGACAGCTACATGTAAAAGAATGAAATTAGAACACTCCCTAACACCATACACAAAAAGAAACTCAAAATGGATTAAAGACCTAAATGTAAGGCCAGACACCATCAAACTCTTAGAGGAAAACATAGGCAGAACACTCTATGACATAAATCCCAGCAAGATCCTTTTTGATCCAGCTCCTAGAGAAATGGAAATAAAAACAAAAATAAACAAATGGGACCCAATGAAACTTAAAAGCTTTTGCACAGCAAAGGAAACCATAAGCAAGAGGAAAAGACAACCCTCAGAATGAGAGAAAATATTTGCAAATGAAGCAACTGACAAAGGATTAATCTCCAAAATTTACAAGCAGCTCATGCAGCTCAATAATAAAAAAACAACCAACCCAATCCAAAAATGGGCAGAAGACCTAAATAGACATTTCTCCAAAGAAGATATACAGATTGCCAACAGACACATGAAAGAATGCTCAACATCATTAATCATTAGAGAAATGCAAATCAAAAGTACAATGAGATATCATCTCACAGTGGTCAGAATGGCCATCATCAAAAGATCTAGAAACAATAAATGCTGGAGAGGGTGTGGAGAAAAGGGAACACTCTTGCACTGTTGGTGGGAATGTAAATTGATACAGCCACTCTGGAGAACAGTATGGAGGTTCCTTAAAAAACTAAAAATAGAACTACCATACGACCCAGCAATCCCACTACTGGGCATATACCCCGAGAAAGCCATAATTCAAAAAGAGTCATGTACCAAAATGTTCATTGCAGCTCTATTTACAATAGCCAGGACATGGAAGCAACCTGAGTGTCCATCATCGGATGAATGGATAAAGAAGATGTGGCACATATCTACAATGGAATATTACTCAGCCATAAAAAGAAATGAAATTGAGTTATTTGTAGTGAGGTGGATGGAGTTAGAGTCTGTCATACAGAGTGAAGTAAGTCAGAAAGAGAAAAACAAATACAGTATGCTAACACATATATATGGAATCTAAGGAAAAAAAAAAAAAGGTCATGAAGAACCTAGTGGCAAGATGGGAATAAAGACACAGACCTACTAGAGAATGGACTTGAGGATATGGGGAGGGGGAAGGGTAAGCTGTGACAAAGTGAGAGAGTGGCATGGACATATATACACTACCAAACGTAAAATAGATAGCTAGTGGGAAGCAGCCGCATAGCACAGGGAGGTCAGCTCGGTGCTGTGTGACCGCCTGGAGGGGTGGGATGGGGGCAGTGGGAGGGAGGGAGATGCAAGAGGGAAGAGATATGGGAACATATGTATATGTATAGCTGATTCACTTTGTTATGGGGCAGAAACTAACACACCACTGTAAAGCAATCATACTCCAATAAAGATGTTAAAAAAAAAATAAATAAAATAATAATAATAATTTTTAAAAAAAGAAGATGTGGCACATATCTACAATGGAATATTACTCAGCCATAAAAAAGAATGAAACTGAGCTATTTGTAGTGCGGTGGATGGACCTAGAGACTGTCATACAGAGTGAAGTAAGTCAGAAAGAGAAAAACAAATACCGTATGCTAACACATATATATGGAATCTAAAAAAAAGGTCATGAATAACCTAGGGGCAAGATGGGAATAAAGATGCAGATCTGCTAGAGAATGGACTTGAGGATACAGGGAGGGGGAAGGGTAAGCTGGGACAAAGTGAGAGAGTGGCATGGACATATATACACTACCAAATGTAAAATAGATAGCTAGTGGGAAGCAGCTGCATAGCACAGGGAGATCAGCTCGCTGCTTTGTGACCACCTAGAGGGGTGGGATAGGGAGGGAGATGCAAGAAGGAAGAGATATGGGGACATATGTATATGTATAACTGATTCACTTTGTTATAAAGCAGAAACTAACACACCATTGTAAAGCAATTATACTCCAATAAAGATTAAAAAAAAAAAAAAAAGAGACATCCTGAATTACCCTGGTGATGTGTATGAAAGTCATGAAGTAACTGGATAGGATTTCACTAATGGAGTCCATGTTGCAAGCAGGGTTCAATAGTCAGAGAAACAGAAGGTTGAAAGAAATCCTAGGCAGTTCCTCTTAAAGTAATGCTACTTGGAGATACACAGATGTCTTTCTTTTTTTTTTTTTTTTTTTTTTTTAGTTAATTTATCTATTTAATTTTGGCTGTGTTGGGTCTTCTTTTCTGTGCGAGAGCTTTCTCTAGTTGCGGCAAGCGGGGGCCACTCTTCATCACGGTGCGCGGGCCTCTCATTGTCGCAGCCTCTCTTATTGCGGAGCACAAGCTCCAGACGCGCAGGCTCAGTAGTTGCGGCTCACGGGCCTAGTTGCTCCGCGGTATGTGGGATCTTCCCAGACCAGGGCTTGAACCCGTGTCCCCTGCATTAGCAGGCAGATTCTCAACCACTGCGCCACCAGGGAAGCCCCAGATGTCTTTCTAATTAGGAAGGAGTGACTGAAACCAGAGGTACAAGATAGAGTTAGATGACTTTAAAACTCTTCAAACTTACCAACTTCTCACTATCCAGTGTGATCCTCTACATGTCATGGGGACACTTTGAAAGTGCATTCTTTTGGGTGCAACTTGAGAACAAATACTGACTGTTGAATTTAGCAGTATTCTTGGGAATTCAAAATACACTATTGCATCATTCTATCTCTAATGAATTTATTGTAGAACAATCTCAGCAAATGATTATAGAGTATTAGAACTAAAATGAAGTTTAGCAATTATCCCTGCTCCTCATTTTATATGTAAGAAAACAATGGATGTATTAAAGATAGACAAGGAAATGAATTAATATGTACTAAATCATTTAAAGTATATCAGCATATAATTTCAATTTAGATATTGCCCGAGAATAGACAGAACAGTCAAAGAAGGCAGTTGTAAATTCTACATGAATACACTGTGAATGTAGTTCGCTACTCATTCACCTGGATCGAGCCCTTGGAAATTTCAAGTTGAAATTACTGCCATGGGTTCTCATGCCTTCAGAAATTTCTATAGTAAAATATAAATCTGAGTAGCAATTTGCTCAGAGTGATAAAAGCCTGATTTAGTGGGGAGAGGAGTTAATGAAATTTATTGCTTTGTATGATTATAAAAGTAATAAAGGCTTACTGGGAAATTTTTAGGAAATACAGAAATGTATCAAGAAGGAAGTAAAAAATTAAAATTGATGGGATACAATATAACTAAAGTCTGTGACCTGAAAGCTGGCTTTTAAAAGGTTAATTTCATGAAGACAAAAATAAGAATTAAATGCCAATCAAAATCTCAATTTTCGGGCTTCCCTGGTGGCGCAGTGGTTGAGAATCTGCCTGCCAATGCAGGGGACACGGGTTCGAGCCCTGGTCTGGGAAGATCCCACATGCTGCGGAGCAACTGGGCCCGTGAGCCACAACTACTGAGCCTGCGCGTCTGGAGCCCGTGCTCCGCAAAAGAGAGGCCGCGACAGTGAGAGGCCCGCGCACCGCGATGAAGAGTGGCCCCCGCTTGCTGCAACTAGAGAAAGCCCTCGCACAGAAACGAAGACCCAACACAGCGAAAAATAAATAAATAAATAAATAAATAAAATTTTTTAAAAAATCTTAATTTTCATCATCATGAATGTTTGTTTAACAGATATGATTCAATATGGCCCAGATTAATATCACAGTCTTTAACTTTTATTACTTTGAAAACTCAAGAACTGAACAACCTAAAATAATATTCTAAGAGATTCAAAGTAAAAGAAATTCTGTGAATGGAAGAATAATTTACTAGGCAATGAGGATCTAAAAAATCGTTCTTAGTGGTAGGTTCCAAACAACTTGTTAGAATAACTGCAATTAAATGAGCTAATTAGAACCCCCAAACCCTTATTTTTTTCATTGACTCAACAGTCATTTTTAAAATGGCATCTGATTTTTCTAACCCGAGTCCTGAAGTTATATGGATATATAGATTTTTCAACGTTATGTAAAGGTTAACAAATTCTAAGGACATGTAAAGGAACAAAATCAGTATCACAAACACTTCTTTACATAGTTCATCACTAAGGATTTGTTTCACATTTACTCTCTTGATCTTGTTTCTTTCCCTCCTGGGAAGGTTTCACTCACTAACTCATTTGTTCATTCATTTAATCAGTCTTTCAGTCAATCAACAAATATTTATTGAGCACCCATTATCTTCTGGATAAATAGTTACAATAAGAATGTCACTATTTGGGAGGTGGAGGGTAGTAGTAATGAAAAGCTGAATAGAAGAAACAGCTAATTAGAGAAGGAGCCAAACTTCAAGACCAAACATGTAGTATGTGAACAAGATTAAACCACAACAAGAGCTAGAAAAGCGTTATTGAGAAACAGGGTTTAATTCAAAAGAATCTGTCCTCAAAAGGAAAAGTAAAGACAAGGGCTGGAAGAAAAGTGAGCTTACTGTCCAAAAAGGTAATTCTCATAAGTATCAGAATGTAATGCTTCAGTTTCTAAATTTTTCTATTTGCATTCCACCTAGCTTTATACCACACTCTCTTCTCTTGCAATTTCTTCTTAAAGAGCTCCAGTCAGAGAAGAGTTTTTCAGGGAAATGTTAACCAGATGGCTTTTTCTAATCTTCCTTGGAAAAAAAATCAAAGTAGGGTTTGAAAGTAACACCGCCACCTACAAGTAAGTACTTTGAAAAGAAAAATGACTGAAATCCCAGTCATCTGGGTAGACGTCCAAGCTGCCAGAAATCTAAGAATAAAGTTTTGGAGTGGGGCTTCTGGTTTACAGAAAATAGAAATGTGATTAAAATAAAATAAGAAAAGAAAAATAACTTAAAAGTCTTGGCATATTTCAAAAACAAAAAGTCTATTTGCCTATGTTTTTTGTCTCCATATCAGCTACATCTTTCAAGTCACGTGAGATCCTTGGCCAAGTAACTTTAAACATCTCCACATCTCAGTTTCCTTATCTGCCTGGGGATATTATAAGAGCATCTGCGTCTTGGTTGTGAGGATTAGATTCTTAGTAATTATTAAGAATTGCTAAATTTCAACTCAGATACTTGTCCATTTCATCTTTTCCTGAGTATCATCATGGTAGCCTTAACTACTGCTAATGGCCGGGACTCCTTCCCTTCCACCACCACCTGCCCCAAAACAAAGTTACCAGACCCTTTGTTTTTAGGTGAAACTGAGACTATGCATAGGATTGCTGAGTAATAAGTACTTTCTGAGTCACCCTGCAACTTGAACACCTGGTTGCTACCGTAAGGAGAGAACCCTAAGCTGAACTTCAGCATTAATAAAATAAAGTAGGTCTATAAAAAATATCTAATGAATTGAAATTTTAGATTTTAGTTTTAGCAGTCACTGAATTCAGCAGGTAGCTCCAAATTCCAAACACATAACAGAGGCATGTGTCTTGACATTAAAATTATACTTACGAACTTTAGAAGCCAGCTTCTTTTAGGTATTGCAGTATCAAAATCAGGGGAGCTTGATTCCCACAGACCACGACTTGATGTTTTTGAGGGATGCGTAGGTGGAGGTGAGGGAAAGGGGATAAAAAGGATGCTGAATACACCAAATTGTACCAACACACTACCCAGATGGTACCACTCTGATAAATAATCGATATTATTCATTAAATCAATCTGAATATCATCCAGCTCTTTATGTAGCATCTAGAAAGTAGATGTATTTAAAAAGATAGATAAGAAATATAAGTGAGGAAAGGAAGGAAAAGATACCTGCCAACTGAGGTTAAATTTAACTCAAAAATGAAAAATATGAAGATAAAAATACAAAGATATGTTCAGCCATCTGTAGAATGATTTCCCTGGCAAAATTTTTGAAATATGCCAATACCAAGTGTTGATAAGGATGTCAAACAATGAGAAATCTTAAATACTTCTGGTATTTAAAACCACTTTGTTTAAAACCACTTTGGAAAACACCGGCACTTCAAATAACTTTGAATAAGTATATATTTTGAAATCCAGCAATTCCTCTCCTAAGTATATACTCTAAAGAAATTCTTACCCAGGAGACATGTACAATTATGTTAATACCAGCATTGTTTCAAATAGAAAAAAATAAAAACCTGGTAACTCAAATACCTGTTGACAAGAAACTGAGTGAATAAGTTGTAGTTTATTCATAAAAGGAATACAGCAGTGAAAATAAATTGTAGCTACATATGTCAACACGGATGAACTTCACAAATCTGAATGCTGAAGAAAAATAAAAAGAGCAAGTTGCAAGATGATTCCATTTATACAAAGTTCAAAAACACACAAAACTAAACAATTTGGTTTTTGTTTGTTTGTTTTTTAAAGTATTTGTTTATTTATTTAGTTATGGCTGTGTTGGGTCTTCGTTTCTGTGCGAGGGTTTTCTCTAGTGGCGGCGAGTGGGGGCCACTCTTCATCGCGGTGCGCGGGCCTCTCACTATCGCGGCCTCTCTTGTTGCGGAGCACAGGCTCCAGATGCGCAGGCTCAGTAATTGTGGCTCACGGGCCCAGCTGCTCCGTGGCATGTGGGATCCTCCCAGACCAGGGCTCGAACCCGTGTCCCCTGCATTGGCAGGCAGATTCTCAACCACTGCGCCACCAGGGAAGCCCCAACAATTTGTTATTTAGTCATACATTCATATGTGGTAAAACTATAAAGAAAAGCAAGGGAATGATAAATACAAAATTCAGGGTACCAGATATCCATGGGGAAAGGGAGGAAATAAGAGGGATGAAATAGTTGAAGGACAGAGCACAGGTTATAGAGTAGTAATATTCTATTTCTTAAACTAGGTGGTGGGTACCTGGGTGTTCACTTATTGTTATTAATAATAATACTTTATGTATTTGTTATACGTAATGACAAAATAAAATTCTTAAGTCAGAAATTATACATCATAAGAGATATTCGATTAATGTGAGATTTAAGTTTTACAGACATCCAAAATTCAGCCAAAGTAATCTGGACATAACCTCAGGGAGGTCTGATTGGATTGAAATATTATGAATATAATCAATTGTTCAGTAGACCTTTGGTCTTGTAATGATTTGTAATTCTTCTGTGGTAAGAACTTGAATTCTATATACATAAATTCTAGTTTCACAGAATTTCTGGCTACCGAATGAATCTACCTAGGATGGCTTGGAATACACCTAAAAAATTAATTTTATTGTTCTCTTCTTACCTTTATATTCATGGGGACGCGTGAACTAATTTTTTAAAATTATTTTTTCTTTGTGGAAATGATGTCCACAAAAAAGCCAACTTTTAGTGCTGGTTTGGAACTGTAGAAAAAGAGAAACAGCTTAATTAAAAAGTGGTTCCTGGAAAAAAAAAAAAAAGTGGTTCCTGGGACTTCCCTGGCAGTTCAGTGGTTAGTACTCTGCACTTCCACTGCAGCGGGCACGGGTTCGATTTCTGGTCAGGGAACTAATATTCCGCATGCCGCGGCATGGCCAAAAACTAAGAAGTTGTTCCTAACTAGAAGGTTTATCTTTTAAAAAAGGATATGCTATTGAGAAATTTGTAATTTGAAGATTTCTGAAGGTGCCAAGATACGTACCCCAAGAATGAAGAGGGAAGAAATGATAAAAAGGAGATTATTGCGTGACTGTACTTACACAGCAGTAATGCTCTTGACACACCAACTCAAACTCCCAGCAAGATCACTGATCTCAAGAATGTATTTATTAGGCCATCAGACTTAATGATATTAGCCAACTAATTTTCCTTGCTGTGATTTCATACTCCTTGTGGTTATAATTCGACTTCCTGTATTGCTTCCCTATAAAAAGAGGATGGACATATCTACCAGCATTGTGTTGGATATTTTCCATTTGGCCTGCATATCTAGCCCACCCATCCCACCCTGCTTTCTGCCGGAAAGACTGACCTATATGGACTCTACCACCGGGTTTCCTTGCCCACCAAGCTTCCTGTTGAGTTGGATCAACCCAGAGACTCGGGAGATCAGAGGGAGGGAGAAAAGACAGGTTGGGTTTTTATTCCGCAGGCTTCTTCCTGTGGTGTCATTGTAGGCTGGCCATGCTCATAACTGAAGGTTTCCAGTAGCTTTTTTCACACAGCCTTCTCTGTCTCCGGGTTCCAATCATTGCTTCTTTCCCTCACTTCTTCAGGCTGTCAAAAAAGCCTGACCCCGGGCTTCCCTGGTGGCGCAGTGGTTGAGAATCTGCCTGCCAATGCAGGGGACACGGGTTCGAGCCCTGGTCTGGGAAGATCCCACATGCCGGGGAGCAACTGGGCCCGTGAGCCACGACTACTGAGCCTGTGCGTCTGGAGCCTGTGCTCCGCAACAAGAGAGGCCCGCGCACCGCGATGAAGAGTGACCCCCGCTTGCCGCAACTAGAGAAAGCCCTCGCACAGAAATGAAGACCCAACACAGCTAAAATAAATAAATAAATTTATTTAAAAAAAAAAAAAAAAAAAAAAAGTCTGACCCCGTGACCCTGCTTTTGCTCTCAGAATGCCTGGAAGAGTAATCATATACAGTCTACCCCCAGAAACAGCAATCCTCCAACTAACCAGTCATGAGCACAGTGTCATGGTGTGAGGATGGTGTGAAACATTTTTTTATTTTTTCCATTAAATTATCTCCATGCAGAGACAGCATCAGATGGGTGCCAGCGTCCCTTTTTTTTCTCGTCTCATCTTGTCTTCCCTTTTTTTCCCTCTGCCCTATCCCCAGGATCCTCTCCATCAGTCAGTGCTCTCTGTGGTCAAGTCCATGGAAATTCCTGTCTCTAGTACAGTTCTAGGAGGGCAATTGTGAGACCTCTCAAACCTTCATTTTAATTGACTAAGGCCTTTTAGGGTCTTTAGAGTGTAGCACCTACAAAATAAACCGCAAACACATTTTAAAAACGAGACATTTTTTCCTGCAAATATTGGTCTCCTCTTATAGTACAACGTGGGTATATTATTTTACTAAAGACCTTCTGCTCACCTGTGTGAGAAAGCGAAAGATTCGGGGGAGAGGGCAGGGAAGATGAAAAGAATGCAGTGGTAGCTGGAGATGCAAGTCATGTCCAGAGAGCATTTCAGCAAATGAAAATAGCATGTTGAAGTCCCCAAAGCTGGGAAGCTGGAACATTTGTGGAACTAAAATAAGGCCAGTGTAACTGAAGCTTTGTTAGCAAGAGACAGAATGGTTTGTGAGATAGAGCTGCGAATCAGAGAAGGCAGAGCATCACGGGTCACATTAAGGAGCTTGACTTTTATTCTAAGTAAAGAAAGGGTGGATGGTTTGGGGGAAACCTGAGGGAAGGCGAGTTAAGTAAATATTGTAAAAGTTTGGTTAAGAAAGATTGAGAAGCTGACCCATGTGATCTATTGCATATCACTCTATTTCTTGGCTTTCTTGCAAAATTTTTTTTTAATTGAAGTATAGTTGATTTACAATGTTGTGTTAGTTTCAGGTGTATAGCAAAGTGATTCAGTTGTGTATATATACATATACATGTATATATACACATATATATATACACACATATATATACACACATATATATATTCTTTTCCAGATTCTTCTCCCTTATAGGTTATTACGAAATACTGAGTGTAGTTTGCTGTAGGTTCTTTTTTTTTTTTTTTTTTTTACTGCATTGGATCTTCGTTGCTGTTCACGGGCTTTCTCTAGTTGCGGCGAGCAGGGGCTACTCTTTGTTGTGGTGCGCGGGCTTCTCATTGTAGTGACTTCTCTTGTTGCATAGCACAGGCTCTAGGTGCGCGGGCTTCAGTAGTTGTGGCTCGCAGGCTCTAGAGCGCAGGCTCAGTAGTTGTGGCACATAGGCTTATTTGTTCCACAGTATGTGGGATCTTCCTGGACCAGGGCTCGAACCCATGTCCCTTGCATTTGCAGTCAGATTCTTAACCACTGCGCCACCAGGGAAGCCTCATAAATATGTTCTTATAGTAAAAATTTTCAACAATACAAACTGAAAATTTCCCCTGACTTATCGTCCTTAATAATTCTTGAAACTTCCTCTCAGTTAACTATTATGTACTAGGAATGTTTACATCTACAACTAACAAGAAAACCTGGCTATCAATGACCTAAGCTAATTGGAGTTTGTTTGATAGGCAGCTGTTAGCGTTGGTTCAGTGATGTCAAGATGGCTGCCATAGCTCCAAGCATGGTATCTATCATTCACGAATCAGTGTGTGGCAATAGATAATTAATTTTCACCATTGTGTGGAATTCCATTGTACAAATATACTACACTGTATCCATTCTCCTGTTAACGGACACTTGGGTTATTTCCAGTTTAGGGGGTTTTGTTTCATTTGTATTGTCTGGTTTTGCTATTAAAAACATGTGCTATTAATAGTCTTATACAAGTCCTCTGGTGTACAGATTTCTCTAGGCTATACCTAGGAGTAGAACTTCTGAGTAACAGAGTTTTCACATTTCAATTTTATTTTATTATGCCCTTTATATAAATGGTATCATGTAGTACATATTGTTCTGTATCTTTAATTTATTGCATAAGCTCAAAGATTTTTCTCACTACTCGATCCCCAGCACCATTCATTCATTTAATAAATATTTATTAAATACCTACTCTGTACCAGGCTCAAGTTGGAAACATTTACTTGAGTTTTCCTCTGAAGTCCCTTCCCTCCCTATCTTCCATAAAGGCCCTCAATTCTGATCCTTCAGTTTACAAGTTTACAAGCCGGTATTATCCCAAGAATAGGGCCACTGCTAGTCCACAGGGTGCTTTTATGCTAGTTGAAAAAAAGGCATATCCCTCCCACGGCACCCAATCACATGCCAGGGTTACACACAGCCAGCACTGCGCGATGTTTGGTGAGCAGAGCTCAGCCTGAATTTCAGCCCCCTCACTCCCTCAGCAGATGCTCTTATGCAGGTACAACCTGTTCAACTGTACAGAGCAGCCCTGCCCCAGAAAGCTAGCTAATAGATGCAAACTTCTCTTTAACTGTCTCTCAACCTGGCTATACTCAAAGATGTTCTTCCTTTACCTCTGTTATTCTCTCCTTTACCTATTGCACTAAACAGACTGTAGGAAGAGTCCATAATATTTGCCATGAAGAAAATATTTGCCATGAAGAAAAGCAGCACCAATCAGTTCTTTTAAATATAAGTTCTGTGGCTCAAAAAGCATTCTTTGTCAGTAAAACCAACCCAGATACCCAAGCCATAATGATTTGGGTTGGCTTGGATGGAGAACTGGTATATGAGCCAGAAATGATCTCTGTGGGCTAGGAATAAAATATACCAGGTTCCTCTGAAGTGGCTTCACCCAATTTCTGTCTAGTGGCCCAATTTCTGTGGATGCAAAGTGACAGCAGACAAGCCAATCAAATTCTGTCTTTGAGAACTACACATGATAGATGAATATAGAAAGGACAGATTATTCCAGTTTAATGAGCCCAAGTAATAATGAGAAATTTATGATTTTTAGTGATACTCAGGGTTGCACTAGGATGAAGGGAAATTTGGAGCCTGAGGCAACTTCCTTTGTATAAAACTTCCAACAGAGAATGAAATCTGTGTGACTCTTCTTAACACTAATTGGTCATTTCCCCCACAGTTAAGTAGAAAATGTCTTATATCATTTTCTAAGTTCTGCTTTTCTCTGCAACCGGATGCTAACTTCCCCAAGACGACTTCCTTGTGAGTTCTTTAACCCCTGGCAGAGTGCTGAACATGCACATAAGAAGAATTCAATAAATATTTGAGAGGCTGAATTACTTTTTAAAAAATTGTTAATAATTCAACCTAAAACATTTAAGTATCAAATAACATATAACCATTATAAAAAATGTAAACAGTGTAAGTTGGAGTTCATGTACTTTTTTTCTCCTCCATTCTCAACTATCTCTGCTGAAGGCTTATCACTGTTAACAGTTTTTTATATGTATTCCCAGACCTTTTTACATGCACAGACATATTAATTTGTAAGGTTTTTCCTTACATAAAAATGGAATCATATATTGTTCTGCAACTTGCTTTTTTAAATTAAACAATTTTTTGGTCTGTTCTTCGTGTCACTGTGTGTGGTATGTACCTCATTGTTTTGGATGGCTGCTTCCATGGTGTCCCTTTCATAGGATGGATATGTTAATTTTTTAAATAACCATCTATAGCTGAATATCTAGGTAGTCTCCAAGCCCTCACTATTATGAATAATGCTACAATGAACACCCTTGTACATATATTCTTGCACACTTTGGTGGTATTTTTGTAGGCTATAGACCCAGATGTGGAATTACAGGGGAACTTATAGTGATGTTTTGAAAAGGACATTTAGTTAGGAAAGTCTAAATTCTAGGCTTGACTCTGCCACTTCTAATCTGTGTTACTCTGAGCAAGTCACTTCAACTCCCTGAGATTCTTTTATTTCATCTGTAAGAGAAGGAAAAATCTCAGTATGTTTCATAGGATTGTTGCGAAAATCAAATGACCAAACTAAAGCATCATGGTTGACTAATATTAGATTTCAGTATAGTATTAGCAGAATAGGAGTATTTCTTCAGCCTTTTTGTAATCTGCTGAATCTCATTAGATGACTTGCCAATTTCTAGTAGTCGGCTGAAATGTTCCTCTTTTGAATATAGTATAGGGAACCAAG
This sequence comes from Balaenoptera musculus, assembly GCF_009873245.2. Lineage (NCBI taxonomy): Eukaryota > Metazoa > Chordata > Mammalia > Artiodactyla > Balaenopteridae > Balaenoptera > Balaenoptera musculus. The sequence goes on along the minus strand of NC_045787.1, from coordinate 61,850,434 downwards.
TAGAAGAGTATTATTGAAATCAAATAGACAAACCATTGCATTCTGTGGAAATAGGTCTTCTTCCTTGAAAAGATGAATTCAGATCTCAGTTTTGATCATCCTTAGAAGAGCATGAAAGTGACCCATAATAAACTCCAAAAACAGAAATACAAAGAAAATGTCTTCTCTAGAATCCTATAAGGCAGCGGTCGCCAGCCTTTTTGGCACCAGGGACCGGTTTCATGGAAGACAGTTTTTCCACGGGGTGGGGAGAAATGGTTCAGGCAGTAATGCGAGTGATGGGGAGCCATGGGGAGCAGTAAATGCAGCTTTGCTCGCTGGGCCTGCCACTCACCTTCTGCTGTGCGGTCTGGTTCCTAACAGGGGGTTGGGGGACCGCTGCTACAAGGTCGTAGGCAGAGAAAGTCTTTGTAATCAAAAAAATCCATTATAAATACCTTTACTGGCTAAAAGTACTTGTGCCAGTCATTTTGTTATCAAAACCTGAGCTTCAGTTCTGGTTTTTACCATTAAGTTGTCTGTGAGTAAGAACCTACATTTTCCTCACTTGCAAAATGAAGGGGTTGAATTAGATCATGTTTAAGTTCCCTTTTACTGAAACAATAGTAAAAATTATAATAGTTGCATGTATAAAGTGTTTACTGTATTAGAACCAGCACTGTTCTAATTGCTTTATATATGTTGATTCATTTAATCTTCACAGCAAACATATGAGGCAGGTACTACTATTATCATTTCCATTTTACAGATGAGGAAACTGAGGGACAGAGAGGTTAGGTGACTTGCCTAAGGTTACACAGCTAGTGAGGGACAGAGGCAGGGCTTTGGGTCTAGGTTGTCAGGCTCCAGAGTTCGTGCTCTGAACCTTTCATCCTGTGATTCTCTGATCTCCTCAAACACTTGAGTTCTTTGCTTTGTGTTCATATTTGAAAGAAACTTCTTTTCTAGGAGTTTCTTTCCACTTTGTTTTGTTTCAAAGCTTTATTGACATAAATTTATTTGGAGGTCCTTTTGTCTTTTTTGAGAAAAAAATTAAAAATGAATAACTTATATTAGTTTTCTACTGCTACATAACAAATTACCCCAAGATTTTGCAGCTTAAACAATAAACATTTATTATCTCACTTAATTTCTACTTAGCTGTGTGATTCTGGGTCAGGGTCTCCCATGAGCTCATAGTCATGTCATTGGCGAGGGCTGCAGTCACGTGAAGGGGCTGACAATCTGCTTCCAAGTTTACTCATGGCTGTTGGCAGGAGATTTCAGTTTCTCCCCACATTGGCCTCTTCATCAGGCTGTTCATACAACTTGGTAGCTCGTTCCTTAGAGTGAGAAATCTGAGAGAGACAGAGACAGAGACAGACAGAGACAGAGAACCCAAGACAGAAGCTGAAGTCTTCTGTCCCAGCCGCTCTCCTAATCTTGGAGGTGACATTCCATCACTTCTGCCATATCTATTTGCTGGAAGCAAGTCACCAAGTCCAACCCAAACTCAAGGGGAGGGAAAGTAAGCTTCATCTCTTAAGGGGAAGAATATCAAAATATGTATAAATATATCTTTAAAACCACACTGAGTACAACAAAAACATACGAACAGTTGTATACTCACTGCCTCAAACTGGCAATTATTACCTTATCATATTTTCCTCAAAACATTTCAAACAAAAAACATTAGAAATAAAATCTCTTTGTTCCATACCCAGTCCCAATCCTTTTCCTATTCTCCAGATTCTAATCTCCCACAATTCTAAGATTATATGGTGTATCATTCCAGTCTTTTTATTCTTTTAAATACATATAGGTCAGGCTCCAATAGGTCAGGGACCTTGTCCCGCTAGCACCTGACATAGAATAGGCACTCAGGGCATATTTGTTGACTAAATCAATGATTTCTAGCCTACAGCCTCAGTCTTCTACTCTCCACTCCTATACCTGATGGATATTTCGAAATGAAAAGCCTGTCACACTCCCCCCCCAGCTTGAAAAATGCCATTGGCTCCTCCGCATGTGGAATAAAGTCCACTCTTCTTACCACGCATTAAAAGTTTCTGTGAAAACAACTCTCCCCTCCCCCCCCCCAAAGCAAAACAAACACCACTTCTTCTAATAGAGGAAGCAGAAGAAGAAAAACGCAAATCAGCTAATACTATTATAGCTGATGGCCCTGGTAAAAGAAGTCCCAGAGGAAGAGTTCAGAATCCATAGATAAAGGAGGTTATGTAATTATTTATAGATTTCATCTTCATTGTTGTTGTTTTTTTTTTTTCTTCATGCTCTTTCTCTTTCATGAGAAAAGTTTTACCTATTGTTTAAAGGGAAGGGAATCTAACATTTCATTGAGCACTTCACGATATGCCAGGCATTTGGCTAAATGCTATATTTACTTTATCCCATCTAATATAATTTTCTTCAAAAACCTAGAGTAGGTGTCACCTCTTCTTTCAAAAAGAAAATGACTGAGGTCAAAAATGTCAAATACACCAAGGAAAATAAAATGTGCTGGTGATTTCTACATTACAAGAAAGTACAAAAGACTTGTACAATGCATATGCTTCTTATTAGTTAATATTAGGTCGTGGGCCATCTGTGGTCACACATCTCATGTGTGATACTCTTGATGTGCCAGTCTTCCTCATAAACTCCTCTCCCATCTCTCTCTCTCTTCCTGCCCTCTCTTTCTCTTCTCTTCCTCTGGGCTTGCCTCTCTTTCCCTTGCTCTTTCTTAATCCCATTATTTTCCATTTTTTTTTTTTTTTGGTTTTGGTTTTTCGTTTTTCTCTCTGCCTACCTCTTAAGCCCATCAACAGCTTCACTGTTGCCTTCTAGGCCAAAAAGTTTACTGAAGGCTTGTCTAAGCTGAAGTGAAAGTAAACAGAAAGAAAGGCTTCCTTTAATTCCTGAGCTAGAATTGCAACAAAGTATAATGATGTTTCAGTACAATATGTGACCCAAAGTGATAAAGTTATATACTCTAGCCAGGCTTCAGCTTCCAACATGCAAGGGACAGTTGCCCACTTTCAGCTTCCAACATGCAAGGGACAGTTGCCCACTGAGCTCTTTATTTATTTATTTATTTATTTTTGGCTGTGTTGGGTCTGTGCAAGGGCTTTCTCTCGTTGCGGCGAGCGGGGGCCACTCTTCATCGCAGTGCGTGGGCCTCTCACTGTCGCGGAGCACAGGCTCCAGACGTGCAGGCTCAGTAGTTGTGCTTCACGGGCCCAGTTGCTCCGTCGCATGTGGGATCTTCCCAGAGCAGGGCTCGAACCCGTGTCCCCTGCATTGGCAGGCAGATTCTCAACCACTGCGCCACCAGGGAAGCCCTGCCCACTGAGCTCTTGATGAGATTCTCAATCATTACTGGTAATACGAAGGTTCTCATGTTTCCATTTTGAAAAAAAAGGACCTGTAACCAGGAGATGTTCGTATTTTATCAATATGTAGAAGTTGTAGAGGGAAGTTTCCCTGAGACTTGAAAAGTAAGAATGGAAGCAGAAGAAAAATTTTCTTTAAAGGACAGACAGGATGTGGAAATCTGAAAATAGCATCATGTGGAAAATTCAAGATGAGTCTGGTGGTCCTCAAATTCCACCCATTCATTAGGTCCTGAGAGTGCGGAGGCTGCTTTGGCAAACCAAAACTAGATTACTAATAATGCAGGAGGTTTTATACTCCGTTCGAGTGTTTAAGTGGAGGTTGCCCTCCATTTTGATGCTTTCTGATTCTCCACTTTTAGGCAAACGAGAAGAAACCAAGAGGATCATTCCTTTGGCTCGATTTCAAGAAAAAGGTATTCATTTACTTGCAAAACTTTTCAAGTGCTCTCTGAATATCAGACTCCATATTTAAACAAACCAAATCTTCATGAGCAAGCAGATGCTATAAATCATCAAAACAGCTCCCTCTTGCCCCACCTCCCGGGCAAACAAACAGGCATTAAAAGAAAATTAGCGTTGAAGAACGGAGCTAGTGGGTAGGTGGTTTATAGCTTGTGGGTTGATGATCTGACAACATTTTAGCAGAGAACTTTGCTGACTGGCAAAAAGCAGTGAGTTGCTAAACACTGAGAGATTGTTATGAAGACTTAAGGGCGAAGATATTGTTTCCTGGAAAAGGGGGCAGTGTTTGAAGACTATTGCCCTACCACTTTCATGATTTGAATCTCATGTGGAGGTGTCTTTCCTTAGTAAAAAGCAATTAGATTCTGGCCAGGTACCACCCCCTCCTCTTCAACAGACTCTTACCACCCTGAATTAATAACATACCTTGTTGACTCGTTAAGTCTTGGTGTCATTTTGATGCATATATTATTACAGCAATACATACAAAGCTACAATATTCAATCTGCTTAAACGATGTTAAGGCTATACTTTGGAGATGAGAAACTTTGAATTATCCAGTTGATTCAGGAAATGAGTTTACTGGCCTATTGTACATTCGTTGGAAGAATGAAAGAGAGAGAGAGAGAGAGAGAGAGAATCCCCTGAGGCTTAAATCTGAAGGGAACTCAGCTTTTCACTGTACTTTTAGAAATAAAATAGTAATGGTACTCATAAGGGAGTTTTATAAATCGGCATGCCCAAAATTTCTTTTTTAGCTATGTGCTCGTAACTGGGTAAGTGAATGAGCTGGACTGCATCAGGGACTAAAGGAAGCCACTTTGCTCTTTTTCTCCACTGCTCTTTCAAACCTCCTCTGTCAAATTATTCTTCTCCAGCCTTGGATGAAATCTGAGGCAGAGATCCTAGTTTTTCTGGTCACATTCGTGTATTAAAAAGCTCAATATCATCTAATATTAAAATGTTATGGTCTCATTTGATTCAAAGTTTCTATTTATGCCCCCATCCCCCATTCCCTCCATCCTCAGGCCTGAATCAAGCTTGCAAGCCCCAAATGGGAAAGGTCAGGGTGGTTTTGTGTGGAATGGGGGCGGGGGGAGGGGGGAGGGGTGTTCTTTCTTCCTAGACCCACTGACTTCTACACTTTCCAGGCTGCTCTTCGTGGCTTTTCTATGGTCTGATCAATGGAGGAGGTGGATTCAAGGACAAAGGCAATGTTCTCTGCCTGGTGCGGTGGACTTTCTGAGTTCTCACTACTGAAGACCTCCAACGTCCAGTTTCCTTTCACAGAAAATGATTTCAGACTGACGATTGCTTTCTCCACCACTTCCCACTCCAATCACCACATCTCAGCTTGAAGCTTTAGATGGCTCACGACCACCCTTTAGAAAGATTGTTTTGGTGGAGTCTCTCTTTTTTTTTGAATTTTATTTTTTTCATTTTTTTATACAGCAGGTTCTTATTAGTTATCTATTTTATACATATTAGTGTATGTATGTCAATCCCAGTCTCCCAATTCATCCCCCCCCCCCCCCCCCCACTTTCCCTCCTTGGTGTCCATACATTTGTTCTCTGGTGGAGTCTCTTTTAAGATGACCCAAATCCAGTTCTTTTTAATGTAATCCACATGCAGCCCACAGGAAACCTGTGTATTAGCCTCCTCAGATCCTTATTTCTAATTGCATTAATCAGGGTTCTCCAGAGAAACAGAAACAGTATGTGATAGAGATAGAGACAGATGTAGATAAAGAAAATTTTTTTACGTTTTATAAAAACTTTATTATAGACATTTAAAAACATACATGAAAGAAGAGGGAATAATAAAAAGTGAACTGATGTATACATCTCCCAGTTTCCACAATCATCAACAAACTGTCAGTTCTGTCTTATCTATGCCCACAGCCACCAGTATCCCTGGCCTTCTACCCCAGAACTATTTTGAAACAAATCCCAGATATCATATCATTTATCTGTAAATATTTTATTATATATCTCAAGAAGATACAGATTTTTTATAAAAAACACAATCACAATTATTACACTTAAAAATTAACAAAAAAAGTTCTTGGGCTTCCCTGGTGGTGCAGTGGCTGAGAATCTGCCTGCCAATGCAGGGGACATGGGTTTGAGCCCTGGTCTGGGAAGATCCCACATACGACGGAGCAACTAAGCCCGTGCATCACAACTACTGAGGCCTGTGCTCTAGAGCCCGCAAGCCACAACTACTGGGCCTTAATGCTGCAACTACTGAAGCCCACGTGCTGCAACTAATGAAGCCCGCACACCTAGAGCCTGTGCTCCACAACAAGAGAAGCCACCACAATGAGAGGCCCACGCACCACAACGAAGAGTAGCCCCCGCTCGCCGCAACTAGAGAAAGTCCATGCGCAGCAACAAAGACCCAACGCAGCCAAAAATAAATGAATAAAATAAATAAATTTTTTAAAAAAGTTCTTAATACCACCAAATGCTGAGTCAGTATTCACATTTTCTCAATTTTCATGTATATTTTAAAATATCTTATTTGTTTATCTATTTATTTATTTATTTGGCTGCATTGGGTATTAGTTTCTGTGCATGGGCTTTCTATAGTTGCAGCGAGCGGGGGCTACTCTTCGTTGTGGTGCGCGGACCTCTCATTGTGATGGCTTCTCTTGTTGTGGAACACGGGCTCTAGGTGCACAGGCTTCAGTAGTTGCAGCACGTGGGCTTCAGTAGTTGCACAATTTGGGAGCCTACTTTAAGGAAATGAATATAAAAAATTAGGCCTTTAAGTTTTACAAAATCATGAGACCGTGTGAGCACATTGCCAGAGCCCTTTCTGGGAGTGAGGGGCTTCATATAAATCTGACTCAAGACTCAGTCTATTTATGAAAGCATTAAATCTTTAAGGACGGGGCTTCCCTGGTGGCGCTGTGGTTGAGAATCTGCCTGCCAATGCAGGGAACACGGGTTCGAGCCCTGGTCTGGGAAGATCCCACATGCCGCGGAGCAACTGGGCCCGTGAGCCACAATTACTGAGCCTGCGCGTCTGGAGCCTGTGCTCGGCAACAAGAGAGGCCGCGATAGTGAGAGGCCCGTGCACCGCGACGAAGAGTGGCCCCAGCTTGCCACAACTAGAGAAAGCCCTCGCACAGAAACGAAGACCCAAAAAACCCAAAAATAACTAAATAAAAAAAAAAATAAAAAAAAAAAAAAAAAAAATCTTTAAGGACTATTCTAGATTGTACAATGGTGAATTGGGTTCTACAATCAGATCGGCAGACCTATATTAGATCAATTCAGCTATCTACCAGATACTTCCTGTATATTTTGGGAAAAGTTATTTAAATTCTCTAAGCCTCGATTTCCTATATTAGTAAACCCACTTCATACGATAGTTGCAAAGATGAAAATACGTAAGTGTGTAAAACATTTTAGCATAGCTCATAATTAGTGCTTAATAAGTGTTAGCTATTATTAGCTATTAGTATTAAAATCTGAAGTATCTGAACTCTGCCCTGTATTTGCCTTTTCAAAACTCACAGATCCTTAGTTCCTCACAACAAAATTCAAGGGATCATCTGTAAGGAAATAAAATCCAGAATATCCAAGTCTGAAGTTTCCTGGTGAGAACGAGCAGCTGGATCCCACTCTCCCCCGTGAAGTTCCCCTCCCGGTGGATCATCTTGCCACCATCCTACCTGGATGATAAGGAGCTGCCCCTCTTTGAACACACTGAGAACAGACTGGGCTGTGAAAAAAGAATCGACTAAAATCTAGGGGATAGTTTAAAAAAAGAATAAATAAAAATAAAGTATATCCAAGGTAGACTCTGCTTTCTCACAGCTATCTCCCCGTTCCACATGAGGCCTTAGAAAAAGAAATTTTGCTTGGATTCCTCCTAGCTTCCAATCTTCCTCATCATGGTAAATACCATACATGAGTACCCACCACATAGGTGTACAATCCCAGACACAGAACTAACATACAGTTAGGCAGGTTGGGCACTGCACAAAGATATCACATCTTAGAAGGCACTATTGGCATTGTAGACATCACAGATTTCTATGTTTACCAAAATAATTTTCTGGTGAATGGCAGCTAAGTATCTTGTTACATAGTCAATACATTGTGATACTTTTTATAATCATTGAAACTAGAATGCCTTGAGGAAGACTTGGGGAGGGGGTGCCTTTTCCACTTTGTACACATGTATGATGTGGGTGTGGAGGCCTTGACTGGGCATCTAGAATGTTTAAAGTCTAGAAAGAGGAAGAGAGATCCAGCTCCCTGGCTGTTACCCCAAACCTAGAGCCTGCTCTCTCAGTTCCCATTTCCTGTCTAAGGTCTTACCTCTTCCTCTAGCAACTGACAGAGAGAATTGCTCCACCCTTCAGGCAAGAGGTCTTTACTTTTTCAGAGCTTAATGATATAACTAGATTCATATAATACAATAATCTACAACAATAAATACACACATTGTAATAGAAAATGATTTCCTTATAAAGTTTCTAAGATACACACGTAGAGTTGTTTATTTTAAGGCCATGTTAATTTCAGGAAGAACAAATTTCTGTTACCCAAATGGCTGAGGATGTATTAAATTGAATAATAGATTACATCTGCTGTTTGCTTTGACAACTTCAGCTTTTATAATATCACATCTAAAACACGAGGAAAATATTACTAAGTTAATTTGGTTTTCAATGTAACACTCACTAGATATGATGTCATATTTCCTGAAACATCAATGAAAAGAGAACGTTTGGTTTTTCAAATGTGTTGGCCCAGTATAAATACAGCTATTTCCAACAACATCAGACCTAGCCATTTTTAGCCTTCCCACCCTTAGTATAAGTGTATTTCTTAAAACATGGTCCTTATTGCAATATTTTGTACTATGTTTAATTCTCAATATGTTCTGAGATTTAAGCTAAAACCAAGCCTTAATTCTAAATAAAAAAGAAAACAGTTTTTAAGGTGTATCTTTGTAACTGCAATATAGAATTTCCAAGTTAATTAAAAATATTAGCTTGTTATTGTTTAAACTTTCTTAGTGTAAAATATATCATACCTTCACAATAGTGTATATGTGTATATGTGCTGTTTAAAGAAGAATAATAAAAGAAGAGCTATGTACCTACTATCCATCTTAAGAAATAGAACATAACCAGTACCTTAGAAGTTTCCTTTCTACCTCTCCCTGGTGACGCTCCTTTCCCTGTCCACCATAAGTAACCATATGTTGAAACTTTGTTAATCATTCCATGCTTCTATCAATTGTTTTATCATATACCTGTATCCTTAAGCAATATATTGTCTAATTCTGCCTTCTTTTACAATTGATGTAAATGAAATCATACATATATAGGCTTGTATGATTTGCTTTTCTGTTCAACATGTTTTTGAGTTTTATCATCTATTGATACACAAAGCTGTATTTCATTCAGTTTTGCTACTCTGGTATTCCTTTGTTATGAGTAGACCACAATTTAGTTATCAATTCTACTACTGATGGGTGTTTGGGCTGTTTCCCTTTTTTTTTTTTTTTTTTTGTCTTTTTATGAACAATGCTGCTGTGAGTTTTTTTAAATTCACATCTCCCGTGTACATGTGCACAAGTTTCTTTAGAATATAAACCTAGAAGTGGAGAGTTTTAGTATTCATCAAAATAGATTAAGAAATCAAAGCAATGTCAAACCACAGTATTCACAGAACATATGTTTGATGATGATGATGATGATGATGATAATCTCCTTGCTGAATAGTGACAAAATAGGAGAGCTCATGCTTTGCTTACTAGCTCTGGCTTCAGAACATTACTAAATATCACCAATCTCACAGAAAGAAATTCCAAGAAACTTAACTCAAGTCCCCAGGTTTTTCCTGATAGGAGACAAGAGCTAAGAGTATGGAAGTCTTAATGAAGGGGTTTATCAATTGATGGTAAAGGTTTGCCAAGTGATACAGAACGAAGAACTGACTGCTGTGGGGAAAAATATGGGCTGGATAGGAACAAGAAAGCTTGACTTCTAAGCTGCTTCTATCTATAGATGGCTGTGTGGTTTTTGAGCAAATCAGGTAATATCACTGATTCTCCGTTTTCATGTCCATAAAATATGAAGTTTAGATTCAATGACCTTTGGGTCACTTCCTGCTCTAATTCTGATTCAGTGATTTTAAGTTCTTTTGGAAACGACAGCTTTGCTCGCCCCCTAGTGGTGTCCTCTGGCCTTGCAACTGGAGAAACCGGTTTAAAATGGTGGTTATTGTCTCTCAAAAACTTCCTTGTACAATGTATTTTAGGCATTATAATTAAAAGGCATGAAAATGAAAGGAAGCTTTTTGTGAAGTTATTAAATTTTTTGAAAACACACATTTAAATAAAAGTTTTTTTTCATTGACAAGAATATTTGGTTTTAACAATAATGTCCTTGAGCTGCACACTTATAATTTTTGCATTTATTTTAATAACTTTAAATACAAAATGAGAAAAAAAAAGGTTCTGCCTTCTTCGCCCAAGATGTAAAAAGAAATTAATTAATACATTTCCCTTCTACTAAATTAATGCCATTAATCATTATTTAAGTACTGTAGATAAAAGACCAGAGAGTTCCTGAGGATTAAAGAAAATAACTTACATAGTACCCTGCCCATAGTAGGCATTAAATACAGGTTAGATGAGTATGAATCTTCATCTGAAAAAAACCAACAACAACACTTTTTTTTCAGCTGGAGCCTGAGTTGTCTAGTGGATTGAAAGTAAAAGAGAATGGCATTGATCTACTTTGTAAAGCTCTTGGGAACAGACTTGCTTAACCACTTTAAGAATGGGTTTCTCTATTTGCAAGGAGGGAATAAAATTCCTGATGCTTCTTGAAATGACAGGGACATCATAAAGATTAGTGATTCGAATGTTGGTAAAGAATATCATATTCCTTATAGGCAGTGTTATGTAAAGACTCAGGTCAGTATCATCAGAAACTGGCTACAAGGGCACTATGAAATGCATTACCTGCCATTTTTGAAATAGAGTATAAAATCCCAACAAGAAAAATAGCCCTGCTCACAAAACTATAAAATGTCATTTTTCTTCAAAGAGAGGAAAATTAGAAAAACGAAGACTCTTACCTTTGAATTTAAACACCAAATCGATACATAAAAGAAAAGAATCAGGTTCTGAGTCCTGAATGTTTTTTGTTCTTTCAGAATTTTAATGAATAAATGAAAAATAAGTTTAATTATATAAAAATACTTTGACAGAAGTTTAGCTTTGTCTTTCTGTTGTTGTCTTTTCAACAGTGGCGCTGCCTTGGGAAATCTTTTCCTATGCTCTCGTATCTGTTCACCTGACTCATAGAGACAGCCCAGTTGAGGGGGAAAAAATGAGCTTCAAGTCAGGGAAACTAAATTGTAGCTCTGGCTCTGCCTCTTAAAGTATAAGTGACCTTGAGCAAGCCCCTTGAGCTCTCTGAGATTTACTCTTTTCTATAAAATGGAGGTTTTGATAATAGCAGTAGCTCCGCGCCAGTGCCGTTCTGATGATTAATTAAGAGTGTGTAAATTCTCTTTAGCGACTGCAAAATTATTTCCAAATGTTAATGACTGTTTTTCATATTTTTATTTATTATTATTATTTTTGTCTATACAAACTTACCCATCTTGTCTTTATCAAGTCTTGATGATTTTACCTTCAAAACTCCAGCTCTTCCTCTATATTCCCACCTCTTCCTCTATATTCCCACCTCTTCTTCCCTGGATTCCACTAGGACCTTTTTATTCACAGCCCCATCTCTCCCTAAACCCCGCCCCGGACTCTCCCCCAGCTCCAGTCAAACCAATCCACCACCAGGGTGAAATTTCTCACCTGAAAATATAGGCACACCCTTCTAGTGATCGGTATTCTTTCTGGCTCCTAATCCACTGCAGAATAAACTCTCAGTTCCTTCACCATCTAGCCCTGCCTACCTGTTCCCTGCATCTTGTGCTCGTCCTTTCTTGTACTGCACAGACTCATAATTCCATAATTGTCTCTTTTTCCTGTCTGCATGCATTTGCACATTTATTTCTCCTGCCTAAAAAGTCCTCCTCCTCCCACTCAGCAACTCTAGTACAATTTTTCTGCAGAATCTTCTCACTGATTGCTGGCAAAATTCTACTTACTCTTCACACCTTTGTTCAAACTCTCCCCCTTTCACATGCTCCCTTTGCACTATGTTGAGATCTTCAGAGTTTTTACTGGATGGCTGTCCCTCTTCCAGAATGTGGATTCTTAACAAGGGTCGATCATGCCTTTTCATGTTGCACAAGGCCTGCACCTAGCAAACATTTAACTTTTTTTGTTGCATGAATGACTATTTTCTAGTATGCTTAGCCCTGGACTGATTTCATTTTATACATCTTATTTTTCTAGTTGTACAAGTTTTAATCATTTCTGTATACCAGTTTGGCCTCCTTCCTTCACTCTCATGTAAGTATCAAAAGTTGTAACAACCTTATCTTGGGACAGCATTACTGTATCAAATACAACATTCTTGCTTAAGTTAGGGTATTTATAATTAGAAGGAACAGAGAATTACTCAAGCTAACCCAAGGGAATGGGTGAGGGTGGGGTTGTTTTTAAGACTCTGCAGGGATATCCTGGGGATCCTAGGGAAAGCCTCAAGGGAAATGTGGTGTGTACAGAGCAGTTTCTCCATCTCTTGTCACATCTTCACATCATTCTATATATGTTCTCTAGGCCTTCTTTCCCAGCTCCATCTGTTTTCAATTTCCTAATAGCTTGCCTCTGAATTTTGGCTACAGTTCAAGTCCCCGACATCCTTTCACCCTTTGCCCCCGCACTTCCTCTGTTTTCTCAAATTTCACATCCACATGAGAGGACTCGAACTGACACAGCTTATCTCCTTGGGCCAAGCCACATTCATTCATTCATTCAAAATTTATGGAACACCTGATATATGCTAGGCACTCTTTTAGGTGCTGGGGTAAAAGTAGTGGAAGAGACAAATAAAAATGTCTGTTGCCACAGAGTTTACGTTCTTCTGGCCACAGACAAGACCCTAAACTGGCTATCCCTAGACCAGATGCCACTTTTCAGCACCATCGTGTGTGGTTGGCAGTGGAGAGAGGCAGGGTCACGTGGTAGAAAATGTGGTCACCTGGTCACCCAAAATTGAGCAGGACAGAGTCCCTAAAAGGAGGTGTGTGCAGGCACAGAGACTTTGGTGCAATTTTAGTTTGAATCTTCTCTTTATTACTCATATTCCCTTACTTTATTTTCCTTCACATATTAAATATCTCATATATGGTTTTAAAAGCATTCTTTTGATCTTCTTTGATCCATTCAAGGCCACCATGATATCTGAATACATTCTTACATATCCTAAGTATGTGTAATACTGCAAGGGTTTGTAATGTTTTTTAACGCCTGAAGAGTGTAGCCTGAGAGAGGATGGGTAACTTTTTATTCTTGATTTCACTGTATCAGCTCACTTTGCAATTACTAGATGTTGTTATTCCCATTTATATCTACAGTTGGGGAAAAAAGAAATGACTTTAGAAGCCTTTAGGACCAAGCCCTAAACTCCATTAAAGTCCATCTTTCTTTGTGAGTCTACCTGTCTCTCTGGGATCACTATGTGCATGTGCACAGGTGTGTATGTGTGTGCACAAAAGTTTATGTGGCATAATATTCACGCTGCCCCTTGATAGCACCATCTCTATCTCTTTGCTGTTCATCTCTCTCTCTCTCTCTCTCACCTCTTTATCTTTTTCTCCTCCCTCTTCCCACGAACCCTGAGTCCGTTGTTTCTCTCACTTATGTAAAACAGAACTAAAGGCAATGTTTTCTGCTGGTGCCACCACTTCATTGGGCTGGGATTGCAGATGAGTACCTCAGGACTGGATTACCATTTGGTAGCAGCCATCAACAGGTGAGAAGTAATGACCCAGCCAAGGGCCCAAATTGGAAGACTTTTTACAGGAGTGAATAACTGCCACTAAGAGGCGCCTTTTCACTCAAAACTTAGTTACTGAAATGCATAATGCATTATGTAAAATTCATAATGACAATAGACAAGAATTTTTTTTATTAAAAAGAGATCCCAATGTGTAAAAATGTCAAGGAAATCTAACATCCTTCTACAGGCAAGAACCTTTCTTATTAACCTTTAACATAATTACAGCTAAGTACCCTGCTCTGCAGTTCACTGCTTAAACTAACCCAGGTTCATTTAGGCCCATGCAGATTAAATTTGCCATAAATATTCTTTTAGAATCAGAAGTCTGCAGGGATGTCCTGGTTCCAGAACTATAGACTGCAGAGCTACTTTTCATAAACAAATTCTCATAGGCAGTTTCCACCCTGCTTTTAAATCCTAAGTGGATCCATAACTATTTGCTTACAATGTATAGAAAGAAAACATTCATTTAATTTCTCTTATTCTCCCTGTTTCTGTCTTTGACCTCATCTTTTGAGCCTCATAGCAAGAGAGAGAGAGGGAGGGAGGGAGGGAGGGGGAGAGAGAGAGAGAGAGAGAGAGAGAGAGGACAATGTTTAGCATAATCCAGACCTGAACAAAAATCCTAAGATTCCCTTTGTCAACAGCCAGTTCTACAACTATGGACTAACTTCATCCGATTTCTCTCAACCTCATAATTGATTTTTTTACCTTCACTTGCCATCTATGTATTATTAACTTGTTTCAAACAGCTTTAGTACAATTCCAAATTCTCTTTTAAAACTTGCTTCTTAAAGAAACTCACTCTTAAAGTGGTATCAGACCTTCCCTCTCTTATTCTAAAACAGTTTTCAATATGTTAAAATAACCAGAGTTTTTAAACAATTAATTTGATTTTTCAACAAACATTTAGTGAGCCCCTACTGGGCTGGGTACTGGGAATACAGCTGAATAAAACAGACAACAATCCTTGCCCTCTTGGACTTTACCTCCTACTGATGATAGGGGAGACAAAGTAGCTAACAATTATGTACTATCTTAAAAGGTGAAGTGCGGTAGAAAAAATAAAGGAAGGCAGGGGGATAGGGAGTGGGAGTTGCAATAGTAAATAAAGTGGCCAGGTAGGCTGAGTCTTTTGAAACAGTTTCATGTTTTCTATTCTTAACTTTAAAAGCAAAGATATATCCATTTATAATCCTCCCACTATAAAAAGGTGAAATACTATTTTTAATTGCTTTTGAACTTATACACCCTTGATTAAGTATTTTTATGTGGCTCTATCACCTGCCAGGAAAAAATAATCCTAAACCAGAGTTCATGGTTTGCTGGTTGTATGCAGCTGCTTTAATTGATCGCTTTATAGCAGCATTCCACTTTCTGAAGTGAATAGCAATCTTGGGCATCAGAAGACCTGTCTCTAAGAGTTGAAGATCCTGTGAATAAAGAGTGCAGTACTCTAGAATATCTGGAACCAAAACCCTCTGGCGAAGCCACCTGATTTTAGTTTTTTCAGACTAATGCAGAAAAAGCTTACATGCATACACTTCAAATAACAGTACTAACCAACTATAAATATTTGGGGATTAATATGGCATGCAATTGTCATTGTTTTCCCACAAATGAAAATGGGTTTTGTTTCTCTGTCTTGCTTTGCCTGGATTCTCTTGAGCATCATTCTTACTGGCCAAATAGTCACACGGCATCAGTTCAGCTTCCAGTCAGCCAAACCAGTGGGTCTTAACCTTGGCTGTGACTGGAATCGTCTTTTAAAATTACTAATGCATGGGCCCCTGATTCCAATTAAATCAGGATCTCTGGTGGGTAAATATATGTATTTAATTCCAATTACACAAGAGATTCTAATGCATAGTCTGGGCCAAGAACCTGTGCACCTAGCCTCTCAGTCCCTAACAGCCTCCTACTCAGCACCTCTGAGGGTCTCCTAAGGTCATTAGCAATTTATTACCTCCATAGAGACCTCAGCTCTCACCCTCACTTGCTTTTTCTTTCAACTACTTTACTCCCTTTCCTTTACTTCTTGTCCCCATTATTTCTGCTTCTGCCTCAGGCCTGCCAACAGTACCTGGTAAGGTTGTTTGGCCCTATTGGTGGCCAGAGGTGAGCTAGGTTTTCAGCTCTCTGATGCAAAACACACTGATCTAATTACCTGCAGATTGCCCACTCATCACTTCTGCAGCTGCTTCTGTGGTTCTCCAGGGCCTCTCCACCCCCTGCCAGCCTGGCTGCCCTCCATGTCTGGTGCTCCGCTCAGGGCTGGCCCCCAAGGTGGAAAGCTTTGGCACTCAGGATTCCCGTTGAATACGTACTATCATAGTGTCCTAGTATGCTCTCAGTGTGGCATAGAAGGCATTTCATCATCTGGGCGTGGCCTCTTCCCCACCTCACTCCCCTCCACCACCACCAGCACCTCTCCCACCCCACACACTTCCCCTTACATTATCACGTTTCTCTAGATATACCTGTTTGTTTGTTTGTTTGCTTGTTTAATCTAGAAACTCCCTTCCTCATTCTTCAGGCCCCTAACTCAACTGTTGCTTCCCTAAGAAGCCTTGTCTAACCCCCTTGATTATAGCGTTGTTCACACTGTATCATGATGGCTTATGTGTTTATGCTCCTGGCCGCCCCTCTAGACTTGAGGCAGAGGCTGGATCTTTATCTTCCATATTTTAAAATACAGACTAGCTTCTTGGGCAATGTTGGGTGGAAGAAAGACTGAATAGACTCATAGACTGTGGATGGCAAACTATAGCGAGCCTGTGGACCACATCTGGCCCATCACCTGTTTTTGTAATTGTAGTTTTATTGAAACACAGCCACATCTTTTGGTGTATGTACTGTATAAATATACCCATTTGTATGTACGTATAAAGTTTTATTGAAACATAGCCAAGCTCATACGTATTGTCTGTGGTTGCTTTAGTGCTGCAAGGGTGGACTTGAACAGTTGCAAAAGAGACCATATGGTCCCCAGAGCCTAAAATATTTACTATCGGGCCTTTCACCAAAAAAAAAAAAAAAACCAGTTTGCTGACTCCTGATCTAAAAAACACCTGAGAGATCTCCTATGGCAGTGTGCCAAGTAAAAAGATAATGCAAACCATATAGGTAATTTAAAATTTCCTAGTAGCTACATTTAAAAAAGGAAAAGAAACAGATAAAAATAATTTTAGTAATATGTTTTATTTAACCCCAAATACCAAAAATGTTATCATTTCAACATGTAATTAATATCAAAATGATATAATGAGATATTTTACATTTTGATAGTCCTAAGTCTTTGAAATCATAAAGATATTTTATACTTACAGACCATCTTAATTTGAACTTGTGCTCAATAGCCACATCTATAGCTAATGACCAAATTATTGGACAATTCTAGGCCAAATCCACCAGTTTATAATTGAAGAAATTGGTCCAGAGAGGTTAAGAGTTTAAAGTCACATAGTGGAAGAATCAAGCACTAAACCTAGCTCTCGTTATTCCTAGGCAAGTGGTCCTTCCACAGCATACTGCCTTTGGTCTTATTGTTTGTTTACTAGAAGAGCTATGATAAGGAGACCTGGCTTCTAATTCTGTACAAGCATCAATAAGTTGTGTGACTTTGGGATAGTTCTTAGCTTCCAGGATTTTCATTTCCTCATCTCTAAAAGCATTGGACTGAGTGATCTTTAAATTCTACTGTTATGTGACTATCAAACATGTCGGTTTGAAAACCAGAATACACCGCAGTCATTTTGCCCAAGAATTCTGTTCCTAAGAAGTTGTGTGTAGATATGAATTCAAGACCATGTAGGTTGTCACCATAACTTAAAGCTTTTAGGGGCCAGAATTTTAGATAATTCATCCATTCAAATTTACATGTCAGTAATCAGGAACAAGCCTAAAGCCTGATACCTTCGTCACAGAAGCTCTCACAACATCAGTGTTATGTTCGCAAGAGATTTTGGAGATGATCCAAGAAGGCCACTGCTGAGCAGTGAAAAAGCAAAGAAGGGACTGGTGTTAGGGCCCATTCAGGGCAGCAGAAGGGTTTCCTTTCTCTGCTAACCAGCATCAGGGTCTGTCACAAATGACAGGAGGGTAGGACAGTGAGGAAATTGATCTGGCATAATACCTATGGGAAATTAGGGGATAGAGAACTGTGACCATGATTAGATAATGAAATTTTAGTTTGCAATACCAAATTTTATAACAGAATCAGTAGTATTAAATTTGTAATCCAAATCACAGAAGAAACATAACAGTGTAGGAGAAAGGTTCAGAAATGGAAGTGGACAGGCACCAAAGAGAGCTGCATCTTATTTACAAGTTTGCCTAAGACCAATTGTGCTCGCTTTTAAACTTATTCATATCTTGCCCCTCCTCCACCACAGAAAAACCTTTCTTTCCTTCCAGATACTGGAGAAGATTGCAGTAGAGGGCAAAAGCTATGTGCTTTGGAGCTGGTATGAACCCCAGATCCTCCTTTTAAAAATGATATGGCCTTGGCACAAGTTTGTGCCTTAGTTTCCTGCTCTGTAAAATGGGCATGATAATAGTACTTACCACATCGGACTGAATATTAAATGAGGCAATATGGAAAAAAGTTTTTAGCACAATGAGTATCACATATTAAGTACTCAGTTAATCTTAGCTAGTATTCTCATTCTGAAAACAGGATTCAAGAAGCAGGAGAGGAACTACCAGTGTGCTATACCTGCAAGTGACTGCTGGTGATTCACAGATGCTCTACCACGTTTATGGGAATATTGGTGGTATATATTAAATTGTGTGCATGGAAAGCAGTGGAATCTGACTGTGTCACTGAATCCTCCATTATTAATGCTTCAAGATCAGTGACTGGACATGATGGTGTGGAGTTCCCCAGTGAAGCTCACTGGGCATTTTGCTTTTATTACTTGCTAGGTAAGTTCTTCAGAATTCTAAAGCTGAGTTTTGCTTCTTTATGACAGTATTTCATTTTCATAAGCTTGTGCATTGCTAGCTGACTTTAGTTTGCTTTGGTTAATCTGCCTTCTTTCTGGGAAAAACAACGTGAGAGTAGCTTCAAGTTTACATCCTGTGTTGGGAAACTTGCCCTCCAGGACCAAGAGACTTTATAAAACAGTCCTTCAGCAGTTGTTCAGCCAGTGGAGAAGAGGTGGGTTCTCTTCCCTGCTGACTCATTGATCACGTTTCCTGCAGAATGGATTCAACTCAGCATATTTGGAATTACTGGCCAGAGACCAAGGTGACAGCCCTGGGTGTTCTTTCCTGGGACATTTATCAAGGGAAACTCAGCCCCTTAGATAGAACAGCAGGTTGGTTTTGAACCAATCATCAGCTACAGTAATTATCATCCCTATTTTACGAAACTGAAGGACAGTGAGGTTGAATAATTTGCCCAAGATCACACAGCAAGTAAGAAGCAGAGCCTGCGATCAACCCTAGGCAGTCTGGCACCAGAGTCTGTGCCTTTATTTCCCTCTTCCCCCGTCTACAAGTTAGGAGGTGCCTTTTTATTTTCGACCAGTTTTTTCAATGGAACTGCAAAAATGTAGATTTTTAAAATTTTTTATTTATTTTACTTATTGTTCTTTTGGCTGCGTTGGGTCTTCATTGTTACACACGGGCTTTCTCTAGTTGCGGTGAGTGCGGGCTACTCTTCGTTGTGGTGCGTGGGCTTCTCATTTCGGTGGCTTCTCTTGTTGCGGAGCATGGACTCTAGGCGCACAGGCTTCAGTAGTTGTGGCACATGAGCTCAGTAGTTGTGGCTCGCGGGCTCTGGAGCACAGGCTCAGTTGTTGTGGCGCACGGGCTAGGTTGCTCCTCGACATGTGGGATCTTCTGGGATCTTCCCGGACCAGGGCTTGAACCCGTGTCCCCTGTATTGGCAGGCGGATTCTTAACCACTGTGCAACCAGGGAAGTCCGAAATATGTAGATTTAAAAGTCTATTTTGTTTAATCGAAATGATTTACAATAATTGATTTTGATACAAAGGCAATTTGCACTCTTTTAAGAACTTTTACTTTATTATTAGTTCCTTGCAAAAATTATTATAGAATTATAATATGTTTTATTTTGTGGCTAAACAATGAGACAGATGATAGGAAGTACACTCCTTCCGCCCCTTATCTTCATGTTGTCTTCCTATACATCCCTCAAAACCCAGGAGTTCATTACTTCCTCCTCTGCTACTCCTACAACTATACACATATCTATAATTGCACTCATCACATTGCATTGTAATTATTTGTGTATCTCATTTATGGCCCCTGCTCAACTGGACAGGATCTATATTTTTCTTCATGTCTGAATTTGTGTAATAAAGTCAACAAAGAACAAATGCTCATTGAACTGTATGTGAGGAAAATGCTTATGTTCAAATAGATTTCTTTTATGTGAAATGTCTTTTTCAGCTGATCAGATAGATTTAATATAAGAGAAAGTTCTGGAGTTACATGATCCCTGATACTCTATTTTTCAATTTTTAAAATAAATTTATTGATTTATTTTATTTATTTTTGGCTGCGTTGGGTCTTCATTGCTGCACACGGGCTTTCTCTAGTTGCAGTGAGCAGGGGCTACTCTTCGTTGTGGTGCGCAGGCTTCTCATTGCGGTGCTTCTCTTGTTGCGGAGCTTGGGCTCTAGGCGCACGGGCTTCAGTAGTTGCAGCACACGGGCTCAGTAGTTGTGGCACGCGGGCTTAGTTGCTCCGTGGGATGTGGGATCTTCCCAGACCAGGGATCGAACCCATGTGACCTGCACTGGCAAACAGACTCCTAAGCACTGTGCCACCAGGGAAGCCCATCACTGATACTCTTATAAAAAATTTTCTTATTTGAAATACTGAGTGTGAAAAAATATGGAATAACTTATCTGCATTCATTCTAGAGAACTGTAGTCTTCACATCATGGAATATTTGTAATCCATTCTTCCAAAATTAATAACTGTGTGGCTATTCATGTTTATCTACCATTTATTCTAAAATCTTTTGGACTCAAAGTTTTTAAGAGTTACATGAAATCATTGTGATCTGATTTTTTTCTTACTATTTCCCTATTGTGTCTTAGGTATTATAATTAGAAAATGTATCCTTGCTTTTAAGTTTTGTTTTTTACACGCTGTCATTTCTCGTTATTATTCTATGAAGCGAATGTCATTGTACACAGGATAAAATGTTTAGCAAATATACAAACACCAGATTTTAGCTGAAGAAACAAAGAGCACAGTGTTGCAGCTCAATTATACACATAGAAGCAAATACATTTATGTTACAGCTTACATTTTCACTGTTTTTTTTACAAGGATAAAAACAAAGTAATTATGTTGCATAATCTTTGATTAAAGTTAGTTGAAAACCAATATAACTCTAACATGTTATGTTGTAACTCACCTAGCAGTCAATCTTTTCAGCTTTTCAAACCCCTGCAATTTATGTAATTCCTGCTGTTAAACATATTAGTTTAGCTTGAATTAAAGCAAAATTTAAGCTTATGCTATCTACTGACTGGTTTCTTAAGTTTATTATATTTTAAATTAAAATTTGGAGTTTATTTATGCCATTTTAAGATGATTAAATGTGATTTCATATGTTTAAATTATAAACATACTGGTGTTTATAATATTTTTATTACAAGCCGTACGGATCTTGGACCTCAGATTTCCTAAGGGGCTTTTAGGAACTTGTGGTAAATATTTATTAGAGGATATGAGCTTTCTTTTCTTATTTTAATCTTTCTTTTTAAATTTCATTTGATTTTTTTTTTTGGCCGTGCCATGTGGCTTGTGGGATTTTAGTTCCCAACCAGAGATTGAACCCGGGCTCTTGGCAGTGAGAGTGCTGAGTCCTAACCACTGGACCACCAGGGAATTCCCAATCTTTATTTTTTTAGAAAGAGATATTATTTAATTCATCTATATTTATTCTATATTTTCATACGATAATGCAGAGGGGACAGCGTGCATTTATGGAACTTAACTTCCAAATTCCAAAAGGCTTTTTATATTGTGAATGTTTGCCTATAATGAAAGTCTGTTGAACAAGCTGAAACAATTAGAGAATCACAGGATACCAAAAGAACAATTTCCTCTCTTATACTACACTTACAACTAGTCTTGAAGATTTCTAAGAGTCAATCTAGAACCAAACTCTTTTTGCAAACATAGTACTGAATGACTTTTTCCTTCATGTGCACTGTTTGATGTGTAAAAGGAAGCCGTAATTTTTGTGAAATCATCTTGCTTTTTAAAAATATGTTTGTTTTTAAGTTTGTGGCTTGCCCAATTTTAAAACCATGATGGGAAAAAATTTTAATGGCCTACAACCTCACCAGCTTCACAAATTGAGATTTTATTATTTTCTGTGTCTGCATAAGATTTGTTTTGCATATTGCTAACTAGCCTGTAACATGAGAATTTTAATAACATCATAGTTTTCTCTATATTCAGCCACTAACTAGGCATTTTAACTAGTATGGGGATGGACAAATGAAGGAAAAGTAATCATTAATCTCTGAAATGGCTGAATCTTTTAAATATTTCCCTTCATGAACAGTTTACACTCTTGCTGCTTTGCTCCTGATGGCAAAAAGCAATGCTAACTTTGGTCATTACCAGTATTTCCTTTTGTGCAAGTCCAAGTTGACTTTGTTCAACTTAAATTCAAGCCATTTTTGTTGATTTCTCTCTGGAGCTTAGAGTGCATTCAACAGACATGTGGACCTTTGATTTATTGGTTACAAATAAAACCTAAAAATCTTCCAAGAGGATAAAACTCATCTTTGTTTCAGCTTATTTTAGCAGGAAAGTTGTTTTAGCCCCACAGAGACTCTGAACCTTATTTTGAACTTATTGCCTGGTGCCTTTGAGCCATGGGATCAATATTTTGAGGCATTTGTTCCAAGCCCCACAGTTCCAAATCAGTCTCAGCAAGTTGAACTAAACTTTATTTGGCTTTAGCAATTCAAACCTCCAATATTTCTTTCAATACATGATTGAAAGTCAATCATATCTGCTCATAAATGTGTTTAGGTTTTGTTTAAGCACAGGTGTTTTATTCATTTGTAAAAGCCTTGAATTTTTAGGCTTATGAAAAAAGGATAAACTCATTATAAAAAAAAGTCCAAACATTACAAAATTATTGTAGAAAGTCAAGCTCTTGTGATATGGCGAGCCGTTATTAACAGAGGAGTAGCAGTATTCCACAAGAATGTTTTCCTGTTTACTAGCATGTATTACTGTCCTGAGAGACCTTTTTTCAATAATTCCTTGACAATTATATAGCTCTTGAAACATACTAATCATACAATACATACTATTTTGCACATCGTATTTCTCATTAATATCTCTTGGATATCTTTACATGTTAGTATTACAAAGTCTACTTCATTCTTTTATTTGGCTAAATGTCATCCCATTATACAAATGTACCATAATTCATTTAAATAAATCCATAATTACGGGCACATGGGTTGTTTCCAGGTTGGTTTTGTTCATTTGTTTGTTTGATTGGTTGGTTTGGTTTGGTTTGCCATACCAATGTTGCAGTGAATATCCTTTTAAACATATCTGTGTACAGTTGGAACACTATTTTAAAGCATTAAAAAAAGGTAATGGCATAATACTGTTTTCATGTATGTATTTCATTCTTGTTAGCACTCCAGATTATTGTTACCAGCATACCAAACTTGTAATAAATAACATTTCAAAAATTTAACTTGGTGGCTTTAGTTCTAAAGAATAAGTGCGTTTTTCTAGAATTGGAAAATATTGACCCATGAGTGACCTTCCAACACATTATTTTATTATTCATTGAATGATAGTAATAATAATTCCTTGAGCATTATATAACTTCAGTTTACAAAGCACCTTCATATAATTATCTCATTAATAATATATTAATATAATTATCTGACTTCACATCAGTGTGATGTGTGCAGTGCAGGTTTATAGGAAAAAGTGGTGCTGACTTGGAATTTTTCACTGCCTGAAATAGTTATATAGAGTGTAAGTCCTCTGTTCTGCTAACTCAAAGAGTCAAGGCCACTGTCATGATAAGAGCGTTATATCATACCGGTACCTTAATGTGAAAAAACACTTATGTGACACTTCAATAACTGGTTGCTAATTTACTATCCAGTTTTCAGGCATTTTTATTTAATTGTTTAATATCCAGAGATTAGACTCACCAGGCATTTATTAGCTAAATGCTCCAATAATTGCTACTCCAGAACCAAGTATTTAAAAGACATTTATGCAGCAGTTGTTAATGGTGGAGGAGTCTCGGTGCCACTTTACCTCATTTGGAATTGGGAGAACTGAGAGTAATGGGAGAAAACGAAAGTCTGTAGAATGTAGCACCAAGAGGACAGTGCTTGCTAAAACCTTAGAAATTACTCTCTCCACCGATTATTACTTCTGTATTTTTATGACCCTTCCTTTACCCAGTGCCTATCATGGTAGGCTAGTAATAAATGGCGAAGCTTCTCTGATTTCCCACACTCCTGGTAGGAAGCAGGCTCCTGTGCAGAGAAAGGAAATCATTGTTATGTTGCCTCCAGTTTTGGGAAAGGAAGCAATCTTGAATGACTATTGTTGCAGTAGCTGCAAATTTATGTTGCCTCATTAGTGGATCTATCCCCACCCTGCGTTTAGCTGAGAATGCACTTCTGAACTTCCTCTCTTCCTACATCTATTGTAACATGCGCAGGACCACAAAATCAGTTTCCAGATCTGGAATCTTATGAGATGGTATCCACTTCAAGCCCTGCTTGTTGAATATGATAGCATTTCTAACCAACCATGATTCTACAGAGTGGCTACTGGGATAAACATATACATACTACTATATATAAAATAGATAATCAACAAGGACCTACTATATAGCACAGGGAACTCTACTCAATATTCTGTAATAACCTATATGGGAAAAGAATCTGAAAGAGAATGGATATATGTATAGCTGAATCACTTTGCTGTGTACCTGAAACTAACACAACATTGTAAATTAACTATATTCAATAAAAATTTTTTAAAAATCACATTGCTGACAATACTTAGAAATTCTGGTGTTCTCTTCTCATCAGCACCATTATAGGAAGTTGATCTGCCCCTATTTCATCTGTCCAATATTACTTTGTACTTTTCAAAGTATACTTGACTGTCAAGTCAAGCTGGTTTTTTCATTGTCCCATGTGTAATACCTAGTTCATTTCCATCTTTCTGTCCAACCTTATATTTTTTCTCTCTCCTACAAGTCCTTTTTCTCTCTTGCCTAAGTGAATTCTAATTGAATTTGAAAACAAACCCCCATGTCCTGATAAAGCCTTTCCTGTTACGACAGCCTTTCCTGAGGTTTGTACACAGGCAGAGAAACTCAACACCTTTCTGCACATTCTGTCTTTCCCTTCCCAACCTGTGGCTGAAATATCAAGTTTGTACTCTTGACATTCAAACTCTTAAAATAGTAACCTGTTTACTGGATTACAATAATCGTATTAGGCACCAGAGTATAGTGTATGCCTTTCTCATTCTCCCACCTCTGGGCCTTCTCTCTGAACCTAGTAGGGAGATATACTGATGAGCAAGGTTGGGTTTTAGTGCATAACTCTGGACCTATCAGAGGACTCCCATTGAAGTTCAGAGTCAGCTGCAGTTGATCAGTTTCTTACTCACATAGTGTATGGGAATGGTGGAGAGTTTCAAACTGATCAATGGCAAATACCCTACCATTCTTCTTACTTGACTAACAAATTCCTCTTATGTACACAAGAATGACCTTTTGGCCCTCATGGTGTTTTTACAGCAGGTACCTTTGGACACATTTCACTTACTCAGGATATTTCAAGCATTAGTATTCCATGGCTGGTTAAAATTTCACTAATACTTTCTCATTCAGAATAATATATTTTATGTGTAATAAATAAAAAATGTTTCCAATTCAGAAAATTAAAAAATACAAGAAGTATGGCATATCTGGAGGGTGAGCATTTCCTATGATAATTTTATCTCCTGTCTCCTGACTAGTCTTATGAACTACCTAATTTAAGATTTAAAATCCTGGACTTCCCTGGTGGCGCAGTGATTAAGAATCTGCCTGCCAATGCAGGGGACACGGGTTCTAGCCCTGGTCCGGAAGATCCCACATGCCATAGAGCAACTAAGCTCGCGCACCACAACTACTGAGCCTGCGCTCTAGAGCCTGCAAGCCACAACTACTGAAGCCCGTGCGCCTAAAGCCCGTGCTCCGCAACAAGAGAAGCCACCGCAATGAGAAGCCCACGCAGCGCAATGAAGAGTAGCCCCTGCTCGCCGTAACTAGAGAAAGCTTGCGTGCAGCAAAGAAGACCCAACGCAGCCATAAATCAATCAATCAACCAATCGATCAATCAATTTATTTTTTAAAAAAAAGATTTAAAGTCCTGGGAATTCCCTGGTGGTCCAGCGTTTAGGCCATAACACTTTCACTGCCATGGGCCCAGGTTCAATTCCTGGTCAGGGAACTAAGATCCTGCAAGCTGCATGGCATGGCCAAAAAATAAAATTAAATTTAAAGTACTGTGTTACATGTTAATTTTTTAGTATATTGACCATGGACTTTCTAATTAGATTATAAACTTCTCAAGGCCAAGAATCATGTCACCAATGACTTTGGTACCTCTCACAGCACTTAGTATAATCCTGAGCATATCAAGATGTTCAATATGTATTCATTGACTGAAGTCAATGTCATCTTTAGATTGAAGTGCTTAAATTCCAATTCAATGGCCTTTAGGTAAGAGATGGTGAATCAGTTGGGGTCCTAAGGAAGAAACAAAATTCACCCTAGGTGATTCAAATGAAGAGATTTTAATGAAAAGACTACTCAAAGATATACAGACAAGGATAAGATAAAGTATGGTGAGGCACCCAGCAGCCAGCTACAGAGAGAGAGCCATTTCCCCCCTGGGGATGAAGAAACAAAGAAAGGAAATAGAGTTAGCAGAACCCAGTGAGAGCTGGAGCTGGAAAAAAAGAGTGATCTGACAGAAAATGTGGTTGAAGATTGATGGGCCAGAGCTGGGGTGCCAAAGCAGGGGGGCACAAAAAATACCCCACTTTCCACCGTCAGATCTCCTATGTGTTCCAGCTCACAAAGAGTCATGGAGATATAGTCAGCAAATTTCCGTCTTCTGAGGCACGGAGCAGGGCAGAGAAGGGTGGAGGAAGATTGGTGTGGCTAGGACTTGGGCAGGACTGGGGATGGGGTGGGAGGGAAGGCATGCAAAATAACCCCCATAGAAGGTTTCTATTATAAACGGAAACAAGAAAAAGGATGAATTTTTTTTTTTCTTTTTTTTTTTTTTGCTGCGTTGGGTCTTCATTGCTGCGCACAGGCTTTCTCTAGTTGCGGCGAGCGGGGTCTACCCTTCGTTGCAGTGCACGGGCTTCTCATTGCAGTGGCTTCTCTTGTTGTGGAGCACCGGCCCTAGAGCTCACGGGCTTCAGTGGTTGTGGCTTGCAGGCTCTAGAGCGCAGGCTCAGTAGTTGTGGCGCATGGGCTTAGTTCCTCCGCGGCATGTGGGATCTTCCCGGACCAGGGCTCGAACCCGTGTCCCCTGCACTGGCAGGAGGATTCTTTTTTTTTTTTTTTTTTTTTTAATAAAGCCTTGAAACTGCAGTCTTTTTTTTTTTTTTTTTTTAAGAAATTCACGTTCTTTTATTTATTTATTTATTTATTTATGACTGTGTTGAGTCTTCGTTTCTGTGCGAGGGCTTTCTCTAGTTGCGGCAAGTGGGGACCACTCTTCATCGCGGTGCGCGGGCCTCTCACCATCGCGGCCTCTCTTGTTGCGGAGCACAGGCTCCAGACGCGCAGGCTCAGTAATTGTGGCTCACGGGCCCAGTTGCTCCATGGCATGTGGGATCTTCCCAGACCAGGGCTGGAACCCGTGTCCCCTGCATTGGCAGGCAGATTCTCAACCACTGCGCCACCAGGGAAGCCCTGGCAGGAGGATTCTTAACCATTGCGCCACCAGGGAAGTCCCAAGGCTGAATTATTATGTAAAGAATAAGAGAAGCCTAGAAATCTAAAAATTATCTGGGGAAAAACTAAGTCTGACTTAGCCAAATCTAAGCCCTGACTGTTAATTTTCTTCACTAGATCACTCTGAATACAATCTGAAAAAGGGAATAAACACTCTGTTACATTCAAACTTTCAATTATTGCAGTTTCAAGTCAAGCAATGAACATGTATAGCCATGACTCATAGCAATGAATAAAATTCATTTGCAGATATAAGTGCCATCACACTCAAAGTGGGGGCTGTACTGCTCAATGGGGGCCTCAGTGGGGTTTTTTTGGCGGGTAGGGCTGTGAAGTAAAATAACAGAACACACATGTTCCTCCTGTGTGGAGGAATTGTTATGAATAATATCAAACTGTTCTCTTTCCACTTAAAAGAGAAGAACGTTTTCACATTTTTTCCTTTTGTTTGGTGCCTTTCTATTGACCACATAAGGTTATGAATATTTACATAAATAGAACGAAAAGGTCTTGTAATCTGCTAACACTTTTAACACATAAAGAAACAGGTTCCCACAAGTCACCTGCCCTTGCTCAAATAGCTGTTCGTGGCAGAACCAGCCCAGAATGCAGATTGTCAACATCCTAATCTGGCCACTCACAGTTCTAGAAATGCTTGATTTAGCTCCAATTAAATGGCAAAAGAGTATAGGGGGTTAAGGGCAAAGGTTTGGAATTAGGCAGATTTGTGTTCAACTCCAGCTGGACTTCAGGCAAGCAACAAATAAATTCCTGCTGTGCTTCCGGTTCCTCTTCCATAAAGCGGGGGTGAATATCCACTCCATTAAAGTTATTGTGGGACTAAAAAAAATATAAAATGTTCAGCACAATGCTTGGCATGTAGTAGATGTCCAATAAATAAAAGCTATTATATAGTAGTTTTCTTTGAAAATCAACTGATAATTTGGTAATAGATGATGGTCAATAAGAATTTGAGAAGCATTTTGTAGGAAACCCTAAACCAAGAAAAGAACCTTTAAGTCAATCAGAAGAGGTAAAGCAGAGAATGAGGGGAATTACTTACCTGGAGTGGAAAGGAATACAACAGACAGTCCTAACGGTAAATGAATTGGTTTTCTTTTTTCTCCTCCGTCGTTACTAAGGAAACACGACCATGAGTCCCACTTTTAAACTATGTTTTTTTGATTAATAGGCTTTATTTTTTAATGTAGTTTATCTTTTGATTCACAGAGTTTAATACTAGTGGACCCACGGAAAAGTGGAAAATAATTGAAAAGCATAAAGCACTATACAGATACAAGGTCATATTATTCTTATGAATAAATACTGTGAAGTGCCTGTTACTAGTTAACACACCAGAAAGAGGTGAATCAACAGAACTTCATCTACATAGGTTTTTAAAGAACATCAAGGGTTAAATGGTGCAACTGCTGGCAAACTTTCCCGGGGACTGATGGATTGCTTATCTGAATTCTATCTAAATGAAGAATTGCAGGCATAGCTGTGGAAACTTACAGACAGCGAGTATTGCACCATACTGGATAAACCAGTTGAATCTGTAATTAAATGGTAGGACCATTGAAAAACGTATAAAACAACCTACTGGGGAAAAGGCACCATAGCTTGTAAGGGAAATTCACATAGAAATATTATGAGGTCTTTAGAGAAATAAAGACTATTGTGCCAAAGGGAAAACTAGTGGGCAAAACTTATAAGACTTTCCCCAAATCCTTAAATGCAAAGACATCTCCTACTATTTAATAAGAAATTTTGATGAGGTCATCAGTGGATTGGCAGTACTTTAAAAATAAAATAAGGATAGAGACCTGGCTTAAAATGAGGAAACAGAGTATATGAACATGTCTTAATGTAGGGAAGCATAAACAGCAGGATTTCAGAGATACCTCTGTGCTGAGACAAACCTATTTAAAATTTGTGTAGGTAATCTGGAAGACAATATCAGATTCATAGATGATAATGAGTTCCTCCAAGTAGGAAGTACCTATGAGAGCAATGGGAGAAATGATAGGAAAAATCTGAGCATTTGGGTAAGTAGGCAGAAAGGTAGCAGCTCTCATTCCTGTACACTTCATGCTCAGGAGTGTTGACCCCCTTTTTAGATGAGAGGGTCCCAGGGAGATGCTGTTAGTTAAGGAAATGCCACGCACTGGAGGAATGCTCCATGTAGCTGAAGCCTCTGTGTTCACTCCAAAGTAGGTGCTGGGTGAAGGACAGAGGTAGACCACTTTCTCTCTGGCTCCAAACTGTGGGATGTTCTGTCGTTCCAGAGAAGTCTTCTTGCAGGAGTGGGAAGGGCAGAAGAACAATGAAGAGAGATTTTCCCCTTAAGGAAAAATGTTTTGTGGACGTTTAGCTAAAAACTGTAATAGGTACCCTAATGTACTCTTTTTGGTTTTATCTTTTGGCCGCACTGCTTGGCATGTGAGATCTTAGTTCCCCAACCAGGGATCGAACCCATCCCCCTCCTGCAGCGGAAGCATGGAGTCTCAACCACTGGACCGCCAGGGAAGTCCCTACACTAATGTACTCTTAAGGGCTCAGTTAACTCATGCGGTAGGCTTTGAGGTCAACTTTGACTGAGATGTCCAAAGGCCTTTGAAGTTTGACATGAGCCTTTGTGCAAGGAAAGGCATTCTTTAAAGGCTGGGAGTTTACTCTGGTACCTATGTGGTAAATCCAGGGTCAATGATAATCTGCAGACCAGTTCATGGATGGAAGAGACTACAGTGTAGTAGTTCAGAAGGATTCGGAGATCACTGGGCAAAGTAGAAAAGATTTTGTATTTTTATGCTAGATTCTCTGTATTTGCTTTCCTTTTACACTTGATAAGATCACAGAGTTGGTATGGTATGCCTCTGTGTAAAACTCTCAAAGGTTTTGGATGCTTTAAAGGAAAGGAATGCATTTTAGAAACAACTTTGAAGTCAGTTTCTCTAATTCTTACATAGTCTAATGTTGCTTGTCCATGTATATAGTTCCTCTTACACAGCTGATTACAGAAGGAGTAGGAAGAATGCCATTAATTTTCATGCCAGTAAAAGAAATAAAAAACTGACAGCTGCCTTTCATACATAAAAAATGCATTTACTAAGCATTTGCAATGTACCAGTGTTTTATTCTTCATTTAATTATTATAGCAAACCCTTCAGGTATTATTATTATACACATTTTAGGGATTGGAAAGTTGAGGCTCAGAGATATTCAATAATTTATCCAGGCTACCTGGCAGGGCCAAGAAGACTCAAAGTCAAAGTCTGTCTGATTCCAAAGTCCATATTCTTAATATCCATATGTATAAACTTGTTGATGTTCTTTAAGTCCATGTTTGATTGTAATCTGTATTAACACAACAAAAGGAAGTTTAATTAAAACACTTTATCATCTTTAATCTATAATATTTTCATCTCTACTTTTAAAATCTTTTCATTTTATTCTACATGCAGCTTACCCTGTTAGTAAAGAATCCACCATTACAGATTATAAAAAATATTTTTCAACAAGGGACATGCCACTGAATGTCATGACTATTCATGTGCTGGCTCTAGTGCTTTCAGACAAATTTGTTTTTGGGTGCCCACTCTATTGCACTGAGTAGGTTGTAAATCTTGTTAAAACCAATAAAAATGTAATTTCAGAATGTTTTAAAAGCAATCTCTCATGTCACTGGATTCTCAAATGCTTTCTGTTTCTACTTTCTTTTACATATAGTGCAAAAAAGATTCTGATAAAAATAATTTTATAGTTAAGTATAATATTTTTCTAATTATAAAAAGTAATACATGACTTGACAGAATTTAGAATATGTATAAAGGTATAAAGAAAAAAGTATCCAGAATTCCATTACCCACAGATAAAACATTATAAACATCTAATGTTCTTCCTTTAAATGTATATGAGAACAAAATGTTAACTGTGGATTATTTTGGAAAGTGGTTGAAGAATTTCAAGTAATTTAAAATTATGTATATGTACATTTTAAAAATACTTCTATTTTATATATGTATATATTCATCTAAGATATTCATTGAAGTTTTCAAATATTCTCTAAAGTTAATTCCATTTCTCTATATGGTGACTATGAGATGTTATGACTTTAAGCAAAACTTTGGCCTATTTGTCTAGATGAGAATTGAAAAAAATTAATGTGATTTATGCATAATAGAAAATTTGAATTTTTGCATCTTTTAATTTTATTTTTCCTGTTTACAAAGATAATATGTGGTCCTTGTATACAAATCAAATAACACATAAAAGTATTAAAAATAATTAACATTTGTTGAGTGCTTTCTATGTGCCAGGCACTGTTCTAAGAGTTTTGTTTATATTAACTCATTTAATCCTCACAATAACTCTATGAAGTAGGGACTATTATTTATTTTTATTTTACAAATGAGAAAACTTAGGCATTGATAAGCTAAGTAATTTGCTTGAAGTCTTGGTTTAGTAGGAAAACAATCATGCCAAACAGCATGGTTTTTATTTGTTCACTGAGTTGTTTTAATGAGAAACAAAGATGATGAATTAGAACCTTGTCATGGACATATTATAGTTTCATTTTGGGAAATAAAATGATCAAGTTCCACGTGATGTTCTTATAGATGAAGAAGGTAAAGGGAGGGTGGATGCACACCTAGGAGGATCTGGAGCTGGCTGAGCCCTGGGACTCAGGACAGGTAGTGGGTCACTGTCAAGGACATGTAGATGCTAAATGACAGAGTTGAGACTCAAACCCAGGCAGGATGTCCCCAGAGCCCACAGTGAAACACTCCCTTAATTGCCTCTATAACGTATAAAAAAGAAAGGCATTAAGAAGAAAACCAAAAACTCTGATTCCACGACTCAGGGACAACAACTGCCATCATTTTGGTAAACATATTTCCAGACCCTTTTCGATGCAAAGCATACCTGCAGCTGATCTAAGTTTTGGCAGACTGTTCTGTGATCCTCTTGGAACGTGAGACCATGGGAAGCTTGTGAGGAACTGCTGCTGCAAAGCCATTTCTCACTTGTCTCCACATCTTTCTGGGAGGGTATCATGAGACCATTTCTCACCATCTCTTAGGTTCTGAACAGGTATGAGGTTTTCTGCCTTCCCCTCTGCAATGCAATTATGATGCTAACCACCCAGAATCAGGTCAGACTTCACAGGTTAAGAGCACAGTTCCTTGCTATACACCTGAAACTAACACTACATTGTAAATCAACTATACTCTAATATAAACGAACAAACAAATAAATAAAAAACCCAGTCCCCACAAGGCTGTGCTCACTTAAGACACTAGCCATTAGCTCAGGGGTTCTCAGGCCACCCACACTTCTGACCAACTAGCTACAAATTCAGGTGCTCCCACTATCCCCTCAAGTTTGATAATTTACTAGAACAACTCACAGAACTCAGGAAAGCACTAGACTTATGATTATGGTTTTATTATAAAGGATAAATCAGGACCAGAAAACTGAAGAGACACATAGGGCAAGTTCTGGAGGGTCCCAAATATGAAGCTTCCATATCTTTAGGCTGTGTAACCCTCCCACACATCCTGTACGGTTACCAATCAGGGAAGCTCACCTGAGTCTCTGTGTCTAGAGTTTTTATTGGGGTTTCTTTATGTAGGCAGGATTAATTGACTCATTGACCAAATGATTGAATTGATCTCTAGTCCCTCTCTCCTTCCCAGAGACTGGGGCTGATATCACCTGGCTCAAAGCCCCAGCTCTCTAATTATATGGTTGGTTTTTCTGGCATGGCCAGCTCCTGTCCCAAGTCATTGTATTAGCAAAAAATTCAGGTATGGCCCAAGGTACCCACCATAAATACTGAAGACACTCTTATGCCTTGGGAAATTCCAAGGATTTAGAGGTTATCTCCTAGAAACCAGAAATTAAAATGTCAGCCAAATCCTTTATTATATAACACCACCCCCCTTAGCACATCACTGCAGGCTATAAAACTACTTAGCTGCAGCATGGAATCAGTTCCTCAGCAACAGTGTGTCCCACAACTCATGTTGCATTGTCACCCAGGTCCTTTTGTTTCTGTGTTGTCTTGTGGGACAAGGGACATGAGGAGCTGGCACTTTTGCTGTCTTTGCTTTTGCTATTTATGTAAGTAATAAACTATTTGAATTTTAAAAGGGCTTGTTGTTTCTTTACCAGTCACATGTGTTAGCCTTTCTTGACCTATCGTGTACAGAAATAAGAAAATCCCAAGAGGACAAGTATGGGTATTAAGGTGTTTAACTTGCTTTAGCCATTTTGATTTTTAAGAACACTCAGTGGGGCTGTTCAGTAGGCTAGATGTGAGATCAGAGCATGGAGGGTAGTGAAGAAGGTAAGTTGTGCAGTAGCAATGACTGACATCAGAGGAGAGGGTAAGTTTTCTGAAGGAGACAGTGTAGAGAAGCTAATGGTGAAGGATGACTTTGATGTGAGCTCAGACTTGAATAGTCATAAAATCTTTGAATAAAAAATGACTTTAAAGGTCTTATATCCAACCTCTTACCCAATAAGAGTAACATCATCCCAACAATTGGTCATAAAGCCAGTTTATGCTGTAATAGACATAGTGAGGAAACAATAAGCCAATTATTCTCAGGGCAATCAATTCTACTGATAGAGATCTGATCGTTTTTGCATTCTTTCTCATACTGAGCTAACAGTTAACTTTTAATAAATTTTACCATTGACCCTTTACTACCTCATGTAGCACATATTCACACAGCTATTAACTATTGTTTGGGACAGACATGCTATGAAGTCAGTCATCATGTCTCTCCTTGGTTTTGTCTTCAGCAAATTAAACATCTGCCTTCACCCACACCTCACGTGGCCTTGTCTCGGTTTTCACCACCTTTGTTATCTTGCTATCCCGTTAGCATCTTTCCTAAAATAAAATATCAAGATATTGTTGCATCAGTGAAGAGTATAATGAAATCACTATTTCCAATAAAATATCTTATTTCAATTTCTTCTCTTTGTATAAATATATTTTTGAACTTACACAGTCTTCTTCAAAAAAGGATATGAGGGAGATAGGAAAATAAAATGTATATTAATGTCTTATTCTGTCCTCCTACTGTGAAGTTTTAACATATTTGTGTGTTTTAAATAATATTTTTAAATAATTTGGTTTGGTTTTACATTATGAAGATAATGTGTTAATGGTTAAAAAAAAAATTCAAACAATACAAATAGTAATAGGGAAAAGTTTTTAAAAATCCCCCTAACTCTCAAACTTATAATCCCACTCCTTAAAGCACAACTTAGTTTACTGTATTCATCCAGAATTTTTTTATATTGGGCATCTTTCCTTATCAGCACTATGGATCTATCTCATTCTTTTTAATAGCTGCATAGTATTTTATTATACGGTTATACCATTTTTATTTATCAGTCCCCTTTGATGGATATAGATGTTGTTTGCTCTCCTTTTTTTATTTTATAGCAATACAATAAATTTTTGCATGTGTCTCTTTGAATGCATGAGAAAGCATATCTGTGGGATAATTTCTTTAAAGTATTTAGAACCGCTATGTCAAAATTTATGTATGCCTTCAAGGGTACACCAATTTACATTACTGCTAACAGTCTGTGGTAGTACAGTGGACCCCTGAACAACATGGGTTTAAACTGCACAGTCCACTTACATGTGGATTTTGTAATACTACGTGATTGGTAGTTGGTTGAATGGGAGAGGTGGGGACGGTCACTGTAAAGTTATACTCAGATTTTCAGATTTTCCACTGGGTGGAGGGACGGTGCCCTAATCCCCATGTTGCTCAAGGCTCAACTGTACTTGTTTTTCCATGTGCCAAACTCTAAATAATTGTTAATCTAACAGCTGACAAATAGAATATGATTGGGGCTGGATTCCTTCTGTTCACCCCACCAGATACACCCTGCACTCTTCTCCCTGCTCTTTGCCCCAGGAAGACAACCTGTATAGACTACATCACTGGACTCCTGTGCCCTCTAGCTTCCTATATGTCAAGTTTAGGAAGGGGGCCACCAGTAGGAGATGGGGAGGGGGTAAGGGGAGAGGTATTTATTGGTGAAGTTGAGATCTTTATTTCCTGGGCTCCCTCCTTGTGGGATCTCTGTGGGCTGGCTATGACCCTTAAGCCAAGGACTCAGCTCCTGTCCACACAATCTTCTCTGTTTCGTTTCTAGCCACTGCTTTCTATTCTTGTCCTTTCAGGCGTAGAAGGGTGGTCTGCCCTGCTAAGCCAGATATTGCCCTCTCTCTTATGGTTTTCCTACACCCTGCCCCACCTTTGTAAGTAGTATCTTTATTAAGCATGCCTTGAAGTACCCAATTTGAATATTCTGTTTCCTGCCAGTTCTCGTTCCTGAGAGCTCCACTTAGAGAGATTCCCCGGGATGTTCAGGAGGTATCTCTCAAGGGATGCAACGTGAACATAGACCTGAATGGTAAGGAGGAGTGTGACTGTCTTAGGCATATGTGTTCCAGGCGGCAAAGGCCCTGAGTTTGGAACAAGCTTGTCATAGTTGAAGAGCAGCAAGAATAGCAGAGCAGCTTTGGGCCGAGTGGCAAATATATGGTTTGCTTGTCCAAGAGCCATTGCCTCTTCTTCCTTGCTGAGAGAGCTCTAATTTTGTTCAGACACAATGGGAGGATTCAAGGGATGAACCGTCATTTGTCTAAGTGAATCATGAAAATTCTGTTCCAAAGCGTCAGTGATTGATTTAGGGATGGGCATGTAACCCAGTTCTGGCCAATGAGACATGAGAGGGAATTTTCTGGGGTCCTCTTGAGAATTTTTCTCTCTGGTAAAAACAGGCATAAAGGAGAAAATTCCTGTCTCTTTCTCTCCTTTTC
The DNA here is from genome assembly GCF_009873245.2 of Balaenoptera musculus. Taxonomy (NCBI): domain Eukaryota; kingdom Metazoa; phylum Chordata; class Mammalia; order Artiodactyla; family Balaenopteridae; genus Balaenoptera; species Balaenoptera musculus. Next base: position 61,813,764 of record NC_045787.1, on the reverse strand, counting down.
TGCTTTGGATGCTTTTTGTGAGACTGTGATGCCTGGAAATGCAATAGTCTTTTAACAACCATGAGACAAAGGGCCAGGTTTAAAAAGCAACATATGAAGATAGAAGAGCGAAAGGTTGGAAAGAACCTGGACCCTAATGATACACTGGACCTTCCAAACCAACTGTAGGACCACCTAACTTCAGACTTCTTGTTAAGTAAATAAGCAAATAAAAGCCAATCTTAGCTTAAGTCACCATTAGGTGGGGTTTCTGATCCTTTGCAGTTGACACACCAACTCACACAGTAGCAACGGAGGGGGTGAGGAATGGTAACCAAGGTAAGAGAGGTGGGCAGGGGTCCGTCATGCAGTGTCTCTTAGGCCAAGGCATGGAATTTGGATTTTATTCCAAGGGTAAGAAATTTTTGCAGATGACCCGGTCAATACAGGCATATAATACAGATCTATCTAGCTATCTGTCTATATCAATGTACATATTTATCATGTATATGATAAGAATATTATTTATTATTAAAATAATAGATACTGACTAAAGATATATTTACCATTTCCATTTTAAACTTTAGAGAAATTACTATTTACAACCAGATAAAAAGAAATAAAAAGTCTCACGAGTAGCTTATAAACTAACTTGGCTGAAACTCGTAAATGTTGAGAATCTTTTTTTTTTTTTTTTATAAAGCCTTTTAAATTTTATTTATTTATTTATTTACGGCTGTGTTGGGTCTTCGTTTCTGTGCGAGGGCTTTCTCCAGTTGCGGCGAGTGGGGGCCCCTCCTCATCGCGGTGCGCGGGCCTCTCACCGTCACGGCCTCTCTTGTTGCAGAGCGCAGGCTCAGCAATTGTGGCTTACGGACCCAGTCGCTCCGCGGCATGTGGGATCCTCCCAAACCAGGGCTCGAACCCGTGTTCCCTGAATTGGCAGGCGGACTCTCAACCACTGCGCCACCAGGGAAGCCCAAGAATCTTTTTTAATGTCTGACCTCTTATGCTTGGGAGACCCTTCAACACAGTTTCTAGGTATTGCTTCCGCCTGCTTTAGCCATGTCAGTCTTTACCAGTTATGTTCTGCTTCAGAGAGCTTGCAATTGTCACCTCAACCCCTTATCTCTCTTTGAAAGAGCCCCCAGTTTTTGCCTCAGCCTTGTGTCTTTGAAAAGAAGGCAGCTTCCTTTAAGCATGGCTGTCCTAAATACCTTGGATGGTGTTTTTCTCCTAGCTGGCACCAAAAACATCACAGAATAAGATAGATCATTTAAAACATTTGCCTCATGGTTGTCCTGTTCCCCCATTCAGCAGAAAGATTATTGGTTACCATGGCAATCAGCTTCCACAGCATTCCATTCTAAGGAACTGCACAGGTAGAGCGCAAGCTTTACTTTGCGTTCTTTACCCCAGCTCTCTGCAGATCTGCATATTTTTCCAGCCTGTACTCTGTAACTGCTGTTTAGAACAATCAATCAACCAACCAGACAAACAACTTGGAGTTAAGCCAGATAATTTTTTCAAAGGCACCATATCCCCTTCTCTTCTGAATATTTTAAAAATTTACATAAACCGTTGTACAATGATTTTCTCACAGCACCAATTGAAAACTTTCTGGTATGTTCTTTCACAAGTCTGGGATTCTAGTTGTATCTCTTTAACCATGTTTAGAAAACAAGTAATGAATTTACAGTAAAAATCAGAGCAGGAGATAGTTCTATGAGATCACTGCCCATGGGCTTTATAGCACATCTTTCCTAAGGATAATTCTCTGACTTCCCTTCCTCTACCACTCCCAAGCCCTCTGATAAAATAGTGCAGATACTCAGAAGGGTAAAAGTTGTCCTCAAGCCATTGCCTTGGAGGTGCCAAATGCTTAGACTTTCACCCCTGAGACCATTAACTACCCTGTTTCTATTCAGAACCTTATTGGTAATAGTAAAAGATGGTTTTAAACAGGCCAAACAAATTACTGGCACCCAGTACCTGTTACATTCATGGAGGAGATGGAATAACTTTGGAGCATCAACCAGATAAATTCTATTTCCCTACAACTTTTAAAAAAGTCTTATTACTTTTAATCTTTGCTGATTATTTAGTTTCTTCATGACTATGTCACATAAATGAGGAATCTAGAGATTTCTGTGGTATGGAGAGATATCTTTCAATCTATTATTTCTACCTATGACTTTATTTGAAGCAATAGTGGTATTTTGGTAATGAAAAAGAGAGAACGTGGAAGGGGAGTTGCTATTATCTAATGTTAAGCAATTAAAAATAAAATCTGGCTTTAACCCTCTTTCATGGAAGGCTTTTCTATTACCTAGATATCTTTTCATTGAAAAAGACGTATCTCATGACCTATCTATGAACATCCCATTGAACATCACCATCCCCTATTGAGGGCACGGAAGTAAACTCTGTAACTAAAACAGATGCCTCCGCCCACAGATTCTAAAATCAGTGGGTATTCATAAACCTTGCACAAATTTTCAGAGCATAGTGGGAAAAAGGAACTGTTAAAAATTTGAAACTCTACTAAAGTACTTTCTGCCTCTTCCGGTAAAAGAAAATATATTGCTTTCTAGGAAGCTCACTACTTTAAAAAACAAAACAATCAGGATAGGAAATTCATGACCAGCATTTGGGTTACATCAGCTCAGTTTTAGGAGAGAAAATATTTACTTTTAGATGGAAAGCCATATAGAATGGTTCTCTGACTCCTCTCAGAATGGTACTGGAATTGTTTCAAGGGAGGAGAGAGACAATTTATTATTATATTTTCTGAGCAGACATACCATGATACATAAAATGTTACAAAGTTTTACTTATTCCTTTGGGTACATGAACGCATGTATTACCTTATATGCTAATCCCACATAAGTTAGAAAGAAAAATTGACCAATTATTGGTAGAATTTTCTAGATTAAGTGCAGAGGCTAAAATAAAAAATAATCGCACAAACTTCGAGTAATTATATCACAGTGCACCCTGAGATTTATATAGAAAAAAAAAGTTGTTTTCAATTTTCAGTTGACAAAAAGAGCAGTTGAGAAGGGACCATGTAGGTTTGAAAAGCAGAAACGCTAATGACGGGTCAACATTGTAAAAGCAGGGAGGCAGATAACATACTGTTTTGACAGCTGAGTAAAAATGAGGGGAAAAAAGATTGTAAACCAGAGGAAGTCATGATAAAAAGGTAGAATGAAGTGTTTGAAAATGGTAAATTGAGAGCTTTAACATTGATGGCAAGAGCACAAAAGAGAGAAAAGTGATTTAGTTTAGATAGGAAATGGCTTGTAGAGAAATTTGAGTAGAGTAATAATTTGTATTTTAATTTGCAAGGGCCAAGAGTTGACTTTATTTGAAGAACGATAGCTCTATTGCTTTAACATTTTATACACACTTAAGAAGCTCCATTTGTCTGATATATAAATTAGTACAATTTCTATTAATATGATATATATATTAGACAAATTGGCAAGCAGGGGTTTGCTTTTGATCAACTTTTGTTATAACCTTAATAGAAACTAGTTTCAATATTTCAAACTATAAGCAAGATCATGATTTTATAATGTGAAGATAACAGAAAGCTTGATTTAGTTGCAACTTGGTCCTAATTCTTTTGGCAAGTGTTCTTTAGTCCTGGGCTCCTAACCTGATCAAGAAAGCATAAATGCAGAAAGAAGTAAAAACCAATGTTCCTTAATTAGGAATCATGTGAGTAGTTTAATATTAAAAACATTAAAAAAAAAACTACACATGATATAAATTCCGTAGAGTTTTAGCTTCTTTTATTTAAACTGCACTGATATCCATTTACAGCTCTCCTAACAATCACCGAATAGGTTGGCAATCCTATGTCCTGAATTTCCCAGGTCATTTCAGATTGCAAATATTTTGTCTATTGTTAAATGATGTGTTTGGATTTTGGTTTGGAAAACATGGTCACTGAACTTATAGACTAACTCTGAAATAGCAATAGCCTTTGGCATTTTGTAGTAGCTCTGTTTCGGGGCCATGGTTACCATGTTAAATCAGATCAAATCAAAGTTCATTATTTGAGTTGACCTAATAATAAACTATGAAATAACGGAGACATTTTAAAAAACTTTGTAGTAATTTGGAATTTGAAGAGCATTCATAGCATGATTTATTATAGACACAAACACACACATAGCTAGTAAACCTATAGATAGGTGGCTCCTCATCGTTGCCATATAGGAAATGAAAAACAGCATACTTAAGAGATATTGTGTTATACGTTATACGGTCAAAACTAAGGAAGACAAAATTAGTCTAACTGTGCTTGTATTAATACTTAAACAAAAAGGATTTGGTAGTCTTTTTTATTTTCAATTTCCATAGACTGAAACTCATATTCTTGATAAACCAGAACTGAGAGGTACACTGGGATTTGCTATGTGTTGTACATGACGATAATTATAAGGGAACAAAGTCAAGATTGACTCATTATCCTATGCCAAAACATTGCTGTTTTGCAAATGAAAACGTTTAGATCATTTGATGCCCCCCACCCCATTATTATCCTTCATATCATTAAGATAGTGTTCATGGCTCCGCTCTTTATTCTTTAGTGATTTAGGTAGCCACTAAGAAAGAAAAAAAGTTTTAAAGACTACTAAGTCCATAATGGCATTTAATAACTCTTTCGAAAATTAAGGTGCTTCTCCCCAAGTCTTGCTGGAAACATATCTACCACTGTGCTCAGTCTCTCCTCCCACATTTCCGTGCTAGTGGGGACTTGAGAAACCCGGGAAAGCTGCTGAAACAGGGGTGGGAGTGGGAGATAGGCTATCACCCGCTTGACACTTCGGCACTGTTGCTATGAATGATTCACTTGTGTTTGGCACATTTGTTGCAAGGAAATCTCCTCCCGCCGCTCCTCTCGGCTGTCTCCTGCGCTTTGGCCTTTAAGGAGAAGCGAGAGCAGGTGGGCACAGAGGAGCTCACCGAGTCCTCCTCCCCCTGCTCCTTCCCTAATTTAGCAGTACTTCCGGCCGCGTGACATCATCCCCCGCACCCCGGTGACGTGAACGGCGGGTGACGTGTGTGCGGAGAGGAGCGCGCTGACGTTGCTATTTAAAGGTCCTCCTGCGGGGAGGATGGAGACTCAGCGAGAGCACCGGGTGTGGGGCGCGGAGGAGGCTGTGGCGGCAGGGAGCGGGGCCAGGAGCCAGCAGAGGAGCAGAGCGCACGGCCCGCGCGCCGCCGACCACTAGGGGAGGGGGGAAAGCAAGGACGGACCGCCGGACCTGCCGCCTGGCCTAGCTCCCCACGAGGGCCGGCTCGGCCCGTGACCACGAGCGTCCCCGCCGCCCTCGCAGCTGCCGTCTCCTCCCGCTACCCTCAGGGCCCCGCCGGGCCCTCGAGACGGATCAGCGCCCCAGTCCCTGGTGCCCGACCGCGTCCTCGCGGCCGCGTCCCGCCCCCTCCCGCGAGCAGGGGGAGGGACCGCACTGCTCCCGATTCTCCCCGCCCCCTCCCCCGCCCCTCGCAGCCAGCTCCACTGCCGCGCTCGCCTCTTGCGGGCGGCGCTGACCTGGGAAGCGGCGCCCTCCGCTCTGTGAGCGGCCGGTGGAGGCGGAGGCAGCGGCGGGCTTCGGGCCGCCCGGCCAGCGCTGCTCTGCCGAGCAGGAGCTGGAGGCCGGCGAAGGCGGGCGGTGATGGAAGTGTGAGAAGGCGGCGGCGGGGCCCGGGGACTGTGAGGCGGCGTGTGGCAGCGGCGCGGAGCGGGCGAGGCGAGGAGCAGGGGTGGGGGCGCTGGAGCAGCGACTGTTCTGCGGCTTCGAGCCCCTTTCCCCTGGTCCCGACGCGGGATTAGCCGCCCGCCTCGGCTCGGGCGGGCGCCCGTCGACCCTTCAGCCCCGTCCTTCGCCGCTGCTCGGCCCGCCCCGGAGCTGGGGGCAGGGTGCCGGGGGCCAGCGTGGGGCTTGGTTCTCTGATTCATTCATTCTCCGCCGCCGGAGCCTCGAACTTGCGGTGCTCCGAAGAGCGGAGGGAAGAGCGGCAGCAGCGAATGAAGGGCCGGGCGCGAGCCGGGCTCCATTGTGCTCGGCGGCGGGGGGCGGGCAGGGGCTGAGGGAGGTGGGATCCGGCCCCCTCCCCCTGCTCCCCGGCGTGCGCTGCGCCCCCAGCCTGCTGCCAGCCTGGAAATGGCTCCGTGTGTTCTCCTCGGGAGAATGAATCGATCCTGCCCAGCCTTCTCTTCCTCCTCCCCGCCTCCTCTCTGCTCCCAGTCTTAGGAGGGGGAAAAAAATTAAAAGACAGATTCCAATGTGGAGTGCCGTGCACGTCGCGAGCCGCTGGGTTTGCACTTCGAAGAGATTTTTCTACATAGCTTTTTCTAATGTGAGCGCAGGGAAGCAGTGGCATTACTGCGTTTAGGATTTTTATTTTCTCGTAGGGATCTCTCAAGTGCACGTCGCATTGGGTTGCACGCTCCACCCCCAGGGACCTGGTGTGGTGGAGAAATTTGAACCCGCAGCCTTAGTAGCACCGAAAAGGCTGAGTTACCTGGGCTCTCCCTGAGTGTGGAGGAGGACAGGAGAGAAATGACCACTGAACTCATTTTTTATAGGACTCCGTGAAGCTGGATTCTGCATTTCCCGATTCATAGACTCGTTTTGTGGAATAGAGTTGACCACCGTCTCCTCCGCGCAGCATTTTAACTCTAATAAGCAAATGCCACCTCTGTTTGAACATTTTGGTATTTCCCAGAGAGAAATCATTTTACCTAAGGGAACTAACTGAATTTTCAGCATCACTGAAATACCTCCACAAAAGGATCTCGGGGGGTGGAAAAGCAACTGCGAAATAACGGACGGAGAAATTCCTTTGGAGTTATTCCGTAGCATAAGAGCAGAAACTTCCGAGCAAGTTTTCGTTGGGCAAAATGGGGTAAGGATTTTGTGCTTAACCCCGCTTCGAGTCTGTTTATGTATGTGTGTTACTGAGCGGTGGTGGTGAATTGTCTGTGTTTTATGTTTTCAAACAAATTTGCCACCTTGCTAACCTGGTCGTACTTTAAAAATATAGGTGTATTAACCTTTTAAGAAGTTATTTTTGTGGAGTGACACCGGAGGCCGTAATTAAGGAACGTACGTCTATTATTGTAACCAGAATGTAGCTTTATTAGTGGTATTTAAGAAGACCACACGTACTGCCCTTTCCTGGTCGAAGTGCCGCAGCAGTTTATAATCAAAGTCGTGTTGTCTTAGGTTTTGTTGCCCGTATCTTCCAAAAAGAAGTCCTGCGTTCTCTCAGTACTTTGAGAATAATCAGGTGCACAAAGGACAATTGTAAAGTAATGAGTGGTTAGACTACAGTCCTTGAAAATGATCCAGTGTAAATTGTTGTCCTCACTGTGCCCTCCTTTTTGCCCTTGAATAGCCGAAGCTAAAATCTATAGAATTGCTCTATTGGGGCATTTAAAACGAAAATCTGAAAGTCTTAGGAGGACTCCACAGTGCCCTGCATTTAGTTGAAGATCAGAGCCTGAATAGGAAACAGCTTTTTGTTGATGGAACTTGTTCACTTTCTCTGTTTTTTTTTTTTTGCTTTTATGATCAAGTCTTCAGTTTGTGTTAACAATGTCAGGTGTATACCTTCTTTCAGATCCAAGTCAACCAAGAGTTCATTTTCCAACCTTTAATTAACTTTTCACACATTAACTCGATAAAATGCTAGTGACTCTTCCTAATTTAAGCCAGACTTCCATAATATATTAATGGAGTAATGATCTAGTTTCATTGACAGATTTTCAATGATTTTTTGTCAAAGAGGAACTTCTAGAATTTTCTCTCTTTCTCTCCCTCTCTTTTTTGTAGTTGAAAAAACACATCTAAAGTGTAGTTAAGGGACAGAGATTGAAAGGACAGACACTGAAATTCGTTGTGACAGTTTAGGGGTGTGCACACCTAAACTTTAATTCTTAAAACGTTCAGAGGAAAGTCCTTAATAGTACTGCCCTTTTTTGTTGGAATTAGAACTTGAAGTTTATTAACTTAAGTTTGAAGATGTAGAACGTACGTTGTAGGAGTCCATCAGGAACTGATGAGAAAGAGCGATACTTGTTTTTAAAACTTAAATGACAAAGTGATGACAATGTATATAACTTGCATGTTTTGGGATACTGCTAACAGCAATTAAAATACCTCATTCTATTTCTAGTGCTGCTATTAGTAGCTTGGTGATCTGAGGCAAATTGCTTGACCTTTGTGGACTCTTGTTTTTTTAACCTGTAAAATGAAGGTCTTAGGTGAGTTTTAAAATTTTTTCCAGCCTGTAAAAGTGAATTATTTCTTTTTCTCCTTCAGTTTTCATATTTGCTGTTGGTTTCTTGAAGTAAATCTCTCAGATGGAGAGATTTTCTCTAAGCAGTTTTGAAGCATGTAAGCTGGAAAATAATGGCATTTGAAAAATGTTTTGGATGAATTGTACCAATTTTAATGAGAGAAAATACTGAAAAATACTACTATTCAAAACCTTTGAAATATGGCTTCCCTTGAGAGTCTGCAGCTCTTATGTTTAAAACGTGTCAGAGAAGAAAAATCAAGTGGCAGTTTTTCATGTTGAAGGCGGCATTCTCTCTAAGCTGTGGAGTGGTGGCATCATGAAAGAAAATTCATGGTTTTCCACAACCTTTAAGCTGCATGAATGTCCATGGTTTTACCAAGGGAAGCTTGAGATGAACTTAATATGAAGGGGATTGGTCTTTAAAACATGAAAATAAGCCCCTGCACATAGCCCGGATTTTAGATACTTCAGTGTAATTAAATGTGTTTATAAACTAATTTATTAGTCCTTAATAAAGTCTTAAAGGTGGACTGGAGAGGCAAAGGAGTGAATGTTTATGGCATAATTTTTCTGCAAGTCTGCGTTTGGGGCTGCAATTCTCAGTAATAGTGACCTGTTTCATCTAAGTTGTCAAGAGAAGGCATTTGTGGAAGTTTCCACACTTAGTAGGTGTTTGTACCTAATAAGTGTTTGTGGAATAAGCACAGCCTCCTGCACCTACTTAAAACAAAAGGGAACAGAGCTTTAAATGGCCTTTAAAGTTTTACCTAGGCAATCCTAAATTACCTTACTCTGACAGGTATCTAAAATTTAATATTGTGGGTGAAGAGTTTCATGTCTTATGAATACATTTTTGACTAATGTTAGGTTATAAAATATTTTTATCTCTGCCTTAGTTTTGGATATAATTGCAAGTCTAGGGGCAAAATCAAAACAAAAGGAATGATTTTGAAAGAAAATGAGTGATTAGTTCAGGCAAAAAACAAATCTAAGGCTCCTGTAATAGTAGTTTATGAACTATGGTGGAAATGAAAAAGAACAGCTGAAACTGACAGTTGGCAGAATCTGTCAAAGTATCTTGGATGCTGCCTGAACTGTTTTTAATTACAGTGAAGGTGGTTGAAGTATTGGTTTGTGAAATAGGTGTATCAGAACCCCTAAAAATGAGAGCAGGTATGTAAGGTGAAGTCTAGGAAAACTTCCGGGCCCCAGCGAGGAGCCCTTGTTAGGTATGACCCCCAGTCCTCCAAGTAGTATCTCCTAAGGAGAGCAGTGAGTCAGGAGATATTTTGGAATGATTAGAGTAGGCAACAGAAATCACATAACTTCAGTGAGGTATTTCATGCTACCTTTTGTTTTACTTAGCTCCCATTGGCAACTTAGTGACCTCAGCAAGGGAATATTCCCTCCCCCCTCTTATTAAGAGTGAGTTATTTTTAAAATGTGATTTTCCCTGCAAATGAGGTTGATAAGCTGTTTGTGATTTATCTCACCTGCCTGTGGGCGCCTCTGGAAACCCTCTTCTCCACCTTTCCTCAGATAACTTCCTGAAGCATGGAAGTGGGTGCTGCCTCATTGCAACCTGAACCAAGTCGCTTCTTTGCTGGGAGAGGAAGCTGACACCTCTTTCTGCCCCAGGCTACTGGGTGCTGCTCTCCGGGGACTTTAGCTAAAATGCAGAAATCTTGATCCAGCATGCATGCACTGCAATCTGAATGGGCTTTGTTGCAAAGGCAACCACTCAATCATTTCTAACTTCAGGAAAGTTAGATGGAAGTCTTAATTATTTGTTCTTTTTACCAGGTTTGAACCCCTATCACATGGCATGTACAGCAGCTCAGTACTGCTGATACAGAGACTAGTAACATGTGCTTCTTCCCTTAGGGAGTTTATAGCTTAGAAGTTGATCTAGGATAATTACCCGAAATGGAATTCATGGCAGTTAAGGGATTGACAAAAGTGTCTTTATACTTAGTTGTAAACTCAGTTTAGTTTTAAGTGATTAAATGTCTCAGATGAAAAGGTGGTTAAAATCTCAGAAGGTCCAACATCCCTACTGCAGTGTGTTTGTTTTTCCAGACCTATGGTGTTTAGTTGAAATATTTATTTTTAGTTACTCCATTGCTTTGTTTTGTTACTTAAGATTAATCCAACTCACTGGATAGAAGAGTAGGGAAAATGAGTTCCAAATATTTAAGTGTTTCCTGATATAATTTTTAAATGACTGAATATAAGGCATTTTAAATAGCTTTATTTCTCAGTTAGGATCTGTTTAGTTGAATGAAATGTGCAGTTTCTTGTTTGTGTTGCATATTTGTAATGACCCATGGCTTATACAGTAAAGTGACCCTATAGTTTAAGAGATTGATTATGTTTGTGGAATGACTGAGATTTTCCTAGAAATCAAAAAGACTTCTCGGTTGAGGTTTGAAAAGTTGAGTGCTTTTTGAGACAATATAAGGTTTCATGCTCATTAAGTATCTTCATTTCGAAAGAATCTCCATGTGATAAGCAGCATTTATATACATTACAAGAATTGAGATAAAATTTTCCAATCTTATTGAATGGGCATTGCAAGAGTAAGTAAAACTTTTTAAAGGCTAATCATTCAGTGGTCTTTAACGTGTAATCATACAGAACTGAGTCTTACTTTTAGGTTAAAAAATCTTAATTTTCACAACATATCTCTGTATACTATAAAATTAGGACATCCATTATCACTCTGTTAAAAGAGACAGATTTATCAGTGACCTTGTGCTCTTAATTGCAGTTTGATTTTCCTTTCTTCATCCATCATAAGTGTAACACATTGGTTATTTCTGTGCTCCCTAATAAAATATCTGATTTGAAAAAAACATGAAATTGATGAGAATCAGTGCTGCTTGTTTTAAGCAACATTTTTTAGGGAAGCAGTTGAAATTAATCACATGTATATGTTACCTTTTTTTGTGCTTTGTCATTACCCTCCACTTGTGTTTTATTTATTTCTCATCTTGTTTTTAAAAGTTTTTAAAAATCTCACTTCTCTGGTAGGTATAATTTAGAATTACTTTTACAGGTACAAAACTAAATTACTTGTTTTTTTTGGATGTGTTGGGTCTTTGTTGCTGCTTGCCGGCTTTCTTGGCGAGCAGGGGCTACTCTTCACTGCAGTGTGTGGGCTTCTCATTGCGGTGGCTTCTCTTGTCACAGAGCACGGGCTCCAGGCGTGCGAGCCTCAGCAGTTGCGTCTCACGGGCTCAGTAGTTGTGGCGCACAGGCTTAGTTGCTCCATGGCACGTGTGATCTTCCTGGACCAGGGATCGAACCCGTGTCCTGGCAGGCAGATTCCCAACCACCGAGCCACCAGGGAAGTCCCTAAATTACTTTTTAGTGACCTTGCAAAGGAAAAGAAACAAATATTCTTTCTCATGAGGGTTTTTTTTCCCCCCAATGATTAATTGTGAACCCAGTATGGCTCTTGTGTAGCTAAAAGAATTTTAAATATGTAAAACAAACATTTGACTTAGTTAAGATCTGAATTTCATTTACACATAATTATCTTTTCTCTTTTAAGATAGGCTACTGGAAGAAGGCAAAGCGTCATTGTTCTCTTTTTTGTATCAGAAAATAAAATTATAAAATCCGAAAAATTAGCAGTCTAGTCAGTACTTTCTCTTCATAGTACAGTTTACCTTTGCACTTTCTCTAGCTTTTGAAAAATCACGTTAGTCTTTTAACACCTAATATTAGCTTTTAAAAAATTGCTTTGCTTTATGGACATTTTCTTTTAATGTTCTTCCATAAACCATGAAGCATTTCCGTGTTATCTTTGAAAAGAGTTGGCACCAGTTCCTCAAGGCAGAGCAGTTTTAAGAACTGAGGGCTTTCTGTAAAATTACCAAACAAGAGTTAGACAGAAATTAAACACAAACAAAAAAGTGTGCTGAGGGATCACAGATACCAAACAGCTTTTATTCCTTTATTAGGTTGTTTTAAGTCATGTTTATGATGTCATGTCTATGGGCACATCTGGATCCATGTGTCCACATGCCTCAGAGTCCAGAGGGCTATGGAAGAGAGTGTCCTTGACCCCTGCCCCGCCCACAGAAGGGCTTGCTTCTCATTTGTCCCTGTCTTTAGTAGGAGGGCAGAGATAGAGAGCCGCAGCTCTGGTACGTATCTCGCTGAGTACTGTACAGTGTGTTTCCTAACCACCTAGGTTGTAGCAGAGCTCACACGTGCGGTGTAAGTTGAAGGGATCTGGGGAATTAGACCCCACTCTTAGTGTACAGAAAATGCCGATTCCTAGCAGTTGGGTATAAGTTGGATGTACCAATTCTTCTTCTGATAAATTTTCTTGGTAAATTGTTGGATCCTTTAACCTTTACATTTAAGCATGCCTCAATCTTACTTAAGTAGTGTTGCTTTCCTTCTGTTTCATTTAAGTATGAAGTTTAAGACGGTTATTTTGAATAAGGCTTTTCTATGAGTTGGTATTTTCTGCCCTAGTTACTTTCAGTTTCCCCCATTAGGCTCTTAATAACGGTCTCTACGAAATTCTCTTAAGTGGATTTGACTATCAAAGAGCTCAAAGTACTCGTATTAGAAAATTTCTGTCCGTGTTCCTTTGTGGAAGGTAAGTTTGTACATGACTAAACTTAGGTAGGACAATTATTTTGAACCAACTGTAATATTTGAGTGTGCTTAGCTTATCCTTTTACTACTGCTGTTTTCTGTCCTCTGTAGTTATGAATCTCTGTCATATGACTTTTAACGTTAAAATTCATGTGCTTTGCTTAATCACCCTGCCAGCTCCCAAGATGTTTACAGAATGAGGATTCCACCTACTCTTGTGTACTCAGTTTTGCCAGGGATCTGTATACATTCAGCTGAATGGGAAGACTCACAAATCACCCTTCAACTCATCTTCCTTGAGGTTCTGTTGATTAAAAAAAAAAGTTCTGGATCTTGCAGGCTGCCTTTTTTCCCTACTCAACTGAAAATATATAGGATTTTAGTTGTCTATTTTTATTGTTGCTTTCATTTACTATTTTTTTAATGCTAAATTGATATTTATTGCTATGCCTATGTTAATGTGAGGGTAATAAGACATTAATGGCAATATTGCTACTTAGTTTTACTTGGTAGCATATTAGTATATTTGGATGTAATTAGTGTATGATCTGTGGGTAAACTATAAGCTAGTCATATGGTAGAAGCTAGCCTGAAAAATATTTTCAAAGATGGTGCAGTGGTCGTTTAGAACCAGGATGCAAAACTGTATATTCTCAACTATATAAAATACATCTGTACATGCATAAAAAGATTTGAAGGAAATTCATTAAAGTGCTACCATGTTTATTTCTGGGACATACGATTGTGAAATTTTGTTGAGTCTTTCTGAATCTTTAAGTTTTCTCTGATGATTAATGTATTAAGTTTTAGAGCTTCTCTGGGTTTAAAGAGTGAAGGTATTAAAAAATACTAATATCTACAGTACAAAGTTACCAGGATCAGTCACTGTTCCTACATATTACAGATACTTATGTGTTTTGTATCAATTTTAGCTTGTTTATTTCAAATTTTATTTTTCTTTTCAAAATTGGCTAAAGAAGTAATTACACCAATGATAGCAAAAATAGTTTCTTGTTTAAGTGTAAGGAGTAGTTCAGAATGTTAGTACTAATCCCCACTTTTTTTGGAGCTAGAGCTCAAAGGGAAAATGTGACTAGGGGGGGTTATGCAGGGGCAGAACATGTGCTATATCTCCAGCTCCCTGGGGTTCCTACCATTAGCTCAGGGGATCCTAAATGGATGCTCACATATACAGGGGGGTTTCTAACCCCTCATAGTTAAAAAAAAAAAAATTCTAATTTAATGTAAGCTTAGTGTCTTGATAGTGAGTTTTAACTAAATGAATGTTGTTTTCCTTTTAGATGGTACTGAAAGAAAGTGCATTCTAATTTTAGCATAATCATTGTCTGCTCAGTGCATTATATTTTAAATACACTGAAGTCTTTCTCATAAATGAATTGAAATGTTATTACATGTGTTTTGTATAGTTTCCAAAGTTGATTCTACAGTGTAAATTCCATCAGTCAAAGCCCTGTTAACTGCTCTTGTAGTTACTGGACACATGAGCCTCAAGAATATGTGAGGAAGCAGGGTCTACTTCTCTGAAGACTTCAGACCAGAAAAAGAATGCTTAAGATGTTATCTTGAAACACTTTTCCTAGAGCTTAATGTTGGACCATGAGACCCACAAGTGGAAGGATCACTTGTAGCATACAGTACAATTCCTGAATCATCATGCAACAGCTGTAAGTTGTTTGATTCCCTAGAATTCGTAAGAGACAGCTGGGCCATATTGTATACAGATTTAAAATTGTTATTCTTTCTGAATCTTTTCCCCCAGAGGTCCCAAACTCTAATGCTGTCATTGGCTGGGCAGAAAAATGTGTGAATATATAAGGTAGAAGGTAGTAAGGATTGGTGGGGACTGTGGGAAAGTGAAGAGAGCATGTCGTGCCTGAAGGCATTCATAGCCAGTGTTCTAAAAACCCTCTGGTGAAAGAAATATACCTGAATCCTAATCTCTTATTTATTTGGCAAACACTTTTTGAGCTCCTACCATGTGTTAGTGACTGTGATACTTTGATCTAGGTTGGATACAGTAGGTTTGGAAATGCTTTAACTCTTGACTCAAGAAGGAACACCAGAGCATAGCAGGGTAGCGGCAGAAATTCACACTAGATTAGTGGTTCTCAAATTTGAACTTGCATCAGAATCACCTGGAGGGCTTGTTAAAAACACAGATTGCTGGACTTCAACCCACGTTTTTGATTCAGTAGGTCTGGAAGTGAGGCCCACGAATTTGCTGTTCCAATAACTTCTCAGGTGATGTTGATGTTGGTCCAAGGACCTTACTTAGAGAGTCATGGCGTTTGAAAAACGAAGCTTACGTATGAGAAACTTCTGTCCATTCAGAAGCCTCGATGATTCTTGAAGCTTTCTTTTCTCTGCTTGCAAATTGCAAAACATTATAAATTTGAACTAAAGGGGGAAACCCTGATTGAACCTTTTATCTACTGTTTTTAAGCTAAAAGATCCAGGACAACTTGAAACTGATCTCTGTCTCTTTAAACCTGATTACCTCCAGCAGTACTTACCAGTTAACGCCCCTTTCTTCAGAGTGACGTCTGCTTTCTGGCATTTCGGAATGTATTATTTTGAAACTACCTGACACTGCTTTGACTTCTGAAGTTTTTTTTTGTTTTTTTTTTTAATTTATTTTAATTTATTTCTATTTTTGGCTGCATTGGGTCTTCGTTGCTGCATGCGGTCTTTCTCTAGTTGCGGCGAGCGGGGGGCTACTCTTCATTGCAGTGCGTGGGCTTCTCTTGTTGCGGAGCACGGGCTCTAGGCACGTGGGCTCAGTAGTTGTGGCTCGCGGGTTCTGGAGCGCAGGCTCAGTAGTTGTGGCGCACGGGCTTAGTTGCTCCGCGGCATGTGGGATCTTCCTGGACCAGGGCTCGAACCCGTGTCCCCTGCACTGGCAGGTGGATTCTTAACCACTGTGCCACCAGGGAAGTCTGACTCCTGAAGTTTTTATGCTTTTGGAGGAAGTATGATTTCCTTCTAAGTTGTTTATCCTGTTTAGCTATCCTTAAGTTTGTCCACATCCTATCGTATTAGTTTTCTGTTGCTGTGTGACAAATCACCGTAATTTTAGTGGCTTTAAAACAACACCCATTTATCTCAGTTTCTGTGAGTCAGGAATCCAGGCACCTTAACAGGGTCTTCTGCTCAGGGTCTCACAAGGCAGCAGCAGTCAAGGTGGCAGTTGGGACTAGAGTCTTATCTGTGGATCAGCATCTCCCTCAAAGCTCCCGTGGTTGTTGGCTGAATTCATTTCCTTGCAGCTATAGAACTCAAAGTGACTGTGACTTCAAGGCCAGCAGGAGGAGCCCCTCTCTGGTGCTTCATCTTCTTCTAAAGGACTCGCCTAAATAAGTCAGGGCCACCCAGGGTACCCTCCCTTTTGATTAATTGAAAGTCAGCTGATTAGTGACCTAATTACCTGTGTGACATCCCATCGTATTCAACCCTTCTACCCATACTTAAGGTGAGAGTTTTATGCAGAAAATGCCCACCAGGGGGCAGAAATCTAGGGGCCATCTTAGAATTCTGCCTGCTGCACCACATCAAATACCTATGGATATTTTCCAAATGCTCAAGTGTCAGTATGACCATTCCATTTTTTTTTTTTTTTTTTTTTTTTAACTTTTACAAATCTGTAGTCCTCTGCATTCGTGCTCCACTATGGACTGGTTACTCTTTAGGCATATTATATAGTCCTCATACTAGACTTTCCCTTAATTTTTTTTGGGGGCGGTGGGGAGGCATCATATCTCCTGTTTCCTGGACACTGTTTGTTTTCTTCATTTATCCTTTTGTTTTACTGAATCTCCTTTTCCTGTAGTTACCTGAAAATGACTAGGTAGGAGACAACTTTTTTGAGACATATGTGAAAGTGCCCTCCCCCTCAATTGAGGCTAGATCTCTAGAGAGGAAGTAATTTTCTCTCATTACTGTGAAGGCACTGATCTATTGTCTTCTAGTTTCCAGTGTTCCTGTTGAAGCCTGCTTGTTTCTGATTCCTATTCCTTCACGTGTTACTCTTACCCCACTTTGGAATGTTTTAGGATTTATTTTTTTTCCTCTGCTGTTCAAAAATTTCACGATGATGTGGTGTGGCGCTTTTTTTTTTTTTTTTTTTAATTGTTCTTTTGGTCACTGCTGGACCATTTCAGCCTGTCAACTTCCCTAAGTTTGGGAGATTTTCTTCTATTTTTAAAAAATATCATTTCATACATTTTTTTCTCTTTATGACCTATTAGTTGGATGGTAACCTTCTTTTTGTCTTATCTACCAGTTTTTTTCTTTTTATCCTGCCTTCTAAGGAAATTTCCATGACTTCATCTTCTAATACTTTTATTGGATTTTTAATTTTCACATAATTTTAAATTTCCAGGTCTTCTTTCTCAATATGTCATCGATTTGAGGACACTTATAGTGTTTTGAAGTTTTGTTTTCTGTTCCCTAAATTTTCTTTTGTGTTCCTTTTTTGTTTGTTTAGTTTCTTCTTTCATGATGGAAACTTTCCTGGAATATCTGGTAATCCTGAGCTGTGTGTAAGAGTAAGATACTAAAAAGCTGGTTAGAAGCTCTCTGTGACCCAGTGAGTCCTGTCACCGGTAGGCTTCATGTTAGGCATTTAGGTGGTGAACAGGCCATTTTCTTGGGTGATTTCCAGGTGTCAGTAGTAGAGATCTGTTCTCTGAGATTGTAGGTCTTTTCTTTGAGACTGTTCACTCTAGAGAACAATCTTCCAATGTATATACCTCTTGGCATTCTGAGAGCAAGGTATATACCCAGGAGGCATACTACCTGCTGTAAACTGAAAACCATGAAGGGGAGGGTTTGCAGCCTTTCTCTTAATGCTTCATCCTTGTTTTCTGCTATTGGTAAAGGTAGTTGCTTGACTATGGAGGGTGGGAAAGGGGGAAAGGGAACTCTCATTGTTCTGTTACTTAAACTTTGGATCAACTCCCCAGTATCAGTCCCATACCTCACACCCTCTCCTGCAATTCCTTTGCCTCTGAATTCTGGCCAGCAAGTTGTTCACTCTTTAGTTCCCTTTTTGCAGGCACTATACAGTTTCCTTGGCTTTGCCAAATCACGTACTATTCCTTCTTCCAAATTACTTCTTTCAAAATTGTATTAAAATTACACAGTGGAGTCACTTCTGTTCTTTGGTTTCATGGGTTTATACCTTCTTTTTCCCTTCACTTTCATTTTAGTGTAGTTTCAGGAACGGAAGATATATGTGTGCAATTAATTTGCCATGTTTGACCGGAATCACTGAGCCTTAGCTTTTGAATTTATATAGGGCATCTTTCAGAATGTGTTGACAGTGTTGATGGTTAATTGATTAGCATTTGGTGGATGATGAAGTGTTGACTTTCTAAAAATCTCTCTGATTTCACCGGAAGACTCAGTGCATGATGTAACCACATCTTAAAATTTAAAAGTTAAAGTTGATCATCAGCCCAAACCGCAGCAAAGCAGAGCACTTACTCTCTCAACGTGTCAGGTAGCTAAGGTGTTGCTACAGTTTGTTCCTTAGCACTGTGCCTCTTGAGCACTTGTAACAAACATTAAGCACTTTATTTGTGTCATGAGTCACGCTAGGCGCTGGCAATACAAAGATGAGTAGACAGTCATGTAAACAAGAAATTACATTACTGTGACTTAAGTGCTGTAATAGAGATGTATGTTGTATTTGCCAGCACAGAGAGGGAAGTGCCCACCTCTACCTGGGAAGGTCAGAGAAAGCTTCACGTAGCCAGTTATGTTTGTTTGGAGCATTGAAGAACAAACAAGAGTTGATGAGGGCCGGGGGGGCCAGTGAGGAGAGGGAAAATGTGTGAGGAGGTTGTTAGGGTATTTTGGGGAGGGGAGTGGCAAAGGTACAGCTAGCTTCAAAGGCGGCATATGCTAGTTAGAAAGTTTAAGGTAGTTTGGCATAACTCAGATATAATATAAAAGTAGATTTGGCTAGAAAGTTAGTCCAGGGCTAGATGATGACTGTGTCATGTTAGAGGATTGTACTTTCTGTAGATTAGTGGTCTCCACATGTTTTTGTGGCACCCATATTAATGAAAGATGTTGAGCATATTCCTTCATATGTGTATATTTATAAGTTGCATGTCCTACTGTGTGTTTGTAAACACACATACATATATATTATAAAACATAAAAATAGAAATGAAAGAGGAGAAAATAACTTATTCCTGTACCCCACTTTAGAGGCCATTGCTTTACATAGTGGTGAGCAAAGGAACAATTTTAAGCTGGTATAGTTAATACCGCGCTCGTGTTTTAGATTAACTACTCAGGTTACAATATGGGAAGAAGTTTTAGACTTGGAGGAGGGGTGTGTGTATATGAGAGAGAAATGAGTGGGGGTCTTGGAGATCCTCAAATTTAATTGTTTAATAGGTTAATGGCAGCAGCTTAGTCAAGAATAATGGCTTGAATTAAGGTAGAGTAGAACATGGGCTGAATTCAAAAGAGATTTAAGTAGTACTATCTATAGGCGTTGACAGTGAACTCTGTTGATATAGAGGGGTAAGGAGATTGGCTTGGTCAGCCATTAGTTGAGATAGGGAACAAGAAGAAAAGCAAGTTTGCAGTGAGGTGAGATGACAAATTGAGTAAAAACTGATGTATTTATGGCCAACTACGTAGGAATGTCTTATAGTTGGGTATCCAGGTCTGGTATTCAGGAAAAGAGAACTAGGCTGATGATAGAGTTTCGGGAGTCATTAGACTATGTCAGTAGTGGTTGAAACTTTGAATGTGGATGAGCTCATTCAGGATATTTATAGAAAAGGGCAGATCAGGCCTCTCTGGGGGAATAGTCATTTAAGGGGCAGCAAAGAAACTGAGAGAGCTGTCAGGCTAGAACAGTGAGGGAACAGTGTCGAAAAGCCAAGAAAGGGAGTTTCCAGAAATGAGTAGCTAGGATCAAATGTAGCAGAAACATCAAATGAGGCAAAAAGTATCTATTAGGTTGGGTAAGTAGTGGTCCTTTCACGACCTTACCTTGGGAAGTTTGAGCAGCCTGGGATGGAAGCCAAATTGCCACCGGGTGATGGTGCTAATGAAGGATGAGGAAGCAGGGACCATAAGTGTAGGCTTTTCCTTTAAGACTAAGCCTCTCTGAAATACAGTGTAGCTTCAGCAAGCTCTAGAGTTCAAGAAATTGTTGTGGTTTTGTTTTCAAAATGGGACTAAGCATTCTTCTTAGGCCCTGAGAAAGGAGTCCATAGCTAGGGGTATTTAAAAATTAGAGTACAGAGGGATAATTACTGAGAAAGGAGATGGGAGAGAATGCAATCTGGAGCACAGGAGAAATAGTTAACCTTAAATAGGAGGCATATCTTCCTTGTAGACTGGAGGGAAGTATGTATGGAAGGATATGATTGGGTTAAGTTTGTAGGTTAAAGGGCAGGAGACTGGGAGAGGGAGTTCCTTAGCTGGGGGACTCCATTTCCTCAATTCATTCCCTGATTCATGTAATAAACAAATATTTATTCTAAATGCCTGCTATGCGTCAGGCACTATTCTAAGTATATGAGCTACATCTGTGAACAAAGAGTCTTGCCTTCATGGGCATGTATTCTAGAAAATGATGAAAGACAAGGCCATCTTCTGAGAATGTAGAGCAGCAGTCCCCAACCTTTTTGGCACGGGGGACCGGTTTTGTGGAAGACAGTTTTTCCATGCGGTTGGGGGAGGGATGTGGTTTGGGCAGTAATGGGAGCGCTGCGGAGCGATGGGGCCGCGGCAGATGAAGCTTCACTCACTCATCCACCGCTCTCCTCCTGCTGTGTGGCCTGGTTCCTAACAGGCCACGGACCGGTACCGGTCCGCGGCCCGGGCGTTGGGGACCCCTGGTGTAGAGGATGAAGGTTGGTCAGAGCCTTGGGAAGAGAGGTGAAGAATGGGAAAGATTACCGACCATGAACAGTGAGGAGCTTGGAGGGCCCACCTGAGGTTAAAGCCACAGGTTTTGGTGCTCCTGTTGTGGAAACAGTCTAAATCCAGGTTGCTCCTGTACCTGAGGAGCAGAGAACTGTGTCTTAGAAGGGCTTTCCTGGCCTCCATTCTGCTAAAAACGAAGCACAAAAGAGGTATGTCCAATTTTGGTAGTGTTCTATTTAGAGTTATTTTCATATGCCACTTTTCCCCACCCCAGTGGCCCTTTTCCTTCTGTAGAGAACATTCTTATCTTAGGAAACCAACCTAGTAAGTATTAAGTTTGCCAGAATGGCACCAGTTTCTTAACATTTGAAGCCTTTTCTGTGGGAAGCATCCTGGAGCCTAGTCCTGTGGCATGTCCTGGAGCTCTCCTGAGTTCTGGGGCTCCATTTACTATTTATCTCCCCATCCCCGACTTGTGCCCTGTACACATGCCACACACAACACACACATGCATTCATGGGGAACCAGAGTGCAGAGAGGTCCTTTACTGAATTTTTTCTTCTGTCATACTGGGGAAAGTCACAGAGGTTAATTGATTGGCGTAAGCACTCGAACATAGCTCTGATGCCTATTGAGAACTCAGTACAGTATTACTATTTTGGAAGCAGTTTTGCAACTTTAACTTACCCTGTCTTTCTTACTCTTGATAAATGTAAATATTCTTAGCCTTCTTGGATGGGTGGGCTTTGATTTCTTTCTAGTCATTCAAAGTACCTGTACTCCTTGGCTAATTCTAATTTCACTATCATGACAGCTTGGATAACATTTTATTTTTTATGGGGACTTTCATGCTGGAGGAATATGTCTTAAATAACAAATTGAACAGCATTTTTCTTTTTTTGTAGTAGTTAGAATCAGTTAAGAAACAGAGACTTTGAAGTGAAATAAATTTTACTTCATCTTTTGTTCTATAAACTTTAATTTCACCATCAAGCTATAAATTGATGGGACTGGCACCATTTTTTAAAGTTTGTTTGTTTTTTTTTTAATTTAACATCGAGAGATGGATTTAGGCTGCAGAAGCTCTAGCTGTGATATAGAATAGCATAGCATAATACAGGCAGAGCAGTTTAGAAGTCAAATGAGGTCTCTTGAACCAGCCAGTGGCTGCGTTTAAATTGTTGATCCTCTTAGCTCTGTGATCTTGGGCAGGTTACTTAAGTGTTGTATGTCTCAGTTTCCTCATCTGTAAAATGGGGATAGAATTATGAAGGTTAAAGGATCACATATAAACAAGTTGTTAAAACATTGTGGCAATAGGAACTACTTAATAAATCACAGTTATTATAACTAGAGTTTTTATACAGTTACATTTCTGGTATTAAAATTAAGTTTTGTGTTTTTTTGACTTATAAATAAAGAACATGAAAAAATTTTTTTAAGTTCTAGTATTACTGAAAGCCAAAGATAAGATTGTAGACTTTATCGCCTTCTAATAAAATACCCATTAAAAAACCCCTTCCTCCTGTATTTTATATCCAAAGAACTTAAGCTGTTTAATGTTCTAATTTCATTGATTATCTTGAAACATCCTGATTTGGGAGGCCTTGATGGAACCATGAAAATATTAATTCTCAGTAAGGAAGTTGAGGTTTAAATATTATATGTGGGCTTCCCTGGTGGCTCAGTGGTTGAGAATCTGCCTGCCAATGCAGGGGACATGGGTTCGAGCCCTGGTCTGGGAAGATCCCACATGCTGCGGAGCAACTGGGCCCGTGAGCCACAATTACTGAGCCTGCGCGTCTGGAGCCTGTGCTCCGCAACAAGAGAGGCCGCGATACTGAGAGGCCCGCGCACCGCGATGAGGAGTGGCCCCCGCTTGCCACAACTAGAGAAAGCCCTCACACAGAAATGAAGACCCAACACAGCCATAAATATTACATTTGATAGGAATAATCACCTATTCTACTGTAATTAATTTTATAAGATGCACATACAACTGTTTTTATGAAAACTCTTCTGTATAGTTAAGCCATCTTGTTGGTCACCTTAATAGGTCTACAGAAGATTATTTAAATACCTGATTAGGTCTTTCTTATTAGACATGTTCACCAATTACAAGAATCTTTAAAGTCAGATATTATTAAATTACTCAGATTAGAGTTTAATATAGGAAAAGTTAAGTAGAAAAACAAAACAATAAAACATACTCATACTTATTACCTGAAAATATGTTTCTAAATTCTTATGATAGCATTAGTTTAGACCATAAGTGTCATGAGGGCAGGGACTGCCTTGTCTATTAATTCAAGTAACACATGTTTATTGAGCGTCCACCGTGCACCCAGCACTTTTTGAAGTGCTGGGAATATTTCAGGGAACATAATAGACAAAAATTCCAGTCCTCATGAGATCACATTTTAATGTAAATTGTATCTGCACTGCTTGGCACATGACAGGTGTTCAAGAATATGTTCCTCTACACCCTTTAGCTGCCCCAGAGGCTGAGTATAAAGGTGCAAATAGTCTCCTTCCCTAGCCAGTTACTGTTAGGGGCTACAAGTCAAGTTATGCTAGGGAGCTTCGTATGTCCCCTCCATGGGTCTGTCTGCAGAGGTCATAGGTCCCTGGAGGATTTTAAGCAGCAGAGTGAAATTTCAGTTCACGTCCAAGTGTTGCATTTATGCCGTTGAAATACTTGTTTGACCCCAGAGGGCCCGTTTTTCCTCTTTTAGTAACTGAATGTTGGGTCTAACTTGAATATAAGTTAAAAATTAAAGTAGTATATTAACTTTTTCAAGTAGAGTTTTCATGTAGATGGAGGAAAGAACCTTAGAGATATTCTGCCTGTGTTTTTTTTTAAATTAATGTTTTGTTTCCCTTTGTTTTCAGATGCAGAAATAACCTTGTAAGTCGGTATCTGTGTTATTTTTAAAATTTTTTTATTTATTATTTTTATTTTTGGCTGTGTTGGGTCTTCGTTTCTGTGTGAGGGCTTTCTCCAGTTGCGGCGAGTGGGGCCACTCCTCATCGCGGTGCGCGGGCCTCTCAGTATCGCGGCCTCTCTTGCTGCGGAGCACAGGCTCCAGACGCGCAGGCTCAGTAGTTATGGCTCACGGGCCCAGTTGCTCCGCGGCATGTGGGATCTTCCCAGACCAGGGCTCGAACCCATGTCCCCTGCATTGGCAGGCAGATTCTCAACCACTGCGCCACCAGGGAAGCCCTCTGTGTTAGTTTTAAGTGAAGCAGGTGAGGGCTTTGCCCAAAGTCCCAATGTTAGATGGTGGTAGAGCCTAGCCTTCTATTGCTTGGCCTTGTGTTCTTTCCTCTAGAAAGAAACATACACCACTCAGTACACCATCCATTAGTTAGTACAAGCCAAACTAAAACTCGGTTGTTTAACAAGTTTATACATTTCTTGTATTTTGAAATTTTGAAATCTCTCCCTTTTCTGAATCCTCTTAACACTTTATATTACCTCTCCTGTGGCATTTATCACTTTGTACTCTTCCATAATTATCTTCTATTAGAAAAAAATTTTTTCTAGTTGAAACCTCTCTGAGAATAGGATATGTATGTGGTTCCTCTTTGCATATTCCCCACAGCTCTTAACCGAATGCCTGGTATTCACTAGGTACTCAAATTATTAAACATGTACTCACAGAGATTATATTTTGGGTCTGGTAACCATGAAAACCCACAAGAATCTATTTAGCCTACAACAATTTAAGAGGCTCTTTGGTTTAGCCTCAAATCTGGGTTTGAATTCTGGCTCCATCCTCAGCTTGGCTTTGTGATCTTGAATAGGTCACTTACATCCTTTTCTTCATCTGTAAAATGGAAATAATATGTGCTCCATCCAGATTGAAGATTTAGGTAGTAAAATGTATCCAAAGGATCTAGTGCTTGATGTACTAATAGCCACTCAATAAATGGTAACTATTCCATTTTGAAATTTATTTTCTATTTATTATAAATGTGCAGATTTTAGTAATAGCTCTATTACTATGTGCAGGATTTATAATAACATAGAGGAAGTTCTGTGGTGAAAAGTTGACAGTATTTTGGTGTGGTTATCAGATTGTAAAGTCTGGGCTTTTTGGCTTACTAGTTATTTATTTAGGATGTCTGATTTTGGGCTCTATGGACTGATTTACACTACGAAAACTTAAAAGCGACTGATAAATAAACTGGAATGGCAATTTATTAATAAGTCATTAGAAATACATCCTCTCCCATAGAAAAAAGTGCCACAGTGGAACCCTTGCAATCAGGAGGTTGCTTGATGAGTAAAGGTAATTGATTGGATGTTTAGTGCTACAGTAGTCTCATGAATCAATCTTCACCTGCCACTGGGATTGTTGGGACCCCCACACCCCCAGAGAGTGCTAGGGGCACTGCCTAATCACCTCTCATGAATCACCTGTTCTTACAGAGTTATCTGCTTTTGTGTTGCATATTCTTGAAGGAAAAAACAAAACACTTGGAGGTTTTATACTTAGTCATTAGCCTGTCATTTCTGCCTGAGTTTACAGCCTCACTTTGGTTGGATTAGGGGAGCTTAGATAGACTCCTAAATATTTAAGATTTAAATTTTGTATTAAGAAAAGTTTTAAGCATACAAAAACCTAAAGAGATTTGTATAATTAACCCCTATGCATCCATCATCCAGCTTCAACGGTTATTAACATATGGCACATATTGTTTCATCTATACTGCCTGTCCCTCTGCACATTATTTTAAAGCAAATTCTAGACATGATATAATTTTACCTGTAAATATTAAGTATGTATCACTAAGAAATAGGACTATTTTAAAAAATATGTACAGTACTATCATCATACCAAAAAATCCCACTAATAATTTCTTAACATCTAATCAGTGATCAGAGCTCCCCAGTTACCTCATCAGTCTTTTAAAATCATTGAATTGTTCAAATCAGCTTCCAGACATGTTTCACACATTGCACTTGGTTGATACATTTCTTGGGTTTCTTTTAATCTATAACAGCATCCTCCCTTTCTTGCTGTTTATTTATCAAATTTGTCATCTAGAATTTTACATATTCTGGATTTGGCAGGCAGTATCCTCACGGTGTTGTTTCACTTGTTCCTCTGTTCTCCTATCTTTGGTAAACTTGTGGCTAGGTCTAGGCTTGATTGGATTCAGGTTTGAAATTTTTCCCCCAAGAATATGTCATAGGTGGTTGTGGTTTACTTCCTGTCTGTTGCATTATACCAGAAGGCAAATAGCAGTGTCTTGGCAGTTCTCTTTTTGTATGTTAACGTTGATCATGGGGCTCGGTATTATCAACTTGATCCATCAATTATATTCTTTCAGTGAAACCATTATAGTTTAGTTATTTCTAATTTTATTCTCAAGGAGTACCTTGCTGTCAAACATTATTGCCTTTCTTCTAATTTGTTCTTCACATGCAGACAGAATGATCTTTTAAATATTAGTTAGATCATGTACTACCCTGCTTAAAACTCTTCAGTAGTATCCCATTACTCATAAACTAACACCTGAACTTCCACCCATTCTGTGAAGATCTGCATAACCTGGGCTTGATCTGCCTTTCTACACCTCATGTTATGCCATTCTGTCCTTTGAGTGGAAGTACGCCTTTGTTCATAGCATAGGCTCTTGTAGTAGACTGCCTGAGTGTGTGATCTTGGGCAAGTCATTTAACTGCTCTGTGCCTCGGTTTCCACATGTGTTAAAGTCAGTGTTTTAAGAGTATATGCAATAGGATTCTAATGATAAAGTAATACATATAAATCACTCAAAACAATGCCATACAAAATAATAAATACCAAATATTAACTGTTGGTTGTTGCTGGTGCTGGTGTTATCTCTCTCTCTGTGTTGCAACCACACTGTATTTTTCAGTTTCTGGAACTGCCAAGCTCTTGCCAGCCTCAAGATCTATCCACATTGTTCTGATTATCTCTTGCTACATAACAAACCACTCAAAATTTAGTGGCCTAAAACAACAGTATCATTTATCTAGCTCACCAGTATGCAAGTTGGGTAGAGCTTGGCGAGGACAGCTCATATCTGCTCTATGTGGCACTGTCTGGGGTGGCTTAACTGGGGGCTGCGAGATCTCCTTTTAAATGGGTCATTCATATGGTTGGCAAGATAGTGTTGGCTCTTGACTGAGAACTCAGCCAGGGACCTTGGTTCTTCTCCGCAGGCTGTTTAGCTTTCCTTTCTGCATCGTGGTCAAGTTTGAAGAGTGAGTGCCCTACAAGAACCAGGCTGAAAGCTAGATGGCCTATTACAACCTGGTCTCAGAAGTCATACAGCGTCACTTTGGCTTCATTGTTTTGGTCTAGCAATCACAAAGGTCTATTCAGATTTAAGGGAAGTGGACATAAACTCCACCTCCTGATAGGCGGATGACATGGTTCTGGAAGAGGGACAGGAGTTATTGTTGCAGCCATCTTTGGAAAATGCATTTTGTCACACACATGCTATTGTCTGAGCCTATGAAACACGATTATCACTCCGATTCCCACTCTTTAGCTAACTATCCAATCTAAATCTCTTCCTCCATTCCTGATGTGCACTCTCTTTCCCACAGCTCTCTATTTTCTTTGGCAATACTGATCACAGTTAGTAATTATCTCTTTAAGTCCATGAAGGTTAAGGCCTGTTATATACCCAGTACCTTGCATAGAATCCTTTAAATGTTAAAATGTATTCTTAGTAACTTACAAATATAAGCATCATATATCACATTTTCATTAGCAATAGCATATTCCAAACTTTGTTGGAAGAAAGGAACAGAGATATAGAAACACCAGGAGTCAGTCCTTTAACTCCTCAGAGTTCATCTCCTGTTAGCTTAGGGTGAGGATGGGGTAGAGAGGAGAAACACATATATAAATTTTGTGAGGGAGAGGAGGTAGGAGGAGGAAGCAGTTTGAACGGCTGAATTCCTACTATTCTCCCTGTACTTTTAAACCTAAACCCACAAGTCTATTTTCTATTCCCCTATTCCTCTAGGATCCAGTTCATGGCAAAAGGCTTCTAGCTGGTCTGACAAAGAAATACTCACTACTCTCAGGGAGCAGCCAAATAGATGTACTTTATTCAAGAAAAGCTAACCAGACCCTCACTCAGAAACAGTGTTCTTTTACTTTTGGCACAGATCTAACAAGATTAGGTTCCAGGTTTCTCAGCCCCCAGGAGACTGGGTAGGAAAGAGAGAATAGACTTTTCGAAGTGAGATATAGATAACAGCAAGAAAAACAGCTGTTGGTGCCTCAGATATTGTGGCCTGGGAGTAGTTAGGTGGGGCAGAAGTTTTCACAAATTCTAAAGGCTTTTATTAGTTAATAAACATAGCATGCCAGTTGCTGAGTGTTAGAGACAGAAGGGTGAACAAACTCATGGAGCTTGCGATCTGGGGATGGGAGTAGACTTTATGATTACCTTTACTTTTAACCTACATGTGTCTTTATATTTTAAATGATTTTTAAAATGATTTTCTTATAAACATCATATGGTTAGGTGTTCCTTTATATCCAGTCTGACCACCTCTGCCTTTTAATTGTGGTGTTTAGACCATATACATTTAATATGATTATTGATATTATTTGGGTTTAAGTCTACCATCTTACTTGTTTGCAGTTTGTCCCATCTATTCTTTGTTCCCCTCTCTTCTTGCTCTTTTGCCTTGTTTTGGCATACTTCCTTGAGTATATTTTATAATTCCTTTTATTTACTATGTTGGCTTACTAACTATACCTCTAAATATGTTTTGTTGTTGTTTAATGATTCTTTAGTGTTTATAGTATGTATTTTTAACTCATCACACTCTACCTTCAGGTGGTATTATATCCCTTCACATATAATAAGAACCTTACAATAGTATAGTGTTTGTGCTATTGTTATACATTTTACTTCTACTAATAACATAACCCTCAAAATAAATTGTTATTATTTTTACTTAATCAATTATGTTTTTTTAATTTATTTTATTTATCTATTTTTGGCTGCGTTGGGTCTTCGTTGCTGCGCATGGGCTTTCTCTAGTTATGGCGAGCAGGGCCTACTCTTCGTTGCAGTGCGCGGGCTTCTCATTGCGGTGACTTCTCTTGTTGCGGAGCATGGGCTCTAGGTGCACGGGCTTCAGTAGTTGTGACATGCAGGTTCAGTAGTTGTGGCTCGCGGGCTCTAGAGAGCAGGCTCAGTAGTTGTGGCGCACGGGCTTAGTTGCTCCGCAGCATGTGGGATCCTCCCGGACCAGGGATTGAACCCATGTCCCCTGCATTGGCAGGTGGATTCTTAACCACTGTGCCACCAGGGAAGTCCCTTAATTATTTTTAAAGAGATTTTTAAAATAAGGAAAAACACATTATATTTACCCACATATTTACCATTTTTGGTGCTCTTCATTCCTTTGAGTAGCTCTAGATATTGATATCCATAAGGTATCATTTTCTTCTACCTAAAACTTCCCTTTAACATTGTCCCACAGTACAGGTCTGCCAATGGTGAATTCTTTCAGCTTTTGTGTGTCTTGAGAAAATAATTTCACCCTCATTTTTTTAAAGGTTTTTTTTTTTTTTGAGGTAAAATTCTTGTAACATGAAAGTAACCATTAACTATTTTAAAGCATATAGCATTTAGCACATTCACGAGGTTATGTAAACATCGCCTCTGTCTAGTTCTAAGATATTTTCATCACCCTAAATTCACTTTCATTTTTGAAATATGTTTTTACTGGGTAGAGAATTCTTGATGAGTTTTTCTTTTCATACTTTTAAGATGTTGTTTCACTGTCTTCTGGCTTGTGTTGTTTCCAATGAGAAGTCTGCTATCATTTTTCTCTTTGTTCCTCTGTATGTAATGTGCCCCACAATCCTGAGATTGTGTTTAAGATTTTCTCTTTATCATTGGTTTTAAGCAATTTAATTATGATGTCCCTTGGTGTAGTTTTTTTTCATGTTTCTTTGTGCTTCACATTTGTCAAGCTTTTTGGGTTTGTGGCTTTAGGATATTTTCCAGTTTGTAAATTTTCCAACCGTAATTTCTTCAAATATTTTTTTCCATTCTTCCCATCTTTGCGGATTTCAATTGCATGTATATTAGGCTACTTGAAGTTGTTCCATAATAATTACATTGATACTCTATTTTTGTGTTCTTTTCCTCTGTGCTTTATTTTGAGTAGTTTCTATTTCTGTATCTTCAAATTAGTTTTCTTTTCTTCGGCAGTGTTTAATTTGCTGTTAATTTCATCCAGTATGTTTTTCATCTCCAGAAAACTGATTTGGGGCTTTTATATATCTTCAAGTCTCTCCCTAAAATGCTTATGCTTTTCTCTGCCTTCTTGAACATGTGGACTATCATTATAATAACTATCTTAATGTCCTTGTCTACTAGTCCTATCATCTGTGTCATTTCTGGGTCTCTTTCTGTTGACTGATTTTTCTGTTCTTTATGGATTTAATTCTCTGAGTGTTAGATATTTAGAATTCTAGTTTATTGAGTGCTGAATATTTTTGTATTTTAAATATTCTTGTAGAAGGGCCTAATGAAAAAAGCAGGATATTTTCTAATATTTATATGGAGATAATAACTTGTATAGTTATAACGCTCATCTCAGAGGGAATGAGGAAGTAAAATGTATTTGTTAGCATGACAATAACAAAGATTTATAACCTATGAGATTTTGAATCAGTCAGTCAGTAATTCAAAAATGAAGAAGAAAGAAACTTAAGTCTAGTTTTCATCGCCAGACAACATTCTCTTCTTTGGAAGTAGTGAAAAGTCCTGGGCTTTGCAGTTGGTCTTGGATTTGAATCCTAGAGATACCAGTACTGGCTGTGACCTTTGGCCAATTATTTAAACTATCCCCTCCTCCAAGTCCTTTTTTGTTTGTTTGTTTGTTTTTAATCTAACTTCTTTTATATCTTAGAGTTGTTTTGAGATGGAAATGAGAATTTATATAAGGTATTTACATGTAATAGGAATTCAACAAAATGTTACTTTCTTCCTCTACCTTTTCTCCTTTTAGCTGTTTCATTTTGCAACAGTGCTGCTTTTGAATCACATGTTGGTTTGAAATGGGAGAAAAATAGTCACTACTCAACTACTCTTGTTACTCTTGAACAATTATTGTAACTCTTCCCATGGCAAGAGTTATTCTTGAGCTTTAATTTTCATCAAATTACCCGCAGTTGAAAATACCCAGTTGGCAAACAACTTGCCTAAAATTGCTTTAATACATTCAAATTTGCTTCTATTAAGATTTTATGCTATTTTTTTCAGTTATTCTATCCCTATTAAGTAAACATATTATTTGAGATATATGATGAGAAACTTATTTTTAACATAGTTTAGAATAAATTAATTCTATAAATGGCAGAGGGTTAATAGATTTTAACTGAAGATTTGTACCGTCTATTAGTGTATTAGTTTCCTATGTCTGCTGTAACAAATTACCACCAAGTTGGTACTAAGATAACACACATTTATTCTCTTACAGTTCTAGATGTCAGAAGTCCAAAATCAGTTTCACAGGGATGAAACCAAGGTGTCAGCAGGGCTGCAGTCCCTCAGGAAGCTCTAGGGGAGAATGGTCTCCTTGCCTTTTCCACTTTCTAGAGCTGCATTCCTTGTATTCATGGTTCATGGCCTCTTCTTCCATTTCAAAGCCATCAGTGTAGCATCTTCCAATCTCCCTGACTCTTCTCCTTTTGTCACATAAGCTTCTTCTTCACTTAAATCTCCCTCTGCCACCTTCTTATAAGGACACTTGTGATTACATTTCGGGTCCACCAGCATAATCCAGAAGAATCTCTCCGTCTAAGGAGTCTTAATCACAGCTGCAAAATCCTGTTTACCAACAAGGTAACATTCACAGGTTCTGGGTATTAGGACCTGGATATCTTTGGGGGCAATTATTAAACCTTCCACAATCATTTAAAGAGGATATCAATAAATCCTATTTTTCAAGTGGTATATTTGCAGCCCTACATTTAAAAGATCTGTCAATTTATTGAAGTCTTCTGTTGCTCTCCCATTTTACATTGATTATTTACAGTTTCACCTAGTGAAGTATGTTTTTTTCTATGTCCACGTCACAAATACTTAGTTGTGATGATTGATAAGAAAAAGACTGTTTAAAAGTCACATCATTTTCAAATAATTGATAAGTATTTCCTGAAGTAGTTCATATAGCCCACTTTATAAAACTTGTTTTTATGGAATCTAACCTTTCTGACTGTGTGTGTGTGCGTGCATGTGTGTGTAGGAATCCTGTAATGGTTCAGACAGCTTTTACAGAAAGTATAAAGTACAACTAGTTATGGAATTACATTTTTAAAACTGAAGGGAAACACTTTCCCGGAAAAACTTCTTTATCAGAGGTGAAGTGTTCAATAAAATGCTGGAAGAATTGAATTCTTAGATGTTTTTTGCCAGAAAGAAACCAAATCAAGGCAGGAAAAACAACAAGGAGAAAGTAGAAGGTATCTTCACAAGTGTATAGCTCCTCTGTCATCAAGATATGCGTATTATTCCTGTCATATAATCCTTTTCAGAAATGCCATGTGTGCTGAAACCTAGTTAATGTCTGAAGCAGATATAAGATACATTGGAATTAGTAACTTCTAGTCTCAAAGACCAATGTTTTCACCTCAGACAGGCTAACACTATTATTGTTATTGTTGTTGTTATTATTGTATTTTGTTACAGAGGTGAAATCATTGTATCAAAATACAGATCAGAGAGTTATCTTCCCTTGCAGAAGGAAAGCTCAAGAACTATGATAATTGGCATGACTAAAAGTAAGTTTTTGGATTCTTCCAAACCACACTATCATTCCAATAAAGTGTTATAATACAAATTGTCTTCAAAATACAAGTAAAAGGTAAGTGGTGCCAGTGCACATACATATGTCCCATGAAAACACTTAAGTACTCTTAACAGTGCTTAACATGCATAGTAGGCATAGTTGTCTAGCTATACTATCCCACTTCTGTCAACAAAATTTCAGCTCAAGGGCCATGCGAGAGTTTGGTTACATCAGTGAACTCGGGTTTACCTGGTAAAAGAATTCTTTTCCCATCCAAGGAGTCAGTATAGGACAAAGATGTGGGCTCTGGAGCCAGGCTGTGTTTGTGTGCTGGCTCTACCATGTGTCATCTTGAGCAAATCACATACCCTCTCTATGCCCCAGGTTCCTCATCCTCAAAAGAGGGTTAATAGTAACTACCTCGCACAGGTTGAGAGGATTAAATAACACAGGCGTAGTGCTTATAACAGTGTCTGACCATATGGTAAGCTCTCAAAAATATTAATTATAACCAAAGAATTTACCACGTATCCATTTTGTAAGTTTAAGCTTTTGTTTTCAGGCTTAAGAGCGGCATATTTGAATTTCTTAGTTTGAATTATCCAATCTACGGATCTCTTCCTTTGGCACAAATGATGGAAGTTGTATGCTTATTGATTTATAAAAGGGAAACGGTTAAGATGTTATATCATTCCAACTGCAAAAGGTTAAAAACTCAACTTTTTTGTCACTATTACTTTTTAAAATTCAATAACTAGTGTTTAAGCTATTCAGTTTTTATTATATTAGTTCTGTAATCTTTCAGTTACTACAGAGAATTTCCAGTAATTTGTAAAATCAGGAACAAGGTAAAACAGGATGGTTAAAGATACAGTGTTGAAAAGAAATATGAATAGATACAGCAGACACCTGAGATAAGATCAGTATTAGTGGAAAACAGAACATGGCTGAGCTTCTTGACAAATGAGTGAGAAGTGTGTTGAGTTGTAGTCTTGTTTCGGCATAACAGCAAGCAGACAAGATTTTCCCTAGCACTGTCATATGAAATACTGAATAATATGGGGATCCAAAGGGAGTTTGTTGTTAGTCTGTTAAGAGATTCAAGGGATAACTTTAAATCTTAATTCAGTGAAGGCATTCTTCTAAGGAATTGCGATAAGCAGAAATTTGCCTTCTGACTCTATTAATAATATAGGAGGAGGGAAGGTTTAGTCTTGGAGAATTTATAATAGTTAGCAGGGTTCTTTTTTTTTTTTAATCTTTATTAGATTATAATTGCTTTACAATGTTGTGTTAGCTTCTGCTGTACAACAAAGTGAATCAGCTATATGTATACCTATATCCCCTCCCTCTTGGGCCTCCCTCCCACCCTCCTCGTCCCACCCCTCTAGGTGGTCACAAAGCACCGAGCTGATCTCCTTGTGCTATGCAGCACCTTTTCACTAGCTACCTATTTTACACATGGTAGTGTATATATGTCAATGCTACTCTCTCAATTCGTCCCACCCTCCCCTTCCCCTCCCATGTCCACAAGTTTGTTCTCTACGTCTGCGTCTCGATTCCTGCCCGACCACTAGGTTTATCAGTACCATTTTTCTAGATGCCATATATATGTGTTAATGTACGGTATTTGTTTTTTTCTTTCTGACTTCACTCTGTATGACAGACTCTAGGTGCATCCACATCACTACAAATGACTCAACAAATACTTTTGATATTTCTGCCAAAGTAGAAAATAGTAGAAAAAAGTGAATGCATTTAGGATACTGGGGATAGGAAGGTGTTGATTTTTTTTAAAGTGTTATGGCCTAGCTTATAAATTCATATAAACGTTGCATTTTTCTCCATAGTCTAGCCATATTTATTTTTGATATGATTTTTTTTTATTACCATGATGGAAAATTGTTGTAGGATAACATGCTGTGCTCATGTGCTGTCTGTAGTACCCTTGCCATTAAGACCACTGCTCTCTTCTTGAGAAATAAGGCTAACTTGTTTTTTCTCAAATGTCTCAAAAAGAGCATTCAATTGAGGCTCTAGAGCTATTTTTCACATGATGAGAGGCTATGTTTGAGTAGGAAAGATTTAAGAGTAGATTTTACCACTTTGTCCAGAATCCAGGTTATAGACTTTTATAGAAGAACCGAAGAGAACTGGTTCCTAAATGGTCACTGAATAGTTGGATGAGGCAACCTTAATCCGAGTTCTATTATTATCCACTTAGATAGTGTGGAATGTCTGCCAAACACAAAGCCATTAGTAGAATTGATACTTTTCTATTTATCAATTGGTTCAGCTAATATTTGTACTTAATGTTTAGTTAATCCATCATCATCTTCTATGCTGTGTTAGCTGGAGAACCAGTTAGGGAACTTTCTCCAGATTTAGATGATTGGCTTTCTTAGAGTTGATACTTTACAGGATTTCTTAGGACAAGCTTGCTGGTTCACAATTAAAGGCACACAAGTAGTTTTAGATTACTGTTGTATAGGATAACTCTAGGTATTGTTACACACCATAAAGAGAATTCTGAGGAGACCTAGTTGATGAAGAAACTTGCATCAGTGGAGATTTGTGGATGATTTGTAGGAAGTATCCCACAGGCAAGAGTGTCTCCAAATCTCTGTTTGCCAGATGAATCCATTATCACTCAGGCTGTAATATTTTTAACTGTCATTCACTTTTTAAAAAATTTAAGGCATATATTCAGTAAAGTGCACAAATCTAAAGCTCAGTGGATGTTTACATAGCTATTTATTTGTGTAATCACCGAGATAACGTTCCACTAACTGTGTTTTTTTAAAGCAAGGAAATACATTGCATTAAAATTGTTTGCTTAAATTTTTTTTCTTATAAATATAGTACATGTTCACATATTGAAAAGTTGAGATAAGAAAAAATAAGTCAATTGTAATCCCACCACCAAGAACTCTAAACGTCTTGGTATATAATCATTTATTCATTTATTTATTAAGTATTTTCTGGGTGCTTAATATGTGCCAGGTGTTTGAGTTGCTGGGAACACAGCCCTGATTAAAAATGGCAAAATCCTTGCCCTTGAGGAGATAACACTTTAGCTGGGGGAGAGGGATAATAAATAAGAAAATACGTTGTATGTCAGATGGTGATAAGTGCAGTGGGGAACAGTAAAAGAAGGGAGATAGGAAGTCCTGGGAGAGGAGAGGAAGGGGCTACAGTTTTTATATAGAGCAACCAGGAAGGCCTCACTGTGAAAGTAACATTTGAGCAAACACCTGAAGGAGGCAAAGGAAGATTCTAGACAGATCTGAGGGGAAAGAGTGCTTCAGGCAAAGGCCCTGAGGTAAGGGGTTCTTGGCATTGTTTGAGAAACAAGGAGGGCCATTGTGGCTGGGCAAAAAACAGTAAGCAAATGGCATTATTTTGTTCTTTTTTATGGCTGAGTAATATTCCATTGTATATATGTGCCATATCTTCTTTATCCATTCCTCTATTGATGGGCACTTAGGTTGATTCCATGTCCTGGCTATTGTAAATAGTGCTGCAGTGAACACTGGGGTGCATGTATCTTTTCGAATATTACTCAACCATAAAAAAGAACAAAATAATGCCATTTGCAGCAACATGGATGGACCTGGAGATTGTCATACAGAGTGAAGTAAGTCAGACAGAGAAAGACAAATATCATATGATATCACTTATATGTGGAATCTAAAAAAGAAAGGGTACAAATGAACTTACGTACAAAACAGAAGTAGAGTCACTGATGTAGAAAACAAACTTATGGTTGCCAGCGGGTAAGGGGGAGGAGGGATAAATTAGGAGATTGGGACTGACATATACATACTACTATGTATAAAATAGATAACTAATAAGAACCTGCTGTATAGCACAGGGAACTCTACTCAATACTTTGTAATGGCCTCTATGGGAAAAGAATCTAAGAAAAAGAAAGACTGAATGTATGTATAGGTATGACTGATTTACTTTGCTCTACACTTGAAACTAACACAACGTTGTAAATCAACTATACTCCAATAAAAATTAAAACAAAACAAAACAGTAAGCTACGGACAGGTTGGAGAGGGAGCAGGGGTCATATCCTGTAGTGGTTTTTCCTCCTGAGATGTGATTCCACCTGAGAATCACCTTGGAAGCGGGACTGCCCACCAGACCAGTGATTCTAGGGCTTGGGGCCAGGCGTTTGTAATGCAGCCAGGGTTGAGAAACACTGATGGCAGGTCTTTAGACCATTTTAAGGACTTTGGCTTTTACTATGAGTGAGATGGGAAGCCATTGGAGGGTTTTGAGCAATGCTCCACCTGATTTAGGTTTTATTACTTTAAAACTCTATATTATGAAATTTTTTAGACATACAAAAAAGTAGAAAATACAGTCTCCTATACCACCATTTTCCCACCCACTTCAGTAGCAGCCTCATTTTGCCTTACTTGGTTTATCCTAACCTCTCGCCCCCTTTTTTTTTTTTCCTGGAGTATTTTAATACTAGCTTCAGTTTTTAGAAAGATCACTCCGGTTTCTGTGTTGGGAAAAGGCAAGGCAGGGCAAGGGCAGAATATAAGTATATCTTCCATGGATTTTTTTCTCTGAATATACAGTTGACCCTTGAACAACACGGGTTTGCGCTGCGAGGGTCCACTTATGCTTGGATTTTTTTCGCTAGATACATATCACGATACTGCACGATCTAAGGTTGGTTGAATCCAAGGATACAGAGAGCTGGCTGTAAAGTTGTACTCGGGTTTTTGACTGCTCAGAGAATTGGTGCCCCTAACCCTCACGTTGTTCAGGATTCAACTGTAGATAAATTTTTAAACAAAAATTGAATTATGCTGTGTTAACAGTTTTACATAAACTCTTTTCACTTACTATATTGGACACCTTATGTCACTGAATATTCTGGAACTTTGTTTTTTAATGGCTACATAGGATTCCGTTATGTGGATCTACCATGATTTATTTGATCTTATGTCATTAGATGTTTTAATTTACAATCTTTGCTTATCATAAACAGTGTGGTGATACATCCCTATAGCTAAATCTCTGCATATATATATATTATTTCCTTAAGGTAAGTTCCTAGAATGGAATTGCTATGTCAAAGGATATACACAGAAATTTACAGCTTTTGATATGCACTGTCAAAGTGTTTTTGGAAAGCCTTTACTAATTTATACTCCCACTAGGTGTTTCTGAAAGTGTCAGATTTCCTTAAACTCTAACATTGAATTTTTTCATTAAAAAAAAAAGTTTCCTGTTTAGACAGGTGAAAAAATGATAACTCATGGTTTTAATTTGCAGTTCTTTGATTCCTAGTGAGGTTGAATTTCATTTCCATTTGCATTTAAAAAAAATATGCTTATTATATCATTTTTTAGCTGTATGACTTTGGATAAGTCACTTAGGACCTATGCTTTTGTACTATGAAATGGGTGTTGTATACCTGCTTCACAGAGTTTTCATGAACATTAAATAAAAGCATTTTTTATCTCCAGGTTTTTAAACTTTTTGACCATGATCCACAGTAGGAAAAAAAAAAGACATCCTGCTTTGTGACAAGCATATATAAATATGTAGCCAAAAGTTTCATGAAATGATATATATACCCTTACCAAGTGTGATACACTCTGATGTTTTACATTCTCATTCATTTCTTAAAATGCCCATTAAATTAATTATAACCCTCTGGGTTGTGACCCAGTGTTTGAAAAACACTCTCATAAGCTCTGGAGTACTATATCTTGTCAGGTGCTCTTTTATCTTTAGTGATTATCTCTTCCAGGTAGCTCAGAAGTCAGCCTCCCTTTACCTCTACTAAATTCATTTTCAGAAAAACTAAAGAGGAAACAAACAAACAACCAAATCTAGCTTACTGTACTGTTGAATCAAATTTTTGGTCAGTGAAAAATGTTAAATAACTTCGCAGTCAGAAAATTTGTTTGTTTGGGCTTTTGTGATACCATAATGACTGAATTGTTAACACAGTTGTTGTGTGATAGATCTAATGCATTTGAGCAAAACACCACATCATTACAGGGATGGATTGTATTTGCAAAACCCCAAATTGGGACACAGCGTCTGCTAGTTTTGCCTATAATTTTTGTTACCTGAAAAGCCGACAAAAATGGAAAACATAAATCACATTTAGTTATATTTAATACAGCCTTTTTCAATGGAAAAATAAAATAGTATGAAAGCTAGGTAATCCTGAGATACTGGGAATGTGTGGCGACCATGCATAAAATACCAGATGCTGTTCATTGGTAGGACTTGTAGCTAAACTACTTGAGGACCACTCAGAAAGGAGATAAATCTAATTATTAGCTTTGACTAGAGGAAACTTGATCAGATGAA
This sequence comes from Balaenoptera musculus, assembly GCF_009873245.2. NCBI lineage: Eukaryota > Metazoa > Chordata > Mammalia > Artiodactyla > Balaenopteridae > Balaenoptera > Balaenoptera musculus. The sequence goes on along the minus strand of NC_045787.1, from coordinate 61,774,760 downwards.
AGTGAGAATCACTTCCAAGCTTGAGGGCTGTTGGAATGAGAATTGCAGAGAGAAACAGAGTGGGAATGGACTGGTGGCATTTACTATTTGGAAAGCATCCAGGAGTTTAACGTCTTTGAGAAGAGAACTGTGTTGTTACTTTTGACTTCTAGTTTTAACATTAAATATGTTTTATCTGTTAAAATTATTTTTTGATGCTAAGACAGAAAAATTTTTTGATGACTCTAAGTTAAAAGTTTGACTAATACACATTTACCATTCTCCTACTAGCCCCTCCACAAAGGAGAAAATTTTGAGGCATGTCAGAAACAATTTGGTACAAAAATATGAAAACTAAATTTTATACCAAAGAACTGTAATTTACCTTTGAAAAATAGCAGAATATATATGCTATATCTATACTATATTGATTTTTAAACATTAAATGTCATCAGATTTAGAAAAATAAGCAACTCTGCCTTTCTCTATGTTAGTGGGTGTTCACCTTAATTCTAACATGTGGTTAGAATTGTATATATGAGATGTTTCCATGCATATAGTTTGAGTGATGACTTTGGATTCCGGTCTTTTCACTCTCTGCAGCTAAAATAGAGTTTTAAACAACCTTAGGAATAAGGGTAGAAATCTTTGGGGCTCAAATGGCCCAGAAATATATGAAGACCTCCTCAGCCTCACTAGTAATCAGGGATGTGCAAATTCAGCAATGGTGAAATACCATTTCATGCCCATCAAGTTGGCACACATTACTTGGACCTTACCAAGTGTTGTGAGGAAATAATATTAGACTATTAAAGTATAAACTGGTACATGTGTTGTGAGAAGCAATTCGGAAATATGCTATGGTGCATACCCCGTGACCAGGAATTCAGCTTCTAGTATCTCTCTTGCATGAGTACACAAGTGAACATACAGGGGCATTGTTTGTAATAGTGCAAAAATTGGAACAACCTATATGTCTGTCAGTAAGGAAGTGGCTCCAAAAATTGTCCAGTATTTTCCACTTGAAATACAGTATGAGTAATACATGTAATTTTAAATGTACTTTTACAGTTTTTAAAAGGTAAAATAAATTTTAATATATGTTGACAATACAGTTGACCCTTGAACAGTGCTGGGGTTAGGGGCACCAACCTCCCACGCAATCAAAAATCTGCTTATAACTTCTGACTCCCCCAAAATTTAACTACTGATAGCCTATTATTGACCAGTACTGTTACCAGTAACATTAATAGTTGGTTAACACATATTTTATATGCTATATGTATTATATAGTGTATTCTTATGATACAATAAGCTAGATAAAATAAAATGTCATTAAGAAAATCATAAGGAAGTGAAAATACATTTACAGTATTGTATTTATCAATATCATTAAGTATATATCATCTGTTTACAAGATGAATCACCTGTCAGTACGTACATTGATATTGTCTTATATGATACAAAACAGTGTAAATGTTATATATATTGCTAACACTAGACATCAAAAGTGATAAGATAATGTGAAAAAGAAATTCATTTTTATTTACAGGTGTAACAATTCATGCATTGATAACGAAGAGGCAACAATGTGATGGCTTTATGGTAGCCTAGTGTTAATAATCAATACAATTGCTTCACAGTAGCCTTGCCTATACACTAATGAATGAATTATTATAAAATTTTTATGGCATACAGTATTACAGTCATATTCATAATATAGTATTAGAAACATTGTTACTTTTTGGGTTTTTTTTGGCCACGCCGAGTGGCATGTGGGATCTTAATTCCCCGACCAGGGATCGAACCCGCACCCCCTGCATTGGAAGCATGGAGTTTTAACCACCAGACCGCTGTTACTTTTTTTTAAACTGCTTACCTGTGATGATAGGCTGATACGCAGTTTCTCCACTTATCAGAGAGAGGGGCATACTGTACAGTAATGTAATTCTTTGAAAGCAAAGTTAAAAAACAGTAAGAAAACTAACTCATTATTAATTTTATATTAAATATTACTCACCTTATACCTATGTGAGGATAGACCAGTATCTACATATATTTTATGCATTCATGACATACCTAACTTTTTCTTAGTTTTTCAATTTTCCTAGGCTATGTGGTTTGTCTGTGAGTTTTTTCAAACTGTTGTGTAATCTGCAAAAAATTTTCTAATATATTTATTGGAAAAAATCCGTGTGTAAGTAGACCTGCACAGTTCAAATCCATGTTCAAGGGTCAACTGTATATCCATAATATTTTTAACATATGTAAAGAGATTCAGATTTTACATTCTTTTTTCATGCTATCCACTGTGTATTGTACACTTAGAGCACCTCTCAGTTTGGATGCTAAAATTTTTATCAAAAATACTTGATCTGAATTTAAATTTCATAAAATTTACATTTGAAACGGTAGATTCACATATCGAAGTTGTTCCATACATGCTTAAAAGTATTTCAGTAACTGACTTACTTGAGTATCAAATAAACTAATTCACTTTCTCAATTGCCCGAGCCACATTTCAGATGCTCAGTAGTCACCGTATTGGATAGTGCAGTTCTGATCATAGTGCCAACTTTTGCACAGCAGTTTAAAAAAAAAGATCTATATGTGCGTAAAATAAAATGTGGCTGATTTAGTCAGATTTCTCGGTGTTAATAAGAATTCTAGAGAAATGGTGTGCGGTTTTTTTGTTTGTTTTGAGCAATTAAAAATATTCAGAATAATACAGGGAATAATGTAACATCTGTGCAACCACTCTTCAAATGTAGCAAATGTTAATATTTTGCCAAAATACCTTTGGATCTTTCTCTTCAATCATAGGTTTATTTTTTAGAGTATTTGCTTGTTCAGATAGAATATGGATTGCATATTCACTTGGTTAGTTTGTAGTTAAGTGTAAAGGAAAAGAGTACCTAAGAGTATTATTGTTCCTTGAAGTATTGTTGGTATTAGAACTTAAATAATCTTTTAACATTTAATTCACTTAAAAAGTTTTTAGGAATTGGATGTCTACTAGAAAATTACTTATTTTGGATTTTTAGGAATGTGCCATATATATTAACAAGATTAAATTCTCATTAACAAGAGGCTATTTTCCTTAGATTTCCCTAGTGTATACTGTGAGTTCTCAGAATATAGCTTTATTTAGTGGAAATCAACTGGGAAAAGAAGAATGTTGAAAGTACAGTACTAATTTTAAATGTAACTGAGTTACCAGGAATACCTCCTCGTATATTTTAAAACACCAAGTATTTTATCTGAAATAAATAGGGTTTTAAAAGGGGGAGTGGGGCAGAGATGATATCACTTGGGAGTCAATACTCAAAGGACCTAGCAAGCCAGGTCCTTTGAGTATTGAAGATGTTGCTTAAATATATACATTGAGTGGGTTTACTTGCTCTTTCCTATGAATTTGAACATATTCCTTTGATCTTTTAAATGTAGCTACTGATTAAAGTGCCCAAGGTAAATGAGTACTGTAATCCCTTTTAATAACTAGTGCTGTGCCTTAATGAAAGGACTGAGACTGAGAAAAAAAAAAGAAAACTTAAAATGAAGGCTGTATATAAGGAGTATAAACAATGTTGTTACTGTTGAAGTACAGTTTTATAATTTAGTAATCTTAAACTCCAGATTGAAAATTTTAATTTATTTGATTATATTTTCTTCAGATATGCTAATTAAGTCAAATACCTGATGTCATGAAGATATTTCTGATGCGCAGTTGTTATGATACAATGATTTTCTTAAAAAATCTTCCGTTTGAATGTGTAATTAACCAGTTCAAAGACCAAGGAATTTAGATCATACACTTTTTAAGAATTCTTCCAGAAAGGACGTTTTGTAGTTGTTGGTGTCACATTTTAAGTCTGTATACCTATGTTATAGCAATATCCTTTACAATTTTGTATTTGCTGTATAGTAACTTGGAAGTTTAAACAAACACCTGCTATGTTTTTGGTTCATCACTAGATGGCGCTCTTGTGGTACAACTATGTGTGGGGTAGCCATTAGTCGGATAAGCTTTGCTTGCCTCAGAGGAAGCATGTGTTGTTTGTTTGTTTTAAAGAAAATTCAAAATGGATAAGTAATCACCTGTTAAACACATAACATGGTAATAGAAATACATAGCTGATAATATGCAGTCATAATCTTTGAGCCGCATCAAAACAGCTGTTTTAGTCGGTAAGATTTTTCTTACAGGCGTGTGCTGGGAGAGTAGAGCTGGGTGGTGGGATAGGGGAAGTAAACCAATTACCTGATAATCCAGTGGAATTACACTTTATATTATTAACTAGTACAGGACAGTTCTTTTGAGGACATTCCAGTGCTTGAGCTCCAGCTTGTCTGAAGACATGCTGTGCCAGCTCATAATGGCACTGAGACTAAATTCTTCAGGCATTGCATTTGAGGTTAAATGGTCATTAGTGTCCATCCACTCCTTGTCTTATCCTTGCCCATGTCCTTTTGGCCTTAACACATATTATCCCACTTCTCTTCCCACTTCAAACTCCAAAAACCAAGCTAAAGGTAGAATGTTTTTTGTCTTACTTCCGGTGTATTTACTTCTAATGAAGGAGGGAAGTGGACGTACCTTCAGCACTTCCAGAGCCATAGTTGGACACATTTGGAATTTCTGCTCCTGTCTTACTTTCCCTTTATTCCTCTTTATGAATAATAAGAATGCTTTCAGATGATGTCCTGTTAAGTTAGTTGAGTTCCAAGCTATTAAAAATTGTCACTTATTCTATGGTTCTTTGGCAGTCTTCAAAAGTGGCCCCTAAAGCATTCTTTTCTCAGCATTAACTGTGATGTAAGTGTAGCTTCCTACACTGTGCCACTTAAGAAAATCTTTTAGTACTAGAACAAGTTTTAAAAGTTAAATAGTACTTAAAGGTTTGTAAAGACAAGTACTAAGTTTCCTATCTCATCTTGTCCTTCATCTAGCCCCATCCCCCCAGGCAACTGCTTTTACAAATTCCCATTTTTATTTTTCTTGGTAGTTGTCTGCATATCTCTAATATGCTGTTATACTGCTGTTTCTTGATTAAAAGACTTGGATATTAAATCCTTATAGCAGAAAGTCAATTGATAATGAACTTTTATGATTTCCATGTTTCTTCCACCCATCTCAATCAGTTAGTCTTACAAATTTTTCCATTGATTACCTCTACAGTATTAAATGGGGCCCTAAAAATCTAATTGTATGTGGATCTGTGTTACAAAGTTAATGAATGACCAGTGTGTGCTAGCTAGCCAGAGGAACTGGAAGACCACCAATCACATTTTATTGGGGAGCACGTTATTGCAGAATTTATTATATGTAAACTTCTTTCCTCAATTATTATTTGTGTAATTTTTTAAATGACAGCTGCTTGGAACAACTAGGAAACTTGTTTTATCACATAAAAAGCCTAGAGGCTGAGTCATCGATTCAATGACATAATCAAGGAAACAGATTCCTGGTTTTTCCATCTGCTCTTGTTCACAATGTTGGCTTTGTTCTCAGGTTAGCTGCCCTCAAGGTCCTAAGATGACTCTTCAGGTCCGAGTGTCACTGCAAACAACGTTATTTAAGAGAACGTCCCTTCTTATGTGTGTATCTTTTTGTGAGTGTACCCAGAAGCTTCCAGCAAACTTTCCCTGATTATTTCATTAGCCAGAACTGCTTCAGAGGTCCATTCCTAAACAGACTTCTGGCAAGGAGAATGGGATTGCATTGATGATCTTAGTGAAGCTCACAGTCATGTGGAGGAGGGTAAAGAACATCTGAGGTGTGTTAGGAAGGAGCCAGGAGGAATAGTTGGCGGATAGTCAGCCAGCAGTGTCTGTAGCAATGTCAAACTCTTAGTGGAAGGTATCATCTACCTTATACCTTTAACCTCTGCCAGGCTACTTTCTTTTGGAAAATTAAGTGGAAAGTCTGGCAATTGTTTGAAACCATAACTTTCTTCATATCTGCTTTGCTATGTATGTATTATCAATACTTTTACAGAGTTTTAGCCCACAATTAAGACCTTCAGAATTCTTCTTATACCAACTTCCTAGAATTATTTTATGAACCTTCTGGAAAATACTTCAGTAACCTCTTCTAACAGTAAGGTCATTTGAACTACTCATTGCCTTGACTTTTTTTTTTTCTTAATTTTTCTTGCTTTCTTTCTTTTTGGTTGCACTGAGTCTTCGTTGCTGCATGCGGGCTTTCTCTAGTTGTGGTGAGCGGGGGCTACTCTTCGTTGTGGTGCGCGGGCTTCTCATTGTGGTGGCTTCTCTTGTTGAGGAGCACGGGCTCTAGGTGTGCAGGCTTCAGTAGTTGTGGCACGTGGGCTCAGTAGTTGTGGCTCACGGGCTCTAGAGCACAGGCTCGGTAGTTGTGGCGCATGGGCTTAGTTGCTCCATGGCATGTGGGATCTTCCTGGAGCAGGGTTCGAACCCGTGTTCCCTGCGCTGGCAGGCGGATTCTTAACCACTGCGCCACCAGGGAAATCCTGTCTTGACTATTGATGTAAGAAATTAGAAAGTAGATGATTCTCTAGGATTAAAATGTGTGTATGTCTCTCTCTGTGTGTTCTGTGTTTAGTTTTGTTTCTCTGAGCTAGTTAAAAGCATTTCATGCAAAAATCTATTTGCTTTCAAAATTGATTTTTAGATTAATGTTTAATTTCTTAGGAGAATTACTTTGTGTTGTTATATCTGTTTAAGAAATAATACTGTAGTCATGACTAAGGCCTCAATTTTATATTATGCCATATATATGTATATATTCTAGTAACAGTAATGTCAATAAAGATGGTAGAATATACAGATTGGCTTTCAGTGAGATGTGTTTACCTCAAAATTTATCTTTTGATTCTCATATTGTGGTTATAAATGTAAGTCCTATGAGATGTTACTGTGTTACGTGAAAAAGAATTCTAGGATCAGATCACTTTGCTGCATGCTGGGTTATTCAGGGTTAAATGGATTTCTTTACTGCAGGACTTCTCAGAAACTTTAATATATTAACGTGCATTATAAATGTTTCAGAGTGGAACACGTAAGTGTTTGCCGAACTTATTTAAGTATGGAACACTCAATTCTAGGACTTTTGTTCCATAGAACATACTTTGGAAAATGCTGGTATTTGATGCAGTTAGTTTTGTGTGAATTGTTATAAAGGAAGTAGTGTGTCTAACCTTTATTTATGAGTGCCATCCAGTTTATTTGAAAAAGTATTAGCACTTGAACACTTGGGATAATCAATGTCAAATGCTTTCCAGATCCTTTAAGAGATAAGTGCTTTAAGATTTCAGGTATAGCTTCTCTACTTCTGCTTCTACAGCTTTTCTCTAAAATGAAATTTATCCACATGCTTAGTGTTGAAATGTACCTTAAACAGACTAGTGATAAGTTCTCTTGATGATTCCCAGAACTTTTCACTCCAGCCTAGTTTTCTCTACTGAGCTCCAAACTAACATTTTAAGTTCCCTTCCTGACAGTTTTACATGCAAACCCTGTAGGCATCAGAACTTGGTCAAAACTGAGCTCATCCTTTCCCTCACCATCCCCCCTGTTCCAGACTTTATTTTCTGTTTACCATACTGCCTAGTGGCACTGTCTTCTTTTCAGTCACCCAGACCAGAAGCCCAGGAGACTCGGATTCCTCCTTCACCTCCTACATCACGATTTGTTAACCTTGACACTGTTGACATTTTTGGCTGGATAGTTTTTTGTTGTAGGAGGCTGTCCTGTGCATTGTAGATGTTTAGCAACACCCCTGGCTTCTTCCCACTAGAAGCCAGTAGCAATCTCCCTCCGTTGTGACCACCGAAAATGTCTCCAGACATTGTGAAATGTCCCCTGGGAGACAACTCACCCTGTTTGATAAACCACTGCCCTACGTCCAAACTGTTACTTTATCTTATTGATTCTACTTTCTAAATTTACCTTTAACCCCTCCTCATGTCTTCATTCCACTCCCTAACCTCCTATTCTTTTTATTTTTTTAATACTTGGAATCCTTTGTAAGGTTCTGACTAGTGTTCCTATGTCCAATGTTGTTTCCCTTCAACCCACCCTTTTCAGTGCTACTAAATTTATCTTTCTAAAATGCAAAGCTGTTCCTATTTACATCTCTCAGTAGTTTCCAGCGGGTACCCTCATGAACTGGCTTCTCTCTCTATCTCTAGCCTCATTCTTCAAAGGCACACATACTCACTGAGGTTCTTGCTACACATGCGTAAGTACTATGCCCTCTAACCACTGTGCCATGGTTTCAGACTCTCCTTAGGCATCAGTTTCGCCACAGTAGCCTTTACCCACTTATTTTCAGAGGCTCTGTCATGGTGAAGAGCATTTTATTTGTTTAACATATCTGTCTTCCCTCACCAGATTGAACTTTTCAAGGGCAAAGACCATCTCTCCCTGTTTTTACCATGTAGTAGATATTCCGTAAAAGGGTGAATCATCTGCTTGTATGCCCTGACAGACGTAGTAACATCCTCGTTACTTCTAGGAATTCTCTTCCCTGTGTATCAGCTGTAAAATTATTTCACTTTATCATCCAGATGTTGATGGCTAGGCCTTTAGCCACGGAGATCTTGAACCACAGCTTTTTTTTTTCTTTGAATGAACTATAACTTTCTTTAAGAAATCAGCTATTCAGAAAAGGATTGAAGAAAACAGCGTGTTTAGTTGATGTCAGACGTTATTTGCTTGTAAAATAGCTAGTTTACCCTAAAGGTTTTTATTCAGAATGGAATTAAGTTGTGTGGAATAATTGTGCAGATTAATTACACTGTGTGAATTAATATGGTGTGGAAAGTATTTATTGGACTCAAAACATCGCATTTCCATTGAATAAGGATTTGATGATTGGTCATATAAGGCTTGCAAAAGCAATATCATTGTCTTAACAGTTTTACTTTTTTGGAAAATACATTTATTAGAACACATTCTTATAATTATCAGCCTACACTATCTAGAAATTTATCCCCTGTCAAATGAAAAAAATATTATCAAGTCAATAGAGACAAGAATGGCCCACTTCCCTTCCTTATGTGTCTTAAAACATAGAATTTTGTGTGAATGAATTTCCCTGTGAATTGGAACTAGCTGCAGTCACTGAACTTTAATTAAAAGGTGAAAAAAAGAAAAGCAGAGGTTGCAGGGCTTTTGGACGATAACCCAAATGTAGCACCAGCCTTACTATGAAAGTCAAGCATTGAGGATGGGGAAAGGGAATGAATAGGGCCTACTCCTAATTTGGAAGAATTCTGCATCCTGGCATAGCGCCTTGCCAGATTATTAATAATTATTTGCTGAATGAACCCATGTATAATGGCAGTTAAGCCGGAAGTGATGACTTTCTGCTTCATTTTTTAGGGAGGGGCATAAAATGTATCGCTCACTTCCTTTCAAAGAGCCCAGTTACATACAGGGAAGGTACCTCCCTTTCCTAATAGCTCTCTAAGGGCTAAAGTAAATCATAGGAGACATATGTGACACCCAGCCCATTATTATTAATCCAAAGAATCATTTTTCCAAAGACCAAGATTTGCCTTGCCTGTTTTCTAATCTCACTCTTTTCCATACTCTCTTTTCCCTTCTTTAAATTTAAAATTGGAAAAAATTTTAATTCTTTAAAATTAAAAAATTTAAACTTACTTAATTTTAACATTATATATATAATACCAGTTAAAAGTCTCTTTAGGACCTTAAGCTGCTTTAGGAAAGAAAAGTGTTATGTAAATGAAAGAAACATTTGGACTCCAAAAAAATTTTTGGTAAATGCTCTTTACAAGAGAATTCTTACTGAGAACTTGGAAAATTTTGCCTTATAATGCTTCTATCACATACAGATCATCTCATGCTTGTTTTTTCAGACTGTAAAAGAAATCTGTAATGATCATATTTTGAATATATATTTTTGATAAGTTTTGGTTCTTGAAATTATAATTTTAAAAACCTCTATTTATCTTTAAGGCCTTACTTGATCTAAGTAAAAGATACTGTGATGATGGGCTACTTTTTTTTCCATATATTTTTCAGTATAGAGATTATATTGAAAGTAAACTTTCCCAGTAAATTCTTTACCTGTTACCAGAATAATGTAGTTTTAAATGGGTAAAAACTTTTAACTTAGTGAGAGTCACATATAAGATACTTGTATTTTAACAGCATATCGTCAGTTCTAATTATTTGCAGTGGTTTTGTTCTATAAAGGCACCACAAACACTGAATTAATGAGTATTGAACCATTGTCCAGAGGGAAACACAGGGTTAGATTCCTGTGAGCCTCTGGTCACAACATTTTCATCAGCCAATCAATAATGACCTGGTTTGATGTATGTTTCTGTCTAAAGACACCCTATTTAATATATATTGTTGATTCATTACCATTGAACTCATGGCCGAAAGCACTGTAACTCATGCCTGAACAAAACTTATATAACATTTTTTCTCCATGAGGCACATCACCGTCTGCTTACATCTAGGAACAGACAGCACTCAGCACTGTGCTTGGGGGCCATTTGAAACAGTGAAAGCACCAACAAAAAGAACAAAAATGCAGACTTCATGGTGCTAAACAGATTGCAAAAAGGACACTAGTTTATAGTATGAGAGCTGAAACAGGACGGCAGAGTGCTGCCTTGATCAACCTCAGGTGGAAAGGTGCATGTCAGGTCACTGGAAAAGACCAAGGAAGTACCTCAAGTATGGATTTTGGGGTTACAAATGCATTTTATTGAGTAGGCAAAATCACAGATACAGAATCTTCAAATAATAAGGATTGACTGTAATTGTTTTAAAGAAGCTTATAATACTGAGTATTCAAATTTAAAAGAAAGTTTCTCTTATTTTCAAGGATGTGGGAATTTTTGGGTAAGTGGAATCATACAGTTTTCATGTTCTATTGTCCAGTGGAATAAAAGTGGCTGCTTTCATCCTGTCATTTTGTTTTCTCCCCCACAGGGAACAACCCATCTTCAGCACTCGAGCTCATGTCTTCCAGATCGACCCAAACACAAAGAAGAACTGGGTACCCACCAGCAAGCACGCAGTTACTGTGTCTTATTTCTATGACAGCACAAGAAACGTGTATAGGATAATCAGTTTAGATGGCTCAAAGGTAAGTTACATTTACATTAAATAACCTTGCTGTTTTGCTTTATATAGTATACACTTCAGTTTCATTCAGAAGATTTTTTTCTTCATTAAAATAAAATATTTCCTTTTGAGCTTTAAAAACTTACCTTTTAAAAAACAAAATTGATCATTTTTAGGGTAGCAACTTTTTTTTTTGTTTGTTTGGTTTAATTTTTATTTTTAAAAACTAAAAAAAAATTAATGGAAGTATAGTTGATTTACAGTATTATCTTAGTTTTGTAACCAAGCAAAGCGCTTGTGTGCTCATGGCTCAGAAAGCCAAACTCTGACAGCGGGAGTTTGCAGCAGAGTAAGGGTTTATTGCAGGGCGCCAAGCCAAGTGAGTGAGAGACAAGCCTCAGACCCACTCCAGCTTGGTCTTTGAGTTATGGGTGTTTTAAAGGTGAGGAACAAAGAAACTGGAATTAATCGTGGTAGCAACTTTTTCATCCCCTAAATTACGTGGATTAACCACCTTATATATATGTATTGAGTTACATGCCAAAATATTCTACAAATTTGAAGTCAGTTTATTTGATAAATATTCATTGCATATCTGTTGTGTCAGGCACTGTGTTAGGTGCTAGGAATATAGTTTTCAACAGAATGGACACAGTTTCTACTCTTGGAGCATGTAATCTAGTGAGGAACTAGACTTCTTTTCAGATATACTTCTATAGTCTAGTAGGCAGTTCAAAATCCCTAAATCATAGGAAGTCTTTCAATATTAAGTTCAATATTCAATAATAAAGCTGACATCCATTATTCAGAAGAGAAGCGTATGGACAAGACCTGTTTTTATTTGTTAGGAGAGGCAGATAGTAAAATGTTTACGAGCATGGATTGCCTGGGTTTCTATCTCAATTCTACCATCTACGAAGTTTTCGATTTGGGGCAAATTATTTATTTACTGTTTACTTCTCTGAGCTTCACTGTTCTCACCTCAGTAGTAGTTGTAAGGATTGAGTTAGTATCTACAAAGCACTTGGTTACCTCAGTGCCTGATGGAGTATACCCTTCAATAGGGGGGAAGTTCCATTTTTTCCTCAATGAATTTTGAATAATACATGTAGATAATTCCTAGGAAATTTTCACAGTTCAGTGTAGAGTTAAGACCACAGACTCTGAAGCTGGACCATCTGGTTTGAATTTTTACTTTAATACTTAGTAGCCATGTGACCTAGAGCAAGATATTTAATGTCTTCATGTCTCAGTTTTCTCATCTGTAAAAAAGGACTAATGTAAATAACTACATCATTACACCGTGGGATTATTGTGAAGATTAAATAAATTAATTTAGGCAAAAGCACTTAAAGTGTGTATAGTAATCACTATACAAACACTTACTGCTATTGTTATTATTAATATTATTCAGCTTTTAATTATGTATTGCCTAGTGGTTTGGGGGAATAAAAGGTAATTTAATTTAATGTTGAACTTTCAGTCTGTTTTTTGTATGTGCTCATTCCTTATCTCCTTAACTGGATTATAGGACTCCAGGGGCTGTTTGCACTTTGTCTTGTATATAAGTGACTAACATGTATTTATTTGAATAATTGATCCTCTTTTCATTTTTACTCAGGATTTATAGGACTTGGGAAATAGCAATAGTTAATTTCTCTGAAGTTTTATTTAATGGAGAATAATTTTGCCACATTTTGTAACTGTTTAGTGAAATTAACAGATATTAATTATTATAATCTCAGACCCTAGAGTGTTAATTTATTTCTTTTCCCTGACTTGAACCTTCAGTTCTCTGTAATTTGTATTTCTCTCTTGGCCCAAACCATGGATAAGATGTGGTTTTATTAGAGAGGGCAGTTAAATGATATATAAAAGTGAAGTAGGCCCAAGTCCATTGTGATTAAATAATCCTCATGTGTTTTTCTCCTGAAGCAGTATGAACTATTGCTTCTGTCATTTCCATTTTTGAATACTTTGTAGCTTGTAATTATTAGGCTCTTATATAACTCTTGTGAAAAAGTTTTTTTATTTCTTTTAATAAAATCTACTCTTTGTACTGGAGTTATATTTTCTATCACATTTTCCATTTTCTAGTTACTTTTCTAAACTGATGCTATTAAGTATTGCAGTTTCCTGCAGTAGTAGTTTTTTGGTAAGCAGTAGTGGTTTATTTGATGCAGCTAAGTGGGTGAGTTTCTTCTCCCCACCCTCACTTCTATTTCTGCACAACATGATGAGTTGGGAAAACCTTAGGTGCCCCTAATTAGAAAACGTCCATTTGTTCTCACTTAAGGCCTTTTCTGTGCATGTCAAGTTTGCTTGAAGGTTTTCTAATCCTGCTGCAGAGACATCAGTATGGCCAAGGGCCAGGATCAGGGCACTATATGGTTGGTAATGACACAGCATTTCTACTTCTTTTCCTTGAAAAGACAAGAACTATGGGATTGAGAGACATATTTATTTTAAAGAACTAAAAATTTTAAAAAATGGATTTATAGTAGCATTCTATTTTAAGAATTCTAATAAATAATTTTAAGTGCAGAATCATCTATTATTTTAAAGTTTTATTCACTGATGAAAGAATCCCCAAACAAGTCATATGGTTGGCAAGAAAAGGTTCAGAATGGGGATTAAAATGGAACTCTTAAACATAAAAGCAGAAAGAAGTTAGTCTGAAATAGCCAAACCAGAAGGTCAGTGACCAGCAGCTCGTGAGTCACAGCTCTTACATGCCTTATAAAGCCTGTGGTCGCCTCACTATGTGAGAGTTATTAGGGTCAGCTGTAAGATGCCCATCTCTCCTTGGAAACACTCAGATCCCAGCTCACACGTCCATGTACCCTCCTCAGGGAACACTCAAGGACCACCAAATCTAAAGTAGTGCTGGCCAGCCCTTGCCGTCCTGCCTCTCAGTCTTGATCCCATCCTGGTCTATGGTCTTCACAGAACTTAACCACTCTCTGAAATGTCATTGGTCAGCTACTTGTTTACTTGTTCAATGACTGACTCTTCTTGCTCTAGAATGTAATCCACAATTACATTGCTTCTCACTGTTGTATCTCAAGTTCCTAGAGTTGTGCTTGGCATTTAGCAGGTACTTGCACACGTGAAAAGTTGCACATCCAAATGAGTCCTTACCATTCGTTAGTATATTCTTTCCCACTCGATCTTTCATTTGATGACAACCCTGCATGTTAGAGCAGTTGTTAACTACGTTTTACAGAATCTAAAATGACATGCCAGGAAAAACAGCTTTTGAACCAAAGGGTAAGGCAGTATATTAGTGTATTAATTTTGTCGGAGGTGAAAATGCTTATAGAGGATAAGGGTTCTCATGTAACCACAGGTAACATGTCTACTGTCTGTGAGAGAAGGCAAGCCACCACTCTCTTACTGTCTACTTTAGTAGGACAAATGTCATGTATCCATTATAACTTCATCAATACCTGCATAGCTCATAAATATTTACTGTTTATACTGTTGTTCATGTGGTGTACAGATTTAGTTTTGTTCTGGAATGCTTGATCCTTATTCCACATTTAATAGTTCACCAAATAACTGCTTATGGATTTGATAACGTATCTATTTTTATTATTACTGGGATCACTTTGTAATCTCAATCTCAGTTACAGAGTCATTAGACTACTTAACTAAAACTGATTCTACACCTTAACAGTACTGGCAGAGGGCATGAATGAACTGAAATTAATGTGTTAAAGAGTAGTTGAAGTTTATTAAAGTGATCAGCAAAGTTAATATTTAATAAAGTACTAAAAGACTAGTTTTCTAAGAAACTCTGTTATAAACAGAAGTGATAGTGATTCTCATTACCATGATTTTATATCACTTTATATGTAAAGAAGCAAAGTATATATTTAAGGGTTTGTTTTTCTCTTGAGTAAAGGAAAACTTACTAAAGGATTGAAAGTCTTTTCTGTATCACAGTATATTTCAGGTAAGTTGGCTTTAAGAAAATTCTTGTTGATGGATTTTAGAAAATAGTGATCAAATAGAAAATTTGTTCTATTGCTGCCTTCATTTTTGAAAGATTCTTTGGAGAGGGGGACCTTACTTTTAAATAAACAACTATTAAAACCTACTTGCTACTGGTGAATATCATCCAAAATTCATAGATATTGATCCTAAATGTTCAAAGAGAAGACACTGACCACATTAAAAACTCTTTAAAAGTTTTTGCATCACAGGAAAACTTATTTTGCTTGTAAAGTATTAAAATTTATGAGAGAGTGCCATTATATTTATAGTTCTATTATTACCATATTGCCACACTGTCACTTCAAATGTTAAAAACTGTTTCTCTAACTCTCTTTATATATTTAACATTGTGGCACAATAGGAGTCCTGAGTTTTTATGTAACTGAATAGTCCTGTGCTTAAATGCCTATTTACGAATTTTGGGCTGGTTACTCATACTTGTTTTATTTTTCAGGCAATAATTAACAGCACCATCACCCCAAACATGACATTTACTAAAACATCTCAGAAGTTTGGCCAGTGGGCTGATAGCAGGGCAAACACTGTTTATGGACTGGGGTTCTCCTCTGAGCATCATCTTTCGAAAGTAAGTTAAATCATAAGATCTGAGTGGAAATCTACATCTTCAAGTCAGACGTCTTAAATAATATAATAGAAAATGGAGAGTATAAAATGTAGGAGAAATTTCTTTGATATTTTCAGAACGGCTGTAGCGACAGCAGAGCAAGAAGTGAGAGATCAGTGGATCCCACTGTCAGCTGGAAACATTGTATACATTAAAAACAGTCACCATTGATGGAGGAGGGTTTTTGTGGTTAACTAGGTATGATAGGAAATAAACTGTGGGAATTATCACTTCAGAATGGACTTTGCTCGGGAGTTAGCACCCTTGGTTGATGTTCTGTAAGATAGGTAGACACCAAACGCTTCTGAATGGTGAAAACTCAAGCTGATAGTGATATTTCAGACATAATAGCAGGCACACATAAGTTACTGTTTAGGAAAGTGGTGCTTTGGCTGGGTGAGAATTACTCTGATCTCTCTGATGCAACACAGAGTAAGATCTAAGAGACACCATGAGGAGTTCTCGGAACTGACCAAGTAAATTACTGTGGCTAGAACGGCTGATAAAATACAGAGCATCACCAGGCTAAATACTGGAAATAAAACAGTTTTCCTGCATATAAACAAAAGCCATGCAGTGTTCATACCAGCAGCATCTTGAGTTCTTGTGGATGTCACAAAGAAAGAGTTTATAAGGAAAAGGAAACAATCTCAGGATAACAAGATGATCAAGGAGATGAGGATTACTCACTTTCACCCTTCACATTTGATGCTCACCAGACCCAAAGAGTTATGCTTAAAACTTCTCTGTTTGAAGCATTCAGTTAAAAGAATAACCCTACATTTTAACCATATTTTATGTATGATTTGGTATACATAGGATCTGATGGCTTGAGAGTTGAAATTGCTCAAGTGCAGGATAATCAGGCTCTTGTTAGATATACACCGTTAATACTTAAGTTAAACCTAAGCTGTTTGTTATAGAAATCATTGAGATTCTTAAAAATTACTTCTTTTAAAAACTCTTACACTTTTGTGAATATTTATTGACTTGAAGTTATAATTAGATAGTTCAATAGTTAAAATAATCTTTCTTTCCTTTTGTTTTAGTTGTAAACTTTCCTTAACACTGTTGTTTTCAAGTGCTTTTGTTATCTTTTTGATATAAATTAGAGTTGAAAGCTCAATTTTATGACTATTTTAACTTTTGTCTTGATGATTATAAGTCATTCTCTGTAAGATGATTAAAACAAACAAGTGTTGCCTGATTTCATTTCTCTTACACCCATTATATTCTCTAAATACATTTCTTGAACTGTGGTAAAGTTATAAGTTTTAGACTTAAAGTATTTCAACATAGCAGGGACACAGGCGTTGAATTAAGCATTGCCCCTCCATAAACAATCCCCTTAGGAAATTACACATTTATTCTAATAGTTTTGCCGTTACTCAGAACCTTTTTGGAAATTTTCTTTTGAAATTGTCTATTAAAGCCCATAGCAAAAACATTAAAACTATAATTATATTACACTTGCTGAATTTCTTGACAACAAAGGAACTAAATTGTGGATTAATTTCTCAAACCTGCATGAAATGATTTTTGAGCCTAAGTGATTTTGACTATATTAAGTTGTTGTTGTTTTTTTACTACATCTTTCAAGTTACTGGGCAGACAGCTAATGTGGCAAAGAAATAGTTTATTAAATTCTGTCAATCATATTGTCTCCTCTTATCTGATCTTTTTTCTGAGAATAGCTTTTATAGTTAAAGAATTTTATTTTTCCTCTTTAAAGTTAACATATGCTTTTGACCAAACTGACTGGTAGCGAATTCTAGTATTGTATTGTGAGGGTGAATTAACCATTAGGAAACAACTCAGTAGCTCCTGGAGCCAACTCTAGTTTGTTTATTCACTAGACTTGGCTCCAAGAGCTTATGATCAGTCTCTTCAGAATGTTTTGGTCCAAAGATCACAAAATCATGACTTATTTTCCAAGCTACCTTGAAGATTAATGTTGGTGCTTTGTAAACTATAAGGGACCCAAAGGAGTACATAATCTTTTACATGAATGAAGCAAGCATGTAAATATTCTGGCTTGTTTTTTCACTAAAATCATACATGAAATGAAACATTGTAAGAGTTTGGAGAAGGCTCTGAAGGCAATTCTAGACAAGGTACTCTCAAAATATGAGAGAGCAGCAGCATTGAAAGAAATTTGTGGTCTCCTAAGGTTGATGTATGAGGAAAATTCCAACTATGCTTGGATTGTTAGAGTGCTTACAAGTTGTATTTTGTTATCATGGGAACCTAAACCTATAAAAATTAGCAACAGCATGGGTCTTTATGAAGTTGAGAAGACTTTTAAACATTAACTACTTTGGAATGCCAAATTAGTGTAAGAAAAACTTTGTGTATTATTTCAAATTACATAAAGAGAAATTAATTATGGTTTTGCTTTTATTTCAGTTCCAACAATGTGAATGAGACCTTTTTAGCTCTATATTCAGACTTTTTTTTTTTTTTTACAGTAATGAGATATTCTCTTTAATTAGATAAGTATAATAATACAGATTCAGTTTCCTGATCTACAAGTTGTAGGTGGGGGTAACAAGGTTTAAGAAGGAAAGTTGTAATAATGACAACTTTTATTTTGACCCTCCTCCGTCTCCCTATTGGCAGGTCAGAGTATCATGAGACTTTCCTTACAAAGCTTTCCTTCCCAAGATGGCAGTGAAATCAGGGTTGGCTTATGGGGTTCGAAGAGGGACCTATAATTTCGTATTTTTATTGCTAGCTATAACAGATGTTTTGAGTTGCACAAAGATTTTAGATTTTTAAAATTTGGTTATTTTGTAGCCTTACGTTATTCTCTCTGAGAACAGTGGCAGACTAGTTTCCACTTCCAGTTCCTAAGTAGATACTGTTTGTGGCCATGACATTTATTTGATCACCATGGGTTCCTAAGAGTTAGCATTTCATATAAAGTAATTTTTTTTAATTGTTACCAGTCTTAAAGACCTTTGTGGGGTCCTGCTTTTCCTTTCTGCTGCTGTGCATTAGCTGTTTAGGAATCTTTGGAAATGAAGTTTTAGTAATGTCAGTTAGTGATAGTAGTAAACGTTGCTGTTTGTACTGCTGCAAATAAAATGCCTTACATAATACAAGAGTTTATATTCTAGTAAAAGTTAAAAGCATGCTCCAGATACAGAGATGATTAGGAGTGGACACTTAAGCGATTTAGCTTTCTCCATGAGAAACAAACATAGTATACCCATCTTTACTGATTCCACTCCCAACCTGTACCCCCACCTTGGTCTTAGTAAGGTATATCTGAACAACCAAGGAGAGACAAAACTAAGTTAGCTGACACCAAATTTTAACTTAGTTGTATCATGATTTTTTTTAATGAGATTTGTCAGAGTACTTTATAGTGCGCAAATGTTTGATATTAGGTTTATTTTCCTGTCATTTTCATATTATGCCTGTAATTGATTTGAGGGCTAAGTTGCTGTGTAAGAGTCAGTTATTCCGTAAAATGGAAGAAAACTAAGATAAAAGTGGGCATTAAGACCTATTTGTATTTGATTAATGTATATAGTCTTTCTGCGTTCAGTTTGCAGAAAAGTTTCAGGAATTTAAAGAAGCTGCTCGACTAGCCAAGGAGAAATCACAAGAAAAGATGGAACTTACCAGTACACCTTCACAGGTGGGTATCTAATTTCTATTCTTACTTATAAGCCTTGTTCATTTTAGATGGTATCCTTTATGCCAGAGATAAGTTTAGGAAAATAATGGCAAAATTAAGGTGATTGGATTCCAAAGTAGACACAGAAATGCGCCCTTCAGTTAATCCGTACTAGTGGAGAAAGGGTTTTTTTTCCTATATACCAATGTGTACAAGAATCTCGGGGAAAAATCTGTTTAGTAATTAAAACTTAGTTTTTTTAATGTGCATACAACTTAAAAACAATTGTATATAAAAAACATAGATTGCCCTATTGTTTGTATTCTGTGTTCTGTGATGGTCAGTTGGGTGCAGCCCCGCTAGAGAAGACATAGGAGAGGCTTGGGAAAACAAAAGTTTATTGTCCTCACAGGTCCTAGAAACAGGAGGCACGACACACCTCTGGGGGGACATCAGGGATGCCTCAGGGTGGTCAGAGGGCAGAAAGCAAGAGTACAGGGGAACACTAAGGCTAGAGCCTGTATTGGGGTTTCTGTTGGTAATGGTAGGGTAGGGTGAACAGTTTAGGACTGGCTAGTCTGAATGATTTCAGTGGGCCGTAAACTATAGAGTTAGTTCCTAGTTGCCTGGTACTGGGCCCCTTGGATGATTAAGGCAGAGGAATATTGTCTCCTGGGATGGAGGGGCCAGATAGAGGAGTTATGGCCTGGAGTGGTTAATTTGCATATCAAAGCCATGCTCCCACCTTAGCCCCCTGCTATCTCTAAGAATTGGCTTGCCAGAAAGGTTTTTTAAGATGTCAAAACATCACAATAGGGACTTCCCTGGTGGCACAGTGGTTAAGACTCCGCGCTCCCAATGCAGGGGTCCCGGGTTCGATCCCTGGTCAGGGAACTAGATCCCACATGCTGCAACTAAGGTTTGCATGCCACAACCGAGGAGCTGGCGAGCTGCAACTAAGGAGCCCGCCTGCCGCAACTAAGACCCAGCGCAACCAAATAAATAAATAAATAAAATATTTTTTTAAAAAAAGAAAACCCCAAAAACATCATAATATACAGAAAATAGAAATATATAAACAATATAGTTTGTTCTACCTGATTTTAAGGTGTGTTTAAATCTGACAGTTCGGACATTTTACATCTCAGCACTGAGACCCAAAGGTTGTAGGTTTTAAAGTATCCCTTTTTGAGATTGGAATTGATACTATGTATAAAATAGATGACTAATGAGAACCTACTGTATAGCACAGGAAACTCTACTCAGTGCTCTTTGGTGACCTAAATGAGAAGGAAATGCAAAAAAGAGGGGATATATGTATACGTGTAGCTGATTCATTTTGCTGTACAGTAGAAACTAACACAATATTGTAAAGCAACTATACTCCAATAAAAATTAAATAAATAAAAAGAAAAAAAAAGAAAAAGCATCCCTTTTTCCTTTAACAAATGAGTTAACACCTATTACTTGTCCATTGTAGTCTTTCTTCAGTTGGAAATTAATTACATCTCCAAATAAAATTCATTAAACAGTTACATTTAAGTACTTTCACAAAGGTTTTTTTTTTTTTTAATTAATAGCTACTTTATTTATTTATTTATTTATTTATTTTTGGCTGTGTTGGGTCTTCGTTTCTGTGCGAGGGCTTTCTCTAGTTGTGGCAAGCGGGGGCCACTCTTCATCGCGGTGCGCGGGCCTCTCACTATCGCGGCCCCTCCCGTTGCGGGGCACAGGCTCCAGACGCGCAGGCTCAGTAGTTGTGGCACACGGGCCCAGTTGCTCCGCGGCATGTGGGATCCTCCCGGACCAGGGCTCGAACCCGTGTGCCCTGCATTGGCAGGCAGATTCTCAACCACTGCGCCACCAGGGAAGCCCTCACAAAGGTTTTAATGTAATAATATGACTCATAGAAAGCCAATAATTTTCAGCTTTTTAATAATAGACTTTTCTAAAGTTAATCTTTATTTCAATTGTCATCTTAAGAGTAAGGTTCAGCTTTGTGCTGGGTTCTTCTCTAGAGTAATTGTTTGTTTTTGAAGTGTACTTAAGAGATTTTATAAAAGGAAGGATTGGATGTTACAAATGTTTCTGTGGAGTATGTCAGTAGTAGCTGATTTACATAAAACTTTCTTAAGTAAGTAAATGGTAATTGCCTTGGAATTTTGTGACTAGCCAAATGATTGGAACATTTTAGAAAATATTTTGCTCTTCACCTTCCTCCCCACCCCTGGCACCCAACTCTATTTGGTAAACCCTACTGGTATAAATAGTTTTGAGTGTTTTCAGAGGAAAGAAGAGTTCTGTTGAGTATGCTTAAAGTACATACTTCCTCATAAACTAAAGGTGTACTCTGGATTGAAGCCAAAGCTCCATGATACCTCCTCTGTACTTGCAGTGACCTGGAATAACAAGAATGATCATTTTGAAACTTCCCTTGAATCTATCTTCCCTAAGTGCTGTGATAATGTAGTGATGCTTTTAAGCATAAAAGCCTATTTAAAATTTAGTACCAGTACACGTTGGGAGCTCCAGTTCCTCGGGTGAATGATTCTAGTGTCACAGGAGGATGCTATAACACATTCAATAAGAGAATACTGAAAAAACTCCAATAAAATTGTAATGGTTTACACTTTGCCATTGTACTTAGTTCCTGCTTCTCTAATCATAACTTGTTTTTGTTTAATTGGTCATAAAGTGTTACAAGTTGCTGCTAAGATACCTGCTTCTCTTTGGTGGAAGGAATGTCTTTAAGCCTTTACTTTCTATCAAAAGAATATATCAAAGATGTTTGTATTTGGAAAGTGCTGTGAAATATAAGGAATAAAGAAATGTCTTAAGTTCATTAGGATTTGATAGCCAAAATATGCTGACCTTAATTTACATTTTTAAAATATTTGAAGTCTGATTGTTAATTTACAGAGCCAGAGAAATAGGGGGAAAATGGTATTTTCGTTTCTCTTTCCTCTCCTTTCTTTTTTTTTTATGACAGTCCCTTACAGAGGTCATTACTATTTCTGTTTTGACTCGAATTGTATGACCTCTGGCCACTCTGATTCTATTCAGCTAGAAAGCACAGCTTGAGTCTCACTGGTTTAACCCAATCTACTAAATTAATGCTCTGCCTGAAGACTAGAATATTACTCAGGAATTCAGCAAAGGGGATAGAGAGATTAAATGGGATAATTGATAATAGTAGACACTGAGTTGGTCATAGCTTTTGCTTTTATTCGAGGTGGTATAACAGACCAGTTAGGCGTATGTATTTTCAAGTCAAACAAACTTAGACATAAATTCTTTTTCTGCCACTATGTGATATTGGAAAAATTGCTTAACCCAAGTCTGTTTATACATCTGCAGCATGAGTATTACATTACTTACCTTACAGGATTGTTGGGTGGAATAAGTATGATAATGGCAATGTCATGTTGACACAGTCATACAATAATGGCAGTAATGTAGACTCTAGAGCTTGGCTTTGATCTGGGCTCTAACCCTTGTTAGTTTTCTGAACTTAGGCATGATAGTATTTTCTTTAGTCCATAAAATGGGAATAAGGACAATATTTTCTTACAAAGTTATTGTGAGAATTAAATAAGGATTACAAAGTGCTTAGCATATAGTAAAGGCTTAATAAATGTTAACAGCTGAGTTTCCAATGTGGCTGTAATGGTGAAGATGATGATGTAAAGCCTTGACATAGTTATTTAGAAAAATACAGATGCCTTAATTGAATAAAGTCTATATCAGAAGCCCCTGGAAGACATGTTAAAACACAAATTGCTGAGTCCCAACCTTAGCATTTCTGATTTAGAAGGGCTGAGATGGGACCTGAGAATTTGCATTTCTAACAGGTTTCCAAGAGATGCTGATGGCTTGGGGAATCAGACTTTGAGAAATAGTGCTGTAGACAAACCATTCCATCTCCCTAAAGGCTTGTGATGAAAGGAGTCTGGCATTTAGAACAAAGTTGGCCAATTCCCTCTTAGACTCTTGAGCTAAGGTTGTATACTTGATATAAATATGTGGTCATATCAGATAATCTTCATGTTGTCTTCATCAAGGTAACATCTCTAGGAATACTTTGAATCACATATTAGTTGTCAGTTTCTTTCACATCTCTCTTTAAATAACAGACGTTAATTTAGAACTTTTCCTCTGTTGGAGATCTTATGTTCTCATGTTTCCATGGGAATATTTTAAACAGTCAACTTGATATAAAATCAAGAGAGATGATTGACTTTAAACTTGAAATTTCTTACATAGTTCACAGTTTTAAAAATACTATATTTCAGTTAACTTGTTAGGCACTTTCCTCAGAATATGCATTGAAGAAAAAGGGGCTATATGATCATATAATCCACATTTTTCTTCATTGGAGTTTAGAAAAAAAATTATTTTTAGCTGTCAGTTGACTAAGACTTTTAAATTGAGTAAAATCTATTTACTCCATCACTTGTTTGTAACCAAACAAAAGTCATGGGCTTTTTTTCCATTTAAGATATCAGGTTGTATAGCATTAAACATATTGTAGTAGCTATCTTGATTTATATTTAGTATGTCTAAACCTCTTCCTCAAGATTTTTTAGAATTCACTTTATAGAAAAAACGGATTATATGTGTGTGTGAGTGTGTGTATTCAAAGAAAAATAAAGTTTATTTAGCTTTGTTATAAATACCATAATTTTTAAAATGTTCATTTTAACGATAAATTATATTTACCCAATGGCACTGGTTTATTGTAAGTGATTATTAGGCTCTCTGTGACTAGCTATTTGATCCTATGAAAGTCAGTTGATCTCTTTGGCCGCGGTTCTTGAATCTGTAAGGTCAGAGGTTTGAACTATATCATTTCTAAGGACATTTCAAGTGCAGTAAATCTCGAATGTTTTAGATTTTCCTGCTATAAATGGATTTTTTGAAAAGTGGTCTGCATTAGCCAACTGTTACTATCGTAAACTATATTATTTATATATCTAGCCCACAAATATACCATTAGAATTAGTGAATGCCTATACATTAATATGATGCCTTCTTAGTATCATATGACAAGTGTGGTTTTACTGAACCAAATACCACGAGAACAACTTTTACAACTTCAGGAAAGGTTCGCTAGAGTTCCCTGGATATTTTTTTTTTGCTCTCCAAAGTAAAGGCAGTGGAGATATGTGTCATTAATCCTGTTACTTGTCCCAATGGAGTATTTATCTGTTTCTCTATTGGGTTTACCTGCTAGGTATTGGCAGTGAGAATAGAGAGGGAGGGAATAGACATAATGGTGAACTTGACTGAACTTGGAGGAAATGTAAGAATTGAGGAAATAGTGAAGGCAAGAGAGAATGGTAAAGTAAGATATTAAGTTAGATGTTTCTGAAACTTCTATTCTTGGTTTGTAACATGAACTTCAAAGGAGGATATCTACTTCAGAGAATGAATTTCAATCCTATTGGACATACAGGTGAATAGTGTGTAGTTAGAAATTCAGAATTGGAACTAAGTCTCAAGAATCATCAACAAATGAGTAATAGTTAAAGCTGTAGGTGAGAATGATATCATCCAGAAAAAAATAGGATGGAAAGACAGGAGAGACAAGGGTCAAAAATTGTCACTTAAAGATTGTCACTTAAAGGGACTTCCCTGGTGGCACAGTGGTTAAGAATCCGCTTGCCAATGCAGGGGACACGGGTTCAAGCCCTGGTCCGGGAGGATACCACATGCCGTGGAGCAACTAAGCCCGTGCACCACAACTACTGAAGCCCATGTGCCTAGAGCCCGTGCTCTGCAACAAGAGAAGCCACTGCAATGAGAAGACTGTGCACCACAATGAAGAATAGCACCCATTCCCCGCAACTAGAGAAAGCCCGCGTGCACCAACAAAGACCCAACACAGCCAAAAATAAAAATAAATTAATTAATTTAAACAAAAAAAAGATGGTCACTTAAGGAATTTGAGGGAGATATAGGGAAAGACACAGAAGTAGGAAATGAACCAGCAGAGAATGTTAGCACAGAAGTCAAGAGAAGAGCATTTTAAGTTGGAGACAATGACTTGGCAGTGCAGGGAGCAGAGTTCCACTAGGTTGAGACTTTAAGAGGACTTTAAACCTAACACAGTGGAGTCCACTTGTAAATACAGGGACTGTTGGTGAAGGAAGGGCAATGTGAAGCACTTTCTAGAATGAAAAGAGATAGTTAGTGACTTTAGGTTATTCTTGAGGCCAAAATGCTTAGTAATAAGAATAAGGTAACAAATATTTTGTTCTCTTGTATGAGGAGAAAAAGGGTTAGCGTGATAATCTCAGGAGGATATGGAGCTAAGAATTTTTTTTCTGGAATGTATGTGTGGGAGTGACTGGAATGTGTTCTTAAATGGAAGGAAGGAGTTAGATAAGGAAAAAGAGACGAGAAGGAAAGGATCATTGATGGAGCATTGTGCAGAAGAGGGTAATGTGAGAGGGAAGGGTGGAAACAAATTAGCTACTTGATTTGAGACAAGAGGGAAGGATAAAAACAGATTTAGATGCAGATAGGTGGGAGATCGAGGAAGTCTATGCCAGTTTATTTCCATTTTTTCTGTGAAGGAAGAGTTAGATCATTCTCTGAGAGGAAGGACAACTGAAGGAAGAGAAAGCTTGAACAGAGGTTTGAGACTGCTGTTAGTTAAAGAAAAAGAAGAGTCAAGTGGGAATAAGTAAAATTAAAGAATACTCAGCAGTTCAAGAGCATAATTGAAGTCAGAGCTCAAAATTATTTTCATGACACTAACCAGCATATTTAACGTATTTTCTCCCATAGCATTTGGTAGCTTGGGCACATGAGAATAGGGAATGATGATATGAATTAGAAATTGGCAAGACGGGTGTTGTGGAAGGTAAGGAAGCCCGGAAGTTGGGATGATGCTACTGAGAATATAATTAAGGTGATTGACTTTCTATTGCAGGCTGGGTATGGAGAGAAATAAAGCCAGGTTGAGCCTGACAACTAGCATAATAGCAGAGGGCCAAGAGGATGTAAGACTTGATGAGGTTGAAGAGCAGGTGGAAAGGGAGTGGGACAGGTTGGGAGGATAGGAGGTTGTACAGCGTAAGCCCTCTTATCTGTTGGAATCAAAACCAGTAGTTGATGAGTTAATCTAAAAAGTCAGTTAAAGACTTTTTTTTAAAAAAAGATTCTTTTACATTTATAAATTAACATTCAATAATATTATGTTTCATTTGTTCACCAGTATTTTGATTTAAAGCTGAAGGCTTTTCTTTGATTATTAATCTTTCTTACGTAAATCATACCAGTAATTGATCGTCTGCAATTTCCTGAGTTTTTTTTTCTTTAAGTAGAGCTAACCCTTGACACCCCATCCTCCTTCTATGGCACATACACCTGAGAGTAGGCTGGTGACACCACCCTGAAGGCCTGGCCTGGAGTGAGGGCCAACATCATTTCTTTTCCATGTGATTCAAGATATTTCTGGAGCTTTTTGCTTTTTGCGGGGGAAGGCTTTCTTGCCACTTCATAAATGAGTAGAGAGAATTCTTAAGCACTTTCTGAGTCTTACGTCGTTGCTCAGGTTCCTTTTTTATAGTGTGGTCACATGTGTTAGTTTTGGCTTCCTTGCTACTCTCACATTTTAATATGCAAACTTTTTTTTCAATCTGACTGTTATTTTTCTTTTTCAGATTATTTATTTTGGTGTGGGGTGTGAGGGAAATTTCCCAGAAACAGTGAGATGTGAGTTTTATTTTCTCAAAATAAGGATGGAGAGGTGATAGAAGTTGATTAAATCTCAGTTTTTATATTTTGCACTTTTTATTTTTTTTATCAACTGTGATCAAAGAATATATTATTTGATAATTTTTTCCTTAAACATTTACCATAGAAGTGGCTAGCCATATTAGTTTAGGAATCTCTTTCTAAAGAGGAATTATCCTACTTTCTCAAAAGTTCATAGTCTAACAGATATACCTCCATGCTTTTTATTTTAATGTTTGATTTAAAGATGTAAAATGTAGGTTTTATGAAAGTTAGGGTTTTTAAGGAATAACTAAAGTGGAATGTTGAGGAAATTACACAAAATTTAAACTAAAAAACAACTAGATGCTTGGA
This sequence comes from Balaenoptera musculus, assembly GCF_009873245.2. Classification (NCBI taxonomy): domain Eukaryota; kingdom Metazoa; phylum Chordata; class Mammalia; order Artiodactyla; family Balaenopteridae; genus Balaenoptera; species Balaenoptera musculus. The sequence continues at coordinate 61,747,344 of NC_045787.1, read as the reverse complement.
ACATGTTAAATAAAACAAGTTTCACAGTGCTATTTTTAGCATATGTAAAATTTCTAGAAGGTTTCACACAACACTTTTGGCTGCCTGTGCGGCTACCTAGTTGGAGTAGTTGGAAGGCAAAGGAGTTTCATTTCCCTTATGTACTGTTGGAACTATTTCTTGTTCTCTTGAGCAAATGTTAATTTTTTTTAAACATCCTTAAAAATGAAACATGCTTTGGGCTTTTGTTTTCATTTTAGGTATAGTGTCTAGGGTAATTTCAATATGCCTTTTGTTAAATATAGCTAATATTCGAGCTTTCAGAAGAAAAGCTTGCCCTGTTGAGATGCTGGAATTGTTGCAACCTCTGTCCCTTTCTTCCTTCTCTCCTTCTTAGCTTGTCTCTGAGAAGTGTCGACTTCAGTAGCATCAACAGTTATAGCCTCCCCAACACCCATGCCTCATAATCTTTCTTATTTCACCCCAGAAGGTAATAAGAACCAGAAATCACACTACTCCTCCTCTGACTCTTTCTTGTAATCCTAATCGACTTTTGGCCCTCACACTCTTATCAACCAAATCTAACAAATCCTTAGTTGCTAATACTGGTTATGCCCTTTCAGGTTAACAAGGTAATTTTTTCTGTTATCACTTCCACTGAATTAGGTCTTGGCCAACTTACTGTTTAGTTGATTGGACAGTCAATCTTGATTATTTTAGTTTGGCCTTTCTTGGAGAAAAATTTTCCTGATTTATTGAAACCAAATATGAATACCTCATGGTCTCTTACTGGATGCTTAAACTTTTTCAGGCTAATTGACATGGTCCATAATTGATCTGGAGATAGTCATTTTGGATACTATTCCCTCAGTAGGATTTGACTTTGTTGTAAAACAAAATTTCATGTTTTCACAGTATACTACAAACTATTCATACACTGACTATCAGTTAATAGAAACAGTAGATTCAGAGAAAAGATTTTAAAAGAATGAAATTAAAGGTCAAACTAGAGGTCCCATTAATAATTGAAAAATAGTTAAGGGAGGATGTGGAATCAAGAAAGTAGTCTTTTGATCTTTGATAGCGTGTATAATTTATAGCACTATGGTACTATTAGTTAAAATATTTAAATGTAAAATAAAACACATACAGCAATATAAAACCAGAAGCCCCAGAAAAGAAAGTTGGTCTCACCACATTAATATCAATATTTTCCATATTTCTTTCTAGTGTTTCTTCATGTGCAATAATTTTTATGTAAAGTATATAAATTAGCATAATCTAGATATCTCCTTATATTGTCCTCTTTTTTCTAGTTATAAGCATTTTCCTATATTACACATATTCTTCTTATTTTTAATTGAGGAAATCTTATATTCTTTCAAGTTGACAAATTATGACCATCCCCAACTACTCCCCTATTGGACACTGATGTTTTATTGTGACGTTTTATTGGTCAGAGATTGCAAGGGGTCTGTCAAGCTGCTCTTTAACAATCTGGTGCTAGGATGTCCCCTGGTTACTAGGGTTATCAAATGACTCCTCATTCTGCCTTCTAATATCAAATTTAGATAATCTGATGATGGCAGTCATAAGAGTAGGTGTCAGAGTGACCTTTGTTTTAAATCCCATCTATTTTCCAGTGGGATAAACTAAATTTACCTTGATAGAAATAAGACAGGAAATATTGCAAAGAGAAATAATTTCCTTATGAGTAGCAGGCAAGAAAAACTGAAATACATTATATATAATGTGTTATAGAAATATTTCCAGTTACTTTTCTAAATGACTCTTGGAATTGAAAGCTATGGCAGATCAAAAAAATTGACTTGTTGAAGATTTCGTTCCCTTTCTCTTCCTACCCTCCCAAATAAAAAATAAAATCTTCTTGCATTTTTGTCCCATCTTTTTTCTTCTCAAGTAATTATTTGAATATCTTATTTTAACCAATTAATTGCTTATATAACCTAAAAGTTTTTCAGTTCTTTGAAACTACATTTCTAAATTGGTTATGTTTACATTTTTTAATTGTATTGTTTCAGTTAGTTTTCTTGTGCGTTGCTTTGCTTTAAAATTTTTTCTCCTTCAAATTTCATTTTTACGTCTTTGACTCCAATTTCAATTGAAATATAACTATATTTCATAAGTAAGCATACATCAGAGTCAGTTTTAACTTTTAGATGATCTTGTGTATTTTAACAAAAGTGTAACACTTTTTTATCCCCACTCCCTTTTTTTTTTTTTTTAAAGGAATCAGCAGGAGGGGATCTTCAGTCTCCTTTAACACCAGAAAGTATCAATGGGACAGATGATGAAAGAACACCTGATGTGACCCAGAACTCAGAGCCAAGGCCTGAACCGACTCAGAATGCATTGCCATTTTCACATAGGTACAGATTCAATTCAACCATCATGATTAAGTAAAATGTGTAGAAACTTACTTGGTTTCAGATAAATCTTGCGAAGTTACAACCCTGAGTGAAATTCCAGGTCAGACTTTTTTTTTTAATTGTTAACCTCAGAAAAGGTTGAATAATTTATAGTTGCCTAGATGGACTGGAGTGGACATTTCCATTATCTTTGTAGAAAAAGGGCTACTGAGCTAATTATAGTACAAATTGTTTTTCAGTGAAACAACATATTATTGCAAATCTCTTCTACTTATTTCTTAACCCAGCCCCTAAAAGGCCCTCTTTGTTAACCTGGTTTCCATTTTCATGTATGTTCTTGAGGGTTATAAAAATTTTTTTTTAAAAATAGGTTTCCTATTCTGAAATTAAGCTTTGCTGGTCTTAGAGGTGATCTCACTGTATTATTTCAAAGAAGAAGACAAGTTATTGGTGTAACTTCCAGTATGGACCTGTTAATGTTAATGTCAGGTTCATTTTTGCACACCACCTAACAGGAGATAAATCTTCACATGCTTCTGAATTTTAAAGAATTTGATACTTTAAAAGATGCAATTTATCCTAAATATGTTCAAAACCAGTTACATTAATTATTGGCCATATTGTGGTATTTTTAGGATGTAAGGAGGTCTATGAAACTGTAAATGTAAACAAATACCTCTCAGTCATTGTCTTAAAGTTAATTTTTATCCTTCTTTGGAAACTTTTGACCTAGATAATTTTAATTAAAATTCAGAAAAAAGTTTTCCTTTGTTGTGCATCTCTTTGGACCAGTTCAAAAAGATCAAATTCTTTAGCATATTCAGAAGAATTGTGAAGTGAGATATTCTAAACTCTCTTTTTCATGAGAATTTTAATTTTGATTGTATTGGTTGAATATTAGGGGCACAGGACGAAACTTATTAGAGACTAACATTGAGGGACCTCATAGTCAGGCTGAGGAAGAAGAAGGAATTTGTTAAGATTCTTCTAGGAATGAATGGGGAAAAACTCTTCGACTATGAGGCTATTCTAATTTGTTCCTAAAAATGCTAATAATTTTGCATAAAAGAGTTAGGCATATTTTAGAATTTTCATAGAGGTAATGCTTTAACTATTGCAGTATAAGTGTGTTCTCTTTTCTATAGCTAAAAAATGACTGAACACGTGAACATTTTTGGTTCTTCCAATCTGAAGACTATATGTTTACATTGATTTGTAAGCCATACTGGTTTTTAAAATACGCAATTACTACTAAAGAGCAATGTGATTCATATGCAGTTTTAAAAATATTTGTGTTGAGGGAAGCAAAAATTTCTTTCCTATTATATTTAACACGTCCAATTAATAAATAGATGTAACTATACTGAACATAATTATAAACTTGATTTCTTTGGCTGACACTTAAATGAGACATGTGCATTGGATACTGTAGCATTATGAAATAAGAACTTTTATATTTATCATTTGTAAAAGCTGTTTCTAGTTTACTTTATGCACCTAAAATTTTCTGAGTGTTTATTATTTTGCTAATCCTTAGTGTTTGGAGTTATTAATTGTGATTGGTCATCTATTGATTTTCTCTGTTTTGGGGAGTCAAATAGGAGTTTACTTTCTTTGATGTGAAGGTACAGCTTCTTTGACTACTGGAATATATAATTAGCCAAGGAGATATTTGACTTCTGAAAATGAAATTTAACAGGTCAATTTAAGCTTTTAATTACGTTAAAGGCATTATATAATCTTACAGTTTTCTTATTATTTAAAAAACACTTTAGCATAGGATTTTAGAAGACTTATTCTCTGAACTTGTTTTTACATCAATCAGTATCAATGAATATTCGCCTAGTTACTTGATTGAAATTAAGATTTCTACCTGAGATAGAAAATTGAGTATTTTACAGCTAATGTTAGAACCTCAAAATAACAGAGGGGACCTCAGAGATGGTGTAATCTAGGATTTTTCAAACTGCAGTGGTTTGAAATCAACTTAGGTTATTCATGGCATTCTGAAAAAATGAAATATAAAATGAAATAAGAAACACCAGGATAAAACCCACATTAAGAGATGAAATTGTGTTTCAGTAACATACATATTTAAGTGTGGGCTGGATTATAGGGTAAAACGTCAAAGTTTGAAAGCATGGGCCTTTGACACATCCCAGAAGTTAGGTGATTTGTCCTAGGTCATACAGTTCATTAGTAACAGCTTTAGAACTACAGCTCAGCTCTTTTGACCCTACTATGTACTGCCAGTTAGTTAATAGTGCATTTTAGTCTAATCCCCAAAACAAGCACATTGTTGTGTCAGGAAGTTAATAACTGTTTCTATTTTGGGAGAACTATATAGAAATAAGATCAGTGTTTCATTAATGAGAGACACAAAGAATATTAAAATAATTTCTATTCAAATCTGAAACTCACAAATGTTTAAAGTTGATACACTATCCTTTTTTCCCATAGCAGAGAACATTTAAAATCTATGTTTTTAAGGCTTACTTATACTATTTATTTTTGTCTTTCTTCCTTAGCACTTATTTCAACAGAAAAGAATGAATAGGAAAAAAGATACTTTGCCAACATTCCTCTGTTCTGGTTGATACCATTTTATTGCTAAATTAGGAGCAAAATCACTAGAATATCTGTGTGGTTTTTGTTTTTTCTTTCAAAGATGGAAGGATATAGGGAACAATGATCTAGTCAGTCAAGTTGATTGAGTTGATTGTAGTAATAGCTACTTAGCAAGCCAGCTTGTGCTCTTCTTAAAATTTAAATTTTATACCTAAATCTTATTAATTCATTAATTAACATACCAAAAGAAAACCCTGATTTTCATTTGGTCCTGAAAATTTAGTAATGTGTTTATAGTTTATTTACTCTCTGTAAACTTTATTTATTTTTTTAAAAGTATTACTTAACTTTAAAGAGAAAAGCAAGATTTTTTTGTTAGTCTTTAAACTAACACAAATTTTCAAGTATATTTGAAAGAGATAATACTATAGTGAACTCCCATGAACACGTCTCCCAGCTTCAACATTTAGGAAAAAATGGCCAGGCTTGTTTCGTTTCTAATCCTACCCACTCTTCCACTTTTGTATTATTTTTAGAGCAAATTCCAGACATATAATTTCATCCACAAATACTTTTTTAAAATTACTTTTGAACTTTTAAAAAACTTATTTACTAAGCTGGTACAACTTTTTATATTCCATCTAACTCACTGGCATTATAGAGTTACCTTTATTTACTCTTTTCTTTGTTTTTTTAAAAATTACACTGCTGAACTAAATTTTAAAATGTATGGGCTGCTCAATGCTTAGTCAAGTGCTATATAGTACTGTGTTGTGTCCTTGTTATAAACTATGCAAAAACATTCTCATTGAATAAGTTTAGATAAATTAACACTTTTTTTAGTATATTTATTTAAATGCTTTTAAAAGTCTACAGGTGTGTAAAATAGGAAGATTATGAGGATGAAAATGTTTACTAATTTCTTTGGGGAAATGGTAATAACTTTTATCTAAATTGCTATTTTTTCTTAAAAAATATTTTTTTAACCTAAATGATAATCTCCTTTTGGGACTGAACAGGTGTACACTCTGACCCACTGAAGTGTTCAGGGCATCCTTTGAGACTGTAGTCTGAGATTAGCTATATGGTTGACCCTTGAACAACACAGGTTTGAACTGCGAGGGTCCACTCATGAGTGGATTTCTTTCGATAGTAAATATTACAGTATTACAGAATCCGCAGTTGGTTGAATCCGTGGATGTGGAACCACGGATACAGAGGACTACCTGTAAAGTTATGCATGGCTTTTTGTCTGCACGGAGGGTAGGCACCCCTAACTCCCTGCATTGTTCAAGGGTCATCTGTATACTAAATAAAATAACTACTATATGCTTGATAGTATTTATATATATATGGAGGAAAGTTTTGTGCTCTCATTCCAGGAGGGATTTGCTTCATAGCATCAGCTGTCTGGAATTTACTTGTTATTTCTTAATAAATTCTAGGATTTTTTTTTTAAAGATTTAAAACTATCTAAAATTCTCTTGGAAATAGTTAATTTTATAGTTTCCCAGTGCTGTTAGAATGTAATACTGAAATATAATACTGAAAACTGAAACTTTTTATTTTGTTCATTGTGAATATAAATTCATAAGATCCTCAGATATATAGTGATATATTGATAAGTAACTGCTGTTATCCTATTTTTGAGAGTTGAAAGCAGATATGTGTATACAGCAGTAGTTCGTGAAGCTATTTTTGTACTGATAAATTTTTAAAAGTTTGATTATCTTAATGGAAAATAGGCTGTTTTGAGCACCAATTATATTTAAATTCTTCTAATGTTTAGATAATGTATTCTCATGGTGCTGCTAGAATTTATGCATTTTGGGGGTTCTGCATGTATCTTCTATTCTGTTAAAGAGATTTTTTTTCTGCCACTTTGTGTGTTTCCAGCAGATATTCATTAAAGGATATGTGTAGAATCATCACTCCTTAGTATGTTGATTTTGCTTTAGATCAGTATAACTACAATTTTACCATAATCTGGGTGGGTTTATTCCATTTGTATTTAATAGAGTCATTTCTTCATTTATTTTCAGAGTTTCCAAAAGCTACTACTTTAAAACTGTGATTAGGGATTTTTGTAATCTCAAAAACTAAATTTCATTGGAAAATATACACACCACTTTAGTTTTATGTTAAAAAAAACAAGCAGTATTTTATCTTGAATCAAATATATTTTGTACGTGCTTTGAAGATGATACAAACAGGAAAAAACTGAATGACTGTTAAGAGCTCTGGGGTACTATATTCTCCACAGCTGTGCCATTTGTCTCTCTTTTTTATGGATAGTAAGCAAAACTTCTAAGATTATAGTTATGAAGTAAAAGAGAAATAATTTCTGTGGATAACTCTTGTTTGAATAAAACTGAGTATAAAGCTGGGGGTTGATTTCACAAGAAGTGCCTTATCATTAATAAAATTACAGATGAAAAATTTAACTTGTAGGATTCCCCTTATTATTAGTTACAATTGACTTGAATATTGTTATTCCTCTACCATCGAAGCTCAAAATTAGAATTAGTTTTTAAAAATTAATTTGAAGACCAAGACAATTTGTGAGAGATCACAACTAAACAATTTGGAGATGTCAGAATTTCCTGTAGCATAACTGTGAACAGATAGCATTTTGTAAGAGGTGCTGTGGTAATTTGGCAGTATATATAGGTCTGCATTTTCTGGGAACTAAGAAGCAATTCATATATTTTTGAATAAGACACAATAAAAAAATACAGTTTAGTGACTAAGACTGTTTATTAGGTTTTTACGTATGTATACTTAAATTTCCTATCTTAAATTTTTAAGAACTAATTTTTATTCTATTTTAATGTCTTCTAAAAGATTTTGAAGAAAATATAAAAATTTGCTAATGCATTTCCTTGGGAATTATCACTTAATATGGATTATTTGCAAGAAGAAAAATACTATTCATATGCGATAAGGACATTGCTAACCCACCTTCAATAGGGATCGGTCCCTTCCCCTTCTTCTTCTCTGCCTTACCATTGTAATTAATGGGAAGAATTTTTACCAGTCCATCCCTAGCGATTGTTAGTTTCTATTTTCAGGATGATGGGCTTGAAGTTAGAGGTGTGATCATTCACAGTGGAACAGATTGATCTTAGGTTAGTTATGACCTTTTTCCCGTGGAGGGCTTCTAAAAATTCTTTTTTCCTTCCATTTCTGTTCTTAGAAGACCATAGTGGGGCTTCCATTGGAAGGGAGGTGTGTGATAACAGTTCTGCTCTAGGACTTAGGGAAAAATACTCTTCCTTTGGATTTGGCTTTCTATCTTTCCTCTTACTAGAATAGTAAGGGACAAGATGAAGTAGTGAATGTAGGCAGAGGCCAAGCAAGTCACATAAATGTGTGAAGTTTGTGATGTATATGACGGTATGGAATTGTGAGGTCTGTGGTAAGGTGGAATGTACACGGTTCATCTAAAGATACTAAAGTTTTTAAAAAATAAGGCCAAACAGAGAGATGAGGATTAGATGACCCATCTGGTTTCTAGCTTAGACTTTCAAAAGAAATCTTTGTGATTTACATATGGTTTAGCCCAAGGTAAGGATTTTAAGCAAATTCCCAGCTAGTAATATCCGTTGTCATGATGCCTTATTAAATTCTTGCTGGTGGTATTTGGGAGGATATGATTTGCAGATTTGGAATCCTGGATATTTGCTCTTTGGTGACATATTACTCTGATAGGTGTTATTACTAATCTCAGACACAAAAATCTGACCATGTCACTTTTCTCCTTAAAATATTTCCGTGGCATTATGTATGTAGACCAATCCATGGTCATCAGATGAGGCTTCCCCAGCCTCATCACTTTGTGATTCTGTAGTAGTTACTTGCATTTGCTTGTAACTACTTACAACCAAGCAACCATGCTATTGCTCATCTGCAAGTCTTTGCTCCCTCGTTTTTGCAACGTTCTCCCTTCTCTTTAGAGTGGCTGCATACACACACACACACACACACACACACACACACTCCATACTTCCTTGCACCCCACCTCTGCCTCTAACTTGATCACCAACTGGTGAACCCTGGTATATCCTCATAAGGTCCAGCATCGTCTCCTCCAGTAAGCTCTCTTTCATGTCCTCAGACTGAATTATGTCTCCTCTATTAAATCCCTTTTGCCTCTAAACTGACATATACAGGTTAACATTAGCTTTTCAGTCTCTCCTGGAACAAGGATTGTGCTTTATTCATTTGTATCACTGGTGCTTAGTACAGTAGACATCCATTAAACATACGAAGGAAACAATTTCCCTCACAGAAATTGAGTATATGCTCTGAATGCCCTTGGTACGGTGCTTCAGTCAGCTAAAGTTACGCCTACAATTTCATAAGACCTTGAAGTTAAAATGTAAAACTAGTTATATTCTTTGAAAAGCAGTCACTCTTGTCAAACTTAAGACTTGAGTTTAACTGACTTCGTCTAATTTTCTTCAAAATTTCGTAGTTTGTGTAAAGAAATGTTAAAGATAGTGTTATTAATAAACAGTGTTATTAAGTACCTAATAATGTGAAAGATACTAAAATGTGCATTTTCAATGTAATAGAATCATTTTTCATCCCTTTCTTGAGAATAATTTTTCTTATTTCAAAAGCAGTGCAGAGTAATTCAATGATGTATTTTCTGTGAAATTAGGCAGTATTTATATTCTGTGTTTTTAAAACCAGTTAGAAGCAAACTGTGTTTTTAAAAATATCATCTCTTATAAAGTTCAGCACAAGTACTTACTATTTGACTCAAAGAAGTGAATTTAGGGACTACAGATTTTTTAAATTGAGAATTGTACTATGTACATTTGGCAAAAGTAAAGATGGAGACCAACTCTTGCTTTGTGGGATAACACATTTCACAAGGAAATAAGCTGACAAGTAATTCACTGAAACATATTGAAAGTAGTCCTGTTCCAGGGACTATCTTCCTTGTAGAGTATGTAAAATGTGAATACAACTAAACCATTGAAATACGTGTAAATTTTACTTTTATTTGTTTATCAGTTTGCCATTTTCCTTTAACAGTTTAGATTAGCCGTATATTCATTGTAGACAAAATAGTTAATCTTTTTGACTCTGGCCTAAATTGAAGTCTAGATGTTGATATTAGAACTTTGGAGATAGAAGGAACCTCCACTATTAATAGTCCAGCTACTTCATTTTACAGAAATGGAAGCAAGTCCAGGGAAGAGGTATTCAGCATCACTATTTGCTGATGGCTAGATAAGACCAGAAAGGACTCCAGAGTCAGTGGTCATTAGGGTCCATCCTGGTTGTGGCAGCTCTCCTTCTACTAAACTCCAAGAGGGTTTGTTTTCTGTATGACCTTTCCGATACTCGACGTCTCAGTTTTTAATCATTGTTGAACGCATATTTAGCACCACTTGCCAAATTCCCCTGCTAGAGTCTTAGCTTCCGGCTAAGCCTTGTTGAGTTGTATTGGTACAATATTAGAATTACATTGGTTATATTGGTACCAGTATTTCTTGGTAGCCCATATTGTTTCTAGTCATTTAGGCATGTAAGAGATAAGGAATAAATGTGTTGCATAAAAAAAAATGTATATGCTCTTACTGTTACTGAGATGACAGAAAGGGGTAAATAAATTGGTGCAACTTGATCATTAGCATCAAAAACATACCATATACTAGGCAGGGCTAAAAAAAATACTGATATAAAGAATAATTAGTTTACCTTTTTAATTCTAATGGGGTCTACTTAGCTATTAATATTCCTATTAATATTGTTAATAACAGTTTTATTGAGATACGATTCACATACTAGGCAATTCACCTTTTTAAAGTGTATAATTCAGTGATATTTGGTACAACCAAAATTGTACAACAGAGTTTCTGCAACCATCACCACAGTCAATTTTAGAACACTTTCATTACCTCCCCCCAAAGCCTGTACCCATTAGCAGTCACTTCCCTATTTCGCTTCACACACTTCCTGCCTCCCCCAGTCCTAGGCAACCACTAATCTACTTTCTGTCTCTGTAGATTTGTCTGTTTTGGACATTGTGTATAAATGGAATCACATAATATGTGGTCTTTTACGACTAGTTTCTTTTACTTAGGATGTGTTTTCAAGTTTTATCCATGTTGTAGAATGTGTCAATACTTCATTTCCTTTTATTACTGAATAATATTCTATTAACCCACTCATCAGTTGATAAACATTTGGATTGTTTCCACTTTCTGGAAGTTCCACCATTGTTATGAATAATGCTGCTGTGAGCATTTGTGTACGAGTTTTTGTGCGGACATATGTTTTCAGTTCTCCACGTATATACCTAGTAGTGGAGTTGCTAGGTCATATGGTAATTCTATGGTTAACCTTTGGGAGCAACTGTCAGACTGTTTTGCAAAGCAGCTGCACCATTTTAAATTCCCACCAGTGGTATATAAGTGTTCCAGTTTCTCCACATCATCATCAACACGTTATTATCTCTTTTTTATTATAGCCATCTTCATAGGTGTGATGTGGTATCTCATTGTGGTTTTGATTTGTATTTCCTTGATGGCTAATGTTGACCATCTTTTCATTTACTTATTGTCCACTTGCATATCTTCTTTGGAGAAGTGGCTACTCAGATCCTTTGCCCATTTTTAATTGGGTTGTTTGTCTCTTTGTTGTTGAGTTGTAATTACGTATATATTCTAGATGTTAACTCCTTATCAGATAAATGATTTGCAGGTATTTTCTCCAATTCTGTGGGTTATCTTTTTCACTTTCTTGATGGTGTTCTTTGCAACACAAAAGCTGTTAATTTTAATTAAGTCCCATTTTTCTTTTGTTGCTTGTGCTTTTGGTGTCATATCTAAGAAACCATTGCCTAATCCATGGGCACAAAGATTTACACCTGTTTTCCTTGAGAGTTCTGTGATTTTAGCTCTTATGTTTAGAATGCCTTCCTAGAATTTGTTGTTCCTTGCACTGTTCTCTGAACCTTTCTTTGGTCTCCTTGCTCCATTGTCATCAACTGTCTGTCAGGGAACCAATACATTCCCTTCTTGATGTGCTCTGAGTAGTGGCTTCTCACTTTGTTATTTTGCTTACAGATATGTTTTAGGTAAATTACAAATTTCATGGGCTGGCCAATTTAGGTAAATTACAAATTTCATGGGCTGGCCAATTTTGAGTATTTTTGTATATGATGTAGGATAGAGACGCAGCTTTATTCTTTTGCATGTGGATATCCAGTTATCCCAGCATCATTTGTTGAAAAGACTGTTCTTTTCCTATTGAGTTCTCTTGGCATCCTTGTCAAAAATCAGTTGACCATAAATGTTTATATCTGAACTCTCAGGTCTATCCCACTGATCTATCCTCATGCCATTCTTCATTATTGTAGCTTTGTAGTAAGTTTTGAAATTGGGATGTGAGTTCTCCAATTTTATCCTTCCTTTTTTAAGATTTAAGATTATTCTGACTGTTCCGAGTCCCTAGGATTTCCATGTGATTTTTGAATCAGCTTGTCAATTTCTGTAAAGAAATCAGTTGGGATTCTGATAGGAACTCCATTGAATCTGTAGAAAAATTTGGATGGCCATCTTAATAATGTTAAGTCTGTCAATTCATGAACATGTGATGTTTTCCCACTTAGCTCTTCAATTTCTTTCAACGGTGTTGTTTAGTTTTCAGAGTATAAGTTTTGCACTTCTTTTGTTAAATTTATTCCTAAGCATTCTTTTTGATGCTGTTATTAGTGGAATTGTTTCTTAATCTTATTTTCTAATTGTCATGCTGTATCTAGAAATACAGTTGATTTTGTATAGTGATATTGTGGCCTATAAACTTGCTAAACTCATTAGTCTTAATAGTTTTTTCGTAGCTTCCTTAAGATTTTCTATATACAAAATCATGTCATCTGCAAATAGAGATAATTTTACTTCTTCCTTTCCATTCTTGATGTCTTTGATTTCATTTTCTTGACTAATTGCCCTGTCTAAAACCTTCAGTACAATGCTGAATAGAAGTGACAAGAGTGGACATATCCTTCTTGTTCCTGATCTTAGGGGGAAAGCTTTCAGTCTTTCATCGTTAGGTATGCTATTAGTTGTGGCTTTTCGTAGATGCTCCTTATGATGTTGAGGAAGTTCCCCTATATTCCTAGTTTTTTAGTGTTTTTTCCATTAATATTTATTCTGATTGGTTAATGATTACCTCCCCTCAATTGGTAGCTTTAGGAAACTATGCTTTGACAAATGTAGCCATATGCTTTCCTTACATGGAATTGTTCTTAAAAGGTAATTTTTTTAAATTAATTTTTTTATTGGAGTATAGTTGATTTACAATGTTGTGTTAGTTTCTGCTGTACAGCAAAGTGAGTCAGTTATACATATACATATATCCAATCTTTTTTAGATTCCATTCCCATATAGGTCATTACAGAGTAATGAATAGAGTTCCCTGTGCTATACAGTAGGTTCTTATTAGTTATCTATTTTATATACAGTAATGTGTATATGTCCATCCCAGTCTCCCAATTTATCCCTCCCCCACTTCCCCCCTTGGTAACCATAAGTTTGTTTTCTACATCTGTGACTCAGTTTCTGTTTTGTAAATAGGTTCATTTGTACCATTTTTGATAGTTTAAAGGAAAAAAAAGAACTCGATTTGAGGGGAAGAATTTTCTTTATAAAACTGTCATTAATTTTTAAAAGCTCATCACTAGGCTTCAGTTTTCCTATCTAAAAATATGAAACCTTCCAGTTTTCTAGCTTTTTATCTGCAGAATATGTGAAGCAGCTTTTATAGACAGTGGGAATGGTGGTACATTCACTTCTTATCTGATTTTGTAAGTGATATAGTTGACTTTTTTCTTCATATTTTTTAACTAAGAGAAAACTGATTAAAATGCCCTTTTTTTTAAGAAGAGAAAGAATGTAAATAGTCTTTTTAAAATGATAACTGGATAAATCATAGCATTATTTCAATAAATATAAAGCATGTCCTTATTAAATATGAATAGAAATACACATATTAAGTTATTCATTGCAAATAACTCTGATTTCTAGTGTAAATATTACTCTTGAAAAGACTAATCCTGCATTTTTTCCTTATAGCATTATAGAAATGTTAGCTGATGATTATTTTAAATCATCAGTTACGTGATCAGTACTTGTTTTATGCCAATAGTGTTCTACCTAGTTTACCATGAAGGAGTTGTGTTTCTGGATGCATATAGTCTAAAAGAGTTTTCAGCATAGTTGTACATTAACCTTTAAGCAACATAAGCATGTTATAATCATGCCGCAGGACATTTTAAAGCCTGCCATTGCATACAAAGTAGAAAATTAAGTCACTAGGTAAATTTGGTCAGATTTTTTTAGTGTCATTTACCAGGGGAACCAAAGTTTTTTTTTATTAATTTAAAAATTTTAACAATAAAATTTCTCCATGATACTTAATATGAAACCTTAGACACAGTTATATAGAGAGATTTCCTTCATAGCTGCTTTGGCATCTATAACATGAGGTTTATGGAAAAGCATGTTAGCAAAAGTGACTTTAGAAAGTATATATGATCCTTTGGGTTAATAGTTTTTTGTAATTGGATCATTTTAGGGTATGCTTTACTCACAAGCTAACTTATTATTAAAGAGACGACCTGAAGCCTCTCTGGCTCTATGAAATAATAGATTTTTTTTTTCTCTAGAGATATAGAGAATGAATATTAGTAATTTGTTAAATTGCAGGAAGAAACACATCATTGGGTATTATCTGAGTGCACAAACACTGCTATTGTATAGTAGCCATACCTTTTCAACTTCTTTTAAAAGGTGTAGCTAAGCCATTCTGTCATTATTACATATTGTCAGAAAGTCTTAGTTTCCATAGCAAAGGAGATGTACTTTATCCTACAGGTCTCACAATCCACGGGACCTACTAGGTATCAAGCCCTTAACTAGTACTAGACATATATCACATTTTGGTTTTTTGGAGAGAAATAGGTATCTTGGGCAGAAACAATAAAGAAGAAAAATCACATACCTAAATGAACTCATTTCCCTTTCCCCCGCTTCCCACTTTAAGAAAAATTTCTGTTTGAACGTTTTTTCTTTTTATGGAAAAGCTGGACTCCTTACTTCCTTACATCCTTATACCTTCTGGATAGGGTTTTTTTTTGAAAGTCAGAAAAGATCAGTCCTCCAATTTGGATTTTTTTCCTACTGTGGAAACAACCAGTTTTCCTTGGTAGATGACTTCTGTGACCACCTCTAGTTTTGGAACATAGTGGAGTCACCATTTCCATGGAAGAAGAGGATCTGCAGTTTATCCTAATTGAAAAGATGCAAATAGACCCTGACGAGAGAGAATAACTGGCATGGAAGAAACATGACACTTTAAAAAGACCCAGTCATCACAGATTTAACTTTGAAGAGCCAAAAGAATTAGTACCTATAAGGAAGATACTGAAATGTATCAGTTCCTCACTATGCCTAGATAGCATTTAAGATACCTCTGAGTAGCAGAAAAAAAAAAATGACTTGGCATGGCATCTTGTGTTTCGTTCCTTTGGCAAAATGCTATTATACTTGCTCCACTTAATTTTCAGAAGTCTTAAAAGCCCTTGATGGAGAAAATTTTCTGTTTCTTAAAAATCAAAATAGCTATTATTCCTGATAAAGATAGTGAAAAAAAAAAGCAACCTAATTTTCCTGGACTTCAGAGTAGAAGTGGTTCATAGATGCTGTTTCTATTAAGAGTTTAATGTAGTTATTTTCCTACATGTAATCTGATACTCATTTCTTGGTCCATTTCTTTTGTCGTCACATGACAACACTTAACTCCCCACCTCACAGGGATGTTGTGAGGCAAGTTTTAAATGTTTCTAAGAAAAGTGTAGAATTTATAACTCTTGACTGTCTCTTTGTTGGTAGTTTCTACAATCATAAGATTTTATTTTAAAATTTACAAGTGCTTTCCTATAGTTATAAATGGATGTTAGGTATGTTAAAATGGAAGTAAGATAATAAAGTTGTATTTGATTTATCACTGAGCATCCTTGTAAATAATTTAACTGAATGAAATGTTGCATTGATTTTTTTTTCAACGAAGAGCTTTTATACAATTATAATTAAAGAAAAGCTAAAGTAAAAGTGTCTGGTTTCCCCTTTTATTTAGTTGAGATTTAATTACTCATATGTCTTAGAGAGATGAAAGGTAACCCAATTCATCAATTGCTAATGAATAGAAAATGAAAAATACAATGAAATAGATATAATTTAAGGGAAAAAGTTATAGAGAGGTGCCCAGAATTTGGGTTTTGAGTAAAACTCTGTGTTATTAATTAGATAGAGGTGAAATTTTAGTAACATTTTCATTAAAAATAGGATTAATATAGGAATAGAGATTTGATAAGCACTTGCTTCACATCACAGCAAAAAGGGTTATAAAGGAAATTTGCCTTATTAAGTAAAGGAAAAATGTTTAAATATTAGCTAAAATTCATGCATAGAAAAAACTTATTAGCCTGCAGAATTTGATTTCATTTATACAATTTCATTTTCATAACATATTTTAGAAAGTAATTGTATAACATATTCTCTTCCACATAAATCAACCAGCCCGATTTTGCAAATCAAACTTAGATATAGTGTGTGAATTATCAGATAATGACTCCCAGAGTGAGGTTTTTAAATTGCTATCAAATGTCTACTTTCTGCTGCTTTGTTTTCACTGTGTATAGTATCAAAAGACAAATCAATTCAAAGTGAATCTTTGGAGTCAGCCTTATAATCTGGCATTTGTAAACAAATAATTTAGAAAATCTTTTCTAAATTGCCATATTATTTAAATGTGTGTTTTATAATTTATTCTGTATGCTTTAAAAATGGGAATGGACATAGTCCTGTGTTAAGTGTGTTAGTATCAAGAAAGCATTTGAAACCAGAATACCGTATTTTTTGAATGCCTCACTTTAAAAAAATTGAATGGCTTTAGATGAACTTTGTATGCTTCATTTTACCAGAGATCCTACTGCTCCCTACTGTCGTATATACCACAAAATTCACTCACTCATGTTGTTTAAATTATTAGTTTCTTTAACTTGTATAGGGAGGTGACTGTTGAGGGGCCTTTCTTTGGCTAACTTGGTTTATCCCTCTTTTCAACATTTTATAATTTGCCCTCCTTTAAGCATTCTATGCATATGTTCATATCAACTACCGATATGAATCAAATACATTGGTTCATAGTGTATTCCTCTTTATCCAGTTTAATGCTGATATGTTTGCATACTGCAGGGAGAATAATATTTTGGAAATTCTAACCTCATAATAATGAGAAAAACACTGTGTAAACAGCTAGTTTGAGGATAATTATGAAATTATTCATAAACTTTATGTATAAGCATTAATAAAAATGAACTCCTTTAAGAATAATTCTGAACCTGGTTTCTCTTGCCCATACTGATTTTTTTTAACATCAAAAACACTGAGAAGTTATTTTTTGATTAAAAAAAGTAGAGTGCTTTCTTTTCCCCTCAAATATGATAGCATCTAATATAGTATGTGTGTTCTTCTAACCAATCTATCATAGAAAGCAAATATTAAAGTTGGTGAACATGTGCTTCAGAAATAATGAAGAAATATAACCATATTAGTCATTACCTTAACAGTATTCTTTTTCTGATGTTTAAAACTTAGAAGGGCTATCTTGTATGAGTGTCCATTTTATTATGGGAACAGTTTATAAAATACATCCTGAGCCTGACATAATTCTAGAGAGAATAATTTCCTGGGAGGAAATGTGAATAATATAATGGTTTTGTGATTATTTTGTTGGTCTCTAAAAATAAAACATGTTCTTACCATCATATACCTCTCAAAAATAAAAAGGTGAACTTGGGTTCTTCTGGCTATGCCACCAGTAATATTCTTTCAGGAAAATTACTTAATCAAATTACTTGAGCTGGTTTCCTTATCTATTAAGTAAAAGCGGAGGGGTGGGGGTGAGTAATGATTTATAAGGTACTTTCTCTTGATTATCTTGAAGTGATCCTGCCTTTAATCCAGGAAATAAGATATCCTCTTGCAGTGTTCTGTGGCTGGGCGTGAGATTTAGTACTGAGTTTATAATCATTAAGAACTTTGATATGTTACTTGCTACATAAAAAATTATACTACGTAAGTCAAATTAGCCATCTCTGTCTTTAAATAGAACATTAGGAAAAAGAAGTCTTATGCTTTTGCATTATGTGCACACATAATTAAAATTATTTAAATTCCTTCCAGATGACACTGTGGATTCAAAATGTGTGATCCATCAGTTATTACTTTTCAATAATAATAATTTTCATTTAAAATTAGAGCGCTAGCACAGGAGATAGCATAGTATTGTAATGTCCTGGATTGGATTATTATAATGGGATGAATTTCTGCACTAAATACTACCTAATAACTAGACTTATAGATTGAAACCCATAATGACAAGTAAATCTTCTATACTTGGGAATGGATTTTTAGCAGTATCAAATCATAAACAGCAAACTGAAAGAAACTTGCTTTATGTAGTGGCTCACTTTGAAACATGGTATTAACCAATGGAAAATGGTGAGGTCGGATATGCTGTCCTTTGAGAAAGTAAGATGTAAAAATTTAATAAGTAATATATTGCTACAGCTGGAAATAATAGTGTAGGCATTTAACACTTCAAATAGTGTTGTTTGATGTCTCATCTGTGAATCATACCTCACAGTTTAATACAACTTCTAAACTAATTTGTAGAAAGCATTATGCCCAAAAAGGCAAGGGGAGAATAGTCCTTGCTTTTAATTCACTGAAGTTCAGTGATACCAATTGAGGGAAAAATCATCTTTGTGTTTCTTCTTCCTTTATTTTCTTCCTCAAGAGATCATCTTGTGTTTGTTTGTTTGTTTTTAGATTTTTATTGGAGTATAGTCAATTTACAACGTTGTGTTAGTTTCTGCTGTACAGCAAAGTGAATCAGTTATACATGTACATATATCTAGTCTTTTTTAGATTCTTTTCCCATATAGGTCATTACAGAGTATTGAGAAGAGTTCCCCTGTGCTATACAACAGGTTATTATTACTTATCCATTTTCACCTTATAATAGTCAGTTTATTTCAGTTCAGAACTCTGAATGCTAGGCTATGTGCACTATCCTTAGTGCTTCTAAAGATTAGGTGGTATGGTGTGTATGGAAGTCTATTTATTAAAGGGCCTTAGATGAGTATATACGTACACATTTTACTTTTTTTATAGTTTTATCTCTACTCATTTTATTTTATAATTGTCTCATGAGAAGAAGAACAGATACAATTTCTTCATTTTCCAGGAAAAAAAAAAATCTGAGGTGTAAGGAGGTTAGGGAATTTTTCTAAAATCTATAGATATCAGAATTAGAATTTGTCTCTAACCCTCTGCTTCTCTGCCCCAGTCTTTTTCCAGTTTATCCTGAAGAAATTTTAAGCCCATGTGGAGACCAAAGTTGAAAAAGATAATTAACAAAATTCATTTGTTTTTTGGCACAATAGTTTTTAAATATGTGGTTGAAATTCACCAGTAAGTGGTAGGTCTGTAGGCATTTAATTCATTTGAGAATGTATTATATATTTTGGTTAAGTCAGCATGGTCATATTGATTTTAGAGTTATTTACATTGACAAATATTTTAATAGTTTATCGTGTGTGCTTGTATATGTGTATAGTCATAGTATTCTTGATTATATAGCTGCAAGCAAAGGAAAATCATTAGGGAATCTTAGATTTAGGTAATTTATATTAGTGTCATAGTAAACATTATACACTTTCTTTGCTCTTTAGTCTATTGATCTAGTAATATAGTTAAGAATACAATCTGGGTGTTTACTGAGTAGCTGGCTAATGGTTTTATACTGCTTAGAGCTCACCTTTATGTTTCCAAAACCATCATGGCATGGAC
The DNA here is from genome assembly GCF_009873245.2 of Balaenoptera musculus. NCBI lineage: Eukaryota > Metazoa > Chordata > Mammalia > Artiodactyla > Balaenopteridae > Balaenoptera > Balaenoptera musculus. Next base: position 61,727,471 of record NC_045787.1, on the reverse strand, counting down.
AAACATTTGGAACACTTGTCCTAAGAGTTCTCAGATTTGCATGTAAGGGTATGGCAACTTAATAGCATCTAGAGAGGGTCTCACAGCAAAGGTCATTTCTTAGGAGCAGCAAGTTGAAACTTGCAAATAGCTTCAAAGGTATTCTACAAAATATGGTCATAGGCCCTGAATAGTTCAAAATTAGATTCTAAATTTTATTTGAAGGTAAAGAGGTTAAAAGTAGCTCTACTATAAACCAGTGATTCTAAAGATGTGTCCAGAGGTGAGGAGCACCTGGAAAGAACAGTTATCTTTGTGGAGTGTTTTTATATGTATATATATATGTACACATATATAATCACATGGATTAGAAATCATTTAGCTAACCCATTATATATGTAAAAATTACCATGAGCCACATGCAAAAGTGTGGTCAAAATAAACATGACCAGCTGTTTCTGGAAGTTATCCACATATAGGTCCTTTTTAATACTCATTCGTTCAAAATCATTTATTGAGCGTGTCTGTGTGCCAGGACAAAGGGACTAAGATTGCCCTCAAGGAGCTTTGTGAGGCAATAGAACATATATTTGCTGGTGATGATGATGATGCAGAGGTAGTGATTCATGGAGTGCTCTGCAAGCCCCAAAGAGCCCCAGCTGTCTTCATAGCTACTTCAACACTCTCTGACCTCATGCTTCCCTTTATACTCTTTTTGACATATTTGAGTGCCAGGTACTGTGAATACCTCAGTGCACAAGGCAAACATCTCTGTTCTCATGGTGTTTAAACTTAAGTGGGGGGAGCAAGAAAAAGCAATAAATGACTGTATAATTACTGTTATGAAAAGTATCGTGTAAGAGGAGATCAGAGGGAGAGGGCAGGTAGTAGTCTGTCTGGATCAGAAGAGGAGGCCTCCTTGAGCGGTCACTTATCAGTCATCCTTCCAGAGAATAGAAACCACCTAGAAGACTGGGGGAGGAGCACTGCAGGCAGAGGGAGGGGTGCCTGCCTCCGCCTTGAGGCCCTTGGGTGTTCAGTGCCCTTATCTGAGGTCTTGGTAGTGACAATGGAAGGAATCTGTAGAGAAAAACTGGGATGGAAGAAAAGAGAGGGTTTTTTCACTCTGCAGCTCTGAGAGCAAGGAAATAGGAAAAGATAAAGGTGTTTCTACTCCACGAGCTTGTAAACCATTTGAGAACAATAGCCATGATTATTTATCCTTAAATTCACATTGCCTGGTAGAGTGCTTGACACATAGTAGGTGTGCAAAAAACATTTGTTGACTCAAGTGACTGAGTAATTGTTCCTTATGTATTAGAATTTTTTTTTCTACAATTAGGGTAGAAATTCCTTTGAGGACGAGAAAAATATATACATCTATTTAGTGTTAAGTGGTATCAGTAAATGGAATCTAAAATAGACTTGTCTTCCTTCTTGAATTTCTCTGTTCAGTTTTACAAAAATGCATCTGAAAGAGTATTTATACTCTCAAAAGATTAACATTTTTAAGTTGCCTATGAAGTTAGCTGCCACAAGTCATGTCATTTTAATATAATTCTTGAAAAAAATTCAGCATGGAAGCTAGCTTTCCGGATCTATATTTGCATAGAGTTTCTCCTAAGTATTTTTTTTTCCAGCTTGAGATATAATTGCTGTATAACATTGTATAAGTTTAAGGTGTATAATGTGTTGACTTGGTGCATTTATATATTGCAGATGATTGTGTTAGCTAACACCTGTGTCAGGTTACATAATTACCATTTCTTTTTTTTGTGGTGAGAACATTTAAGATCTACTCTTAGCAACTTTCAAGTATATAATACAGGATTATTAACTGTAATCACTTTGCTGTACATTAGATCCCCAGAACTTATGCGTCTAATACCTGGAAGTTTGCACTCTTTGACCAACATCTCGATTCCTTTTCCCCAACCCCATCCCCTGGTAACTGCCATTGCGGTCTCTGTTTCTTGCGTTTGGCTTTTTTAGATTCCATATGTAAGTGATAGAATATAGCAGGGGTCCTCAAACCCCGGGCCTTGGACCACTGCTAGTCTGCGGCCTGTTAGGAGCCGGGCCGCACAGCAGGAGGTGAGCGGTGGACAGGTGAGCGAGCAAAGCTTCATCTGCTGCTCCCCATCGCTCCCCATCGCTTGCGTTTCTGCCTGAACCATGGCTCGCATCACCGCCTGAACCACCACCGCCCCCCACCCGCCTTCCGTGGAAAAATTGTCTTCCACGAAACTGGTCCCTGGTACCAAAAAGGTTGGGGACTGCTGGCATATAGTATTTGTCTTTCTCTGTCTGACTTATTTCACTTAGCATAAATGCCCTTAAGGTCCATCCAATGTTGTTGCAACTGGCAGGATGTACTTCTTTCTGGTGGCTGAATAATATTTCATTGTGTGTATACCACATCTTTATTCCTCTATTGATGGACACTTAGGTTGCTTCCATATTTTGGCTATTGTGAATAATGCTGCAGTGACCCTGGGATCATAAGCCTTTAACTTGTTTTTTATAAATCAGTAACAATCATAGAGATATAACTTAACTAATTGAAAGGCAAAAAAAAAAATCAGTCATTACAAGCTCATAAAATATTTACATAAGGACTTCACTAATATGGGCAAACTAATATATATGATAAAAGCTCCTCTGAAGCCTGGGATATGTAGTTATTTGGGGTTATTTTCCAAAGGCTGTTAATAAACCAAGGAAACCTCAAAGCATATTTTAGTGCTAAGAGCCTAGATTTAGTAGAATCTGCATTCATTTGTAGAAAACAGTAAGCAAATAGTAATAGAAGGCCCTTAAAGTAATTATGCAGATATTCACATTTATATGTTTTATAAAATTATTTACTTTTACATGTAAATGTAAGTAAAACAAGTCATCCATCTCTATAATATAAAGTCTTTTGATTTTGAGTTATTTAGTGATATGGATGTCTACTGTTTTCATATCCTCAAAAAGAAGTATAGAGACCCTGCTTTATTAGTCAGTCCATACTTGTAACCGTTCTCCATTTCAAAATATGTTTTGCAAATTTTGCTATGATGTCGAAGACCTTTGGAGCAATAACTTAGATCTGTTTAATCTGTTTAATCCAAACTTAATCTGTTTAAATTAGTATAATCTGATAATTATTTTTATTAATCCACATTCTAAGCTAGTTGAAAAGTAGTCACCTGCATGGCATTCTCAACACCCTTACATATGATTGCGTGTAGCCTATTGTGATAAATAATAGAGCAGAGGAGCACATGTGAAAAAAGGCTTTATGGTTTAGTTGGAAAAACCTTAAGTCAGGAGTCTTAATTCAAGTTTTAGCTCTGTTGCTGCTATATAGAAGGCAGAAAGTCCCCATCCATTACAGCATTTGGATTCAATAGTCTGAGTTAGTTAATTCAGTTACTTAAGCTTGGTATAAATGAAGCCCACGTCACTGATCTTGATATCATATGTGATAGCTTCACACAAACAAAAACTCTTTCCAAGTCACAGATTACGGAAGAGGCGTTAGAGCAAAAGGGAAACTTAAATTGTGGGATGGTTATGTTCAAATCTGTCACTGTTACTAGAAAAACAACACAAAGCACATATCCTGCTGACAGTGATTTTAGTTGTATCATCTTTCTATTGCTAAAGTGGTGACTCTTGCAGAACTAATCTGCAGTTGGAGTACAACCAGTCTTCATCAACTTGGCCAATAAAGTTAGTGCTTGGAGTTACTTTGGCTTCCATCCAGGCTGAGTAGGCAGGCTTTAGAGGGAAAACCAAAAAAGCCTGTCTTGGTAATAGCCAATCAATCAGTAGTTAGACTAAGCTATTATTAATTCTGAGGTATATTCACTTATCATCGCCCCCTTTTTAAAGTTCGTTTGCATAATACTTCTGGTCAGGGCCTTTACTTTTGCATATTATTTACATAGCTCACGTATACGTTAAATAAATGAAGTTAGTAATGATGATCTGCCTCAACTAAAAAACAATAATAGTTGCAAGTAAAATTTTGTTCATTCTACAACTCAAACTTTTAAGTAATTTGAAGTTATGTCTTTTGACTCTGGCCTTACCTTTGAAAACAAATTTAAACTGAAATGTAAAAGTTCTCTGATTCTGAGTATTAAGTAATGGTCAATTAAATTATTTATTACAATTGGTTTCTAAAAAAATGAAAAGTTTTCATGACAAGAAATTGGAAAACAGATTTTACTGTAAAATTATCCATATATTTCTACTCAATTTTAGCTTTTGCAAAATCTCTGTTAATAGCATCTTTTCCATTCTGCTAGTACTGAGCGAGATTTCTATTTTATATATTTTGTTTTTCCCCAACAATACTAAATATTGTTGCTGAACAATTATTGCTGAACAATTTTTAGCATGGATTTTCTTTAAGTGACCTACTTTGCAAGGAAACAGAGGCATCTTAGCCTCTAAAACTCAATCAAATTATGGATAGATAAAAATATTCATTTCTGTCTTGAATAAAGTATGATGATTATAATGCTATTACCCTGTAAATAAAAGAACAGCCTCAATATTAATTGATCTCACTCTTTGTAAAAGATAGATGTATATTCATAAGAGATAAGAGGAACATAATTCTTAGTATGTAAGGTTGTTTCCCTGAAGACATCTCCCCAATAGGATAATCTAACATCGTTCTCTGAATAAGTTTCCAAAGAAAGTTTTTAGTCACTGATCAGTTTTTATAAGAGGGAAACCAACACAATTATTCACTTGCCTGAAGGCAGTAGATGCACTATTCACAGTATCACCTTGAGTAAATTCTTTTCTTTTCTCATTTATGAACTAGCAGTAGGCCTAAATAGCTTTTTCTCCCTTCCCTTACATCCAGCATCCAACCCTCCAAATTCACTGATGGTAGGGAAAGTATGATTTACATTAAAATATTTTAAACACCTATAATGTAGTTTGAGCCTTTCACAAATAAATATCTTTGAGCAAGAAGTTGGTATCCACACCTACTTTACTTTAAAGAGAATAGGCTGCTTTACATTTTCAAAGGGAATCTCTTTAAAGGTTTTAGAGGTCGAAGAGGTAGGGAGTTGCAGTGAGAGTAAAAAGGGAAAATGAAATTGGGAACTCCCTGATCCCTTCACCTTGTTATCTCCATTCCTTGACCACAGGTACTTTAAGGCACATGGCAGAGACCACAGACGTTACTGTGCCAGGCAGGCCATGTGCAGATGTTAGCAGATACTATAGCATGAAGCCATCTCCAGTGAAAGCTACTCTAGCACATAGATATGCTTCCATTACTGCTAGGAGCACAGTTATGGGTGGTAGGGGATTTCTAAGGGCCTCTTTTTAGTGGGTTTATGGGTCCCTCCATTTTAGTGAATAAAAACAGGCCTAGGGCTAGACTTTTTGTGTCCTCTAAAGTCAAATGGGAAACTCTGCATTGAAGTGCATGATGTTTTTATGAGGTAAACATAGCGTAGTTCAAATTCAGATTTCACCTTCTCTTGTCACCCCTCACAATCAGAAAGCAACCTTAACACTTTATGAGAATCATTTTTGTTAACTTATTTTCTCACTCCTTCATTAGCTTGATAAATTTATTCTGAGGTCTACACCAAAGGTTTAAACTTATAAATAATACATCTATTTTACCTAAGGGTGACAGCAGAAATCATGGAGTGCACACCTGATGTGGTTTCACTTGAATTGTATCTACTTAAGTTATTTACATCACTAAACAAAAATATCTCCCTTAAAATATTTAATGTTAAATCTTTTTTAGCTTTATAGCTTACTGAAGATTCTTTCAGGATTCTTTATTGCCTGTACATGTACAAAAGGCACTAACATATGACGGTTAGGTGCTTTCTTCAAGGGTACTTTTATTTGGGCTGTTTATTCCTCAAAATTAATGAGGAGAGTTAGTATTAATCCTAATTTTACAGATGAGGAAGCTGAGACCCAGTGAGGTTAGATAACATGCCCAAAGTCCTGTAACTAGCAAATGGCTAGAGCCGTGATTTGAACCATGTCAACAACGGAGTCCTGAGCCTGTGCCTTTTATAAATTGAGATATAATTGACATATAACATTGTATTAGTTTTCAGTGTATCTGAGCCTATACTTTTAATCACTGTTTCACAGTTGGTTCTTGCTTAATGTGTACTTTTAACAGAATTCTTCACAACTTAGAAATTTCTATTTATAGACTGATACAGACATGCATTATACATTTGGAAGTAATTTGCTTCAGATTAGTTTCATAACTTCCTCAGAAAAGTCAGTGGTATTTCAGTTTCTTTACCAGAACTAAGGAAAATTCTGTAGTTTATCTGATTCCAGATGCCTTTGATAAGACACACTATTATTTATATACTACCAAGAAAAAACATTGTCAATTAAACTGACTATAACAGCTCTTTCAGGTATATTTAAACATAGATATTAATATATCTATATAACACTTTTGTACATACGTAACACATGTCAAATAAATGGTTTAAGATGTTCCTATAATTTCATCATATTCAGAGTCCAACTCTTCAATTCACTTTCTGATTCTATAATTTATGTCCAGTTTTACAACCCAGTATCATCTTTTGGGGCTGTCAATAACATTAGTGATACAGTGTTTCTTTAAAAACTACTTTACTCTTATCTCTGAGATTTTCTTCCAAACCACTGTTTATTAAAAGCTTTAATACTTAAATTCCATTTCACTTCTGAAAACTGTGTTTCCCAATTATAACCATGTGATTTCCAGTTCACGACAGGGCTGTCTTTAAAACTTTATTGGCAAACATATCTTCATCGGTTTACCAGTAGCGATCACTTTCTATATTGTATGTTAATCCAGACACACCAGGCTCTGTGCGAAGATAATGGATTGTGAGGCAGGGAAGGAATCTGAGCTCGAAAGTAAAATTTGGGAGATTATCAAGGCAAACATTGAAAGCAATGGTCAGAGGAGGCAGCTTTTAGAAGCAGGTGCCAACAGGAGGGTAAGGAACAGAGCAAAGGGAACATCTGATAAAAAGGCCCCAAGGATAAGCATAAAGATAAGGAAGGAAGTTGCCAAAATTCCAGTCAGCTTTGAGAGGCACCTTGTTAAGCATTTAGGCAAATTGGGGCTTTCAGCCATATCTAGTAGAAAAATTCTTAGTATACTAGGTTCTTTAAATACTGTTTATACACAATGCAAAATTACTGTTTTCATTTAAGAGGTATTTCTTTGCTCTAAAAGGATAACTTACATTGTATTAAGAAAAACAAATTTCGATCCAAACTGTTGAAGAAGGCCTTAGTTTCTCAGTGGCACTAGCTTGGGGCCAATAGGCTGGCATGAGAGCACCTAGCCCAGAAGTGGCACACAAATAGGTTGAAGGCCATGGTGGCTGCAGCTGCATCCACAGGTGTGGAGAGGGAGTGAGGAGAGAAACCAACAGGCAGGTCCTGAGACAAGGCAGTATGGTGGTGTGCTCATGTCAGCCCTCTTGCTTTCATAGTTAGGGAGTGACCTCACTACCAAGATTAATGTCAAGAAGTAAGCCTATTGCAACCTAATCTTAAATCCTCTTTTAAAAGCTTATCTGGATATTTTTCACAGTTCTACATAATTAACATGCTTATTAGGAAATATATATCAATACAAGGGGCTACCATTCCAGAGACTCTGATGGTGGATCCTGGGCCCTGGAGGCATGGGAGAGAGGCATCTTTCTTCAATGCTATAACTGACCATTCACATAGAGGATTCACTCCACAGGTTAAATAAGTGCATTGTTTGTGCATAAGATTCTTATTTTGTTAGACAGTCTATTTGTTAGATAGTACTTTTGAAGTACTTTTTCTTCTAGATTTTATGTAACTGATTTAATGAAGTTTACTACTTTCTTGCAGAACTCTGACGTTAGATGAAGGAAAACAGTAAAATTCCAGTTTAAGGAACCTTTCAAATGATGTTTTTGGAGTGTTTTGAACTCCTTCATCTGACTTCTAGATCTCAAGCCAACAGGAAATCAGCTGGTCTTTTTTGAAGGGAAACTCTACCAAACAGTCACAAGAATAAAGAATTATTTTGCCCTTTACTCCAGCATTCAGACATGAGATCATAGTTGTATTTCAGTATATCTTCTGACTCACTGGTGTCTCCAGCTAAGCAATTTCTTTGCAAACAGTTAATGTGAAACTATCAAAACTGTACCTGTAAAAACAGACCAAATTAGTAGCTAGAGAACCCCAATATTTTTTTTAAAAAACAAGTGTTCTGAAATGTAAAATGCCAACTTAAAGTGTTGGTATCAGAATTAATCCCAAGGTATTCATTACCGCTAAAAATCAGGAACGTGATACCTTAGAGTTGTACAGTAAAGCAAGGAACATTGTTTTTGCAAACTTGCGAAAGTGTGCCAAGTATTTAACATTATATGTAAGGGCTGAGCATGTCTGAGATAGCTCACGTGTGGAACTTCCTTCAGGACACTCTAGAATTCATTATAAACCGAAATTGTGGAAGGTATTCTAATATACTGGATGGTGAAAGGAATATATAAAGAAGCTGTAGAGAGAAAACAGGACAGATTGACCAAAATCAAAAACATTTTATTTCCTAAGTTGTGCTCTAGAAAGACAGATTATTAGAGGAGCAGCTCATAAAGTACAGGAAGCAAGAATGTTCTGAAAGATTCAGATTTACGAACAAAGATGAAATTTTGGTTGATATGGCAAAATAGCCTTAACAACACATATTTATTTACCTTGGAACCAAGTATAAAAAAATGCAGAAACAAAAACTTAGCATTGAACTGCTCTGCAATAGTATTCATTTTGGCACTATTAAGTCTAAAATTGTTATGGTTTACTGTACTCTTGTGCAACATGCGTAAAAGCATTTGATATGACAGTTTTTTCAACATTTGTTTTTTAGTGCAATCAGCAGTACTTTGGGCTCTGCAGAGGAAAAAGGTTAATGGGAATCCATTGATCAGCTTATCTGTGGCCAGACATCACTACTTAATACATTAGAGGTTCAAAACATGTTCAGGCATATGAAGTAAACAAGATATAGTACATCAAAACTTTGTTCATCTTTTTCTTTCCTGTTCCAGAGGCATTGTTTTAATTTTTTCCTGCCCAAATCAATTTTAATTATACCTTGTCTATGTCCCATTCCTTTCCTTTGCGTATATCTCTGCCTCTCTAATCCTATTTCTCCTATCTACTTCTTATCACCATCTCCAGTTGCCCTCATCTCCTTCCTTTTAATTTTCAACTCTCTTATTATGTGTCACAGCTGTTCTGTTTCCTGCCCACCCTGTCTCTTCCTATGCCAACAAATACAGACATGAGTGGAGCAGCTTAGAGACCATTCTACCCATTTTAAGAAGACCTGACTTTCCAGAGCTCCTATTATTTGTAATCCTACAAGTCATAGAAAGAGTATCTAGGAGTGCTTCGATAGACTTTTTTTTCTTTTAGTTGTATGATATTTTTATTTGAAGTATAATTTATGTATAGTAAAATTCACCTTTTCTACTCTACAGTTTTATGAGGTTTGACAAATTTGTACAGTTGTGTACACATCAACACAATCAAGGTAAAGAAGGGTTCAATCACCCCACAAAATTATCTCCTGCTCTTTTGTAGTCAGCCTCTCCCCATTACCCCCAGCTCCTAGCAACTAGTGATCTGTTTTCTGTGGCTATAGTTTTGCCTTTTCCCTAATGTCATATAAATGGAATCATACATTAAAGAAAGAATGGAATCATACAGTATGTAGCCTTTTTTTTCCTTTTTAAAAAAACTGGGGTAAAATATATATAACAAAATTTATCATCTTAACCATTTTTAAGTGTACAGTTCAATATTGTTAAGTATATTCACGTTGTTGTGTAACCAATCTGTAGAACTCTTTCATCTTGCAAAACTGGCACATTATATACCCTTTAAACAAAAATTCTCCATTCTTCTCTTCCCCTTAGCACCTGGAAACTACCCTGCTACTTTTTGTCTCTATGAATCTGACTACTCTAGCTAACTTATATAAGTGGAATCATATAGTGTTTGTCTTTTTGTGACTAATTTATTTCTCTTAGCATAATGTCCTCCAGGTTTGTCCATGTTGTAGTATGTATAAGAATTTCCTTCCTTTTTCTTTTTTTTTTTTTAAAGTTTTTGTTTGTTTGTTTGATTTGGCTGTGTTGGGTCTTCATTGCTGCGCACAGGCTTTCTCTAGTTGTGGCAAGCGAGAGCTACTCTTCATTGCGGTGTGCGGGCTTCTCATTGCAGTGGCTTCTCTTGTTGCAAAGTGCGGCCTCTAGGCACGTGGGCTTCAGTAGTTGCAGCACGCAGGCTCAGTAGCTGTGGTGCCCGGGCTTAGTTGCTCTGCGACATGTGGGATCTTCCTGGACCAGGGCTCGAACCCGTGTCCCCTGCATTGGCAGGCTGATTCTTAACCACTGTGCCCCCAGGGAAGTCCCAATTTCCTTCCATTTTAAGGCTCAGTAATACTCCACTGTATGTATGATGTATGTACCACATTTTGTTTATCCATGCATCAGTGGATTCTTGGGTTGCTTCTACCTTTTAACTATCTTGAATGATACTGCTATGAACATTGTTATGCAAATATATTTTAGATATTTACCAAGAAGTGGAATTACTGGATCATATGGTTATTCTATTCTCAATTTTTTGAGGGACTGCCATACCGTTTTCCACGGCAGTTGCCCCATTCCCACCAACAGTGCACAAGGGTTCCAATTTCTTCATATTCTCACCAACACTTGTTATTTTCTGTTTTTTTGACAGTAGCCATCCAAATGGGTGTGAGGTAGTATTTCATTTTGAATTTGATTTGCATTTCCCTAATGATTAGTGATGTTGAACATCTTTTCAATTGCTTACTGGCCATTTGTGTATCTTCTTTGGAGAAATATTTATTTTAGTCCTTTGCCCATGTTTTGATCAAGCTGCTTGTTTTTTGTTGTTGTTGAGTTGTAGGAATTCTTCATATATTCTGGATATATGATTTGCAAATATTTTTTCCAATTTGTGGGTTGCCTTTTAACTCTCTTGATTGTATCCTTTGATGCACAGAAGTTTTAAATTTTGCCATACTCCAGCTGTATCTATTTTTTTCTTTTATTACCTGTGCTTTCTGTGATATATCCAAGAAATCATCGTAAGTCCAATGTCATGAAGCTTTTCACATATGTTTTCTTCTTAAGGGTTTTATAGTTTTTGCTCTTATGCTTGATCCATTTTTAGTTAATTTTTGCGTATGGTGTGAGACACAGAACTAAGTTCATTCTTTTGCATGTGGATATCCAGTTTTCCCAGGACCATTTGTTGAAAAAACTGTCGTTTCCTCATTGAATGGCCATGGCAACCATGTATGTGAAAATCATTTGACCACATATGTGAGGGTTTATTTCTGGACTCTCTGTTCCTTTGGTCTATATGTCTGCCTTTATGTCAATACCACATTATTTTGATTACCGTAGCTTTGTAATACATTTGAAATCGGGAAATGTGAGATCTCTAACTTTGTTCTTCTTTTTCAAGATTGTTTTATCTGTTCAGAGCTTCTTGAGGTGCCATATGAATTTTAGGATGGATTTTTCTATTTCTCCAAAAAGCACTGTTGGGATTTTGATAGGGATTACATTGAATTTGTAGATCACTTTGGGTTGTATTGACATCTTCACAATATTAAATCTTCCAGTCCCTCTACATGGTATGTCTTTCTGTTTATTTGTGTCTTCTTTAATTTCATTCAGCAACATTTTATAGTTTTCATTGTACAAGTCTTTCACCTTCTTGGTTAAGTTTATTCCTAAGTAGTTTATTTCTATTTAATACTATTGTGAACAGAATTGTTTTCTTAATTTCCTTTGCAGATTGTTCAGTGTATATAGAATCACAGCTAGTTTTTGTGTGCTGATTTTTGTATCCTGCAACTTTGCTGAACTCATTTGTTAGTTCTAACAGCTTTTTTGTGGAATCTTTAGGGTTATCTACATGTAAGATCATGTCATCTGCAACAGAGATAATTTCACTTCTTCCTTTCCAATTTAAATGCCTTTTATTTATTTTTCTTGCCTAATTCCTCTGGCTGGGACTTCCTGTATCATATTGAATTTAAAGTGGTGAAATAGTCATCCTTCTCTTGTTTCTGGTCTTAAAGGAAAAGGCTTCAGTCTTTCACCTTTGAGTCTGATATTAGCTATGTGCTTTTCTTACATGGCCTTTATTGTGTTAGGTAGTTTCTTTCTATTCCTAGTTTACTGAGTGTTTTGAAAAATCACAAAAGGATGTTGAAATTTGTCAAGTGCCTTTTTTACATCAATTGAGATGATCACATGGTTTTTTTCCCCTTTATTCTGTTAATGTGGTATACTATATTGATTTTTGCTTTGTTGATCCACTCTTGCATTCCAGAATCTCTTTTCATTTTTAAATAGTGTCTTTCAAAGAGAATGTTTCAATTTTTATAAAATGCCTTTTCTCAGTTTTTTAAAATGGATCATCCTTTTGGTGTTGTATCTAAGAAGCCTTTTCCTAACTGAGGGAGACAAAGATTTTCTCCTATGGTTTCTTCTAGAAGTTTATAGTTTATATTTTGAGTTAATTTTTGTATTGAGTATGAGATATGAGTCAAGATTCTTTGCTTTTCCTTTTGTATATAGTTATCCAGTTGTTTCAGCACCATTTGTTTAAAAAGACTATTCTTTCTCCTTTGGATTGTCTTAGACCCTTTATAACTATCTTCATTTTAATCATTTTCAGATATTTTCCTGTCTTTTCTGTCTCCCTTGGAGATCCAGGTTTTGCTCTTGTATCATAGTCTTTCACCTGAAGAACTTTCTTTAATATTTCTTATAGTGTATGTCTGCTGTTAATGAATTCTCTCATCTATTGTTTGTCTGAAAAACTCTTTATTTCACTTTCAGTTAGAGAGGTATTTTTGTTGCGTGTAGAATTCTGAGCTGAGAATTGTTTTCTTTCATGACTGTCACTCCATTGTCTTTTAAATTACTTAGTTTGTGATCAGAAACCTACTGTAATTGTTACTTTTGTTCCTCTATATGTAATATGTTTTTGAGTTTTTTGGATCTGAGGTTTAATGTCTTTTATTATTTTTTGAAAATTCTTAGCCAGATTCTCTTCAAAATATTTCTTCTGCCTTCTTCTCTCTTCTCCTTTTGGGATTCCAGCTACACATTTGTTGAACAGTTTGATATTGCCCCACATCTTGAATACCTTGTTTCTTTTTTCATTCTTTTTTCTATTTGTGTTTCAGTTTGGCTAATTTCTATTTGGTTTCAAGTTCACTGACTTTTATGCAGCCATGTCACGTTTACTGATGAGCTTGTCAAAAGAATTCTTCATCTCTATTATCATGTTCTTTACTTCTAGCGTCTCCATTTGACTCTTATAGTTTCCATCTTTGTTGAAATTCAACATCTGATGATACAGGGTGTCCTCCTTTTCCATTAAAACCTTTAGCATAGCTATTTTACATTCCTTGTTTGATAAATACTACATTGTGGTCATCTATGGGTGTGACTCTGTTGACTGCTTTCTCTCTTGGCAGTAGGTTTTTTCCCTTGCTTTTTGGTATGTCTTATAATTTTTTATTGAATGCCAAAAGTAAGGCATTCAATAAAGATAAATAGTATTTACTCCTGGAGATGGGCCTGACTCTTCTGCTAGGTTGTTAGTGTGAAGGTTAAGCTGGTTTATTCAGAGGTTGACCTGGATTTGGAATTTGTTGTTGCTATGGTTACCATGAGTACATCACAGGCTTTAAACATGTCTAGCATCACCATGTGCTTAGAGTTGGGTTTGGCTTGCTAGAAGGTTTTCTTACTGTTTCTGCTCCACCCTCAGCTTTTGGTCTTTTCTATGTACCTTTGCCTCAGAGGGGGTCTGTCTCTTGACCTTCCCCCGGTAGAAGGCTGCTATCAGCTTGGTGGTAGGGGATAGGGTAGGTTTCTCTATTGTCCTTGTCCAGCCTCACTCTTGGGCAGGCCCTGTGTCCTGGGGTATCAGGGTGGGGTTCTCTTAGTGATCCTGTACCCCTCCAAGTAGCAGACAAATTCAACCTTGTAAATCAAACAGTCTTATACAGGAGTTTCCTGCCCCATCCCCCAAGGTTGGAGACCTCTAATGGTCTAGGACCTCTAGTAGTCTAGGACTGTTTTTTGTTCTTTTCACAGGGTTATAGAGTTTTATTCCCTACTTTTCCCCTAGCCATCACGGGTCTTCATCTGTGTCTGGGAGGGTGGTGGTAACAAGATTTTCTCCCCTTCTCCCAGTGATTTAAGGCTTTGTTTCCATAGAGGAAAAGAATCCTGACTATGCTTTTTTTTTTTTTTTTAAACATCTTTATTGGAGTATAATTGCTTTACAATGGTGTGTTAGTTTCTGCTTTATAACAAAGTGAATCAGTTATACATATACATACGTTCCCATATCTCTTCCCTCTTGCATCTCCCTCCCTCCCACCCTCCCTATCCCACCCCTCTAGGTGGTCACAAAGCACCGAGCTGATCTCCCTGTGCTATGTGGCTGCTTCCCACTAGCTATCTATTTTACATTTGGTAGTGTATATATGTCCATGCCACTCTCTCACCCCGTCACATCTCACCCCTCCCCCTCCCCATATCCTCAAGTCCATTCTCTAGTAGGTCTGTGTCTTTATTCCCGTCTTGCCACTAGGTTCTTCATGACCTTTTTATTCTCCCTTAGATTCCATATATATGTGTTAGCATACTGTATTTGTTTTTCTCTTTCTGACTTACTTCACTCTGTATGACAGACTCTAACTCCATTCACCTCACTACAAATACCTCCATTTCATTTCTTTTTATGTCTGAGTAATATCCCATTGTATATATGTGCCACATCTTCTTTATCCATTCATCTGACGATGGACACTTAGGTTGCTTCCATGTCCTGGCTATTGTAAATAGAGCTGCAATGAACATTTTGGTACATGACTCTTTTTGAATTATGGTTTTCTCAGGGTATATGCCCAGTAGTGGGATTGCTGGGTCGTATGGTAGTTCTATTTTTAGTTTTTTAAGGAACCTCCATACTGTTCTCCATAGTGGCTGTATCAATTTACATTCCCACCAACAGTGCAAGAGTGTTCCCTTTTCTCCACACCCTCTCCAGCATTTATTGTTTCTAGATTTTTTGATGATGGCCATTCTGACTGGTGTGAGATGATATCTCATTGTAGTTTTGATTTGCATTTCTCTAATGATTAATGATGTTGAGCATTCTTTCGTGTGTCTGTTGGCAATCTGTATATCTTCTTTGGAGAAATGTCTATTTAGGTCTTCTGCCCATTTTTGGATTGGGTTGTTTGTTTTTTTGTTATTGAGCTGCATGAGCTGCTTGTAAATCTTGGAGATTAATCCTTTGTCTGACTATGCTTTGTGGCTTTTCCACAGTGGTGGCCTCTTCCCTCACCCAAGGATCCCTGGAACTTCTGTCACTGTGGAGTTTGGGGCCCAGCACAGTGGCACGTGAATGCATTCTGGTTCACTGATGTGGAGACTCTCCAAACCTCATCCTTTTGGGTTTTTGTGGAGGCTCCATTATGTAGACATAATTGATTAACTCATTGGCCGTTGGTCATTGATTCAGTCTCCAGCCCCTCTTCCCTCCCTGGAAATCAGGGATTGGGACTGAAAGTTCCAACTCTGTTCTCATGGTTGGTTCCCTTGGCAGCCAGTCCCCCCATCTTTAGGGGTTTCCCAAAAAGTCACCTCATTAACATAAACTTACTTGTGGCTCAACAGGACTTATTATGAATAACAAGACACATTTCAACTTTATGGCTCTGGATCAGTTTCAGGAACTAAGGACAAAAGACCAAATATTATAAAAAAGATGCTCCCATTGCTGTATTGCTTAGGAAAGTCTAAGCAAAGGGTTTGGGGAACTGTTGAACCTAGGAACCGTGGACAAAGACCAAAATGTATGTTTATTATAAATTACAATATTAACAGATATACAGTGTTTTTTTTTTAAGTTATATGTAGTATTAGTTTGTTTGCTAGGGCTACCCTAACATATACCACAGTCTGGGTGGCTTAAACAATAGACATTTATTTTCTGTAGGCTGGAAGTCTGAGATCAAGGTGTTGACAGGGTTGTTTCTCCTGAGACCTCTCCTTGGCTTGCAGATGCTTTCTTCCAGTGTCTTCACATGAACTTCCTCAGTGCATGTCTGTGTTCTAATTCATCTTCTTATAAGGACACCAGTCATATTGGATCAGGGGTCACCCTAATTACCCCATTTAACTTAATTACCTCTTTTAAGACCCTGTCTTCAAATATACTCATATCTTGAGGTACTGGCGGTTAGTATTTTAACACATTCATTCGTGAGCAGACACAATTCGCCCATAATGCAAAGAATTGGGGAAAAAAACGGAAATGTAGAGGTCATCTAGGACAGTACTGTCCAGTAGAACTTTCTGTGATGATGAAAAGTTCTGTATCTTTGCTGTCCAGTATGGTAGCCACTAGTCACGTGTGGCTGTTGAGCATATGAAATGTGCCCAAAGGGACTGAGAAGCTGAATTTTTACTTTTATTCTGAGCAATTTAAATGTAAATGGCCACATGCAGCTAGCGGCTAACATTTGGACAATACACAAATAATGACTGAAATAATTGTGATGTAGGCTGAGTTCTCAAATTCTTAATGGACTTTGCTACCTACAGATTGTAAAATAAAACCTAGAGAAATAAAAAATAAAGCACTTTCATTTTTGTTCTTTTTCCTTTTATAAAGACAGTAATCTTACTTTATAATTGTGAAATTTTCAACAAATATGTTTTAGAAATATTCAAAATCATTTTTTCTGCTCTTTAATTTTTAAGAGGTTTGACATTTGCATGTATCAAGCGTTTAAATTAGTTCAGTAAGATTTTTGTTGTCAGATTGTAGAGTCCATTTAAATAAAACTAACATCTGTAGCAGAAAAATTGGTAGATGGTTTAAAAATCTGTAATTCAGTTAGGACAGGTGAATCGGTGCATGGTTTACTCAGAAAATCTGAACCTCGAAAATCATTCCACAAAAGAAGAAATGGAAAGAGCTTTCTTTTTAAGGATAGAAATGGATTAAATTAATAGCTTAACTTATTGTTTGATTTTGTCCTTTCATGTTTGATGAAGTTTTTTCTGTAAACTTTAGAAAATTTTTTAACTTTTCATTTAAAACTAATTTTAGACTTATAGAAAAATTGCAAAAACTGTACAGAGAATCCCCATATACCCTCATCCAGCTTGTCTTCATGTTAACATCTTACATAACCATAATATAATTATCAAAATCAGGAAATTAACATTGATATAATGCAACTAACTAAACTACAGGTCTCAGTTTTCACCAATGTCCCTTTTCTGTTCTAGGAACCCATCCAGGATCCCACATTGCATTTAATTATTTCTTCTTAGTCTCCTCCATTCTGTTTCTCAAACTTACCTTTTCTTGACACTTTTGAATTGTGCCAATCAGTTATTTTGTGGAATATATATGATGTTTTTTCAAAATTGGAATGATGGCTATGCATTTTTGGGAAGAATGCCACAGAAATGATCTTGTTATGCTGATGTGTCTTCTTACTGGTGATGAGCTCTAGAAATCTTGATGATTGAAATGATGCTTTCTTTTATACAATATATATTAAGATTACTATAAAATATCAATCCACCAAAACATTTGCTCTGTGATGCAAATGACTTTTTAAAACCCAAAATGCTGATTTAAGAAAGCTATTATCATCACTAGTTAATGGGATGAAGTTAGTAGAATTTCACTAATAGGGATAAACTGTTCAATAATGAGAAAGAGAAACCATCTTTTTCTTTCAAATGAGGTAATTCTTTCTTCATTGGAAAGTTAAGAAGGAATTATCAAGAGAGGGGTCTTCTCACCTAATGGAATTGTCTTTGTAATAGAAAATTATCTTGGTTGAGATACTTAACTCTGGGTAACTTATCAAGTAGAACATTAAATGAGGAAAAAGGTGATTGCTTTAGTTTTGTTCTATAAGTGACACTGGAATTCTATCAGAAGTTAAGTTTTTAGAACCAGTTTCTAGGTCTAGCCTATCATATGACCTGAATTCAATTTATTGCAGTAAATTTTGTATTTCGGGCAATTAAAAATTCTGAATAAGATGACGTAAATCAACAATTGCAAAAGAAATACTGTATTACATGTTCCAGACCTTATTAACATTGAAGCATCCTCATATGTTTTATATGAAGGAATGAAATTGTACTTCAGGCTTTGACGCTCTTAAAAAATATAGTACATTGTTAGGTTTTGTTTATAGATATTTTTCAAGATATAATGTTTATTCCTCAAAAGAGAATGGGTAGAATCTCTTCTGCAGATACTTGTATCTGTCATAAAGAAGGGAACTCTTCCATATTAAGCCTCCTACTTTGGTAGCTTTTATATTTCTTTACTTGGTAGGTTTTATTCACTAGGAACATTTCAGTGAAATATTTGTGTTTTTATTCTTTTTGGGTTGTTTTTGAAACATTCATGGATTATAAACCAAATAATAGAAGTGAGTACTGTTTTCTCTTCAATGTACCAATATTCAGCGTAATGGGTAGAATTTTCTTTTATTTTAGTTCAGCAATCAGCAAACATTGGGAGGCTGAACTGGCTACCCTCAAAGGAAATAATGCCAAACTCACTGCAGCCCTGTTGGAGTCCACTGCCAATGTGAAACAATGGAAACAGCAACTTGCTGCATATCAAGAGGAAGCAGAACGTCTGCACAAACGGGTAAGTTCAGGGCTGCTATCGGTAAGGATTTATGGCTAACAGATTTTCTTGATCAGAGGAAATTTACATGTAGATTCAGCACAGGAACATTTTATGGAGATTTTTATTGGTTATCAAAACATATATATGGTTTGTATTATATGTTTATTGGTTAAGAAAAATATTTTCTGCAGTTTAATGGGAATGAAGAATATACAGCTTTTGGAGTCCAAACACCTGATTTCAAATTCCTGTTGTGCCACTTATTAGCTGTCTGACCTTTGGTAAGTTATTCCCCACTTTCTGCTCAGTATTCTCATCTATAAAATAGGAATAATAACATAGACTCTGTACAATTCCTGTGAAAATTGAGATACTGAATTGACATGTAATTCCACTGACTTAATGATAATGCTTTTATTATTTTATTTTATTGTTGTTTCTTAAAGAAACAACAGTAAATTTGAAAAATACAGGTAGAAAATTCTTTATAAAAGTTGGTAACAATACAAATATGGGGCAGTAAAAGAAAAATCAGACATCACAATACCATTAATATCAGAAGACTAAACAATTACTTAATAAAGAAGTTTTTTATTCAAAGCATATGTATTCACCCAATAGGAAGCAGATGCCACTAGTTTCTGTTTTTCAAACAGCTGCCAAAGAAGTGAACCCCATAGACAAAAGGAAATGGACTTAGAGCACAATTTGAGGAGTGTACTTAGTGGCCAGGATGACCGGGGAAGTAAGATAGAAGTTGAGTAGAGACAGGAGGGAGAGTAAGAACCCTGAGTAAACACCATTCTATCCTAAGTATAAAAGTCAACTCATGAGTGGGAAAGAGGGAAGTTGTTGTTTAATGAATATAGTGTTTCCATTTTGCAAGATGAAAAGCTCTGGAGATCTGTTTCACAACAATGTGAATATATTTAACGCTACTGAACTGTACATTTAAAAATGGTTAAGATGATAAACTTTTACTGTGTTTTTTATTGTGTTTTTTACCACAATAAAAAAAATTAACTTAAGACAACTGATTCATAATCCAAAAAACTTTCATTGAGGAGCTATCCTTTTTATGTATTCCCTGCCCTTGAGGAATTTTTGCTTTAAATAGTCAATTGAATTTTAAAGAATTTAAGAAACAAAGTATTTTTATTTACTCACATAGTTATAATTTCCAGTGCTCTTCTTTCCTTCCTGTAGGTCTGAATTTCCATCAGGTACCATTTCCCTTCAGCCTGAGTAACCTCCTTTAGCATTTTTTATATATATTTATAAATATATATACATATATATTTTGTCTTTACTACAGGTTGCGTTTTCCTATTTCTTCACATGTCTAGTCATTTTTGGTTGTATATTAGATATGGTAAATGAGATGATGTTATAGAGCCCATAGATTCTGTTATCTTTCTCTGAATATTCAGTGTTGAGTTTTGTTTCAGCAAGCAGCTAAATGACTTGTATAGTCATCCCTTGGTATCTGAGGGGGATTGGTTCCAGGACTGTCCACCCCCCCACCCCCACCACCTCCTGGATACCAATATCCACAAGTGCTCAAGTCCCTTATATAAAATGGCATAGTACATTCGTCCCTTCGTATCCATAGGTTTCACATCCACCGTGGGTATGGAGGGGTGACTGTACTTTGAAGTTTGGGAGGTATAGACTTATGCTTTACTAGTTGGTTTATTTCTGTTTTGTTCTTAATTCTAGGGTGAATCCTTGAGTCCTGGAAAATCTTTATTTCTAAGGCATAACCCTTCTGGGGTTTCAGTGGGAAGCTTAAGGTGCTTGCTAAGACCTAATTTGGTGGGACTCTAACCTCAAAGTGTTTTCTCTGTGGTGAGCACTACCACGGCTTAGCTCATTCAGCCTTCTAGCTTTTCTCCCATACCCCTGAACTCCTTGGAGTCCTACTTTTACATGTTCAGTTCAGAAGTCAGCCAAAGATTTAAGGGGTGTCTATATGCTTTTTAGAGGTCTTTTTTTCATACAGTTCCCTGAATTTCTAGTTGCTTAAGCTGTTCTGAGGCATCCCCAACTCCTCAGACTCCTTGAGAAAATAAGATCTCAGGTTTTTCCTTGAGTTCTAGTCAAGCAACTCAGCCAGACTGCACAGTGCCTTCAGGCAAAAAGATGTGTAAGTGTGTATCTCACCGAGTATGATGCTTTCTTTCAGTCTTTTGCCCAATTTGGTCATTCACCAGGGCCTTCTAACAGTTGATGTTTACATTTTGCCCATGATTTGCAATTGTTATCTGAGGGAAAGGTAATCCAGTACAAGCTACTCCATCATTATCAAAACTAGAACTCCTCGTGAGGAATATACTACCTAATTGAGCAAAGAAAACTAATATATATTAAACAGTAGGGAAATAATTCCCAAGATTTTTTAACAGATGTTCACTGTTGTGGACCAGCGGTCAGGAGAGCCTTGAGCACTTGAGTAGATGGGAATGGCTTTCTGGAGAAGTGCGTTCTGAGCTGAGAGTTGAAGGTTTGGTTAGTTTTGAATGGTTTTCAAAGGTAAGAGAAGACATTCTAGTTAAGTCAACAAGATGGATATGAGCATGGTTTGTTCTTAGGACAAGGAGATTTGCCTGCTTTTAGTTGAAAGTGCATAACTAGGTGTCTTGAGCAATGAGATGTTTAAGTAGTTTGTGGCTAGCTTATGGAGGACCTGAGAGTTTAGATTTGATGCTATGAAAAAGATGAGCCATTGAAAGGCTTTTAATTGGACAGTCACACAATGAAAGATGGTTATTAGCAGTTTGCAGAAGAGATAAAAATAGACAAAGGATATAATTAGGTCCCCTGGCAGGTCATTGTTTTTGTTTACACCTGGATGATAAGGGTCTGCACAAGGCTATTAGAGCGTGAATAGAAAGCAAGAAAGCGATATGAGAGGTAGAGTGACAGAATATGGAGGTTAATTCAATATTTGGAAAATGTGAGGGAGAGAGATTTGCTGTTTCCTTAGTAGTCTACAATTTATTATATTTTAGTCAATTAAGATGTATGAGATCCTGACGTGTAGAGAGCTTTGATAAGGTGTGTGTGTGTTTATGTTGACTTCTGTCTATTTTGACTGTTTTTGGATGGTATAACTTTTAGGGATAATGCCGTTCTCTGTTCTCTCAAAAAATAGCAAGTGCACATTAGAAGTTACGTTGCTCTCTGGACCCTCAGTAAATTTGTATTGAGTAGAGAACTGTTCTCTTTTGCTCTAAGAACAAATTGATGTGAAGATATTCTAGTATCAAATGATTTAAGTTGTATTTTAAGCATATCTTTTCTTCCAGATTCCTTTACATTTTAGAAATGTCTTTGAAAAATTTTTCACTTCTGCAAGGCCAGTTTTCAGAACCCATATTTAATTTGAAGGCTACAGATGGAGGGCAGATGGCTGATTTTGGATTTGTTTTCAGAAGAAATTTTTAAAGAAGACTTTCGTTACAGGGGTTCTCTACTGTCATTAATCACTTAATTTAAGTTTTCCTAACCTTTTCATGACCAAGTCTAATTATTTCCTTTGGTCTTTTTCCTTAGTCCCAAATTGATATTTTTTTTTAATTTTTAAATTTTATTTATTTATTTTTGGCTGCATTGGGTCTTCGTTGCTGCGTGCAGGCTTCCTCTAGCTGCAGCAAGCGGGGGCTACTCTTCTTTGTGGTGTGCGGGCCTTTCATCGTGGTGGCTTCTCTTGTTGCGGAGCACGGGCTCTAGGTGCACGGGCTTCAGTAGTTGCAGCACGCAGGCTCAGTAGTTGTGGCTCTCGGGCTGTAGAGTGCAGGCTCAGTAGTTGTGGCACAGGGGTTAGTTGCTCCATGGCATGTGGGATCTTCCCGGACCAGAGGTGGAACCTGTGTCCCCTGCATTGGCAGGCAGATTCTTAACCACTGTGCCACCAGGGAAGTCCCCTAAATTGATATTTTTTAAAGAATCAATTCTATTCATTCTACTCTGTCAGTATGTCTCAAAATTAATTTTGATATATTGATCCAAAATTCATTAGTCACCTATCAGGGACTTATATGTCTACAGCAAGAAATCCTTTGAAATTGTCGTGTAATTTAACCTGTGTTCTCATTTAATTTTAGGTTACTGAGCTTGAATGTGTTAGTAGTCAAGCAAATGCGGTGCATACCCATAAGACAGAATTAAATCAGACAATACAAGAATTGGAAGAGACGCTGAAAGTGAAGGAAGAGGTATTTGCTACTTCTCACTTGTCTGTAATCTCACTAAAATATGTGTACAAACATTACAGTCTATGTCAGATTTAAAGGTACTTTATGCAGTAAGGTCAGGTTGTGGGGTGTTTTTAGGATGAAATTTTTCTTGAGTGATATTAAGCTTGTTCATATTTTTCCCATCCCTGTGTCTGTTGTTATGAACTACAGTGAGGCAGTCAGACTGAGATACTGCCTCTTGCCTTCTGTATGAGAGTTGCATTCATACAATCAACAGAAAACCATTAGAAGTTAAATGAATTTTACAAGCTGTTCCTTTCTCTAGTTTCCAGTCAAAAGATTTAATATCCCAGGAAAGAATTACATCCACAAAGCTTGAAGCAACCTTAAAATGTTCAGACTGCTGTTTCTTAGCAGTGCTGTACCAAAGCAACCAAGCTGATTTGTTGCTTAAGATTATACTGTACTAGACAACATACCCATAAAGATGAATTTACCCCTTGAAATCAGTATAAAGGAATGTTTTTTAAGTCATCTTTTTTCTACGGACTGGGACAATAATTTCAGGGAAAAATAAGGCCTTCTCTTTCCTTGATATAGTTAAAATATTGTTAAAGACATTGCTCTACTTTTTCTAGGAAATAGAAAGATTAAAACAAGAAATTGATAATGCCAGAGAACTACAAGAACAGAGAGACTCTTTGACTCAGAAACTACAGGTGAGCTATAATAAAATTTTTATTCATTTCTGCATAAATGAGAGTCATCAATCATTCTTTCACTTAGTAATGACTTTTTTTCTGCAACTCCATTTTGTAGGTTATTGGTCACTTTTCTTTTCCAGGACTTCTGATTCATGCCTGATCATTGATTTTTCAAATATTACTTGATAACTTCATCTACATAGCTTATCATCATAGACGGTCATTTTATAAATTGTCTTTAGTAAATTATTTTAGAAATGTCTACTTTTTAACATAAAAAGTACTCTGAACTTAAAGAAAATTTCTCAGATGGATTATATTCAGTTTTGGAATTCTGCTCATTTTTTTTCACTCTGAACTAATGTATGAATTACAGCAGTAGTTGTGCCCTAATGGAAGTCAAGGTAGTGTTCTTTTTCTTTCTTTGCCCTAACTAATTTTACTCACTTTTCTCTGCATAAATAGTATGCTTCCTGACTCTAATTCACATATACATATCCTGTGTCAGTGGTAATCAGCCTTGGTTGGGGAAAATTTCTCAAAATTACAACCAAAATCTCCTGCTGCCAGCTCAGGCACTTTTCTTACACCCCATGTCCTCAAGAAGGGTTAGGACCACTTCAGGGTTTGGAGTAGTTATAAATGTATGTATAAAGTGATGAATTTGGG
Organism: Balaenoptera musculus; assembly: GCF_009873245.2. Taxonomy (NCBI): domain Eukaryota; kingdom Metazoa; phylum Chordata; class Mammalia; order Artiodactyla; family Balaenopteridae; genus Balaenoptera; species Balaenoptera musculus. The sequence goes on along the minus strand of NC_045787.1, from coordinate 61,703,110 downwards.
ACAAAGGGTGATAAATGGGACCTGAAAGCCTAGGATTGGAAATAGTACCTAGATTATTATAAGAATGACCAACACTTATTGAGTGCTTACTATGTACCAGATACTGTGCTTTACTTATATTATGCATTTAATCCATAGAACAGTCATATGAGGAAACTAAGGCTTGGATAAGTTAACTTGTCCAACCTACATTTAAATGAGCGCAAATTCTGTAACAGAGACCCTTCATAAAACAAACAGTTTCTTTATATGAAATGAGATATTTCCTTCTTTCTCTCCCATCACTGACTTTCAGCAGTCTACGAAAAATGAAGTTGCTTGTTTTGGTCTGCCCTATTAAACAGTGTTCCTATATTTAACCATTTGTGTAGATTAGTTGTTCTCAACTGGGGTTAGTTTTGTGCCCCAGGGGACATTCAGCAATGTGTGGAGACATTTTTGATTTTCTCAGCTAGGGTAATGGAATTGATATTTAGTAAATTGAAGCCAAGGTTGCTACTGAACATTGAATTATCCAGCCCAAAATTTCAAGAGTGCCAAAGTTGAGAAAACCTTGGTGTAGAATTAAAATATGAAGCATGTAATCAGTGCTGGAAGAAATGGGAGAAATGCAGGCTAGTTTTGTCTTTTGTTTTGGTTTGGCTCCCCTTGTTTAATTACTTGCTTTGATACAGGCAGTTGCTAAGCACTTACACATATTAGCTCTAACTCTCACAGTAACAGGTATGGTATCCCCATTTTCAAAGAGAAGGCAGCAGTTTAGAGGTGTTAACAAGTTTAATTAAAGCACTTAGAAAGTAGTGAAGCCTAGATTTGTTTTGATTCTAAAATCTCTGTTCTTTCTGCATTACCACACTGTTTCAGCAGCCAAGCATCCAAGCCATCCCTAACAATTCTTGGGAAATTTTTTTTCAGTTATGTATACATTTACATTGTCCCAGAGAAACCAAGAAATGATTTATTCATATCAAACTTCTAAATGTATTTCATCATTGATTGAGCAGTAATTGAATTTTACAGCTGGCACCTAGAATTGTGACTATCAATTCTTACCTGTTCTTTCACTGAATATCAAAAATACTTATCAAGACAGCCTACCTGGAATAGGACAGGGAAACTTCCAGAAAACCTAAGGGTGAATTCTAAAAGGCCAAGCCACAGAAATAACCTGTATTTTTCCAATTTGAAGAAAGTTCCTCCTTTATAGCCTGGCCCCTCCTACCTAAACATCTGCTTGTCAAAAGTTCCAACACTCTTGAACCTCCATTCATAAATTCAGTCCAAAAATTGGGATCATTAAATATTTGGAATGGTAGAGGAACTTTGAAATTGCAGTGCATGGATTTGGATTGTAGGTATGAATATGGATAAAAAATTTGTAGTTATGGGTAAATTAAAAATAGTATGATATGATTTTTCCAATTTGCAAGTGTTTTTTTTCCTCAAATGTCAATGTAACATATGCTCATTGTAAAAAATTTAGAAAAGTGTAATTTAGCAGGGAAAAAAACCCCATAATCCCATCATCCTAAGGCAAGTGTTTAGAATTTTATTCCCCCAATGTTTCTTTGGATAACTTTTTCTTTATGTGAGACATATAGATACCAATTTGTTGTCTTACTTTCCTAACTTAACATTATGTCATAAGCTGCATATGTCATATGGCTGTATAGTGTTCTCCTATATAGACATACCATAATATTCTTCCAACATTCTTACAGGGATGGTTATTTGTTTTCAGTGTTAGCTGTAATAAATAATGTCATAATGAATCTTTTTACATAATCCTTGCCTTTCTCATTATTTCCTTAAGATGAGCTTTTTAAGAAGAATTACTAGGTGTCAATGTTTTTAAATTACTTATGCTGAGAAATTGATGTCAGGAACAGCAGGATACCCTCTGGATATTGGTCTCCTCCCATCTTTGCTGTCTGATAAGGAACAAAGGGGTAGCTTACTATTTTTTTAGTATTATCATTTTTTTGATTACGAGTTTTCCATATGCTTATTGTCATCCTTCTGTATCTTGGAGACACCAAGTACATTTTCACCTTAGAGTACCTGGTGTATCCTTGCCTGGAGGTCTAAGCCCCCAGATCTTCAAATGCACTGGTTTCTAATGTAATTTAGGTCTTGGCTCACATGTTAATTTCTCTGATTTCCCAATTTAAGCACTACTTTGCAGGCCGCCACGCCCCCTCCCCCAGTACTCTTTATAATATTACCATGTCTTATTTTCCTTGTAGCAGTTATCACCGTATGAAATGATCTTGTTTTTTTTTTTTAATTTTTAAATATTTATATATTTATTTATTTATGGCTGCTTTGGGTCATAGTTGTGGCATGCAGGATATTTCATTGCAGCATGTGGGCTTCTCTGTAGTTGTGGTGCGTGGGCTCCAGAGTGCACAGTCTCAGTGGTTGCAGCGCACGGGCTCCAGAGCACGTGGGCTCTGTAGTTGTGGCACGTGGGCTCTCTAGTTGTGGTGCACAGGCTCAGTAGTTGCGGCATGTGGGATCTTAGTTTCCCAACCAGGGATCGAACCCGCATCCCCTACATTGGAAGGAGGATTCTCAACCACCAGGGAAGTCCCAATGATCTTGTTTTTTTAATTTATTTTTAAACTTTTTATTTTGAAGAAATTTCACACAGAAAAGTTGCATGAATAAGACAAAGATTTTTCATGTACCTTTCACCCACATCCCCCAGATGTTAACATCTTTGCCATATTTGTTTTGTTTTATCATTATGGAACTCTCTCTGTATATATTCATATTTTTTTCCTAAACGTTTGAGAATAAGTTCCAAATATGCTATCCCTTTGCCTCTAAACACTTTAATGTGTATTTTCTTTTTTTTCATATTTAATTTTTTAATTAATTTTATTGGAGTATAGTTGATTTACAATGTTGTGTTAGTTTCTGCTGTACAGCAAAGTGAGTCAGTTACACATATACATATCCACTCTTTTTTAGATTATTTTCCCATATAGGTCATGACAGAGTACTGAGTAGAGTTCCCTGTGCTATACAGTAGGCTCTTATTATCTATTTTATATAGAGTAGTGTGTATATGTCAATCCCAGCCTCCCAATTTATTGCTCCCCTTTCCCCTTTGGTAACCATAAGTTTGTTTTCCACATCTGTGACTCTATTTCTGTTTTGTAAATAAGTTCATTTGTACCATTTTTTTAGATTCCACATATAAGCGATATCATATGATATTTGTCTTTCTCTGTCTGACTTCACTCAGTATGACAATCTCTTCAATGTGTTTTTTCTAAGAGTAGGACAGTCTCTTAGATAACCATCAAAATCAAGAAATTATCTAAAGACTTTATTCAAATTCCCATAATTGTCCTAATAATCCTCTTTATAACAAAATTTTTAAAATTGTTTTTCTGGTCCAGGATTCATTCCAGGATCACAAGTTGCATCTAGTTGTCATGTCTATTTATTTTGTTGTTTAAGTTGTCCCAGATTTGGCAAGTGGGAACCTTTTTAATCCTGCTTCTGTGTCCTTTGGATGTGACCCTATCATTTTTTAAAGAACTTCATGTTTTAGCTCAACTAGATATTCCTAGTTGTATTTATCAGCTCCAGCCTTGAAATTAGCTATTTCTTCAAAGAAAAATTTTTTTTAGCAAAGTTTGGCATTTAGAAACCAAGTTCTGGGCACAAGATATACCTTTTGCTATTGAGATGTCATTGTTTCTAGGCTCTATTAATGATCAGAGCTAGAAGTACACACATAGCACATTATGTCCATTACAATAGCTATATTGAAAAAAACAAACCTGAAATCATACTCATACCTCCCACTGCAGTCCAGTACTATGGAGTTCATTTTAGCCTTCCCCATTTTCCTGTTAGTAACTCCTTTCCCCAATATTGTTATAAAGCAGAAACTAACACACCATTGTGAAGCAATTATACTCCAATAAAGATGTTAAATAAGTAAGTAAATAAGACACAAAAAAAGAAACCACAATATGTTTATTTGCTTGCTTAGTCCTTGAAAGCACAGAAAGTAGTTTCTAATTGATACCACTGCCAAAACAACAACGACAACAAAACTCTACTAACTAGAGATCAGTATTCTTTTTGTCCTTAGCCTGTGTTCAAAAGTTAGGTTAGTTCTTCCACTCCCCCTTTTCAATTGGTTAGTTATTCATTTGAAACACACTTATGTTCATTTGTATCTTATTATATTCCATTTTAGTTTCTTCTTCCCCATCCTTTATTTCATATTTGTGTGCATTTACAGAGCGTATGAAACATTAACATGGTTCTAAAAATCAGAACTATTCAGGAAGATATCTTCAGGGACACGTCATCCTGTCCAATCCAGTCTACCCCCATTCTTGCCCCCCATTCCCAGCTGCCCGCTGTGGTAACCAATCTCATTAGTTTCTGGTATAACCTTTCTGTGTTTCTTTTTACACAAATGAACAGATATGTCTCTTTCTTAATTTCCTCCCCTTTTTTCCCTATGCAAATGGTAACATACTCTAGATTACTCTTCCGCACTTTGCTTTTTTTTAATCTAAGGTATGTCCTGGAAATCACTCTATGTCCTGTCAGTTCATAGAGACCTTGTTCAGTCTTTTTTTTGGCTGTATAGTACTTCATTTGCATGTGTGATAGTTTTTTCAACCACACTCCTTTATATGGGTATTTAGGTTGTTTCCAGTATTTTGCAGCTGTACTACAATGAGTAATCTTGCACATAGGTGTTTTGTTATTGTTGGAGGTGTATCTACAGGGTGAACTCTTAGAAGTGAGATTTCTAAGTGAGAAGATCATGTAGTCAAATTCCTCTCCATGATGGGTTGTGCCAGTTTTCCCTTGTATCATCAGTGTGAGAGAGTGCCTGTTTCTCCACAGCCTCACCAACAAAATGTGTTCTCGTACTTTTTTAACTTGTGACAATGTATGATAGGTGAGAAATGATAGTTTTAATTTGTGTATCCCATATTATGAGTGAGATTAAACATCTTTCATAAGCTTAAAGGCCATTTTGGTATCTTTTTGTACCTATGTAGATTGTGTATTCTTGTTTTTGCCCTTTTTTGGTCCTTCTTCCACAAAATTTCAAGAGTTCTTTATGTATCTGCAATTATATGTTACAAATATTTTCTCTCAGTTTGTCAATGTTTTTTGACTTTGCATAAGATGGTGGTGTTGTTTTATGTAGTAGTCAAATATATCATTCTTTTCTTTCATTGCTCTAGCTGTCAATCATAGTTAGATGGCTCTTTTCCAAACTCAAATCACTTAGGAATCCATCCATATTTCCCTTTAGTACTTCTGTGGTTTCATTTTTTACATTTAGATCTCTGAGTCATTTGAGGTTTGTCCTTCTGTGTGTGGTGTGAGATATGGATCTAACTTTATCTTTTTCCAAATGTCTATCTAGTTATCACTACCATTTATTTAAAACTTTATCCTTTTTTCCAGAGATTTGAGATATTCAATTTCCATGTGTGTTTTGGTGTATATCTGGACTTCCTATTCTATTCTACTAGTCACTCTTATCTATTCCTAGTACCACACTGCTTTAATTGTAGAGGCTTTACAGTATGTTTTAATATCTGATAAGGCCAATCAGTCCTCATAGGCTTTCTTTTTCATTGTTTTTTAATATATTCTTACATGTTTATTTTTCCATACAAATTTTAGTATTAACGTTAGAACCAATTTTAGTATCAATGAAAAGTTTAGCTCTATAAAAAATTTCATGGGGATTGCTTAAAATTTATAATGCTAGTTTAGCAGAAGTGTGGTTTCCATCCTATCCAAGAATAAGGGATGTCTTCTTATTTGTTCACATCTACTTTTGTGTTTTTCGGGAGCATTTTAGGATTTTCATGCTGTGAATTTGGCATGTTTCTTGTTTATTTGTGAATATTTAATATTCTTTTTTCCTATTGAAAATGGAGTTTTCTCTACCATCGTATCTTTTAATTGATTATTGTTTATATATTGGTTTGGCCAAAAAGTTCATTCGGGTTTTTCCGTAAGATGTTACGGAAAACTGGAATGAGCTTTTTGGCCATCCCAATATACGAAAGCTGTTGAATTCTGTTTGCTAATTTTATATCCCTCTACCTTACTAAATTATTTCATTGTTTGAACTAGTTTTGTCATTTATTCCATTTATTCTCTAAGATTTCCTAGGTATACTAACATATGATCTGCAAATAGAAATAATTTTACTTCTTTTCTTCCAGTTCTTATGCCTCTGTTGATTTTTCCTGTTGAATTACACCTGTTAAAAATACAGGTACAGAGGCGTAGTCAAGGTGGCCTACCAGAAGGACGCGGAATTCGCGTCTCCTCACAACTAGGGCACCTACCAGGCACCAGTGGGGGACCACGGACACCTAAGGGGACAGGAGGAACCCCCAGCAATCGGCTTACAGGATCTTGGTTCCCAGGCCAGAGGTCGGGCCCAAGCTCCTGTGGTGGGAGCTCCAAGTCCAAACTGCTGAACTAACAGAGAACCTCAGACCCCGCGGAATATCAGTTGGAGTGAGGCCTCCTGGAGGTCCACATCTCAGCACCAAGACCCGGCTGTATCCAACTGACTGCAAACTCCAATGCTGGACATCTCAGGCCAAACAACCAGTAAGACAGGAATACAGCACCACCCATCAAAAAAAGAAACAAAAATGAAACGACAAAAAAAAAATGTTACAGACGAAGGAGCAAGGTAAAAAACTACAAGACCAAATAAATGAAGACAAAATAGGCAACCTCCCTGAAAAAGAATTCAGAGTAATGATAGTAAAGATGATCCAGAATCTCGGAAACAGTATGGAAAAAATACAAGAAACATTTAACAAGGATCTAGAAGAACTAAAGAGCAAACAAACAGTGATGAACAACACAACTACTGAAATTAAAAATACTCTGGAAACAATCAATAACAGAATAACTAGGCAGAAGAACGGATAAGTGAGCTAGAAGATAAAATGGTGGAAATAACTGCCAGGGAGCAGAATAAAGAAAAAAGAATGAAAAGAATTGAGGACAGTCTCAGAGACCTCTGGGACAACATTAAACAAACCAACATTCGAATTATAGGGGTCCCAGAAGAAGAAGAGAAAAAGAAACGGTCTGGGAAAATATTTGAAGAGATTATAGTCGAAAACATCCCTAACATGGGAAAGGAAATAGCCACCCAAGTCCAGGAAGCACAGAAAGTACCATGCAGCATAAACCCAAAGACAAACACACCGAGACATATTAATCAAACTATCAAAAATTAAATACAAAGAAAAAATGTTAAAAGCAGCAAGGGAAAAACAACAAATAACATACAAGGGAATCCCCATAAGGTTAACAGCTGATCTTTCAGCAGAAACTCTGCAAGCCAGAAGGGAGTGGCAGGACATATTTAAAGTGATGAAAGGGAAAAACCTACAACCAAGATTACTCTACTCAGCAAGGATCTCATTCAGATTCGACGGAGAAATTAAAACCTTTACAGATAAGCAAAAGCTAAGACAATTCAGCACCACCAAACCAGCCTTACAACAAATGCTAAAGGAACTTCTCTAGGCAGGAAACACAAGAGAAGGAAAAGACCTCCAATAACAAACCGAAAAAATTAAGAAAATGGTCATAGGAACATACATATTGATAACTACCTTAAGCATGAATGGATTAAATGCTCCAACCAAAAGACACAGGCTTGCTAAATGGATACAAAAACAAGACCCATACATATGCTGTCAAGAGACCCACTTCAGACCTAGGGACACATACAGACTGAAAGTGAGGCGATGGAAAAAGATATTCCATGCAAATGGAAATCAGAAGAAAGCTGAAGTAGCAATTCTCATATCAGACAAAATAGACTTTAAAATAAAGACTATTACAAGAGACAAAGAAGGACACTACATAATGATCAAGGGATCAATCCAAGAAGAAGGTATAACAGTTGTAAATATTTATGCACCCAACATAGGAGCACCTCAATACATAAGGCAAATGCTAACAGCCATAAAAGGGGAAATCAACAGTAACACAATCATAGTAGGGGACTTTAACACCCCACTTTCACCAATGGACAGATCATTCAAAATGAAAATAAATAAGGAAACACAAGCTTTAAATGACACATTAAACAAGATGGACTTAATTGATATTTATAGTACATCCCATCCCAAAACAACAGAATACACTTTCCTCTCAAGTGCTCATGGAACATTCTCCAGGATAGATCATATCTTGGGTCAGAAATCAAGCCGTGGTAAACTGAAGAAAGTTGAAATCGTGTCAAGTATCTTTTCCGACCAAAACGCTATGAGACTAGATATCAATGAGAGGAAAACATCTGTAAAAAATACAAACACATAGAGCTTAACAATACACTACTTAATAACCAAGAGATGACTGAGGAAATCAAAAAATTCATAGAAAGAAATGACAATGAAAACACGATGACCCAAAACCTATGGGATGCAGCAAAAGCAGTTCTAAGAGGGAAGTTTATAGCAATACAATCCTACCTCAATAAACAAGAAACATCTCAAATAAACAACCTAACCTTACACCTAAAGCAATTAGAGAAAGAACAAAAAAACCCCAGAGTTAGGAGAAGGAAAGAAATCATAAAGATCAGATCAGAAACAAATGAAAAAGAGATGAAGGAAATGATAGCAAAGATCAATAAAACTAAAAGCTGTTTCTTTGAGAAGATAAACAAAATTGATAAACCATTAGCCAGACTGATCAAGAAAAAAAGGGAGAAGACTCAAATCAATAGAATTAGAAATGAAAAAGGAGAAGTAACAACTGACACTGCAGAAATAGAAAGGATCATGAGAGATTACTACAAGCAACTCTATGCCAATAAAATGGACAACCTGGAAGAAATGGACACATTCTTAGAAAAGCACAGTCTTATGAGACTGAACCAGGAAGAAATAGAAAATATAAACAGACCAATCACAAGCACTGAAATTGAAACTGTCATTAAAAATCTTCCAACAAACAAAAGCCCAGGACCTGATGGCTTCACAGGCAAATTCTATCAAACGTTTTGAGAAGGGCTAACACTTATCCTTCTCAAACTCTTCCAAAATATAGCAGAGGGAGGAACACTCCCAAACTCATTCTACGAGGCCACTATCACCCTGATACCAAAACCAGAAAAAGATGTCACAAAGAAAGGAAACTACAGGCCAGTATCACTGATGAACATAGATGCAGAAATCCTCAACAAAATACTAGCAAACAGAATCCAACAGTATATTAACAGGATCATACACCACGATCAAGTGGGGTTTATCCCAGGAATGCAAGGATTCTTCAATATATGCAAATCAATCAATGTGATACACCATATTAACAAATTGAAGGATAAAAACCATATGATCATCTCAATAGATGCAGGAAAAGCTTTTGACAAAATTCAACACCCATTTATGATAAAAACTCTCCAAAAAGTAGGCATAGAGGGAACCTACCTCAACATAATAAAGGCTATATATGACAAACCCACAGCCAACATCGTTCTCAGTGGTGAAAAACTGAAAGCATTTACACTAAGTTCAGGAACAAGACAACATTGTCGACACTCACCACTATTATTCAACATAGTTTTGGAATTATCAGCCACAGCAATCAGAGAAGGAAAAGAAATAAAAGGAATCCAATTCGGAAAAGAAGTAAAACTGTCACTGTTTGCAGATGACATGATACTATACATAGAGAATCCTAAAGATGCTACTAGAAAACTACTAGAGCTAATCAATGAATTTGATAAAGTAGCAGGATACAAGATTAATGCACAGAAATCTCTTGCATTCCTATACACTATTGATGAAAAATCTGAAAGAGAAATTAAGGAAACACTCCCATTTACCATTGCAACAAAGAGAATAAAAATACCTAGGAATAAACCTACCTAAGGAGACAAAAGACCTGTATGCAGAAAACTTATTATAAGACACTGATGAAGGAAATTAAAGATGATACAAACAGGTGGAGAGATATAGTATGTTCTTGGATTGGAAGAATCAGCATTGTGAACATTGTGAAAATGACTATACTACCCAAAGCAATCTACAGATTCAATGCAATTCCTATCAAGCTCCCACTGGCATTTTTCACAGAACTAGAACAAAAAATTTCACAATTTGTATGGAAACACAAAAGACCCCGAATAGCCAAAGCAATCTTGAGAAAGAAAAATGGAGCTGGAGGAATGAGGCTCCCTGACTTCAGACTATACTACAAAGCTACAGTAATCAAGACAGTATGGTACTGGCACAGAAACAGAAATATAGATCAATGGAACAGGATAGAAAGCCCAGAGATAAACCCACGCACATATGGTCACCTTATCTTTGATAAAGGAGGCAAGAATATACAGTGGAGAAATGACAGCCTCTTCAATAAGTGGTGCTGGGCAAACTGGACAGCTACATGTAAAAGAATGAAATTAGAACACTCCCTAACACCATACACAAAAATAAACTCAGAATGGATTAAAGACCTAAATGTAAGGCCAGACACCATCAAACTCTTAGAGGAAAACATAGGCAGAACACTCTATGACATAAATCACAGCAAGATCCTTTTTGACCCAGCTCCTAGAGAAATGGAAATAAAAACAAAAATAAACAAATGGGATCTAATGAAACTTAAAAGCTTTTGCACAGCAAAGGAAACCATAAACAAGACGAAAAGACAACCCTCAGAATGGGAGAAAATATTTGTAAATGAAGCAACTGACAAAGGATTAATCTCTAAAATTTACAAGCAGCTCATGCAGCTCAATATTAAAAAAACAACCAACCCAATCCAAAAATGGGAAGAAGACCTAAATAGACATTTCTCCAAAGAAGATATACAGATTGCCAACAGACACATGAAAGAATGCTCAACATCATTAATCCTTAGAGAAATGCAAATCAAAACTACAATGAGATATCATCTCACACTGGTCAAAATGGCCATCATCAAAAAATCTACAAACAATAAATGCTAGAGAGGGTGTGGAGAAAAGGGAACGCTCTTGCACTGTTGGTGGGAATGTAAATTGATACAGCCACTATGGAGAACAGTATGGAGGTTCCTTATAAAACTAAAAATAGAACTACCATATGACCCAGCAATCCCACTACTGGGCATATACCCTGAGAAAACCATAATTCAAAAAGAGTCATGTACCAAAATGTTCATTGCAGCTCTATTTACAATAGCCAGGACATGGAAGCAACCAAAGTGTCCATCAACAGATGAATGGATAAAGAAGATGTGGCACATATCTACAATGGACTATTACTCAGCCATAAAAAGGAACGAAACTGAGTTATTTGTAGTGAGGTGGATGGACCTAGAGACTGTCATACAGAGTGAAGTAAGTCAGAAAGAGAAAAACAAATACCCTATGCTAACATATATATGGAATCTAAAAAAAAAAGAAAAGGTCATGAAGAACCTAGGGGCAAGATGGGAATAAAGACGCAGACCTGCTAGAGAATGGACTTGAGGATACGGGGAGGGGGAAGGGTAAGCTGTGACAAAGTGAGAGAGTGGCATGGACATATATACACTACCAAACGTAAAATAGATAGCTAGTGGGAAGCAGCCGCATAGCACAGGGAGGTCAGCTCGGTGCTTTGTGACCACCTAGAGGGGTGGGATAGGGAGGGAGGGAGATGCAAGAGGGAAGAGATTTGGGGACATATGTATATGTATAACTGATTCACTTTGTTATAAAGCAGAAACTTACACACCATTGTAAAGCAATTATACTCCAATAAAGATGTTTAAAAAAAAAAAACCTAAATGTAAGGCCAGACACTATAAAACTCTTAGAGGAAAACATAGGCAGAACACTCTATGATGTAAATCACATCAAGATCCTTTTTGACCCACCTCCTAGAGAAATGGAAATAAAAACAAAAATATAAAATGGGACGTAATGAAACTTAAAAGCTTTTGCACAGCAACAGAAACCATAAACAAGACAAAAAGACAACCCTCAGAATGGGAGAAAATGTTTGCAAATGAAGCAACTGACTAAGGATTAATCTCCAGAATATACAAGCAACTCATGAAGCTCAATATCAGAAAAGCAAACAACCCAATCCAAAAATGGGCAGAAGACCTAAATAAGCATTTCTCCAAAGAAGATATACAGATTGCCTACAAACACATGAAAAGATGCTCAACATCACTAATCATTAGAGAAATGAAAATCAAAACTACAATGAGGTATCACCTCACACCAGTCAGAACAGTCATCATCAAAAAATCTACAAACAATAAATGCCGGAGAGGGTGTGGAGAATATAGGGAACCCTCTTGCACTGTTGGTGGGAATGTAAATTGATACAGCTGCTATGGAGAACAGTATGGCGGTTCCTTAAAAAACTAAAAATAGAACTACAGTATGACCCAGCAATCCCACTACTGGGCAGATACCCTGAGAAAACCATAATTCAAAAAGAGTCATGTGGGCTTCCCTGGTGGTGCAGTGGTTGAGAATCTGCCTGCCAATGCAGGGGACATGGGTTCGAGCCCTGGTCTGGGAAGATCCCAAATGCCGCAGAGCAACTAGGCCCGTGAGCCACAATTACTGAGCCTGCGCGTCTGGAGCCTGTGCTCCACAACAAGAGAGGCCGCGACAGTGAGAGGCCCGTGCACCACGATGAAGAGTGGCCCCCGCTTGCCCCAACTGGAGAAAGCCCTTGCACAGAAAAGAAGACCCAACACAGCCAAAAATAAATAAATAAAGAATTAAAAAAAAAAAAAAAGGTCATGTACCACAATGTTCATTGCAGCTCTATTTACAATAGCCAGGACATGGAAGCAACCTAAGTATCCACCGACAGATGAATGGATAAAGAAGATATGGCACATATATAGAATGGAATATTACTCAGCCATAAAAAGAATCAAAATTGAGTTATTTGTAGTGAGGTGGAGGGACCTAGAGTCTGTCATACAGAGTGAAGTAAATCAGAAAGAGAAAAACAAATACCATATGCTAACATATATATATGGAATCTAAAAAGAAATGGTTCTGATGAACCTAGGGGCAGGACAGGAATAAAGACACAGACATAGAGAATGGACTTGAGTACACCAGGAGGGGGAAGGGTAAGCTGGGACGAAGTGAGAGAGTGACATGGACATATATATACTACCAAATGTAAAACAGATAGCTAGTGGGAAGCAGCTGCATAGCACAGGGAGATCAGCTCGGTGCTTTGCAACCACCTAGAGGGGTGGGATAAGGAGGGTGGGAGGGAGATACAAGAGGGAGGGGATATGGGGATATACGTATGCATATAGCTGATTCACTTTGTTTTACAGCAGAAACTAACACAACAGTGTGAAGCAATTATACTTCAATAAAGATGTTAAAAAAAAAAAAGATCTCACGCACTGAGGAGTAAACAAACAAAAAATACAGGTACAGTGTTAAACAGTAGTGGAGGTGACAGACTTATCTTGTTCCTCATCTTTGTGGAAATGCCTCTAATATTTTTCCATTAATTGAAATGCTGGCTTTACCACTAAAATATACGTATCTTACCATATTATGAGAGTGGCTTATTCCTATTTTCTTGAGTGTTTTTACCACGAATGAGTGAATTTTGTTAATAGCTTTTTTAGTATCTATCGAGATAATCATAGTTTTTCTCCCCAGATCCATTAATATGGTTTATTTTATTAATGGATTTTCTAAAAGTGAACCATGTTGCATTCCTAGAATAAATACCACTTAGCTGTGGTGTATCATTTTATTAATGTGGTACCAGATTTTTGTTCCCTATTATTTACAGTTTTTACGTGATATTCATTTGTAATATTGGTCTGTAACTTTCTTCCTTTTTCAGGTGGGGGCTGATTTATAAGATTTAGGTATCAAGGCTATACTAGCTTCATAAGATAATTTGGAAGATTTTGTTTATTTTCTATGCTCTGGAATAATTTATGTCATATTGGAACTGTCTAGTCTTTGAAAGTTTAATAGAACTTCCCCTTGAAACCATCTGGGCCTGTTGCTTTTTATGGAGTAATTCCTTGATTACTCTCTATTTCTTCTGCAGATATTGGGCTGTTCAAGCTTTACTCTGGGTTTTCAAATATTCGGTGGGAACTCTTATAATTTCTTATTTTATATAGTTGTTTTTTTTCCTTTTCTTTCTTAAGTAATGGTATGTCTATTTTAAGTTTTTTGCAAAAGGAGATTTTGACTTATTAATCAGTGTTACTCTTTTTCTGTCCTCCACCTAATGAATTTTTACTTTTATCTTTATTTCTGCCTTATGCTTTGTTTTGGTTTACTTTTTTATTCTTTTTCTAGCATTTTGAGAAGGGAATTTAATTCCTTTATTTTCATTTTTATTTATTTGTGTTTAAGGCTATAGATTTTCCTCTGGTCATTGCTTTAATGTGTCCCATAGATTCTGACAGTGTTTCCATTATCATTATTTCTTGAAATTCTGTAATTTTGGTTTTATTTCCCTTTCACACTAGAAGTGTTTAAAAGAACATGTTTTAATTTGCTCTTGGAAGGGCCTTTTAGTTTTATGATTTAGTTACTTATTTCTAGTTTTACTGCATTGTGATCACAAGGGTTTGTTTATGTAATTTCTCCTTTGCATAATTTACCAATTTTTTGTGTAATCTAGCATATGATCAATTTTGTGAATGCTCTTTATTGATTTTGTAGTTTAAGCCTTCTATATCCTTACCTTTTTTGTTGTTGTTCCTCTTGATCTGTCCTATATTGAGAGTGGAATATTAAAAGCTCTTATCAGTGTATTTTTTTCTATGTCTCCTTACAGCTCCTGTAGTTTCTACTTTATAAAGGTGGCTACTGTGTTTCTTGGTACATAAACATAATTGTTATATCTTCATTGTGTGTTGTCACTTTTAGCATTAAAGGTGTCTTTCTTCGCCACTTTTTCTACCAGTATTACAACCCCTGCCTGGTATACCTTTGCCCATATCATAATTTTTGGACTTTCTAAATGAATTTCCCAGTGGAAGGACCATTTATTTTATGATTAGCTATCCCCAAAGTCCCTTTCTCTTCTTTTTACTCTCAGAAGTATGCCTTTCCAAGGTTGCTTTCTCGAGTGTCCTGTACACTGTGAATTCGCTTCTTGTAGGCTGCTCTGGTCTACCAGGACTTTTTGTTTTCCACCAGTATTTTGGCACTTTCAGTGGTCTTTTTCTTTCTTTGGATTATTAGAGTTCAGTCTTAGGCCTTTCATTCTCCTCTTCCTTCTTCTGTACATTTCCCCACAGCCCTGCCTTGCCCTCTGTGAAGAGAGTAAGAACTTGAGAAATATCTTTGCTAGAAACTGGTGCTTATATCTCCTAATTATAGGTAACTTGAAGTTTGTATTGTTCTCTTTCTTCTAGTTGAAGTTGTGGAATTCGTGTCATTTTATTTGTTCTTATTATTGGTTTACACAGTTTGGAAAGATGGTTGAAAGATTTCAATGTACACAGTGATTTCCTTAGTTACACAGACGTCTTCTGTTCTGTTGACTTCTTTGTTACCAGTATCTTCCTTCTAGAATGCATGCTCCATCAAAACAGGGCCTGTCTTTGTTTATTTTCTACTTTATCTTCAGTGCCTAGTATGTAGAAGACAGTAATAATTGTTGAAGAACTTCTTCTTTTACCCATTTTTCTGTTGAATTATTAATACTTGTTTTGATGATTTATGTCATGTTATATATGAAGGTTAATAATCTAATAGAACAATAATATATCTTACTTTTAAGAGTTTAAGGTGTGAATCAGATATCAATAAAGACAATTTTTTGTAGCTTTTATTTAGATTAAATGATGCAAGATTTAAATTTATAACCTGACCTGGTCCCATTGATGGTGGTAATAATAGTTTACATTTTTTTAATCACTGTAGTGTTGTAGACCCCATATCTAACAAATACAGAGCATTTGCATTTCTATACTTTCAGTTACTGCCTTTTAAAGCACTCAAAAGGGATTTAGCAAATTCTGGCCTTAGTGCTTTATCTTGGTGCCCCTGGCATATGCTCACATATCGGTAAAGGAGAAGGGGAAATACTAGCACAAAAATGCTAATAAGCAGAAGAATGAGTTGGGAGGAAGAATAAAAGTCAAGAAGAAGGGATGGAAAATATAGACAGAAGGTAGAAAACTGGGACATGCCACCAATCAGGTTGCTTCATACTGATCCTGGGTTGTCTGTTCTTCCTCTGGGATCTTATTCTCTGCCTCAGAATAGACCAGCACCAACAGCATTGTACTGGATCCCTTTTGTTACGGGCCTAGTGAAATTCCTCCATCAGAGAAATGGCTTAGAGCACGAGACTCCTGGAGAGAACAGCTCAATTTTAATAGCTGAGGGAATTTGGTGTTTTTTCTTGCTTCCACTGAAAATGGTTGGATGTTTCATTGATTGGCAAGGAGAACAAGGAAGCCTTTCATTTTTAAGGACGGCTTTAGAGGGCAAACTGGGCGGTGCCTGGTGAAGTGGGTGTTTTCTAGTGAATGACATTTGGTCTATTTTTACAGTTGGAAACATTCTACAGTACTCTTAAGCTTATTGTTTAAGCAGGCAAGAGAGCATGCTGTGCAATCATGAGTGGAATTTTTACATTTGATCCCAGGGTCTGTTTTCTCCCCCATAGTTTAGAGCCTCCATGAACTTGGCTTCTGAATTTATAAATATTTTATTGGTTTCAGAATCTGCTCTCAGTTTACTTATCTTCACCTTGTAGATTATTCAAAGGAAAAAGATTAGAAACATACCTGGTTAACATCTAACAGTAAATACTTTAAGATTAGATTGGAATTCCCTAAATTCTTTCTTTATAAGTCATTATAACTGCTTTCTTCCTTTTTTTGTATTTTCCCAGGCTCTTCGACTCATCTGTGGTGTCCTTTTGCTTGAGCTTTGCTCTTAAACATGTGAATATTTCTTTGTGTTGAGAATGCTAAATCAATGGTTACTTTCTTATATGTATTCAAGTCAATTTTCCAATTATTTTTCTCAAAAGTTTAATTTTGCTGACATTATAGGACAAATACATTTTGGAAAGAAGTGCTCATAATGCCAACAACCAGAACTGTTTCCTATTTTCTGTGTGTACTTTAATTCCCATTGTTTGTCCTCATGCATACAAATTTTTGCCTTGTTGCAGTGTGCTGCTTCATGTTCTGTTATTTTCATTTAACATTTACCAGATTGCCTTTCAATAGTTTTTTTTTTTAAATCTACTGTCCTTCAGATATAATATATAGTAACTTCTAAATAATTTTTAAGTATGCCAGATTTTATTCTGTTTAAAAAGTTAAAAATGTTTTTGTTGTCATGAACTTTTACTTCCCTTTTGTCATTTTTTTCTTTCCTTAATCTGCAGTATATTGGAATTGTTAGTTGTATAATTCTCTTATATGTACAGTTATTATATATCTTCACTACAGTTTTTAGCAGGTGAGCTACATTCTCTACCATATGCATTCATTTGATATTGAGGCGAAACAAAGAATAATTAACATATTCGGAGGATCCTAAAACCTTATTTGAGTCATTTTTCTTCTCTAAGTCTTTCTCCAAAATTTCCAATAAGGAGAAAAAATTAATTTCTCTCTTTTTCTCTGCCTGCTTTCATCTGAGATTGCTAACAATTGTGCCAGAGGAAAAGGACATGGGCAGAAATAGAAAAGAGATGCAGATAATCCACAAAATGGGTCTTCATCCGATCTCAGTATTTGAAGTGCCTACACTAGTGTTGCCTGGCACAAAGCAAGCAGTCAGGAAATTTGTGTTGGGGGGACAGATGTATTCATGAACAAGCCAATCAATAAAACCACATGGATTTCTCAGATGGCAAAATCTAAAAACCTCCTTAAATTGCATTGAGACTCAGAAAGTCATCCTAATTATCAAGCTGCATTAACTACGACAATATTAGTCATAACAAAAGTTATATTGTTTGTTAAGTCTTAAACTGACACACATATATATATCACACTTCTGTTTCTAAAGGAAGTAGAAATTCGGAACAAAGACCTGGAAGGACAACTGTCTGACTTGGAGCAACGTCTGGAGAAAAGTCAGAATGAACAAGAAGCTTTTCGCAATAACCTGAAGACACTGTTAGAAATTCTTGATGGAAAAATCTTTGAACTAACAGAATTACGAGATAACTTGGCCAAGCTACTAGAACGCAGCTAAGGAAAGTTAAATTTCAGTGCCAATTGATTAAAAAATATACTGTCTCTCTTCATAGGACTGTTTGGGCTCTGCATCAAGATTGCACAAAAAATTTGAATATCCCTTGTCCAGGAGGAGGATCTTTTGAAAATTGGAATTGTATATTTCAGTGTAAATTTTAGAGTTCAGCTTGTAGCTAGCTGGGGAAAAAGAGATGAAAAACTTGAACTACAGATTACCTCCATGTATATTATTGGCCATAGTTAACTAGAAAGTTATAAACAGACACTTAATGCAATCTTTTTTTCTGATATTAGCCAATGGGAGAATTAACAAATGTCTGGGTCACATCCCCTTTTTGTGTTCAACACAGTGAAAGTTATCTGCTTTTTAAATTAATTTATTTATGATATCTAAAGCTGTGTTTTGTGCAAAAACTTAGTGATGAAAGCCCTGTCTTTTGTTGTAATCTGAATAATTTCTCAGGATATTTTTGCACTGCTGGCAGCAGTGCCATTACCAATTAATTCTTGCCAGGAGTGAGAGTGAGCTGCATCTTTAATTGAAACATACTTACTATAACTGGGTGTATAGAGTTCTTCCCTTTTTTTATACTGGAAGATATTTCACTCTGGTGACCACTCTGGTACACTCTGGTGTTCTCTAATCTTGTCTGCTGTATAGTTTACTTTTCCATATTGATTCCATGTATTTATGAGAAGATATTGTCTCCCATTTTATTACACATTTTAAAGCCAACTAATGAAGGCAGCTGAGTCCCTCCAAAATCTTTCTTTTTAAATTTCTAATAAATTTGACACACAGTACTGAAATACAGCAGCCCGTCCCTGGCGGTCTGGTCTAGCAATGTTAAGTATATTTACAGAATATGCAGTTACATTTATTTATATATTTTGCAAGAAATCTTTTCTGAATGATTAATGCATTTCAATTTACAAATAATAATGGTTGTTGGGAAACTGTTTATTATAGATCATTTTAAGGTGTATAGCTATTTTAAAGGCGATCCATTTCCATCAAGCAGCCAATCAGAGGACTATTGGGATTGGAGCCGTGTACTCTGTCTGGGTCTTCACATCAACCACGTCTCTAGTCAATCCTCACAAGGCAATATTCTAAACTGTTAACTAGGCATTTCAAAACAGGAATTCAATTCAGCGGGCTCTTCTCAGTGAACAGGATTTAATGTTGTTTTGAGGTAATTTTAAAGGACTTTTAGCAAACATGCATTTCTTTATATATTTCTTTTAAGAAACTGTTTTAAAAGTAAGTCAAGTGCTGTCTAGTCTGCTTTGGAGTAGGAACTGCATCAGAGTCCATATATTCTTGCTGTCCAATGCTTGTGATGTTGAGGAGGGTTCTTATTTAAAGTGTATGCTTGAGTATCTGACTCCATGGAGTTTACAAATGCACTGACTTTTTGTCTGTACCCCAAAACAGTTGAATTGTTAAGTACAGAATTAAGCTGGTTAGTCAATCTGTAACCATTTTTTCACTCACAAACAGCTAATCAACACTAGACAATTTTGTTTTATATATGTATGTGTATGTATGTAAATACATACATATTAATTTATATTAGAGTGAAAAATAAATGGTTTGTTTCTAAAGTTAGTTTCTAAAGTGAGTTTTCAGGTGTCTCTGAAAAGTTTATATCAGACACTTAATCATCTTGTATTATATGTGCTATAATATCATGTAAGTTACCTCCATCTATTTTAGGGTATTTTCCTCACCTGTTTATAATAGGGAGGATAATTTAGGTACACAAGCTCAGAGCTATTTCTCTGATAAATCAGGTAATAAAATTTATTTGATTGATGGAATTTTGAAGTAGATGTGATTTTATCCATCAGTTTCTGAGTAACAGAGCACCAGATTTTAATTTGAATAGGGGATTTAACACTAGGGATCAGGAAATTTGTTTATGAAGAGTTAAAAATTCAAAAAAAAAAAAGGGTAAGCTGTTGAAATGGTAAGTGAATTATTTTAATGATGTAATAAGATATTTTTAAATTTTGACATAGTTGTCATTTAATGGGAAAATAACTCACCAAAATGTCTCCACTTGAATTGTATTGATATATGAGACATCTGTAATTCAATATATACATATACTCATATGTATATACAGAAAATTATTTTTAATATTTTCCTATGGACATGAAATCTAAAATTGGAAATTTTGTGAGTTTTTTCCTTTCCAATAGAGTCTAATTTTTTCTTTTTTTAGTGATTAAACAATTTCTTGAGGGCTGCACCTTTAAATTCCCAGATTGTCATTAGACGTGTACAGTATATGGGATAAGGTGGACACAAGTGCACATATAAATAAAATTTTCTTATTAAGACTATTTTAAACATTCATTTACAGTAGGAGAGTATCTAGAAATCATCATCTACAAGTCATAATTAGGTTGTGTGCCTACTGTAGTTTTCTTCATTTCTGTATTATATAAATAAAAGTTTGCATATTAAAATTTGATTTTTCCCAGAGACAAGTATTATATAATGTATATTTAGATCAAACTGTGGTAATATATTTATCAGAAAATAATGTTGGGGACTATAGCCTGAACATGTGGACTTGAAGTGACACAGAAAAGGAGAGCAGAGATTGATCCCATTTGTGTGTAAGTTATTATATGATAACTATGAATTCTTGTACAAAAAAAAATTGAAAAAAAGAAAAACAAAAATACAGTTTTTATTTTGAAATACATTTGTTGTTCTCTGGAGAATGTATCTTTTTTTCCTTCAGTCTTTTACAGATACTTTTTAAAAAGCATTTAAGTGATGGCAGCATTTACTTAAATCTTACAGGTGCTACTGGATTTTGCATTAGTGTGTTATGTTGTGAAATCCTAACTTTGACATAAAAGGTTTTATAAGTATTTCCCTGCCTGGAAAATTAGTTTTTGTTTCTCCTCTCTCTCTCTTTCTCTCTGTCTTTTTTTTCTCCCCCTTTCTTTCTGCAGATTAAAAAAAGTTCATGAAGTTGCATCCCTCTTGTCCCTAATAGAAGAACTCCAGCACCACCATAGATTTAAAGTTTTGCTGTCATTGAACTGTTGGGAAGCAGTTAGAGGGAAAACTTACACCTTTTTTTCAAGTGGAACTAAAAGAGACACTCAGTTAAACCACCACCACCTTTTAAAACTCATTTCTTTGCCTTGTTAAAATTAAATGTATTCTTTCACATGTGTGCTCCGGCCTCCCATGTTTTTACTTAACTCTGGAGTATGCAGCTCAGCTGCTGTCTCCTTGCAGACCTGATTTTCTGTCAGCTCTGGAATGCGAGGCAGGCCATTTGGGAAAATGTGTTTGGTGGCAGTGGTTTCTTGTTTTGTTTTTTAAAGAAATCCTTTTGTTTATTTGATATCAAATGATTTTAACATCCTGATATTCAGTGCTTAAAGCCATGAAATAGTCTTCATTGAACTTTTTTCTTCTGGATATTTAACATTGTTCCTTTATCATTCATGAAGTCAATTAATTTATATAAATCTTAAAGAGGAAAACTTTCAGGTAAGAAGTAGTTGAGAATGACACATTTTAAAAAAATTTCTCAAGTAGGATACTATGCTATAATAAGTATTTGTTGAGAAGATAATTTTCATGTGAGAAAATATTGTAAAAATTACTAGAAAAGGATAATTTTATAATGGAAACAGATGTATCATTCACCTTACTCTAAATTGTGAAAGTGTATTTTTAACTAATATTCATGTTAAATTGGACCTTAAATTTTTATGGCAGTTTTTCTCTATGGGAAACCAATATATAGGTGTCACACAAATAAGCATAGCTAATGAATTAAAAGAAATGAATGTTTTTCTCTTTTTGTTTATATATTGATATTACCTAGTAAAGTAGCTACAAGTTGCTAACAATTTTATCCGAGGAAAAAATCAGCACTACACTGCCAAGTGATTTCTGCTTAGTATATTAGATAAAAAAGAATTGAGTTATTTTTACCAAAAACAGGTGACCCAGGGAGAGAAATTGCATCTAGAATAGGGGACAGGCCATAAGCTCCCAACAGATTTCTAGTCAATTCGTTGATCTCTTTAAGTACGCATTTTATCTTGTAGATTAAAGGACACGTTCCAAAGGCTACCAGAAGTGTATGTGGGTAAGGAGAGGATATTTTTTGTGAAAACAAAGCCAGCAAAAAGAGTAGGAGCATGATGACTTCAGCTTTTATCTAAGACACATCAGGGTAGCCAGAGTCACATGAAGTTCTATTTCCTACCTTGCTGCTGCTTTTAACTAAACAAGTTGGGACTGCCCTAGTGAATTTCAAAGGCTTTCAGAAGATCCTGTCATTATTGCCTGTCAGGATTTATAACCTAATATAAGACACCTAACATTCAGACCTCACCATTCCATGGGATTCTGACCTACTTTTGTCAATTATTTTCACGTCAGATCTACCCAGGGACAGAAATGTTACTCTCTTTTCTCCTAATAAAACCAAATTAAGATGACAATGGGTGCCCCCAAAAATTAAGCCCATTTCTGTAATATAGAAAAATTTCTTTTGTGGGTATTTTTTCTAACTACATTCATGATTTTATCTTGTTATCCGTGTTTTATAACTATGTTACTATATATGCATATATATGTATATATATATAGTAAGTCATATCTATATGACTTGTGTATATGACTTATTTGATTGTTATACCTTAAGTGGAATGACTGTTTCAGAAAACAGGGCTAGAAAGCAGACGTACTTGAAGTAAATGCTTTCCCAACAACTTCAGTATAAAATGGAATAGAAATGGGTGTTTGTTGAATATCTGCTATGTGACAGGCACTGTACTAACTGTTTGACATTTCATTTCTACGTATAGGGTCCCTGCCAGGGGTTTTCCTTTGGAGGGGGGATGAGGGAAAAAGGCTCAGATGATGCACCTGCTATGTTCCCACAGCAGTCAGTCTGGTCATCCAGCCCACTGTCAGAAGGTGGAGATCTTACTCATGTTGCTGGTACCGTTCTTCCCTTGAGCTTGCCTGTCTGCAATACCTCTGTTAGGACACTTCTTAACTATATATTTCATATTTGCTCTTCTTGAACTTCTTCATTCAGCTTCCTTTGATGTTTACAATGCTTGTCATCATTCAGTTGCAAGTCATACTTTGTTTGCAGGTGTTATATTCATGCAATATGTTTTACTCCCCAGTTTTTTTAAACTTACAGGCTTCAGATAATCCAAAGAAAGTAAGTTTCATATGCAGAATTTCAGTCTATAAAATTTAAGTAGCAAACTGTTTATAAAGGCCTTGGGAAGACAATTTATCTCTTAAGTTCCCTAATGAAGTAAGTTGTAAACTTGTAAAACTCATCCTCCAACACTAAATAATAGTTCAGCAGGATGTGGGTTTTGCAGTCAGTACTAGGTAACTTTGTGATCAATTCTGTTTCCACAGAAGTTAAGGCCTCTGTGACTGATCAGGCCATTAGATCATTCACAGAAGTGACTCATGGCCCTAGGTTCTTTAGATGGGTGGTAGCCCTCATATAAATGGAATCATATAATATTTGTCTTTTTGTATTTGGCGTTATTTCACTTAGCATAATGTTTTCAAGGTTTATCCATGTTGTGGCTTATGTCAGAATTTCATTCCCTTTCGATGTTGAATATTCCATTGTATGGATATTACCACATTTTGTTTATCCATTTATCTATTGATGGACATTTGGATCATTTCCACCTTTTGGCTATTGTGAATAATTCTGCAGTGAACATTCATATACAAATATTTGAATCCTGCTTTCATTTCTTTGAATATATACCTAGGAGTGGAATTGCTGGATCATATGGTAATTCTATGTTTAACTTTTTAAGGAAGGGTTGGGTTTGAATTGAATTAATTAAAAAGACTCATAGAGCAAGGTGCCTTCTCACTGGGAAATCACAGTTGTGGGGTTAGTATTTTGTTAATAGGCCTGTAAGTGATCCATTGGCCTCTTAAGTCATGCCTTCTATTCTCTTACCTAAAATATTTGTTGAGCACCTGGTATATCCCAGGAATAGAGACACAAGAGAGAAGCTCATACTTCGGTGCAGGACACAGACAGTTTACAGTGCATAAGTACTCTGATAAAGAGGACTAGCATGAGGAAGCCCAGAGGGAAGAAGAGTCAAGAAATCTTTTCCAGAAGAGATGATACCTAGCTGAGTTTGGGTGGGGGAGTAAGAGCTAGCTAGTTGAAGGGGTGTGAGAGAATTGTAGAGAATTTGTCATGTGCAAAGGCTTAGAGGGATGAAAGCATTGAGACATTTAGAAGGTTAGAATGGGTTAGTACACTGACACACAGGGTGTTAGGGAAAGGTATATGGCAAAAGATGGTGATGGAGGAGTAGGCGAAGGGTAGATCAGGAAAGACTTTGTAAGTCATATGAAAGATTTGGGTTTTATTCTGAAGATAATCTAGAGATATTGAAGGATTTTTTTTTTCTAAAGAAGTGATACAGTGTTAAAATATATGGTTTAAAAGTCTAGGTAGTTCTGCAAATCACAGTAGTCCCTGTTGAGAGGTGGCTTTATGGTGGTTGTACTGGGATGGAAAAGGTGAAATGGATTCAGAGAGTATTGGGGAGGTAGAATGAGTAGGGCTTCTTGGTGGAATCAGTAGATGGCAAAGAAAAGAGAAGAATGTAAGATGACTCCTAGATCTCTTGAGTTGGACAGCCAGGTTTTACCATCCCATTTACTCAGATAGTGAATTCAACATGGGGAAAGGGTTAGTTTTGGTGGAGGCAAGACAAAGCAAGATGAATGATGGGTTAGATCTGTTTTGAGTTTAAGATGCCTATGGAATATCCAAGTAGAAATGTAATTCTAGTTGGAGCTTAGGAGAAAAATATGAGCTGGAGATAGATACTTGGGAATTGTCAGCATATGTATTGATAATTGTAATTGAGAGCATGAGAAATGGGGAGATTACACGATGAAAATGTCACTTTGAGCCAGGTACAAGACAAGAGCTTGTGAAAGAGACAGAAGGAATGACTGAGAGCAGTGAGTAGACAGAGTGAGGGACTCGTGGAAGCGCACAGTAGCCAGATTTCACACGCGAATAAATAAATCAACAAATCAACTCATGTCTTGAGGCAATGATATTCCAACTGTGTTCTGTTGAAACTCTTCATTAATATTTAATATATTTGAACATAAAAATTAAAAGCCAACAAACTCAGATACGCAGTTTATAACATTTTAAAATACTGAAATCCAGCAAACATCAGTACCAGGTTAACTCTTTTTGTGCAGATGCCAGAATAAAGCCATCTCTGGTAAACTGAAGAGCGCCTTGGTATTTCAAGGTGAGCTGTTAAAGAACTGCTACCATTTCTTAATGTGAATCAGGACTTTCTCAATACTGTGCAACTGAAACAAAATACAGAAATAGGGTCTACGTAAGATAATGTCTGTCTTCTGTAAACCCAGTCTCAAATGCTGTTTATGAAAATAACTTCACTTTTCTTATTGACTTATTAAATTAAATGTTACATACCATTCTTTCTGTTAATATATTGGTTTTCCAGGTGGCTGTCATTTCTAAAAGGTTACAGGGGTGAGGGTCACTGTTCCCTAGTAGAACTTGGCTTATTATCTTTCTGTGGCTCAGCTGCCTCGCCTCAAAGTCAAGTTCTAGAGGCTTAAGTGTATTACATGTACCTTTTTAAATGTGTTATTTTGATAGTAAATTCACCACTAGGACCAGACGGCGTTTGTGTTTGCATTGCTATAGAAAGTTTTGAGAGTTAATATTTCTGTTATCTTAAATGATCCTTACTTTTTTTCATACTGATTCATAAACATAACTGTATACAAATTATCTCTGGTAGAAATTATCTCAAACAAGGGCAACAAGCACAAAATACTCTCTGTATTTGGTTTTAGAATGCTGTGTGGTATATTTGATTTTTATTTCTAGTTTAAATTAAAATTAGCTTGAATTCCTTGAGTAGGCACGGCTTGCACTACTTGGGCAACAAATTAGAGCATGTTAGACATTCCAGGAAGAAAAGAGGAGCTACTGGTTTTCAAATTTGGCTCCAACTAATCCATAAAACTTGCAAATCACTTGTGAATTGTCAAATAAACTCTAACTTTTCAACCACCTTTGTTCATATTTTTCTTATGTAGTGATTAATCTTGGTCTCCTGTGGCAGAGCCTTTATTTTAGAATATATTCTGTGCATTAAAATCCCATGTTCTATGTAATAGTATAAAACGGAATGTCACTGTCTATGGCACGTGGCCATCTCACAACAGCTCACAACAGATTTTCACAGCAATGTCATGACCTACGTGTTATTGTTATCCCCATTTTATAGATTTTGTAGAGTCTGAGATTCAGCAAGATTAAGTGATGGGCCAAGTAAGAGACAGGAGGAGTAGAACGCAGGTCCTCTGCCCGCTAATTGTGTTCCCTTCCCACTCCATCGTGTCTGAACTATGAACTGCAGACCTTTTGTAAGAAGGCAGGTACAAAAATTTATCAACTCACGATACTTAACAATCTATCACTTAATGAGAAAAATCGTTCGTTTTCCATTTCACAAAGGTATTATGTCTTTGAATGCTTATCTCCCTGCTTCTCTCCTTTTTTAGATAAAAAACCCCTTTATTTTCATTTTAATTATGCAAGTGGTTCATATATGCTTTCCTTTTTCAAATGTCTTTAAAAGTATAGATAAAGCAAATGTCACCCTTGATCTTTCAGTTCCAGCCCCAGAAATTACTAGTATAATCTATTCCATGTACGTCCCTCCAGCATTTTTATATGCATTTATATACAACATATATGTGCTTATAGAAATAACTAGTTGTTTGGAGGGGAGGGAGTACATAACTTTCATCAAATGGTATGTCTTGTTATAAATTTGCTATTTTTTACCTAATCTCTTGGGAAGATCTGTCCAAGTTGGTACACATAGACCTACCTCATGCTTTTTAGCTTCTTCAGAGTATTACATTTTATGGATGGATGATGGTTTAAGCATTTCCATATTTTTTTCTTACTTTTTGTTCTACCCCCTTCTTTCTGACCTTGATGCTACTTTTTCAAGTATTAGGGATATTCAAGATTGATTAATCATCAGTTAATCAAATCAAATGTTCCACAGTCCCTCTCGTGTCCCTGGGGAGTCAGAATGAACTCTGGATAAATAACTTTTCCTGAAAACTAAAACTGCAAAAAATTTTTAACTGGTCTTGATGAAAATCCTTCTAAATTACACTACACGCAGCAACCAGCAGCATGCTTTGGACGTAGTCATCACTCAGTAAATGTGCTGCATGACCGAACACGCTTACTGTCTTAGAAAAGAGAGGATGCTTAGTGTAAATGTTTACCTTTGCTTAGTGACTTGGTCCACCAACCATCATACAGGGCCACCATCTGGGATGCCTGGAGGACCCCAAGGGTGTGTAGGACAGTTTAAAACCCACAGTGCTGTGCTTTATAGCCTTCAAAGTGGGGAAGAAGGACATATGTTTAAAAAGGAAAGGAGAAATAAGGAGATGCTTAAACTGTGGTGTATCCAGCTACTGTCTCCCTCTTATGCCAGGAGACTTTTGTCACCTTACTGGTGGCTTTGCTTCTGGTCCATCCCCTGCCATTTGGCTGTTCATTCAGTGAAAGATTTTTTGAGCGCCTACAATGTCACAAGGGACTGTGCTGGGCCCTGGAAATACAAAGCTGATAAGACAGAGTCCCTACCCTCAAGAAGCTTATAGTGTAGTGAAGGAGGAAGCATGTATGTTAGCCAATAAGTGCAATAAGACATTAACCTTATCATGGAAGGAGTCATAGCTTCTGGGGAATATACAGAGAGGGGAGATAGTGTCATTGAGGAGGTGGCGTTTGAATGTAAAAGATGAATAGCAGTCCACTTTGAAGATCAGGTGAACGGATGGAGAGCCGAGGAGAAAGCCTCATCACAAGGACAGAGAGATGTGCTCAAATTCAGTTTAATGCCCAGTGGCTTAGCTTGGAGCATCAGAGCAGACAACGGTGGACAGATTCCAGATGGGACCTTGTCTTGTGTTCTCGGCAGTTCTGACTCTTCCTAAAGGGAGTGGAAAGCCACTGAAACCTCAGGGGAGGGAAGTAATGGGACTGGATTTACATTTTAGAAAAAGTAAGTCACTCTGGCCACAGTATCAAGAATGAATTCAAGACTATGTGAGGTGATGGAGGTGTTAACTAACCCTATCCTGGTGATCATTTCACAACATATACATGTATCCAATCATCACGTTGTACACCTTAAACTCACGCATTGTTACATGTCAATTATATCTCAGTAAAGCTGGGGAAAAGAATGGGTTAAAGAAAGGTTCTGCAAGACCAGATTCAGGGTTCAGGGTGGCTTTTTTTTTTTTTTTTCCCAATTGTAACAATCCAGGTAAGAGACAAAAAAAAAAGTGATGCAAAAACAGCTGAACTAAATATGAGAGATGTTCAAGAGATATGTGTTGGGGTGATATTTTGGAATTTTTAGTTTCTCCTTCTTTCCTGGCATTTATTGCTCCTTTCCCTGCCCTGCACTCTCAGCAGTTCAGGCACCAGCACAAATATCCTCTTCCCTGGCTCTCAGGACTGGGTCGTTGCTGTAGTAATGAGAGAGTCAACTCCCTACTTTTGAATTTCTCCCCTCAAATGAGGTTTTTTTTTAAAAGACCCTCCCTCCTTATGTCAAGGAAGAGGAATGGAAGGGAAACGAGACAATGAGAGGGCGGCAAGTATCACCAAGAAGGAGCCCCGAGCACTGCCTCTCCTGCCAACACTGCCTGAGATGAGAGTTTGTGGGACAAATAAGTGAGTCCCCAGAGAGGATGGAGGATCAAAGTGACAGCCCTGCCTCAGTTTCCAAGCCTTGCCTGGAAGTTTCTTGGGGGTCCAGGGTGGCATAGGGAAGCAGCTGAGAAGTTCCCCTGCCTCACTCTCTCTAGCAGGCACAGAAGCCACTGGCAAAGGAACCAGTGAATCGGGATAGAGGGTCACCTGCGTGGATCCGGCACCAACGACCAGACGGACATCTCAGTGGATGCTGGTACAGAAACATGCCAGTGACCAGGGCCAGAGGGAACCCAGCCATGTAAGCGAATGCAGCATCAACAGAAGTGGATAAAGAGCAAGGACCCATACTCTCCAAGCCCCCCCAAGCGCTTGATATGAGGTGAAACTTAATTGTAACCGCAGGGAGGAGGTGGTAGAAGGGAAACTCTGATTGGCTGAGTTTATGTTGAATTGACAAAAACAATGTTTCTGCTGCTATGCAGAATGTATTTTAGAATAAAATTATATTCTTTGCACACTCTAATTGTGGCCTGGGAAAATGTATCCACTAGCAGTAGACATTGCAGGACTTGGTAAATGTCGAGGACTTCTAGGTTTCCAGATTGGGTTTGAAGAAAGATAAATTCTGTTTGGACCTGGTGAGTTTGAGGTACTTCTCCAGAAGCCTCATGGATCTGAAGCTTGGGAGAGAAGTGTAGGCTGAAGAAATGAATTTGAAAGTTACCAGAAAACAGGCTATTGGTGAAGCCATGAGTAGAGGAAATCAAACAGAGGGTGAGGATTACAGGACCGGAGCCCTGGAAAGCCCTGACATGTAAAACGGTGTGCAGAGAAAATGGAATTAGAAAAGAGCCCATGAGGAAAGGTCCAAAATAAACTAGAGAAGAACTAGCAGGTGACACCAGATAATCCAATTGATAGCTCTCATTTAATTTTATACTAAATCAATAGGATCTAGCTCCAGCGTAGTTCATGGATACAAACTAAAATTCTCTGTGACATCTCTTCTCCTTATTATCCAGGAAATGATCTTCCTCATGTCCAAACTCAAGGCCACATTCTGGTTGCCTGAGGATGCCGGGATTCCAACTACAAGGGCCTAATTTGTGTTAAAATGGTGAAGGCTTACTTATTTCCATAGTGTTCCTGCAAGGTAGATCGTACTTCATGTACACGGAGAGCATTTTTGCATGTTATGCCAAGGAGCTGTCAGAACTTTTTTTTTCACTATCTTACCCAATTCCCCTTTTAAGAAAAGAGCTCTCACAAATTATTTTCAGAGATTAAGACTAAAATAATTTGTTCTTTTTTTTTTTTTTTTAAATAAATTTATTTATTTATTTATTTATATTATTTTTGGCTGTGTTGGGTGTTTGGTGCTGTGTGCGGGGTTTCTCTAGTTGCAGAGAGCTGGGGCTACTCTTTGTTGCGGTGCGCGGGCTTCTCATTGTCGTGGCTTCTCGTTGCGGAGCACGGACTCTAGGCACGCAGGCTTCAGTAGCTGTGGCACGTGGGCTCCGTAGTTGTGGCTTGCGGGCTCTAGAGCGCAGGCTCAGTAGTTGTGGCACATGGGCTTAGCTGCTCCGCAGCATGTGGGATCTTCCCAGGCCAGGGCTGGAACCTGTGTCCCTTGCATTGGCAGGCGGATTCCTAACCACTGCGCCACCAGGGAAGCCCCAATAATTTGTTCTTTTGACCTGTGCTTCTTATTTCTAGGCATTGACAACTATATACATCCATTATTCCCTTATTACCCTGGCTGCTAGGAAGCTCAAGACCAGATTTTGGGCTTAATTGCTGTAGGGTTCCTCAGATAGGTGTTCTTAGAAATCTAGGTTTTTTTCTTCCTTTTGGCCCTTACTTATTTGTTAGTGTTCCTGTTTTTTTGATCAGTAGTTTGGTTTTGTTATACTGGCCTGATGGTACCCATATATATATATATATATATATATATATATATATATATATATATATATATATATATATATTTTTTTTTTTTTTTTTTTTTTTGTGGGGGGCTGCGTTGGGTCTTCATTGCTGCACAGGATTTTCTCTAGTTGTGGCGAACAGGGGCTACTCTTCGTTGTGGTGTGCAGCCTTCTCATTGCGGTGGCTTCTCTTGTGGCAGAGCACAGGCTCTAGACGTGTGGGCTTCAGTAGTTGCAGTGCGTGGGCTCAGTAGTTGTGGCTCGCGGGCTCTAGAGCGCAGGCTCAGTAGTTGTGGTGCACGGGCTTAGTCGCTCCGCGGCACGTGGGGTCTTCCCGGACCAGGGGTGAAACCTGTGTCCCCTGCATTGGCAGGCTGATTCTTAACCACTGCGCCGCCAGGGAAGTCCTGGTACTTATATTTTTATAGTAAGCTACTTCAAATCTTTTTCTGAGTTTGGCAAGAATTAGAATAGCTACAAAAAAATAAAAGCTATGTCATCATAATTTTGCAGGGTTTTTTTAACCTGTATGTCTAAGGCTAACCATTGGTCTATGTTAGTAACTGTCTTCATTTATTAGTTGCAAAGTTCATTCTGTTGAATAATTCAGAGAATCTTTTTTTCTCTATAGTCAACCCATATATTAACAATAGCAAAACTTAAACATGTGATTGCTTTATGTTATAGAGCATTTAAGAAGACAAGGTAACCCCAGTGAAGTGATAAAATTAGCTTTCCTCTTTTGTCTGTTAGCTCTGCTTATCTGTCATGGCACGTTGGTTAGAATAGTGGCCACTAATCTTATGTCATTGATATAAATTTTTTTCTCCATATCTCATGTCAGAGCTGATAACAAGCTTCTTGCTCTGACTGTTGAACTATCATGAGCAAGAACTCAACAAAAATAAATAATAGCATATGTACGGTGCTAGGTTCATAACTGTGGGCATGCTTTCATTTGTCACATCTTTTGGACTATCACGTCTTTTTTAGGTGTCAGGATCTACTTTTACCATCACCAGTGAGGAAGATACAAGGCTTGCCTCCAAGGTGAAGACGGAACGATTGAAAGAGACTATGTCAAGACAAAATTTTTCCCCAAGAGTCCTGCCAAAAATTGCTACTAAGTTAACCTTTAAGCCACATATGCCAGGTTAGAATGCAGTCACCAATCACCATTGCTTTAATTCTCCCAACTTACATGGCGCTGAGCCACCTGAACTGAAAGTTGGATGAAACTCTCCTTTGAATAAGGCTCATCACAGGACTTAATGTAGCCTGGTTCCTCAGCCAATGCCTGCTAAATACCAGCTTGGACCCCAACAAGGAGAAAAAAGGTCCAAACTCTCCTTTTGGCTAATGATTTGATTGTCAAACCAAGATGTCTCAAACCTATAATTCTAGTTTTAATTGACTGCAT
This sequence comes from Balaenoptera musculus, assembly GCF_009873245.2. NCBI lineage: Eukaryota > Metazoa > Chordata > Mammalia > Artiodactyla > Balaenopteridae > Balaenoptera > Balaenoptera musculus. The sequence continues at coordinate 61,670,720 of NC_045787.1, read as the reverse complement.
TCTGTTTGAAAGAGCAATAGCTTCAGGGGAGGAGAGTAAGAACTTTTATTAACCACAGAGTGTGTATTGGGCCCTGGACATGTCAGGTCATTTGGTCCTTAAAACAGCCCTGGGAAGGGCAGTAGTGGCTCTGCTTCACAGAATAGCACCCAGGGACCCCAGGAAACCAGTGGTCACCCAACGCCATATAACTAGCAAAGAGTGGAATCTAGTCTGAACTCAGATGGGCTTAACTCCTTTTTTCCTCTAAGAGGCATGTTTTTCCTTGCCAACCTCAACAATGAGAGAAAAAGAGGCAGAAAGATAATCTAAAAAATGGAGTGACTGCTTACTTAAGAGGCTGTAACAAGATTGGAGCTTGGTGGCTATTGCTAGAGTCTCCAGGGCAGGGTCCTTAGGAAGATTCCTAAATTGCTGACCGTGACTCATTCAGTCCTTTTTGTTGCCTGATTTATCATCTGATCCTAAGACTGTGCTGTAACTTTGGGGTGAAAAAAACAAAGCTAAGAATCCATACAGTATTCACAGCTCCCATCTAATGCCTTGATTCCTGAGATGCCTACTTTATACAGAATGGGGGAAACGCATACAAGGAAGTTGCATGCCGTGATTGAACAACACTCCAAATACAGCTTCCGACTTGTGCCAGGACAGACTAATTCATGTGGACTCAGAGGAGCCTCAGGGACAGATTTTTGGAAAAGCAGGCCTTGGGGTTCTGGAAGCTTAGTGCTCTTACTACAGAGCACTCCTGTTCCTGTCTCCTCTTCCCTCTGGAAAGAGTCCCGGGGTTGCTGGAGTCGGGGTCAAATGAGGGGTCAGTAGTAGCAAAGGTGATGACACTCCCTCATTCCTCCGCCTAGAGAACCTTCTTAGCCTTTCCCCAGACATGTTCTCTAGTAAAGAACTCCTTCCACTTCAGCCTTGCTGGGATCCACAGATTTCAAAATGAAGATTTTGGTTCCGCCTTGTCCAAACACTGAGACCGTTTTCGTTGCAGACTGGGAGCTGGCAGCGGCTCTTCAGAGCCAGGATATGTAGAATTCCTTAAAAACATGCAGCATGGAGCAGCATGAAAACCTTAGAAATGCTTTTGAGAATCAACTTAATCTTCCAGCTCTGAAACCAGCTACGTGATGATGGGGGCTTTTGTTTTCTTTGCAGAGCCTGGGCTCCCTTTGAGAAAACTGACAAATTTGTAAATGTGGTAAAGATAACACTTTTCAATAAGCTGTTATTTCTCCCTCTTTATTATTTGGGTCAAAGAATTTTTTGAATTCATTCCAATTCTTTTCACTTTGTGTATCAGGAAAAACAGTCATAGCAAGAAAGACTTGACCAATATATTCTTTTCATATCACAAATTCTCAAAGTTTTTTTTTTCTGAGAGGAATGAAAGTAATTTTATTCGTTGTTGGGTTATGGTCAAGTACTTGCAAATGACATGTTTTTTTCCATGAAATAAGCGCTTTCTGATCTACCTGATTGCAATACTTAAAATGTCATGCATCCAGTGGCGTCCCGTCTAAAATGATTTGTTGTTACTGCTAAAGATGATTTTACAAATATCCCTCCAAGTGACAACAGAAAGCAGACATGAACTGATTTTTTTAAATTAGAATTTTGTTAGCCTTATGTTTTGGATTAAGAAAGAGATGTGGTCAGTTAATGGTTTTATTCCATTTTTATTGCAAACAAGAATGAAAAAGAGAAAAAATATTTCCACACTGGATTCCCCTTGAATGAATTCAAGCAAAGTTCATTACTAGTGATTTTGCATCTGGCAAAGGTGTAAAATTGTGCCGATAGAGGTGTCGATTTGCTCCAATTCAGCAGGGCCCAGCCCTTTGGTGGGCAGTGCTGGCCTGGGAGAAGTGGCCTTCTCTGCACATCTGTTAAGTCCCAGGGGCTTCTGGGGTTTGGTCAGAAGCTCATGCTAAAAACGATCTTTTTCCCCACCAGATTCTAGGTAGAAGAGGTATGTCATCCACTATAAACGATGACTGGATCATTTCAGACTCTGACAATACGAGCCACGTCTTAGGACTATGCAGTTCTTCCTGACATTTCCTTCCATGAACAATTGCACACAATTCCACACACTTGTGTTTGCCATTCAGTGTTCTTCATACACGTGGGACCTGCCAAAATCTTTAACGCGCCCTGCAACTCTGCTTCTGACAGGTCCCTCATCGCCCCAGGCCCCCGTTTCCTCCTCTGCAAATGAGGGAAATGCTCTATAACTCCTTCCAACCTCTTCTTCCATCTCTAGAATATTCCATTAAGAGGACAGGGTTAAGAATCATTGCTTCGAAAGAAACTCTAAGGTTTCTATCACCTGAGGGCAAAGGTGGGCCTGCAAGTCATTTATTGTCTCAAAAAATTAAGACCTTTCTTTAAACATAGACCTACCATATGATCCAGCCATTCTACTCCTAGCTACTTACTCAAGAGAAATAAAAACATGTCTGCACAAAGACTTGTACAGGAAGCTTTATTCCCAAAAACCCCAAACTGGAAACAACCCAAATGCCCATTAATAGATGAAAGAATAAGCAAAATGTTGTACATCCATACAATGGATTACTATTGAGCAATATAAAGGAACAAAATGACACATGCAATAACATAAATGAATCTCACTGTGCTGAATGAAGGAAGCCAGACACAAGGCTACATACTGTATATTCTGGTTATGTAAGATTCTGGAGAATGCAAACTAATCTACTACAGTTACACAAGGCAGGTCAGTGCTTGCTTGTGGACTGCAGAAGGGTACAAGGGATCTTTTTGTGGAGGGAAATGTTCTGTATTTTGATTGTGACGGTAGTTTCACAGGTGGATGCAACTGTCAAAGCTCATCAAAATGCGCACTTTAAATGAATACAACTCATGTAAATTGTTTCTCAAAGTTATCAGGGAAAATTGTTTTGTAAGCTCTTGACTGTTCAATCTGAGGCTTGAAGAAAATACATAATGGGCAGCGGATAAAGTTTTGAGGGGCCATGATATCAAAAAAGGATTGATAAACCCAAAATATTCTTAAACATTCTGGAAAGCCCTTTAGTTTCTGGGCAGCATGTATGAATTTGTAGGAAAAGAATTTATCTTCTGATTTCAGGTAAAGCCCAGAACAAAGAACTGCCTTGGGAGCTAAGCAAGGTATGTTGCTCCACGAACAAAGGCAAGTACATGGTGGTGCGCAGCTTCCTGTCTTTGCAGCAAGTCAGGCTCCTTCATACCGATTTCTTCCTTCACTCTGCCCGAGGTGGTATTTACGGGTCTACTCAGGAGTGGATTCCATTCTACTTTTTGAATGTCTATTCAGAAAAACTAGAAAGCTGTAGGGCATATTCTTCCTTTATAGGCTACATGGGGCGACCGATTTTAGTTGGCACCACTTGTAGAATCACAGGATGTGAGATTTGGAAGGAACCTCAGAGATTCTCCTGTCCAACTTCCCAAAGGAGGAAGCTGAGGCCCAGAGAACGTAAGTGACCCGCCTGAGAACACAAAGCACAAGCAGGACTAAAAATCACTGCTCTCCGGGAGTCTCTCCACTTTAATACAGTGGCTCCTCACGTATTGAAAAAGTACAACCCAAAATCTCTAGCCAGATCCTAAATCCGAGCTTAATTAGCCTGCTGCATCTTTATTTTTTTTAATTTTTAAAAATTTTTTATTTTTTTTAATGAAAGCTATAAAGTGGTTGGATTCTAGCTGAGAGAAAAGCAGCAAATTCTCAGTTCTGGCCTACTGTGAGGAAATGTAAGGAGCAAACCTCGGCACGGGAATGAATGCAAGGCATTTATGATTCTTGTAGAACTTGGCAGCAATTACAAAAGCCTGTTCCATGGTGGAAATGACCATGTTAAATTTCCATTCTTATTTGCATTTGCAGAAATAGAATAAAATTATTTCTTGGGTAGAAGCATTCTCTGTGACTGGGAAGTGCTTCTTGTTCGTTACCGCTCCTTTTACTCTTCATGTATTTCCCCTTGATCGCTGTTGAAATAGCAGATATTTCATACAGAGAGAACATTCATCACAGCAGATTCTTGACTGCAGTTGAGTCAGATTCTGCCGTCAGAAGCAGCCACTGCCAGGGAGTAAATTAGGCCTTTCTGGAAGCTCCACTACCACCCAGTCTAATATGGCTTTAATTTCCAAACTACAGTTTGGCAGTTTGGCAACCTCCTCTTCTTGCATCTGACCCCTTGGCGCCTGGGCAGGCATGGGGTTTCACGGGGCCGAGACGTCCCCTCGGGGGTCGTGAGGTTGCTTCCCAGTGGTATCTGGATGGCACTTGCCAGCTGGTGCTGGTGCAGGGGAGACAAAGATGATAGCGGTGTAACTTAGCATGGCCTTGGCCCTTTGGTTGGCCGGTGCACTGGTAACATGTTTTGCTCTTCCCGCAGACTCTGCAGAAGGTCTGTTGTAGAGTTTGGTAGAATGACTAGGACAGTAACTTCTGGAAGAAGACTTCGGATTGTTGGAATCACCCCAAGCCGAAGAAGCAACATCGGCGGCCCCTGCTTCTGTGGGGGGGCTCCTGGATCACCAAGCGACGGCACGTCCTGGGGGTGTCGGCAGTGCTGGGGCCCACCCTTCCCCGTGGTGGTGTTTCCTGGGTCACTCTGTCTTGTCCTGAGGGCCATGCTGTGCCGTGGCTGCGGGACACACCTTTCGTGTGTGGGCACCGTGGGTGGGCAGGTCTGACCCTGTACCCAGTGCCTCCTGCCACTGAGCACCGTGAGGGACAGGCCCCCTCACACTGCCGACACCTGTGCGTCCACGAGGGCATCTGTCAGCGCTGAATTCCTTGTTGAGCAAGTGGATAATAAGGTACTGGCCTTAATGGTCTAATCAAACCAGTGTAGCAGTGACACAAGAAATCATTGAAAAACTGTGGGAGAAGAGCTGAAACTTTCTCTAGAAAGTTCATTAATGACCAGAATAGATTATATAATCTACATACAATCATGGAGAATTGAGATGGGTACTTGAAAAAAAAAAAACAACGAAGAACACATATTCTCCCCACCTCCTCTAATCCTTTGAATTTAAATCATTCCCATCATTGAGGTCAAAGGTGTTTGGGCCACCTGAAGTACAGAATTAATTTTCTTCTCCATTTTCTATTGATTTATTAATTATAAATGTAGTCTTTTGGTTACCTAAGAGACAGGAATACAATTGCTATTTCAAGTCACTTTTACTTTCTATTTACTATTTTTTTTTTTATCAGCACACAAGCATGTTCTAGTGTCTCTTACCTTTAAAAAAAAAAATCCACCCTTAATCCTTAGACCTATCAGTTGATTTCTCCCCTCTTCACTGAAAAACTTCTGAAAGAATTGTGGGCTCATGAATTATCTCCATTCTTATCTTTCCATTTGTTCTTCAGACTTCTCCACTCTGGCTTCTGCCCACACTGCTCTGCCAAAAGTGCTCTCTCCAAGGTAACCAGTAACCTCTATGTCGTCCTTTCTGGGGAACATTTCTGAGTCCTCATCTTCCTGGAATGCTCCTTAGAGGACCATCTGAGAATCCTTCTACTGCACACGGAAGAAAAACCAACTCAAACTGTGGCAAACAAAGCAGTAAGTTTATAGTATGGTTTCTTTAATAATTTTCTCCCCTCCACTTCTCCCTTCTTACTGGCATTAATCAGATATTAGATTAGCTGAATCGATCCTCTATCTTTTCTATCTCCTTAGCTGTTTATTCAGCTCTAAGAGTTCCTCGCCTATCTTTTAAACCTTGTATTGCATGTGTAATGTCAGCTGTCAGAGTTTTTGTTTCTCAGTGTCATCCCTTGTTCTCAGATGGTTCCTTTTTATTGCAACACATTCTTGTTTCATGGATGTAGTATTTTGCCTTACTTTTCTGACAAAATTAATTTTAATTTTTCCTACTACTTCCTGAATTGTCTGTTTTCTGAGTTACCTTGTTTGTTTTGGTCTCTGTCTATTGTGTGGGGACTTTCCGAAAATGTGTGTGACTCAAAGCAGTCTGTTCATATTCTACAGGGAGACCCTGGGAGCTCTAGGGGACCAAGAGGGCAGAGCTGGTGGACTGGTGGCTTTGGGGGTAGGTTGATTGGGTGGGAGGCCAGCTTTGTCATTTGATAATCTCCATCTCTCCTCACACCCAAATATTAACATGTGCTGGTCTTTTCTCTGGGGTGATTTAGTTTCTCCGGAAAGGGATCTTCCAGACTCCTCTGGGAGGGTATAGATGCCTAGCTGAGAGCCATCTCAGAACCAGGCAGGAGGAGGAGGCCAGGGGCCTTGTGATTCTGAAGGTAGATTGTAACTCGATCCTACAGTGTTCAGCATTACCTCTGCCCGCCTCTTGGACTGCTATTTGAGTCTAGATCTTCCCTGGCTCAGTTTATCCAGGGAATGAACTTCTAGACTCTTGCTGTGGGAAAGGAGGGTCTGGAAGGTGGGGGGAGGGAAGGTCTCTTGCTCCTGTTTGAGACTCCCACCACTCTCCTTCTTTTCACCTGATACCTCCCCCCCACCTTTCACAGAACACAGCGCCCCCCCAGTGGTGCCACACCCCTCAGGACTCGGCCGGCCCCTCAAGTGTCTCACTGCACACTCTCAGGTCAGCTCCCTCCACTCACTTAAGCCATTTACCTCCCATACATCTTTCAAAGGCTGGACATTTTTTGTCCATAATTTTCTCCTCTTTTGTTCTTTATTCCTTTACTGTCATGTTAGGGCTTTAGGAGGGAGTATCAATAAAGGCATGTTTCAAGCCACCATATTTAACTGGAAGTATGTTGGCATTCTTTATAACTTCGGATTATATTTTGATTCTTTAGGTCTGCCTTTCCACAGAAAGTCAAAATTGAAATTCTGACTTTTTCAGCTTCACCCAGTTCTTTCTACAAAGAGTAAACATGAAGGTAAGGATTTTTGTTGTTAATTTAAAATGTTGCCTGTTACGTAATATTCATTTTGTGTCATGTAAGTAAAATTATGTTCTATTGAAGAAGGAAATCTATATGGTTATTGCTGCTTTTTCAAATTATCCAGGAGCATCTATTCTACTCTCAGATGTCCTTGCTGCTAAGTTACTCAAATCTTTGTAGTTCTTTGTGAAGGATTTTGGTATCAGATCTTCCGAGTAATAATAGCTAACATTCATATATGTGCCAGGCACTCTTCTGTGCACTCATTTAACCCGTACAACAACCATATGAAGATGATATCATTATTTGTCTCTCCCTTTGGAACACAAAACTGAAGCACAGAGAGTAATCTGTCCAAATTCACATGGCTAGAGTCTCAAGAGTCCTTGCTCTTCACCACTATGCCATGCTCTGTTGCAAAATCTTTTTCTTCTATCTGATGAAATTTCTAAAGATTTTCCCACCTACTTCCCCAGAGGAAACTTACAATATTAAAACACCTAGAGATAGCGTTTAAAACACACACACATGCATACACACACAGAGCCAATTAAAGGAAGCTGTGTAGACCGGAAGTCTGAGATGAGTTGGTTTTTCCATTGGAGCACTAAATTTGGCTCTGATTTACTGTCAACTAATTTTAAAAAGTGAAATGTTAGATTATATGGTTCTCATTGTTTTGTAGAGCAAGCATGCACATTATTTTGCAGAGAAAAAAGTTTTTGGCAACTGAATTCTAGAAGCAATTTCTAGAATGCTAATAAAAGAACTCTAGGGTTTTTAAAAAGCTTTTTATTGGAAATGTAATACATAATCAGAAAAATACAAAAGCAGAAACACATAGCTTACTGAATTATTATAAAGCGAACCCCCATCTCACCACTACCCTGGTGAGGAAAGAAAAGCTTAGCCCCACAGAAGCCCTCTGTATGCTCCTTTCTGGTCATGAAGCTCTGCTCTCCCCAAACGTACCATTATCGTGACTTTTGTGCCAATCATCTTTTTTTTCTTTCTTTTAGTTTAACCACCTAAATAATATCCTAAATACTATAGTTTTGCGTATTTTTTTTAAAACTTTGACTGGAATCATGTATTAGATATTTTTGCTTTTTGCTCAACTTTATGTCAGTGAAATTCATCCAAATTATTTTGTGTAGCTGTGTTCATTTTTATTCTATAGTACTCCATTGTCTAACTATACCACATTTTAGGGATATACTACAACTGTCCATTCATCAGCTGATGGACCCTTGGGTTGTTTGGTTGTTGGCTATTAGGAAGAATGCTGCTATAAGCATTCTTGCATATGTCGTCTGATTCAAGGATACACATATTTCAACTGGGTCATTGGGTGACCATATTTTCCTTATGTCTCTTCCCATAATGTTCCATCTATACATGTCTATATCCAAATTTCCCCACTTCATAAACATACCAGTCATAGTGGAATACAGCCCACCCTAATGACCTTATTTTAACTTGATTATCTCTGTAAAGACCCTATCTCCAAAAAAGGACACATACTGAGGGTCAGGACTTCAACATATGAATTCTGAGGGACACAACGAAGTTGGCCATACTAAAACAAGGAACAATTCTAGAAAGAGGACAGTTTGTGCATAGGCCCTAAGGTAAGAGAGAGATTATACACAATGCTAGAGCTCAGTAAGCCATGAGGCTGATAGGAAGGGCCAGATCACATTCAGCCTTATAGTCCATAGGAAGGAGATTCAGATTTTATTCTAAGTGTGATGGAAAGTAACTGGAGGGTCTTATGCAGTGGAGAGACATGATCTCACCACTTTTGAGTGGAGGATAAGTTGGAAGGAGACAAGAGTGGCAGTGAAAGATCAGTTAGGAGGCTACTGCAGTATCCTACTTGAGAAATGAATGTGGTCTGGACCAGTGTAGGGGTTAGGGACAGAGAAAGCAGTGGATGTATGCCAGATGTAAAATGGAGTTAGGGTTGATAGGACTCGTTGGATATGGAGGATGAGGGTGAGAAGGGCAGCAAGGATAACTTCCAGGTTCCGAATTCCAGAACTGGATGAATTAAAAAAAAAAGAAAGAAAGAAAAGATAAAACTGAGAAGGATTGGGTCCAGGTTTTAATAGAGTAGGAGTCAAGGGAACCATTTTGGACATGTTATACTTGAAATTGCATGAAGCATCCAAATGAAGAGATCACGGGGCAGCTGAATACATACAGATCCAGTGTTCTGAGAAGAGGTATAGGCCAGATAAAATTGGGAATCATTATGACACAAATGTCATTTAGAACCATGGGGAAAGGTGAGACTAAGAAGATAGAGAAAAGGGTTATGAAGAAAGTCTAGAAATATTGCTTATAGTGCAGTGAAAGAATTGCTGGAGTTGGGGAGATAATATTCTACGTATTACCTTCTGATGATTCACCTTAATGCAATACCAAAGCTTAGATAACGTTAGAGAAACTCATAATTGAAATGTAAAAACCTTTCAGCAAGTTCTGGGTCACAGTGAATTTATTGTTGCATCTTCTGATGGTTGTTGGAAGAGTTAACCTTCTGTTTCAAAAACCTGGCCCTGACCCACACACTTGCCCGGATAGGCCATCCTATTTCAGACAAGAGGTGGGTCACAAAGTGGCCTGTAGGTAAGACCAGAGAATTTTTAAATTGAGATTTGAGCCACTGGAACACTTGAACTTTTACGTAAAGAAGATTCCAGAGGTTTGGGTCTTTAAGCATGAAAAAGATCATTTTGGCCTAAAACATTTATGGGATGTTTTTGCCAACTGGACTACTTCCACCATAGAGCCATAGTGTGGCTTTTGCATAATGTAATTTTGAATAAGATTATATTGCAAAATGCCCATGTTGGCTACTTTCCCTCATCTCACTCCTCTCCCAAGTCAATAATGTTAATTTACTGTTCTAGCTTAAATATATATTTACACACTGTAGAATATCTGCAAAATAAAATAATTCAGAGTAGTGCTTATTCTAACTCTTTCATTAAGAAGTTTTAGGAATAACTGATTGATTCCTGCTAGACTTCATTTTCTTTCCATTGGAAAATGGTTACAAACAACCTAAGGTTTCTTTGAGGTTTGCCAATCTATCATCTTCAATTACACAAAACATCTGTCAGTGGAGGAAGTTCAATGCCCTTGGGGATGAGTAACTTTTTAATTGTTCTTGGTGGTAAACTATTCTGACAGAAATTGGCCAGTGGCTTTAGTTGCTTAAGGCTTTTCCTCAAAAACCATTATCATACTCATAGACTTGCTATAACTTGATAAAAGGACTTTTAAATATTATTTCAATATAAAAGGCCTCCAGATAACCACAGAGATAGACTAAGACATTTATTCAGGGTTGAAACAACTCAACCTGGCTGCAGTCACCGGGAATTTTCTAGCTCTAGAAGCACATGAATACAGATAAGCTGCTGAGGCTAAGAGAACACCCCAGCATCTGAAATTCTTGAGACATCACTGGAAGTGAGACAAATAATGGTCTAGGAGTTTTTATGTGGGGATATATATGTCCCCATGACTCTCCCTGCAGGAACTACGCTCTGGGGAACAAAGTTCCTAAATCCACAGAGCATAATAGCACTATGTTACACCTAAAGCACTTCAAAGGAATCTGCTATGTAACTCATTCATGTCTTAAAATAAGTTGCCTCTGAAGAGATTTGAACTTAATAGCTTTTTTTGGACTGACTTTACTTGAATATTATTTGAAGTTGCATCTTGATGTCTTTGATACTCTTTGTTTTTATTCTTCTTGAAAATGTTTAGTGATCAAGTGTTTCTCTGGCACATCTCAACATAGGAGACTCAGGCCTAGTTTTAGCCTAGAATGAAGTGCTCTTCTCCAGACCATCTGAAGCGCCACTTGCACCTTACAGGGTTAGGGTTAAGAGGAAGTTGAAGATGCTGTGGGAGATAATTGGGTGGGGCAGTGTTTAAAGCAAAGCTCCCTGCCACTCAGTAGTTGTCACCCCAGACACGTTTAATATCTAACCCTTTTCTTGTGCCTCATTTGAATTGTGAAGATTAAATCAGATTCTGTGATTCTTCCTTTCATGTCTTGTTTTCCTTTCAATGTTCTGATTAAGAATGTTGACAGACAAGGAGGGCCAGACACATACTGCCTATGTGCTTTCCAAATGAACATACTTGACGGAATTTAGATTATGATGAGGTCTAAGAACAGCATTTTAGAAACGTGCAGGTGGAAAGGCATGAGCTGAGCATGAAAATGCAGATACTAGAGGTAGACTTAGGAGACCAAAGTTGGCCCACAGAACGCCCTGTGGCATTGGTGCACGATTTCCTTAACCAGCATGGAGCCAGGAAGCCCAGGACTCTACCGCAAGGCTTGGCCATTGGAATTGGTGACAGGGAAGAAAGATGCGTAATGTCCTGAGTATTATGAAACCCTCCACAGCAACAGGAACAGCAGGTGGAAGAGGCAGGAATGAGGGAAAGTAGGAAGTGAATGTGATTAGAGGACGGACCCGCTTGAACTCTGTAGAAGAATTAATGGGTCAGCAGTCTGTCAGAGGTTAAGCTGACAAATAGTTGAGTTCAGAGAACGATGAGAGCACAAAACTGGTGAGCTCTTGTGATCAAGCAAGATTATTAGTAGAGATCTGGAGAATATGTTAGCAGTGAGGAAGAACTAAGTTTCTGGTGAGCAACAAGTTGTGGGTCTCTGTGGGAAAGGTATCCACTTGGCACTGGGACAGAGCGCTTGGGAAACGTGCTTAAACTTCAGTAACTAACAGAATGCGATGGTATTCTGGTGGGTTTGCACCAAAGAATTTTAAACCTCTTCCACACAGACTCCTGTAGCAAAAAAATGAAGTTTCAACCAGTTTACAGAGCTCAGCAAAGGTCAGGATGAACGACGGAATCACAAAGGACTAAGGAATTCCACAGGGCCTAGATTTCCAGGAGAGGTTTTCTCCTGTCTTGGTAAGTCACCCAGTAAGCCCATTCCAAACCAGCCACAGCATGATTTTCACAAGGGTGGACTAGGGTGTACTGTGTTGAGAGCTGAATTAATGTATTAACTAACTCATTTTGAGGCAGAAGGTGATTCTATCAGTTTGGCTAAAGCACTTCTATTAAGTCCATTCTCTAAACTCTCACAGAAAAACTATCTAGTAATCAAAGCCCTCTGTTTAGTTTCAGATATATTTATGGAGGGAATACATGGAAGAAAGGCCCTTCCTTGGGAGAAATGTCTCCCTTAATCTCCCCCAATTTAGATGATCACAAATTGACTGCTAAAATGAAAGGCATTTAAGGACCTTCCAACTTTGGAGGTCAACATTTCTAAACCATATTTTGTTACAAACAGTGGTCGGGAAGAGGCAGAAGTACAGGGGTGGAGAGTCTGAATCCTGTTCATCATGTTGTAACAAATGCACAACTTGCTATGCTCCTTCTTATTAGAAATGAAGTGACATTATATACCACCATTGCTATTTTAAACAAACAAAATGAGCTTAACTCAATAAATATCTTTTATTAAAGAAAAAAAGGAATATTGTTAAGCACCAAAACTGTATGTTGTTATATTGCATGTACAAGAAGAGAAAGGTGATTGCAATACTTAGTGTACAAGTACTTTGAAGTCGTGGGTGTAAAAAACATGAAATACAAAGCGATACAATAATTACAATGCAGAAAGTTGCACTAAAGAGCAAAAGGCAACAGTCAAAACCATTATTGGAGATTTCATAGTATTGCTCTAAATGCTTGCTTAGTTTTTTTTCTTTGTACTTTTAATACTTTAGAATGTTAACTGAGCATATTTAAGTACTGTAAATTTGCAAGAGTTGTCACTTACAATACATTTTGCACACTGTCCATTTAGTGTAACGGTGTTAAAGCCATCCTGAAAAGCCAAGCACAGTGTGCTAGTGTTTTGCTTAATATTGCACAAAGCTAGTAAGTGGTGAATTGGTTTGCCATTAAAATTTTCATTTAACCAGAAAGGCTAAAAGAACATATCAGTTTCATTCACCCTAATGGGCTTTTATTCATGCAAAAGGATCTGTAGCCTTCGATTTTTCATAAATTATATATTATGGTTTCACACTTTGCAAGACATATAGTACAATAAGAAATTCAATGGAACAGTGGGGATTCTGTCCAAGTCGAAGAAGTCAGAAGTCACTTGCATGGGTTGTACTGTCTACCCTTCTTTGGTCACAAATGAAGGGAAAATGTCATCTTGTGATTATGAAGAATTCTTAAAACCAATATAATTAGTACTCGGAAAAGCTGGAATAACCTGTTGCACTCTTTGATAGTTAACCATAGAACATGCAAATTAAAGAAAAAAAAACTTCCCTTGTTAAAACTGAACTCTTTAACCAACACCCACACCTTTTTAGTATACATCTCAAATCACTTACCACAGACTTTCCTTAACTCACCAGTTGGAGCCTCTCTTAGTCATACCTGACCAAAAAACCCAAAACTTTCTCTTAACCCTCAAAATAAATGACTGCTTTGAGATTCAGCATAACATTGATAAAATATTTAATATATCAGCCTCAGAAGTATTTCCTGTACATGCACCTTACAGTGGCATAATAAATGTGTCTGGAGAAGGGGAGAGACACATGAATTTGGATTTCCATCAATTAAGTCCCTCAAATACCAAGCTGAACATTTACTGTGGGTAAAACAGAAAATTTTAGAATGAACATATCTTTGAAATAATTCAATGGGCAAACATTTATAACAGACTGACAGACACACACACACACACACACACACGGAATCCAGACTCCCTTTTGCCTTTAAAAATCCTTTACATAGATGATAGTTTAGGCAATAATATAAACTCATTTTGTAGGAAAAACTTTTAAATTAGACTATATTTATAGGATAAAAAATACCATTGCTTCATTTTACAAAGCAATTAAGCAGAGACTTTAATGTGCTTTAAATAAAGAGCACTTTGCAGCAAAGTTCAGAAATAACTACTGAATTGTTCAGTAGCACTAAATGAATGCAACATGCTCCAATAGTAAGGTGCTTCTACTTTCTTACCTCTCTTCCATCTAAAAATCAATCTTGTGGTCAATCCTCTAACACTAAGCATAGTTGTTCTTCTATGCTAAGCAATAAATGGGAAATAAAATCTATTTAAAATGCACATTTAATTTTATATTATTTAAATTCAGTGCAAGAGTTAGGTAAAACTTGTTCAGGTTTCTGCTTTCACTATCAAATGGATGCATGTTAACAATGCATCTGCCACAGTTTTTAAATGTTTTACAGCTGTTCAAAAAGACTTTTTACAAATAACCTGGTATAAGTATATGAAATTTCAACTCCCTGATAAGGCCTTTAGGGACCCATTAGCACTCTACAGGTTGGTATCTGATGTTAAGTACATAATAATTAACTTATAAAGGTTAAAAAAACAAGCTTGTATTTAGTGAAAGAAAAGCTTTCCTTATGCACACACGCAATGAACGTAATTTAAAAATGGAGTCTTAGGGAATGTATAAATTTAAATTGTATTAATTGTATACTGGTCCCATTCCGAACAGAGAGGGTACTGCCCATTGATTTTTGTCCCACTGATACAAGAGTTTTAATTCTTAGTGTCTGCTATGGCCAAAGTATGCTTTACAATCTAACACATCACATTTTATGACATAGAGACGTCATGCCACATGTTAACAAATATTGCTACATAGTTCAGCTTCGTAGAAACAAGGCTCCCCCCACCCCCATTATACAGAGTAGAAAATTTTCTGTGGGTTCGCATAATGAGAAAAGCCCCCATATTCTCACTGTGGAAATACTACACCTGATCAACTGTTACAGCTGTGCATTTTATAGAACTGTCTCAGTTCCACAATGAAGAACTAAAGAATGATTGTTTTTATACTGCTCACAAACTCAATAAGCCTATAAAATATACATGAAGTGAGCAATTCTCATCTTTTAAAATTCCTCTTTAGCCAGGTATTTCCTCCTCAGACTGCTACCCTACAGTACCACCAGGATTTTAAATCATTAGGAATACCTTTTCTATACAGGCCACATTGATTATATATACATAATTTTAGTTGTATTAGTAGAAGAAATATTCAAAATTGACATTCAAGTGAGCAGTAACATTAACCACCAAACATCCAAGTCATCATCTACTTGTTTCCCTATTTTAAGTATACTGCAGTTGAGACGAGATTGGTAAATTAACTTCTAAATTGATTCAGCATAAGCAAGCAGCTGTTTGTAGATTCTTGATACAGAAATGATACATTAACAGAAATATAACTGTCAAGTATTTTAAACCATATAAGTAGTACAGGCAGATTTGGAACTGGAAACATGATCATATATAAGTACCATCATAACAATATATACAAATTTTATACTAAGGACAAAGATGCTCATTTTATTAGGGGCAAGGATAAGAAGGAAACCATGCTTATACAATTTTTGTTGGGCTCTGAAACTGCTTTTTAATTATCATGTAGATTCAACTGGACACATGGACTGTAGTTATCTGAAATTCTAATATTTGTGAGAACTCCAAAGGTTGATGACCTACAGTAACATGTAATTTTGTGGAAGGAGGAACCTGAATCCAGAGGAAGGGAAGTGGATGTGCTGGAGAGAAAGTTGCTACCAGAGAATGAGCATAGGGGTTGCTAGTGAGGCTCTACAAGTGTGAGGACAACCTTCAAGGAGTGCTGTGGTGGGGTACGCTTCCAGCTGTGGATGCACTCCTGAAGGATTCATGCAGATCTGAACACCCTGCATTCTTTGCTAGAGACTTATTACAACATGGCTCAGGAAAACAGATTATAGGACCCTTTAAAAGTGAGCATTGTCTCTTAATGGAATCCCGGCTGCAACACTAAGTGGGTAGCAATTTCCTCTAGACATATTAAGGTTCCAGTGCTTCTGCTGTCAATAATGACATAAGATCCTCCTATATTTTTCTAAATGTCAATAAATGAAACAAAACTGAAAAAACCGTTATGAACAAGCATCCAAAGGCATAAAATCGATACATGATTTAAGATTTGCAAATTTGCTTTAAAAATTTTTTCAAATATATCAATCTAATCAATCATTCTTTAGGTTAAAAGGCATGTTTCAATGCATTACTGAAGGTGTGTTACAAAAATCTACAACCCATCCCCACTGTAATCAGGGGATTGACATTAACTTTATATTAGATCTGTATTTCTAATATTCTCAGACAAGGTGTAAGAATGATGCTAGAATAAAGCCAATATATTGTGAAAATGCTCATATTCTCATCAATAAACATAGTCAACATTTAAGCAGATTTTGTTTTATATAACCTGTTGCCAGAAAATTTTCTCCATAATTATTTCAAAGGAAATAACATTTTCAAGTAACAAAGGTGTGAGCATTTTTTTCCTTCAGGATCACTAATTCAGATACATTTGAGGGCTTTTACTTCAGGACTGCTTTCTGGGTCTAGGCCAGAGAACTGCCTCATAAGAAATAAAGTTCATTTTGGTATGTCAGCCATTCATATAATGGTCAAGACCTGTCTTACACAGAATTACACTCTACAGAGTACTGTAAACTGGGTCCAACATATCTACCTTCATTCAAGCCCACAACAGTCCTGCTGAGAATTAGTATCGGCCCCATGCATTCTTCAGGACTCCATTACAGCAAAATCAGCACCTAGAGCTACATACGTATGTTTAAGAATTTAGTGACGATAACAAAGGCTGTCTCCCAAAATTCAACTCCAAGCATGTGAAGATAGTGAAATGCCAGCCAAAGAGGCTTTTCTGCCTGTCTACTTTCTGTACATTTGTAGAGCATGTTTTTTTTTTTTTCCATTGTGGAGCATAAAAATAAAAACAAATGGTGCATGTTAAAAAAGACTTAAGATCTGCATTCCTACTATTGAATCCTGATTTTTGATTCTCAATAGGAAAGTCATGTTGTTATAGTAATCAAGCAATAGTTCAAACAAAAAGACTAAAAATAATTTGAAATATCAAATTACAAAGTATTGCTTCTCATAAACAATGCTGCACATAAAATTCAAACTATTATAAATTCACAGTTATGAAGGGCTATTTAAAAGCATGGAAATTTTTACTCTGAAACCTTACAAATTGTAAGTGTGTGGGCTTCTAAAAATAGGCCATGTTAAATGCATCACCTTGTGGTAAACACATTTATAGGTGTATCTCCATGGTTATGTATCTTTTCAGATGTTGTAGAACATCTTTATGAAAATTCCTTTGGAGATGAGTAATGTGGGAATTATCAGTGCATTTCCATCTGATTTCTTCCAATTCCTGCCCTATAGCTATCATGATTAACTTCTTTTTCAGAATGTCACACTATTTAAGCTGATATGGAAGAAGCTCTGTATTTTGGGCAGACGACTATTCAGTGCACTGAACGATGGATTTCAAAGGAATCTCAACGCAGCTCACAGTAGATCTGTCAACCCAGTGTTCTTCCAACTCATAGCGACCCCTAGCTTTACTGGCCACTACAAGGATGTAAATGGGTAGACAGGTGGGGAAGGTGCTTAAAAAACAGGAATCTTCACAAGGCCTTTTCTCCGTTGCAGTCAGGAACATTGCACATCTAAAACTCATGTTAACCACCATCTGTTGGGATGACTGGAAAAGTGGTAACTTGCCGATTGTGCTTCCTTTTTCACACCACTGAGCCAATACACTTTGGATCTAATGGAATCCAATTGTGGAACCACGTTTACAATTTTGTAAGAGCCGATGTTCAACTGTAGGTATTTTTTTCGTTCTGTTGAGTCACCTGTTTACAAACAAAAGTAATACTGTATGTTAAAAAGGACAGCCTATTAAAGACAGTATGTATATATATTCCCTCACACCTTTCACAAAATCCGGTATGAACACTGATGGTTTTTTCTTTCAAATGACCTTTCTATATAGATGTTATATAAAAAAATCTTACAAAAGGATATGTTTGTATTCTTAAAAAAAAATTAAAACAAAATTTGAACATGGATTTTGATTTTGATCACTGTTAAAAGGTCATATGTCAAGATGACTATAGTTAACACTGCTGTGTGATATACAGGAAAGTAGCTAAGAGAGTAAATCCTAAAGAGTTCTCATCACAGGAAAATGTTTTTTTTCTCCTTTTTCTTTCTTTTCTTTAAGATGGATGTTGGCTGAACCTACTGTGGTAATCATTTCACAATATATGTAAATCAAACCATCATGCTGTACGCCTTAAACTTATACAGTGATGTATGCCAATTATTCTCAATAAAGCTGGGGAAAAGAGTTTTTTAAAAAGGTTGTACGTTAGATTCACTTTCTCTTTTCTTCCTTTTACTCTTAACATTTTATGTCAAAACTATACACTAAAAAGATAAATACAATCTAAAATCTTTGCCTCAAAACTGCCAGTATAATAAGAACTATCAAATGGCAAGTTTAAAATACACCAGAGAGAGTTGTCATTATAATTGAGATTTAGAGGACAGAGCTAGTACTGTCTTTAAATGGATGATTTTACGAGGACTTTGTAAAATTCAAAATAGTTGTGTTCGAGATCCATGCACTGACCCACAGCACAGGAGAAACATATATATGGCCTACTTGTCAGATAAAAGCTGACATGTGGCTTTTGAGCACTTGAAATATGTCTAGCGTGACTGAGAAACTGATTTGAATTGGACTTAAAATCTAAAACTTTGTAAAAAATACTTTTCCATTAAGCACAACTTGGTTGTTTTGGTACGACTATTCAATTTAACCAATGAATACTTGGCATCCAAATTGAGATGGTGCTACTAGTAAGTGTAAAATACTCACTGGATTTTGAAGACTCAGTACCCAAAAAAAAAAAAAAAAGTAAACTACAATGTGGAATTTGATATTGACAAGATACTCTTTTGGATATATCATTTAGTAAAATATTACTAGAATCAATTTCACCCATCACTTTTAACTTTTTTAATGTGGCTCACATTATATTTCTGTTGGACACCATCATTATAGTTACTTATTTTTTTTTGTTTGTTTGTTTTTTGTTTTTTGTTTTTTTTAACATCTTTATTGGAGTATAATTGCTTTACAATGGTGTGTTAGTTTCTGCTTTATAACAAAGTGAATCAGTTATACATATACATATGTTCCCATATCTCTTCCCTCTTGCATCTCCCTTATAGTTACTTATGAGTTTAAGAAGGACCCCACAGGAAACAAGTTAGAAATAATAAAAAGCCTATACAAATATATATATTTCCTTATGTTTAGAAATCCCCTTCAAAGACACTATTACCTACGGCTGGTCTGAGATGAGTTTTTAGAGGAGGATGAGGCTGAACATGTCCAGGACCCTCAGTTTTTATTTCATGAAGTTTTAAGAAATTAGTTCTTCAAAAACAAGTATGGAATTACATTAATTATTTTGAATCTATAAGAAAGAAACCAATTAATAGGAAATACAAATTACACCCTTTTTAGCCATCTGTAGAAAAGTGTCTAAAAGTTCAGAGCCTTTAAAAATGACTTCCTAGGGACTTCCCTGGTGGTTCAGTGGTTAAGACTCCACGCTCCCAGTGCAGGGGGCCCGGGCTCAACCCCTGGTCAGGGAACTAGATCCCGCATGCCACAACTAAGAGCCTGCATGCCGCAGCTAAAAAGATCCCGCATGCCGCAACTAAGACCCAGCACAGACCAATAAATAAATAAATAAATAAATAAATAAATAAAATATTAAAAAAAGAAAAAAAAAGACTCCCTAAGACCACACACAGGCAGTGATAGATAGCTCTTTATCAATGGCTGCTCAGCTGGCAGGGATCACAACTAGTCTGGTTTGCTTCTGGTGTAGGATACATTTAGTCTTCAGTGACTTTGCCACTATCCCAGTGCATGCATTTTCTGGCAGTATTTCATTGTTCCTCTCAACATTATACTACATACACCAGCCATGAACAATCAGCCAAAAAAAGGGAAGGTTTTAGGCAATTTTCAGAGTGGTATTCATTATGGACATATTCTTAACACCTGACATAAGGTTAAATTAGCAGCCAAAAGCTATAAATAACATCCCAGCTACTTGAATATATGAAATGCATGCTTATGTGAAGGTCCAGTGCCAACATGGTAGTTTTTGGCATAGGTTTAGGGGTTTACTGAGAAGCTACATGCTGAAGGGGACAAGGCAAGAGGTAGCAAGCACTGTGAAGTGGGACACAATCTACAGTCATCCAGTGTGGGAAAGATTCCCAGTCAGGCACACCTGAGTCTCTAGACACACTCACACACTTGAGTGGACACATTTACATTCCTCTACAAAGCATGGTGTACATATGTACAAGCACAAATAGTTTGAAATTATTTGGGGATCCAAAAACAGTAAGTGACCGATAATTAAGGCCTCTACGACTAACAGGAAAAAAGGGTGCCAACAGTCCCAAGACCCATGGCCATGGCAGACAGTGTTACTATCAAATGTTGGTTAGAGCACATTAAAGTTAACACCCAACCACTTATCAAGATTTTTCATGCTTTCTGTTAAGCTACAGTGCAGATGCTGGTGGGGAGAGGTGGAGTTGGGGAGTGTGGAATAGGCACATTTTCCTGATGGACCCATGCCCAAAAGGGTAAAAACTGCTTTTAGTAATATTGATATATCCAAAATAGTATCTTCCAACATTTAATCAATATTTTAAAAACTAATGACACAGTTTCTGGGTTTTGTTTTATCTTTTTGTAATAAGTCTTTAAAATCCAGATGTATGCCTACATATAGTTCTACTCAGTTCTACTCTTTCAGAATCTTTGGGAGTGAAGGCCATGAATATGCATTTTTAATAAGCTCCCCCTGGTAGTTCTTAAGATCAGGCACAGTGATTCTTCCTTTACCTACTCCCACCTACTTCCCCCTTTAGTAAAGCCCATAGATACATATTCCATCAAGAGAGCATAATGAGGGCTTCCCTGGTGGCACAGTGGTTGAGAATCTGCCTGCCAATGCAGGGGACACGGGTTCGAGGCCTGGTCCGGGAAGATCCCACATGCCGTGGAGCAACTAAGCCCGTGAGCCACAACTACTGAGCCTGCACGTCTGGACCCTGTGCTCCGCAACAAGAGAGGCTGCGATAGTGAGAGGCCCGCGCACCGCGATGAAGAGTGGCCCCCGCTTGCCGCAACTAGAGAAAGCCCTGGCACAGAAACGAAGACCCAACACAGCCATAAATAAATACATAAATAAATAAATAATTCCCACTAAAAAAAAAAAAAAAAAGAGCATAATGATTAGTAGAATATATTTGCATACTTTATATTCTGCACAAATAATATTTCAATTATGGTCATCAGTAATTCGATATACTATTTGATTTATAGCATGTGTTATCTTTACCAATTCTATGTATTTAGCATAATTTGTGCCACATAACTATATAAATTAGCTTATTAAAGCGTAGTGGGGGACAACTCTGTATTACCTTGGGAGAATGCCAAATGTGTACCAATTCCCACAGGGGACTCAATAAGATATGTATATTATGTCAGCTGCCATTTTATATATGTCAGCTGCCATTTTATCTAGACAATGCAGTAATTACAATAAGCCCTAAATGATAAACTTTAAAGGCTTAGAAAGCTAAATAATCTGACAATGCAATGACTTTTCTAGATTCCCTTGTGGGCAGCTAACAAAGCATCAAAATTCAATATGCATAACAGTTTGCAACTGAAATACCTAAGTTAGAAAAAGCCTTTTCTGTTTTTTTGAAGCTAGAATAAGGCTGTCACTTTACTAGAATAAGACTATACTTTTTACTTGGGATATAGCTTGTACTGAAGAAATTTTTAATGAGCAGGATATAAAAAAACACAGCATTTACCCAGGAACATCTCTGTAAAGTACTTTTTTTGTTACGTTTCCAGAAACTACAGAAGTAAAACCTGAAGTTATGATCCAGGCTATAACTGAGCTGTATAATAAATAATGAACCTCAGATTCAATGAAATATAACAGACCTCATCATCCAATACAAAAGCTGTATTACTGAACACTACTGAAGAAAAGTAAGACCATTTACTTGTTAGTTTTCCCAGTCTGTGCAAGGCAAAGCCTCCTCTTCATCCTCTGACTCAGGGGATGCTTCTTTGATTCTTCTAAGAGCTTCATGGATGCTCCGTGTTAGAGGGTCCGTGTCGGGCAGAAGCGTGAAGGATTCTCTCAAGACTTCCTTCTGTACCTTCTTCAATTTTACCCCCTTCCTTATTTGTGCCAAGATATTATTATCATCTTCATCAGGAAAAGGAGGCAGAGTTCGCTGTTCAACCTTTCTCAGATGAAAACTACCACGCTTCAAGGAAGCCAGCACCTCATCCATGGGTGAGCTCACTTTAGAAAATGAAAGAGAACAATTATGATTGCACTTAAGAGTCAGGAACTGTGTAACCTCCAGACTTTAGGACTGTGATAGCCCAGGATGCTAAAAACACATCTACAGAAGGGACCATGAAGCATGGACAGAACATTGCCAGAACACAGGGGATACTAATTATGCTTGTTTAAAAAAAAAAAAAAATTCCAAGACCCAAATTCCATGTCAGGCATTACTGGTATTCCTATCATTTCCCATGTGAGAGAAGTGAGCAGACTGGGGGCTGGGGGGTGATCTTTAGTATTATTATGGGTGAGACTCCTAAAGAGTTTCCATAATGCAAAAGTCCAATCTAAATTCAGACAGTGACTGGACTGCACATTTAATTTTAAAAAATTAAATTCTGGTTCATTATGGTGACTGTGTGTGTGTGTGTTTTTCTTTAATAACTGCTTTACATATGAAATTCCACTTGGGCTATGGTAAGAAATATTTTATAGGATGGTCTCTCAGATTAAATTGTAATATACAAATAAAATGTTCTCTCTGTGAATGCTAAAGCTCCTAAGGGCCAAAATTATTTGCTGTTTCAAAAAAATCTTTATTAAGGCATATCTGACATGCAATAAATTATACATATTACTCCCTATTCTTCTTTGCTTCTTTATACAAGATATGCCAGGGTCCTCAATAAATATGTAGCCAAATGTTACATGGTTTTGCCAATGTTCTCCTGACCAGATAGCTTCCCTTTTCTTGTATTTCTGAGATTTAAAATCATATTCTAACACAAAAGGAGCCACCTAATACATGTTACCAAATAGATCAAGTCAAAAGATATAATTTAAAAAGCATCCCTAAGAGCTCAAGCAGGTCCATATTTGTGTCTGTACACATTTGCAAACATGTGCTGGTAAGAATTCTGCCATGCTGAGACCCTGAAAACCTGTTTGCTAGCAAATAATGTCCAAAAATAAAATGTTTAAAACTTTGTAATGTCCTAGGAAATAAACAGTCCTTTAACTACATGCCTCAGTCAACAGATGAACTCAAAAATCTTTTTTTTTTTTAACTCACCTCTCTTCCTCTGCAAACCTTCAGCAGTCTTTTTGAGCTTCTTCCTGGCACTGACAAGCTGGCTGCTGTCAAAGAGGTGTGCTGAGGGGGCACTAGCTGACTTTGGGATCCTCTTCTCGTTCCCCTCCACTCTAGGCAGACCTTTCTCCAGTGTCTCTGGGGCGCCGTCCTTTCCGACAGGCAGAGGCGGTGGCGGTGGGGGAGGAGGAGGTGGCGGGGGAGGTGCCGGAGGAAGAGGTGGGGGGAGTGGATCTGCTGTGGCAGAACCTGGTTTAGGGTCAATCTTGCTCAGAAGTGGAGGAGATACGGCGGGAGGCAGTTCAGAGGTAACACCACCGGGAGGTAACAAAGTAGCTTCAAGTTGTGCTGATGAATTGTCTTCAAGCTGTGTGAGGTTTTGGGCTTCTGTTGTCTGTGATGACTTGAGCTTGCCCCTTCCTTCCTCCACTCCCTCACTTTTCTCTTCTACCTGTAGCGCTCCTGGCAGAGGGTCGCACTGGTCTTCACAGGACACGGGACTGGCTGCACTTCTTCTTCTTGCATGAGCCAGTCGCAATCTGGTTGATTTAAGTATGACCTGGCCTGGGTATCTCTAAGAAATCAGAAGTTATTATAACTGGTTAGATTATAATTTATGAACAAATGGCTGTTTATTTTCTCCCTCCAATGCAAGATTTTATTTTAGAGCTTTTGTGATTTTTCAGGGAAAATATACTAAAAACCAAAATACCAAAATATAATAATACCTTACAAATAATTATCACCAAATTCTTTATTATTTGCTTATCATCAAATCCTTCTCCCCTCTTATCCACTTAAGAGGTCAACTGTTCAGAATTACCACATGATTAAAGAAAGATCCTTAGTGAATAAAAGTACTAATTTAAATGGAAAAATAGCAGCAGTGTAAAATACAAAACAAATGATGTCAAACATATATATGCTATTGGTATGCAGAAAGCTAAAAAACTATTCTTAGATTCTTACATGTATTTTCAAATGCTTACAGATAAAAAATTAAAACATTAATGTTCTTCAAAGGGTAACATGGCATTTTTTAAAGCTCTGAAAACAATATATGCATTTAATGATAGAATAGAAGGAGAACGAATAAAATTTTTTGGAGTACTGATACACAGAACTCTCATTCTTTTACTATGGTAAAACCTAGCATTAATGCATTTGGCAGACAATATTTTCTTAACACAAAGCTTATCCTTGTGTTAAGGACCCCATTCCCACCCACCCCCACTCTTTCACTTGATCAAAAGCTCCCTTCACCTATAAGGAGACCCCTCAGAATAAAGAGTAGAAGTAAGGCTCTTGAGTGCTGCTAAGAACCAGAACTACCTAGTTTAAGCACATTCCAAGGAAATGCTTAGCTGCTGTGATGTCAGTGTCCAGAGTCATGGATAAGCCTGGCAAGAGAACTGCTGAAGCATTTCTCACGTATGTTGATCCACCCTCTAATTATGCCACTGGTCAGATTATTACCACAGTGTTGATGTACACAGAATTAATAACAAGTTGATGCTTAAAATGGATAGTCAGTTGTGAACTAACTTTATTAAATTCAAGAGGAATCCAGGCTTCCCAGAGGCCCTGACCATTCCTCTTCTATCGCTGAAGTGGTAAGCCAAGGACTGCCATAACTAAAATTGTTTTCTAGATAATAAAGGGACAATCAAGTTTTTCTCATAAAAGAAATCTTACAATAGGAGTATATATGTAGCTCTGGTTAAAAAGCAATGAAAAATAATAAATTGACCATACTTTTACTACCTGTTTAAAGGTTCGAAGTCTATCCAGTGTTCTTTGTCTTTCTTGGCTAACCCAGGCACTTTTTCTTTCTTCTTCATCATGTAATTTTTCTCTTTTCTGGTAAAAAAAAAAAGAGTAATTCCATTACGATGTGTCCCATTATATTTTATCATTAATAGAAAAAAAGAGAGTTCTCCCAATATGTAAGCTGGATTACTCCAAAGAATGATGTATTTAGCATTGTTTTGTGGCATGAAACACTATCAGTTTTAATTGAAATGATATTGTTGTTTCACTTTCTGCATGACCTACCAATTAAAAGACGTTTACTCTGTAAAGTAAATATTTTCTCTGAACTGAAAAATGTTTCATCTTTGGGGTTCTGGCTTGAACAATTTTATTATGCAATACTTGTAACTGCTATATTCTGCTAACTCAAATAGTTGACCTTAAAAACAAAAAACAACCACTTGTTTGGTAATTTAGATATTATATACGGGTTAAGCCTGATGTTCTGCAGATAATGTCTACTATTACTGAACCTGTTCCTCTTGCCACAAATCTAAGTGTGTGTTTTAATACCTCATTCAATTTTTTTCCTTCCCATTCCCCAATCCCAAACCTCTTTGATTTTGTATTCCCAAACTGGATTAACAGTATCACCACCCACCCAATGTTGGCCAAGTTAAACACGAATTGCTCTTTCTAAAGGAAAGAAAGTGGCATTCTTGGCAGGAGGATAAAGAGTGGGAGTAGTGCTTTTGACAACCTCACTACTGAGGGTCAGGTGACAGACAGGTAGTTACCAATTAGGGAATGCACTGCAGAGTGCCACGATGGCCAACCACGTCCCCAGAGAGATGTAACTATCACATACAATACAGATCGGTTCCACTTTCTATCTCTTGGTGAGGTGGGTTGAATCCTTTGTATATAAATCAGCCCATGGAACTCATGGTCAGGGTGCAGGGGTGTGCCAAGGGTGAGTAAAGATGAACATTCTTCCATCTCTTCTTATGGCAGGTCAAGAAGACCTTTTCCCTTTAGAGAGCTCTCACTTGGGGAGTCTTAAGAGTTCAAAAAGGCCATTTATTAGTAGATAAAAAATCAGGTATTTCTCAGTAACAGTCCCAGATTGCTATATATAATCCTAAAGGTTTCCAGATGGGAAATTAAAGAAGATACGACCTGAGCTCTTCATTAAAAAGAAATAAACGTCCCATGTAGATTCTGTCCTTTACAGAGGAAAGCCCAGAATGGCTCAAGGACACAGTGAGGCAAGAACTTATCCCAACTCCTCACCCCTACTGCATACTCAGTTCCATTCACATAGCTGAGCCAACAAAAAGGAAGGAACTGAAAAAATCTCATATTTACATCTGGTAACCACCTGGAATTGGGAGTGAGCTTGTACTTTCCCACACTGGGATACATGCCATGGGATACTCAGGGACAAAGGGTCTTCTAAGGCCTATTGAGTAGCACTGACTCAGAGATGAAGAGATTTTTCTATACTTAGAGTGTTTTATCTAATGAATATAGTGCTTAGTACTTGAGAAAAAAATTAGTTGTCTAAGAGATATTCAGCGTTTTCAAACTCTGAATCTGCATCTCTAAACATAATATACAAATAGCTGAATGTGAAGTTCAGAAATAAAACTGATCAATCATTTTGCTGGTCTGTCAGCCGGTATAACCAGAGTCAGATCATACTATTATCTAAAAGATCCCAAATGGAAAGAGAAAGTTTCAGACATGTTCAGGCATGAACTGATGGGTTTGTATGGACTTTTCATAGAGCACAGAACTGTATTTAAAAGCCTAGTGAGTAACAGGCCTGGGGTGAATATCACCTCTCCCCCTCTGGCTAGCTAGCGGAAAGTTATTTAACGAAGATAATTTACCCTTTTGTGGAGGGGAGGTGGGGAGGGAATACTCACTAGATGGTGACACAAGGGGCTTTGAGTTTCTGTTAACACTGTTTAAGAAGCTGGGTGCTAGCTGTATGCATATGTTCATCTAGTGAAAATGAAAACTTATGAGCTGTACACTTGTGTGTGTGATAAAGGTGGTTTAAAGCCAGATTTGATCTAAGCCAACTTTCATTTTCCTCTAGCTTTGCATGTTAAGAATTGATGATTAATGGATTCATTCTCCTACAGTGAGGTATTCCACCCAAAGTCGGTAGTAGGCAAAATTATAAGGCAAATGACATTCATCTTTGAGATTTCCCCAAATATCAATTTCCTCTTTTTACTCATCTTTGCCACGTAAAACTCTTTGAGAAAGGATCTGATACTCATTCATTCTAAAAGGCTAATTAGTTCCTCCATCCATAAAAATATTGGCATTTTATCAGAATCCAAAACCTTCACGCAATAAGGAACGCATTCTAAGTGTGGAGTTTAAAGCTGACAGCATAGGGGCCGATGGTGAGAGTAGGAGGCATTCTTATTCATCTAACTCTTAAGCTGGCCCACAGTCTGACTTTCCTTACAAAGCAGTTCCTGGCCCATGAAAACAGTACTGAACAATAAAAATACAATAAATTTGCTGTTGATTTAAGATGAATCTTACAGTTTACGGGTAGTCTGGCTACTCTTACGTGTTTAAATTCAAGAGTTTTAGCTAATATGTGCTGAAATGAGCTAGAAGGATAACATCAAAACCCCTACAGCAGCTAACATCATTCTTAATCACAACAAATTAGAAGCTTTCTTAAGACCAGGAAAAGACAAAGAAGTCTCCTCCCACCACTCTTTTTCAACACCCTACTGGAAATCCTAGCTAACACAATAAGAAGAGCAAGTAAAAGGTACACAGACTGCTACAAAAGAACTAAACTGCCTTTATTTGCATATGACCTGATTGTCTATGTAGAAAATCTCAAAGAACAACCAAAAAAGCTACTAGAACTAATACACAATTATAACAAGATTGCAAGGTACAGGGTTGACATATAAAAGCCAACTGCTTTCTAATGTAACAGCAATGAAACACTAGAATTATGAACCTTTTATATAACCCCTACAATACTATTTACATTACCACACCCCAAAAAGCAGATAGATAAATTTAGGTATAAATCTAATAAAATGTGAACAAGATCAATGAGGCAAGCTATAACTCTTAGAAAAGAAATCAAAGAAGAACTAAATAAAGAGATATTCCTTGTTCATGTATAGGAAGACTCAATACTATTAACGTATCAATTATTGAGAGGGCAGACAGCAGAAGCAAGAAGAACTATAATCCTGCAGCCTGTGGAATGAAAACCACATTCACAGAAAGATACACAAAATGAAAAGGCAGAGGACTATGTACCAGATGAAGGAACAAGATAAAACCCCAGAAAATCAACTAAATGAAGTGGAGATAGGCAACCTCCCAGAAAAAGAATTCAGAATAATGACAGTGAAGATGATCCAGGACCTTGGAAAAAGAATGGAGGCAAAGTTCGAGAAGATGCAAGAAATATTTAACGAAGATGTAGAAGAATTAAAGAACAAACCAAGAATACAAAAACTGAAATGAAAAATACACTAGAAGGAATCAATAGCAGAATAACTGAGGCAGAAGAACGGATAAGTGACCTGGGAGACAGAATGGTGGAATTCACTGCCGCGGAACAGAATAAAGAAAAAAGAATGAAAAGAAATGAAGACCGCCTAAGAGACCTCTGGGACAACATTAAACGCACCAACATTCTAATTATAGGGGTCCCAGAAGGAGGAGAGAGAGAGAAAGAACCTGAGAAAATATTTGAAGAGATCATAGTCAAAAACTTCCCTAACATGGGAAAGGAAACAGCCACCCAAGTCCAGGAAGCACAACGAGTCCCAGGCAGGATAAATTCAAGGAGAAACACGCCAAGACACATAGTAATCAAACTGACAAAAATTAAAGACAAAGTAAAATTATTAAAAAAAACAAGGGAAAAACGACAAATAACATACAAGGGAATCTCATAAGCTTAACAGCTGATTTCTCAGCAGAAACTCTACAGGACAGAGGGAGTGGCACGATATATTTAAAGTGATGAAAGGGAAGAACCTACAATCAAGATTACGCTACCCAGAAAAGATCTCATTCAGATTTGACAGAGAAATCAAAAGCTTTACAGACAAGCAAAAGCTAAGAGAATCTAGCACCACCAAACCAGCTCTACAAAAAATGCTAAAGGAACTTCTCTAAGTGGAAGACACAAGAAAAGG
Organism: Balaenoptera musculus; assembly: GCF_009873245.2. NCBI lineage: Eukaryota > Metazoa > Chordata > Mammalia > Artiodactyla > Balaenopteridae > Balaenoptera > Balaenoptera musculus. Next base: position 61,641,361 of record NC_045787.1, on the reverse strand, counting down.
ACCTACAAAACGAACCCAAAACAATTAAGAAAATGGTAATATGAACATACATATCGATAATTACCTTAAATGTGAATGGATTAAATGCTCCAACCAAAAGACACAGGCTGGCTGAATGGATACAAAGACAAGACCTGTATAATATGTTGTCTACAAGAGACCCACTTCAGACCTAGGGACACATACAGACTGAAAGTGAGGGGATGGAAAAACATATTCCACACAAATGGAAATCAAAAGAAAGCTGGAGTAGCAATACTTGTATCAGATAAAATAGACTTTAAAATAAAGACTATTACAAGAGACAAGGAAGGACACTACATAATGATCAAGGGATCAATCCAAGAAGACGATATAACAATTATAAATATATATGCACCCAACATAGGAACACCTCAATACATAAGGAAAATGCTAATAGCTATAAAAGAGGAAATCAACAGTAACACAATAATAGTGGGGGACTTTAACACCTCACTTACACCAATGGGCAGATCATCCAGACAGAAACTTAATAAGGAAACACAAGCTTTAAATGACACAATAGACCAGACAGATTTAACTGACATTTATAGGACATTCCATCTGATAACAGATTACACTTTCTTCTCAAGTGTACACGTAACACTCTCCAGGACAGATCACATCTTGGGTCACAAATCAAGCCTCGGTAAATTTAAGGAAATTGAAATCATATCAAGCATCGTTTCTGACCACAATGCTATGAGATTAGAAATAAATTACAGGGAAAAAACTGTAAAAAACACAAACACATGGAGGCTAAACAATACGTTACTAAATAACCAAGGGATCACTGAAGAAATCAAAGAGGAAATCAAAAAATACCTAGGGACAAATGACAATGAAAACGCAATGATCCAAAACCTATGGGATGCAGCAAAAGCAGTTCTAAGAGGAAAGTTTATAGCAATACAATCCTACCTTAAGAAGCAAGAAAAATCTCAAACAATCTAACCTTACACCTAAAGGAACTAGAGAAAGAAGAACAAACAAACCCAAAGTTAGTAGAAGGAAAGAAATCATAAAGATCAGAACAGAAATAAATGAAATAGAAACAAAGAAAACAATAGCAAAGATCAATAAAACTAAAAGCTGGTTCTTTGAGAAGAAAAACAAAATTGATAAGTCTTTAGCCAGACTCATCAAGAAAAAGAGGGAGAGGACTCAAATCAATAAAATTAGAAATGAAAAAGGAGAAGTTACAACAGACACCACAGAAATACAAAGCATCCTAAGAGACTACTACAAGCAACTCTATGCCAACAAAATGGACAACCTGGAAGAAATGGACAAATTCTTAGAAAGGTATAACCTTCCAAGACTGAACCAGGAAGAAACAGAAAATATGAACAGACCAATCACAAGTAATGAAATTGAAACTGTGATTAAAAATCTTCCAACAAACAAAAGTCCAGGACCAGATGGCTTCACAGGTGAATTCTATCAAATATTTAGAGAACAGCTAACACCCATCCTTCTCAAAGTCTTCCAAAAAATTGCAGAAGGAACACTCCCAAACTCATTCTACAAGGCCACCATCACGCTGATACCAAAACCAGACAAAGATACTACAAAAAAAGAAAATTACAGACCAGTATCACTGATGAATATAGATGCAAAAGTCCTCAACAAAATACTAGCAAACAGAATCCAACAACACATTAAAAGGATCATACACCATGATCAAGTGGGATTTATCCCAGGGATGCAAGGATTCTCCAATATACGCAAATCAATCAATGTGATACACCATATTAACAAATGGAAGAATAAAAAGCATATGATCACCTCAACAGATGCAGAAAAAGCTTTTGACAAAACTCAACACCCTTTTATGATAAAAACTCTCCAGAAAGTGGGCAGAGAGAGAACCTACCTCAACATAATAAAGGCCATATATGACAAACCCACAGCAAACATCATTCTCAATGGTGAAAAACTGAAAGCATTTCCTCTAAGATCAGGAACGAGACAAGGATGCCCACTCTCACCACTATTATTCAACATAGTTTTGGAAGTCCTAGCCACGGCAATCAGAGAAGAAAAAGAAATAAAAGGAACCCAAATTGGAAAAGAAGAAGTAAAACTGTCACTGTTTGCAGATGACATGATACTATACATAGAGTGTTCTAAAGATGCCACCAGAAGACTACTAGAGCTAATCAATGAATTTGGTATAAAGTTGCAGGATACAAAATTAATGCACAGAAATCTCTTGCATTCCTATATGCTAAAAACAAAAGATCAGAAAGAGAAATTAAGGAAACAATCCCATTCACCACTGCAACAAAAAGAATAAAATACCCAGGAATAAACCTACCTAAGAAGGTAAAAGACCTGTACTCAGGAAACTATAAGACACTGATGAAAGAAATCAAAGATGACACAAACAGATGGAGAGATATATCATGTTCGTGGATTGGAAGAATCAATATTGTGAAAATGACTATAATACCCAAAGCATCTACAGATTCAGTGCAATTCCTATCAAATTACCAATGGCACTTTTTACAGAAATAGAAAAAAAAAAATCTTAAAATCTGTGGAGACACAAAAGACCCCGAATAGCCAAAGCAATCTTGAGGGGAGAAAACAGAGCTGGATGAATCAGACTCCCTGACTTCAGACTATACTACAAAGCTACAGTAATCAAGACAATATGGTACTGGCACAAAAACAGAAACATAGATCAATGGAACAGTACAGAAAGCCCAGTGATAAACCCACACACCTATGGTCAACTAATCTATGACAAAGGAGGCAAGGATATACAATGGAGAAAAGACAGCCTCTTCAGTTAAGTGGTGCTGGGAAAACTGGACAGCTACATGTAAAAGAATGAAAGTAGAACACTCTCTGACACCATACACAAAAATAAACTCAAAATGGATTAAAGACCTAAATGTAAGACCAGACACTGTAAAACTCCTAGAGGAAAACATAGGAAGAACACCCTTTGACATAAATCACAGCAAAATCTTTTTTGACCTACCTCATAGAGTAATGGAAATAAAAACAAAAATAAACAAATGGGACCTAATGAAACTTAATAGCTTTTGCACAGCAAAGGAAACTACAAACAAGATGAAAAGACAACCCTCAGAATGGGAGAAAATATTTGCAAACGAATCAATGGACAAAGGATTAATATACAAGCAGCTCATGCAGCTCAATATTAAAAAAACAAACCCATTCAAAAAATGGGCAGAAGACCTAAATAGACATTTCTCCAAAGAAGATATACAGATGGCCAAGAGGCACATGAAAAGCTGCTCAACATCACTAATTATTGGAGAAATGCAAATCAAAACTACAATGAGGTATCACCTCACACCGGTTAGAATGGGCATCATCAGAAAATCTACAAACAAATACTGGAGAGGGTGTGGAAAAAAGGGAACCCTCTTGCACTGCTGGTAGGAATGTAAATGGACACAGCCACTGTGGAGAACAGTATGGAGGTTCCTTAAAAAACTAAAAAAGAATTACCATATCACCCAGCATATACTGGGCACATACCCAGAGAAAACCATAATTCAAAAAAACACATGCACCCCAATATTCACTGCAGCACTATTTACAATAGCCAGGTCATGGAAGCAACCTAAATGCCCATCGACAGATGAATGGATAAAGAATATGTGGTACATATATACAACGGACTATTAGCCATAAAAAGGAACGAAATTGGGTCATTTGTAGAGATGTGGATGTACCTGGAGACTGTCATACAGAGTGCCGTAAGTCAGAAAGAGAAAAACAAATATCGTATATTAACGCATATATGTGGAATCGAGAAAAATGGTACAGATGAACCAGTTTGCAAGGCAGAAATAGAGACACAGATGTAGAGAACAAACGTATGGACACCAAGGGGGGAAAGCAGCGCGGGAGGGGGATGAATTGGGAGACTGGGATTGACATATATATGTATATGTATGTATAATATGTATAAAATATTGTATAAAATATGTATAAAATAGATGTATAAATATGTATAAAATAGATGTATAAAATATATGTATTTTATACATATGTATATGTATATGTATATGTATAAAATGTAATATGTATATGTACTAATATGTATAAAATAGATGACTTATAATAATATGTATAAAATATGTATAAAATATGTATAATATAGATGACTTATAAGAACCTGCTGTATAAAAAAGATAATAATAATATTAAAAGAAACAAACAAACAAAAACACTCTGCTCTTCGAGATAATGTCAAAGAATGAAAAGGCAAGCCATAGATTAGGAGCAAGTATTTGCAACAGGCATATCTGAAAGGGGCTATTATCCACAATAAGAAAACAAATAACCTAATTAAAAATGAACAAAATATCTAACACTTACTAAAGAAGAGGTACAGATGGTAGATAAGCCTTATGAGAACATGCCCAACATCCTACACCATTAGGGAACTGCAAACTAAAACAACTATGAGGTACCACTACACACTTATTAGAATGGCTAAATTCCAAAACACTGACAACATTAAATGGAGGATATGGAGCAAAAGGAACTCTAAATTCATTGCTAGTGAGAATGTAAAATGGTACAGCCACTTTGGAAGACAATTTGGCAGTTTCCTACAAGGTAAGCATACTCTTCCCATAAGATCCAGCAATCATGCTCTTTGCTATTTACCAAAAGAGCTGAAAACTTAATGTGCACTCAAAAACCTTCCCACAGTATCAGCTTTATTCATAAGTGTCAAAACTTGGAAGCAAGATGTCTTCACCAGGTGAATGGACAAATAAACTGTGGTATATCCAGACAATGGAATATTATTCAGTGCTAAGAAATAATCTACCATGCCATGCAAATAAAAAGAGGAACCTTAAGTGCAAATTACAAGTTACATAAGCCAATATGAAACAGCTACATATATGGTTCCAATTAAACGTTCGGGGGAAAGGCAAAACAAAAGATCAGTGGTTGCCAGGAGTTTGCGGAGAGAGGGGTATGAAAAGGTGGAGCACGGGGAATTTTTAGGGCAGTGAAAATATTCTGTATGATGCTATAATGGTGGATTCATGTCATTATATATTTGGCAAAACCAATAGAATGTACAGCACTAAGGATGAACTGTGGACTTTGGGTGGTAATGATGTGCCAATGTTGGTTCAGACTGTAACAAATATACCACTCTTGTGTGGGACTGCTCTGGTAGAGGAAGCTGTGCTATAAGGAGTATATACACAATTGGGCCTCTGAACCTGAGGGTTCCATATCCTTGGATTCAAACAACCTCGGATTGAAAATACTCAGGGGGCAAAAAAACCACAGAAGGTTCCAAAAAGCAAAACTCGAAGAATTTGCCTACTGGCAACTACTTACATAGCATTTACATTATATAAGGTATTATAAGTAATCTAGAGATGAAGAATATAGGAGGATGTGCACAAGTTACGTGCAAATACTATGCTATTTTATATAAGGGACTGGAGATTTTGGTGGGGAGGTTGGGGGAGTTGGAAGGGCAGGTGTCCTGGAACCAATTTCCCCATGGACACTGAGGAATGGCTGTACAGTGACTTAATGCTAACATCTAGCTATAACATTTTCTTATTCTCTACAGATTTTATTCACTTTGAGATACGTAAAATTCGAAGTTTTATTCTAAGTCTTCCAGAGTGCAAACTTACTAGTTGTACTGTGTGGTGGGTTCTATATTCATCTTCACTCCGAAGGCGCTGTTGGAATTTTTCTTTGTGTTTTGCAATACAAATTTCCTATAAATACATGAAATGTGTTTTAATATAAGTGAAACTTGAAAGACTCAAAATCTAATTCAATTTGATAAATTTTAATCTTAACATATACCTACACAGCAAGTAAGCCACCTCTGGTTTCTCATCTGGAATATCAAAGCAGCATAAGCCAAATAATTAGGATCTTAAAAGACTCTTCTATTAAACTACTTAACATTTGTAGAATTCCTGATTTCTCCCTTTTTTTGGAAGGGAAGGAATGGGGCATGGTAGAGTGGAAGGGGGGTGTACCTAGATAATCTCAAAAGTTTCTTTCAAATCTGAAGACTGTGGCCAGAAGATTCTAAGTATTATTGTACTCTTTAAACTAGTCTGAGCAAAAAAGGACACATAACTCTTGACTTAAAATCTGTTTCTTAAGTGCTCTCTGATGAAGTAAAGAACATGATTTTGCCTGGATTGGTTTAAACAATATCATGAAATCTGAATCTTCTGATCATAGACTTCAGAGCTAAAAAGACACCTTAAAGACTAGAAAGTACAATAACAGTATGCTACAGATTACATGAAAATAATATTAAGAGATATGTGCTCTTTACACATACCCTATCATCTGGCAACTTCCTACTGGCACCATGCTAAGTCTTCATTTTCTCTGGGTCCTTCCGGAGAAGTCCTCCAGATAAACATTAGTTTCTAACACTCTCAAAGCTATACCAAAAGATTAGTCTTATAACCTCGTTAAGTCATACATGAATAACCTTTCAGGCCAGGAAGCTGTATTTTAAAGCAGCTCTTCTATCTCCTTCCTATCTTTACCCACACTGCATTGACTCTACTGCCTAACAAGTATTGATCATGGATTGAACCTGTCCAAGGCAGTCTCCAAGGGGGAAAAGTGGCATGATGTAGTGATATAATGGCTCAGGCTTCCAAGTCACACAGACCTAGGATAGTATCCTACTTTGACCCACACTAGCTGCTTTTCCTTAGGTAATTTATTTAACGACTGGAAGCCTTAGTTCCCTTGGTTATAAGATGAGGATACAAGTCTACAATTCCTTATCAAGAACAAAACTCAGATGTGTTTCAAAATTAATTTTTTTTTTAATTTTAGAAAGGTGATATGTTGCATACACCATCTATTGCCCAGTAACTCCAGCAGGATCTGACGCAACACCCCATAATAAGTATTACTGATGTTTTTGCAGCGAAACAGATGAATAGTCAAAGTAAGTAGGACAAAGAAATGTTCAGGTCTGGGCTTGCCACCAAATCAAGTATCAGAATGCTTTTTGGCTACTGGGAGAATAAAAGAAGATAATATACATAAAGAACGATGTTATTTCTATTATTCTTCTTGAAAAGTTTAATCACAAAGCATAGACCTCAAGTCCTCATGGCACAGCCAGAGACCATCTTTGTTCTTTCAAGAGGAGAAGCAGGGCATGATTTACTTATAGCCAGAGAACTACCCCTGGGTATGAAATTCTAGTGTGGGTGCCAGATTAACCACGGAGCCTGTGACCCTGGGGATGCTGACATGCGGACAACAAGGAATGTAGGCTGCTGTTACAAAGAGAGCCATTCTGATCTTTGGTAAAGTATGACTGATCTTTCTTCTCAGAACAGTGTTTCTAAGTTCCTCTCTTTCCAGCCCTTCTTTTGTCATTCCTCCTTCCCTCTGCAGTTCTGTCACCTAAGCCGTTGGATTTGGGAGTCTGGGGGCAGGGAAAGGGGAGGACAGGGGGTAAGACCATTCAGAGACCCTTGGCTGTGTGCTGTGATAGGTCACAGCAGATCAGAGGCTGCGGTGTAAATGGGCAGAATCTACAGGGCTGAGTTTCCCTACCTCAGATTTAGTTTAATATAAGAATGAAGAGTGAAGAAGATAGATTAAATTGGTACACACTTTTATATATAAATAAAAATTTCCTTGAAGACTGAGGTCAGAACCAGTCAACTTAATTGTAGAGCATCCCTGGCCTCCTTAAAATAAAAAGGAGCCAGGAATTGCATTACATGGAATCCTGTAGTCATGATCAGAGTCACCTTTGGGTGGCTGAGGCAAACAGCATATCACCACTGGCTGTTCCAATGTGTTTAAGAGAGTAATGCTCAGACAACCATATAATGTCAATATAATGGTCCAAGTATTGAGAAGATACAACTCGTACTCAGTTTTAAAAGGTATGTGCATTAGTGACAAATTGGGTTAGAATTATTGGATATGGGTCAAAGATTAAGTAATGAATAAAAGCAAGATGTAAAATTAAGGTTATATTCAATAAATATGTAACCTATTATACCTTTTTATTTCTGAGGTATGCTTTCTTGGCTGAAACCCGTCCACGTCTTGCCTCCAGCTGCCGTGCTTTCTGCTGAAGTTTCTGTAGCTCTTCTCTCTGTAAATGCACAGACGCTGCCATCTCTTCCTTCTCCAGCATGGCCTCCATGCTTTCATAAGTGTCATAGTATACCACTTCATCTCTCTTTTCTGTTACAAAACAGCAACAAGGGGTAGTGGTTAAGAGCATGGCCTACGGAGCCAGACAGAACAGGGCTCTGATCCACTCACTGATTCTATAACCTCAGGCAAAGCCATCACCCCTTTGTAAAATAGTGATTAGGAAATATACCTCTTAGGGGGAATGTGTGTGCCAGTGTCTGGCACATAGTTAAGTGCTCAATGTAAAATGCCAAGAACCTTGTCTCCCAAATTAAAAATTTGAGAATACAGATTCTGGCTGAAGCAACAAAGCAAGTTACTTACAAAGTAAGTAGGAAGGAATAACATAGTTGCACTGCTACATCTACTAAATCACTTGTTTGACTTTACATTAAGTTTTCTTAGCCTCAACAGAAGAAATAAAACTGGTGTCCATGTACATTTTCCCTATGTATGCAAACAAATACATGGGGAAATTCCATCATTCATTCAAATGTATTTTTGTGGACTTATGTATTAGACACACATCATACCCGATATAAGTCTTTTGATGCTTTCCAGTTGTGCTGTCAACAGTAGCTCTTCACACTTTAAGATTTCAAACTGCACTTCATACAACTGAAGTTGCAGATCATAATAATCAGCTTCTAATTGATCCAACTGAGCGATGGCTTCTGTACCGCCCTGCAAACTCTGCATCTGCATTGAAAATAAAAATAAGAACATATCTAGTTTGAGAGAACAAGAAATTAAGTTATGATTAGAAATGAATACTAACTAATCAGACAGGATAAATCCATGAAGCAACTGAACACCAGCAGACAATGTGGGATCAGAGGCTCATGTACAGATAATTTAAGAACCTACTAAATTTGTGTATAAAGCTGTGTGTACATGCATATTTTTCTCTGAGTAGCGTTCCTAGCTTTCAAATTCATAAAGGGACAAGAGTCTGTGACTTAAAAGAGGTGAGAATGACGATAATCAAGACTCGGTTAAAAAGGAATAGTACTTACTCCTAAGTGTGGTTAAAAATTTTTTAAGTCAAATAGAATTTTGCTTGCCTGGGTGATATTTAATGTTTCAGCGTTACTTTACAAATTGTCTGATGTTTAGCATTATACCATGGCAAATACCACTGCCACATCAGGAAGACGTTTTTGTTTTTAAAATAACCTAAGGAGATGTGACATATCAACATTTTTTTTAAAGAACAAAAGTCTCCCCATAATTTAAACCACAGAGTAGTACTGTACTATAAAGCAAGGGATTTGTTTCGGCTGGGCTTAATAAATCCCATTTGGTCTGTTTCTCATGAGTCATGTGGTCATGTTAAATTAATGCTAATAAAACTAGTGCAGTCATCATCACAGATATATATAAAAAGCACAATGCATATATTGTATCACTCAACAGGCATAAACCTGGAAAGAATGACTAACTGACAGCTTTACCAAATCCTTTGAAGAATTCAAACACAATCGAGAACATTCAAAAACAGACTATTAAGGATAACCCCAGGGAAAACGACCCCACAGATAAACATGCCAGACTCCCTGGCCCATTTCAGCCTCATCCTTCCTCTACCATAGGAGACCAGTTCCAGTAAGAAATGTTCTTGCAATAGCACATAGTTATAAATCTTACCTCAGCAGCTCTTTTAGGCACCCTATGTTGTCATTACAATTCATCCTGGTTAGAATAAAGCTAGTCAATCTGATGAAGACAGTGGCACTCTATTTCAGTCAATAAAATGCTAGCATTTCAAGTTTTAAAGTTCAAGACCTTAAGAAAATTCCAGATACCTAGTAACATAAAGGAGAAAGCTAACTAGAAAAGAAGATTAGAGTGCAAATGCCTCAGGTGAAGGAGAGATGGAGCTGAAATCTGTGAAGAGATTCTGAATAGTGTGGAAAAGTTCAGAACAAGTTCTAATTTTTCCTTTAACAATAGTAGCAAATCAGAAAATATAAGGGAAAAATAAATCCATTAACAAATCTAAATCCGTAATTTAAAATCCATTAACAAAAAGATCTTTCTGGATCGTACCCTTAAAATATTATAGATTACCTCATACACTATTTTCTAAACAAGAGTTAGACATGCATATGCACATTCGTAGAACAATATATTTTACATAAAGCTGTATTAATAAAAGCAGTGATGACATTTTGTTCTTCTCTAGAGAATATACAACTTTCACAAATACATACTCAATGTATTTAGAAGCCAATATGGTCAAGCCATAGAATGGGAGCAAATATTTGCAAATCATATATTTGATAAGACTTGTATCTGGAAGATGTAAAGAACTCTTTCAATTCAGTGATTTAAAAAACCCAATTTTAGGGAGTTCCCTGGCAGTCCAGTGGATCCCGCAAGCCTAGCAGCACAGCTCCCCCACAAAACAATTTTTAATGGGCAAATGACCTGAATAGACACACTTCTGCAAAGAAGATATATAAGTGGCCAATAAGCACATGGAAAGATACTGGACATAAATGCCATCAGAGAAAGGCAAATCAAAGCCACGAGATACCACGGTGCCTATAATAAAAAAGACAGTGTTTAGTGATAATGTAAAGAAAGATGTGGAGAAATTCTATCCTTTGTACACTGCTGGTGGGAATGTAAATGGTACAGCTGCTTTGGAAAACAGTCTGACAGTTCCTCAATAGGTTAAATAGCATTTCACGCCAAGATAAATGAAAACCTTGCACATGGATGTTCATAGCAGCTTTATTCGTAAAGCTCCAAAAGTAGAAAGAACCCAAAAGTTCATCAACTGATGAATGCATAAAATGTGGTGTGTATCATTTGGCCAAAAAAAGTAAATTAAGTAGTGATGCATGCTACAATATGGATGCACCTTGAAAACATTACACTACGAGGGGGAAAAAGCATTAAAAAAATCGCATCTTTTATGATTCCATTTATATGAAATGTCCAGAATAGTAAATCTATAGAGACAGAAAATAGTTGCCTAGGTGTGGGGAGGACCGAAGGGGAGATAGGAAACGAGTGCTCCTTTTTCTTTTAACAGTTGCTGCCTACAGTCATGCTGGCATGCTGTGAAAATGCCATAACTCTAACTCTTCTATCAGAGGCCCCATGGTGAAAGTTATCATCATCTCATGGAGATAGTGCAAAATTAACAACTGCCTGTAGAGTCAGAAAAATTTAAGTCTTATACCAAAAAAAAAGTCAAATAGCACATCTTATTTAAAAAAATTTTTAAATATATTTTTCTCATGGCTTTTGTTACCTCTTCTTTTAGTGCATGTTTCCTCTGTTCCAAACAGATCTCTTTAGCTCTCATCATCTGCAGAGTCTCCTTAGAAACTGCATACTGGAGTTTTTCCATACGTTCAGCGGCTGCTGCCCATGATGCTTTACCAAATTTCTTCTGATCTGCTCGCATTCGATCGTACACAGCTATTGATAATTTTTAAAAAGACATTGAGACATTAAGACATGAAACAACTTGACACTAAAGAATTGAAAGTCTTAGATTCCACTGATCACACACTCAAAGATAAACACACAAATCCTACCCTCATGATAAATTACCTATAACAGCTCTAAAATATAATTCAACAGTATCTTAGATTCTCTCTAATGTCTCCAATAAGAATTTTAAATAATCATTCTCAGAAATAACTTTCTGAAGATGAGTCTTCAGGTTAATTTTAAAACTTACTTAAAAAAATACTCTTTTCACATTGTCCAGTGTTATTAAATTTCTAAGTTTCTATAAAACTTTATTCTGTGACGGTTTATACTTTTTCCTAGGTATATTAGTTGAAATCAGAACCATAACTATTAAACGGTATTTAAAAATTATTTAAATTCATGTACTTTTGAGTTCTCCAAAAGTATTTTAACGATATGACATAGGATGAAATAAATCCTAGACATTAGCATGGAGCTGATTCTGCTAAGGTTAGTGCTGGAGCAGAATGAGTTAGTGCTGGGCTTAACTAACTAAGCCACAAGGAAGACACCCAACTTCTCCTTGCCACCACACAAAAAAAGGAAGAACTCTTTAGTTTGCCACAATAGAGGCCTCATTCAAGAAACATTTCTTGACAATCAAACACCTAGTATCTTCCAGTTAAAGAAGTTTATCACTGATAATAGCATGGTGCTGGCTCATCTTGGGTCCTTATACAAATGAACCCAGCCATCCTTATGACCCTTATGCCTAATAGGTCAGACATGCTTTAACTATCATAAAAGAGTCAGGCAATCTGATCATGCAGTACCTAATGTAGTCTTTAGATCAGTGTACATTCTCTAGTAGTTTCTTTACTACGTTCAGAGGTAAGTGATTAATACTTTTGTAATGCTACTATATCATAACCCTCTTTGCAAGAAGTATCTCAGTAACATTTGTCTCAGGATTTTAATTTTTTTACAATAATACGAGTACATACTTGAAAATTAAAACTGTACAGAGATGCTGGTAGTGGAAAAGAGCAGTTTCTCATGCTCAGCTCTCCCCCCACCCTTAGTCCCAATGCCTAAATGCAACCAACTTGGAACCTGCTCCTGGGTAGTTACCTCCATTCAAGAACGTTACCATTTCTTGATTTAGTCTTAAACATCTGTTGAGTTCTTATGAAAAATGAGCAACCTACTTACTCAGAATCTCCTCTCAATATAGTTCTTTTGGTTTCTCTGGTTTTTCGTTGGCCTTTAAATGCTAACATATTTGAATATTGATCTGATCCTTTATTTTAGGGTTTCTAACAAATAATAACTAATTCTGTTGCTTACATATCAAATGATTCTGCCATTTTAAATCTCTTTTAAAAATGTATGATAATATTTATGCAACCATAAGATCAATACAGTAGTGCACTGCAGGGGAAAAAATAACAGCAGGGGGTTTGGAGTTAGACAGCTTGGAGTTAAATTCCCACTTCTACCCATCAACATGTAACTTTCAGAAGAAACTTAACTGTTCTTGGGCTAAATTCCCTTGAATGATAAACATAAGGAAATACAGCACCTCCTCGGAAGACTTGTGGAAATTAAATGAGAGAATAATAGATATTCAAATGTTTCTCTCACTTCACATGGCAATATTAATCAAATACATGGTCTGTTTTGTTTCTTCTCTCCCTCATGCACACGCAACCACAATCACTCATATTTATATGATGTTGTGTTCATTTCAAAGTGCTTTTTCCAAGTGTTCTATTTATCTGCCCAGCAATCCTATAGAATAGGCATGGTATGCATTATCAACACCTTCAACATAGATATGTGAAACTTGGTGACTTAAGACCAAGGTTACACACCTATAAAAGGAGAGTTATATTAGTACCCAAGTTGCTTAAATACCTAGTCTGCTGCTTCTATCATTTTTACCTGAACTTGTAATCACAGCATACAGTCAAACATTCTGCATAATCAAAACTAGTCTGGAGCCTTATCTCTTGCTTCCCACTTAAGGACCGTGTCTGTGGAGCAGTTCCCTGCCCTAATTCAGTCTCAGGTTGTTACCTACCACAAGAGCTAGTCAATACTTTGTCTTCCAACATCTTTAGATAGAATGTATTCTTCTGCCTAATTACTGCTCACTTCACCGGGAGTTATTTTCCAACAGCTCAGGAATATGAAGATAATGTAGAAAATTATGAATACAGAATGCTCGGAATACCCCTAGAACAATATTGGAACACCTTGAAAACAGATTCTTCTCTCCCTCTGCTGGCAAGAATAAAGATTCTTGCTAAGATGACTGATAACATTAACAGGATAACAACCATGTAATAACACCCTATGGTGATCATTATATGTAAAAAAGCTCTGAAGGCAACAGTCCTGGTGTTTACAAGGAATCAAGTTAAATTTGTTTTAAAAACCTTAATGTTCTAACATACATATACCTGTCAGAAAAGGGCCCATTTAAGATGTTTTTAAAAACTAAGCAGTAAAATTCGGCTACACCTGGCTTTGCATAAGGAAGGAAATAAAGGCCTATTTTACTCCTCTTCTAATATATAGATAATACAAGGAGATCTTATATAGATCAATAGGGGGAAAACAGCCCAATAGAAAAATAGGCAGAAGACAGTAACTGGGAAAAAAGGAAGGATATGCAAATACCAATTATTACATGAAAACAAAAAAGATGAACACTCAGTAATAACCAAAGAAATGCAAATTTTAAAAACATGGTACTACTTTTCATCTATTAAACTGGTTTTTTTGTTTTTTTTTAAAATGACAATGCCAAATGAGGCTGAGGAATAAAGGAAAGTATTCTCATTCAGCACAATTGCTTCGAGTGAAACTTTTAAGGAAACGTGGATTTGCTGAAAGAATAACCTGAATAACTACTTTAATGCCAGGTATACAGAGAGATTATTAAAATAATGAATAATTTAAACTGCTTCTCAGGCAGTGGTGGAACGATTTCTGTGGCCTCCTATGGAAGGGAGTTGGAAGGAATGGACCTTGCCAGACAGACCTTGCCAGATGTATCTCTTCATTTGGCTTGATTTGTATCCTTTATAAATTGTAATGGTAAGTGTGTGTTTTCCTGAGTTCTGCAAGTCACTGTAGTGAATTTTTGAACCTAAAAGGGGTATAGGAACCCCAAATTTGTAGCCAGTTGGTTAGACGTACAGATGGCCTAAGGACACCCCAAATTTGCAAGTAGTGTCTGAAGGGCAGGGAGTCTTGTTGGTGACTGGGCCTTTAAGCTATGACGTCTGTAACTGTGAACAATTATTGTCGGAATTGAATTATGCTATACTAATAGCCATCACTTTTAATTTTTTTAAAGGTGGGCTATATGTAAACACATATGCCTAGAAAAGACTGAAAGGATATACCTTAACTTGTTAATAGTGGTCTTCTTTAACTGCTAGGATTATGAGTGGTCTTTAATTCTTTTCTATATAACTATTTCGAACATAAAATACTTAAACCACTCATTTTTGAAAATACCTCCATCCATTTTGAAAATACCTAACAAAAATAATTCTACTGGGAAACTCACCTTTTTGAGCTTTAGCTGTTATTTCAAAATATTTGACAGTAAGATCTTGAATGGACAGCACAGCCATATGAGCTTTCCGCTGCCAATCAGCATCTTCTTTTTGTAGACTTTCAATTCTTCGGGGACCCAGGTAATCATTCTCTATAGAAATCTATAGAGAGAAAAAAGAAAAATGGAAAAGATCATTTCTTTCTCTCTTTTAACATTTACTGAACGTTTATATATCAGGCATTGTGCTTGGTACTAGAAGAAAGAATACTTGTTTTTCCCTGCTCTGCAGTAGAAGCTATCAGTTTACAAAACAATTAAATTAACAAGAAATTTGTTCCCCCTTCCTCCTCTATCTTCTTCTTCATCCTTCCCTCTTCTATATATAAATAAAGGACATATAACAAAATGTTTAAGACTGATTATTTTCAAGTGCTGGGATGAGAAATTTATTTCCTCCTTTATAATTATATTCTCAGGTTAAGAATTATTTGTGCCAATAAAATGCTTATTTAATCATTGACATAAATAAATAAAATAAGATTGACAACATATAAAAATCAGCCTATCTGCCTACTGAAGGACTCTGGATATAAGTAACAGAAAAACTGGCTATGTATTATTTATAAGAGTCACAACTAAAACAAAAGGACAAAGGAAAGTTGAAAATCAAATGATGGACAGAGGTGTGCCAAGTGAATGTCACAGAAGTAACAATATCAATATTAAAGTATAGAAAAGTGCTAAACCAGTATGTTAATATGGAAGAAAGGTACAGTCCAGGAAGAACAGCAATAGACCCTCTGTACTGCTTTACCACATACTGAGTAAGAGACTTAAAACTTAAACAATAACACCATATTAGGATGATGGGGAAAAAATATTATAGAGAAAAATGTTAACCCACCCCTGGCACACTTAAAAAAAAAACTGATCAAGTAATTTATCATACACCACTAAAAAATTATAATGAATTTCAAAAGTAGAAATAATGCAGGTCATAGTCTCTAAACAGTACAATAAATAGAAATCAAAGGAACAGTCTAAAACAGTTGATTTAGTCTTGAAGCAACAATATACTGCTCCTTAAGCAAATGAAGTCTTCCAGAAAGAGGGAAAAACATATGAGCACTCACTGTAGTGCTCAGCACACACAGAACAATTAATTAGCAATGTTAAGGGGACAGTGGCAAGGTAGAGGAAGAGGTCAAGAATGATCCTAGGGTTACTGGGAAAAAATATGTACATGGAATTGCCAAGGATTTCATTTTGCATGCTAAGTTTAACTTCGCAAGTCATACCCAGAGATATAAGCTTGGGTACCCCTGACACACTAGAAGACATTTAAAGCAACGAGAGTGAATGAGTTCATGTAAGGAACTGTAATCATATAAGTAGCAAGATTCAATGGAGGAGAAATCAACACTATCAAACACTGCTTAGGGGTCAAGTAGATACACAACAAGTACCCATGGACCTAACAGCATGAACTTGGCGACAACAGTTCTGCAGTACAGGCAAATTCCTTTTGCCTATTAATTCCCACCATATCTTCAGACCTCAGTTCAATTACTGGTTCATGGATGTCGTCCCTGACTCACCGTTATAGGCAGTATAAGCTCTTCAATCTAACAAATAGCCTTCATTCTTAAGTCTTATCACAATCATACTTCATATTATTTTATATCACCTGCTTTCTGCTCTGAATGTTCCATGAGGGCAGAGAATGCACAAGTGGTTTTTATCTCTGCTTGCTTGCTTTTCACTAGCACACTGTCAGGCATGAACTAGGTAACCTACAATATTTCCTGAATGAGTGAATAAAAATTCACCTCCATACATGTTTTTAATGAGGAGAGAAATGTAGACACATGTATAATACTCTTTTGAGAAATCTGTGTGAGTGAATAGAGGGGAAAAGGGTGGAGAAGAGGATAAGGCTTAAGGGTAGGCACTCTGCTTTATTTTAATGGGAGATCACAGAGCAGGTTGAGAGGGAGAACCTATGTCTTCCCCTGTGAAGAAAGAACCCAGTTATGAAAAGAATCTGAAAAAGAATTATGTATATGTATAACTGAATCACTTTGCTGTACATCTGAAAGTAACAGAACACTGTAAATCAACTATAATCCAAAATAATATAAAAATTTAAAAGAGAAAGAAAGAATCCAGTTAAAAATAAATTGGTAGAGGAGACGGGAGGAGAGAAGACACAAGACAGCTGTTTTTAGATGGTAGGGTGACAAACCATTTATCGTAGGAAGACTCATTAAGCAAATATTAAAAACAATACTAACCAAGGTTAGTGAAGTCACGGTGAAATAGGCACACATAATATACTGCTGGTGGAACTATAAATTGATTAAAACCTTTTCCGGAAGTATTTTATGATACCATAATCTTTGAACACATTTAGCTGTTTAGATCAGGACAAACTTTATTGAGGCCCATTAATTGCAGAGGGCTTTGAAGGAGGGGTAGGATTTTGACAGTTACATGGGGAGCATATGGGAAAAGAGAACCACCCAAAAGGGATGCTGTAGGTAAGAATTAACCTGAACAAAAGCCTTGAGGCAAGTAAGTTCAATGCATGGTAAAGGACAGAGAGCAGTCCAGCCTAGCTGGAGTTTAGGTAAAACAGATGAAGGTAGTGGGAGATAAGACTAGAAAAGTAGGTTATGATCACTATGAGGAGGCTGAGGAGTTTGTACTGCATATGACAGGTAACTGGAAACCACTGAGGGATTCTCAGCAATAATAAGTGGCATATTTAGACTTCAGTTTACATTTAAGGTTTTAGAAAACTTGTTTTCTGTAATAAAACCATCAAGGTTTTGTGCTTTCATTTGTTGTGATTGCCTCTGATTTTTAAAACAAGTTAAAAAGCAAAAGATTAGTGTTCACAAGTATGAAAAAGAAATTTAATAAATTGATATTATGATAAATTTAATAAATTGTAGCAAAAATTTAAATTCTCACTCGGCACGTTATGATGGAAGTCCTTTTCAATGACATAATTAAACTTCGTATGTTTATTATACCTAAGACCATAAGCTAGGTTAGCTAAGTTTTTTCCCTGACTTTGAAAGTCAAAATGTATTCAGATTCTATCAACTCCCAAGTTCAACCTTCTGCCTTGTGATGCTAGGGTTCAGGCTCTGAAAACCACATTTAGCCTTTGCCAACAGAAAGGGTTGGAGGAGATTTCAGAGTTGAAGGGAAGAGAAGATTTGCTTCTTCCTATCTGTATCACTTGACTTTCCTGTTTGCTGTTCCTGTGATCGTCATCCCAGACTCGCTTCTTCATCCCAGCATCTGCAGTACCTTCTTAAAGGAGTTAACAGAATCGAGTTTGCAGTTTTTTAACCTTCGCAGAACTGACCTCATTTGTGTGCCCAAGACAAACCAGCACCTGTCCACCACTGCCCTATCCCCAGAGATCTGGTTCTCTCCATTGAGATCAGACACACCAGCACTAGAAGAGCAATGTCTTCTTTCTCAGAGGTCAGCTCCACAGGTCCTATCCTTTAATAATTACCACCTCTTCCCTTTGTAACCCCCGATCCTAGGAGTGGCGGCTGCTTTTGCAATTAACTCTGATATCTTAGAGTTGCCTTCTTATCTACCTTGTTAACAACTTTATACCTGGTTCTTAAAATTCCCTCTGTTGAAATAACTGATTTGATCTTCTGGTCAGACCAACAGACACAACTATGGAATAGAAATGTAATAACCAGAACAGGCAGTGCTCAAAATTCAAAAATCTTAACTCAGATCATGAAGATAGAAACCCTTTTCACTTTCATAGTTAAACACTGTACAGAAATGAGAAACCTTGCATTATGGCTTTTTGAAGAGAAAAAATAATATAAAAAATCTGGTGGTAATTATTTGGCGATAACTTGCTCTTTGTTGTTGGATTATTTTTACCTTCATTGTACATGTATATTCAAATATACAGAAAACAAACATGCTATGCTTAAATGCTGGTTTTTTAACTGACTTCTGAAACTCAGTAGCTAATGCTGCAGCCAACTGTTTAAAAACATGATTACAGTTTACTGTACCTAAGACATTAAGCTAGGATACTGAGTTCTCTTCCTAACTTGGCAAATTTGAAGATGTACAGCACTGGTCAGCTGGATCATGTGCTAAAAACAATGACACCTCTGTTTTCAATTTTAGGGCTAGAAAGAAAACAGTGTCTGTTTTTAAGATGGAAAAAAATGTGTCAGTTTAGGTAGCTAGGATAGTGAGACTAGTTTATAAACACAAATTTCTTGGCAAGGAAATACTTATTATAAAGTACATCACTAGCTTGGATACTGGGTTTTATATGAGAAGCTGAAGTGTTACTTCTGTCTATTGCTGAGATTGTAATTTTAAAAAAATTCCAATTCTTAGGTGAAACAAATGTCAAGATAAACTTGTCAATATACTGATGTAGTAGAGACCTTAATGTGAATTTTCCAGGCCCAGGAGTCATCAGAAGGTGACTCTTGATTAAGAGAATGACATGATTAGACTTGGCATCATCTATTTCATGCATTTTTACATTCAAAGCAAATATTAAGTGTACTATTTCCAGGAAAGAGTGTGAAATGAGGCATTTTTTGAAGGTAAGAGACATCTAAAGACAAGGAAACCAAAGGAAAAAATAGTTGAGGTAAGAGATAAGTACCTTAATGTACAGTGGTAGCACTATATATTTCATAGTGTGCGTGGTAAAGTATATAGTGGTCCAATGGTGTAAAAATTGCACCCTGCACAAAACCAGGGGGGTTTGCCAAGCCATGCGTACTGCTGCATATGCCCATTTGTCTGCTGGAATAAGGGTGGAGGTGGGTGACTTTTTCTATTTCACACAAAGACACCTATAGATTTGCTTGGTCCTGGGGAAGGGTGGAGGAAGAAGAGTACATTCAAGTTTCAACTAGAAGACAGCTGAATTGCAAAATGACATGACTGGCTACAAAGGGGAGGGAAAAGCTGAGGGTGTCTTCTAGTTTCTAGCTTATGTACTTTCAGCAAGTCATTAGAAATAAGTTGGACAATGTGTCTGAAGTGCTTATAGTTAATCCAGGAAGACTACCAGTAGGTCAACTCGCTAACTAACCCTGACTCATTAAGACACTGGGCCTAAAAATCTAGAGAGGATCATCTAGTTTATTTATTTTTATTTATTTATTTAAGCTTTTTTTTTTGGTCATGCCACGCAGCCTGCAGGATCTTAGTTCCCCGACTAGGGATTGAACCTGGGCTCCGGCAGTGAAAGTCCTAACCACTGGACCACCAGGGAATTCCCCAAGGATCATCTAGTTTAAATCTCATTTTATGGATGAAAAAACTGGGGCCCAGAGAGAATGTAACTTTGAATTTAGTGTGCTCCATCCCTTAGCTGTTTCAAATTTTATTAGACACGTGGTTCTCAAACTTCATATCAGAATTACCGGGAAGACTTGTTAAAACAAAGATTGCTGAGCTTCTCCCTAGAGTTTCAGCAAAGGAGATCTGAGGTGAGGCCTAAGAATATGTATTTCTAACAAGGTTCTAGGTGATACTGATGCTCCTCGTCTGGGGGTCACATTTTAAGAACCAGTGTATTAGAGTCTGGGAGCTTCCGAAAGGGGTGTGTATTTTAAAGAGGCTAAAGAATAAAAGTCAAATTCCATAGGATGAGATAGCATTCTAGCCCCTGACCATCATTCCTCTCCTACAAATCCTTAGACTGAGGCATATCAAACAATTCACACCCTGTGGTATAACTAAAAGAGCAGGCTTTGCAGTCAAACATGTGTTTCAATCCCAGCCATGCCACTTACTGGCCTCCACTCATGGTGCTGGGTTGGTGACTCAGTAATGTTTGAATAACTTATTGTGACTAAAAGCCCTAGTATTATGCCTGTTCACTATACCATTCCTGTTTTTATATACCTATCTGGAATATTCTCAATTCCAATCTCCAATACAGACATACGTACTCACTTCCTACTGAATTCTTATTCTTCAGTGGTGAAGCTTGATAATCCCCCTTTTTCCATATATCTTCAGGCAATGGTGATCACCTCATAATGCATCTCTACATAAACTTGTACATACTGCTCATTTTTCTTTTAAAAAATCATCTGACTTATAATTTACATACAACAAAATGTACCTGTTTTAAGTGTAAATTTTGACAAATATATATACCCATGATAACAGGCACCATAATCAAGATTTAAAGCACATCAATCTCCCCAAAGGATTCTGTTACATCTGCTTCCTCTCAGTGGATCTCCCCGGCCCCACCCCAGGCAACAGCTGTTTAGGACAATCTTCTAGAATTCCATGTAAATGGAGGCACAGTTTATACTCTTTGTCTGGCATCTTTTGCTCAGCACAATTTTTTATAAGCTATTTAATCAGGATTTAATTTACATACACTATGTTCAAGTGAATCCATCTAAAGTGCTAAATTTGATGAGTTTTGATTGCTGTATACACCCAAGAAACCACCACTACAATCATGATACAAAACATTTCCATCACCTCCAAAATATTCTCGTACTACTTTGCCATCCATACCTTCTCGTACTGCTTTGCCATCCATACCTTCACACATATACAGGAGGGTATATACCCTCCTGTATATGGCTTCAACTTAGCATGACTTTGACATGTGTCTGTGTTGTTGTGTCTATCAATGGTTAATTCCTTTGCTTTGCTGAATATTATTCTACTATATGGAAATATCACATTTTGTTTATCCATTCCCCTGTGTATGATAATTTGGGTTGTCCCAGTTTGGGGCTACCGGGAATACAGTTGGCACAAACACCGGTATGTAAGTCTTTTTTGTGAACAGATGTTTTCGTTTCTCTTGTATGAGTAGCTAAGAGACAAACAGCTGAGTTGTAAGGTATTGTACAGTTGACCCTTGAACAATATGGATTTGAACTGCATGAGTCCACTTACATGCAGATTTTTTTCCCCATAAACATTACAGTGCTACAAGATCTGCTGTTGGTTGAATCCACGGATGGGGAACCACGATCTGGAAAGCCACTTTGGGACTTAAGCATCTGAAAATTTTGGTATCACTGGCGGGTCCAGGTCCTGGAACCACACCCAAGGGTTGTTCAAAGATCAACCATATATGTTTAACTTTTGAAGAAAGTGCCGAACTGTTTTCCAAAGTGGTTGTACCACTTTAAAATTCTGTTAGCAATGTATGAAAATTCCAGTTACTCTACATCCTCACTAGCCCTTGGGAGGGCCAGAATTTTTTCACTGTACTCACTTCAATGGGTGTGTAATAGTATCTCACTGTGGTACCAATTTGGATTTCCTAGATGAGTATGTTGAGCATCTTCACATGTGATTATTAGCCATTTCTTTGTGTCTTTTAAAATATTTAGCTCATATTGAAAATTTTGGGGTTTTGTCTTACTGAGTTGTACAGTTCCTTTTTCAGATGTACTACAAGTTATTTTCTCTCAGTGTGTGGCCTGCCTCCTCATTTTCTTAATCCTTAAAATAGCAAAAGTATTTAATTTTAATTTTAGTGAAGTCCAATTTTATCTTTTTTTTTTTTTTAGTTTTTGGCTGAAGTTTTCTGCATCTTATCTAAAAAACCTTTGCCTTTCCTTCTGAAAGATTGTCAAAACTTCCTAGTTTTGTTATAAAAGTTTTATACTATGAGCTTTATGTTTGGGTCTAAGATGTATTTCAAATTAATTTTTGTGTATGGTATAAGATAAGGAAGCCTGGACTTCATTATTTCTATATGGGTATACACTTCTAGCACCATTTGTTGATGAGACTATTCTTTCCCCACACTGAATTGCCTTGTCACCTTTGCAGAAAACTAATTGACTATATAACCACAGGTTTATTTCTGGATTCTGTTTAGTTCCATTCATTTACACGTCTATCCTATACTATCACCACAATGTCTGGATTTCTCTAGCTATTTTATAATTGGCTGGTTAGTTTAAAAAAAAAAAAACACCCTACTGGAATATTAATTTGAATCTACAGATCAGTTGATAACTGACATCTAAACATTATTGATTACTGTTAATAGATTATCTTCCAATCTATTAACATGGTCTATCTCCCATTTATTTAGGTATGCTTTAATTTTTCTCAGCAAAGTCTTATAATTTTTCAGTATATAGTCCTTTCATATATTTTATAAAATTTATCCCTAAACATTTCATGTTCAGAGATGCTAATGTAAAAGGCATTTAAAAAATTTTGATTTCAACTTCATTTCTGGAAGATAGAAAATGCAATTGAATCTTTAATACTGACCTTGTAACTAAACTTCCAGATTATTTCCAGTAGCTTTTTTAGATTCTTAATTTTTTTTTACATGTGTGATCACATGATCTACAAATAAAGAAAGCTTTACTTTTTTTCTAATTTATATATGCCTTTTATTTTTTTCTTGCCTTATTGAACTGGCGACAAACTCCAGAGAAATACTGAATAAAAGCTGTGGGAGCAGACAATCTTACCTAGTTACCAATCTTAGTGGGGGAAGAATTCAGTCATTCACCATCATGTATGATGTTAGATAGGCTTTCCATACATACCCTTTATCAGCTCAAAGAAGTTCCCTTCTCTTCCCAGGTTGCTGAGATTTTACCATGGATGGGCAATGAACTTTTTATCAAGTGCATTTCTGCACCCAGACATGTTGATTTTTTTTCCTTTATCAATAATATGGTGAGTTACATTGATTAGTTTTTGAAATGTTAAACCAATCTTGCCTTACTAAGGTAAACCCTAATCACAGTATATTATTGAATCCTATTTTTCAATATTATGTTAAGGATTATTGCATCTACATTCATGAGGGATGTTTATCTGTAGTTTTCTTTTTTTCTATAATGTCATTTGATTTGGATAATGCTGGCCTCAAAAATGAGTTGGGAAGTGTTCCCTCTTTTAAATCCTCCAGTGATCCTTTACCTGGCCCTGGAGTTTTCTTTGTAAGAAGGTTTTAAATTATGAATTCAACTTTGTTAATATAGAGCTACCAAATTTTTTCTATTTTTTCTTGACTCTATTTTGACAATTTGCATTTCTCTAAGAAGTGTATCCATTTCATCTAAGTTGTAGAATTTTTTGGCACAAATTTGTTCATGTTCTCTTACTAGCTCATCATCATAGTTGATGGGGCATTTGAGGGGCAATGCAGTAAAATACGATTTTTACCTTTGAAAATGTTAACAGTTTAAGAAATATGTTGTCTGTTCCTCCTCACCTATACTCTGCTTCCCAGGGGAAAAAAATGGAGTAATAAGTGACACGAGTGGACAATACAGCCTGACAAGAAGGTTCAATCCATTTGCTAATGTTAATACTCAATACAAACCATGATATAATACGAAAGCAAAAATTCACATAGATTCTGATAATCAATGTTAAGCTGTATATAGATTATCTCAGCTAAACACTGCAGCCTAGTTTAGAAGTAGATGGGGCCTCCATGTATATCATCCAGTTCATCCCTAGCCTTCCAGTCAAGTTTTCAATGGACAAATATCTATAGTTCATTTTTTAAAATTGGAGGAAACTGTAGTGCCTAAAAATTCTTAGTTACTAGTTACCATTTTACCCAAAATGCCAAGCTTATGATAAAACTGACTTAACAACCCAATATTTTTCAAAAGTATTAATAAAGAAGAGTGTGTCAATTACGTGACAGTCTGTGCTGCTCCATATCTTGACTCATTAGTAAAGGGAAAAAGACACACAAACATGCTTTACCTTGTAATAATTTTTCAAATATTATACTACTCATTCTTGCCCCCAAGCATAAAGTTTTCAGAATAAGTGGCAATTTCCCAGATATAAATTTCGTAAATAATGTTCCAAATTCACGCATTAATGCACAGTTTTTTAATATCCTAGTTCAGCAATATTTCCATGTGAATTAAACACAGCAACATTGATTTGAGGTCAGCTATAAAACCAAACCCTTAACACTTGCCTCAGAAAATGTAATATATATTTTACACACAAAAGTCAAATGTCATGAATTTTAAAGCTGTATCATTAATGCCTTGTAACTTGCAAAACAAGGTCTTCCCAAAACAAATGTTCTCAAAACTCCTGCTAAAGAAGTCTAAGACTAGATAATACCCAAAACATTAGAAGGGAGACAGGAGTAGATGGAGAGGGGAAAAAAAGCACAGGAAAGGGGGGAAAATGGGAATCTCAATGTACTTACAAATTTCCTAGGTTTTTCTCAGCCCTGGCTACTCAGCAAAGTCACCTTTTCAGATGCTTTTAAAATGAGGTGTTCAGGCTCTATGTATCACAAAACTACCAAACTAGAATCTCTGGGGACAATGGATCAGATATCTACATTTATAAAAGCTCCTCTGATAATTAAAATGTATAGCCAGCCACGCTGAGAACTATGAAACAGGCAGGTTACTATTTAGATTTAAAAAAAAAATACCTTGATCTGCTGTCTTCGTAGCATGGCAAGTTCTCGCATGTCTCGGAATGGCTGTAGTAAATACTGATAGAGTTCAGTTGTGGCTTCTGCAAGGCCGCTGTAGGCTTCATCCTCCATCTGATACAAGTCCAGAAGCTCTACCATGCTCTCTGTATTCTTGTGCTTATCCAAGAGCTGTGGAACAAGAAAATTTCACTACAAAGAAATCCAACTGTAACAGCCTATAAAACTTGCAAATTCCCTATCACCTCAGGACCTTGGAACTCTGAAATGCAGAATTAAAGAGAATGAGGAGCACTAACTGCTTTCATCACTTATCTCCATGCCTTAGGTGTCTTACTACAAGACCACTGCCTAAAGCATCCTTTTCTAACTACTGTCACCATATTATTCCTGTTCTCTGCATTTTCTGGAATTCCATACTATCTGCCTACCCTTAACTCTTAAAATTTTTTTCCCAGCATCTAGTAGCTTTCTCCATATTTATATAATCATTGCTAATCTACAAAGTAGTTATCAACACTTGCCAACATTATTTTACTAATTTCCCCAAATAATCTTGCCACTCTTTTCCTCCTCCAAATTTGGAACATTCCCTCAAAAACTTCAACTCATGCCTATCACCTCCTTCAAAATCTAGGTGAAAACACCCCTCAACTCTATTGAAGAGTTTAAGACTGACTATAACAGATTTTTATAACTTTCTTACTTTGCATTCCTTGGTACTCACGTGTATATGTACGTTTATAAAGATATTCATTCATTTCTGAACAAGTTAGGACTGAGCATCTTAATACATGTTAGGCACTGGGCATACAAAAACACGGTTCCTTTCTTCGGTTTGCAAAGCAGAAATAGAGAGACAGATGCAGAGAACAAACGTATGGACACCAAGGGAGGAAAGTGGGGGTGGGGGGTGGGATGAACTGGGAGACTGGGACTGACATATATACGCTAATATGTATAAAATAGGTAACTAATAAGAACCTGTTGTATAAAAAAATAAATTAAATTTTAAAAAAAACATGGTTCCTTTCTTCATGGAGTTTACTGTGTAGTAAATAAACAAACTAAATAAAGTTTTAAAAAATTACAAACTGTGATAAATGCTATGAAAATTATTACCTTTTAAAAAGTAAAGAATAAAAGTAACACAATGAAACAATGGGTGCCAAGAGAAAGAATAAGAGGTGGGGAGATGCTGAAAAACTATGACCTAGTTCAGAGCAGGTTAGAGAGAAAAGGCTATCCACGGAAGCTTAAGCTGAAATTTAAAGAACCTTTGAATGAACCATGTGGCAAGACACTATTTTATTTTTATTTATTCATTTTTGGCCATGCTGCATGGCTTGCGGGATCTTAGTCCCCAGGGATTGAACCCAGGCCCACGGCAGTGAAAGTACCAAGTCCTTACCACTGGACCGCCAGGAACTCCCAGGACACTATTTTATATACTTATTCTTGGTGTCCATTTACTTGGTGACAGTCTCATCTCCTCAAAAGCACAAAATTCTGCTATTCTTTCTCATACCTAAAGTTTCCACTACTATCCTCTTTCCCAGCTTCTTGCTTTGGTTATCATATTGTGTTGTACATATTACAGTTGACCCTTGAACAACTGTAATATGGGGTTAGGGGCGCCAACTCCTGCCTAGTTAAAAATCAGCATATAACTTTACAGACAACCCTCCCTCCCAATCCACAGTTCTGCATACAAGTATTCAAAAAATGAAATACACAGGTATAAATCTAATTATGTACAGGATCTATGAGGAAAATTACACAACTCTGATGAAAGAACTCAAAGACCCAAATTAAATGGAAGTATTCCACATATGGATTGGAAAACTCAGTATTGTCAAGGTGTCAGTTCTTCCAAAGTTGATCTATAGGATCAATGCAATGCCATTTAAAGTCTCAGCAAGTTATTTTGTGGATATCAACAAATGAATTCTCAAGTTTATATGGAAAGGCGAAAGATCCAGAATAACCAACACAATATTGACGAACAAAGTTAAAAGACTGACACCCTCCATTCAACTTCACTAGTTACTATAAATCTACAGTAATCAAGACAGTGTGGTATTGGTAAAAGAATAGATCAATGGAAGAGATTCCAAAAGTAATCCCACACACAAATAGTTAAGTAATCTTTTGACAAAAGAGCAAAGGGAATTCAATGAAGAGATCAGCCTTTGCAACAAATAGTGCCGAAACAAACGGACATTCGCGTACGAAAGAAAGAAAAAGAAATCTACAGACCTTACATTTTCCACAAAAATTAACTCAAAATGGATCACAGACCTAAATGTAAGATGCAAAGTTATAAAACTCTTAGAAAATAACACAGGGGAAAATCTAGGTAAGCTTGGGTTTGATGACTTTTTAGATATAACACAAAAGCACAATGCTTTTCTACTCAATTTTTCTATTAACCTGAAAGTGATAAAACAGTCTAATAACTTTTAAATGATAGCAAACCTATTTAAAGTCATAGTTTTATATTTCACTGTATGCATGCTTTTTATTTTTTAAATAAAACCGAGAATCATTAAAAATAAATCCGTAATATCCAATTAACACTGATTTTCATCCCTGTTAAGCCCTACTGTTTTAAGGTGATCAGACCAATCAAACAATATCTTTCTGCTTTGTTAACAAGTAGTTTTCGGTAGGTTGGTTTTGTTTGTTGTTTGTTTTTAATAGAGGTCCACTAGAAGAAAGAGAATCAATTCAAACATCAGAGATTTTAACAACAGATAACACATAAATAATTTACAGATGCAGACAGAAGGCCAGACCAAGTGGAATCTTGCTTTATGCCGAAAGCAAAGAGATGCCATAAAAGGATTGTTGTTGTTTTGTTTTTCCTTCAAAAACCTCTCTGGTTCCAGGGAAGCATTAGGGAATAAATACTTTCCCAAGTAAGGGAATCTTGACTTTTATTCTGAAGGATAAAAAGGGATAAACTAGGCAAAGTGTAAAGGGAAGACTGGGTCAGAAAGACAGAAGGGCATTTCCCTGGATACCATAAAATAAGGTTTACAAACTGGAGTAAACAGAGAAAGGGAACATAATGAAAGACAATTCTGGAGACACTAACATACATGATGGACCTGAGTTATACTACAGTGGTGAGAAGGGGCACCAGAATGGATGCAGATAGATCAGTTCATAATCTCCTGGGTCAGTCCATGTAAGCCTAGATTGGAGGAAGAGAAAAGCAAAGATTTAAGAAATGCTTTGGAGATAAAATTACTAACAGGACTTGATGAAAGAGTGGATTTTCTCTTTACCCTTAGGTCTTTGGTATTCATTGATACAAAGAACACAGGAATAGAAACAGGTTTTTAGAGGCAAAAATTATGGATTCAGAGACACTGTGTCCAAAGTGTTTTTTAGATATCCATTAGGAGAGGTCATGAAGGGAATGCAAAATGTCCAAGATAAACCTTATCTTTAAGAAGTCTACAATCTAACTAGGGAAACAAACAGACATGTAAGTAAAATACTGATTGTAGAAGACAATCACGGTTCATAGTGGGCTAAAGCAGCTGAAAAAGATGTTCTAAAGCTAGGATTTGAACTGGGTGTCGAAGGATGGGAAGTGCTAGACAGGTGAAGAAGAGCAACCCAGTCTGGAGAAATCACATGAATAAACGCGTCACATATTTGAATCCTGGATGGGGGGACGGGGGTGGCAGAGTGTCACCATGCCCTCTGGGGTAGGGGGTACACACTAGTGAGCAGGACATCACATTGAGACTGTAAAGGCAGCACATTCTAATAAGCAGTGAAACGAATGATGAAGTAGAAAAAAAGAATGATGCATTTGATCAATGGGACCTGTTTGATTTTTAGTTTACAAAGTTAAACTCATCTAAATAACCATATTAAAGTCATGGTCATTTAGTACCTGGTTACTTGAAGCATGGTCTGGGATCAGCATCATCTGATTACTTGTTAGAAATATAGAACCTCAGAGCCCACTCCAGACCCCCAGAATCAGAATGAGTGATGAGTATGCACAGCAAAGTTTCAGAAGCACAGCTTCAGTAAACACCTTATATGGCCACATTAACTACAACATGAGGCAAAAGTCTCTGTAAATTATACAAATTATGTAGTCCATTTTCAAACTGAGAACTGTAGAATTGTGGTATGTAACATTTTTTTCCTGGATCTAAAATCATTTTCCCCTCTCACTCTTTCTCTTACTATTTAAGTATTATTTTATTTTAGCTCCATTAAAATTAAGCCAAAACTCCCATTTCTTATGGTTCAGTTCCCTATTAAAGCATTTTTAGCTAATCTAAGGAAAAAAGTTACTACTGAAGCCAACCCCGGAATGATCTTCATCTTTAGAAGACAAGTACAGGGACTTTCCCTGGTGGTGAGTGGTTAAGATTCCGCCTGCCAACACAGGGGACACGGGTTCAATCCCTGGTCCAGGAAGATCCCACATGCCGCGGAGCAACTAAGCCCATATGCTACAACTACTGAGCCTATGCTCTAGAGCCCGTGAGCCACAACTACTGCAGCCCACGTGCTGCAACTACTGAAGCCCACATGCTGCAACTACTGAAGCCCGAGCACCTAGAGCCCATGCTCCGCAACAAGCCACTGCAATGAGAAGCCCGTGCACTGCAACCAAGAGTAGCCTCTGCTCACCGCAACTAGAGAGAAAGCCCGCATGCAGCAACAAAGACCCAAAGTGGCCAAAAAAAACAAAAAACAAAAAAACAAAAAGAAAAAGAAAATCCTGTTTAAAAAAAAAAAAAAAGAAGATGGGTACAAAGAGACAAAGTCAGCCTGGCCTTACCTCCAGCCCTGGCCAGGATGTTACCTTTAATACATGGGCCATTCAATGAAACTGGATGTTTAAAAGCAATAACCCACCCCCCCATCCCTGGCAAATACATTAAATAAATAAATAAATAAGAATAAACAAAAAGTAAGAAAACAAACAAAAAATAAAAGCGATGGCCATTAAAATCATCAAATTAACTCCCTTCATTTTGATGTGTTTATTCCTTTTTTAAAAATTATAATTTAGCCTTTTACTACTATAAAGAAACAGTGAAATGATCATGAAAATATTCCAGTTCTTTTGATAGAATTCTATTAATTTAAAAACTAGCAATTGAGAATCCCAATTTAGAAAAAACTGAAAAATCACAAGAGAAATAGAATTCAGTAAGGTGTTATAATTTACACACAGAAACCAACAGCCCCTTTCATATTAAATACAAAACAACCAGCCAGGATTCCATCTGCAACAAAACAGAAAAATACCTAAGAATAAACTTAAACCGGGGCTTCCCTGGTGGCGCAGTGGTTGAGAATCCGCCTGCCAATGCAGGGGACACGGGTTCGAGCCCTGGTCTGGGAAGATCCCACATGCCGCGGAGCAACTAGGCCCGTGAGCCACAATTACTGAGCCTGCGCGTCTGGAGCCTGTGTTCCGCAACAAGAGAGGCCGCGATAGTGAGAGGCCTGCGCACCGCGATGAAGAGTGGCCCCCACTTGCCGCAACTAGAGAAAGCCCTTGCACAGAAACGAAGACACAACACAGCCATAAATAAATAAATAAATAAATAAATAAAAACTTAAACCTTTTAAGAGCCATGTAAATAAAATGTTAAGGTACAAAAAAACTAAGTAAATAAATGGAAGAGTAAAAATAAAAATATCAATTCTCACTAATCTATAAATTTCACATGGTAATAAAACAACCTCTTCACACTTTCATGGCACAAGAAAAGGCCAATTTTAAAGTTCACATGGAGGGGGTGCCTTCAAGATGGTGGAGGAGTAAGATACGGAGATCACCTTCCTCCTCACAAACACATCAAAACTACATCTACATGTGGAACAACTCCTACAGTACACCTACTAAACACTGCCAGAAGACCTCAGACTTCCCAAAAGACACCCTCAGGTGACCTACCCACAGAGGTGGGACCAAATCCAAAGCTGAACCGCAGGAGCTAAGTGAACAAAGAAGAGAAAGGGAAATTTCTCCCAGCAGCCTCAGGAGCAGTGGATTAATCTCCACAATCAACTTGATGTACCCTGCATCTGTGGAATACCTGAATGGACAACAAATCATCCCAAAATTTAGGCAGTGGACTTTGGGAGCAACTGTAGACTTGGGGTTTGCTTTCTGCATCTAATTTGTTTCTGGTTATATGTTTATCTTACTTTAGTATTTACAGCTTATTATCATTGGTAGATTTGTTTACTGATTTCATTGCTCTCTTCCTTTTTTAATTTATATATATATATATATATATAAAATTTTCTTTTTTCTCTTTTTGTGAGTGTGTATGTGTATGCTTCTTTGTGTGATTTTCTCTGTATACCTTTGCTTTTGCCATTTGTCCTAGGGTTCTGACTGTCCATTGTTTCTTTTTAGTATAGTTTTTAGCGCTTGTTATCATTGGTGGATTTGTTTTTTGGTTTACTTGCTCTCTTCCTTTTCTTTTTTCTATTACTTTTTTTAAAATAATTTTTTCTATTTTAATGATTTTATTTTATTTTATTAATTATTTAATTTTTCTTTCTTTCTTGTCTCCCTTTTCTTCTGAGCCATGTGGCTGACAGGGTCTTGGTGCTCTGGCCGGGTGTCAGGCCTGAGCCTCTGAGGTGGGAGAGCCAAGTTCAGGACTATGGTCCACCAGAGACCTCTCGGCCGCACATAATATCAAACGGCAAAAGCTCTCCCAGAGATCTCCATCTCAACGCTAAGACCCAGCTCCACTCAACGACCAGCAAGCTACAGTGCTGGACACCCTATGCCAAACAACTAGCAAGACAGAAACACAACCCCATCCATTAGCAGAGAGGTTGCCTAAAATCATAAGTTCACAGACACCCCAAAACACACCACCAGACGTGGTCTTGCCCACCAGAAAGACAACATCCAGCCTCATCCACCAGAACACAGGCACCAGTCCCCTACACCAGGAAGTCTACACAACCCACTGAACCAACCTTACCCTCTGGGAGCAGACACCAAAATCAACGGGAACTATGAACCTGCAGCCTGGGAAACGTAGACCCCAACACAGTAAGTTAAGCAAAATGAGAAAACAGAGAAATACGCAGCAGATGAAGGAGCAAGGTAAAAACCCACCAGACTGAACAACTGAAAAGGAAATAGGCAGTCTACCTGAAAAAGAATTCAGAGTAATGACAGTAATGATCCAAAATCTTGGAAATAGAATGGAGAAAACACAAGAAATGTTTAACAAGGGCCTAGAAGAACTAAATAGCAAACAATGATGAACACCACAATAAATGAAATTAAAAATTTTCTCTAAAAGGAATCAATAGCAGAATAACTGAGGCAGAAGAACGGATAAGTGACCTGGAAGATAAAATAATGAAAATAACTACCACAGAACAAAATAAAGAGAAAAGAATGAAAAGAATTGAGGCAAATCTCAGAGACCTCTGGGAAAACATTAAACGCACCAATATTCCAATTATTGGGGTCCCACAAAGAAGAAGAGAAAAAGAAAGGGACTGAGAAAATATTTGAAGAGATAATAGTTGAAAACTTCCCTAATATGGGTAAGGAAATAATCAAGTCCAAGAAGCACAGAGAGTCCCATACAGGATAAATCCAAGGAGAAACACGCCAAGACACATAATAATCAAACTATCAAAAATTAAATACAGAGAAAAATATTAAAAGCAGCAAGGGAAAAGCAATAATTAACATACAAGGGAATCCCCAAAAGGTTAACAGCTGATCTTTCAACAGAAACTCTGCAAGCCAGAAGGGAGTGGCAGGACATATTTAAAGTGATGAAAGGGAAAAACCTACAACAAAGATTACTCTACCCAGCAAGGATCTCATTCAGATTCGATGGAGAAATTAAACCTTTACAGATAAACAAAAGCTGAGAGAATTAAGCACCACCAACCCAGCTCCACAACAAATGCTAAAGGAACTTCTCTAGGCAGGAAACACAAGAGAAAGAAAAGACTTACAATAACAAACCCAAAACAATTAAGAAAATGGTAACAGGAACATACATATCTATAATTACCTTAAATGTAAATGGATTAAATGCTCCAACCAAAAGACACAGGCTGGCTGAATGGAAACAAAAACAAGACCCATACATATGCTGTTTACAAGAGACCCACTTCAGACCTAAGGACCCATACAGACTGAAAGTGAGGGGATGGAAAAAGATATTCCATGCAAACGGAAATCAAAAGAAAGCTGGAGTAGCAATTGTCTTATCAGACAAAATAGACTTTAAAGACTATTACAGGGCTTCCCTGGTGGCGCAGTGGTTGAGAGTCTGCCTGCTAATGCAGGGGACACGGGTTCGAGCCCTGGTCTGGGAAGATCCCACATGCCACGGAGCAGCTGGGCCCGTGAGCCACAACTACTGAGCCTGCGCGTCTGGAGCCTGTGCCCCGCAGCGGGAGGGGCCGTGATAGTGAAAGGCCCGCGCACCGCGATGAAGAGCGGTCCCCGCACCGCGATGAAGAGTGGCCCCCGCTTGCCGCAACTGGAGAAAGCCCTTGCACGAACCGAAGACCCAACACAGCCAAAAATAAATAAATAAATAAATAAATAAAAAAGGGAGCAGAAACTAACACACCATTGTAAAGCAATTACACTCCAATAAAGATGTTAAAAAGACTATTACAAGAGACAAAGGAGGACACTACATAATGATCAAGGGATCAATCCAAGAAATATAACAATTGTAAATATTTATGCACCCAACATAGGAGCACCTCAATACATACGGCAAATGCTAACAGCCATAAAAGGGGAGATCAACAGTAACACAATAATAGTAGGGGACTTTAACACACCACTTTCACCAATGGACAGATCATCCAAAATGAAAATAAATAAGGAAACACAAGCTTTAAATGATACATGAAACAAGATGGACTTAACTCATATTTATAGGACATTCTGTCCAAAAACAGCATATTACACTTTCTTCTCAAGTGCTCATGGAACATTCTCCAGGATATATCGTATCTTGGGTCACAAATCAAGCCTTGGTAAATTTAAGAAAACTGAAATCGTGTCAAGTATCTTTTCCGATCAAAATGCTATGAGACTATGTATCAATTACAGGAAAACATCTGTAAAAAATACAAACACATGGAGGCTAAACAATACACTACTTTATAACCAAGAGATGACTGAGGAAATCAAAAAATTCCTAGAAAGAAATGACAATGAAAACACGACGACCCAACACCTATGGGATGCAGCAAAAGCAGTTCTAAGAGGGAAGTTTATAGCAATACAATCTTACCTCAATAAACAAGAAACATCTCAAATAAACAACCTAACCTTACACCTAAAGCAATTAGAGAAAGAAGAACCAAAAAAAAAAAACCCCAAAGTTAGCAGAAGGAAAGAAATCATAAAGATGAGATAAGAAAGAAATGAAAAAGAAATGAAAGAAACGATAGCAAAGATCAATAAAACTAAAAGCTGGTTCTTTGAGAAGATAAACAAAATTGATAAACCATTAGCCAGACTCATCAAGAAAAATGGGAGAAGACTCAAATCAATAATGAAAAAGGGGAAGTAACAACTGACACTGCAGAAATACAAAGGATCATGAGAGATTACTACAAGCAACTCTATGCCAATAAAATGGACAACCTGGAAGAACTGGACAAATTCTTAGAAATGCACAACCTTCTGAGACTGAACCAGGAAGAAATAGAAAATATAAACAGACCAATCACAAGCACTGAAATTGAAACTGTCATTAAAAATCTTCCAACAAACAAAAGCCCAGGACCAGATGGCTTCACAGGCGAATTCTAGCATTTAGAGAAGAGCTAACAGCTATTCTTCTCAAAACTCTTCCGAAGTATAGCAGAGGGAGGAACACTCCCAAACTCAT
Organism: Balaenoptera musculus; assembly: GCF_009873245.2. Lineage (NCBI taxonomy): Eukaryota > Metazoa > Chordata > Mammalia > Artiodactyla > Balaenopteridae > Balaenoptera > Balaenoptera musculus. The sequence continues at coordinate 61,605,795 of NC_045787.1, read as the reverse complement.
TCTACAAGGCCACCATCACCCTGATACCAAAACCAGACAAAGATGTCACAAAGAAAGAAAACTACAGGCCAATGTCACTGATGAACATAGATGCAAAAATCCTCAACAAAACACTAGCAAACAGAATCCTACAGGACATTAAAAGGATCATACACCATGATCAAGTGGGGTTTATCCCAGGAATGCAAGGATTCTTCAATATATGCAAATCAATCAATGTGATAAACCATATTAACAAATTGAAGGAGAAAAACCATACGATCATCTCAACAGATGCAGAAAAAGCTTTTGACAAAATTCAACACCCATTTATGATAAAAACCCTCCAGAAAGTAGACATAGAGGGAACTTACCTCAACATAAAAAAGGCCATATATGACAAACCCACAGCCAACATTGTTCTCAGTGGTGAAAAACTGAAACCATCAGGAACAAGACAAGGTTGCCCATTCTCACCACTATTATTCAACATAGTTCTGGAAGTTTTAGCCACAGCAATCAGAGAAGAAAAAGAAATAAAAGGAATCCAAATCAGAAAAGAAGTAAAACTGTCACTGTTCGCAGATGACATGATACTATACGTAGAGAATCCTAAAGATGCTACCAGAAAACTACTAGAGCTAATCAATGCATTTGGTAAAGTAGCAGGATACAAAATTAATGCACAGAAATCTCTTGCATTCTTATACACTAATGATGAAAAATCTGAAAGAGAAATTAAAGAAACACTCCCATTTACCACTGCAACAAAGAGAATACAAAATCTAGAAATAAACCTACCTAAGGAGACAAAAGACCTATATGCAGAAAACTATAAGACACTGATGAAAGAAATTAAAGGTGATACAAACATATGGAGATATATACTGTGTTCTTGGGTTGGAAAAATCAACATTGTGAAAATGACTATACTACCCAAAGCAATCTACAGATTCAATGCAATGCGTATCAAACGACCAATGGCATTTTTCACAGAACTAGAACAAAAAAATTCACAATTTGTATGGAAACACAAAAGACCCCGAATAGCCAAAGCAATCTTGAGAAAGAAAAATGCAGCTGGAGGAATCAGGCTCCCGGAATTCAGACTACACTACAAAGCGACAGTAATCAAGACAGTATGGTACTGGAACAAAACCAGAAATATACATCAGTGGAACAGGATAGAAAGCCCACAGATAAACCCACACACATATGGTCACCTTACCTTTGATAAAGGAGGCAAGAATATACAAAGGAGAAAAGACAGCCTCTTCAATAGGTGGTGCTGGGAGAACGGGACAGCTACATGTAAAAGAATGAAATTAGAACACTTCCTAACACCATACACAAAAATAAACTCAAAATGGATTAAAGACCTAAATGTAAGGCCAGATACTATAAAACTCTTAGAGGAAAACATAAGCAGAACACTCTATGACATAAATCACAGCAAGACCCTTTTTGACCCACCTCCTAGAGAAATGGAAATAAAAACAAAAATAAACAAATGGGACCTAATGAAACTTAAAAGCTTTTGCACAGTTAACCATAAACAAGATGAAAAGACAACCCTCAGAATGGGAGAAAATATTTGCAAATGAAGCAACTGACAAAGGATTCATCTCCAAAATAAACAGGCAGCTCATGCAGCTCAGTATCAAACAAACAAACAACCCAATCCAAATGGGCAGAAGACCTAAATAGACATTTCTCCAAAGAAGATATACAGATTGCTAACAAACACATGAAAGGATGTTCAACATCACTAATCATTAGAGAAATGCAAATCAAAACTACAATGAGGTATCACCTCACACCAGTCAGAATGGCCATCATCAAAAAATCTACAAACAATAAATGCTGGAGAGGGTGTGGAGAAAAGGGAACCCTCTTGCACTGTTGGTGGGAATGTAAATTGATACAGCCACTATGGAGAACAGCATGGAGGTTCCTCAAAAAACTATAAATAGAACTACCATATGACCTAGCAATCCCACTACTGGGCATATACCCTGAGAAAACCATAATTCAAAAGGAGTCATGTACCACAATGTTCATTGCAGCTCTATTTACAGTAGCCAGGACATGGAAGCAACCTAAGTGTCCATCGACAGGTGAATGAATAAAGAAGATGTGGCACATATATACAATGGAATATTACTCAGCCATAAAAAGAAACGAAATTGGGTCATTTGTAGCAAGGTGGATGGACCTAGAGACTGTCATACAGAGTGAAGTAAGTCAGAAAGAGAAAAACAAATACCGTATGCTAACACATATACATGGAATCTAAAAAAAAAAGGTTCTGAAGAACCTAGGGGCAGGACAGGAATAAAGACGCAGACACAGAGAATGGACATGAGGACACAGGGAGGAGGGAGGGTAAGCTGGGACAAAGTGAGAGAGTGGCATGGACATATATACACTACCAAATGTAAAATAGATAGCTAGTGGGAAGCAGCCGCATAGTACAGGGAGATCAGCTCGGTGCTTTGTGTCCACCTAGAGGTGTGGGATAGGGAGGGTGGGAAGGAGATATAAGAGGGAGGAGATATGGGGATGTATGTATATGTATAGCTGATTCACTTTGTTATAGCAGTGAATAGCAGAAACTAACACACCATTGTAAAGCAATTATACTCCAGTAACGATGTTAAAAAATAAAGTTTACATGGAAAAATAAGAGAATAAAATAGCAAAAAAAATAATTTTTTTTTTTTGGCTGTGCTGTGAGGCATGTGGGATCTAACAGTTCCCCAACCAGGGATCAAACCCGTGCCCCCTGCATTGGAAGCATGGAGTCTTAACCACTGTACCGCCAATGAAGTGCACCCCCACCCCAATTTTTTTATAAAGAGTAATTGTGGAGAAAGGCAATGGCCTACCAGGAGGTATAAATATTTAATATAAGCACCAAGTACAATGAAGTAGTAAGGTGTTCAGATATATGAAAGTTTACTGCACAATAAGCATGAATCATTCAAGAAATGTTTGTGATAATTGTCATTTAGTCAGGAATAAAAAAAAGTTGGATTCCCACATTATTCCTTACACCAAAATAAATTAAAGCAGTGTCAACAATTTAAGTCAACAATTTAAATGCAAACAACAAAATCATCTGGCTACAGACAAAAAAAACTAAATCAACAAACAAATAACAATGGGAAAAATATTTGCAATATAGACAATTTCCAAGATCAAAACAAACCAAACAACAAATAGGTAAAAAATTGAATCAATGAGTTCACAGAAATTACTCCTGAACAAATGAAGACTCATTCATACCTCAAAATAAATCACAAACTGAAACTTTTCATGGATAAGATCAAAAGGTTTTGAAAATACAGTCTTGTGTTTAAAAGGATACAGAAACAAATAGCAACCTCCTCCTTTTGTTTGAAAAAGTGTAAATTGATACATCCTCTACAGAAAGCAATTTTAACAAAATGCATATTTCTCTTTGACCCAGCAATTCCTCTTACAGAATTTTATCCTGTAGATATACATGCACATGTGGGAAAAGATATGCTATTTCAACAGCAAAAGATCAGGAAAAACCTATATATCAAACCAAGTCGAGTCAATGGAGCATTATCTAGCAACTGGAAGAAATACCGTTTATTAAGAGGAAAAAAAAAAAACAAGATGTATATAACATGCTACCATTTGAGTTGTTTAAAGGCGGAAAATAGGACATATATATACTCTATGTCTTTGTACATGTAACTGAATCTGCAAGACACACAAGAAACTTATGGGTGACTGCCTCTGAGGTGCCTCTGAAGAGATGAGGAGATGGGGGAAGGAGTTGGGTTTACATTCCACTTTTCAGTCATGATCTATCAAGTAAATACACTCTTTTTTTAAAAGGAAAGTCTTATACTCTATTTCTTCTTTACTTTCCCACCCCAAAAGTATCCTGGCTTACACATCAAAAAAGGAAAATTAAATTATCCTCTTTGCCCTAATATCCAAAACTACACATATAACTTTTACTAAAGTATGAGAAATATGAAAATGATACACACTTCTCTTCCTTTGCTCACCTACTTATTATTCATAAGTAGCTAAGTCATGTGTTAAGTCATCTATTTTAAGCTACAATTGAAAAGGAGGATTATGAAAGTAATAGGAGCTGTGTGAATAATCAATTTCTAATCACAACACTCTTCTCAAGTCCCAGAAATCAGTTCTAACTCGTGGCAAAGGTGCTCACCTCCACCATAGCTTAACACCAAGGCTGCAGCACATCAGAAATAAAATAACCAGATTAAGGAAGAACAGGACAAGAAAATGGGGGGGTGGGGGTGAGGTGAGTGTATAATAGCAGCAAAACAATGGTAATCTTTACAATGAATTATGAACTTTTTTATTTTTGGCCATGCCTTGCAGCTTGTGGGATCTTAGTCCCCCAACCAGAGATCGAACCCGAACCCTCAGCAGTGAAAGCACGGAGTCCTAGCCACTGGACCTCCAGGGAATTCCCTAAACTATCTTTTTATAGTTTTAATAAAGGCAATAATTCTCTCCTTGCAAGAAAATGTACATTCACATAAGCCCTTTATTTTTTATTCCACTTGAAAATGGAACATTTACGTTGATTTTCTACCGAGTCCTAGGAATAGCAAAACTGTTAAAAGAATGAGGAAAAACCCAACATGGTAGCAACGTCTCTCAATAATAAATTTCCCCGAGCCATTTACAAGCACTCAAATGACAGGATTCATCAGTAAGACAATCCTCAAATACTAAGCTTCTTTGAGCTCTTCTTACAGAGACACTGAAGTAAATATAACGCACCAAACAGTTCAGATACTATTTTGTACCAACACAAAAACATCAAGTCACTATATGCTTGTTAATTAAATCATAATAAGACTCTACACAGACATGCAACCACAAGAAAGAAAATCAGTTATTCTATTCAAATATTAACATTTATTTATTTCCCAAATGCCTCTGATCAACAGAGCAGTACTTCTGCAAAGCTATTATGAACCAACTAAACTTAATACTCCTGCAGAGAAGCTCAAGGCATCTCACCTAACACTGCTAATTTATTAATTTGTCTTCTTTGCTATAAAGTTTCATGTTTTTCTAACATTCGATTACCTAAAAACCAATTATAGCTTCAATTGGCAATCTATTTTAATCTATGGATCCGAAAATAATCTTAAAGGAAATGTATTTTAAAATGTCAAAAGATGCAATTTACTAAGCATTAGACTGTTTAGTCTAAACCATTTCCTATAATCTCTGATAAAAGAATTCAACTGTAAAATATAATCACAACCTGTTATAGTAATGTATTTAATTTTCTATTTTGCTAACCAAAGCTGACTAAATCCAGGGACTAAATAAACTGAACTGTGGCTATTTGCAGGTTATGAACTGTAAAATGTAAAAGGTGCTATAAATAACACACACAAGAAAGAGTACAAAGAAATTGGAAAGAGAGACAGCTTGCTTAGGATTAAGGATGTTTGGGATGTACAGGGAAGGCCTGAATTTAAAATGGAGAAAATGCTGTTTGCTAATTTGAGAAGATTCATTGATGGACACAAATGGAGTCAGAATGCAGATGGATCTGAGAATACAACATGCCTGCAAAGGATGATTTCAGAAGGGCTCAACTGCACCCAATACAATATCGAGATGCTCACTACAGGATGCAGAGGAAAGGAGGACAGGCGGGAACAGGGGCTGAAAGTAAAGAGCTGAATTATTTGTTTCCAAATCTGACACATCTCTGATGCAATTTTAGAAAGTTATTGTGCTTTACTGATTCACTTAAAAGAAATGAAGCAGAATTATATAAAGCATTAATTAAATATATTAGCCTAATAAGTAGAACACTTCTCCCCTACCCTTCTTTCTAGCTTTCCTAATGGACACCTTTTTTGCCTCCCCTGATCTAACCTGATAAAAACTAAGCTTTTAACCTACACTGATTTTTGAAACAAAGCTCTGCTTATTGCAAAATTTCTCTAGGGCAAGGACCCACAACTTTCATCAGGTTGTTAAAGGAGGCAGTGACAACAGCTTTTAAATAATTTTTTTCAAAACTCCCCATAACCACTGCAACAGAGAAAGTACAAAACTACCTTGTGCCATTTACTCCCTTCCCTAGTCCTATTCAACTTGGCTTCTAACCCAGTGAAAAGTTACAAATACAGGAGAGAAAAAGAATGCACCTCCTGTGCTTAACTGTGGAGTCCCCATCCTGTACCATGCCAATCAGAGTTAGTTCTACAGTCCTCTTTCTGACTTCAGGATTATAGGACTGCCACTATCCTTGAAGATCTAGAATAATTTCTGAAGTCCTAGGTATAAAATTTAGAAGCTAAACTCTCTCCTGAGCAGAGTTTTATAACTTTCTTCCTACTTTAACGTGTCAAACCCCATACAGTGCCTCATTTTTTTCCCTTAATTAAGATGTTAAGGGACTTCCCTGGTGGTCCAGTGATTAAAGACTCTGTGCTTCCACTGCACAGGGCGCGGGTTCGATCTCTGGTCTGGAAACTAAGATCCCACATGCCTCGCAGTACAGCCAGGAAAAAAAAAAAAAAAAGATGTTTAGGACTTCCCTGGTGGTGCAGTGGTTAAGAATCCGCCTGCCAATGCAGGGGACATGGGTTCGATACCTGGTCCAGGAAGATCCCACATGCCACGGAGCAACTAAGTCCGTGCGCCACAACTACTGAGCCCACGCTCCGCAACTACTGACGTCCCCCATGAGCTCTAGGGGCCCGCGAGCCACAACTACTGAAGCCCTCGCGCCTAGAACCCGTGCTCCGCAGCAAGAGGAGCCAACGCAATGAGAAGCGCGCGCACCGCAACGAAGAGTAGCCCCCGCTCGCAGTAACTAGAGAAAGCCCGTGCCCAGCAACGAAGACCCAACAGAGCCAAAAAAAAAAAAGATGTTTAAGAAGCAACATAAAAATCTACAAATAATATCATCATTAATTATTAAGACATGCAAACAATTATCTGTTTGTGGAAAAGGGTGACTCAAGACTAGCAATGAGGTGCTCAGATGGGAGAGGCCTATCCCAGCAATGAAATTGGATCTGTGGCCCTAGGAACTGCCCTTAGGTCTAGGTGACTTGTTTCCCCAACTGTCAAGTAAGGACCAATGCCACACACATTTTCCACATTCACAAAGCACTGCTCAACTCTGTTCTTGTTTGAATCATTTTTGTTATTTCTATGTTAATCACTGATTAATTGTCAACAACTGTTAATGCTGAAATCCAATTTTAGAAAGTGTAAGGGCTACTGATAGTAATGACCCATTCTGATATTTTAAAAATTGGTTTTCAGATTCTTTACTTCATAGGTGAGTGGCAAATTTGATTTCATTTTACTCCTGGGGAGGAGACACCTTTAATTAAAATGTTAGGTACATGTATACATATCATACACAGAAACCAGCTTTATAACATATCAAAGAACATCTACCGAGCACCTGCTGTGTACAGAAACACTGGGGAATTCAGGCATTAGAAAAGAATAACAACAAAACCCGTCTCTGTCTCCTGGTTAAATGCATTTTAAAGGGTAAAAGGGGTCCATAAGGAGAAAAACCAGGGCAGCAGTTATGGATGATATGAACCGTATGTAACATAAGGCCTCTCTGATCTCTAAATTTCTGACAGCAAGTCCTCTGGTTTCTGACAGTGGTCAGAAATGACTTTCTTCAGGAAGGGCACCTGACCTGGCCCTGGAAAGAAGGGTGGAACTTAGACAAAAAAGGACAACATGGGTGGGGTGGGTGTCCTATACAATGGAGCATGGTGTACAGTGAGTTCAGTGAATAATGGGTGAAAGAGCTTGACTAGAATAATGAAAGGTTCACGTAGAGCAGAGAAAGAGATAAGAGACTGGCAAGCTAACCAAAATATGCATGACTGACTGTCAGGAATTTGGAATCTGTTCACAGGACAATGGTAAGCAATGGAAGAGTTTGGTTTGGTGAGTGTATGTTACAGCTAAAGAGCTGGGTATGAAGATATGCAAAGTAATGCTTTAAAATAGTTTGGGGGACTTCCCTGGTGGTCCAGTGGTTAAGACTTTGCCTTCCAATGCAGGGGGTGCGGGTTCGATCCCTGGTCGGGGAGCTAGGATCCCACATGCCGCCGGGCCAAAAAACCAAAACATAAAACAGAAGCAACATTGTAACAAATTCAATAAAAACTTTAAAAATGGTCCACATCATAAAATAGTTTGGGAGCAAGGTATACAAAGGCTACAATGCAAGGAAGACACTGAAGGAGAGCTAAGGATGAAATAGTGAGATGAAATAGTCCATCCATCCAAACTAGTCAAAATATTGAATAGTTTCAATATTTTCATCCTTGAAATAGTCCAAGGATGAAATAGTGAGATTAAACTAAAGTGGGTGTAGGAGCAACATGAGAAAACAGTAACCAATGCATGAATGACTCCATAGTTCTTCAGTTCTAAAATTCATATTTAACATTTCTGAATCAGTACGCATTTACAAATCAGTATGTACATATAACACAGTGATGTAGGTATAACTATTATGCCATTTTACAAAGAACCAGAGGCAAAGAACCAGAACTTGCCTAAAGTTAGGTAGCTGGTGAAAGATAGAAGTGAATCCTCCGCAGCTTAACTCAAGCTCTTAACCACTACCTTATGTGTCCCTGCTCATAACCAGTCTATCACCTTTCCCTTACGTGAATGATACCAATCTTCTGGGTCTAGGAAGACTGAAAATACGATGAAATATATATGCAATGGAATAATACTCAGCCATTACAAAAAATGAAATTTTGCCATTTGCAACAAGATGGATGGACCTGGAGGGTATTAATGCTTAGTAAAACAACTCAGAGAAGACAAACACGGTATGATATCACATACATATGGAGTCTAAAAAATAAAACAAAGGAATGAACATAACAAAAAAAAAGAAACAGACTCTGAGATATAGAGAACAAACTAGTGGTTACCAGTGGGGAGAGGGAAAGGGGGATGGGAAATAGAGGTAAGGGGATTAAAAGGGACAAAGTATTATGTATAAAGTAAATAAGCTACAAGGATATACTGTACAGCAAAGGGAATATAGCTAATATTTTACAGTAAATTTTTGTTTTATATGTAAATTTATTTATTTATTTTTGGCTGCATTGGGTCTTCGTTGCTGTGCGCGGGCTTTCTCTAGTTGTGGTGAGCGGGGGCTACTCTTCGTTGCGGTGCACTGGCTTCTCATTGAGGCGGCTTCTCTTGTTGCGGAGCACGGGCTCTAGGTGCGCGGGCCTCAATAGTTGTGGCACACGGGCTCAGTAGTTGTGGCTCGCAGGCTCTAGAGCGCAGGCTCAGTAGTTGTGGCGCACGGGCTTAGTTGCTCCATGGCCTGTGGGATCTTCTCGGACCAGGGATCGAACCTATGTCCCCTGCACTGGCAGGCAGATTCTTTTTTTTTTTTAAAGTTTTAATTTATTGATTGATTGATTGCTTGATTGCTTTGTTGGGTCTTCGTTTCTGTGCTAGGGCTTTCTCTAGTTGCGGCAAGCGGGGGCCACTCTTCATCGCAGTGCGCGGGCCTCTCACTATCGTGGCCTCTCTTGTTGCGGAGCACAGGCTCCAGACGTGCAGGCTCAGTAGTTGTGGCTCACGGGTCTAGTTGCTCCGCGGCATGTGGGATCCTCCCAGACCAGGGCGCGAACCCGTGTCCCCTGCATCAGCAGGCAGATTCTCAACCACTGCGCCACCAGGGAAGCCCCGGGCAGGCAGATTCTTAACCACTGTGCCACCAGGGAAGTCCTGCAGTAACTTTAGATGGTGTATAATCTACAAAAATTTTGAATCACTATGTTGTACACCTGAAACTAATATAATATTGAAAATCAATTATACCTCAATAAAAATAAATAAATAATAGAGGTTTTTTCCTTCAAGTTTTAGGTCTCATAAGACTCAACATATAGAGCAAAACCTGCTCAAGAGCCAACTCCAAGGTCCTCCAGGGAGCCAGAGACCTTTTAACACACTATTTACAAAAATCAAGCACCTCGACAGGCTTCACTGTGAGCTGGCACATAATTTCCTTTTACCAAAATAATGCATGTTCAGATATTGCTAAAGTTAATTCTTGTCCCTTCCTCTCTTAATCCTTTTTTTTTTTTAATTTTTATTTTATATTGGAGTATGGTTGATTAACAGTGTTGTGTTAGTTTCGGGTGTACAGCAAAGTGATTCAGTTATACATATAGTACATGTATCTATTCTTCAAATTCTTTTCCCATTTAGGTTATTATAGAGTATTGAGCAGAGTTCCCTGTGCTATATACAGTAGATCTTTGTTGGTTATCTATATTAAATATAGCAGTGTGTACATGTCAATCCCAAACTCCCTTTCTCTAACCCTACCTGTCATAACCTTTCATTTTCATCTGGCAACCCCAATACCCAAATTCACACCACCTAATATAAAAGGGAAAAAAAGGAGGCAGGATTTCCAACTGAAAATAAATCAAGAGAGTTAACATCCTTAACTGCCTTCCTCCTCTGCCTAGCCAGAAAAATAAGATAATTATTTAGTATAGTTATGAGGGGAAGGGGAGTGCAATATTAACTATTCAAAGTTATGTACCAATTGTTTGAAATGGGAATAAATAGCATGAGAAATGAGGTAGATTTCAGGTCTTACCTTAGAATACACCAAATTCCCTATTTCTACTGTGGGGGGAAAAAGTATCAGGAAATGTTTGGAGGAGAAAATAAATTTTCTTGAAAGTAAGCTATTATCACACCATCTAAACCAACTCACCCTTAGCTAGCTTAATATAGAACAGAACTTACAACAGATATTTAAACATCAGTGTAACATTTATTCTTCCTGTGGTTACAGGAAAATTATTTTTATGAGTCTGTATAAGAAAGACATATGCATTCTGTCTCACATTAAAGTTTTATGTACCATACATGCACAAATTCAAATTCACCTCCTCTGGGATTACAATCTTCTCCAATGACAGACAACATTGTTGATTACAGTATATGCACATAATCAAGGTTTTCCAAAAACAGTCATCAGCCAAACACTGTTAATGTCTCTGTCCAATGATGAGACATTAACCATGTATTTCAATTTGACAAAGGCTAAGTTTATCAGTTAGCCTTACTCCCTTTCTACAGGGGTGAAGATAGTCTAGTGGTTAAGAAAACCAGCTGGAATCAGGCATGGATTTGAATCTGGTTCTCTTACACAGATAAGTTATCTTAGGCAAGTTTATCTAATCTCTTTGAACCTGTTTCCTCTACTGTAAAATCCCTATCTCTTAGGTTGCCATGAAGATTAATATTAATAAGAGTTAACATTTATCAAGTGTTTATTGAGTAAATGGCACTGTTCTAAGTACTTTACATAAAAGCTACTTTTAAATCACTCTATGAGGCAGCAGTATTATTCTCCTCATTTTACAGATGAGGAAGCTAAGGCACTGAGAGAATTAGGTGGGCCCAAATACACAAAGCTATTCAGTGGAGGAGCCAGGACTCAAACTCCCTTGAACCCTACCTCTTAACTCCTATCAACATGCTAACTTAATGTATCAATATTTAAATACCTCTACACAGTGCTTGACCCACAGGAAGCATTCAATAAAAGTTAGTTATTGTGATCATTAAAAACTAGAGCCTCAGGACTTTCCTGGTCGCACAGTGGTTGAGAATCTGCCTGCCAATGCAGGGGACATGGGTTCGAGCCCTGCTTCGGGAAGATCCCACATGCCACGGAGCAACCAAGACCGTGCGCCACAACTACTGACCTTGCGTGCTCAACTACTGAGCACACATGCTGCAACTACTGAAGCCCACCCACCTAGAGCCCATGCCCCACAACGAGAAGCCAGCAGAATGAGAAGCCCATACAGCGCAACGAAGAGTAGCCCCTGCTAACCACAACTAGAGAAAGCCTGTGCACAGCAACGAAAACCCAACGCAGCCAAACAAATAAATTAACTAATTAATCAATTTAAAAAAAACTAGAGCCTCACATACATCTCTACATATTGGTTGCCCCAGTTATTACCCTGTTAAGAGTCAGTAAAGAGGGAACAGACTCAGATAGCAAGGTGAAGAGGAAGAATGGCTTTCAGAAATAATTTTAGTAATTAAACATTGGTTTTGTAATGTAACTTTAGCAAGTTATCAAAAAAGTGATGGGAAAGCAGTTATAACAATAAAGTTCATAGGGAAAAGCACACACAAAAAAACCCCTCAAGTAATGGTAATGAACAAAGTGAGGACTAGCAAACAAATACAAAAAACAGGCAGAAACACCACTCCTGCCTGCTTCAGTGCCCTCGTGTACTCAAAAACGAATCAGAGCTTTTTCAAAGCCTGAAGAAACTCTAGCAACATTAGAAGTGCTATGTCCTAGACAGTCACCTTACTACAGAGGGACCCAAAACTGGATACAAGCACATAAAACAAGTGGCTCAGGTCCCAACAGTTGCCACACTGTGCTTGTAAACTGCCCCGGATCCTTACGGAAGAGAAGACTGTAATTTCATTCTGCAAACATGAGATTAACGCCCACAGAGGGTAAGTGACAGCATAAGGTCAAGCAACTAGTACCACAATTACGACAAAAACACAGATTTTCCTGAGCCATGTTCAATAAGTTTTCTTTCCACTAAGCACTAATTAAGATAGTGTAGTGAGACATTTCTTAAAAAGTACCCTACCTCAACTAATTGTTAGCAGCAGGATGACTTGGTAACCAATTTTAATTAAAATTTTTTTCCTGAAGAAAATGACCATTCTTGTTTATCACTGTATTCTCCCTGTGCCTATATTATTTCATTGCACTAATAATATTTGTTGAATAAACTAAACCCCAAGCCATCACCCTCACTGTACCCTTACAAGTTACAATAAAGCCCCAAATCATTAAATGAACTTCATTTATCCTTAAGACCACTCTCTATAAAATGTCTAGCTCACAAGGCCTATTTTTATTTCATAGCCTATTATACAAAGCCTTCACTATAGTCTGAAAAGTCTATTATATGCAATTATAACTATATAAAATTTAAAATTCAAGGACAAGCATAAGGGCAATTCCCCACACTTAAGAAAACAACTCAAAAATATCTAGCTTTTTGCTGAATGAATCCTTCTCTGCTCCTATGCAGTTTTAGTAACTTAGATACTCTGTGTTAAGGCTACTTGGTATTAACAGTCCCCTACAAGAAGCCTGAAAAGCCAAATGAACTTCACCACCTCTATCAAAAAACAAATAGCACCAAGAACTAGTGTTCAGTCTTCACTGCCTATGCCTCTCACGCATACAGCTTAATTTTTCTCCTATGACAACTAAGGAAACTGGGTAGATTCAGAGGAGCAGATCTTGGCCTATTAATGAGTAGTAAAAAGAGCCACAGGGAAATTTCCCATTACAAAAAAATAAACACACATACATCTAACCATCAATGGAAAGCCACCCTGTGCTTTCAAGTACCACTTCCAACAATATTCTACAATCCATAAAAGGCCAAATAAAGCAGCAATGGAGAACAGTGAGACTAAAGTTACATGTTAAGATTTTGGGAAAGAAGATTGCTAATTCAACCACAACAACTGTTATGTTTGACAAACCAAACCTCCCACTCACCTTCTCCCTTCAACACATACACACACACACATACATACACACACACACACACAATAGTACTCACATTATGAAAGTATTTGTCCAAGTTGGTCTTGCTTTAGCAAGGAGGAAACACGTCTGTGAAATATCTGGTGGGCCAGGAATCATGTGATGTTAAATGGCAAGCAGAGAAACCACCACATAAATTATTTATCAGGAAAGTTGCCATCCTGCCACCAGCCTCCATGTTTCTGTTTTACAGAAACACTAACTGAGAAACATACATTCAACTTTTTTTCTACATCTACCTTTTTTTCTTTTCAGTAATATGACAAATGGCCAAAAGTTTATTGGGACATAGGATTGAAGAAAGAGATAAATATCTAAGTCATTATTTTAACAGTTTCCAGCTGTTAAAATAACGTTGTTGTCTTTCATCACAACTTTCAAGAATCCCACAAAATTCATTTAGCTTCATTATTCCTTAACTGTTTTACAGTAAAAGAGCAGTTTGCACCAGGTTTATGGAAATATCCAGGCAGAACAGCTCTCTCCTCTGCAACTAAGTACATTATGTCCTTCCCGAGACTGCTTCTACTATTTATACCTAATCATGCGTTGTGGCTCACTGGCCCAAAGACCAGCATCTTAGGACTCCTAAACGACTGTCATTTCTCTAATGTATACACAGATCTTCCTTGACTTACACTGGGGTTACTGCCCGATAAACCCATCATAAGTTGAAAGTATTGTAAGTCAGAACTGCATTTAATACACCTAACCCACTGAACTTTATAGCTTAGTCTAGCCTACCTTAAATATGCTCAGAACACTCACATTAGCCTACACTTGGGTAAAAATCATCTAACAAAAGCTTATTTTATAATAAAGTGTTAAATATCTCATGTAATTGATTGAATACTGTACTGAAAGTGAAAACAGAAAGGTTGTATGGGCACAGAACGGTTCTTTACCCTAGTGATCCTGTGGCTGACTGGGAGCTGCAGTGTGCTGCCCAGTGTTACAAGAGTAAGGTACCCAGAAAAGATCAAAATTTGAAATATGGTTCCTACTGAATGCGTACCACTTTCACATCATCTTAAAGCTGAACCACCTTAAGTCGGGGACTGTCTGTAGTTGGGGCTTCAGCAGTGCTCTGGAGTTTTATAGCTAATCTCAGTTTTCCAGGAAAATTAGTAAAGTCATAATTGGGAAGAGGGGTGATAAATAAACAGTCTTCATAGAGCTCCTTGCCCCTTCTCTTAAACAACTCAAGTCAGGAGTTGTTTATAGTCATTTTAAAATACAAAGGAAAACAGTGATTGGGCACGCTTGTCTAACATAAACCTATCCTTGCACCCTAGGCAACCTACTTCTCCTAAAACACAACGTGTGGACTATGCCCTACACTATGCCTATCATGATTAATTTGAAGTAAAACAAACAAGTTACCTTAATTTAAAAGTTCATTATTGACCTGACTAGATTTTAAATTATTGATGCCACCCTCCCATTCTCAGGAGCGGAGACTGACATCCTTTCTAATGTCATCAGGGAAACAAGGCATGTGCAGAAAAGGCCTATATTTGGATTAGGACAAATCAAGTTTGAATCTCTGAGTTTAGTCACTCCTCAGCAGTTTAAAATTGGCCAAATCTCAACTTCTGCTTCAGTAAAATACGTATAAAACGCCACTTGTCTCAAAAGATAGAGTGGAGGATGAAAGGGGATAGGTAATGTGAAGCGCCCCAATACCTAAGTAGTGCCAATATTTACATTGCCTTGAAACAACACTTTCTGGAAGCCTCCTTTATAAGTGCCAAACACATTGTTAGGTACTTTTTCATGTCTTAAGTCTTCAGAAATCCTTTAAGCATTTCCCCCATTTCTCTGTTTTAAAGAGGTTAAATAACTAAACAGGTCACAGAAGTGATGAGTACTAATTCAAGCCCAGATTTTTCTGAATCCAAACAGAGTACGCTCTGTCTACTGTGTGCCTTACACGGCACTTTTGAAAACACATGTTTCTCTCAGTGGTTTCAACTGGAAAAGTTAGAATTGAGCAGTTTTATAAACATCATAAATTCCAAAGTGAACAATGATTTTTAGATTTTAATCAAGCCTACCGTCATAGTTAAGGTTTACTATCTAAAGGACCACAATCATTTCAATAGTTGTCCTTATACTGAAACCATTATTTACAAAATCCACGTCATCAAAGGTAAACCACAGTATGGCTTGTAATATGATACTTAGCTTTAACCAACAACCAAGGCTACTGTAGAAACCATTCCAAGAGGTCTTGGTGGCACTTGATTCATTCAGGGATTTAGTGCTCGCTATATAAATAGCACTACTTACAGTAAATCCTTGTAAAAGTCCAAGACAAGCCTACCATGTAATAAATTTCACATTTCATTTGTACTCAAGATTAAAGCCCTAAGTAGTATACAATCTACAATTCTTATGTCATCTAAAAATAATTTCATTAGTATTGTATAAATTGTACCACCTCACAAACTAGTCATTTGACCAAATTTGTAAACCATTAACAAAAACTTCTGGCAGAAAACTTAAGGTTTAATTCTTCAATACTCCACAAGACAGATATAGGACTGCTTCTTATAACCCCATATTAAATCATAAATATATTCCAAAAATTAAATTCCAACAGAGGTTATGTCCTAAGCTTACAAAGCAGATAATTTATAATTGTGGTTTTAAGGCTCTTTTTGAAGAACACCTTTAAGCCTTTCCCTCCAAAACTGTGACTATGCCTATGCATATACAGGCGCCTATGCATTCTACTTAAGGTACTCTATTAAAGTCCATCTATAGCTCCCCTCAATTTATAGGAAATTCACCAACCCCAGATAACAACTCCTTATTTAGGAAGTTACGTACAGTATTTACAGTTTTAAGAGATTTTTCTCCTAGTTTTTAAACAGTATGGTCCCTTGAGGAATTTACATTTATCAGCTCAAAATTTTTATTTACTCACAACTTTACATTAAAATGACACTTCTAAATCTTTTAAATTCCTGCAACACTAAAAAACAACAACAACAACAACAAAAAATTGGTGTCCTTTGTCCACTATTATTAAGAGTGCTCACAAGATGTGTGGCCCTGAACTAGGGGTGGCAAAGAAGAGAATTCCATGATACTGTCAAGGCTGGTGACCTTGAGAAGTTTACAGTCTCGTTGTACAGTCTGTTCTATTAAAAAAAAACCCTCCTTCCACAATTTACTGACCATTTTGCACAAATAGGTGTGGTCTCTAAACTGAAACCTTTAAATGGATAGGAAAAGGAAGACTGTAGAAAAAAGAACCGGAAAACAGATTCAGAGAAATTAAAGGAAAAACATGACCAAAGGATCAAATTTTCCAGCAACACATACCTAAGAATATGTTTGCTTTACCACATATACCTAGTTTTTAAAAACCTATAGCCAATTCCACAAGAATTGTGGAACTGGGAATTTAAAAAAAAAAAAGATTTAGCCATAATTACTAACTCAATAGAATTGATAAAACAAAAATGACACAACTTCTACAATGATTTTACCTAAAAAAATGGTACTGCAAACTATTAAGACAGCAAAAAATTTAAGCAGATAGGGAAGAAAAAAAAATATGGCAGTTATGCTATACACTCCCACTGTCACGCCCATGGCAGACATCACTAATTAATCATGCAATTCTTTCCCCCTACTGAGCTTAATTTCTTCCAAAATAACCTTCCAGTAGAAATCAGGGTGGGCATTATAACTGAAACTATTTGTTGTCCTTGATAGCTATTTTTCAAATACTGTTCAACTAAGCGAAGAACCAAAAATTTATGTATTTAATGTTCAATGCATTTATAATAGACTTCATTTAGAGTTTTTCCCAAAACAAAATACTCATTAAAAGTTTAAATTTTCTCTGTTGAAGAGAATAAAACATTATGGTCAATATAACCTTAATTAGGAAAAATACTCTTTTTCAAAAAAGTACGTGAGTTCTAGAAAACTCTAATTAACTATATTTTTCAGCAGCCTTCGTTTTTGACCCAGTTTGAATGAAATAACCAGAAAGAATTATTTTTTCTGAGTATCAGTAAAGTTGAAAGCAGACATACCTACATCATTCAGGGATTAAACAATAGAAAGTTTAAAAAAAAGGATAATATATACCTGTAAAATGAATAAGCGAAAGAAGCACTAACTTTGTCCTTGCAGTTTAAAAGAAATACCGGTCACTATTAAAACTCTAAAGAGAATGTGACCATTTTAAGATTTGTCACTTCCTTCCAGAAAGGATTTAAGGTAGAACACAGACTCCAGAAGTAAGATGATAAAAAGGGAAATAAAAACAGATTCCTGGAACTACAGGATCGTACTATGATGGGTGATGTTTATAACATAAAGTAAACTAACAGAAATCAAAACCTGGATTCACTCTAAGTTTTAAGAGAGCACTGTGGGATAAGTGATAAACTATTATTTCCTAAATCCTTAAGTCTAACAAAAACTTCGTAATATTCTATGAAGAAACCACAAGGCTCCAGCTTCGTAGCACTAATAGCAGGATTCAAGTAGTACATAAACATAGGCAAGGCTGACAGATGACAACACAATGTCAGCAATATAAACATGATAAAAGGGGACATTTCCCCACCTCAACTCCAACCTCAACTGATACTAATACTAAAAATAATAAATTGCTTTAAAAATGAGAGTACTTCTTTAGTAGTTTTTCCGGCAAAAGCTGATAAGTACACATGACCCCAAATTATACGTATCTTTTCCACATCGTAGAGCTCCCTGTGTATAACCATTCAGACCTTTTCCCATTGTTTCCTGTTATTTTAAAGATTCGTTTGAAAAAGTGTTTGCACTACTTTTACTCCTCAAGTCCAAAAGCATAATAAACATTCCTGCCCAGGGCCTTTTTTCTGCCTAAAACAAGAGTGAAACATGAGCCCTCTTTAAAGACTGGCTATATTCCTAGAGTGTGTATAAAACCTTTCAAAGTCCATTTGCATCCAATTGTCAGTAGGGGGTTTTTCATTTGGACAGGCCACTCATCTGGAGGACAATGATTTTTAAATTTGCCTAAGTTGCCAAATGACATATGGAGACAAAAAACTGACTGTTTTGCTCCATAAGACAAACCATTTTGAATAAATGAACATGACGCCAGGAAAGTAAGGTTAATAATCTGGGTAATTATTGCTGGAAACAACTTCAGGGACAAAGAGAAACGCTCATTTAGCTTATATTTATGGGACAGCTTTCTGCTAAATGGCTTTAATCTTATTACCAGTACTTAGTAGCAAACAGAGCACTTTATAGAATCTATGTGTTAAGTGGGAGGCGGGAATCTAAAGACTTATCAAAGTTCCTTCAGAGGGCAAATAAGGAAAGCCACGGTTTTCCCCACTACTGAAAGGAATAAAGAGGGAGATAGGTCAGGAACCATTCTTTTCCATTGTCTAACTAGAAACACAAGCGCCTCAAATGCGCACAGCCTAGACCGAGGCTCCAGCCTCCGGCAGTGAGGAGGGACCAAAAGCGATGAGTGGAGCCCAGACTACGTTCTTACCTCCTGGATGCGCTTCCTGGCCCGCTGAAGCACCTCTTCGTAGCCCTTCTGCCGCAGCTCGCTAAGGCTTTCGTAATACTCCTCCGGGTCATCGGTCTCGGTGAAGAGTACCTGGGAGAGGATCTTCCAGCCACAGGTGTCCAGGCCGTGACCCAGGTAAACCTGTAGCTGGTAACACAGCGTGTCGATCTCCTGCTCGGTCATCTCCGGGGCGCCCCCGAACAGCACCGTCCACATGCCCGAGGGCTCCTCGGGGAACACAGGCAGGCACGGCTCCAGCTGCGAGTTCACGGAGCACAGCTGCTGGTGCACCGCGCGCAGATCCTGGAAGGAAAAGAGCCCGGCCCAGCTGCACTCCTCGGCCGGGGACTCCAGCTCGGCGGCGGGCTGCGGCTGCTCAGCGTCCGAGAGCGCCAGCGCCGCCGGGTCCGCCTCGTCCTCCCTCACCATTTCCAGCACCTCTATCTCCTCGGTGACCGTCCCGCAGGCGCTCACTACCCGCACCGACGACACCGGGGCCTCCTTCGGCGCCGGCGGGGCTGCCGCAGCGGCGGCCCCCGCCACATCCCTGCCTCCAGATGTCCTCCGGACCGGGCTGGAGTTGGCCCGCACTGGGCTCCGAAGAGGGCTCTCCGCCCCTTTGGCGGCCGACCTCCGCAGCAGTGGGTCCCCCCGAAGGCTGCACGCGCTCCGCGGAGAGCCTCCCTCCGCCCAGGCCAGGCGCCTCCGGGACCCGGGGCTCCTGCCCAGAGTCGCGGAGGCAGTGGCCTCGGGGCGACCCTTGCCCGCCGGGCTGCCCGGCCCCCGGGTCCCGTCGGACGCGGGTGCGCCAGGCTCAGCGCCCCCTCGCGCCCCCGCCTGCTCCCGGGTGCCGCTCCTCTGCCTCTGGGCCGTCCGGTTGTGGCAGGTTATGGCAAACTTGCCCTCAATCTCGTTCCAGGCTACGATGAAGACGAACTTGTGCTTCTCGCGCTCGTCGAACACATGGGGCCGCACGGCCACCCAGTCCGACTCGAGCGTCTCCTCGAGCGCGAACGACATGGTGGCTCCGGCGCCAGGCCGCGGGGAAGGCGCAGCCGGCCCTGCCCGCCCGAGGACTCACCGGCTGACTGCACCGCGCCCCCAGCTCACCCTCGCCGGGAGCCTTCAGCCATCTTAGCGCGCCGGCCGGCTCTCCCCGCTCGCTCGCCCGTCTCTTCGCACTCGCACCCGCCGCGCTCCTTTGTGGTGCTGCTCGCGGGAAAGACAATACGCGTCGCAGGAGCAGGTAGTTCACATGGTCACGTGCGGCCGGATCTGTTTACAAGCCCTGCGCTGCGGCAGCGCCTCGCGCCCGCCCGGGCCGCCCCCCGAGCGAGGCCGCGGTGCTGCGTCTGCGGCGCTCCGGAGGTGAGGCGCGGGTTGCGTGGCGCCGGGCAGGCGGGTAGGTGGTCGGGACCGGGGGCTTGTGAGCCTCCGCCGCTCGCCCGGACCGATCTCCCCGCCCCTCCTCCTCTTCTTCCCGACCCACTGGAGCCGGCGTGACGGAGGGACGCGTCTCCTAAACTCTGCGCCTCAGTATCGCCACAATGTTGCCATTCGGCTGCTGACGTCGCGGCTCCACGAGGGACGTAAACACGGGCACGTGCCGCACGCTGGTGACGCGGCGGCGGAGGCGCGCACACCCCGCTCGCGCGCGTCGGCCCCGCCCCTCTGCGTCTCCCGGCCCCGCCCGCTCGCGGCCGCGCGCCTGAGTCTTCTGTTCCTCCGACTCAGCCTCCTTCTCCGGCGGTCTGGAGCCAGTGACCCGCATGCAGAGAGAGGGGCAGGTGTACTCTGCGGGACAGGTGGCCTCCGAACCCAGGAAAAGAGGAACGAAGGTGGAGGAGCTGAGAATTTTTGAACTCCAGTCATTCAAAGGTACCCTCAGGTGTAAATTTTCCTCCATTCGCCCGGAGGGGTAACTCCTATATTCAGAAAGAAGTAGTCCGTAACGTTATGTGAACTATGTGCTAAGCTTTATTGGGATCCTCTAGACTACTGGATTCTCTCCTAGTACCCTTGCGATACAGTTTAAGATATGAAAGGAAGGTGTCTGAAGACAACCCAGTAGAACTCCAAAACAAAATAAAATTAAATGAAAATTCAGTCATGTGCCAATAGTATGAATGTTTACATCTCGGTTCATCAGTGTTTTATTGCTTCAGGATTCATCATTGTGTGCTGTTCTGTGAACCTCGTTGTGAGGTCACTGACTTGAGTCTTTTGAAACAGTATTCAATTATGAGTTACCAGAATGCACATACCAAAAAAAAAAAATAATCATGTAAATCTGAAGAATTCTGTTCATCTGAACTATGATGAAAATTCTTAAAATTGCCTAGTGGATCTTATAATCTAGTTTATATTATTGGCATTCTTTTTTCCTGCTAGTATCCAATTCATATTGCAGGTATTCTGCATTCACAGTAAAGTACAATGGGAATTATTTGTTACTTTTATCCATATTTCTAAAATATATGCGAGACCGTTTGGATTAACCTGGCATTGTTAGCCATACTTCCTTCAGTATTGTCCTAACATCTGAATAAACAGCCAAAAGCTTTAGTCCTGTCACTCAGCTGGACATTTTAGACCTGTAGATCTAATCTGACCAAAAAAAAAAAAAAAATGGGGGCACTTTGGGCAGGGCAGGATGAGCAAAAAGGGAAAAGGACTGGTTTTTAAACCTTTTTACAGTTCTTTATGTGAACCATAAATTTTCAAAGCTTGTAACTGAACTTGTGGCAACTCTCAAATGCAAATCAGAAATAACACCTTTTGAAAGGCAGGAAGAAAGAGAGAAAAGCCATTGCAAATCTGTATCACCAGCTAAGCAAACAATAGCACGTTATAGAAAAATTTCCTCTTTTCTGTGGAAAAGTTACTACTAACAGTTTTTCTGATAAAAAGTGATGAGATAATTGTAGCTCTCTTCTTATAATACATTATAGGTAAGTATAAATACTAAGAATGAATGCCAAAAGAATATGTTTATGGGAAGTATTTTTATTTACATGTATATTAAAATTGCAATATTTATCCACAACATTACGTCTTATCACTATAGTGCTAGAGAAAAATTGTTTGTGGTCACACAGGTGTTAAGTATTTTCCCCCAATACTCTGGCAACTGTGTTTTGTCAAAAAAGTTGTTTCAATGTTTCTGGTCTCCTCTATTCTCCTCTATCTTAGTAACTGTTATCCTAGAAATAAAAAAAAAACAAACAAACTGAAATTCCCATGGCAGGTTACTGTAGTACTTTACAATTCTTTATTTAGGGCTATATCTGATTGTCAAGCAAGATCTCTTGAGTGTATAAATACTCCCTGGGAATAAGTAAAGCTACAGAAATCTACATTTTGACCTTATTCCATAACCCCAGGAGACTGGGTTGTGATTCTCCCACTGGGACTTGCTGAAAACTTCACACCATATCTTTTACTACTACTGCCATCTCGAATACCATAGGGTGTGCTGGGATTTTTGTTCTAAGCGGCAGGGTTGCTTGTTCTGCAATGAGGACCTGCTGCAGAGCCATTCTCTACTTTGAGCCCTACTCAAAGCTGGCACCTTCCACATTGCCTGATATATGAGCTGGAGCAGTTTTCCTAGGTGTGAAATGTGTTGCATCCAAAGCCCAAGGAGGCTTAACAGTCATTGTGGTAGTGGCTGCGTCATGCACCAATGTGTCCTTTACTTTGAAGGGAATGTCCTGACATACACCTGACCATAGGATGTGCAGAAACTTTACAGAGTTGGCAAATGCCTGAATTTTTGTAGAGTTTGTCTCCCTCCCTCTGGAGTGCATATGTCTCCAGCATGCCAGCACCCTCTTACTCATCCTGCCAGATCACCATGATGTCATCAGTGTAATGTATCAATATGATATTCTGTGAAATGTCCAGGTGGTCCAGATGTCTTCAGGCTAAATTATGGCAGATGGTGGGAGAGTTAACATGGCCCTGGAGCAAAGTGTTTCTGATCTTCTTTCCTGACTAGGATAGAAAAGTACACATTTGCCAAATCAATGGCTGCATATTGAGTACCAGAGACCATATTATCTGCTGTAGCAAAGAAACTACATCTGGCTGGGCAGCTGTGATCAGGACTATTTCTTGGTTGAGCTAGTAATAGTCTTTAGAATCCATCTGGATTCTGCAAGGACCAGACCAGCATATTAAACAGAGCTATTCTAGGGACAGCCATGCCTACATCTTTAAGAGGGGCATTAATCTCTGCTATCCCTCTCCAGGGTTATAGTGCTTTTGATTCACTATCTTGATGGGAGGTAGGCAGTTTCAGATGCTTCCACTTGAACTTCCCTGCTATGATAGCTCTCATCAACAGACTCAGTGTATGGGTGACTCCATCTGCCACATATGTCAATCCCAATATGTATTTGGGGACCAGGGAAATGAGTACCAGGTGACTTCACATACCTGGTGGACCCAGACTTTGGTCAAGACTCCATTTATTACCTGATCCACAGAGCCCACGATGAAGTCTCTGGTTGTCAACTTAGACCCTGTCCTCAGTAGTCCTTGAAATGCCTGAGAATTTCCCTTTCCCCAGTGAACAGTCACTCAAATACACAGCCTAGATCCCTTTGGGGAAGCACTGGGGAAATCATTATGTATTGCAGAGTTCTTTGCACTGGGACCCAGTCATCTCTTCAGTCAATGGTACCAGGTCTGAAAACTGAAAACTGGGCAAGAGACTACTTTGAGTACTTCCCTCAACCTCCCGCTCATCCATTCTGGCTCTATTTTGACTATGTATATTAAGCAGTGTCTATTGGCTGCTCGGCTATTTTGCCCCTTGGGATGCTGTGGTTTATTAAGCATCCCATAACTGTGGACATTGTGACCCTCTGACTTCTGATGGTGAAATGCTATCAATGGCCTCTGTTGCTCCAGGGCCTTCTCATCCCCATTGCTATCAATGAGACAAATTCTGTGACCACTTCTGCCTTTAACCCTGGCCTACAAAGGAGAGCCACAATGAACTTCATGGGGATGCTGGGGCCCCTCTCACCAACACATTTCTAACAAACACCCTTGGTGAATGGCATATTCTTGGGACCTTCCTGGGAAACATATTTGTTCTGGCCTCACATAACATACCCATTCCAGCATTCCCACTTCCCTGAGTCTTTTATTCCCTTCCTCTTTTGTATACCATGGCAATTCAAGCATTTCAATTCAGGCTCTGGGAGGCTCATTGCTTTTTCCAGGTTTCTAGGAGTCACCCTCATGGCAAGTTTTCAACATCCACTAGGGTCTTAGCTTGGACGTTAAATTCTCTTGTCCTGAGAGAGTGACCTTCAAGTCTATAAACAATGTTAGTTACCCACAGCTTTTGCATTATCAGTCTTAGGATGACAGCCCAATCTCATAACAACCCTCCACTTCCATTATCCTTATATATTATCATTACCCTTACATTTCAAACGCCTAAATCTTCGCACCAGCCACTGGTACATGTCCACTGGTACGTTGTCCCAACTCACCACCAGTGAAAATTTTAGAAAGAGGACTCTCACCTTTTGCCAGGGCCTCTCAGTGGCAAAAAGAAAGAAAAGCAATTGAGGGGAGCTGAGAAGGTGAACAAAATTTACATCTGATACAAATCTGCTTTCAATGTTTGACAGTACCTAAGAGTAGCATGCTTCATTAAGGACTTCAATATTTCTTTCAACCTTAAAAAAACTTTCTTAGGTATTATTACAAAAGCAACCCATGTTCATTGTAGACAAATTTAAAACTGCAGATAAACCAAAACAAGAAACTTTAAATACTACCTAGAGATACCACTTTTAAAACCTTGATATGGATATTTTTATACTTTTTTTCTATACTTATTTACAAAAGCGAGATCCCACTATAAATACTACTTTGTAAACTATCTTTTTCACGTAATAATGTCTCCTGAAAATTTTAATAAGTATACATCTTTGATACTGTTTTTTAAAAGAATTCCATTGTGCAAGAAGCTCCTCACTCAGTCCTGAACAGATTTTTCCTCCAATTGCAGCCTGAAGTCTCATATTTATCTTCCTGCCCCTATGGAGTTGCACCACCAAATGTGTCAGAGTATAGAGACACCCTTATTCTGCAATTGTTTAATATACTCTACAATGTCTAATATCTTTTAAGGCATCCATCCATTTATCTGTAATTTCAAAAATCTGGGCATAAGATGAGCATATACTTATGCTTAGTATTTAATGGTAATTTAAATGTAAGTACAATAAAAAGTGAAAACCAGAAAAAAAAAGGAATTCCATTGTGTATATTTACATAATAATGTATGTTATCAGTCCCTTCAGAACCAGATTTAAGTTGTCATCACTCACGTCCTTGAACTAAATCCTAATCCTATATCTTTATGTCCTAAATCTTTGAGCACCTACTGAATTGTTTCTCTTTTGTTCTCAGTGTCCCATCTAGGGAATCCTTTGAAGCCCATACCCTTAACGACAGTATTAAGATCCTCCAATAAGCAGATAGAATGATGGGATTAGATGTGTAAGAGAATTTGGAGGGAAACACCTCTAAGGGAAAAATGGGGAGGGAGCCAGAGCAAAGGGGAGAACTGGTGGTGGTGAAGGAGTGGGGAAGAAAGGAAGTTTCAATAGAAAGCATCTTGGAGTGCAATGCAGTTTAGAGTGTTTTCTGTAGGTCAATGGGGAATCCTTAAGCCAAAGTTACCTGTCAGAGGAGTTTCGTGTCTCACAGCAACAGGCCTGCCATACTCCCCATCTCCTCAGTCAGTGGCTGGGAGCAGCCTGGAGGAAATGTGGTGGATTCGTAATGCAGCAACCCGGGCTGTCAGGATTATGCTTGGAGATCTGAGATGCACGTTCTCATGGGTGCCACAACACCATCTGTGCTTTACAAAACCTTGGTACTATTCATTCATTGATTCATGACACATCGAGGGCACAAATAGAGTACAATGTGGTGCTCACATTCTAGTAATTGGCTTCAGTTTGAGTGGATCATCACAAATAATTTTTTAGAAATTAGAAACAGAAATAGATTTCCAGACTCTCTTGAGGAAGATCTTCAAGGTATGGCTTCATTATCTTGTTTGAAATGATTTTTCAGGATCTAAGGTAAATTCAAAGCTAAGTACTAGATAGGGTTTGAGTTCTTCCTCATTGCGTAGACCCAGTCCTGTATTCATGTCACTTGATGCAGATAACCTGGGTGAGTTTTACATAATAAAGTCTAGAACCTGAAACAATAACTGCCATTTCCAAAAAAAGTTTGAGAGAGAGAACAACATACCTCTCCCAAATACATACTTACTTTCCTATCCTTATATCCCTTCTTTTATATATATATGGTTTGTATTAGTTTTCTATGGCTGCTTCAACAAATTACCACCAACTTAATGACTTAAAACAACTCAAATTTATTATCTTAAGGTTCTAGAGGTCAGAAGTCTGAAGCGAGTCTCACTGGGCTAAAGTCAAGTTGTCTGTGGGGCTGCGTTTCTTCTAGAGGCTCCAGGGCAGAATCCATTTCCTAGCCCTTTCCAGCTTCTAGGAGCTGCCCACATTCACAGGTGTCTAGCCTCTCCCTCCATCTTGTAAGCCAGCAATAGTGGGCCAAATTCTTCCCACAGCACATGACATTTCTTCTCAGAGACAGATCCTGCTTCTCTTGTCACATCTCCTTTGACTCTTGACTTCTACCTCCCTCTTCCATTTTTAAGGACCTTTGTGATTATATCGGACCACAGGGATAATCCAGGATAATTTTTTTTTTCACTGTGATTTTTTTTTATTGAGATGTATAAATCAGGACACTTTGGACTTACTTTAAAAAATAAGTTATTTGAAACGTAAGCACAGAAAAATATTAATAATAATGTAAGAGTTCAGTTCAAAGCTTAGATTCTGCTATTTTTAAGTTTTTCTAGCAAAAGATAATCAAAGTGATTGTCGTAGGAGGAGAGACACGGTCAGGATAATTTTTATGTCTGCTGATTAGCAACCTTAATTCCATCTGCAACCTTAATTCCCCTTTGCCAGGTAACCTCACATGGTCACAGTTTTGAAGATTATCATGTGGATATCTTTGGGGGGTGGGGCATTATTCTGCCCACCATATATCTTATAGCTAAAGCCTCTGAAACAATATCTATTGGAAACAGTTCCGGTGTTTATTAATCTTTTGGATGTTCATGGGAATGAAACTAAAGATTTATCATTCTTAGAATATTTTTCCTAGCTTTCGGTAGCTATACATTATCATGTTAAGGAAGTTGTCTTCTATTGCTATGATCTCCTTATATATTACTCTGTAATAAACCACCCCCAAACTTAACAATTTAAAACAATTTATTATTATCGCTCATGTTACTGCAGGTTGATTGGTCTTAGCTGGATGGTTCTCTCTTGAGGCTTGAGCAGGCTGGGTGTCCAATATGCCTGCTTCCCTCACATGTCTGGGCTTCTGTGCTCCTCCATGGGGACTCTCTCCCACAGAGTAGCTTGTGGCATGCATTGGGATAATCGTATTTTTCTTCTTTAATCTGTTAACGTTGACAGTGTTTAACATGCAGGTTGTTTACTAGGACACGCCCTTGGGATCAAGACCTGAGGAAAGAAAGAGGAGGGAGCAGAAGTAAGGAGAAGGAGGTCTCAAGCTGTGGTGGGGGCCTGATACCCCTGAGTCCATGGAGATCATTGTAGCTGAGGTGCTCCCACAGTGGGCCAGGTGTTTATGCATTCACCCAGTTGTTGGATGTGGGTTGTCCCTGGAAGGGTATATAACCCTGGATGAAGCTGAAGTGATTCCCTAAAGGTGAAGACTGAATGAATATTGTACACTGGCAACTCTCTCAGCAGGTGAGGCAACGAGCCATTCCTTGGAAGAGGATCTGGGCTGAGCCTCTCCATGTCTCTTCCACAAGGTTCCTAGTAGTAGTATTTATAAGAGTAAAAAACCAGAAAAACAAAAAACCAGAAAACAAAACAAAAAAACCCTAGAAACAACCTAAATCTTCATCATACAATAATCAATAAATATATGTAGAATAGCTACATGATGAAAAAACATACAACAATGACAATGAATAACTAACACCACATCTGTCAAGAACTAGAGCCACCGTCTGTCAGCATGGTTAAAGCTCAGAAACATGATGTTACATGAAAAAAGCATGTGCAGAAAAAAGCATGCCTGTCATTTGTATAAAATTTAAAAGCATTCAAAACCCAACTATATTTTGTTTATGGATCATGAATATATAGGAAAAGTAATAAAATATTCATCAGGATCATAAATTCGTCATAGTGTCTAGGAACGGAGGGTGGGAACTAGGATCAAGAAAAGGGGCTCAGAGGCTACAATTGTATCTGGAAGTTTGGTTTCTTTAAAAAAGATCTGAACTAACATGGCATTATAGCACAATGCTATTATATGATGAAATGTGGTCTCGAGTACATGAAAGTTTATTATATTTATTTTTTCTGTGTTAAAACAACTTCATTATAAAATTAATAATTTTTAAAACTACCATGCAGTCATTAAAGCAAAATTAATTACCCTTACACACATTAACATAGATATATTGTAAAAGCAATGCTAAATGAAGAAAAGAATTTGCAGCTGGGTATATACCTGATGATGCCATTTCAATTTTTTTTTATTTTTAAATTTTTTTTTTGTTTTTCTCTTTTTCTTTTTTTAGTTGTTTTTTTTTCTTTTTTATGTATTTTTGCCATTTCAATTTATTTTTTATTTCTTTAAATTTTTTTTTTTTGATGTGTACCATTTTTAAAGTCTTTATTGAATTTGTTACAATATTGCTTCTGTTTTATGTTTTGGTTTTTTGGCCATGAGGCATGTGGGATCTCAGTTCCCTGACCAGGGATCGAACCTGTACCCCCTGCATTGGAAGGCAAAGTTTTAACCACTGGACCACCAAGGAAGTCCCCCATTTCAATTTTTAAATAAGCAAAATGACATTCTATATTATTTACAGACCTATACTCATGTGGTAAAAGTATTTTAAAATGCAAGGGCAGGACACACACCAATAATATCCAAATAGTTTTACCTTTGAGAAGACAAGGAGATGAATAGGACTGGGGAAGGATACAAAGAAGATTTCCAGATATTCACATTGGCTCAATCTCAGTGTTGACTACATGGCTATTTATTGTATGACTCTCTGTGCTTCTTGGTATGCTTGAGATAGTTCATATTTTTTAAAAACTTAAACATTCCATTTTGATTGGTCTTTCCCTCTGGTTATAATGAAAATAACCACATCAGTATATGCCATCACTTGGTTGGCATTGAAAAGGAAAGGAAAAGAGTGTCTTCTATAAATCTCCAATTGCCATTTTTTTCTGGTATATCCTTTGCTGCACCCATTTTTTCAAAACACTGACTTAGTGTCCCTGATTAAAAACAAGTGCCCCAGTACTTACGTGTCCAGTTATTTTTGTGGGTGTTAAACTCCATTGCTGCAGTGGGACAAAATCACTGGTGTACTCAGGCACTGGAAGTTAAGAGAAGAAGCAAGGTAGGCAAGTCTTAGGTTATGCCTCTCCCTCATTAAGAAATCCAGATTTTAAACAATTTTATGGAGAAAGGATATTAAGTTATAACTATTTGCACCCTCCATGTAATTTTCTGATCCCTACAAAGGGATTTTGGTGTTGTCTTTTTATTTAGCATCAGTTAACATTTCTGTGTATCCACTTGGCCCACACACTAGTCAGTGTTCCATAGTTTCCATCTTGATAATGCACTGCGGTTTACTTAGCCTTACCACTATTGTTGAAGTTTTGAGATTTTTCCAACTTTCCAGTATTATAAATAGCATTTCTATGACCATCTTTGTGCAAGCTACTTCTTTTCTTTCTGGTCATTTCCTTGAGGTATAATCCTAAAGTGGAATTAGGCCAAAAGGTATGAATAGTTTTGTGATTCTAAGTTCATATTCCAGTATTATATCAATTCATCTTAGATCTAAAAACGTTGGGTTTACACATTTGAACATACTTTAAAAAATTTAATAGGTACAGAATGATTGTTAAAAGGTGCTTAATGAAAAGTTCTCTCAGCTGCTTTTTTAATCTTTTTCTTTTTTGTGCGTGTGTGTGTCTAATTATTAAAAGTAATACTCTCACTGTGGAAAAATAAAATCAAGTAAGTGAAAGTACCCTCTAAACCCGCACTCTTAAAAGATTCCATGTTCCGATTTGACTTACACTCTTTCACATGATTCTATGTGCATGCAATGTTTCATTCTTGAGACTTCAGGCAACATTTGGAAGTTCTTTAGAAACCCATCCAATCAAGACATCCTGTGTGCTTGGGCCTTTTCTCTCTTTGCAATTCTTTCAATTATTCCCTTTCTCTTCAAATCTACAGCTCTACTCTCTTCACCAGCTATTTTTCCTGAAACTTCCAACATAATCCAATCTCCCAAAAATCTTTATTTGCCATGTTGGATCTTTCAACTACAAGTTTATTTTTATTCTTCACAATCTGTTCCAAACCTCAGCACCATCTCAGAACAATATCCTTGACCCCACCCCGAATTATTGAAATCAGGA
Source organism: Balaenoptera musculus (assembly GCF_009873245.2). NCBI lineage: Eukaryota > Metazoa > Chordata > Mammalia > Artiodactyla > Balaenopteridae > Balaenoptera > Balaenoptera musculus. The sequence goes on along the minus strand of NC_045787.1, from coordinate 61,574,987 downwards.
TCTTAAAGCATGGGACCCAGGAATCTTCACTTTCAAAAGTTCCCCAGGGGGCTTCCCTGGTGGCGTAGTGGTTGAGAATCTGCCTGCCAATGCAGGGGACACTGGTTCGTGCCCTGGTCTGGGAAGATCCCACATGCCGCAGAGCAACTGGGCCCGTGAGCCACAATTACTGAGCCTGCGCTCCGCAACAAGAGAGGCCGCGATAGTGAGAGGCCTGCGCACCACGATGAAGAGTGGCCCCCGGGGCTTCCCTGGTGGTGCGGTGGTTGAGAGTCCGCCTGCCAGTGCAGGGGACACGGGTTCGAGCCCTGGTCTGGGAGGATCCCACATGCCACGGAGCGGCTGGGCCCGTGAGCCACAATTACTGAGCCTGCGTGTCTGGAGCCTGTGCTCCGCAACAGGAGAGGCTGCGATGGTGAGAGGTCCGTGTGCCGCGATGAAGAGTGGCCCCTGCTCGCCGCAACTGGGGAAAGCCCTGGCACGGAGGCGAGGACCCAACACAGCCAAAAATAAATAAATAAATAAATAAATTAAAAAAAAAAAAAAAAAGAATGCAGCATGTCTTTGAAAAAAAAAAGAGTGGCCCCCGCTTGCCACAACTAGAGGAAGCCCTCACACAGAAACGAAGACCTAACACAGCCATAAATAAATAAATAAATTAATTAAAAAAAAAAAAAAGTTCCCCAGGTGGGGCTTCCCTGGTGCCGCAGTGGTTAAGAATCTGCCTGCTAATGCAGGGGACATGGGCTCAAGCCCTGGTCTGGGAAGATCCCACAGAGATGCCATGGAGCAACTAAGCCTGTGCGCCACAACTACTGAGCCTGTGCTGTAGAGCCTGTGAGGCACAACTACTGAGCCTGCGCCCTAGAGACCACGAGCCACAGCTACTGAAGCCTGCGTGCCTAGAGCCCCTGCTCCACAACAAGAGAAGCCACCACAATGAGAAACCCGCGCACTGCAACGAAGAGTAGCCCCCGCTTGCCCCAACTAGAGAAAGCCTGCGCGCAGCAACGAAGACCCAAAGCAGCCAAAGAAAAAGAAACAAGAGAAACAAAAAAGTTCCCCAGGTGATTTTAAAATACAGGCAGGGTGAAAACCACTGTGTTGCTCTAATTTCTGGAGTGATTTCTCCATACCTGCATGTTTTTACTTTTTCACTAATTGTTTTCTCCTTAATTCCCTATAAACTGGACTCTGAGTCTTCTGCTTTACTGAAACCATTAACTTTAAAAAAAAAAAAAATCAAATGCAATACCATTCAGTCCTGAGAGTAGGTCATAAGTTCAGAAGTTGCCTTTTCTGCCCCTGGTATACTTTTCGTGTTAGTTTACTTTTCGTATTTGTTTATTTCGAAGTTTCATGTTTGTTAATGTATGTTATCTACTGCTGCACTGCAAACTACCCCAAAACCTAGTGGCTTAAAGCAATAAAACCATTCCTTTGTTCCGATTCTGCAGTGTGGGCAGGCCTGGGTGGAGACTGCTGGTATCTGCTCCAAGTGGTGTTGGCTGGGAAGGTGTAACTGGGGCTTGAGGATCTATGATGCTTGACTCACATGTTTGGTGCCTCAGCTGCCTCATTTTTTCTCCAATGGGGAGGTTGAAATTTTTTACATAGTGGCTTGGGGCCCTCAAGAGAGCAAAAGCTGAGGTTGTCAGATTTCTTAAGGCCCAGGCCTTTGGCCAGCAGGGTGCACTTTTGCCACATTCTATTCGTGAGAGCAAGTCACAGGCCAGCCAGATTCAAGGAGAGAGGAAATAGACTCCACTCTGGATGACGAGGAACGGCATGTGTGAACAGGGATGGGAGGCTTCAAGCAGGGGAAAATGTGCATGTAGTAGACAAAGAATATCAGTTGGAATCACTGAGTGATTGAATGAAAGAACAAATGAACAAGTGAATGAATAGAGTAATAAAAAACGTAGGACAGAAAATATTTTAAAATATACAGACAGTACATAGACAACAAAATACCCTTTTATATAAATGGAATGTATTTAATGGTAGAGACTGACTGCATTCAATTTTGCACCAAAAGGGAAGCTGAGGGAAGCAATAGATATATTCTACATCAAGACAGATTGTGTTAGGCCAGGCCAGATGGTGTGAGGTGAGAGATGCTTCAGCTAGACCAGGAGGAAGTCTCCATGCAGGTGCCTAAGTCAGGCAGGACAGAGGTCAGATCCAGAGAGATCAGTTCTGGGTGCGGAGTGAGAGCGGGAGTGAGAAGTGAGAGAGGTTCTGCAGGTCAGGGCAGCAAGTCCAGATCAGCAATGTCAGACTCCATGACCAGAAACTCAAGACAGGAAAATGGGAGACAAAAAAGGGACCAGGCCAACAGGAGACAAGATACCAGGCATTAGCATCAAGTGTGACAGTTGACACTGGGCATGCTGCTCAGCTGCCTGATCGGTGGGTCCTGGAGTCTAGGTTCACAGGGGCTGACCCAGCACTGGGTTGGTCAGGATCTGTGTTTTATTTTCTTACTGGATCATCTGTTCTATCTAAATCTGTAGAAAGAAGCAGCTTGTAGATGATATTAGTCACTTTTGCCAGCATTACCCAAAATGTAGTATGGTAGCCAGCCTCCAAGATAGCTTCCATTGGTCCTCACTTCCTGGTATTCACACCCTAGTCTAGTCCCCTCTGACATTCTATGAGGACTGGTCTGTGGGGCCCATAGAATATGGCAAAAGTAATGATATGTCTCTTCCAAAATTAAGTTATTAAAGACTGAGGATTCCATCCTGGGCTGTCTCTATCTCTGGTCACGCACTGTGAGGGAAGTATGTGGTCAGGTTGTAAGCAGCCCTATGGAGAGGCCCACATGGCAGGGAAATGAAGGCTCTGGCCAACAACCACGTAAGTGAACTTGAAAGTCAGATTCTCCAACCTCGTTGAGCCTTGAGATGACTGTAGCCTCTGCTAACGGTTTAACTACACCCTCATGAGAGACCCCAAAGCAGTAACATGGAGCTAGGTCCCTCCAGAATTTCTGACCCTCAGAAAATGTGTGAGATAATAAACGTGTGTAGTTTCAAGTTGCTAAATTTGGGTAATCTCTTATGCAGCGATAGATACCTAATACATGTGGTATGTATCAGAATTTTCTGGAGAGCTTATTGAACATGCAACTCTCAGGTCACATCTGAATGAAAAAAAACTATCTTTGGTAGGGGCCAGCCATCTATATTTTTAACAAGCTTCTGAGGTAATTCTATGTACTCTTAAACTTGAGAAACATTACCTTATGCATTTAGTCCCTTAGTGTTACTTCTTCCAAATGAATTTGCATTTTAATCCTAATTTCTATGAAGACCTTATGCAATAAGTATTATCCAAGGCTTAAACACTAAACCCAGAGATTCTTGATATTTTTGAGTTCAAGACACTATTTCAAATATTCCAAGTTTTTGTGATATGTTTGAAACAATTAAAAGGCTAAATGAATGCTAAGCAAGCCAGCGATGATTACAATCAATCACTGCTACAGTATAGCCTTGTCCATAAAAGTGTCCGTACTAAATATGCTTTCCCCTGGTTACCCTTCAGCCTTGAGGATGAATTTATTGCTCTGTATGTGCTCACTCATAAACTCAAGAGGCCAAGTTTTTCCACATTCCAGCAGGAGTATGTCAAACTTTGTGCTAAACATGTATTAGGCCTCACCCTTATTTTTGCACTCTCTTCCATGCTCTATCATATATCCAACTCAGCACAGTGTCTCACTGGTAAAAGATTCAAACTGGGTGAGTACCATATTGATGATACTCAGCAATAGAGATGGTTGTTATATTAGTTAAGGTTCTGATATGAAAAACATTACATATTCAACTTGGGATCATTCAAGAAGGGTTTAAGGAAGGGAGGATGAACAAAGGTGTAAGACAGGTGTAGGGAAACACAAGACATAGACACTAGTAGCAGAGCCATCCCTAATGGCAAGAGGCGGGATTGGTTCCTAGAACTGGAGATAGAGAGAGGGCTGTGTGGAGAGGACCACTTGACAGGAGTTGAGATCTTTGGTGGGAGGAGGCACCCAGCCTCTAGTGACCCCCACATGAGGGGGGGCAGGAGATTAATACCCAGGCCATGCTTTCTTCCCTTCCTTTATCTCTTGCCAGTGCTCTGCATTGGTCAAACCCAACAGGAAGCCAGAGGGTAGGAGAGTTCATGGTGGCAGTTCATAGAGGTCAGCTTCCTGGAGAAGTGGGGCCAGTGGTCTGGGGTTACAGGAAGGGGAGAGATATAGAAGATGTCTACATTACAGTCATCCATCCGTCTTTGCATAAAGCTGTCCTGAGAAGTTTTTAGACATAAAATGAACTACTTCAGGCTCAATGAGACATAACTTATTTCATAATGTGAAATTTGATGAATACTTGTTTGTTTCCAAAACTTCATGACCACAAACATGGCAGTCATATCCTCTTTAAGTCTTCATATTTCTCAACTGATTCTTAACATTTTTATTCTATTTTAATATGTGAAACTATCTTCTTGGTGATTTTAACTAGAAGTTGTAGAGGAAAATGGGCTGTCAGAAGTTGTATCTGTGATTAGGTGGCAAAGTTAGGGGAAGATGAAAGTGTCCTGACTTACAGTAGAATGTTGGAGAAGGTTCAGAGGTAGAAGGGGACCCCTGGCCTGTGGTGAGCGGAAGGAAAGAATGGACCAGGAGGAGAGAGAAAGTTAAATACAATAGTTCAAGGCACGCTTCTGAATGTTTTTGAACATAAGAAACAAATGGTTAGATTAACTCCACCAACTCTTCCTAGTTGGTAGGCATGGTCTGTAAATGGTCCTCTTCTCCCCAGTTTGGGAGGTAAGCAGGAGCTTTATGGGTAAAAGTTCAGTACCCAGTAATTCTTCACTTTTATGGGCTTTGAACCTCTGAAATGTGTAGGTGGGGAGGAGGTACCTCTGTGATACCAGATCACAAAACCCAGGATTTGGAAGGGATCTTCTACCACTATGAATCTAATTTACAACATCCTTACTATGCGACTTCTCAGTCATCAAAGGTGGCCAGTGATAAGGAGCTCAATATTTTATTAAGCAACTTTTCCACTCTTTGCCTGCTCAGTCACAAAACAAACACTTTTTCCTAAGGGCAGAGATATGCTTTCTTACAACTTCTGTCCGCCATCTAGACAGGCTTAGAATAGTCTATTTCCTCTGCTATATGAAAAACTCTCCAAACACTATCCTTCCTCTTTTTTCCAGCCTTCTTTTATCCTGCTGAAATAATTTAAACAGATATACATTTTTTTTTTTTTTTTTTTTTTGCCACACCATGCAGCTTGCAGGATCTTAGTTCCCCAACCAGGGATCGAACCTGGGGCCCCGGCAGTGAGAGCACTGAGTCCTAACCACTGGCTGTCAGGGAATTCCCAGGTATGCATAATATTTTATTGCCCACTATGAACCAGACACTGGCCTAGAGATTTTTGTTTGTTTGTTTTGGCCACACCGCAGATCATGTGGGATCTTAGTTCCCTGACCAGGGATCGAACCCATGCCCCTGTTGTGGAAGTTCAGAGTCTTAACCACTGGACTACCAGGGAATTCCCTGGCCTAGAGGTTTTGTGCACTGTATTGCTAATCTTTATAAAAACATGAGGTCAGTATTTTCATGCTCATTTTACAGGTGAGAAAGCCATACAAATTCTATGTGGCTGAGTTGGGAGTAGAAAGCAAGATGTGTGAGTCCTGGACTTCCCTGGTGGCACAGTGGTTAAGAATTCCCCTGCCAATGCAGGGGACACGGGTTCGAGACCTGGTCCAGGAAGATCCCATGTGCCGTGGAGCAACTAAGCTCATGCGCCACAACTACTGAGCCCACATGCCACAACTATTGAAGCCCGTGCACCTAGAGCCCATGATCCGCAACAAGAGAAGCCATTACAATGAGAAGCCTGCACACCGCAGCAAAGAGTAGCCCCCACTCGCAGCAACTAGAGAAAGCCCACACACAGCAATGAAGACCCAACGCGGCCAAAAATAAATAAATTTATTTTAAAAAAAAATGTCGAATCAAGTTTTTGTGGCATGATGCCAGGAAATTCTCTCTCCCTTTGTTTTAACTCTGAACAAAGTTGCAAAATTTTATCACTTAGCTTTCCACTGATTTAAAATCAATTTGTTGAGGTTTCATATAGCCCTGTCTTCGTGGTTAGATTTAACATAAACATGGAACCAAGACTCCCTAATAATAGACTACAGCTCTCAACTTCCTGAAAACTATGCTCCTTTATTTATATGTTATTTTTTTTCTTATTCATTTCTTGCCTGGTATTTAAATCCTAAAATGTTGGTCAAAAAACCCCACTTTGAGACATTTTAAAAATTAATAGCACAGGGCTTCCCTGGTGACGCAGTGGTTGAGAATCCACCTGCCAATGCAGGGGACATGGGTTCAAGCCCTGGTCTGGGAAGATCCCACATGCCGCGGAGCAACTAAGCCCGTGAGCCACAACTACTGAGCCCACGTGCCACAACTACTGAAGCCCACGCACCTAGAGCCTATGCTCTGCAACAAGAGAAGCCGCCACAATGAGAATCCCGCGCACCGCAAGGAAGAGCAGCCTCCACTCGCCACAACTAGGGAAAGCCCACATGCAGCAAAGAAGACCCAACACAGCCAAAAACTAAATAAATAAATTAAAAACAAAACAAAACAAAAAACCAACCATGCACTGGCAATTCTAAACAATGTCAGTGATAAAATACTTCTCCCTAAAAAAATTTTTTTGTTTAGTTGTAAAAAATTGCTTTATAGTGTTGAATAATACATATAAACTTCAAATTAGCACCTTTTATTGCTTATATTTAAATAAACATTGTATTCTAATGGCAGTTAGAGAATTGTTAGTTACACAGTTGGCCCTGAACTACAAGCATTCATTTTGTAAATTCCTAAAGGTTTTGAATTATTGAGCTATATTGGGTGGGTTGTGGATGAGGGAGACACAGCTCGTGTCTGAGACCCCAGTGGTACTAATATTTCTGCATCTAGACAGTAGATGAACAATGATGGCATAATGACTGTAAAGATAAAGAGAACTTGAGTTACTACAATTCCGTCATTCTATGTGACTGCTTGGAGTCGTTATTTGGGTTTAAAACTTAAAACAGTGAAACAGTTTGAACTGGGAGGTGAAATATTTTTGTTTGGTAATTTTACATTTTCTAATACCTAAACAACTTTTAGTTTTGTGGACAGAATTCAGATATGGGTTAGGCCTAATTTCATAAAGACTTGATCTCATAAAGGGTTTGGGACAGACACTAAAACTCGTGACTTGGAGCAGGTTGGAACTCCTGAGCAGAAAGCTAACAAGTTTTAGTTCATACATGAAACTATTTTAGTTGGAATTCTTCTTATTTAATTGCAGTTAATCTCTAATTGTAAGTAGATAAGGTAGGGGGTCTATGGAGAAAGAAAACCAGGCATGGCTTTCTGGACATAAGAGAAACCATTTTAAGCCTAAGTCATTGTGTTATCCAAGCCTGGTCACAATGCTTGCCCTTGAACAGATCTCAGTAATTAATGATCTTAAGGGGATAAAAGAATGCAGAAACACACTACTGTTATTAGGCAAGAGAAGTAGCAACAGCAAAGACAATATTATTAGTTGTAAAGGCTCCCAGTTCTGTTTCAATGGTAAAGATTAGCTTGAAGTGCTCAATCACCAGGTCAGCTGGAACCTAAGGGATGATGATATTTGACCTTTTCTGACCCTGGGAACTTCAATCCACTAAAGCTTGGACTCTATAGACCACCCAAGGCCCTTCATGAATATGTGTATAGCCTTAGCTTAAAATTTACCCAGTTTTGCTATTCTGGGAGGCACTGCTTTGGGAAAGATCCCCAGTGTTCTCCTTACCTGCTATGTCTTTCCTTCCTTCCTTCTCTCAATCTTTGGCTTGGTTGAATCTTTTCACTCCACACCCACCAAGAGGCTAATCCAGTTTTGGGGTAATGTAATGTTATCATTCATTACTGTGAAAGACCAATATGTTGGTATAATTTTTTCCTTTAAAATTAATGTAATTAAATAGGATTAATTTGTTACATTTTTGGGTATGTAATCTTTGTTTTGTTATTTCTTTATTTTACTGACATGTTTTGTACATACGAAGTTCAATAAATGAAAAATACACTGTTGCTTTTCCTGGCCATTATGATCAATTTGATTTCATGATGATTACTGAAACATTTTTGTTGTATAGAGAGTTAGGAGTTTAAAAATGATCAGCTCCAGATATCAAATAAAATAGGTATGCCAGTGATCATGCCTAAGAAGTTAGCAATAATCCCCTATCCTTATCAAAATCCAACCAACATTTCAGGCTCTAGATTTTCCAGAACTTGGTCAGATCCAGGAGGAGGGAGAAGGATAATTGATATTCCTACTTATTCCCCCTAGAAAATAAGGTAGAGCAAGAGAGAAGAAACAAAATTATTAAAGGTTACTGATATTATAACAACAAAACAACCACCAAAATGATAAAGTATGTAGAGAGCTTTTGCTAATTGGTCTAGCAGAAAATAATTCACAGCAGTTTTGCAGAATTTTACAGCCTTCTTGCATCTAGAAATAAAGGACAGCCCCAGTTAGAATGGGGATACTCTGGAGGGCTTGATAACTTGGGAGAGAGGGAGGGGCTCTTGGCTGCAGCCCCAGTACCAGCCTGGGGTGATCACGGACTCTGCTAGCAGCATGATGACAATTCTAAGAGGTAAGAGTGTTTTCTTTCTGCTACTGCCTCAAAATCCCTCAGGTTAGAGAAAAGTAAAAAAGTGCTTCTGTTCCTTCTTCTGGAATTGTAGGCAGTAACTGGAAAATCTATGACAACTTTGTCTAACATTTCTCCCACCTTATCTTTTTTTTTTCCCCACATGGGGACTGCAGTAGAGAGGATAAAAGTGTGTAATTTGGGGGGGGGTTTAATCTCTACTTAGTTGGATAAATTACCTACCCCCTCTTCATTTGAAAAATGGGGATAATTATAGTAATAATAGTTAATGTGGTATAGTGAACACTCGCTCTGCCCCAGAAGCATCTATGTGTGTATTACTTTGTTTAACCCTCACAACAACCCTATGAGGTCAGAACTGTTATTAATCCCTTTGACAGAGATGAAGCTGAAGTAACTTGTCTAAGTTTGTGTTATTGGCACCCTCTTAACCATACTACTATACTTAACAAGTAGAGATGTGGAGAGGATTAAATAAGAGAATGCATGTAAAACTCTTAGATTAGTGCTGACAGTGTTGTATTTTACGTTGAGCCCTGTGATCCTGGAAAATAGCTATGGTTAAAGAAACCGCCCCCCCCACACACTTTGTGTTCTGGAAAATGGTTTACTGCAAAGAACCATCCTTCCCCATATGACTTACATAAGACTCATGGGTGCTCCCTTGTTTACCCCTGATAAAGGCCAGACAGGGACCCTCCAAATTCCTATTCTTTGCCTCATAAATGATGAGCTGAACTGTTTTGTCCCCACTGATGAATCAGAACAAAATATTTGTTAAACAAACTTTGGTTAGGATTCTCTCCTTCCCTCAAGCCCCTGTACTTTGACTCTTCCTCAGCTTAAGGTGGCATGCAGCCCCTCCTTAACAGCTTCTCCTGAAAGTAGGTTGACCTCGGGGTAAAACATTCTCTGAACTACTATCAGATCGGCCACCCCAACACTTCCATCCCACTATCCCGCTTTACATTCTTTCTAGCCTTGTGTAGTCCTCCCTATAAAAGAATAACCCATTTTACCTAACCTCTGAGGTCCTTGCAGGTCTCATTATCAGAGTATTCTCCCCATTACATGAGACACCTCCTCCTATTGCCATAGCCCCTTTGCCCGCCACCTCCCATCCCTGAAATAATCCTTTCACATGAAGTCTCTCCTTAACTAAATCTGGATTTGTTTTTTGACAGTGCCTGGCACATAGTAAGTACTCAGTAAATATTAGCTAGTATTATCATTATTATTTCATTGCATCCTCTTCCTCTGTCCTGTGCTAAAACTTTGCCAGTATAGGCAGGAAGCAACGGGGGAATCCAGCTTTCTCCTTACACCTGATGGGTCTGTATTAATCTTAGTCCCCACGGGAAATTGATTAATCAAACCTGGATAATTTGAGGAACATTTATTTATAAGGGAGGCTAGTTAAACATGTGTGGCTGGGGAGGAGAACAACAAGTGATAGAAGCAATAGCTTTTACCTTCCCTGGGTCTGAGAGAACAAAAGAGGCAGATGCTGCCAGAACATAGAAGGACAGAGTCATGTAGACCAAGCCAATCGGAGAGCAGCATTGACTTTCAATCAATCAAATGACCCAGCCAACCTCTATCAGGGAATAAGTATCCCACCTTACTGTCCTCTCTCCCTTGGATCTTCTGCGGTGGCACTCCGCTGACTAAATCCAGGAAGACAGGGGCACAGGAGTCCTGCTAATGTAATTCACACAATTGAGCTGCAAGGGGCAGAAAGCCAGGTGGAAGAGAGCAGAGATCTGTAGGGACACATGGAAAATGTCTATAACAAAAGAGTTCACAGGTTTCTGTGTATCTTCGACTGGGTCCCTGGAAACAGATTCTGAGACAAAGAGTCACATGCAGAACGTCTATTAAGGATTTCACTCAGGAAATACAGCTTTAAGGAAGCGAGGGAGGCAGGACTCTGACAGAGGGAGAAGCTGACTCACGATGCAGGTGCAACCCAAGGCGTCAGACTATTCTATCAGGAGTTCTGGACCTGGGATGGTTTTTCAGAGTCATCCCCAAACTGAGGCCAAGGGGTAGCCCTTCGCACCCATGTATCAGCCAGATAGATTACAACCTTTGTCTAAGGTGGAGCCGTGCCTGTTACCTAGGGAAATTCCCAGGGAGGGATGCAGGTGTGAGCCTTTAGCACCTGCAGGGACGGTGAAGGGATCTGGGTGGAAGACCACAGTATCCACTACAGTGTGTATGAGGGTGAGGCAATTGCTGATTGGATGGCCAAGGACAAGTAAAGTACTGAATAACGGAATGATAGAATACACTGCTGAGTTGGTGAGAAGGATTGAAAAAGTGAAATTAGATGTTGAAAGGCGTTTGAAAAACTTCAAGCTTCATTCCTGGTAAAATACAAAAATAAAAATAAACCTCTTAATAACATAGAAATAAATGGATAACTCCTTAACATGGCAAAGTACCTATATCTCAACCCAAGAGCTAGAATCATGCTTAATGGGAAACATCAAGCTCCTTCCCATGAAAGTCAAGGACAAGTCAAGGACATCCATACTCACCATGATTATTTAATGTTGTTCTGGAATTAGTAGCCAATGAGAAAAAAGAAAAGATATAAGAGGTATAAAAGTGGGAAAGGAGGAGTAAATTTTTCATTAGAATTATAAAGATAAAATATTTGTCACCTATCAAACTAGCAAGGATAAAGAAGTTTGATAATATATTTGGTTAGTCCCTAACTACAGTCCTCTCTGGACCATGAGATGAAATGCTACGTCACTGTTAAAATGAATGAAGCAGATTTGTTTGTATTAATATAAAGTGATTGTCAAGATATACCGTTGAGTAAAAAGGATCAGGATGCAGAAAAATGTGCTATTAATTAGTATGCTGTTTTTGTTGTTTTTAAAAAACAACGTATATTCATAGAAAAATCTTTAAGACAGATACATAAGGAAACTGGTAACGACAGCTACTACTGGAGATCAAAACTAGATATTTGGGAGAGTTGGATAAGAAGAAAACATTTTTATTACATTGTTTTGTACCTTTGACTTTTGTGCCTATTCAAAAATTAATGTAAATTAATCAGTGGAAAAAAGAGATGGACCCAAATTAGGCAAGTATTTAAAATAACACAACAAACAACAAATTTTTAAACATAGCAACTATAGGAACAACAAAACAATTAACTTCCTTTCCCCAAAAAGGAGCTGGGGAGAAATACAGAAAACTGGATTAAAATTAATAATAATGAGTCAGAGGTGAATTACAGAGATTTATCCCCCTCCACCCTGTAGCTCTGGGGAAGAGCAGGGGATTCCTTTTGTGTTTTGGCTAAGAAAATGACTGTTACAACATTCTCTGAAATCTATTCAATTTTTGATTTTATGGACAAAATTCAGATAGGAGCCAGGCTTATAAAGCCTTGTCTCACAATAAGCTTGGGGTAAACACCAGGGGGCACCTCTCTTGAGCAGGTTTATCAGGTGTAAGTGTCTCCCAGTCTCTCAGCATTTGCAGAGAGGCACACTTGGACTGGGATGTGGCTGAGCCCACCAGGGGACTGTACACCAGCTGAAGGACCATGACCTCTGTCACCCTCCTGTCTTATGCAGCAAGCGTGAGAGTTTCTCTTATGGCTCAAGAAGGCACCTTGAGACAAAATGGTTGAACACAGGCGATAGCTGCCCAGAACCTGGAGATCTTGTGAATTACCACTGAAAAAAGGGGAAAGCTCATTGCCCTGCAAACCAGTTTGAACCTGTTCACTCACTGGACAATCCTTACTGTTGGCCTTCACAGGGCTTAACATGGATCCCTAACTATCAAAGACTTTAAATAACCTTCTTTTGATGGCCTTTCAAAATTTAAGGGACCCAAGAAAAGATGATGAGAGCAAACAGCACTCTCAAGGAAGCCACTTTTTCTTACTGGAATGCAAGCCCTTTTGCCATAGCAAATCATACAGATGAAGCCTCTGTATGCTTATGATATAATTTTTTAAATTGAAGTATAGTTGATTTACAATGTTGTGTTAATTTCTGCTGTACAGCAAAGTGATTCAGTTTTATATATATACACATTCTTTTTTTTAATATTCTTGTCCATTATGGTTTATCACAGGATATTGAATATAGTTCTCTATGCTATACCTTGTTGTTTATCCATTCTATATATAATAGCTTACATCTGCTAATCCCAACCTCCCATTCCATCCCTCCCCCAACCCCCTCCCCCTTGGCAACCACAAGTCTGTTCTCTAGTTTATTTTTCCCCTGGCCACACTGCGCGGCTTGCAGGATCTTAGTTCCCCAACCAGGGATCGAACCCAGGCCCACATTAGTGAAAGCTTGGAGTCCTAACCACTGGACTGTCAGGGAATTTCCCACAAGTCTGTTCTCTATGTCCGTGAGTCTGTTTCTGTTTCTTAGATAGGTTCATTTGTGTCATATTTTAGATTCCACATGTAAGTGGTATATGATATAGTTTTAATAGCACGTATTATGGGAGGAGTCTTTATAAGCAGTCGTTTCTATTATCCAACTTCTACCCCAAAGAATGGCTCAAGTTCCAATTGCTCCCTTCCATGGCCATCACCAGAATTAAAACAGCTCCGTGCAGAGGGTCAAGTTATGCAGGTGCCTGGCTGTACATTTTGTAGCTAATTCATTCTGGCAGGCATGTCAGGAAATTATGCTGTTCAGAATCAAATGTTCCACAGGAACATTACTGGACTTTTTCTATGGCTGAGTGGCAAAACTGATGATACCTACTCTGAAAATTTTCCAGGTCAAGCTTATGTATACCAGTCTGTGCCCAAGCATGCTTGCTAGGAAGATGAGTCCCATGCAATTCTGCAGATTTGTATGTTTCTCCAGGGACCTCACCCAGGTGCTAGAATAGAGGCAAAGGTTTCTTCAGGGAAAATTTGGGCTTTGGCTCAGGTATTCTACAGTCCATCTTCCCTCAGAACAGAGAGTTTGGGGCAGGATTTTCTTTTTTTTTTTTGGCCGTGTGCATTACGGGATCTTGGTTCCCTAACCAGGGATTGAACCTGGGCCATGGCAGTGAAAGCCCAGAATCCTAACCTCTAGGCCCCCAGGGGACTACCTAGGGCAGCATTTTCAACTTGCTTAATAGAATGTCAGCCTTGCTACCTGCTTGCTTGATGTACAAGATTTATGTATCTTATATCAGTCAACAACGTAAAATCCTAACACTACCTTCTGGTTGGAGAATGACCTTGAACTGTCAATTACTTTCCTTTTTTCAAAAGCTAAGCAGAGAAAAGTGACATTTAGTAAAGATGAAGGGACATGTTATCCATCTATTTTTTGGTGACTTTTAAGATCTGTCCTGGTATCACATTAGATCGTGGTAGAGCTATATATTTATGTGACATTAACTTAGTCTTCTCCAAAATCACCGTTACTGTTTATCTTTTAGAGAGTGCAAAGACCAGATTTGCTATAAAGCTTTTGAAGTTGTTGACTAAAATATCTAGCAGTGTCTCCAACATAAGACATTGCATGATGGGTTTATTTTATTTTAGAGTTTAGTACTAGGGGAAAAATCCCTTCTAAAAGACTGCCTTCCAAATTGGCCTTTCTAAGAGCAATACATTGCATAGCTCTTCTTTCTCTGGTTGGCAAAAATAGAATTAATAATCATGCACAGTTAACATGTTAGCCTTTTGGGCTAGAGTATATGCTTCCTTCTCCTTTTTATGACTTTGGTATTATATTTCCATCCCAATAAACGTGTTCTATATGCATATCTTACTGGAAGTTACTGTAAGGCCTAAATTTATGTTTAGAAAAAGTAGGGCTATGAATTTATATTGCCATAAAATACTTCCATAAAAGCAACACTATGTTCATTTGAAAAAATAAAATAACAACAAAACCCCAACAAGAGCAAGAGACTATACCCAGGCAAGGAACAATTTTAAAAATAAAAATGTCTAAGAGAGAAAGAGTAGAAGGACTCATTTATTTTTTCATTTATTCATTCTTAAATTCATTCCTAGCAGTTGAAGTTTTGATAAATTCATTGATTCTCTAAATGCAGTAGTAAACATTAGGTATGCCAAACTCCATGTTGGAGGCTGGCACTTATACCCTCTTGGGAGATCCCAGGAAAGGATAAGAGTGAGGAAAAGAATGATAGTGGGGAGAGCGGTAGGTGTCCTAGAGCCACTCAAAATGTGTGCCCACCAATTTAAGCTGCCCTGGTTGGCCAGTCCTGACTCTTCCTGGCACGGTTCAGAAATGACATAAACTCTGTGAGGGCAAGGATTTTTACCAGGCCCCAATGAGCTCAGGTTTTCTATTAAATATTTAGGGAATGAATGGATAAATGAAAAAAATGAGTCAGTCACTCATAGGTCACTCTGATGATGGCAATCCAAGTCTCCCATGGCCTGAGCTCCTGCCCTCACACCCAAGTTTCTTTTGTTGCCAGGAGATGGTAGCCCTACTTCGGGGGACTCTGGGAAGCAGTTTCCTTGAGAGACTTTGCCTCAGTGGGTTGTAGGTGTTGGAAAGGGGATTCACGCCCTTTCTCCACCCAAACTCCACCCCTATAAAGTTGGTTGTGTTTTAAAATATTGTGTTCTTTAGACTACCCATAAATCTCCAATTTTCATTTCTCCTAATTTTTCATAGCTGGATACAAGACAGTGTAATGTGAACAATATCTTGGGCCTTCTGAAGCTTTGTGATAAAATCATATACATTTAAAAAAAATCATGACATTGGGGAATCACTCTAATCCAATGGTTCTCAAACTTTTTTTTTGTCCACTCGGCTTGTGAGATCTTAGTTCCCCGACCAGGGATCAAACCCGTGCCCCTTGCAGTGGAAGTGCGGAGTCTTAACCACTGGACTGCCAGGGAATTCCCCAATGGTTCAAAAACTTTAGTGTGTATCAAAATCACCTAGAGGGATTGTTACAATTCACGTTGCTGGGTCCCACTTTCAGAATTTCTGATTCACTAGACCTGGGGTGGGGCTCAAGAATTTGCATTTCTAACAAAGTAATGCTGAAGTTTTTAGTCCAGGGATCATGCTTTGAGAAACGCAGCTCTAAATCAACTTTCTTTACCCAGCCATCTGCCTGTTGTGACCTTGTGGTGGCTTCTGCTCTGAATGCGGTTGGCAAATGTGCACAATGGCTTCAGGAGTGTGAGACTGACTAATCCGGTGGCTGTGAACTGCGTTATCTACAGCTGGTGGCTGGTTGCAAAATGGAGCAATTAAGGATTAAAACATAAATCACAGGAAATTAATATGAAGCACCACTGAGAATAAAACCCATGAAATTCCTGGCATTCCTCTGTTTTGGTCATACACGTGCATCCTGCTTTGTGTTGCTATTCTACCCAACATGGATGAGGCTACACCCAGAACAAACAAAGGACTGTCTCTACCATCAGAGAATGATAAGGTCACAGGCAGGCAAGAGAATGAAAGTAAATTTGATGAAATAAGATTCTGGTGCTGATCATAAAGAAAAATGCCCTTATATTATTTTAATTTAATAAATATCCATTTTCAGTCTGTAGCTTGTGGCACAGTGGAAATCTGAATTTCTGTTGCCTCCAAAGAATGATTTCTTTATGCCAAAATAATTTCTCTCTGAATATTTTCTACGAGTCAGAACTTCATATGACTATTTCATAAGAATTCATTATTGATTTTGATGATGTGGCTTCTTAGAATAAAAACCTGAAGCATACTGTAAGATAAACATGAACTTGAAATATAGGATGATGAAGTGGAAACAAGCTGAAATTTTATAATGCTGATTAATAATTCATTTGACATCCTAGAAATTTATATTTGGATTTCCTCTTATATACCCTCATTTAAAAAGTTTAAGTTGATTGCACCAAGTAAAATGAATCAATATAAAGTCTGGAAAATCTGGTTGCGTTGATTGGACAAAAATTAGTTTGCAAAACCTTCTTTTTATTATGTCCCTTCCATGAGGTCACAAAGTCACTTTTCATATCACAGACATCCCCAAATGGTTACTTATTCCTAAATGTTTTCTTTGACTAATCGGAGCAAGATGACAGTTTCTTTTTTATTCATCCTACTAATCTCTGAGTGTTATTTATCTAAATCTGCTCCATCTACTATTCATAATGATTGCATCGATGCATGTAAGTTAAGGTGGAATTGATTTAAATAAAATGCATTTAAATTTAAATTACTACCCAAGAATATGGAATGTAATAACTTCGACTGCAGCTTCCTATCTCTTATTTGATTTAACCATAATATGGTTCTCAACTGGTAAATAGATAGTTTCATTTTTAGAAGACCTATGCTATACATTTCAAGTGTTGACTGAGTTTGATAATTTCTCAAATTATTTTTACTGTCTAATCAGGAAAATGAAGCATTTGAAACAAATAGATGTAAATTCATTGAGAGGGTTAAACACCTCTGAGTCAATGGGTTTAACCATGATTTTGTTTGACATATTTTACGTGTCAGTATATCAAACAATACACAAAACAATGTACATGTCCATAAATGTTTTATTTGATTAAAACAAAACATGCTGAAAAATTTCTAAAGACACACAAAAATGTTGAAATTCCCAAAACTTGGAGAAAAAATCTTTCACCCCCGCTCCCTGACTCCTTGGGGCCAGGGTACAGCACAGGAAATAATGCAGACTCATGTTTGCAATCATTCCTTTGAAGGAATTAACACAGGGCATGAGGGATATCTTGCTGCAGAATCTAATCTTGCTTGAAGAAATAAAAAGGCTGCAATTTTAGAGTCTTGGCCTGGCTTGTGTACAGGGTAATGAGCTAGGTGAGTTTAGAAGCTTAAAACAAGCACAAAGAGCATGTTAATATGGCTAAGCAGTAATGTGGTGTGCCATGTCCACTGTGGATTTGAGTCTCTGAGCTGATCACCTTATGTAGAAGGGGCTATTTAGTTCTCTTAATATACTTTAAGTATACTACTTTTGAAAATTATTATTTTTTCCTTAGAAGGTATCGTGTGCGTGTGTGTGTGTGTGTGTGTGTGTGTGTGATTTAATACTCACCTCCAGGATGCTCTAGAATAATGAAGGATATATCTTCAGGTTACATTGGGAATCCAGATCTTGGAATACGGAAGCTCACACCAGGCTGTCCAGGACTAACTCAAACATATAACTGCCACACATTGATTGGACTTAAGAGATTTCTAAAGTTTCCTTAGCAAGACGTTTATAAATAATCTTTCAGGGTGGGTTAATTGTGCAGAACTAATGTTACCTAAACAGCTAACAAATGCTTAAGTAGTACCTCACAACAGGTCCTCACAATGATGCTGTGAGGCTTATTAGCTTCATTTTTCAGAAGTAGAAGCTGAGGCACAGAAAGACTAAGTAACTTTGCTTAGTTCCCCCAATGGTAAGTAAGTGGTAGGGCTGGGATTAGGCCCTTGTCAGTCTGAGTCAGGGGTCATGAGCCTTTACTCTGTGTGTGTGTGTGTGTGCGCGCGCATGTGCGTGTGTGTGTGTGATACTTTGAAAAAAGAAAACCTCATCAAAGTTGGGGCACATTCTGCTCACGGTAGCAGTTGTTGTCCTTGAGGGTGAATGTTCTTTTGGTTCTTTTAAAAAGTGTGTAAACTTGAAACCGAGGGCAGTCATTAGTTAGATCCTTTAAACCGTAACTTGCTGAATAAATAATCCTGTAACTTGCCTTCACTGATCAAACTCGCCTGAAATGTTCTTGCAGATTGCATACTCTCCAAGCTTCATGTAGCTTAGACAATGTACCACAAATCTCCTTTAACTGCCCTCTATAGATAATGCCTCTAAAGTGTGGGTTGCTATAGTAATGGTTACTTAAGTTGTTTTTCAGGAACATGGAGCTACTCTTGCCCAGATCAAACAGCTCAAGACTGCCAACCATTCATCTGGGTCTGCCCAAGTGTCCAATGGATGATCTTTTGATGTCAGAGGTCCAAAAACCCCACCCTCAGATCATGCTAACGCTGCCATTTTCTGAACAGGCATCCCACGAAGAAGCACGTAACTCAGATAGGACTGCACAGAACACCAATCACTTCACCTTTTCTTGACTCCAGTCATCTTTCCCCACACCTCAGATCATGCCACTTCCTTATCCCGTAAATATCCTGAGCCCCTCGCCTTCAGGAAAGCAGATTTGAGACTTGCTCTCCCGTCGCCTTGCTTGTTTACCTTGTGAATAAACCTTTTCTCTGCTGCAAACCTCAGCATCTCAGCATTTGGCTTTCTGTGCTTTGGGCAAACCTGGTTCGGTAATAAACTGTCTTCCAAAGGACAGTGGGCCTTTGCTAATGGAGATTTTCAGCCAGAGTATGTTTTTGGGTGCTGCATGTCAGGAAAGGCAGAACCTCTCAGAAAAGAGCAACAGAACTAGCAAGGGCATGGAACAGCTTCTATATGAAGCAAGAATAAGAAACTCAAGACACTTCCTTCTGATATCCCCGACTCCCAGCCCCGTCAGAGTCAGCAAAAGATGGGAGAAGAGTTACTGTTCTAGAAGTTGGGAGTTTTAGGATTTTCTTGGCTATTCCTTTAACTAGGTGTGTGGATGTGAGTAAGCCTCATAACATCGCTGATCTTGGTTTCCTTATCTGTAAGATGGATTCTGGATTTCCAGGGAACAATTTCTACACCAAGGCAGCATAGGGTGGCAGTTAGCAGTATTTTTTCTGGAAACAGATCACCTGAGTCTGTAACACAGTTGTCATCTAATTTCTCAGTGCCTATATTCTTCATATATAAAACAGGGATATTAATTTCTTTTTCACAGCTTTGGGGTAGTGATGGGTTGATACATATAAGCTCTTTAAAATGGTGTTTGGGGGACTTCCCTGGCGGTCCAGCGGTTAAGACTGCGCTTTCACAGCAGGGGGTTCGGGTTTGATCTCTGGTCAGGGAACTAAGATCCCGCGTGCCACATGGCCTAAAATAAAATAAAATAAAATAAAATAGTGCTTGGCACTTAGTAAGCTCTCAATAAATATTAGCTCTTAATGCTATGGGTTTCTAGTACAGTTTCAGGGTCCAACTTTTTGGGTTTTTTAAATTTTATTTATTTCTTTATACAGCACGTTCTTATTATTTATGTATTTTATGCATATTAGTGTGGTCCAACTTTATACAACTGAGAATATTTAGACAAGTCATCATCTTGGATCCTTTTTCTTGGTCTTTCCTAGCTTAAGAGGCTCAAGGAATAAGAATTCTTTTTTGTAATCCCATTCTGTTCTCACTCTTACCCAAGCAGCCCTTCCTCCAACTCTCAGCTATTGTCAAGGCAGGGATTCAGGCAGGTGGAGGCAAGAGTTGGCGCAAGAAGGAAGAAGGGGTTATTAAGGTCAGATGAAGGGCTGAGTGTGTTAGTACAAGTTGTGTATAACTTGGCAACCACTTACGTACTAATAAATATGAAGCTTGTTTCCCTTATGCAAAGTCAACACTGATGATGAGCTTAGACAGCTGGAGGTATCACCCTGCCAGGAGGGTCCCACCGTCTCCTCTGCCACCACCTGTCTCACTCCTACCTTCCTGCATTCCATTATTCTCCTTTCCCATCAACACTGGCTGTCACCACTACCGACATGTCATAATGTCAAGTGAGGTATCCAGATGCCAGTGCAGAAATTGCCTATTTCTACTCCGCCTCCAGAGAGGAGCTTCATGAGTCAAGGCACTGCCAGAGCTGGATTTATCCTGGAAAAGGGTAAGTGAAATAAAATCATTTTAAAGTTGAGATTTTATCAAAATACAGTGTTATAAAGCTCTCCACAAAACAAACAAAAATCCTATGGGATTTTCCTTAAGGTATACTCAAGTTCAACCATATCATTATAGACTGATAATTTAAATTATGATCTACATCTTAATTTAAAATATATACTCTTAATTTTAAATATATTTTTCTTAAAACTTTGCATTTTAGGAATGAAAAAGTCTTTTGAGACCATTCATTCCATGTCAGCATTTTTTCGATGAGGGAACTGAGAGGTAGTGAGGTGAAAGATACTCGCCCTTGTTCATGGAGCTCATTAGCAGAGCTGGGGCAAGAACAGGATTCTCAGTCAAGAATATTTACTTTAAATCACAGACGACTCCTCCTCCAAATAAATTACTGTCATTACATTGCAAAGGGTTCCAGAACGGGAGGACAAGTGAAACTAGTTGCATCAAAAGCTCATCCAGAATGGTGGTTAAGGGTACGGGCCCGGGGCTAGACCAGCAGGGCTGGAATCCTGTCCTCCCCACTTCCTAGCAGTGTAATCATAGACAAGTTATCCCATCTCTCCGTGAAGTCACAGTTAACCTGATTGCAGATGTTTCAATGTGTCTGTAGAGTGTTCCTCTTTATATTAGGGGCAGAATCAGTATTGGATGCGTGTAAATCAGGAGCCATTTATGTATTTGGGTGTTCAGTTATTATTAAGTATTATTTCTGAAAGGCACACTATGAGTATCTAGTGGAGTGATAGTTTTAGCTTTGCTAAATTAGAATATTTAGGGATGTCTACATCCTGGATCCTTTTCTAGGTCTCTCCCAGCTTAAAAGTCTTGCGAAATCAGAATTCTCTAACTCCATCCTGTTCCTACCTTTGTCCAAGCAGATACTTGCCCGACTCTATAATTCTGAGGATGGAGACCTGAGCCGGGCATGATGTCAGCTGTATCTCCAGTGCCAGCCCAATGCCTGAAACAGAAATGTTTGTGAAGGTTAATACTGTGAGATCTCTAGGATTTGGATATAGAAATGGTTTGGGGGTGATCATCTAGTTGAGATTGGAGATTAGGGAGCTTGAATTGAAACTGTGTTTGCTGTATGAAATGATTAAAGGTGTGTGGTTAATGTCCCCTCACGCCAGTGCTTAAAATCAAGAATCAATGAATATGTGAATGAATGAAGGGCTGAGTGAATGAATGAAGATGGTAGAGCTACAGCTTTGTTACAGTAGACACCACCACTGGGATACAACCTCCAAGAAATACGGGGAGGAAAGAATCTCAGAATGGGACCTGAGATGGACTGATCCAATATAAAATGGGTATTAATGTATCATCTTTTTTTTAAAATTAATTAATTAATTTATTTATTTATTTTTGGCTGTGTTGGGTCTTCGTTTCTGTGCGAGGGCTTTCTCTAGTTGCGGCAAGCGGGGGCCACTCTTCATCGCGGTGCGCGGGCCTCTCACTATCGCGTTCTCTCTTGTTGAGGAGCACAGGCTCCAGACGCGCAGGCTCAGTAGTTGTGGCTCACGGGCCCAGTTGCTCCGCGGCATGTGGGATCCTCCCAGACCAGGGCTCAAACCCGTGTCCCCTGCATTGGCAGGCAGATTCTCAACCACTGCACCACCAGGGAAGCCCCTAATGTATCATCTTTACCTGTCGACATCCCTAGGCTGGAGAAGTCCGCATTATAATGATTACTCAAGAGATGCTTTCAGTGTCCTTGCAGGAAGACAAACAACTTGAACCTGGTCTTTGACCAAAGACCTGTGACCCAGTTTAGAAATAATATTCTAGTGTGTTTATACTTACTGATGAGGCTGCCATCACTTTTTCAGTTTTCCTCACAGTGGTGTAAGATTAATGAGCTAACCATTTTACATCTTGATGTGAAAGAAACTCATATGTATAAACTATTACTGTCATGTTTATAATCCAGAATGATTTGATGAAGTAGTACATTTAGATACCTAAATGATAATGAAGCGTTTGTGTTGAGTTTTTAATTTATTTGCTTGATTTGTTGAATTTTAAGTTAACTTGAGTTTTTAATTGGACTGTGGGTTTTTAATTCACAAGGGACCAAGAAGTATATGTCTTCTCTTTGTTGACAAGCCCTATCTTCTCCATGTATTCCTGGTCTCTACTTTTTTTGCATTTATTTTTATTTCTATCTGGAAACTTGTCTGACTGGTCTTTGCCACTGAAGACATGAGATTGTGCAAAAGTCTTGGCATTCCTTGCTTGATGACTGCACAAATGACTAATTAAGTGCGAGCAAATTCTTGTTGGATAACTTTGTCACATAGTTCCAGAGAATCACTAGTACACGATGGTCATTAAAGTTTTTTTTTTCCTTTTAAAATAACTACAATAGTTTTTAAAATAGCAAATTGCTTTATTTTCTTTCCTTTCCAGAGGTTTTAATTTTTCTTATTTAGTCTTCACAGCTAGACTTCTTTTAGAAGCTTGAAAATCATTTCTCCCTTGTTATTAGGGCCTTTTTGGCAGACACTGCTTTTTCACTGGAACTGAACTATGGCTTGATTTATTTTTATTATTTCTGTATTTGTTTCGCAACGTAATTAATATTATCAAAACTGTTCTTGGAACAGAGCTTAATCCCTCAGCTTTTGTTTCTGATGCTAGGATGATTAGGTCTGGAGAAATAAAATTTAAAAAAATTGTATGCCAGGCATAATAGCAGTGGTAGCATTCCTTAATCTTCCTGCTTCAGCCCACGTTTGTTTACACGCACATCCATCTGTAACGTCTCAGAATTAACCACTGTTCCTCCAGTCTAGAGAAAATTGAGAAGTCTCATTTCTGAGCCTTTATAAATGAACTTCCTACAAACGGACCATAAAATCCACACTCACGGACACAAATTCCCTTTTCTAAGGAAGTCACTGCTTTTAACATGCCACTCCTTAGCCTCTCTTAGCCAGGATACTTAATTGAAATATCCTCATTTTAAAATCTTGGGTTCTTTAATAAAAATAAATTTCAACAATGCTGTTTTCATTCCTTCTGTCTCTTAGTTCTTTTTAATCCCATGCTTAACCCTTTGTGACTCAGAGGGATTTTCAGGTCCCTTAGTAAAAATATTCTTGCAGTCTGGGATGCTGGGATCCTGGACCACAAGGACCTCAAGTGACAAATGTCCTGTTAGAACTTAGGTTCCACTGATGACAGATTGTGCAATAAATAGTTCGATCGTGAGTTACTGTTTTTATTTATTTATTTATTTAACCAAAAGAGGGTATTTCTTTTCTCTTTAAGAGCACTGATTTTAAGTTGCTAAGGAACCACAGTTCAGTCTATAGGCGTTATTCTATGAATTTGGCTCTTACCTTAATATGCCTACATTTCATTTATTTCATTATTCTTTTCTGCCACAAAATTACTGCTGTACTCTAAGATCCTCTTCTTCACACATCCCTCTCTGGTCTCTAAAGAAAACCTGGAAAAAGGATGGAGGTCCAAGCCCAGGGACTTCTGGAAAGGGACAAAGAAGATGGGGAGGCTGGGGAGTGGGTGGGGTAGAGCTGCCCTCAACACTTCAGGGCACCTTCTTCCCCATCTAGCTAACCTGAGGCCAAAACTTGGCCTCTGCAACTTCCTTTGGCTTCTGCGCTTGACTTGAAGACCCTGCTCCGGGCTGACTGCCTTAGAAGGCAATTGGTTATCTTCCTTGTTGGCCCACAGGGTGATTCTGCCACTGTACCTGCTGGCCTGGCCTCATGGAAATCTGACAAGCCTGCCTTGCAGAGACATAACAGATTGGCTTCTGTCTCTTCTTTCCTTTATTACAGTCAGAGAGAGGCCCAGAGGAGGAGGAGGCCGCGGGCATAGAAGTCACTCTCTACAAGGGAGCTCTTGTGAAATTCGCTTTGCAGGGAAAACAATACTGTGGGGTGTCGTTTTCAGTTGTGTTGTCTGTCGCTGGCATGACAGTTTGAACAGTACTGTTTCCCTGATCTGTTTGGGCTTGGTTTCCATTCTTGCATAATGCACATGCCGGGTTCTTTGTACTGTGGATAACAGAGTGCCCACAGGTACCTGGGCTGGGAGAGCTGCTGGGTTCTTTAATTTTACGAATCAAGCGGAGTCCAAGATGCGTATTTTTTAAATCTCGTATTTTTATTGCTAGAACAATATATGAACATTGAAGATCAGTTTTAATCATTATTAACTATTTTAGCTGTATAAAAAATACATTAGTTCTCATCTCTCGTTGAGTGGGAGAGAACTGGGTGCTCATTAGAATCACCTGGGAGCTTTTCAAATTACTGAGGCCCAGGCCTTACTCTAAACCAGCTGAATGTGAATCTGTAAGGTGGGGCCCCGGCAACCCTATTTTTTTTTTTTTTATAAATTTATTTTTGGCTGTGTTGGGTCTTCGTTGCTGTGTGCGGGCTTTCTCTAGTTGCCGCGAGCAGGGGCTACTCTTCATTGCGGTGCGCAGGCTTCTCATTGTGGTGGCTTCTCTTGTTGCAGAGCACGGACTCTAGGCACGTGGGCTTCAGTAGTTGTGGCACGTGGGCTTCAGTAGTTGTGGCACGTGGGCTCAGTAGTTGTGGCTCGTGGGCTCTAGAGCGCAGGCTCAGTAGTTGTGGCGCACGGGCTTAATTGCTCCGCAGCATGTGGTATCTTCCCGGGCCAGGGCTCGAACCTGTGTCTCCTGCATTGGCAGGCGGATTCTTAACCACTGTGCCACCAGGGAAGCCCGACAACCATATTTTCAATGAACTCCTCAGATGAGTCGAGGACCACTGGTAGAAGATAATATTGTTAAATAACCAGTTTACTCTCCAATCAGCTTAAGAAGTAATCTCTCCCTGTGAATCTCTCCCTGGTCACATTTCCCTCCCAAGCCTCAGAGGTAATCACTAGCCTAAATGTGGTGTTTATTGTTCCAGTCCAAATATTTAAACTTTTACCACATGTGTATGTATGTTTGTAAACTTAAATAATATATGGTATGGCATTTATAAGTTTTTAAAACTTTGTATAAATGGAATTATGTCATATGTATCTTTCTGAAACTTTTTTCTCAAGATTTATTCATATTGGTACATGTAGTTTGTTAATTTTCACGACTGTATAGTATTCTATTGTATAAATATTTTTAAAATTTTCTTTTTGAAGAGAGCCAGTGGTTGTACCATTTTAACAGAATTATTTTCATTTGTGGGCTATTTTCTCCCAGTTTTATATTCAAGTGTACATATTTTAATAGTGATAATTCAATTATAACTCAATTTTGGGTTCTTCTTTTCCCATTTAATACTTTTTTCTTCCCATTTAATATTATGCCATAAACTTCTTTCCAAGCTTTAATTTGTTATAATGATCATTTAATTAACTACATAATTTTCCTTCATGTTTATTTATCATAATTTATCTAACTATACCCCTAATGTTTACTCCTAATATCTTTTCAGGGGATGGAGCTGGTAATGCTATAAGAAAGATTCAGAAGTAAGCAGCTTACTTGTTTTGTTGAATTATTTCCCTGGAATAACTTTCCAGGAGTAGGATTATTGAATCAAAGTCTTTTTGAACAATTTTTATGATCCTCGATACATTCTGTAATATTGTTTTCCAAAAGCACTTTTACCATCTCTCAGTTAACACTGGATGATTTTGTTTCATGGGAGAATATAGTATTAGAAGTGCCTCTTGGGACCTCCCTGGTGGCACAGTGGTTAAGAATCTGCCTGCCAATGCAGGGGACACGGGTTCGAGCCCTGGTCTGGGAAGATCCCACATGCCTCAGCAACTAAGCCCGTGCACCACAACTACTGAGACTGTGTTCTAGAGCCCGCGAGCCACAACTACTGAGCCCACAAGCCACAACTACTGAAGCCCGCGTGCCTAGAGCCCGTGCTCCGCAACAAGAGAAGCCACCGCAATGAGAAGCCCGCGCACCGCAATGAAGAGTAGCCCCTGCTTGCCGCAACTAGAGAAAGCCCATGTGCAGCAACGAAGATCCAACACAGCCAAAAATAAATAAATTTTTTTAAAAAATTGCTTCTTTTGGAGAAGCCATACTATTGGTTCCAAACTCTTAGAACAGAAAAGAGTTCCCAGAATTGAATCTATTTAAAACTATGCAAAGCTAAATGGAATAGCAAATACACAAGCAATAGGAAAAACAGTGGATAATGAATTGATTCCAAATGTGATTTAACAATGATAATTGTTACTTAAGTTGCCTAACCTCTTTACTAAACCTCAGTCTGCTCATCTATAAAATGGGATTATAATAGAAATGATAATAACAATGAGTAGCACAATATTTTTAGTCTTTATCGTGTACTAGGCACTGTTCTAAACACTATGTATACTAACATTTAGTTTTCATAACAACCCTATCATGTAGGCATTATTATTATTATTATTCCTATTTTATAGTTGAGGAACCAAAGCACAGAGAGAGATTGAGTGACTTTTCTAATGTCATACAGCTAGTAAATGGCAGAGCCAGAATTCTAGCTCAGACAGTCTGGCTCCAGAATTTACACTCATAATCTCTAAATAAATAATTTAGTTCATATAAAATACCGGTACAATGCCTGGCACATAGTAAGTACTCAATAAATGTTTACTTTTATTTTTATTATTATGTATTTTAAAAAGCCAACTAACTGGTATAGGGAGTGGCAGAATTGATTTAAAAGCTCTAGAAAACAGAATCAATGAGTGGAAGTTTCAGCAAGGCAAATTCTGACTCAGTAGCAATAGTGCACTCTTGGGCTCTGGACATGAAAAAGGAGAGGCTGAATGGCCCGTTGTTAAGAATGTTGTAGAAGAAATCTCTGCATCAGGTGGGTGGCTGAGCTAGATGACCTCTAAGCCACTTTCCAACTATAGGATTGTAAGAGTCTAAGCCAGGATCTTATGTTCTTTTTCCACGCAGTAAAACTTCACTTGTTTTCTTTAATATTAGTTTCAGTTTATGAACCTTGTTGATGTTATTTTCATTGTAATTATCTGAATCATTCGCCAGCAAGAGCGTGGCTTTGTAGTTTGGTTAAGCCTTTGGCAGTCTCTTGTGTTGTAATGTTTGATGTGTTACAACACCTGAACATTATAATGATGGGTGCTGGGGAAACCGACATATAAACATGTAAGTCATTGTGCTGTGGTGGTCAGCCTTCTAGGTGGGCAGCTACAGGGTTGCTGTCACTTGGTTAAATATCATATGGAGTCTGTCATCTTTAACTATCAAAAGAATGTGCAGGTCCATGAGATCATCATGGCTTTAAATGTTTACATTGAAAAATTATGGGACTATGATTGTGGCTGTGAGTTGATGTCAATCTATAACAACACAGTTTGCAGGTGACTCAGGGGAGTTGCAGTGAGTTTCTTGCTGGGAAGGGAAATTACTTCCTTCATGGAAGAAATAGTTTTGCTCAAGTCATGGGGAAGCCACAACTGACCTCATAATTTGCCTTCCCTTTGGAGTATAGCCTAGGCAATTATTTTGCCTTTACCATTACATCTTAAGCAATCCTTCAGGAGAATGTACAGTTTTGTATATCAGCTTCATATAATTTCTCCAAAATTGGTGATTTAAAAAGCACAGTTAATTCCATTATAAAGATTTGATGATGGAATCCATAGCAAACATACTAGACTGGCTCAGAGAGTCAGTACTTCGAAAACAATTTCTTCTTGGCTATATATTTTTATCTTTGGTCTAATGTTTTACATTGTGCTGAATGTGTAGTTACTATGGAGACAGATGAAAATGGCCATAGACTTTGGGGTGTCAAATTGTCAACAAATTTACTATATAAAAATAGGATGTGGAGTCAGAAGGAAGGCGGACAAAAGCTTTCAAAACAACATTATGAGATTTAACCTGTAATGTAAGGGAGATAAGAAAGCCAGAGAGCAGACAGAACTTTAGACGTTAGATTCTCCAAAATCTTAAGATAAGCAATCTGAAATGATCATTTTTGAATCATCAGCACTGAAACACACAATGTATCTGCCTTATAAGGGAAATAATCTATTTTTATTTCGTGGGATTTGACTATTTTCAACATTAGTAATAATTCTACTAAAACAGAATTTCTTATAGGTTGACTTCTATTTATGAGGGCACCTTCATGCAAACAGCTCATGTATTTATGTGTATGAGTATTTATACTCTGTGTTTAACTTAGAAACGTTGTAACTCAAGTTAAATAATGAAACAAAATGCCATTTTGTTTTGAGTAAGCCAAGGTTTGCTTTGCAATCTGACCAACTAACAAACAAGTATGAGCATACATTTGGGGCATCTTGCTTTAGGGAACTTCAAAGAGGGTAGCAAGCTGTCTGTCAGTAATTACAAGTGTCATTATCCTTGTGTTATTCATAATGAATCCAATAGGATGAGGGTGGTGTCTCCAGTCACCCAGGAACTTGAATTAGAATCCTTAAGACTTGAATGACAGCGGTGGGCAATCAGAGTCACAGCTTTTTTGGAATGTAAGTAGCATTTCTAAAAGGAACATGTGTTATTTACATACATAAAGTAAATACTGAAAGATTGGCTTAGGCTAAAAATACTCAAGGTAAAGTTTCAGCACTGGGTAGTAAAAGAATGAGCTTGTATTGTAGACTTTTAAGAACAGAGAAATTCCTTTTGTCATATCTGTTTAAGATGAAAGTGGTTTTGTTTCAAATAAAACAGAAGGGAGTTGAGAAACATAATTCAGAAGAGGGTTAAAAAAATGTTTAGCCAAGAAGTGACAAATGTATAGTACAGCTAAGAACAAATCTCAATTTACAATATTATTCTTAAGCAAATTATATGTTGACAACATCTTGCTACATTTCAGATTGTATAGTTATAAGAATGAAATTTGAAAATGATTTTGACATATACTATTTTGGGTAACATTTTGAAAAATGTATCCTAAGCAAGACAGTATATTTATCATCTATAAAACAAAGCAAAGAAATTGAACTTAGAATTTTCTTCTGGTAGGTTAGTTGAAAAAAACAAAACTTTCCTATAGACCTAGAAGTTGACAGTGGTCTTCCTGCCCATGGTAAAGCTTTGAATGGGACAAGACTCAATCTGGGGGGTGGGGGGAAGGAATGTCCCTCTTCTCTCCTGGGGACAGAAACACAAAGTGATTGAGGTAGCTTGAATTTATGCCTCCTCTTTGAAAAAATCCTTCTTGTACAGCTATTTCTCTTTGCCTCAGATACCTTCTGTTGTGGCATAACCCTGCCAGAGGGCTACTGGAGAGAATACATTTTTTTTTTTTTTTTAATGCAGGGAGGGCTGCTCAATAAACATGACAATATGACAAGTCTTTTTTTTTTTTTTTTTTATTTTATAGCTACTTTTATTTTCATTTATTTATTTTTATTTTTGGCTGTGCTGGGTCTTCGGTTCGTGCGAGGGCTTTCTCTAGTTGCGGCAAGTGGGGGCCACTCTTCGTCGCGGTGCGGAGACCGCTCTTCATCGCGGTGCGCGGGCCTTTCACTATCGCGGCCCCTCCCGTTGCGGGGCACAGGCTCCAGACGCGCAGGCTCAGTAGTTGTGGCTCACGGGCCCAGCCGCTCCGCGGCATGTGGGATCTTCCCAGACCAGGGCTCGAACCCATGTCCCCTGCATTAGCAGGCAGATTCTCAACCACTGCGCCACCAGGGAAGCCCAATATGACAAGTCTTGATAGTCTTCGGTTGAGTCCTGTGAGGCACAGCTGCAGAAGGGGAGGCCTGTGAGGCCAGTGGCTGGTGTCTGAGATCAGAGTAGTTAAGGGACATCTGATCTGGCCAGTGCCATCTGGGGGCAAAACTGCCTCTTCACCATCATGGCGGCTTTGCCCTGCCTACTCCTTTCTCCCACCTGAGCCCTTCAGTCAGCCCAACTTGGAGGGCTGCTTATACCCCTGTGAAGAAAGAACAGATTTCTCTTCTGCTCACTTTGCCCCGGTGGTATAAATTCCTCCTATGAACCAACCCTTCCAAAGAGCAGGGAGCCTCTGCAATGCTCCTGCTACTCCGAAGACCAGGTTGGTGACTTAATACTCCTATCCACTGGCAGAGATTCAGGCACAAATCAAAGAATTTAGAACTGGAAGGGACTTTAAAGACTTAAAAAATACAACCTTCTAATTTTATACGTGAAGAACTGAGACTGTGTGAGAGCCACAGAGCTAATTAATGCCAGAGGAATGGGACAAGAACCCAAGTGTCTTGCGCAGGATTCTTGTAAATGGAAGAGTGTGTCATTATCTCCGGAGATCTGTGGGTGCTGCCTCCAGGCCAGTGCTCATTCCTCTGTGTAGTTACTAAGCAATGTTAGTAGGAAACATAATTTTAGATGGCATGATCTGGGGCTTCATATTTAAAGAAATGAATTATTGTGAGTCTGTCATGTGCAAACGAGTGCCAAACAATTCTCTTCACACTGTTTTATAAAACAATCATAAACCCCACAGCTTTTCCTTATTGGGATGTGTCCTTAACTGAACTCACAGAGGCACTTCATCTTCTGTCCCTTCGAGTGTCTCACTCACAGACTGAGGAAGCTAAACTTGAAATCTTGAATTCTCTGGCCCATATTTAGAGATGATTCTCTTTCTAGTAGATATTCTTTATCTGAGTCTTAAGACTAGGCAGCTGGGTATCCATTTAACAGGAAGACCTAAATTTCATCCCTTCCAGGCATTCTGCCCAACTTGCAAAGCAGAAATCCTTGCAACTCTTTCTTGCATTTGGCCTGATATGTCTTGTGTAGTCACAGTAAATTTACACAAAGCAGAGCGTGTTCAGGAAGCAGAAACAGACAGATAAAAACACTTCATTATTACCATCCTGGAAGCAAATTGCATTGCTTTGGTCCTGCTCGCCATAAATACATAAAGGAACAGAATGTAGGTATTGGCTCTATGAGAATTTTAGAGTAGGTGAATTTTTACAAAATTGTGTACCTATTATGTGCCACTCATTTTTTTTTTTTCATTTGTTCTTTCATTCAGGGAAATGCTTTATTCTACTTCTGGTTGGTATCTGTCATAAAAACTTATTTTTTGGGAAGAGATTTGATGTTCGTTATTTATATTTTAGTTTATGCATTTATTTACCCAGTGAATATTCATGAGAAACTACTATGTACCTGACACTATGCTAGGTGTTTGAATATAATAGGGAGAAAAAATTAGACAAATTCATGCCTTTATGGCTTAGACTGGTGAGGGACACAATATAGTAAACAAGTAAATGTGAGATAACAATTTGAGGAGTGCTGTGAAGGAGATATATAAAGCGCTAGGAAATGGGGGATTGGATTTGGTCATAAAAGCCAAGGGAAGCGTCCATGTAAAATGATGCTTGAACAGAAATGTGAAGGAGTTGGAGTTATCAAGCAGGAAAGAGTGATTCAAGTCAAGAAAATAGTATATACAAAGGCTCTGTAATAGTGAAGGGTCAAGGGATACAGTCTATATCACATTTTTGCTTTTGCTGTAATATGGTGAGTAAGTTTGACTGGGGTTAGAAGGGCTACAAGTAGACTAGTTAGGAGGTGTTGTGGATGACTTCTGGCTTTCAGGTTGGTTCCACTGGATGACAAGTTCACTCACGTAAGAATCAAGGAAGGAAACCAGATTAGGAGTATTGGTGGGTATGGGGAATGGTGAGAGCATGAATTCATTAAGCTTGGGCACCTTTGAGAATCCCAAGAGGGCAAACTTGCCAGTTGTATAATCAGGTTTGAAGCCTGAGGAGACAGAGGCTTGGGCTGGAGATATAAATTTGTGTTATTTCTGTATGGATAGTAATGAAGAAATTGAGTACAGATGAGAGCACCTGAGAAGAGAATATTTTCAAGTGGATTTAAATAAATGCTTTGCTTTTCTCTGGGGATGTGTCTTTTAAGCCTTGTCTAAGTACTGAATAAATTACTTTGATTCCTGAGCAAAGTCTTTCTGGTTTTAGAACAGGTGGGCAAACTTATGAATTGGGCAGAAATGTCCCTAAAATATGCCACATAGGTGGATCCTGCTGGGCTTGTTGAAAATTTAACCAAAAAGACGTGAAAGATATTTTTTAAATCTCTATGAAAAAAGCAACTTTTAGCTATCTTCTTGGGAGGCAGTTAGCGCATATGGAGAGAAGGACAGGTAAAATGAAGATGTCTACAGAGCAGATTAAACACTGTGTTGGCAAACAAACTGATTAAAATGATCAAAGATGTCCTTTCAATCTAAGGTAGTTTGAAGATGTTTTTTGTGTGAAGACTGAATTAATCTAAAACGTCCCTACTGGCTGTTAGTGAGTTGAAAGTGTTTATTTTCATTCTATGTCTACCTGTTCACATTCCTTCAAAGCATAAGCTTTATTTATATGTTTATTTATTTTAATTAATTTATTTTTTTGGCGGTGCTGAGCGGCTTGTGAGATCTTAGTTCCCCAACCAGGGATTGAACCCAGGTCCCAGCAGTGAAAGCAGCAAGTCCTCACCACTGGACCGCCAGGGAATTCGCAAAATGTATGCTTTAATAGCCATCATAGGTGGGAGGGCAGTGGCTCTTCCTTAGGGTTCTTGCTCTTGCCTTATCTGCCATTGAGTGATTGAATATTCCTTCCCTGATTTGTTAATTTTGAGTTGAGAAATTATCCTTTCAGGTACAACAAACATTTTTCAGTTATCTACAATGTGGTAGGCATTGTGCTGGGTGTTTTCACTTTTATTATCTTATTTAAGAACAAACAGATATTTATTATGTCTACTACATGTCCAATCCAATACTAGGCACTGTGAAGGATACAAATAGGTAGGATCAAGAGTTTTATCCTTGGTGTGCTTATGGTAGGTTGGAATGAAGAGGAAAGAAACCAGGAAACAAGACACACATAAGGCTAGAATAATCCCAACAGGCTGCCTGGAGGAAGTAGGAGGTGAGTTGGGCTTTGAAGGAGGGACGGGGTTTAGAGAAGCAGAATGGGGGGTGAGGAAGGGACATCCCGAGTGGAAGAACAGTCCGGAGGATGCCAGGCTTAGCAAAGCCCAGGAAAGGAATGAGTCTGCCAAGTGGAGCTGCCCCAACAGAGCACCTTGCTAATGATCTTGATGCTAAAGCTGATATTTAATGCCTGCAATTTTTTTTAGTCGACTAGGTAGAGAAACCTCATTAAAATTTTTCCTTTACTAGAAAAGTTATATATATTTTTGTAGAATAGCTGGGGAAATACAACTGAGTATAAGGAAAAACTTTAAGTTCTCCCTAATCCCACTATTATTGTTAACATTTTGGTGTATATGCTTCTAAAAAATCTTGCATGCATACAGATGGACAGACTGACATACACAAAATCAACCAGCAGCTCCCTGAAAAGTGTTCTCTGTGGTACTATTTTACTGCTACATCCATTCAATGGAATACTGTAAATAAAAAGTGATTTATGAAGCATGAAATACTTCCACACAATGAAATACTATGAAACTATTTTGAAACGGTGAAAGGTAGATGTAGATAATCTATATGCATGTATCCTTTCATGGAAGGAATCCCATCGTATATATTATTAGATGAAAAAGGCATGTTACAAAACTTTATTGATCCACTTATTAAAACTTATGAAAGCTTTATTGCTCCACTTATTGGCATTAGTTTAACTTTTAAACAACATAGAAAAATCAGTGGGGATATTCCTATTTAGAAATATTGGGTTGGACATTTTTCCATTATTAAATATTCTTCAAAATCATAATTTTATTGGCTGTGCAATAAAATATGATGACTCATGTCATATGAGTGTCCAACAATTTATTTAATCATTTCTTTGTTGTTCTGATTTTTCATTATTATAAAATTGCACACACATACTTTTAAAGTTAGATTCCTAGGGTAGAACTATTGAGTCAAGGAAAATAAACATGTTTGAGATTCTTGCCAAATTGCTTTCCAGAAAGGCTGTCATGAGTTTTCATTTCTACCAACTATGTACAAAAGTACAGCTCTCATTGTACTTAAGATACTTTTTTAAAGTTAATAGGAGAAATGGTATTTCACAGTCATTTGTATTTGCATCTTTTTTTTTTTTTTTGGCCATGCCACATGGCTTGAGAGATCTCAGTTCTCCAACTAGGGATTGAACCTGGGCCTCTGCAGTGAAAGCACTGAATCCTAACCACTAGGCCACCAGGGAACTCTCCCCCCACCCTTTCTGTATGTGTGTGTGTGTGTATTTGCATCATTTGTAATACTAATAACATTCAGGATTTTTATGTTTATCAGCCACTTATATTGATACTTTTATTTGAATAATCTAATTCTTAACCTTTACCTATTTTTCTAATTTTATATGACTTTAAAAATTAATAGACAATTTTTAAGACCAGTTTTACATTTACAGAAAATTTGAGCAAAAAGTACAGAGATTTCCCATACACCACCTCTATCTACTGTCCCCTCAATTTCCTCTATTATTAATATCTTGCATTCCTATGGTACGATTGTTACAATTGATGAGCCAATATTGACACATTATTATTATTATTATTATTTTAAACATCTTTATTGAAGTATAATTGCCTTACAATGGTGTGTTAGCTTCTGCTTTATAACAAAGTGAATCAGTTATACATATACAATATGTTCCCATATCTCTTCCCTCTTGCATCTCCCTCCCTCCCACCCTCCCCATCCCACCCCTCTAGGTGGTCACAAAGCACTGAGCTGATCTCCCTCTGCTATGCGGCTGCTTCCCACTAGCTATCTATTTTACATTTGGTAGTGTATATATGTCCATGACACTCTCTCACCCTGTCACATCTCACCCCACCCCCTCCCCATATCCTCAAGTCCATTCTCTAGTAGGTCTGTGTCTTTATTCCCGTCTTGCCCCCAGGTTCTTCCTGGCCTTTTTTTTTTTTTTTTCCTTAGATTCCGTATATATGTGTTAGCATACTGTATTTGTTTTTCTCTTTCTGACTTACTTCACTCTGTATGACAGACTCTAACTCCATCCACCTCATTACAAATACCTCCATTTCATTTCTTTTTATGGCTGAGTAATATTCCATTGTATATATGTGCCACATCTTCTTTATCCATTCATCTGTCGATGGACATTTAGGTTGCTTCCATGTCCTGGCTATTGTAAATAGAGCTGCAATGAACATTTTGGTACATGACTCTTTTTGACCTATGGTTTTCTCAGGGTATATGCCCAGTAGTGGGATTGCTGGGTCGTATGGTAGTTCTATTTGTAGTTGTTTAAGGAACCTCCATACTGTTCTCCATAGTGGCTGTATCAATTTACATTCCCACCAACAGTGCAAGAGTGTTCCCTTTCCTCCACACCCTCTCCAGCATTTATTGTTTCTAGATTTTTTGATGATGGCCATTCTGACCGGTGTGAGATGATATCTCATTGTAGTTTTGATTTGCATTTCTCTAATGATTAATGATGTTGAGCATTCTTTCATGTGTCTGTTGGCAATCTGTATATCTTCTTTGGAGAAATGTCTATTTAGGTCTTCTGCCCATTTTTGGATTGGGTTGTTCGTTTTTTTGTTATTGAGCTGCATGAGCTGCTTGTAAATCTTGGAGATTAATCCTTTGTCAGTTGCTTCATTTGCAAATATTTTCTCCCATTCTGATGGTTGTCTTTTGGTCTTGTTTAAGGTTTCCTTTGCTGTGCAAAAGCTTTTGAGCTTCATTAGGTCCCATTTGTTTATTTGTGTTCTTATTTCCATTTCTCTGGGAGCTGGGTCAAAAAGAATCTTGCTGTGATTTATATCATAGAGTGTTCTGCCTATGTTTTCCTCTAAGAGTTTGATAGTGTCTGGCCTTACACTTAGGTCTTTAATCCATTTTGAGTTTATTTTTGTGCATGGTGTCAGGGAGTGTTCTAATTTCATACTTTTACATGTATCTGTCCAGTTTTCCCAGCACCACTTATTGAAGAGGCTGTCTTTTCTCCACTGTATATGCTTGCCTCCTTTATGAAAGATAAGGTGACCATATGTGAGTGGGTTTATCTCTGGGCTTTCTATCCTGTTCCATTGATCTATATTTCTGTTTTTGTGCCAGTACCATACTGTCTTGATTACTGTAGCTTTGTAATATAGTCTGAAGTCAGGGAGCCTGATTCCCCCAGCTCCATTTTTCGTTCTCAAGATTGCTTTGGCTATTCGGGGTCTTTTGTGTTTCCATACAAATTGTGAAATTTTTTGTTCTAGTTCTGTGAAAAATGCCAGTGGTAGTTTGATAGGGATTGCATTGAATCTGTAGATTGCTTTGGGTAGTAGAGTCATTTTCACAATGTTGATTCTTCCAATCCAGGAACATGGTATATCTCTCCATCTATTTGTATCATCTTTAATTTCTTTCATCAGTGTCTTATAATTTTCTGCATACAGGTCTTTTGTCTCCTTAGGTAGGTTTATTCCTAGATATTTTATTCTTTTTGTTGCAGTGGTAAACGGGAGTGTTTTCTTAATTTCACTTTCAGATTTTTCGTCATTAGTGTATAGAAATGCAAGAGATTTCTGTGCATTAATTTTGTATCCTGCTACTTTACCAAATTCATTGATTAGCTCTAGGAGTTTTCTGGTGTCATCTTTAGGATTCTCTATGTATAGTATCATGTCATCTGCAAATAGTGACAGCTTTACTTCCTCTTTTCCGATTTGGATTCCTTTTATTTCTTTGTCTTCTCTGATTGCTGTGGCTAACACTTCCAAAACTATGTTGAATAATAGTGGTGAGAGTGAGCAACCTTGTCTTGTTCCTGATCTTAGTGGAAATGGTTTCAGTTTTTCACCATTGAGGACAGTGTTGGCTGTGGGTTTGTCATATATGGCCTTTATTATGTTGAGGAAAGTTCCCTCTATGCCTACTTTCTGCAGGGCTTTTATCATAAATGGGTGTTGAATTTTGTTGAAAGCTTTCTCTGCATCTATTGAGATGATCATATGGTTTTTCTCCTTCAATTTGTTAATATGGTGTATCACATTGATTGATTTGCGTATATTGAAGAATCCTTGCATTCCTGGGATAAACCCCACTTGATCATGGTGTATGATCCTTTTAATGTGCTGTTGGATTCTGTTTGCTAGTATTTTGTTGAGGATTTTTGCATCTATGTTCATCAGTGATATTGGCCTGTAGTTTTCTTTCTTTGTGACATCTTTGTCTGGTTTTGGTATCAGGGTTATGGTGGCCTCGTAGAATGAGTTTGGGAGTGTTCCTCCCTCTGCAATATTTTGGAAGAGTTTGAGAAGGATAGGTGTCAGCTCTTCTCTAAATGTTTGATAGAATTCACCTGTGAAGCCATCTGGTCCTGGGCTTTTGTTTGTTGGAAGGTTTTTAATCACAGTTTCAATTTCAGTGCTTGTGATTGGTCTGTTCATATTTTCTATTTCTTCCTGGTTCAGTCTCGGCAGTTTGTGCATTTCTAAGAATCTGTCCATTTCTTCCAGGTTGTCCATTTTATTGGCATAGAGTTGCTTGTAGTAATCTCTCATGATCTTTTGTATTTCTGCAGACACATTATTATTGACTTAAGTCTATAGTGGGTTCACTCTTTGCTTTGTACATTCCATGGATTTTGACAAAAGTACTACATGTATCCACCATTACAGTATCATACAGAACAGCTTCAGTGCCCTAAAAAATCCTCTGTGTACATTTATTCATCTCTCCCTCCCCCATAACCTCTGGCAACCACTCATCTTGTTATTGTCTCTATAGTTTTGCCTTTTCCATGATGACACATAGTTGGAATCATCTAGCAGATTGTCTTTCCGACTGGCTTCTTTGACTTAGCAATATACATTTAAGGTTTCTCTGTCTTTTCATGGCTTGGGAGCTCATTTGTTTTTATGGTTGAACAACATTCAATCATACGGGTGTGCCATGCTTTGTTTATTTATTCACCTATTGAAGAACATCTTGGCTATTTCCAAATTTTGGCAATTATGAATAAACCTCCTGCAAATGTTCGTGTACAGGTTTTTGTGTGGACATAATTTTCAACTAATTTGGGAAATACCATGGTGCATGACTGTTGGATCACATAATTAAGAGTAGACTTAGTTTTTTTTCCCTTCTTTTTAAAAAAATTTTTTATTGAAATATAGTTGAGTTACAATGTTGTGTTAGTTTCAGGTGTACAGCAAAGTGATTCAGATATATATATATATATATATATATATATACATATATATATATATATATATATATATATATATATACATATATATATATATATATATATACATATATATATATATTCTTTTCCAGATTTTTTTCCCTTATAGGTTATTAGAAGACATTGAGTATAGTTCCCTGTGCTATATAGTAGGTCTTTGTTGGTTATCTATTTTATATATAATAGTATGTATATTTTAATCCCAAACTCTTATTTATCCCTCCCCACCTCAAGAGTAGGCTTAGTTTTGTAAGAAACTGTTAAACTGTCCTCCAAAGTGGCTGTGCCGTTTTGCAATCCCATCAGCAATAAATGAGAATTATTACTTATAGTACTTAAAAATATCTATTAACAGCAACGACAATTTAAAAAATCTATGCATAAGCTATTTATCTATAAAGGAGAGCCATTTGTTTGTCATATATGGAGCAGAACACCCCCCCACTATTAATTGTATTTTAATACTTTTTCCTTCAGTGGATAGAGTTTCTCTTCACTGTGAAGGATCTGCCTATAGATATATTCCTCCAGAATTCTATTTTTGATGTTGGATGCTTTGAATTCTTGATTATAATGGTGATTAGGAATTATTTTCTAAGTTTTAATAAATTCATATGCTGCCCTCAACAATACCACATAGAACACAGGGCCACATTTTCCTATATTTGTTACACAACAGTAAAATCTTTCACCAGTCAATTTTGCACATAGGCATAATTAATTTCAGTGGGCAAAACAACCACAAAGACTTTGAGTGTGCTCAGTTGAGTTACTTTTAAGTTCATGCAAAATATTTTGTTAATTTAATTTTCGGATTACTTATTTAAACATTCAAAAGAAAGACAATGAGACCTTTAGTACTGTCAGTGAAGGGCTTACCTGTCTCCTCCTTGCACCTGTACCGGGGAACTCCCAGGATTGTACCATAGAAATACATTCCTTTAATCACAGACTCATGAGCTAGAGGTTCTCTCAAAGACATAAGCCTAACGCAGTTTAGGTCAGATCCAACATAGGATGCTTGCCCTAATTTTCCAGAATTCTGGATATTCTATTCTACTGAAGCACAAAGTTTCACAAGTTTTTCCTTTTTCAATACATTCTTTCTTAGGCCAAACCAAACTTCTTTACCCACAGCTAGAAAATCACTCCCTTGTGTTCTTTTGTTTCAAAAACATCCAGAAGCATTTCTCTTGCAAGTTCTAAAACAGTAGATTTTAAATGTTCTCACCATAACAACAACAAAATGGTAGTTATGTGAGATGAAAGATGTGTTAACTAACCCTATTGTGGTAGACATTTTGCAATATATACATGTATCAAATCATCACATTGTACACTTTAAACTGACACTATCTTATATGTCAATAACATCTCAATAAAGCTGGGAAAAATGTAAGTCCTTTATGTACCTGAAGATAGGTTCCCTTTTCCCCTTGGCTTATGTGTCATTGTTCTTAAATAAGGCTTTCTTTTTATTTCTGGCTTTTTCTCTTATTCTTTTTTAAAAATTATTTTCCATTATGGTATATTACAGGACACTGAATATAGTTCCCTGTGATATATATTAGGACCTTGTTGTTTATCCATTCTCTCTATAATAGTTTGCAACTGCTAATCCCAAACTCCCAGTCCATCCCTCCACCACCTCCCTCCCCCTTGGCAACCACAATTCTGCTCTCTATGTCTGTGAGTCTGTTTCTGTTTTGTAGATAAGGTCATTTGTGTCATATTTTAGATTCCACATATAAGTGATATCATATGGTATTTGTCTTTCTCTTTCTGACTTACTTCACTTAGTATGATCATCTCTAGGTCCATCCATGTTGCTGCACATGTCATTATTTCATTCTTTTTTATGGCTCAGTAGTATTCTCTTATCCTTGAGCTTACATATTTGTTATCTTTCTAGAAAATTCGATTAACACTTACAGAGCACCTACTATGTGCCACGTATTGGGTTAAGGTCTAGGAATCCCTTTGAGGAAACATCAAGGACAGGAGTTGGCAAACTCTTTCTGTAAAGGATCAGACAGTAAGTATCTTAGGTTTGGGGGGCTATCCAGGCTCTGTCACACTACTCAACTCCAGTGATGTAGTGCCAAGGCAGCCACAGACAATAAGTCAAAATATGCCAAGTACAATAAAAACGTGGCTGTGTGCCAATACAACTTTTTTACAAAAAGAGGGGGTGGATCCCTGACCAAGGAGATCACTGATACTGCTAAAATAAAGTAGAATGCAATGTGAAGCGTTTTCTTCATCAGCAGTATAAACATGATAAGTGAACTCTATAAGCAGTACGAACAACTTGCTATTGAAATACAACACAGGGAACTGATTCATTTTATCTGGTATTGCTGAACAAGTTTTCATTTAGTAGGTGACTTTTAGGATTTAAAGGATTCCAGGAGGAAGAAAGGATTTCAAAAAGAGAATTCGAACTAGTGTAAACAAGGAATATGAGCATGAAAGAACATGTCATGTTTGGGAAGTCTCAAGTTCTTCTTTTGTAGCTAAAACACAGTGTATTTGTAGGAAGACGTGAGGGGAAGGTATGCTGGACTCAGACTGTCAAAGGCTCTGAGGCTGCCCTCTGGGAACTGGATTTCAGCTATGGGTCAAGACTGGGACAACATCAGCTCTGTTTACAAAAGAGATCTGTAGATCTATACCACATGGAGGGCATTTTGGAGTGGGAGAAAGTGGACGCCGGGAAACACGTTATAAAGCCATTTCTGTTGTCCAGGTGAGAGGCGGTAAGGCCTTGAACAGGGTCAGTGGCTTTGGGATACAGAAGAGAGGCTTTGGGAGATGAATTGACAGGTCATAATGACTGAATGACTGTTTCCAGAATTCCGGGACTGTCAGCTCCTTGGCTGTGGGCCAGCCATGTAGTGCTCAGACTTGCTCCTAGACCACTTCCCTGCCCTTCCTTGCTTGGCATCACAGGGAGCTGACCCCCATCAAACTACAATTCCTGGCTCCCTTGCCTCCTGGCTTCTGGTTGGACACAGTCAAATGCGAGGTGGGAGAAGGAGAGAAGCCAAGCTATTTCTCCCCTCTCTCCCTGTCCCCATGGCATCAGCAACAGTGGCTGAGTCTCCTCTGTATATTTAGCTCCTGCCACGGTCCAAGGTTCCAACTCCCATTTGGTGGCCTTGGCTCTTGGGCTCCCTAATATCTCCTCTTCTGTATTGTTTGAGCCCTAGGGATGATGGAGGTTTCCTGCAGCTCTAATCTCTCTCTAGGTTGCCTCACTTTCCTCCGTTTTCTCTTTCAGCTTTTTTGACCTCTTTGTAACCAGTTCCCCTCAGTTGAACTACCTAGTATAAGTTCTATTTTTCTGGCCAGATCCTGACTGATAGAGATGTAATGATTAAATTAGTTGGGCAGTGCAGGAGATTAAGGTAGGAAAGGAAGATAATTCAGTTTTCAGTCTGTTTCATGGTTTGATAGAAGGTGCCTAGTGTACCTATAATGGCCTTCACTCCTGCTCCCTCTAGACTATTCATCACAAAGCTAGCCAGAATAATTTAAAACCTAAGTGTATCATATCCTTCCCTGCTTAAAACCTTCCAGTGACTTTTCGTTGTACCTAGAATAAAAGCTAAGCTCCTTATAGCTGATTCACTTTGTTATAAAGCAGAAACTAACATACCATTGTAAAGCAATTATACTCCAATAAAGATATTTAAAAAAAAACAAACTAAGCTCCTTATATAAGCTTCTACCTGCACCTACTTACCTTTCCCTCCTCATTTACCCTGTCCAGCCACACTGGTCCCCTTGCTGGTCCTCAAACTCACCAAGTTAATTTCTGCCTCAGGGCCTTTGCACTTCTGTTCCTACTGCTGGAAATGCTCTTTCCTCCGCTCTCCACGTGTTGTCTTCATGCAGGTCTCTGTTTCTGTGTCACCTCTTCAGACATAGCACTACCACTTACCTCCTTATTCTGGTTTGTGTTCTTCATCACATGTATCACTCTATGAAATTCTATCCTTTATATCTTTCTACTTCTTTAAAACTTGAAGGCAAAAATTTTGCCTTGTTCACCTTTCTATTCTCAGTGCCTAGTATACGGTCTGGCATATATTAAGGACAGCATAAATATTTGCTAATGAATAAATGAATAATGATTTTACCTTTATAAAGTGTTATATAGCAGAGGTGCTTTATGTATCCTTTTATTACTTTACTTACTTTTTTTTTTCGCTGTGCCACAGAGCATGCGGGATCTTAGCTCCCCACCAGGGATCGAAGCCATGTCCCCTGCAGTGGAAATGCGGAGTCTTAACCACTGGACCGCCGGGGAAGTCCTGATTGTTTTACTTATTTTTGTGATTTTACTTCCATTCTGTCTCTTCCTGAAATGTCCTCTCCCATTCCATCATCATTATTCTTCTTTCAAAACAGTTGGAATCCTTTCCTCTACAAAACTTTCCCTCCCTACTCCACACAAGGAACTGACTTCTCCCTTCTTTGGGGTCCATTGTACCCCAGCAAGACTGACATTTTATTGCAGTTACTTAATATTTATCTCCGTTTCCTAGGTAGTAACCTCTTAAAGGGAAGTAGAGATCATGAATTTTTACCTCTATAGTTTCAGTCTGTAGAATAGTGCCTGACACGCTGTATTTGGTAAATATTTGTTAAATGAATGAATGAAGTGGGAGATACAGGAGATTTTCCAGCTCCACGTTTCTACTTGTTTCATACACTACGGATCGCTGGGAAGGAAAAATGATTCCATATCTGTCATATGGGGATGATAGTACCAACCACACACTGTTGCTAGAGAAGACTGAGGTAATGGAATGAAAGCTCTTAGGAAATTATAAGAATAATATGAGTAAAACCTGTCATTCGTATATTATGGGAAAAGGACTTCTTCCATTGACAAGGATGCATCCTGATATGAGTAACAGTTTTACCCAAGACTTGTCTATAAGAAACAAACTTTCTAGAATTTTCGTGATGATTTGGGAAGAAGGTACTGATGGAGGTATGGTTAAGGTAGATTTCAGAGAAAAAGAAGGTGTACTTAGGAGTATGTGCTTGGCTTTTTCAAAGGTTTGGTTAGTCCTGGGAGGAAGGCCTTATAGTATTGTACATTTTCTGGGGACGAGTGTACAAAGCCCATAGGTAAGAGAAGTACACACTCAGGGAGGCCTTGACCTCACAGTTAGACTTAGGTGCAGGTCCAAGATGGGCAGAGTCAGGTACAGCGTCCACCAGCACCTGCCCTTTCCCCCTTGAACCCAAGTGCCCAGCCCAGCACTGGGAAGGACTGACTGTCCCTGAGCGCTGTATTGTTTTGTCCCGACAGGTGCCCTCTTGCTCCGGCGCCTTTAACTCCCCAGCTCCTGCTCTCTGTAACTTAGAGAGTCCAAGGGTGGGGCGAAAACGTATTAACCACTCTTTCTGCCAGCATCTTTATCCTCTGCTGCTCTGCTGTGCCATTTGGAAGCTGAGAGAGAGCCTGTTTTGTCCCCAACCCTATTTTGTCCTGAGTATCACTAAGTACCTAATTTACTATTAAGTAAAGACCAGAAGGAAGAAACAGATTTTAAAACGTTTAAAAGTATTTAAGCGCCAACGTACTTTTTCTAAGGATAAAACTAATGACAGAATATTGGTTTTCATCCAAAAGTTCCTTGAAGACAAAAGCGATCCGTTAGAACACATCTTTATTGAACCTGGGTGGGCGCATGGTGGGTGGGGACATTGGGTTGAACTGTGGGCCTCTGTAAAATTGATTGTGGGCTTGGAATTTAAAATGAAGTCATAGTGTGCTGAGACACCTTTTTCCCCCTTTGTGTCACTCACACTACATTTCCATGAAGGGGATCTTAACCATAATCTCAGACATATTTTTAGTTTAAACACTAAAATAAATCCCAATTCTACGAAAACAATTATGGATATTTTTGCTAATGCACAGGGCCGAGTTTTAAA
This sequence comes from Balaenoptera musculus, assembly GCF_009873245.2. Classification (NCBI taxonomy): domain Eukaryota; kingdom Metazoa; phylum Chordata; class Mammalia; order Artiodactyla; family Balaenopteridae; genus Balaenoptera; species Balaenoptera musculus. Next base: position 61,530,332 of record NC_045787.1, on the reverse strand, counting down.
AGAAATCCAAGGCGTTAAAAAAAATGAAAAAGAATTAATTACCTGCTCCCCACCCCCAACTCTCTGCCTTTTTTTTTTTTTTAAACATCTTTATTGGGGTATAATTGCTTTACAACGGTGTGTTAGTTTCTGCTTTATAACAAAGTGAATCAGCTATACATATACATATATCCCCATATCTCCTCCCTCTCAATGGGACTTTTTTAGAATGTTATTTATTTATTTATTTTTCCTGAGGACTGGGTCAAAATCTCTTCAGTTAAAAAAGTGATGACCTCAGGGCTTTTTTTTTTTTTAATCAGTCATCAATTTTATACACATCAATGTACACATGTCAATCCCAATCTCCCAATTCAGCACACCACCATCCCCACCCCACCGTGGTTTTCCCCCCTTGGTGTCCATACGTTTGTTCTCTACATCTGTGTCTCAACTTCTGCCCTGCAAACCAGTTCATCTGTACCACTTTTCTAGGTTCCACATACATGCGTTAATATACGATATTTCTTTTTCTCTTTCTGACCTACTTCACTCTGTATGACAGTCTCTAGATCCATCCACGTCTCAACAAATAACCCAATTTCATTCCTTTTTATGGCTGAGTAATATTCCATTGTATATATGTACCACATCTTCTTTATCCATTCGTCTGTCGATGGGCATTTAGGTTGCTTCCATGACCTGGCTATTGTAAATAGTGCTGCAATGAACATTGGGGTGCATGTGTCTTTTTGACTTACGTTTTTCTCTGGGTATATGCCCAGTAGTGGGATTGCTGGATCATATGGTAATTCTATTTTTAGTTTTTTAAGGAACCTCCATATTGTTCTTCACAGTGGCTGTATCAATTTACATTCCCACCAACAGTGCAAGAGGGTTCCCTTTTTTCAACACCCTCTCCAGCATTTGTTGTTTATAGATTTTCTGATGATGCCCATTCTAACTGGTGTGAGGTGATACCTCATTGTAGTTTTGATTTGCATTTCTCTAATAATTAGTGATGTTGAGAAGCTTTTCATGTGCTTCTTGGCCATCTGTATGTCTTCTTTGGAGAAACGTCTATTTAGGTCTTCTGCACATTTTTGGATTGGGTTGTTCATTTCTTTAATATTGAGCTGCATGAGCTGTTTATATATTTTGGAGATTCATCCTTTGTCCAGTGATTCGTTTGCAAATATTTTCTCCCATTCTGAGGGTTGTCTTTTCATCTTGTTTATGGTTTCCTTTGCTGTGAAAAAGCTTTGAAATTTCATTAGGTCCCATTTGTTTATTTTTGTTTTTATTTCCCTTACTCTAGGAGGTGGATCAAAAAAGATCTTGCTGTGATTTATGTCAAAGAGTGTTCTTCCTATATTTTCCTCTAAGAGTTTTATAGTGCCCAGTCTTACATTTAGGTCTCGAATCCATTTTGAGTTTATTTTTGTGTATGGTGTTAGGGAGTATTCTAATTTCATTCTTTTACATGTAGCTGTCCACTTTTCCCAGCACCACTTATTGAAGAGACTGTCTTTTCTCCATTGTATATCTTTGCCTCCTTTGTCATAGATTAGTTGACCATAGGTGTGTAGCTTTATCTCTGGGCTTTCTATCTTGTTCCATTGATCTATGTTTCTGTTTTTGTGCCAGTACCATATTCTCTTGATTACTGTAGCTTTGTAGTATAGTCTGAAGTCAGGGAGTCTGATTCCTCCAGCTCCGTTTTTTTCCCTCAAGACTGCTTTGGCTATTCGGGGTCTTTTGTGTCTCCATACAAATCTTAAGATGATTTGTTCTAGTTCCATAAAAAATGCCATTGGTAATTTGATAGGGATTGCATTGAATCTGTAGATTGCTTTGGGTAGTATAGTCATTTTCACAATATTGATTCTTCCAATCCAAGAACATGGTATATCTCTCCATCTGTTGGTATCATCTTTAATTTCTTTCATCAGTGTCTTATAGTTTTCTGCATACAGGTCTTTTGTCTCCCTAGGTAAGTTTATTCCTAGGTATTTTATTCTTTTTGTTGCAATGGTAAATGGGAGTGTTTCCCTAATTTCTCTTTCAGATTTTTCATCATTAGTGTATAGGAATACAAGAGATTTCTGTGCATTAATTTTGTATCCTGCAACTTTACCAAATTCATTAATTAGCTCTAGTAGTTTTCTGGTAGCATTTTTAGGATTCTCTATGTATAGTATCATGTCATCTGCAAACAGTGACAGTTTTACTTCTTCTTTTCCAATTTGGGTTCCTTTTATTTCTTTTTCTTCTCTGATTGCCGTGGCTAGGACTTCCAAAACTATGTTGAATAATAGTGGTGAGAGTGGACATCCTTGTCTAGTTCCTGATCTTAGAGGAAATGCTTTCAGTTTTTCACTGTTGGCAATGATGTTTGCTGTGGGTTTGTCGTATATGGCCTTTATTATGTTGAGGTAGGTTCTCTCTATGCCCACTTTCTGGAGAGTTTTTATCATAAATGGGTGTTGAATTTTGTCAAAAGCTTTTTCTGCATCTATTGAGATGATCATATGGTTTTTATTCTTCAATTTGTTAATATGGTGTATCACATTGATTGATTTGCATATATTGAAGAATCCTTACATCCCTGGGATAAATTCCACTTGATCGTGGTGTATGATCCTTTTAATGTGTTGTTGGATTCTGTTTGCTAGTATTTTGTTGAGGATTTTTGCATCTATATTCATCAGTGATATTGGTCTGTAATTTTCTTTTTTTGTAGTATCTTTGTCTGGTTTTGGTGTCAGGGTGATGGTGGCCTCATAGAATGAGTTTGGGAGTGTTCCTTTCTCTGCAATTTTTTGGAAGAGTTTGAGAAGGATGGGTGTTAGCTCTTCTCTGAATGTTTGATAGAATTCACCTGTGAAGCCATCTGGTCCTGGACTTTTGTTTGTTGGAAGATTTTTAATCAAAGTTTCAATTTTATTCCTTGTGATTGGTCTGTTCATATTTTCTGTTTCTTCCTGGTTCAGTCTGGGAAGGTTATACCTTTCTAAGAATTTGTCCTTTTCTTCCAGGTTGTCCATTTTATTGGCATAGAGTTGCTTATAGTAGTCTCTTAGGATGCTTTGTATTTCTGGGGTGTCTGTTGTAACTTCTCCTTTTTCATTTCCAATTGTATTGATTTTAGTCCTCTCCCTCTTTTTCTTGATGAGTCTGGCTAATGGCTTATCAATTTTGTTTATCTTCTCAAAGAACCAGCTTTTAGTTTTATTGATCTTTGCTATTGTTTTTTTTGTTTCTATTTCATTTATTTCTGTTCTGATCTTTATGATTTCTTTCCTTCTGCTAACTTTGGGTTTTGTTTGTTCTTCTTTCTCTAGTTCCTTTAGGTGTAAGGTTAGATTGTTTATTTGAGATTTTTCTTGTTTCTTGAGGTAGGCTTGTATAGCTATAAACTTCCCTCTTAGAACTGCTTTTGCTGCATCCCATAGGTTTTGGATCGTCATGTTTTCATTGTCATTTGTCTCTAGATATTTTTTTATTTCCTCTTTGATTTCTTCAGTGATCTCTTGGTTATTTAGTAGTGTGTTGTTTAGCCTCCATGTGTTTGTGCTTTTCACGTTTTTTTCCCTGTAATTCATTTCTAATCTCATAGCGTTGTGGTCAGAAAAGATGCTTGATATGATTTCAATTTTCTTAAATTTACTGAGGCTTGATTTGTGACCCAAGATGTGATCTATCCTGGGGAATGTTCCGTGCACACTTGAGAAGAAAGTGTAATCTTCTGTTTTTGGATGGAATGTCCTATAAATATCAATTAATTCTATCTGGTCTATTGTGTCATTTAAAGCTTCTGTTTCCTTATTTATTTTCATTTTGGATGATCTGTCCATTGGTGTAAGTGAGGTGTTAAAGTCCCCCACTATTATTGTGTTACTGTCGATTTCCTCTTTTATAGCTGTTAGCAGTTGCCTTATGTATTGAGGTGCTCCTATGTTGGGTGCATATATATTTATAATTGTTATATCTTCTTCTTGGATTGATCCCTTGATCATTATGTAGTGTCCTTCCTTGTCTCTTGTAACATTCTTTATTTTAAAGTCTATTTTATCTGATATGAGTATAGCTACTCCAGCTTTTTTTGATTTCCATTTGCATCGAATATCTTTTTCCATCCCCTCACTTTCAGTCTGTATGTGTCCCTAGGTCTGAAGTGGGTCTCTTGTAGACAGCATATATATGGGTCTTGTTTTTGTATCCATTCAGCCAGTCTATGTCTTTTGGTTGGGGCATTTAATCCATTCACGTTTAAGGTAATTATCGATATGTATGTTCCTATGACCATTTTCTTAATTGTTTTGGGTTTGTTTTTGTAGGTCCTTTTCTTCTCTTGTGTTTCCCACTTAGAGAAGTTCCTTTAGCATTTGTTGTAGAGCTGGTTTGGTGGTGCTGAATTCTCTTAGCTTTTGCTTGTCTCTAAAGCTTTTGATTTCTCCATCAAATCTAAATGAGATCCTTGTGGGGTAGAGTAATCTTGGTTGTAGAGTCTTCCCTTTCATCACTTTAAGTATATCATGCCACTCCCTTCTGGCTTGTAGAGTTTCTGCTGAGAAATCAGCTGTTAACCTTATGGGAGTTCCCTTGTATGTTATTTGTCATTTTTCCCTTGCTGCCTTCAATAATTTTTCTTTGTCTTTAATTTTTGCCACTTTGATTACTATGTGTCTTGGAGTGTTTATCCTTGGGTTTATCCTGTATGGGACTCTCTGCGCTTCCTGGACTTGGGTGGCTATTTCCCTTCCCATGTTAGGGAAGTTTTCGACTATAATCTCTTCAAATATTTTCTTGGGTCCTTTCTCTCTCTTCTTCTGGGACCCCTATAATGCGAATGTTGTTGCGTTTAATGTTGTCCCAGAGGTCTCTTAGGCTGTCTTCATTTCTTTTCATTCTTTTTTCTTTAGTCTGTTCCGCAGCAGTGAATTCCACCATTCTTTCTTCCAGGTCACTTATCCGTTCTTCTGCCTCAGTTATTCTGCTATGGATTCCTTCTAGTGTAGTTTTCATTTCAGTTATTGTATTGTTCATCTCTCTTTGTTTGTTCTTTAATTCTTCTAGGTCTTTGTTAAACATTTCTTGCATCTTCTCGATCTTTGCCTCCATTCTTATTCCAAGGTCCTGGATCATCTTCACTATCATTATTCTGAATTCTTTTTCTGGAAGGTTGCTTATCTCCACTTCATTTAGTTGTTTTTCTGGGGTTTTATCTTGTTCCTTCATCTGGTATATAGTCCTCTGCCTTTTCATCTTGTCTATCTTTCTGTGAATGTGGTTTTTGTTCCACAGGGTGCAGGATTATAGTTTTTCTTGCTTCTGCTGGCTGCCCTCTGGTGTTTGAGGGTATCTAAGAGGCTTGATGGGAGGCTCTGGTGGTCGGTAGAGCTGACTGTTGCTGTGGTGGTCAGAGCTCAGTAAAACTTTAATCCACTTGACCATTGATGGGTGGGGCTGGGTTCCCTCCCTGTTGGTTGTTTTGCCTGAGGCAAGCCAACCCTGGAGCCTACCTGGGCTCTTTGGTGGGGCTAATGACAGACTCTGGGAGGGCTCACGCCAAGGAGTACTTCCCAGAACTTCTGCTGCCAGTGTCCTTGTCCCCATGGTGAAACAGAGCCACCCCCCACCTCTGCAGGAGACCTTCCAACACTAGCAGGTAGGTCTGGTTCAGTCTCCCCCGGGGTCACTGTTCCTTCCCCTGGGTCCTGATGCGCACACTATTTTGTGTGCACCCTCCAAGAGTGGGGTCTCTGTTTCCCCCAGTCCTGTCGGAGTCCTGCAATCAATTCCCACTAGGCTTCAAAGTCTGATTCTCTATGAATTCCTCCTCCTGTTGCCGGACCCCCAGGTTGGGAAGCCTGACATAGGGCTCAGAACCTTCACTCCAGTGGATAGACTTCTGTGGTATAAGTGTTCGCCAGTCTGTGAGTCACCCACCCAGCAGTTATGGGATTTGATTTTACTCTGATTGCGCCCCTCCTACCGTCTCATTGTGGCTTCTCCTTTGTCTTTGGATGTGGGGTATCTTTTTTGGTGAGTTCCAGTGTCTTCCTGTCGATGATTGTCCAGCAGCTAGTTGTGATTCTGGTGTTCTCGCAAGAGGGAGTGAGAGCACGTCCTTTTACTCCGCCATCTTGGGTAATCTCTCCCAACTCTTTGCCTTTTGTCTTTTAAAAATTAAGTATTCTAAGAAATTATATATGAGTGGTTGGCATATAAGCATTAGCTGCTCTTCTGTGTGATCCCATGTTTTTGTGTTCCTTCCTCTTTTTTAAAAATAGCATATTATATTTAATTGTATGTTTCCACATCCCTCATTAGACTTGGGCTCATCTGGGTCAGGACCAAGTCTCACCCATCTTAGATTTATCAGAGCCTATGGTATGAGTGTGCCTAGTGCAGAATTGTTTTTCAAAAACTATTTGTTGAATGAATGAAACATCATTTTTAGCTCTAGGCCTTGTTTGGTTCTCTGCCTAATAAGATAATTTTTAATTCATCACAAGCACTAGCTCTTAATCAGATCAAAGATGCCCAAGCTCACTCTTTTTTTTTTTTTTTTTAAACTTGAGGGAATGGGTCTAGTAGAATGCTTGTTTTTTTGTTTTTTTAAAAATAAATTTATTTATTTATTTATTTATTTTTGGCTGTGTTGGGTCTTCATTTCTGTGCGAGGGCTTTCTCCAGTTGCGGCGAGCGGGAGCCACTCTTCATCGCAGTGCACAGGCCTCTCACTGTCGCGGCCTCTCCCGTTGCGGAGCACAGCCTCCATACGCGCAGGCTCAGTAGTTGTGGCTCACGGGCTTAGTTGCTCCGCGGCAGGTGGGATCTTCCCAGACCAGGGCTCGAACCCGTGTCCCCTGCATTGGCAGGCAGATTCTTAAGCACTGCGCCACCAGGGAAGCCCACCCAAGCTCACTCTTAATAAAAGAAGTACAAATTAAAACTCTACGGAGATACCACATTTTCACTTGCCCTATCCTTGTATATGTTGTGCACGTAGGATCAACACTTTGTTAGTTGTGTACACTAATATTGCTTCTAGGGAAGGCATTTGGGCGATACCTATCAAAATTCCAAATGAACATACTTTTGATCTAGGAATTCTACTTCTAGGAATTTATCTGACAGATATTCTCCCACAGGTGGCAATGATACAGGTAGGAACATTCACTGCGGTCTTGTTTGCAGTAGCAAAAGCCTTGAAAGGACCTAAATGTCCACCAGTAGGAAACTAGTTAAATAAATAAGGGTACATGCATGCAACAGATAATCTAGTCCAGAGGAAAAAAAGAATGAGGCAGCTCTGTATCTACTGATAGGGGATGATTGCTAAGATATATTGTTAAGTTAGAAAAACAAGATTCAAGGTGGTGTATGCAGTATGCAACCATAAATTATTTAAGTGATGATAATATAAACAGACCTATTTGCATGTATATGCATAGCTATTCCTGAATGGACTTATAAAACCCTAGGAATATTGGCTGCCTCTGGGTCAGGGTACTGGGTGGATAGGTAACAGGGAACTATGGTTTCTGTCCCTCACAGCACAGAAAGTCCCCTTTGACTCACTTATTTAACCCTTCACCATTTTCCCATTGCTGTTAGGATTAACTCCAAATCCTTCTCATGGCCTGCAAGGTGCTTCGTCACAGGACCCCGATCTCCCTCCCCTGCGTCATCTGCAGCCCCTCTCCCTCGTGGCTTGGTCTTCTTTCAATTCCTCAAACAAAATTCTCCTTCCCATCTCATGGCCTTTGCAGATGCTCTGCCTGGAACAATCCTCCCCTCCACCTTTACCTCCCTAATTCCTGGTGGTTCTTGAGCCATCAACTTCAAGGCCACTTCATCAAGGTGACCTTTGCTACCTCCCCAGCCTAATGTAGTCCCCCGATAGAAGCTCTCATGGCGTCAGAAACTTCTCTTTCAGTAGTAGACACTGCAATTGCAATTAATACGTTATTTGTTTGATGTCTGTTTTCCTTTCTAAGCCTCAAGTTAACGTCTGTCTTGGTTACCTCTGTACACATGCATAGTACGCAGCAGGTGCTCATACACACTTGTGGAAGGAAGAAAAGAAGTATGGAAGGAATGAAGGTGGGGGAGGGAGGAAGTGGGGCAGGTAACATGTAGAGATGAAGGAAGGAAGAAAGGAAGTAACAATCAAGACATTACATGAAATTTCTAAAAATCTTATATGTTCTGGTATAACGTTATAAGTCATAATTCTAGTTATTACTTTAAAATGTATATCTCAGAAATAACTAAATTTCCTTGTCAATTGCATTATTATGAACTTTCATCAAATCTTTAACCATGGTCATTTTTAAGTCTTTTGTCCTTTACAGACAGTTCTGGGTGTACTCTGATGCTTTCGCAAAAATGTTCCTATAAAAGGGTTTCATCTTCAAGGAATTCATGGAAAAGACTCTGACAAGTACAGGTTTCTGGTAACTGACTATACTGCTGAACTGAATGAATAAGCATTTTCAGAACTCTAATGGAAAACTGATGAATTCATAAAAGTGGTAACAAAAGATCAAGATGAAAAAAAACTACTAATTACATGGGACTGAGTGAACTGATGAGGATGATTATAATTTTTGTGACTTTCTGTTTGAATAAAAAAAAAAAAGACATTAAAGCCCATTGTAAAGAGCTCTCCCTATGTGCATTCCTCATTAGTAATTAGTTTGTGAGCTTAGTATTCTTAGGTTTACTTGAAAATTACATGTTAACTCTGTGGCCTTAGAATTCGTATTTTATAAAAATTGGGTATTTTGGTTTATTGTTTAGTGAAAAAAAAATGTACCACCACCAATGAATTTTTGTTTTACTTTAGCCTAGAAATCGTGTTATTCTGAATATTTCTTCTTTTACCACTGAGGGGCAGTAGCTTTTCACACAGAAGGTAAAGATTTCTATCTTTTATGGATGGGAAGGTGTTTTAATATACATATTGGGTTGGCCAAAAAGTTCAGTTGTGTTTTTCTGTAAGATTTGGAAAAACCCAAATGAACTTTTTGGCCAACCCAATATGTTAGGGCTTTAGGCTATTTTAAATAGTCTACATATTTTTACATTGATGCTGCTGGGTTTAAATATGAATCAGATGGTCATTTGGTTGCATTTAGAATGAATTAGTCTTCTTCCTGAGCCTCCAAGGCCCTGAAGGAGCTGGCTGACCCCCACCTTTCTGCCCAGCCATGCCGGCCTTCTCAAGGAGGCAAGATCGTCTCCCTCCAAAGCCTGGTCACTTGTTATTTCTTCCTGGAATGCCATCCTCATGAAGGTTTCTGCTCCACTGTCAGCAACTCAAACAGGACTTTACAGATCCTTCCATCTAAAGTAGCTCCACCCAGGGACCGGACAGGTTTTGTTAGCCCTGAATCTGAGAAAGAGAATACAAAATTATGAATATAAAAATTCATACAAAAATAAATACTTACTTAGAAAAAAAATCACAACAAAGGACAAAACAAAAAAAGCTGGCACATACCCCAATCATCAGAAAAGCCTGAAAAAGAGCACATATTTTTATTAATTAACTGCCTGACATAATATGTTTTTACCCTGCCATTTTGTGTATATACTCTTTGGTCACCTCTTTATAAGACAGCGAGGGTGTGATATTTTCTAGACAGTGGATAAAAAGGTAATTCAGTCTTCGGTAGAGTATCACTGATTGAAATGTGTTTTTATGATTGATAGAACAGAAAAGTTGTTCTTTGCTTTCACTACTCATTATTGGTAGTGCCATGTAAAGTTTTAGGATTGCTGTCAAAATTCAAGAAATCTCTATTAGGTTTTTTTTCATATATGGGCTCTAAGACTTTAGGGCATTTCAAGCGTTTTTGTTTCGGGGTGTGTGGTATGTGCGTGTGTGTGGTGTGTGTGTGCGCGTCTCTTCACACTAGCCTAGCATCACAGCCCCTCCGGGGGGCTTGGACTGGGCCTGAGCAGATGAAGAGCTCTGAAACTTAAGCTGCGTTAAGTCACAGTCAATGGCCCTCAACTCCACTCCTCAATTACTTGTTACCACTTCCCTTGGTTTTCATTTTCCTCAGCACTAGCCACAGCCCTAACTTACCTTAGTTCTGCGTCTGCCTGTGTCCAGATGGCCTTCCCCCACTGCCACGTGAGCTGGCACTACCCTCTGACTGTGTTGCTGAGGCTGTGCTCCCAGAGCCTCCCACAGGTTTGGCCTAGGAGAGGGGCTCAACAATTTGTTGAATGAATGAGTGAATGAATGTTACATGGGATTTAATATCAATCTCTCGAATTTGTTCTTGGAATTTATGAATGTTGATTTTTCATAAGACCCATTTTAATTAAGCGTGATGGCATAGAAAGTGTTAGGAGCACTAATTTTGCTAATAGGATAATTTTCTGAAATGGTAGTTTTTACGTGCTATCACAACGTGTACATTTCTTTGACCAGAAGTTTCGAAATAGTAGAGTCAGATTCTTTAGAGTTTGTGTGGGACTCAGATCCGTGATACAGCAGCTTTCAAACTTTCTTGCTGTATTAGCTCCCCAAGTAATTTAAAAACAGAGCAAGAGAGTTGACACCCTCACACATTTTCAAGTTATTATTTTTTTAAATCATAAGTTTAAATATTTGCAAATGATGTCATTACTGACTTAGTGTAAACTGAGACTTTAAAAAGCCAACTGTATTAATTGGAAGCAAAATACCAAATCAATTTGATTCCTGTTTTTATCCCTTTTAGAAATACATTAATGAACTCTTCTTTAATAGTAGAAAATAATATAATGTTCATTTTTCTTCCTTAAATCTGTATTCTCATTCTACTCCTTCTCCCCTCTCAATGTCCTATATTTTCATGTCTGAAAGTCTTCTGTGGATAGACCCATCAAACTTTTATATAACAACAACAACAACAAAAAATATATATATATATATATACACTTAAATGTAAATTTGTAAAGTTTTTGTTGTGATAACAAGCTCAAAATATTTAACATTTCTTCTAGATTGAGTTATTATTATTATTATACATATTATCAAAAAATAAATATATGACAAATTTTGATTACAAAAAGTAATTATGAAAAGTAAAATGTTATTAGAAACACATTTCTTAATTAGATGAGTTGAACTGTTCTTTCAATTAGTTTATGTATGCATGTTTGAATATTATTTATTGCTAGGATGAGGCAGAGTTTAGCATCAATTCTATGCCTACTTAATTTTTTTATAAAGGTAAGTTCTGAGAAAACTTATTCAAATAAATAAGCAGATGGGAAAGAAGAATATTTTGTTATAGCACTATTACTCAATCTCCTGGACTCCTTCCAAGTTTTACATCAGAAATTATATAATGATATATTACCAGGAACTATTATTAATGCCCTATTAGCTAACATGTCCTACTTCGGTTACATCAATGGCAAAGAATTAGGAACCAGCTGACTTGCAAAAAGAGTAATCAACCATTAGGACTTCCCTGGTGGTCCAGTGGTTAAGAATCCATGCTTCCACTTCAGGGGGCACGGGTTTGATTCCTGGTCGGGGAACTAAGATCCTGCATGCCACGCGGTGCGGCAAAAAAAAAAACAACCAAAACAAAAAACAAACAAAAAAAACCCAACCGTTAAAGTCATTTACTTTCCCAACACCAGTATTTAGGAATCTCCTTGTGTTTGGGACTTCAGATGTTTTGACTTCTCAGGACAATTTCGGGTTTTACAATGCAGTGCAGGAAGATTTGGGATGAGTGAAAGGTGTGTTTTTAAAAAAATTTTTGATGTGGGCAGTGATTATTAGAGGAAAGGTAGGAGGAGAACCCATAAACACCTGGACAACAGGTGTGTTTTCAGGCAGAGTAACTCTATGAAACAGTCCTTTCAAACGCAAGGTGAGGATCTGAAACTGATTTCCTTGAAACGACCTCTGTCTGTGTACGGAAGAGAAAAGTCTTGGAATCACATCACAGTTGGAAGACCATTCATTCTGAACCTATTTCAGAATTAGGTTCTGAGGTGTACTTTACAATGGTCATACCGCTAGCCCATAGCACCCCTGGGATGAGACCCAGGTGTCCTTATACCACACCCTCTACCTAGTCCTTCTCTCTTACAGCAAGTAGTGTTTTTTGTTTGTTAAAAAATGCTCAATTTTTTTAAAGTTTTGTTATTTTTAAATTTATTTTATCGAAATACAGTTGACTTACAGTGCTGTGTTACTTTCTGACATACAGCAAAGTGATTCAGCTATACTTCTATATATATTCTTTTTCATACTCTTTTCCATTATGGTTTATCACAGGATATTGAATAGAGCTCCCTGTGCTATACAGTAGGGCCTTGTTTATCCATTCTATATATACTAGTTTGCATCTGCTAACCTCAAACTCCCAATCCATCCCTCTCCCACTCCCCCTCCACCTTGGCAACCACAAGTCTGTTCTCTCTGTCTGTGTGTCTGTTTCTGTTTTGTAGATAAGTTCATTTGTATCATTTTTTTTAGATTCCACATATAAGTGATCTCATATGATATTTGTCTTTCTCCCTCTGACTTACTTCACTTAGTATGATAATCTCTAGGTCCATCCATGTTGCTACAAATGGCATTAAAAAAAAATGCTCAATTTAAATCAGCTTGTAAAGCTCCAGCAACTTCAGTCAAGACCAAAATATGAATAATCTGTAGAGGGAAAGGAATATTAGTCTCTGGAATTACACCGTATAAACTTCTAAAATATGCAATTTATTCTCGAAATCTATTTATCCCGGAGCCTCACAATCGACAACTGTAGTAAGAGTCTTAAGGGCGACCAACACAATATTTACAAGCAATTGGTAAGATTATGATTATTTATAATCACATCTTCCAAACAGAGTAAGTAGGTAACACACTTATAAAAACAAACTAAAATTAAAACACAAATTTGGTGATTCACTTTCAATTTATTTAGAAAGTATTTATTAAGAGTCTACCATGTGCCAAGAATGTACTGGCTGCTAGAGATTTTGAAATTAATTTTAAACTAATTAGCTTACTGCAGGAAGGCGTGCACATGGTGATTAAGAGCAGCAGATGCCAGGGCCACCTCTGGCTTAACTCTTGCCCCATCTTTTTGGTTTAGGTGGCTTTAGGCAAGCTTCAGTGTCCTCTTCTGGAAAAAGTAAATAATAATATGTAATTCCTAGTGTTATTGTGGGGCTCGAGGAGATAGTCATATAATAAACACTCAGGAAATGGCAGTTATTTTTATCACTCTTTTTATTTACCCTGCCACTCCATCACCTGGCGTGGTGTCTGCACTTAAGGGTAGACACTCAATAAGTGCTACTGAGTCAACAAATGAATGCACAAATAACAAATATTTTAATACATCACTCTATCTGTAAAAAAAAGAATTACATTGTGAGCAGAACATGTTATTCTCAAAGGCACAATTTTAGTTACAATATTTAGTACATTCTAATGCTAAATACCTTTAAAAATATTTCTTTCTCCATTCTACTATTCAGTGAAGTCATAGATCTCACTTTTAGAAAGCTTCCCGTGTATTCGAACATTTTCCCATCAATTTTTTTTTCAGCAGAGTCTTCAGGGTGAGAATTATGGTAGGCTCCTTTTAAATTATACAAAATAGTTCCAGGAAATCCACAAATTCCTTAGAAATATGTGGATCTAGTGGGAAAAGTATTTCACATTTTTGAGAATTCCCAGGTGGGAATGGGCAACCAGTGACATCGTATCTTGTTGAGATGAGAGTTTAAAGGACCATGGAGGATATATTATTGTTAGAGAATTTTTCTTGTGCCAATTTGGGGGCTGGTATGGCAGTACGAAGGGGGCAATTCTTCCCTTTCTAAGGTGAATAGTCCAAGTTCCAGATCCAGGTCTCTCATAGGATCCCTTTCTGTTTGCTCCCCTCTCCCTGCCTCTACTTTCACTGCTCTGATGATTCTCTCCAGCGACAACATCTACAGTGTGTTGGTGGGAGTGTTGGAAGTTTTAAGAAGTGACATCTGGGATTGTGTGCCTTATTGCAAAACAGCATTGCTGGGATCCCACATCCTTTATTGCTTAAGCTTTGGTTATTTTAACATACTCATTACATTGACCTGGATCCTATTCCTTGCTCTTAATCATTCAAAAGGATATTGGGGGGGCTTCCCTAGTGGCACAGTGGTTGAGAATCTGCCTGCCAATGCAGGGACACGGGTTCGAGCCCTGGTCTGGGAAGATCCCACCTGCCGCGGAGCAACTAGGCCCGTGAGCCACAACTACTGAGCCTGCGCGTCTGGAGCCTGTGCTCCGCAGCAAGAGAGGCCGCGGTAGTGAGAGGCCTGCGCACCGCGATGAAGAGTGGCCCCCACTTGCCGCAACTAGAGAAAGCCCTCGCACAGAAACGAAGACCCAACACAGCCAAAAAAATTTAAAAATAAATAAATAATTAAATAATTTTTAAAAAAAGGATATTGGGTTATTAAAATTTGGAAACGTAAATAAAGCCTAGGTACTGGAGAGCAGACTTGTTAATTAATCACTCACTCTACCTGGTTCCATTAATCCAGTCCTGAGTGTGCTTAAGGAAATATACTTTAAAGTTTCCTTTAAAATAAATGTCATCAGTTCTAATTATACTTCCCTTCACATGCAAAATTTCTTTTAAACCATTCTTTAGGTTGAGTTAGTACTTTGGGTGATGTTGGTTCTTCCCATCTCTTGTCCTGTTGGAAAACTTAAGCCCAGCTACTGAATTGTACAAGAGAAGAATTAGGCATTTGTTTTGTTCTTTTTCCTAGCTCTGTTTTTCATTCTCAGCACACCTACTCCTACCCACAAATCCAAGGCTACAGTCTTTCTCTCTAAAACATATTTCTGCCCACGATGTACCCAGAGGTTAATTTCCACAGCTCTGATTCATCTTGACAGTCACATGCTTCCAACAGGTGGGCAGTCACCTGGAGACACTTTTCTGTAATAATACATATGTTTCATGATGGTGCTACGTATCACCCTCATTTTCCAGGTGTACAACGCGACAGAATTCCAGTTTTTTGTCCTATCCCCTTAAGGTATTTATACCTTTTTTTCCCTATGTTTCTTATCATGTGTCTTAGCAATCATTTTTTAGTTTTTCTGACCTTCTCAATGTTCTTCCAGACATTTGATTGCCTCTGTGGGGTTTTTTCTCTCTTCTGTTTGTAATATAGTAATATGTTGTTCTGGTAATATATTAGTCAAAGATGATTTCTGTGGGGGCATATCAGTAAAGTAAATAATGAACCACGAAACCTGCAGTGAAAAATGTGGAAGTTACGGGAAGAAAACTAATCAAGCAGAAGTAAGCTGGCTCGAGGCTGGGTTTAGGGCTGGCTGGGTTTAGATAGGGGAGTGTGTCTTTGAGTTGCCTTTCTCTGTTGCATCTTTAGTCGTTCCTCGCTACCTGCAGCA
Source organism: Balaenoptera musculus (assembly GCF_009873245.2). Lineage (NCBI taxonomy): Eukaryota > Metazoa > Chordata > Mammalia > Artiodactyla > Balaenopteridae > Balaenoptera > Balaenoptera musculus. Next base: position 61,514,899 of record NC_045787.1, on the reverse strand, counting down.
TCCTTCAGCCTCTCAGAAGCTCAGTATTTTCATGTCTCCCAGTTTCCAGTCAGGAAGAAAAGCAACCGCGGAGGACAACCTTTGAGGTGTCAGCCACGCTCACCGTCTCTGCCTGTCTTAGATCTGACCCCCTCATCCACAGGGTGGCTTCCCGGGAGCCGTTATTAGCTTAGATGACCCACCCCTAGCCACGGTTGATTGGACCAGGTGAGACCATCGCATCCATACTGCCAATCAGATTCCTTCTCCACAGACCCTGATTCATTTGAAAGCTTCAAGTTTGATCCAAAACTCTCCCCCTCCTCTCAGCACACATGAGGCTCAGGGCCTGGTGACTTGTGTGTGGATTTGTGTGTTTGTGCATGTGAGTGATGGAGGGGCATGCACTGTTCTCTCACAGAAGCCCACCTTCATCCATGGTGGATGCTTCCGGTGTGTGGAGCGGGAGGAGAGAAAGGGAAAAGTTGTTTCCTGAGGTGAAGGCGTCATCTGCACTCCAGGTGGAGCTTGTTGTCTCTGAGAGACATAGGTGGAGGCTCTTAAGGAATTCAAGCCCAAACCCAGGAAGAAGGCTTTGGGAGATCTGGTGACTCCAGGTCTGAAGCCTCCCCCCCCAACATTCCTCTGCACCCAGAGCCCCTCTGCTTCATGCCTCGGTGGTCCTTGACAAGCCTGCCACCTCCAATCTTACACATTCCATGGTCCCAACTCTGGGGTCTTAGGAGGAGGTGAGTGGGATCATGCTCTACCCATGAGGACCTGGGAGCTTGAGGGGGTGTCCATTGGCCCCTCTCCTTCTGATCACACCATCACACCGTGGGCCTCAGTGCTCATTCCCCGCTGGTACTTGAGATAGATCAGCAAGACCAGTGCTCACCAGTCGTGCAACCAGGACCCGAGATGTCAGGCTTCTCTTTCTCCCAGACACACACGAACTTGGAGTGGTTCTGTTGTGTTCCCTTCCCTCAGCCTTGTAGAGGAGGCCAATCCTGAGACCAACGTCTCTTATCAAACCTTGTCTTTTCCTCCAAAAGGAGAATTCCTCCTCTTTGATCTTCTCATGATAGGACCTGGCAAGCCAGCCTAGTCTCTCCAGCCCCTGCGAGTACAGTTGTACCAGGAATACAACTGGTGCCTCTTTATTTCAGCTCCAAGCATTTCATGATTTTTCTTAATACAGCACTCACTCTGCTGTGCTCCCCAAATTATTCTGCTAACATGAGTGCCAGGACGATCTCTCAATCCGAAACTCACACCCTCCTGCTGCTATAACTCAAGGAGGTTTCTGTTACTCGCAAGCAGAGTCTTATTCATATATTTGTAACTTTTCCCAACAACATACCTTTGGTAAGATTATTGGCTAAAGAAGTCAATGTGGGTCCCAAAGGAATGACTTTTCCTGGGATGCTTCAAATCCCACCAGGTTAGTGCCTTATGTGAGACTTGTCCTCCAGAGAAAGTGGATAGTTTTGTGATTTTCCTCCAGCAGAGCTTAGCAGCTTCCATGTAAGAATAGGCGAAGTGTGCAGTGGGGTTGCTCCCAGGCTGAGCTTTTTAGGGAGCACGTGGCAGAGAAGAAGAGAATGAGGAAAGGAAAGTGCTGGTGGGAAAGTGGTTAAAGCAACGAGCCATGAGGCCCAGGTTGTGGAGCACGGAGTGGTCCTACACCTTGGCTGCTCATTGGAATCAGCTGGGGAAACTTTCAAAATAATAATGGTTGAGTCCCTCCCCCAGAGCATCTGACGTCATTGATTAAGGCAGACTAGTCATCCTGAGCCGCACAAACTGCCCAGCTGATTCTAATATTTAGCCGAGGTTGCAAAACACAGCTGTATGTAAGGAAAAGAAGTGAAGTTAGATGGACGCTGGTAGAAAGTTCAAGATACTGGAGATCCTGGATGTAGTCGGCTTGACTGAGACCTGGATTCAAGAGGGAGGCTGCTCGGAGATCGGGAAGTCAGGACGGAAGGTAACACCGGGTGCCAGGCGTGGCTGAGAGTGGTTCTGCTGAAGTGACCTGTGAGGGTGGCGAAGTGGCTGATCTGATGGGGCTGCTGGCTGGGTCATCTTCGTGCGTGGCTGTCATTTTCTGGGATACTGATTGGAGGCTGAGGTTGCAGAGAAAGAGCCCATAAGGAAGTGCTGAAGCCCTTGCTGACTATGGTGGAGGGACCTGGGGTAGGAGATTGAAGGAACAAGGATGGGAAGAGGGTGGGAGGTTGGAGGACATGAACCTCAGAAGAGAAGAGGCTTTTCAGGGGTTGGGGGAGTGACAGTTGGAAGTTGCAGTGGATCATTTAGAGGAGGTGTAAGTACCCCCTTCCCCTGCAGGGAGTCTGGGAGAAGGTAGGTGTATAGGAAAACTCAGTTTCGCACCTGTGAGTCTGTCTTTCCTCTGTGTCTCCTTTACTCCTCACACAAAACCCTTCACTTCTGGTCACCAAATGTGTGGAGGCTTTTCTCCACGCCATCCAATTCTCTGTGCACCGGGTGGGGATGGGGTGAGTCCTACGATTTAACTAAGTCCTGGCACTGCCTACCTAGAGATAGTGTCAGATCCCACAGGGTATGGGTTCTGTCCTACAAGACTGTCCCCATCCCCGCCTTCAGATGCCAATCACAAGTCCAGGTTGTCACCTGTGCTTTTGATGGCTCGGCTATAAATCAGAGGTTGCCATGACTCCCCCTCCTTGGGTTTGATTAATTTGCAAGTGTGGCTCACAAAGCTCAGGGAAACATGTTTACCGGTATATTAAAGGATACGATAAAGGATACAGATGAACAGCCAGATGAAGAGATACATAGGGTGAGGTCTGGGAGGGTCCTGAGTGCAGGAGCTTCTGTCCCTGTTGAGTTGGGGGTACGTCACCCTCCTGGTGTGGATATGTTTACCAACCTGGAAGTTCTCCGAACCCACTTCTATTGGGATTTTACGGACGCTTCCTCATGTAGACATGGTTAGTTATTATTATTATTTTTTAATAAATTTATTTATTTATTTTTGGCTGCGTTGGGTCTTCATTGCTGCGTGCAGGCTTTCTCTAGTTGTGGTGAGCGGGGGCTACTCTTCATTGCGGTGCATGGGCTTCTCACTGCGGTGGCTTCTTTTGTTGTGGAGCATGGGCTCTAGGCGCACGGGCTTCAGTAGTTGCAGCACGCAGGCTTCAGTAGTTGTGGCACGCGGGCTCCAGAGCGCAGGCTCAGTAGTTGTGGCTTACGGGCTTAGTTGCTCCTCAGCATGTGGGACCTTCCCGGACCAGGGCTTGAACCTGTGTCCCCTGCATTGGCAGGCGGATTCTTAACCACTGTGCCACCAGGGAAGGCCGGCATGGTTAGTTATTAACTCCATTTCCAGCCCCTCCCCCGTCCCTGGAGAATGGGGAATGGGGCTGAAAATTCCAAGCTTCTAATCATGGCTTGGTCTTTCTGGTGACCATCCCCCATCCAGAGTTGTCTCAATAGAATAAAAGATGCTCCCAGTGCTCTTTTCACTTAGAAAATGACAGGGTTTCAGGAGCTCTGTTCCAGGAACCGGGGGCAGAGACCAATACATATTTTCTATTATCTCCCCATAGGGAAATGAGCAGTGTGCCCTAGACAGAGCTGTAGCACAAGTGAGGTCTTGGAAAAGAGCCTGATTCTTCAGTATTACTGAGGTTTGCTCTCCAGATGGTTGGGCATTTCTTGTAAAATTTTTCAGAATTGAATGAATAGATTGTTTAGGATCCATGACTTAGCTTGTGCTGTGCAGGGGTCACAAATTGGTGAATTCCAGCGCATTTTGTTCAGACCACACCAGAGTTTGGGGGGAAAATGGAACCTGAATGTCTGTGTGTGGAGCCTGCTCTCTTCAGTTTACCCCAGGTCCCACCTTTGGCCCCCAAATGGAGCTGCTTCCTACATTTACACTACCTACTCAGCCCCAAGACTTTTGTTTCCTTAATTTCTTTTATTATGAAAAATTCCAGAATATAAAAGTAAAGAGAATGGTATAATGAATCCCCATATACTATCACCCAGACCTGAAGATTTTTTTTTTTTAAATGAAAGCTTATTTATTTATTTATTTATTTATTTTTGGCTGTGTTGGGTCTTCGTTTCTGTGCGAGGGCTTTCTCTAGTTGTGGCAAGTGGGGGCCACGCTTCATCGCGGTGCGCGGACCTCTCACTGTCGCGGCCTCTCTTGTTGCGGAGCACAGGCTCCAGACGCGCGGGCTCAGTAGTTGTGGCTCACGGGCCTAGTTGCTCCGCGGCATGTGGGATCTTCCCAGACCAGGGCTCAAACCCATGTCGCCTGCATTGGCAGGCAGATTCTCAACCACCGTGCCACCAGGGAAGCCCGAGACCTGAAGATTTTTGATGTTGGGACCCCTGGGGAGATAAAAAGAGCAGGACAATCCACTTCTTTGCAAAAGCTTTCCCTCCGGTGCTGCTTCACTTTCACCCCATCCTGACTTACTAGTTGTTATTTGTATTTCTACTGAAGCATTTCCACATAATTATTCATACATACTTGTCGAGCCACTTATGTGTGCCAGGCCCCTTTGTAGGCACTGGAGCTAGAGCAGAGAGCAAAACAAACAAGGTCCCTGTCCTCAGAGGACTTACAGCACAGGGTGGAGGAGAAAGACAGTATACAGTCAGTCATCAATCAACGGGTCATGTGAAGTGCTACGAAGGACAAAAGCAAGGCCATTTGACAGAGCATCTAGTCAAGGTGTAGGGGATGGCAGGATTGGGGTGATTGGAGCACTTCAGGTATTCAGGAGGGCATCCCTGAAAGGGTGGCATTTGATCCAAGACATGAATGACAAGAAGGTACCGACATATGAAAATCTGAAAGGTACCACACTCCAGGCAAAGGGGACAGCCAGTGCAAAGGTCCTGAGGTAGGAAAGAGCTTAGGGGCTGTTCGAAGGACAGAAAGAGGTGAGCAGGATGGAGATGTTTCTCAGGGCTTCCTTGGGGCACCTTAGCCCTTCCTAATGCTGGGTTAAGTGGCTTATCTCTGTGCCTCTACAGTGCCCTCTGTGACATCTATTATAGCACTTAATTCCTTTAGTGAGGATTTGTCTGTCTCCCTCACTGGTCCAGGGACTGACCAAAGGCAGGGTGGTACCATTTTCATCTTCTTATTTCCCAGAGCTTAGCTGTGTCTGGCTCACAGATGGTGCTCAATAAATATTTGAAGCAGCATAAATGTGTGCTTTTTGGAGGAAAGAAGAAGATGGGAATCTGGGCCCCTGAGTTCAAGACTCAAATTTGGAAGTAACAAGCAAATCACAAAAATTTTCAGCTCCTAAAATTTTCCCTGCGTGTCTGAAAGAGTACAATGAAGTATTTTTGCAACTATTCAAGTTTCCTTCTTTCTATCAGGGGTCTCCCAAATGTGTATTTGTTTTCTCATTCATCAGATATTTATTGAGTTCTTACTACATCCAAGGCATTATTCTAGGCACGTGGGTATGCAAGTGAATAAAGCCAAGTCTCTGCCCTTGTGGAGCTTGTATTCTAGTTTGTGGGGAGGAAGTGAAAAACAAATATTTTTTGACAAAAAATGTATGGCAAGTGGTGACCATTGCTATCGAGAAAAATAAGCAGAGTAAGGGGGATAGAGAGTGTAGAGGAGGGTGCACTGATATTTTACAGGGAGTGGTGAGGGAAAATGAGTCAGTTTTGGGTCCTCTGGGAATCACATGCCAATAAGGACATAGAATTGCAAGACTGGAGGGTGGGATGGGGTGGAAATGCTCATGAAAGTTAAAGGGGAGAAGGACCAGGAATGACAGGTAGAACCTTCAGGCTGCAATGCAGGTCTGGCACCTGTGAAAGGGGAGGAGGAGATAGGACTGGGTAGAGGTTGAAACTGAGTTGTGATGAAGATCCAGAAATGCCTTGGTCCACCCGGTGGTGAGTTCTGGAGAGAATATTGTCCTCTGTCGTCCTTCATGCACAGTTGTCCTTTGTCAGGTCAACATGTCAGGCTTTTATACCCTTGCATTGCTTGGGCACCAGGTACAGGCTGGCCTAGGGAAGGTGTGACCTTGAACAAAGAGGTCCTCTGCAGCTTTGACCTTGAAGGAGCTGGGCACTGGGGTCATATAACCCACAGCTGGGCAGCCTGTCCTTCCATGAAAGGGCATCTGAGAGGCGAAACTCAGTGTCTGTGACAGGAAGCAATCGGAAGTTTTTGAATCGAGGAGTGTCATGATCTACTTAGCTTTTAAAAGAATCATTCATGATAGTCTATGGAGATTAGATCGGAGGGAGCCTAAGGAGGAAGTAGAGAGACTGCTTAAGAAACTTACCGTGTGATAATCTAGGTGAGAGATGATGGTGGCTTGGTCCAGGGAGGTGATGGTAGGAAGGTTGTGAAAAGCCGATATATTTTGAAGGTAGGTCTGACAGGCTTTGTTGATGGACTGAAAGTGGGCGTGAGAGGAAGAGAGGAGTCAAGGATTTGGGCTTGAGCAAAATCTTAGAATCTGGAGCCGCCATGTTCTAAGATGGCAGATGCTGTGGGAGGACCATGTTTAGGGGGACAAGAGAAGCTCAGGACCTTGTATTCAGACAAGGGCTGCTCCTAGGACATGTTGGGCTCTGGGGAATGTTTTTATGGGATATCTGTCTATATAAGCAATTTTATTTTAAAAAGCTATTCAATCTAAAATGTATTTAAAAATTCATGGGTTCATGTGAGGTGTGGTGATCTGCCATGTGGTTTAGAACAGTGCGTTGGAAAGTGGTACTTCTGTGAAAATGCTCATCTCTCCCGACTGAGGAACAGGAAGCATCTCTTCTTGTTCTTTCTTGGCAAACGAACTACTTTCATATCTTCCACTGGGAGAAAAAGATAGCGATGCTGTGTATTCTTGCTCTCAATGCCATGGTTTTTTGGAAACTGTATTGAAACGATAAGATCTTGTGTCTGCAGCTCCCTCATCCCACTTATTTGGTGCTGGTTATATCGGTACTCCTGATACCGTATCATCCACAGCGTGGCCTGTGAACACTGGCTTCTGCGACTCTCAGAGGTGACTGCTGTGCTTCGCGGACGGTGACCACAGCGCACGTCTTACGTGGGAACACTGAATGACTGTTCCTTTTGTGGCAAATTTACTGTTGGGAATCTTACAGTGTGAACGTGGAGGAGTGCATCTTCCAACACAGTGCCTGCCTTGGACATGATGTCTCAGTGTTGACTCTGCAGCCTCTCTCCACACAACTCCACAGGAGGCAGTGCTGGAAGAGAGGGGTCATTCACTCAGGGGTGTCCATCCCTCGTCCGGCACTACTTCATGCCAAGCCGGGAGGCCAGGACGGGGCCATATCCATCAGAGGCCAGGGGACATGGACAGGCATAGCCTGCTGACCTTGTGGAGCAGTGTCTGGAAATTCCTCGGGGTCTGAGGCGTGGCCACCCCTGGAGGAGCCTGTAGAGGGGTGGGGTGACCACTGGGTGGCAGTGGTGGCGGGGGAGGGAGGAGCCATGTTTGAGGAAGGATGCTCAGGGTAAAGAGCCCCTGTCGCTACCCCTGCTGTCCCCCTGGGCTGTGTCCCTTCGCCCCCCTCCCCGCCCTGTGCTGAGGCCGGAACCCGCATAGGTGAGAACTAACACGGGCCTCCACAGGCTGCTCAAAGCAAGGGCTGACGGTGGACCTTTGGCGGCCCAGAGGCCGGAACTTGTCCTGTGTCTGAGAAGAGTCACACACAGTCTGCACTGTACTGGGCAGCCCAATCTCACCTGATTCCGGGACAGAGATACTGTACCCACCAGCAGGAGCTTTCCTGTCACCATTTGCCCCTCCTGGAACCGGGGCCAACAAGAGTCCCAGGGCTCCTTGGGGCCCTTGGTCAATGCCAGACTGGGGTGGAAGTGGGAGACATGGGAAAGAGGTGTACATTGTCACTGAGCACCTAGAAGGGAAGAAACCGGGACTGGGTCCCATGCTGACCTGTCCAGGCTGGGGGCACCCCTCCCGGATGGCACAGCTGGCCCTGAGCAGTCCTAGCCACTACAGAGGGACTTAGACAATTTTGAGGACGGTGTCTATGGTGACCAGAACCCACGCAGACCAGGTCCAGATTTGGGGGAACCCTGCCTGGACAACCACGGGAAGGGGCACAGGGCCTGAACCCCAGGGTTCAGGGCAGTGACTGGCTTGGGTCTAAAGGTTAGGCTGATGTCAAGTGCATGTTCTTGGGGGTGGTCCAGGCTGGAGATACAAATCTGGGGGTCATCAAGCTTCTGGGAATGGCTTTATGGAAGGAAAAAGTTCTGAGGCTTCTAGCTCCCAAACTCCATCATCTTATTATAAAATGTAAGAAGACAGTCCTCTCCTTCCTAGGGGGATGAAGAACTCTAAACAAGAATTACCCACATGATGGTTTCTAGAACTTCCATAGCTTATGCTTATGCAAACCTACAAAGACCTCTGAGTCCTGAAAACAGAAACAGTTCATAATATGAAAAACCACAGGCCTGAACCTCCCTAGGAAGCAGTACTTGTGGGGAAGAATGACATTTTCATTCCCAGTGCCAGGCTGAGTATAGGCTAATAAAACTTTCCCTGCTCTCTGAACGGTGTTATTTGTTTTAGTCTGCCGTCTGTTTAGTCAGGGGAATAATTAACAACTAAGTCTGCTGGAAACATACCACAAGTGGCACTCGGTAAATATTTGTTGACAGTGGTGAGGCTATTGCTTACTATACCATCAAATTAGCAACATAAAATTGCGGAGTTCTTTAAGCACGGTATGAGAGATTTGTCACCTTACAGATGAGAAAATCGAAGCTCAGAGAAGCAGGGTGATATGTCCAACGCTGCATAGTGAGGTAGAGGCAAAGCTAGGACTTGCACCCCAAATTTCTGATTCTAAATTTATTAATTGTTTTTTCTACTACATCGCATGAGTGTTTTGCAATGTAGTGTTCTGCACAATTCATGTGTTGAGACATTAACCTTTCCAGAGAACAGTAAAATCTCATTGAGTCAAAATAATTGGAAGGATGGCCAGGCTGAGTTGGGGGAAAAGTTTGAACTATTTTCAAAGATATTCAGCCTTTTCCTTTCAAGGCCATGTAGTAAACTGGAACAAATAACCACAAAATGGGGCCAAATAGAGGTCTCACTGAACCTGCTTGAAGGAACAAACAGGAATCATTTTCAAATGGTACATGAGCAGCTTGCAAATAAGTGATGACTGCTAAAAATATGTTAGGCATTTGGGGAAATAAATTTTTGTTAAAAGTACTCTAAATATTTCCCTTGAAAATGTACTTCATGTAAAAATTTACATAGGGAACGTTCACAGATCTCTCACTCAAACCATGTGATAAAATGATTGTGCGTTTGATATAGTGGCATACAAATTAACCTCTTCTGTTTGGCTGTACTCGAATGGTTTGGCATTATTTCTGTAGCTCACAGCAGCACAAATGATGGCATCTGTCTCTCTCACTTTCCGTCTCCTTAATTTTTCATCTATCCAAGGCCAACAGAGCCTCCAGCTGCTTGAAAACTGGAAGCATTTTCTGGCTCTTCCTTTCCCTCACCACACTCCCACCAATTTTGGCCAAATGACCCTGCCCTTTCTGTCACCATCTGTGAGAAGTCTTTGTATTTGGCTGCCTTTCAGTCGTTTTCTGTTCAAACACTAAACATTCATTTGTTCCTGAAGATGTTTAGAAACACTGGGCCTCGTTATCCCTAACTCTGCGGTTTAACACACTCTCAGACTATTCCTGAAGCACTTCCCAGGGCTCCTCTATTTTTCTGTCTTCAGATTGACTCCTTCCTCCTCGATTGTGTAAGAATCAGAATTGTCTACCTGGCACATAACACACGGAAGGTTCCAGACTGGCTGAGTGGATGTTACTGACTAACAGGGAGGCTGTTTGTGAAAACAGTCTGTATAATATTCTCAGCCAGCCATTGTGCTCAAAACTGGGGAAAATGATCTCTAGGGGAAGAAAAAAAGAGGATCCGGTTGGAGACAGATAAGGCTTTCCTTGCTGGGTGGGTTGTCCAGGATGTGATTCAAAGATCCATGTATCTTAGGGAAAAACTGATCAAAACAAATAAAGGGAGCTACAGCTGTTTCTGCCGTTTAATGTTACAGTTTGTTCTGATGAAATAGCTTGAGTTCAAAGAAAAATAGAGCTCCTCCGGCATTCCCAGCTGGTGCCTTGCTGCCCCCCTCTGGAGAAATTGGGAACTGAAGCTTTTAATCCCTTCCTGTCCAGTTCTGTCTCCGTTAGAGGTCTGCATTGGCTTGGCTCCCTTACTCAAAGGCGCTTTGCTACAGTGTGAATAAGTATCAGGTCATAAACTGCAAACAGTTTACTCAGTGAGTTTACATCGACTCTGAGGAATGCAGGGATCTCTATTTCCTGGCAGGAGGATGAACTCCTTAGTTTTGTGAACCATCTCTCCTGGTTCCATTCTCCTTCTACCAAGAATCCAAGGTAAAGCCATCTTTCCTGGCAGCCTTGCGCTAATAAGAAATCCTTCCTGACTTGGCATCCTGCCTTCGGAATCTTACCCTTAAAAGGGAGAGTTTAGACTCTGGATCTCTAAGGTCTCTGTGGCTCTGATTCCATAAAGATATCTTTACCAGTGAGAAATGTCTGTTTAACACAAGGAAGCTTATAGGTATTGAATGAAATTTCCCTTTTAATGAACAAGATTTCTGGAAATAAAATGAATGCACTTGGTGGAGGGATGAATTTCAAAAAAACATTTTCAAAACATGAAATATGCCACTAGGAGTCACTGTTGACATACAGTTTCATTCCAGTGTACCTTCAGTATGTATATTTCCTCTTGAGGGAAACATTTTTAAAATCAAAAGGTATAAGAATAATTAAGGGTTACAGTGTTTTGCGTGGCAATGAAAGTTCTGAAAAGAATATTAAAGGGGCATCCATCTTACACAGTAGTTGGTTGAATAAAGGTATCTATTACCTATGAATGAAAGTATTAAATATTGAACCTGATTTGAGAGTGAGAAATGGTAGATAGCAATTGGTAAAAAAAAAAAAGTGACTTTTACTCTTTTCTTATTTCACCTCAGCCATATGCAACCTCTGAGAGTCGTGCTGCTTTGAAAAGAAATTGTGGAAATTCCTTTTCCCTTTAAATACTGCTGCCTTCTCCTTTAAAATTCTAGCATGCTTGTGTCTTTTTAAATAGAAACTGAGTTTATACAAGACTTAGCAAATTATAGAACAGAAATAAGATTCAAATACATCCAAGATAAGTCTCATTGCTCCTTTTATTTTAGTAGCTGAAGAGATTAGAATTTCCAAACAGCTATACCAATCCATGAATGTTTAGAAAGAAGCATGAACTCTTTCCTAATACATTGAGTAGCCATGTTTATTCTAATGCTCTTACTTCAGACTTGAGCTTACTTCTCAGGCTTGAGCTTTCAGAGTAGATACTACCAGGTAAAAATATAGTTCTCAATCTAGGAACCCCGGATAGAGTTTGGAGAATCTCTTTTTCTTTATTATATATATTTTTTAAAGCTACCAAAGTAACACAAGACCATTGCTCCCCAGTCTTACTGACGGGAGGTATTTAGGTGGATCCAGCCTAGAAAAAGATGGAGAGAGCCTGGGTACCAATCCCTTCTCGGCCTCCCCAGTGGTCTGAATGCTTCTTAGTGGTAAAAATGGGTCAGAAAAGACAGGGAACAACTCTGGAGCTCTGAGCTTTGAATGTTTACTGATCAGGTCCCATAGGACTGATTTTCTAAGAAGAAACTTAAAGGAATAGCAAAGTCCCCATAGCTGGTGTCCCATAGCAGTGTTTTTCAATCTGTGGGTCAAAACTCATTAATGGGTCATAAAATCAATTTGAGGGGTCTTAACCAGCATAGTATTTTATTAATGAAATAGGACAGAAAGGAATGGAATAAAAAATACCAGAATGGATCACATTTTATTTCAGTGGTTGTACATGTACTTTACTGGGTCATTATATCAATATAAATTGTGTTTCTTATGAAGGGTCATCTTCAGAAGAGCTTGGAAGTCACTTTCCTATAGCACTTTGTCTGTCCCCGTCTGGTTGCTGAGCCATTTATGACAGCTCACATCTCATCCTCCTTACTAGCCTGCAAACTTCTTGAAGTGGGACTAATGTCCAAATTACTTTTCCTTGGCCACAGTGATTTCCTTAATACCGTGTACGTGGTGGGTGCTTAGTAAACCTGTTTAATATTTGCTTCTTATTTATTTTGCTTTCAAGTTCTAAATATATACTTTTTTAAATTGTCAAGTACTATTTGTAATTGTTTTGTTCAGCTAATATCAATCTTTACATGTAGGCTGGGGTTCATATAAGCATTGCCTTTTAACCATCTTTTCCTTATTTTTGGAATTGTGGCCCAAACATAGACTTCCAAACATAGAGGAAGTCACTGAAAATGGGTTCCGCTGAGGCTGTTATGCAGATCTGAACTTCTGTTTTTCAAAGAGCTCTCTCAGCTGCTGCTCGGTCGTGGCTTCTTTCTGCTGCATAAGCTCGGCTGTTCCTTTGGTCACTCCCCAGGCATCCGGCTTTGACATAGAAGGGTTGTACGGCCTGCCTGAGGCTATCCGAAGATTCTCCCAGTATTCCTTCCTGGCCCTGGGGGAACAAAACACAGCAGAAAACATAATGTCTCTTATGACCTAGCCTCAGAAGTCAGGAGGACTTCTCCCTGAGCTTCCATCTCTAGGTCACTGAGCTAAGACACCTCTGTAGAGCTGTCTTTGGGCTTTTGAGAGTGTGTCCATTGAAACACATTTATCTTTTTTTTCAGAATCTGTAGGTCTAAAGTTACTTTGAATTTCTTCTTTTTACATACACATAGGTTCAAAAGCTAAGAGTTTAGAATAGGGACATTTTCTATCCAAATTACCCTACCTCTCCATCCTCACTTTCTGGCACTCTACTTCCTGAGCCAGCTGAGCCCACATTTGCTGCTCTCCCCAAAGCCAGTGTTGCTTCTGCACCTCTCACCCTGAGGATCCCGCCTCTGCCTCCTTTCTATTTCCCTTGTCTCCTAGTTCAGGCCTTGCCACGTTTGGTATCTCCCAGCAGAGATTTCCTCACAGGTTTCCCTGTCTCGGGGCTACTAAAACTTGCAAATCTAACTTTGTCTCGGACCACTTGAGACCCTCCAGGCTCCTCATTGCCTTGGGATGAGGTCATCTAGACCTCGTGAGCATGAACAAAGGCCACCTCCTGTTCCTGACCTGTGTCTTTACCAAATTCTGAATCCAATATTCTCAAACTTCTAGTTTCTCAGCACCTTGTTCTCTTGCCACCTCTCAGTGCTTCCCTCTAGGCTGTTCTCCTGTCTGGCAACCTAATTCGTCCTTCAGAATTCAGCTCTGGTGTTAGCTCTATAAGAAATTCTTCACCAACTTTCCCACCTTTCCCCCTGTGGGCCATTAGTACAGACTCCACAGCACCTGTGCACATCTTCATCCTTAACTTACCATACCAGTTTGAACTTAGCTGTTTATTTCTCTGCCTACTAGACTGTTACCTCCTTGGGGACAGGCCTGTGCCTTGTCCAGCGTGCTCCCTCAGCATCCACAGCAGTGTCTGACATAGTTGTGCTCAACTAATGTTGGCTGAACAGAGGGAAACTGCTCCCTCTGCTTGGGGTGCATCCTCCGCCCCCTTCTTTATCCCTTGGAAGCCTACTCAGCTCTTCAAAATCCAGCCCCAAAGTCCCTTCTTCTAAATTATCTATGAGGTGGAGATAGTTATTCTCTTCTCTTCATTGTTACTTTTTTATCCATGCCTCTGCTCAAGCAGTTAACTACAGTATAATACATCAGCTTTCTTCTCCATTTTCCCCAGTAGACCGTGAGATTCTCTTAGCCAGGGACCACAGCCTTTCATTTCTATATTCCTAGTGCCCTGCACATCGCCTGATGTGAAACTCTGTTTGTTTATTGTTCCTCTTCCCCACTGGAATGTAAACTCTGTGGGTAAAGACATTTTTTATCTCATTCACCACTGTCTTCCCAGCTCTAAGGTTCGTGCTTGGCACAGAACAGGCAATTAATATTTGTTGTACTTAAATCCTAACAACGGATTCACTGTTAGTGTCCACCACATGGACGGTGCTTTCCTAGAGTGTGAAATCACATTTCGTTGCAACTTACATTATTTATATTCTATATTCTTAAAGCTTTCCCCAAAAATCACTCCATAAAGCTACGTTATAAACATCTCTGTGAGAGAATTTAAAGAGGATAACTGATTCTTTATCATTACACAGCAAATAGGCTGCACTTTTTGTAATGACCTCATTTGGACATATTCATAATCTAAATGAGTTTGGTTTGGCAAATAGAGTTTAAGGTTCTTACCTTGCTCTAATCCAGGGTTTGGTGTGCATGTCCAAACCACTTCCCCAGCTGCCATGTTTTTCTGAAGCTGGTGGCAAAAATCCCCGTTCCGGGGCCAGCTCCTCTGCAATCGCCCTGATGTGGTAGGGCTCAAATCCACAGCACCCACCTATGTACCTGACCCCAAGGTTGTAGGCCTCTCTGGCGTATTTTTGAATATCCCATCTCGTTGCAACTCTGGGCTCCAGTCCTGTAATAAATGACACTCTGCTTAAATTTAAAAAAATATATTCAAAACAAACAGCTATAATAAATGTGTAATTTTCACTAAATGAGTTAGATAAGTTGTCAATATTTAGTTCCTAACTCTTAAAAACTATTAGCCATTTTGCATTGACATATCCAATTTTAAATACTGTGACAGCCGGACTTCAAGATGATTCCCAATGATCTCTGCCCTCTGATGTTCTCACCCTTGTGTGGACCCTCCTGTATTATATCAGGCTGGTCTGTGAGACCAATAGAATATGGCAGAAGGGATGGTTTGTGACTTCTGAGGCTAGGTCGTAAGAGACATTATGTTTTCTGCCTTGTTCTCTCCTGGAACATTCACCCCAGCTGCCGTGTTGTGAGAACACTCAGATACCACAGTGGAAAGGCCCATGAGCCAAGGAGCTGAGGCCTCCAGTCAACAGACAGCAAAAAACTGACCCTGACTCCTAACAGCCAACTGAGAGAGCCTGCAAGTAGATCCCCCAGCTCCCATCAGGCCTTCAGTTGACTATAACCCTTGCTAGAGTTTGGACTGCAACATATTAAGAGACTCTGAGCTAAGCTACTCCCAAATTCATGACCCACAGCAACTTGAGATATAATAAATATTTGTTGTTTAAAGCCACTAAATTTTGCAATAATTTGTTCTACAGCAATAAATACCACAAATGCCTTGCTGTTCTTCTTCCATGGTTCTTCTAGACTGATTATTTTCCAGGGTCCCTCTAGAATATGGGGTAAGGACCTTAGAATGAAATAGGAGGCTGGCCAGGCTCTGGGCCTGCTTACCCGTGGCTTGATTCTCCAGGTAGACTCACCCCCACTTCCCACACATGCTTTGTCCCTCTGCCCAGACTGCAAGTATTCCCCCCCTTCATCTGCTTGGTCTCTTCATTCAGATCTGTTACACAGTAACCCAATGATGGTAACTTCCCTCTGCCCCCCAAACTCAGATATTGCTAGAATATCTGAGCAACATTCAGAATAGGAGAAAAGTATCTCGGCAATAACCTGGTCTAAACTACTTATTTTTTCTGATGAGAAAATTAAGATCTGGGAGAACTAAGAAATTTTGCTAAGGTTCTGCAACTTAGCAACAGAGCTGGAACCAGAAACAGAATCTTCGCTGATCCTACCCAGGAGGGCATCCTTTTTGCCAACTCCAGGTATGACGAATTGGTTGTCTGCCTAGGTGTTGACTCACCTTTGATTTTACATTTAAGTTCAGAGGTCTTTTTTGCTTGCCGGTCCTGTCTTTTCCTAATGTCTAATTTAAAAGTTTTTGGGTTGCAAGGAGAGAAGCTGGGGGCAAGAGATGAGGAGATATGCAGCCATTACTTTACATGATAAAGCTCTATGGCTAGAGATTTCTTTGGAATTTGTCAAACATAAAGACCCTGAGATGATTTATAAAACGTCTGTCTTACCAAAGGGGAATTCTGGCAGGTCGATAAATCCCTGTTTGCCGCAGTCAGGAGTGTGGTAGGCCAAGGGCTGACTCATCAGGTGGGCTTTCAGTCCCACGGCCTCCAAGCCTTCTTTCATGAGCTTCACTGTTTGTAAGCTAGTTGTGAGATCAAAATGGCAGTTCACGCCAACGATGGAAGCTCCTGCAAGTGGGAAGAACATTTGAGCTTTAGGGATTCACCAGGTACCAGTGGGCCCAACTCTCCTCTCACTCAGGGAGCTTTTATTTGGAATGGGGAATTGGAAATATGGCACTGGGTCCCTGCAAACTTATCTTACCCTTGGGCAAGAATGATTAGTAACAGGCAGCAAGTGCTTTCTGCGAACAGTGCTTTGAAGAGTCAGATATAAGTGAAGTGTCGTTTATGCACACTTGGCTGTCCATCTTTTTTTTGAAAAAAATAATCATTATAAGAAGTTTTTTTAACTTCAAATTTTAGTAGTTGTTAAAAAAAATCATTATTGGAGTGTTCTTTAACTTCAAATTTTAGTAGTCATTTTTTCAATCTTTGACATTATATTTGCAAAGCATGATAATTTTTCACGACTCCCAGCTGCCCCATGGCACCTGTGGTTACCATACCACTCATCTGAGGAATAAGTCAATGTTTCCTTTTATCAGGCCAATTTAATAATATTATTAAGTTTCTTGGGCATAGCAGCAGAATGTAATTTAGGAAAAGGTTTTTCTGAAACTTTCATACAAGTGAAATCATATAGTATGTGTCCTTTCCTGACTGGCTTATTTCACTTAGTACAATGTTTTCAAGGTTCATCTCTGTTGAAGCATGTGTCAGAATTTCATTCCTTTTTATGGCTGAATGATATTCCATTGCATGTACATACCACATTTTGCTTATCCATTCATTAGTTGGACACTTGGGTTGTCCTCCAAAAAGGACTTTTTTGATGAACTCGTGGCCTAGGATTTTGTAGCTGGGATATAGAGATGCCAAGAACAAGGAAAGGAAAGGCTCTCATTCTGGCCGCAATGAGAGCGGCACAACGTCCAGATTCCAGGAGCAGCAGAGCTGACGCTACACGCTGTGACCTGCAGTGTTCAGTGGCAGGCATCTTAGCGGTCCTCACTGGCCTCGGCCTGCAGTTCACTCTTCATTTTTGTTCCAATCTGGCCTCACTCCCCGTCATTCCTCTGAATCGGTTTTTGTTAAGGGCACCGATGACCTCAATCTTGCCAAATCTAGTAGTCGCTTCTCTCTTCTCATCTTACTCAACGTCTCTTGGCAGCATTCAACCTCGTGGCACTCTCTCCGTCATCAATACTCCCCTTCTCTTGGCTTCTGAGAACTTCCCCCACTCTCTGAGAGTTGCTCCTGCCTCCCTGGCTGCTTTTTTTTTTTTTTTTTTGTTGTGTGCTGACCCCTCCTCAAGGCTAAACCTTTCAGTCCTGCAGTGTCCCAGGATGCCACTGAGCCATCTTCTCTTCTGCATCTACACTTCCTTTTCAGCCCCAGGCTCTCAATACCATCTATATCCAGACCTCTCCCAAGCTTCTCTCTCTAACCCTGACCTTTCCACTGGGTTCCAGACTGGTATATTCAACAGCTTACTGAACAGGGTCACTTGGATCTTGACTACCTTTTTCTTTTTCTTCTTTTCTCTTTCTTTCTTTCTTTCTTTCCCTTTCTTTTCCTCCCTCCCTCCCTTCCTCCCTTCCTTCTTTCCTTCCTTCCTTCCTGGTGTTCTGCAGCCACAGTTTCTCTTTCCTTGGTAGATATCATTACATTAATGAAGTAATCATATTTTGGCTATTTATTGGATGTCTATTAGGTATAAAGGTCCTTGTAAGGGGTTTTAGAGAAATATAAATAAAGGACACCAAAGATTTTATAATTTAGCACAGGGCTTCCCAAGGTTTGCTCTATGAAAACAAGGTTCTATGATCATTAAATTGGGCAGTAGTTATTTACTGTAGTCCCTTCTTGGAGACTGCCAGTATGCACGAACACGTCAAAGCCTCTGAGAAGTTCTGCAGTCAAGAGGCTGCTTAACTTGTCTTAACACAGCATTTTCTATCTGTGTGTAACTGCAGAACCCTATTAACAGTCTCACAGATTGGAAAATGTCATCTGAGGATACGCTAAATGTGCGACACAGCTGCTGAGAGGAGGAAGTGATTATTTGGGGTAGGGATGACGATGTAAGGGCACATGGAAGTTGAACTAACATTGGAAGTTGGACTAGATTTGTGAGATGGATATTGACTAAGGACCCATCATGTGCTGGGTGCTGTGCTGGGCACATGGTACTCAGTGCTGAGCCAAGCAGACATAGTCTCTGCCCTCTGGGATTTTACAATCAAGTGAGAGAGCCAGACATTCAAGACATAAACTAAAGAGATAACTGGGGAGTTCTGTGAAGGATATAAACAGGGTAGAGTGAGGTCAAGCACTGTGGCCAATCACTCTGAACAGACTGTCAGGGGAAGGAGTAGATGCAGGCGAAGAATCCCTGCCATTTAACAGTTGGGATGATGAGGGTCTCCTCTGATCATTTTGAAACATATTAATTTGGTTTCTCCCCTCATTTTTAATATGTATAATAAAAAATTAGGATTCTACAATGTCATTCCTAAACCTAAATAATTATTATTAGTGATGAGTATGAAGTGACTTTCATGAAATATTAAGAGTTGGATAAAGATGAGAAATTAAACAATCAGCCAATCAAAATCTCTGTTCCACAGAGTCAGTCAGACTCTTCCACGGACACTGTGTTATTCCTCAGGTTGAAAATGAGGCAGCTTTGAAAACAGTCTGTGAATTTTCCCTAATTGAAATGCAACCCAATATTAGGAATGGAAATTATATAAAAAGATAAATTAGGTGCTCAGTGTCTCATATCAAAGGATTTTTAAATTTATTATGCCAATTACAAAAAGTAAAGCATACCAGTAATTTATGAGAATGGAAAAACTTTGGCAAAGAGGGCAACTGACTTAAAAGTTATTAATGTCTAAAGACCTCAACTTCAGATAATTTAAAATAAAACATAATTTTTTCCTAATGTTCCTTTTGATTTACTAAAATTCTTCTCATTTCCAGGTGTTAAACCTTCAGCGTAGGTCTAATTGCCCATTTCAAAAGGCTGGTATGTGTGTGTATGTATTTTTTTTAACATTTTTTTCTCTTTGGGACTCAATAATGATATTATAGATATTCCTAAGAAAGTAAATTAATGGTTTTCCTGTAACAAAAGTAGTATATAGTGATTCATAGATGGACCTGCATTTGTATGTCATTTAAAAGACACAGTAGGGGCTTCCTTGGTGGCGCAGTGGTTGAGAATCTGCCTGCCAATGCAGGGCACACGGGTTCGAGCCCTGGTCCGGGAGGATCCCACATGCCACGGAGCAACTAGGCCCGTTGGCCACAACTACTGAGCCTGCGCGTCTGGAGCCTGTGCTCCGCAACAAGAGAGGACGCGATAGTGAGAGGCCCGCGCACCGCGATGAAGAGTGGCCCCCACTTGCCGCAACTAGAGACAGCCCTTGCACAGAAACGAAGACCCAACACAGCCAAAAAAAAAAAAAAAAAGACACACTAATTGCAAACTGGTCAGAACGCATCATCACCTGCTTTAACCAGACGCACTGCACACTCGCCAGGGGCCACGCCGTGCAAATCTCCCTCTGGGCCGATGCACATGGTCGCTGCCACCGGTTTCCCAGATGCTTTCAAGGCTTCAACTGCCCATACAGCCTCTTCAACGTGTTCAAAATACTGAAATAAGTTAAAGTCAAGATACTTTTAATCTTGTTTCTTCCCAAATAATTTGAAAACTTATCCTACTGCATATTAACTTAATTATCCCCAGATGGGTGTTTTTCAAACTCTGAGTTGTGACCCATTAACATTTTAAAAACAGAATAGAATGGTGATTTCTGCGACTTACAGTCCAAAGGTTTGAAGAACACTATGTTACATTAACTGAATCACATTTAGTTGAAGCCCTAAATTGGAAAAACATTTCAAAACTAAATATTACAGCTACTAGTCATGACTGGTACCTAACCCCACATGGTCCTCATGAGAGTAAAAGGCAAAGAAAATGTCCTAAGTGTCCTCGTCTCATCTTAGATCGTATCTGTTTACCTCTGCGATCAAAAAGTCCACATTCTTCCTCATGAAGACCTCTAACTGTTGCTGGAAGACTTTTTTGACTTCAGTTTCTCTCTTGCAGCTAAGGTACGAAGGTGTCTGGCTCACGCCTCCTGCCACCAAGGCGTCTCCCTCATCAGCCACTTGCCGGGCAATATCACAAGCAGCTTCATTGACTTTCTGCCCCTAAAATGGATGAATTTATGATACATCTACATTTTCATGTGAAATTGAAGCAAAATTGTTATTCAAATATCCATATCTCAGTTGTATGTTACAATAGTGATTTTATTCCAGAAAAAGACAGTGGTGGAATAGTTCAGTGCTTTATGGAGTTGAGCAATTTGCAGTAACAACACTGCCAATAACAGTGATTAAAAAAAAAATCTAATGATGGTATTTAGGATATTACATCATACCAAAGATCTGTAAGAGGGTAAAAGTCTTCACATAAAAGGATCCAGTATCCTCCAATGCCTAAGCTGCACTTAGAAGAATACCTAGCAAATAGTGGTGATGATGATAATGATTTGCTTTTATGATTAATAAGAATAAAATTCAATTTAAACTACTACAGAATTCATGACTTTTTGTCATTATGTATTTTCTCAACAGATACACGTATCACAAGTAAGGTCTTTTCTAATTATTTAGACAATAAAAATTGATGCTTGTCCTCAAAAAACCCCAGTACTATAGATCACACAGACTCATGTAATTTTAGAATTCCTTTTTCATTTTAGAGATGAAGAAATTGCTGATTTGATGGGATAAGTAAATGGTTTGCCCAACATCACACAGTTGATTGTAGCTGAGCCTGGAAGATTCTAGGTTCACTGAGTCCTAGCATATATGAACTTTCTCCTATACTGTGTCACATTAAAAAATTGTAAAGATGTAAGAGTTTCAGACTTCCCTGGTGGCTCAGTGGTTAAGAATCCGCCTGCCAATGCAGGGGACACGGGTTCGAGCCCTGGTCCGGAAAGATCCCACATGCCGCAGAGCAACTAAGCCCACGACCCACAACTACTGAGCTTGTGTGTCACAACTACTGAAGCCCACGCGCCTAGAGCCCGTGCTCCACAACAAAGAGAAGCCACTGCAATGAGAAGCCCGCGCACTGCAGCAAAGAGTAGCCCATGCTCTCTGCCACTAGAGAAAGCCCGCGGGCAGCAACGAAGACCCAACGCAGCCAAAAATAAAATAAATCAATAAATAAAATTTATTTTAAAAAAAGATGTAAGAGTTTGTAAGGATACTCATTCAGCAACTTAGTCAACAGACTGAGAGAATCATTAATAGTTAAATACTTCTTTGATCTGCTTCATTAAATGCCTTTCTGTTAATTTGGGGGACGCTAGCTAAAACCTAAGAATATTATTCACACATACCTCGTTTCTGTATTGTTTAAAACAAAACAGAACTCTAAAGAGGCTCAACACTTTTCTCTATGAGAGCTTTGGTAATGACACGCGTGTCTACTGTGTCCTTCTAAGAGTGCCATGTATGGTGTTACTCACGGATATTTTCTCTGCAACATAGTTTCCCCTGTTCTCCAGCTTGTCTTCACTGGCGTAGAAGGTGAAGGTCTGCATGACATTCGATCCAGCTCTGAGGAATTCTCGATGAAGCTGGCGAACTGGGAGATTGAATGAGGGAAATGTATTCATTGTTAACAGTTTATTAGTCTGTGATGCTTTCAAAAGGCTCTCAGACAAACAAATATGAAAATATCTGTTTAAATTCCTGGTTGCCTGGCATTTGCTCATCCTGGGGGCTAATGAGAGGTGGATCTGGAGTCTCTTGCCAGGAGGAAGAGATTATCTCTGCCATGGATGTGGGGTGAAGGGAAGAGGGAGGTCCCACAGAGGAGGAATCATCTCAGTGCTTTTGCCAGGCAGAGAAGATGGGGAAGGGCATTCCCTATAGAGGGAACAGCCCGAGCAAAGACAAGGAGGCAAGAAAAGTCTTGGCATTTGGGGGAGTGGCAAGCAGTCTGAGTGGCCGGAGTTGAGGATATGCTGGAGAAGTGGTGGGAGATGCACTTGGAAAGGCGGGCTGTCAGGTAGAGTGTAAAACAGCCTAACACATCATCCCAAGGAGTCAGGCACCAGACCACAGGTATCAGTGTTTGTGTTTTTGTTTTGTTTTTTAATTTATTTTATTTATGTATTTTTGGCTGTGTTGGGTCTTTGCTGCTGCACGCGGGGTTTCTCTAGTTGCGGCGAACAGGGGCTACTCTTCGCTGCGGTGCGCGGGCTTCTCACTGCAGTGGCTTCTCTTGTTGCAGAGCACAGGCTCTAGGCACGCAGGCTTCAGTAGTTGTGACATGTGGACTCAGTAGTTATGGCTCACAGGCTCTAGAGCACAGGCTCAGTAGTTGTGGCGCACGGGCTTATTTGCTCCACGGCATGTGGGATCCTCCCGGACCAGGGATCAAACCCGGGTCCCCTGCATTGGGGATTCTCAACCACTGCACCACCAGGGAAGCCCAACTCAGTGTTTTTGAAAGATAATTTTGGTAGTAGAGTGAAATAAGTGTTGGAGAAATGTTCGCAATCTAGGTTCATGGGTGAATACCATGTGGCGAAGCTTTCATTGGCTGGAGGAAATATGGTGGGAGATTTCTTTCTTTTTTTTTTTTTTTCCATATAATCAAATGTATGCAATTTAAAGAGTTATCCTTTGCTCTAAAATAGTGGTCCTAAACCTTGGTTGCCCATTAGATATCCTGCAAGCTTTTCAAAAATTATGAATGTTAGTGTCAAATCCACATATATTCTAATTTAATTGGTTTGGGGTAAGGCACAAGCAAGTTTTTTTTAAAGGTTTCCCAACTGATTCTTATTTTCAGTTTTGTTGAGAATCACCATTCTAAGAGAGCAGGAGAATGTTTCTTTTATAAAATTATAGTGAGACTTAGATGGTGTTTTGTTTTTGTCAGGAGAAATGACTGGACAGAGTAAGGAATCAACAGTCATATATCGAACCCTAAAATTTATTTTGAAATTTCAGAGACCTATAAAATCTGCAGGTCTGGGAACAACTACATTAGACGCTAGGAAATTATTAGGACACTGGTGTTCTTAGCCCTTCAGAGGCTAAGACTGGAGATTAGTCTGGCATCTTTGCAACCCAGATGCCTAGTAGAGTGCCAAGAACATAGGAAGCTCAGTTTTTGTTTATAAATGGACAAAAAGGTGAGGCCAAAAAAGCTTTTGAATTTCAGAGAATGGATTTCTAAGCTTGAAGCCAAATCTCTGCTTTTAAAATCATGGAACCTTTCGTTCTCAGTGGGAACTTAAAAGCATGCCTAAATTAGGGGGTTTCAAAGTTGTTTTAATTAGCAGCAGAATCAACTGAAAACGCTTATATACAGTCAATCAGATAAACACAGAGTGCTAAGGTTGGAGCAAGGGAGAAGGGACTACAGACTTGGTATCTGGGACAGAATGGTTTATGAATAAGAAGTCCACCCAGCTGGCCCTTTGATGGATTTCCAGAGACTGTAAAAAAAAAAAAAAGCAAAAACCCTGGAATGGTGTGCAAATTGTTTGCATGTATGTACATTGTATAGTGCTCAGAGGGCCTATAATCTTTTATCAGATTTTTTTCAGAGGGCAGTGAATCAGAAAGGTGAAGACAACTTTTCACTCTTAATAGATTTGATTATTCCGTCATGCTTCTTAAAAATGCCATGCTTCTCAAAGTGTGACCCTACTAGACTCGCTTGGGGACAATTAAAAATTCAGATTCCTCAAACCCCTCCAGACCCAGGGAAACTGAATTCATCGCCAAATTCAAAGCTGATTCCACTGAGTGCAAGAACCACAACTTTTGGCATAAATTTTAGTAGGAGAGTTAGTCTGGTAATTTCTGAATATTCTTTCAATTTCTATTTTCTGTTTCCTCCCATCATAACACTATGAGTCTTCATCCTGTAACCAACAATAGGGTATGACTGGTTCCTATGACAATGATACAACTTATGCTAATTAATTATATTCATTTTATGGCTTTACACTCTTCATTATACTAGTTTTATTTTAGCATCACAGGAGCTAAATATTACCAACTTATGTGTGTGTGTGTGTGTGTGTGTGTGTGTGTGTGTGTGTGTGTATGTATAAAACATATGACCTAGACATATATGTACAGAGTATAGATATTACCTTGTGCATTTACTTGAGAAATGCAAGTCTTTGAAATTCCACAGCAAACTGTAAAAGGTCAAATAAAAATTTGCAGTATTTCTTCAGTGGGATAATAAATTTGCAGTAAAATCATTTGGCAGCAAAATGTCACCTGAACTAATGTGAGGATATTTATAATTGTATCCTATTTAGTGTGGGTAGTCATATATTTTGATGCAAAAAGAGTATTTATGTATAAAAGAGTATTAATGTGTTTGATGGGGCGTAGGGGAGCACTTCAGACCCTAATAAGAGCATTATGCAATATGTAACATATGTAATGTATTAACTTTCTAAAATTCCCACAAATTCTGAATTCTAAGATGCATTTGGCCCCAAAAGGGCTTGGATAAGGAATTGCAGACCTGTAGCATAACCTTCCCTTTCTCACTGCTTCCAGCACTAAAAAGTCAAGTCCAGGCACCAGTCCTACAAAAGTGTTTTGGGTGCCGTCCAGTCTACAGGGAAACTTTTCAGGGTCTATATGAATTCTAGTTATTACCCAGTCAAAATTAGAAAAGCACCTGCAAAAACAAATTCATTTGCATAAAGTAGCATGACAATGACCACCGCTCTCATTTAGAGCATGAATGTTTTAAATACATTTCACCACCCCCCACCCCAGAAAAGGTTAAAAACATCCAAGGTCGTATGAAATGGTTCTTTGAAGATAAGTTACAAGCAGATTTGTCTTTTCTGATGCGTCCTGTAGTCCACTGTGGTTGACAGAGTTTGAACTAGGCACTGGCAGAGCTGAATATAGGGGATTTCAGTCTGTAGCAGAAAGGATTAAACCTAATGACTCAGTATCATGGAGTTTTCATTAATTCTTGAAAAGCAAGGAGCTCCCAGAAGAAAAAGTAAAGCAAATGCTCAATGCATT
This sequence comes from Balaenoptera musculus, assembly GCF_009873245.2. NCBI lineage: Eukaryota > Metazoa > Chordata > Mammalia > Artiodactyla > Balaenopteridae > Balaenoptera > Balaenoptera musculus. The sequence goes on along the minus strand of NC_045787.1, from coordinate 61,489,603 downwards.
TAAATAAGCTCAAAATATTCAAGACACAAATGGCCAAGAGATCAAATGTGCTGTTTCTGCATTAATAAAATGAAAGAAAATCGGTATCAGAGCAGATTCTCTTGAGCTCCTCTAATGTGTGACTTTAAAAAAGTAAACGTGACTAACAAAATTGAAATTTCCAGTTTAAACAACAGTCTTATTTTGTTTCCATGGCAGAGTTTGGGCAAAGGTAGTTTATCGTTAATGTCAGTTTGGCCCAAGAAATATTTCACTCTGAGTTTAACCCAGCAAGCAGACCTTAAGAAACAAACCATAGATATATTAGAAATCCTTACTCTCAGGTCTTAATTATGCCATTGTGTTCCTTACATCCCTTCAACACAATGCTTCTGAAGGTGGGGTTTACTTTGACATCATTTGGAGACAAGTATTATAAATATGCAGGTTCCTGGACCCATCACAAACCTAATGAAACCAAATCTATAAGTGGGGCCTGGGAATTTATTATTTTTAACAAACTCCGCTGGTGAAACTAAAATTTGAGAACTCTTGTTGGTTTAGCTTCCAAAGCTTACTAATTTCATTTTTTTTAAGGGTACAACACAGTATTATTTCTACTTTTATTTGGAAATATAAAAGTTGCATACATTTGCTAGGTTTCATAGTGTGACTATGGCTCTTTTATTTGGATACTTTTTACAGTGTGATTTGAATACATTTCTGTACTTCTCTAGCAGTAATAGATTAATACAACCAAGAATATTATCAAGAGAGGAAGCAACTCACTCAAGTTAATAACAATAGTGAATAGTTGTAGTGTTTAACATGAGCCAGGCACTCTTTTGAACAATGCACATATAATTTATTTAATCCTCATAACAACTTTATGAGGTAGATGTCAATATTATCTCGGTTTTCTTAGCTAAGTAATTTCCCCAAGGCCACACAGCCTAGTGGCTGTGTCCGGATCTGATCCAGTTTGTCTGGATCCAGAGTCTGTACTGGATCTCAAAGCTGTACTGTCTCTCAGTTTATGTTCTTCGTTAGTTTCCATCCTTCATCACTGAGTTCATTGGAATACGCTCTTCTTTAACATCAAAAACATCTGTTTATTATCTTATACAATATTCACAAGAACTCTGGTTTCCTCTGAAAGATTTAAATTCTTTCAAAGTGTTGGTTGCTGACGGCTCCTGGCTGAGACCCTTCCTAGGAAGTGCCCTAGGCCAAAGGGCACTCCTTTGCCCAGGATTAAGCCCTCTCCTGGAGGAGGGGAGGGCTGACAGCTTGTGCGCAGGGCTTGGTCTGTTAGTAGGGGAAAAACACAAAGACCTAGACCCCTTGCCTCAATTTGGAACAACTCTGAGGGGCCTGTGCAATTCCAGAGCTCCCTGAGAGATTGGCTGGGCTCTCTGTTACAGCTCTTCACAGCTTAGTTCCGGTTCCTCCCTTTGCCCAGTCCTGCTTCCCTCACTCCCTTAGTTCACTCCCAAGAGTAGAACTCTTGAGCACAACTCTCTACTTCATCATGTGTTTTCTGAGTGGTCTGACCTGCAAGAGTTGAAGCCAGAACTAGTCATAGGAAATAACTCTGAAGGCATCATTTTAGAGTCAGATCTCCTTCTGACTAGCTAGGAATGAGCACCCACACATCACAGGTGATGGAGCTCCCAGTATGCTCTAGGGGTGCAACTATTAAAACTTCAACCTGTAGTGAACTAGGATGAGATGCCCTTGGAAGGGAATGCACTTGCCGGTACACTATCTCAGATGTTTGAGAGGTTCAGGGGAAGTAGTAACTATAAGGATTCCGGAATTAGATGGCTATTGTTGGGTACCACCAAAGTACTGGAGAAAGACAATGAAAGGCTACAGGTGAGTCATCACCGATTTCAGGCAATGTGTGAAAGTCTGAGGATCTTCTGGGTGGTATGTAAAGAGACTCAGTTCCTGTTGCTAGAGAACAGAAAAACTGAGGCTCTGGCCCAGGACTAAATTACATAGGGAGCAGAGTTCCAAAGTTCCAGAGTTCTCAACTGGGAAAGCATTCTATTGCCAAAAGTTAGGGTCTGATTAGGAAGAAATGGGACCCTTAGATCTGGAATAAAGACATATGGGTGAATTAACCCATCAGCCTTGAAAACCTACATCCCTCGGAACTCCATGGGCCTGCAAAAGTGGCCCATTCCTCCCTTTTAAAGATTAAATCTTCGCTATTGCTTGAGGATGATACAGAGGCCTTAAAAGACAGCATTTATCCCCTTCAGATTGCATCCTACCTCCCCTCCTGTCCATAAAAGATTTGTGGTCAAAAAAGTAAAGTGAGAATAAGGTTTGTGGGTGCAGGTGCCGGTTAGGTAGGTAGTTGAACAGGGTGGAGCTAGTATACAATGAATTTAACTAGTTGGCGGATACATAATGGAAGAGGGCTTATCTGCAAGATGGTGATTGTTGCTGTATCATGGAACTTACAGTGGGTTAAGGAGGGAAGGTGGACTTGTGGGGGGAGAATGGCTAAAACACACTAAAATGGTAGAGCCAGGGTCGTGATGAGATTGAAGAATAGGAGCACTAGAGAAAGTGAGCAGAAAAGATAGGAGAGGGTGGTCAGAGAATGTGGTTATTTGTCCTTGAGATTTCAGAGGTGGACAGCTATTGGCGATGGTGAGGTCTAGGAGAGGGTTGCTAAGGTGGGGATGGAGGAAAAGTTTGCTGGAGATGAGGAGGAGATCAAGGCACTAACAGGAAGAGTGCTGGATGGATCACATGTATGGGTGTTGAAGTCAACTAGAGTGTTGAAGAAGGGAGGGGCAGAGAAAGGCAGTGAGCCAGGTTCTAGACTCATCTAGAGTGAGGACCAGGGACCAAGAGGTAGATATAGGTGACAGCAACAGGCCATTGGTACTTACCCAACAGGCAAATCTGTACTTATGTACCTAGCACAGTGCCCAGCAGGCAATAATAAATATTTGGATACCACGGCATGAATGTATCTGTTTGATGGCATGCTTCTAGACTTGGGTCAACATAGTGGTCTTTTATGAGAGCTTAGAATATAGCTGTGCACCAACCTGCTTCTGGGTGTTCCACAGCAGCTTCTGGGGTCCAGGGCCCTGCCTTCACATAGCCCCTCTTCTCCAGTGCAAAGACAAAACCTCCATCTCCAATCACGACCTCTCCAGAGTTTAACCGTTCTAGGATACCCTAAAATTACAGAAGAGGAGGAAGAAAAGTTGTTACTTGAATTTTTTTTTTTTTTAACTTTAGTTTTTGTGTGTTTAATTTCAAGCATACAGAAAAGTACAGAGACTAATACAACGCCACGTACCTACCACGCAGATTTAAATTTGACATTTCTCTCCAAATTTGCTTCACTTGTTCTTTTAAGAAATAAAACTTCATTGACAAAATTGAAGACCATTTTGTAACCTCCGATCCCATTCTTCACTCTTGGGATGGATGATATAAATAAATTTTACAGTAGGATCAGACATCAACCAGTAAAGATCTTTGCCACTCCTAGCACTGGGGCAGGCCCTGGGGCCTCTGCTGCTGAGCGTTAGTCATCTTGGTTACTGGATTGTAAGGGAAGTGAATGGACCCAGGGTCTGGGGTGGTGAGAGATGAGGGTGTTAGGGCAGCTGCTATTACAAGTCTATGTGAAAGTACTGCTGGACCATCCTGGACCATTTTTTTTCCTTTTCAGAGATGTTACTTGAATTTTTAAGACAATTTTCTACCTTTAGAACTTTTGCTATCATATTCTTGAGAAGTATGATTTCTTTAGAATTCTCAGAAAATATATATTTTATACAGAAATTTGTGACTATAAGGAGAATCACCAGAATGCTAATATATTGAAAGTTTGTGTATCCATGTGTATGTGACAGGGATGGGGTCTTTCAGAACACATTAAAGAGTATTTGAAGAATATTGTGGGAGGATGTTATGTTTGAATAAATATCTTCAGAGGGGTTAAATGAAAAGGTTTTGTTGTAAAGCCTCAAATAAATACTTAAGCACACCTTCTTAAAATGGTGATTGTTAGTCTTTCTTCTTATTCTATCAATAAACTAAAGAGAGGATTGTATTTTATAAAGAAGTTGAAGTGGCATACAATGCTATTAAGGCATTTAGAGACTGAAAAGTCAAAAGATATTTGGTGAAGACAGAAGGAAGGAGATACTACCACAAAGATGGACAAATCAATACCTCCATACCTATTCCATTTACAGTACTATGCAGTAATTACCCTGGTGTTAATAGAGAAATTTTGAACTTAATATTTTCAAAGGGCTTTGTAAATTAGAAAGTAATTTTCTAGTGTAACCATTTTTTTTTAATTTCAAAAAATCATAGCCTTTAAAAATAAAAGGTACCCTAATTCAATTTAGGTCACTCTGATTTTACAAATAAAGAATTAAGGTCCAGAGTCTCTGAGTAATTTATACATGGTCTCCCAGGTGCAGTGTATAGGGCCTCCTGATTCTTTTATCCTTCAATGGTATCTAGATTTGATTTTAAATGGGGGTGGGGAGGGTGAGATAGCCCTGCAAAGGCCATGTAAAGTAATAACTTGGAATGTACTTACCTGTTGCGTTCCATTTGTTACTAATAATCGTTGACAAAACAAATGCTGATATAACAAGGGTTACAAATTCTGTGAGAGACATTCGTAGGCTTTTCTATCTTAGGTCCTCACCAACTTCTGCCTCTCTCCCACACCATTTCGACAACTGGTGCTCGGAGAAAAGAAACATCTGACATTTCTACCTTAAAGCAGTAAAATAGGAGGACTATGCTATATATTCCTGAATAGCCCTTCCATATAGAAAAAATGTCAAGTATACAAGTCCATGAGATAACAAATACAAAAATATAGAATTGATCACATGTAATTTTGAAATCCAAATACCTGTCATGATTACAATGTGTCTAAATGTCACATTGTAGATTGACACATATACACTAATATGTATAAAACAGATAACTAATAAGAACCTGCTGTATAAAAAAATAGATAAAATAAAATTCCAAAAAAAAAGTCACATTTTAAAACTACAACTTTGATCGTTAGGACCCAATTAACAAGAAAAATAGATATATTGCTAGTCGGTGCAGTTGTATAAAAACATGAACAACAGTCAAATAAATGAGATATGACTGGCTACTAATTTTCATTTGGGTGAAATAATTCATGATATTTTGTTCAGTCACCTAGCAACTCTCATCGGACTCTTGTGTGTGTTTTCAAACTTCAGTAGCACAACACTTAAATGCACAGCATAGCTAAGAATCTGATATTTGGTGGCAGAGTGGCTAGTGGTGATTCAATTACCATGCTGTACATTAGTTTATTGAACAATTACATCAGGAAGAACACTCTCTTAGATTCTACTGCATTTTTAAATTACCTGAACTTCAGACTTTTTTGTTCCTAAGCTAAGTGGCTTTTTTTTTTTTTAATGGAATGTGCTATGAGAAAATGTCAAGATATTGTTCGTGAAAAAGTGTTGCAAAGGAATATGTGTAATATCAGACTTTTTGTTTAAAAAGTACATATTTGCCTAGACAATAAACTAGCAGAATATACAGCAAAATGTAGCAGACACTGTTCTTAGTGTTTTTCCTAGTTGTTTACAATGAACATGTGTTAGTTTTGTAACATATGTTTTAATTTTAATCAGAAGTATAGAAGTATTTTTGTCCATATTTTAACAGTGACAGGCATGGAAACAAGGTTACCAAAGAAACTTCTTTTTTTCTTCCCATCTTATGTCCATCTGTTGCTAAAATAATCCTTTAAAATGTTTCATTTTGTGAGTTTGAGTCTGGGGAAGTGGATTAGGATTTATGGCAATGTAAATCGGACCAAACCAAAAAAAAAATTTTTAAATCTCTATGGGAATCATCCTTTCCAGCCTACATCAACTATTCCTTTAGTAGATGTATGGACTGGCAAAATTCTCCACCTAACTGAACAGGTGACAGCCTATAATCGATTGTCATCTCAGCATCTTAAATCCTGGGACTGCATGGCATTTAAAAAATTTAATTGAATTAATTTTTTCCCTTGTGTGGAGGTCTTTTTAATTTGAGGCAGGGTCATCCCTTTAGAAACTAGGTGCAGCCCATTTCTAAAGGGATGGCTGGCAATGAATTTGGGAGGTGGCCCTGCCCCCATGGTCCTTACAGCTGCAGGAGTACAGTCGGCCTGGCCCTGTCTCCTTCGCTGCCATTCCCTGGGCTTCTGTCTGCCAGGCATGGAGTTGGGTGCTTTGACACCCAAGGGGCAAGCACATTCCCTACTCCCTCCGTCCTTCTCTTCCCACTCCTAACCATAGTCCTACTATCAGTGCATCCATCCATCCATTCATCCATCCATCTCCGCCCCCCGCCCCCCCCCCGCCCCCCCCCCCCCCCGTAACTAGACGAAGGCCCACAATCTGGACTGAAACACTCGTCCCCAGGGAAGGGCGGGCTTGTTACTGGGTTTTTATTTTTAAAACTTATTAACAGTCCTTCCTCAATATCTTACGGCCATTGTGCTTAATTTTTCTGAAACTGTCTTTTCGAGGCCCGCACGGTGCACTGTTCTGTGATCGCTGAAACCAAACTGCGGGATGAAAACTTACATCAACCAGACAACGCCAGAGCCTTAGGGCTGCGGCGGGGCGGGCTGGTGCGTGCAGCGAGAACCCTGCAAGGTAGGGGCCCTGAGACCCTAGGCGCCTGTGAGGGCGCGGCGTGAAACGGTGGGAGCCCGGGCGCGCGCCTCCCTGCCCTGCAAGCGCGGGGCGTCAAGGGGCGAGAGCGGGGGCACGGACACAGACCCCAGAGGAGCCCGGGGCACGCAGCAGGGCGACCCCGAGTCCCACCGCCGTGGGGCAGGGAAGTCGCACCTGTGGGTCTAGGAGCCGCATCTTGGGGGAGTGCTCTGGTCTTGGGGTGTGGGACTCAGAAGACGTTGGGAGTCTCAGCGCTTTGGGGGCGCTCTGAAGTTGGGGGTCACATAGTTCTAGAGGGCGCTCTGGTCAGGGGGCAGGAGTGGGGACTCAGGCGCCTTGGGGTCCTGCAGCAGAAGTTCTGGGGGGCCTTCTGGTCACAGTCAGGCTCTAAGGGCTCCTCTGCGCTCCCCGCGGCTGAGATGCGATGCGGGACTGGTTTGTGGATCGAAACTCAGAGCTTTGGCCGGGATGGACAGCGCCCTTGGGTCCCCTGCAGACTCACCTTTTTGGCCTTTTTGCCCCCAACTGGTGCCATCTTCGTGACGTCCCGGACAGACGGTACTTAACACGGATGAGGACCGGAGAGGTGAGCGTTTCCCCCTGCGAAGCCCGGAGCTGCACGGCGGCTGCAGCCGGGCTCTTTATACCCGCTGCTCCCGCGGGGTGGGTTTCCCCACCCCCGGTGCGGTCCAACGCGGGCCTCGGGCGGGGAACACGCCCACCAGCCCTTGATCCCGGCCTGTCGCTGCTTGGGAACCTGCGTAAGGAGGAGGTGATCGAGATTGTTCTGCCAAAATGGGTGAAACCATCCAGAAGTAAAATAAGAATAATAGTAATAATGCTGCCACTCGCTCAGGTTTCAGACGTACGGGTGCCCGGCCCTTCTTTTCCCCTCGCGGGTCCCCGACCCTGATTTCTCCCTTGCCTGGGATCGTGTATCATTACTTCCTTAAGTCGCTAGGCCAGACCCCTAAGAATTCCATCCAATGCCCAAATATTTGTCAAAGGCTGAGGATACAAGATTATTGAATGAGGAGGCTTGCAGTTCTTGGAAGAACTTCAGCCTAAAGTGTGACCTCCTGTGTGATACACACCCAGTGGATATGTATCCGAACAAAATATGACATTTACAGAAGGGTCCGATACTGACCCTGCATTAGTGTGTGTGTGTGTGTGTGTGTGTGTGTGTGTGTGTGTGTGTTCAAAATGAACTTTGCCCTTATATCCAAACATGCCTTACAGTTTCTAATAATATCTTTGCAATATTTAACAAGGACAAGCACTTAACGTTTATATATGACAGTGGAAATGTACTTTAGAGACTTCAAAATTCAGCGTGAAAACTGTGTATAAATACGAATAGGCATTAGAGAAACTGGAAGAAAATAGAAATGTTAATAGTAGTTATCTGTTGATGGTAGAGTTAGTTCTTGCTTTTATTTTATTCATTATGTTTTACTGTATTTTCCAAACTTTCTTTACAGTGAGAACACATTGACTTTTAAAATTTTTTTAATTTAATATATTTATTTTTTATACAGCAGGTTCTTATTAGTTATCTATTTTATACATATTAGTGTATATATGTCAATCCCAGTCTCCCAGTTCATCACACCCCCACCACCACCCCCCAGAACACATTGGCTTTAAAATAATGAAACCATTACTTTAGAAAAATGTACAACGTGACAGTAAATAGCCTAGAGAACAACTAAAAAGTCTGAAGTAGAGTTCAGAACCTTTTACTCAAATACATAAAAGCACACAAGGAAATTTTGTATGTGGAACAAGAACCTCTATTTCAACAAATGCAAAGAAGGAAATTACTGTAGCAAGTGATGAATTAATACAAATTTAGTTGCTAAAATTAGGTGCACTTGAGATAAAACTGAGAAATTAGAAAAGTCCTTTTGCTTCAGGTAATTGTCAAGTTTAAAATGGAAAAAAGGGAAGGATGATGGATGCATATATTGTAATGCAAATGATCTATTATTTCACCTGTCCGGCAAGAATGAGGCGTGAGATAATGTAGGCATCCTTCACAGTACCTAGATTTTCGACCATGAAAGCATTGGAGTATATGAGTAGGTAACAGTTCAGTTTTTTAATGCGTCAACTACGTATATTATTGACATTAACCAGGTGAGTATGGGTGAGACGAGCAGGTTCAGGCTGAGTCTAGTTAGGGCTGCAGAGAGCAGTTGCGGTGGTGGGTACTAGTCGCTAGGGGGCAGTATCAGGGCTCGACAGTGAAAACTGAAAGCAGCCGTTCTCAATTTCACAGTTCGTCCACTTTCAGCAAAACTCAGGAGAGATTTTAAACTAGCAACATTTAATTTAAAAATGAATTGCGAATTTTTAGTAGATAATATAGACACATGGCAAAAATGTTAAAGTCTTTCCCCAGCTGCCGTTCCCAGGTTAAGTCCTCCCTGGAGATAACCACTGTTACCTGTTAACTATTCTTCTAGAACTCTGTGCCTATGTAAGTGTATACATGTATAGGTAAGGATTTGTATTTAAATGTAGGGAATTTAATTTATTTAGTCACTTATCCACCTCCACCTTTTCTAAAATGATTAATAGGCAGCTGTTGAAATAATTTTGTTTTTCTTCACCTTCTCAGTTTGTTCTACCTCCACTCCCCCACACCAATGGGGTCCATTAAAAAAATTCATGCACCTACTATTTCTGTAATAGCTAATAATATCCACAGCTCACTGAGTGCTTACTATGTGCCAGGCGCTACAGTAAGCCTTTTACATATGCAATATTATTTACTCCTCACAATTCTGTGAGGTAGACACCCCTTCTTTGTCCTCAAGAACCATGAACTCAGGGAGATATAGAAGAGTTATCAGAGTGATCTCTGAAGGCCCTGTGCCCCATTTCCAAAGTACAAAGTACTAAGGTGGCTTGGATGCCACCTGGGGAGTAAGTTCTGTAGTAACTGTTCAGAGGCTGTCCATGTTCTCTGTTCTCTGCTAGAGCAGTGAGATGAGGAAGGTCAAATAGCACGGAAGTCTTTGACCTCCTACGTAGACATCTGGGGTCAAAAATATATCCTGAAGGGAAAGAGGAGGCTTAGAGCTGGAGGTCCACTCCCTCAGTTTTATAACCTCAAAAAGAGAGGTTATGTTTCCGTCTCCAGCTAGTGCTTTGCTGCACTTATAACCCTATTTATTCATTCAACAGACGTTTAAGGCCCATGCATACAATGATTCAAGCACCATGCTTGTTGCCGGAGATAAAGGATATTTCCTCCATTTTCCCAAACGGGTGAAATAGATTCCATCTCATGTAAGAGTTAAAATGTCCCCTTTATCAATATGCAGATGAAAAAAATGTCAGGACTTTTCATTTTCCATTCAACTGGGATCATCTTTAAAATGAAAGTGGCTTTTCATAGATCTTTTTAGACTAAAAATGTTTCATTTAGCCTCTAAACTGTTGAACATGTTTTATGTTTTAACATCATGTAGAACAGTGTTTGCAAACTGGTGGCATGGAAATGGGGCCAACTTCTGTGTTTACTTTGGCAAGGCCAGTGTTTTGAAAAAATCGAATGTGAATTCCTTTATGTGGTGCCTTCCCGTTTGCCAGTCTGCCCAACACCCATTTGTTCCACTCTTGATTGGTTCACATATTTACCTTACCTTGAAGGCATGTGAGTTTTCAACCTCTGCTGTAAATAGAAGGAATATTGGGGGTTATCAAATATATGTGAGATGTCCTTTGGTCCGAGTTCTCCCAAATAGCCCCCAAACTGAAGGTTTCACTTTCCTTATATTTTTCTTTTGCCACTAATCTCAGTTATTTTTTGTTGCCACTGTTTGGGATCATTGTAAAGGGATGGTAGGGGTGGGCTTTTCACCTAAAACCCTCTTTCCTGGGTGCACAGCCTTTCCTCACTTTATCTTTTCTGGTAGTGCAGTTGGTCCCAGAACAACTCAGGGGTTAGGGGAGCCAACCCTCTGCACAGTCGAAAATCTGCCTGTAATTTCTTGTCTGTCCTCCTTGTCAGCGGTTCCTCCGTATCCATGATTCAGCATCCTTAGATTCAACCATCTGCAAATCATGTATTACTGTAGTATTTACTATTGGAAAAAAATCATTGTATGAGTTGACCTGCACTTTTCAAACCCTTGTTGTTCAAGGCTCAGCTGAACTTCATTCCCTCTGTCCATTGCAATGGCTACACCCAACATGATCCCAACACACCAGGCACATTAAACCACATCACACAATTACTCCTTTTTTTTTTTTAATAAGTTTACAGATACCACTTAGGGTTAATGGTACTGGAGGAATATAATCCCCTTTCACTTTTATCTTTTTTTTTTTTTTAAATGTATTTTTTTTAAACGCATTGTTTACTTTGTTTTTATTTATTTATTTATTTATGGCTGTGTTGGGTCTTCGTTTCTGTGCGAGGGCTTTCTCCAGTTGCGGCAAGCGGGGGCCACTCTTCATCGCGGTGCGCGGGCCTCTCACTATCGCGGCCTCTCTTGTTGCGGAGCACAGGCTCCAGACGCGCAGGCTCAGAATTGTGGCTCACGGGCCTAGCTACTCCGCGGCATGTGGGATCTTCCCAGACCAGGGCTCGAACCCGTGTGCCCTGCATTGGCAGGCAGACTCTCAACCACCGCGCCACCAGGGAAGCCCCAATTACTCCTCTTTTAAGGGCCTTGGTTGCTTACGTAAAATTCAAGCTGAAGCTAGGTGACTTCTCAGATTCCTTTTTTGCAATTGGCTTAGTGTAGGCTTAGAGCAAAAAACAACCTTTTCCCATGTTCTTTCTCTGCCTTCCTCTTGTGGTCAGCAAGCACTTCCTTAGACTGGCTGAGAGGATACCTCTGGCTCCTGTCCCTGCCTCCCGCTTCTGCCCATTCCTAGTTCCTGGAGAAACAGTGGGTTATATTTTTGCTGAACTATTCAGGACTTCTTTCCACCACGGGCAAAAATGCTTCTCTCAGAGCTCACAGATCTGCCATCTTGTACAGTCTCCTGGATTCTGCAGAAGAGTTCTCTAGCCAATGTTCCTGTGAATTCTGGACACCCCCAGTTTCCCAGACTATCCTCCCAGCAAGGTAATTGCTTCCCAGTTTCTCTTTCTAGCTCTGAAATTTTCTCTCCTCTCCTGCCTTTCCTTTAATGCTTTCTAACAGGATAATTAGTCTGTCTTCTTTGGTCATGTGTTCTTTTGCTTCTTTTTCTTAAAACAAAACAAAACAAAACCAGAAACTATAACTTTATGAGCACTTACTACGTGGAGTTAGCCATGCTAAGTGCTTCATAGGCATTATGTAATCTTCACAGTAAACCCAGGAAGTAGGTACTTTGCCATTCCCATTTTACTGGTGACAATACTGAGGCACACAGTTTAAATGGGAACCTTCCCAAGGTCATGCCAACAGCAAGCACAGAGCTGAGAGGAGGATTTCAGCCCAGGCCGAATGTCGTCAGAGATCATACTCTTTAGAGAGACTCTATTCTTCCTTTTCAGTAAACTGTTTTTCTAAAAAAAAAACTTTCCAAACTCTTTATAACCTCATCCAACTCATGGCCCCTCCCACTCACAACATTTCCTTACGCCAAGGTCTGATCCAGAGCAAGACCTTAACTCTTTTGAATTCTACGAAGGCTGAGAGAGGTGAAGAAGCTGCAGAAGAAAAGTCTGCAGTAACAGGGGTTGGTTCATGAAATTGAAAGAAATAAACTGTCTCCATAACATCAAAATGCAAGATGAAGCAGCAAGCGCAGATGTAGAAGCTGCAGCAAGTTATCCAGAAGATCTAGCTAAGATTATTAATGAAGGTGGCTACACTAAACAACAAATTTTCAATGTAGGCAAAACAGCCTTCTATTGGAAGAAGATGCCATCTAGGAGTTTCATAGCTAGAGAGGAAGAAGTCAATGCCTTAGCTTCAAAGCTTCAAAGGACAGGCTGCCTCTTTTGTTAGGGACTAATGCAGCTGGTGACTTTAAGTTGAAGCCAATGCTTATTTACCATTCTGAAAATCCTAGGGTGCTTAAGAATTATGCTAAACCTGCTCTGCCTGTGCTCTATAAATGGAACAACAAAGTCTGGATGACAGCACATTTGATGACAACAGGTTTATTGAATATTTTAAGCCCACTGCTGAGATCTAGTGCTCAGAAAAAAAGATTCTTTTCAAAATATGACTGCTCAGTGATAATGTACCTGGGCACCGAAGAGCTCTGATGGAGATGTACAATGAGATTCATGGTTGTTTTTTTTTTTCCTGCCTACTAATACAGCATCCATTCTGCAGCCCATGGATCAAGGAATCACTTTGACTTTCAAGTCTTGTTATTTAAGAAATACATTTTGTAAGGCAATAGCTGTCATAGATAGTGATTCCTCTGATGGATCTGGGCAAAGTCAATTGAAAACCTTCTGCAAAGGACTCACCATTCTAGATGCCATTAAGAATATTTGTGATTCATGGGAAGAGGTCAAAATATCAACATAATAGGAGTTTGGAAGAAGTTGATTCCAACCCTCAGGGATGACTTTGAGGGGTTCAAGACTTCAGTGAAGAAAGTCACTGCAGATGTGGTGGGAATAGCAAGAGACTGGAATTAGATGTGGAGCCTGAAGATGTGACTGAATCGCTGCAATCTCAAGATAAAACTTTAATTGATAAGGAGTTGCTTCTTATGGATGGGCAAAGAAAGTGGTTTCTTGAGATGGAATCTACTCCTGGTGAAGATGATGTGGAGATTGTTGAAATGATGACAAAGGATTTAGGGTTTCGGATTTAGGATTTACCAACTTGTTTGATAAAGCAACCCCAGGGTTTGAGAGGATTGACTCCAATTCTGAAAGAAGTTCTACTGTGGTTAAAATGCTATCAAACAGCGTTGCGTGCTTCAGAGAAATCATTTGTAGATGGAAGAGTGAATCAATGTGGCAAACTTCACTGTTGTCTTATTTAAGAAATGGCCACTGTCACCCCGCCTTCAGCAGCCAGCACCCTGATCAGTCAGCAGCCATGAACACTGAGGCAAGACCCTCCACCAGCAAAAAGATCGAAGGCTCAGATGATGGTTAGCATTTTTTTAGTAATAAAATATTTTTAAATTAAAGTATGTTCATTGTTTTTTCAGACATAATGCTATTACACACTTAATAAGCTACAGTATAGTGTGAACATAACTTTCATATGCCCTGAGAAACCAGAAAACTCATATGACTTGCTTTATTGTGATATTTGCTTATTGTAGTGGTCTGGAACCAAATCCACAGTATCTCCAAGGTATCCATGTTTGTGGCAAGTCTGGAAGATAGTTAACTTTGTATTATCAGACATTTACTTGCTTTCTGCACTTGGTCATTTTAGTTTTGAAACTAGAACTATTGAAGGTGAGTTTTAGAGTTACAGTCGTAAGGGTTTTCAGGTAGAATGAATTCACTGATCCATGCTTTCATTTGTTCCTTCAACAAGTATTGAGCCCTATTTTATTCTCCCCAGTGAACAAAAGAGACAAAATTTCCTGATGTCTTGGTGTTTACATTCTGGTATGTTGTGGGTAAGGTGGGGAGAGAAGACAGACAATATGCAAATAGATAAGTAAATGATATATATGTTAGGAAAGGTTAAATGCTCTGCAGAAAAATAAAACAGGGATGGGGGATAGGTCATTCCAGGAAGGGTGTTGCAACTTTAAACAGGGGTGGCAGGCCCCTGTAAGGAGTTGGCATCAGTAAGAGCTAGGGACCCTTGGAGGGTTTTCCCTCCATTATGTTTCTTTCCTTCTTTTTAAGTAACATTTTTATTTTAAACTAGTTTTAGGTTTAAAAAAAGTTGCAAAGATAGCACAGGTAGTTCAACTTCTTACCCCAGTATAGGCCCCAGTATAAGCCCACAGCTTTTTATAACCCAGTTCTGAGGATTTCTTCAAGTACGCGGGCTCACCCACTTTGTTCCCTTGATGTTATCATCTTACATGACTGTGGTATATTTTTCAAAACTAAGAAACCAACATTGGTTTCCTCTTATTACGTTAACTCCAGACTTTAAAAAGTTTTTACCAGTTTTTCCATTAATGTCCTTTTTCTGTTCCAGAATCCAGTCAGGGCTACTACGTGGCATTTAGTTGTCATGTCTCCTGGTCTCCTCTAGTCTGGACAATTTCTCATGATTTCCTTGTTTTTCATGACCTTGACAGTCTTGAGGATTACTGATCAGGTATTTTGTAGAATATCTATCAGTCCAGATTTGTTTGATGTTTTCCTTATGATTAGAATGGAGTGATGGATTTTTGGAAAGAATACTATAGGAGTGATGGTCCCTTTTCATTCCATCATATCTGGGCCACATGATATCTACCTGATAAGGTGATATTAACCTGATCACTTGTTTCAAGTGGATCTGCCAGTTTTCTCCACTATAAAGTTAAGATTTTCCCCTTTCCAGTTTCTATTCTTTGGAAACCAGTCACTAAGCCAGCCCACATTCAACTGACTTACATTTTAGAAACCCTGTTCTGGCTGCTAGGGTGAGACTAGTTATAGAAGGACAAGGGCAAAAAGCTGTATTCCGGGTAGAGTTGATGCAGGCTGAAACTACTGTAGCCACATAGGTGGCGAAAAGAAATGCCTGGCTTCCATTTCAGAACTTCAGAACTGGGGAGCCCAGAGCCAATTCTGTGAGGATAAATATGACTGTAGCAATAGACCACCCTGAAATCACTTCATTCTTGCCCCTCAGGGCTGGGCTTGGGGTTTTATTTCCTTCTCTTTGCAAGTTACCTGAGGACAGTTTTAGCTATAGATGGAAGGAGTTTGGTTTACTCACCAAATTAGATATTCTGTATAAAGTGTAGGGATATAGAAGTTCTAAATACATGTTACTTTTTGTACTTGTTATGATTTTTCATTGCTGGTCAACAAATTAAGAGTCTATTATCTATTATCTAATAATAGATAAGAGTCTATTATCTATTATTAAGTAAATAATAATTGTTAGATGAAAACATAGCACAGTGCCTGGCTCTCATAAATACTTATTGAATTAGCCAGAAGAAATTAGGTAGCAAGTGATTGACAAAGGAATGGGTCCCACCCAGTGACCACAGCCAGGTCTCAAGAGCTCCTTTTCGATCTCTCTCATGACCATCGCTTGGAATTTCCCCTCTTCCTTCTCTTTCTCCTTCAGATAGTTGCTTTCCAGAACCATCCCTTCCCTTCACCTTCATCACACACCGGGTCAGCTTGCTCTGGAGTTAGTCTGTCAGACCACAGAAAGCAAAAGGCCCTAGAGAAGTTCCATCTCCAATAGCTTCACCCATCCAGTCTTATTTTCTTCTGAAATAAAATGAACACTACCTCTCTTGCTTTTCTGCTTTGAGTGTCCAACAATCTGCCTTTAGCACCCCTGGGGGGTGACAGAAGAGTTAGTCTTTTGATCCCAGCCAGCCTGCTTTTAGAAATCCCCGTAAAGTCATAAGGAACCATGTGCCTATACAGTTGGGTGAGAAGCTGAGACCGTATTCTCTTCTCCAGTTCTTCCGTGTACGGTGCTTGTCCTTGCGTTCTTGGTTATTCTGTAAGATTCAGGTCAAAGTTTTGCCTGGAAAATCCTTCCCTGACCACCCCTTCCTATTTAACTTTAGAGTAGGAACTTCGTGCTGGCTTGGGAACCCAACCACCTTCCAATGTAGGAAGACGTGTTTCAAGTCTCAAAACATTTATAAATTTGTTAACATACCCTAGAACACAACTAAGAACTGCTAAAAAAAGTTAAGCTATAAAACGTTAAAGAAATTATTATAAAATTAAAGATCATAAAAAAATATTAAGGATCATAAGGTTTTTAACTGGGTTTCCTGAGATCTGGATTTGGTTTCAGGTAGTTTATCTGGGATGTGACTCTGGGAAGTCAGAGTGAAGAGGAGGAGAGTAAGACAGGGATGGGGTAAAGCCCAGGTGTGGTGCCCTAAGGAAGTTGCTGGCTATAGGCAATGGGGTTGCCTTGCCTCTGCTGTGGGACCTCCTGAGAATTAACCAGAATGTCTATGCGCATTGTCTACTTGGAGGGACAGGATGCTGGAGCATTAACCCACTGGATTTTTTTCCACTTGATTGAGGGCTGCCCTGTGGCTGTTAACACCCTCACCCTTTTGGTTGTTTTCCTGTGGGAAGAGAGGTCTGCAGCCTGCATGGGAGAGGGCCTTGGGCCAGCAAGCAGGATGACTCGAGCAGAGCTAAAGGAGGGCGCTGTCCTGGCCAGGTGAGCCTGAGCCACAGGTAACTGGCCTCGGCAGCCACAGGTGAATTTCAGTCAGAGGTGTGGAGGGAGTGGGAGCTGGGGCATCAGAGCCATCTGCTAGAGTTACCTGATGGATTGAGGATACGAAACGGTAGACACTGCAGTGGCTTGAAATTCTGGTCTGGAGCTCTCCACAGTGTCAAATTAGGGGAACTAGTTCTGGGTGCTTATTGCTTATTTGTACAAGGCCCCAAATTTGATTGCATAACACTCTGTTACTCCAGGCAGATATTATTCTCTTGACTCTTTTTTTAAAAAATTGTGGTAAGACATGGATACCACAAAATTTGCCATTTTAACTATTGCCATGTGTACAGTTCAGTGGCATTAAACACATTCCCAGTGTTCTGTAACCACCATCTCCATCCATTTCTAGAACTTTTAAAAAATCTTCCCAAACTGAAACTCAGTACCCATTAAACAATGACTCCCCATGTTGACCTTCCCTCATTTCCTGGCAACCACCATTCTATTTTCTGCCTCTATGAATCTGGTTACTCTGGGAACACCATATAAGTGGGATCATATAACATTTTTCCTTGTATGACTGGCTTATTTCACTTAGCATAATGTCTTCAAGGTTCATTCATGTTGTAGCATATGTCTGATTTTTTTTCCTTTTTAAGGCTAAATAATATTCCATTGTATGTATATACTACATTTTGTTCAACCATCCATCTGTTGATTTACACCTGGGTTACTTCCACTTTTTGGCTATTGTGTATAATGCTGCTATGAACATAGGTATACAAAAATCTGTTTGGGTTCTGCTTTCAATTTTTGGGCATACACCCAGAAGTGGAATCACATGATAATTCTGTTAACAAAAAAATTAATGAATTGTCAATCCAAAGGCGAAATAGAGAATTTTATTGAAGCCAGTCTGAGGATTATAACCCAGGAGACAGTCTTCAGAAAACTCTGAGGACTGTTCCTTTTGTTAGAAGTTGAAGGCACAGTCTTACACATTTTGGAGAAAAAGGATTATACATCAAAATGACACACTGACATTTTTACATAAAGTTTACCAAAGATGCATAATCCAGATAAGCTTGTACTAAGCAAGCAACAGGTCACCATGGCCCCTTACAGGATTAGGAAAGGAAAAATTAATCTTCTAAGGAGTTACATTGCTGTCATCAGAAGAAGAAAAAAAAAGCCATGATCTTTATGGTCAACAGGCATTCCTGCCTTTGAGGAGGTCTGGTTAATGTATAATGCAGATGCACATCGCACATAAGGGAGGACCCAGTACAGGCAGGGAGTATGTTATGCTAAATTTTCTTGTCCTGCCTTAAAACATAAATTTTATTCCATCAATTCTATTTTTAATTTTGTAGGGAGCCACCATACTCTTTTCCATAGTGGCTACACCATTTTACATTCCTGCCAAGAGTGCACAAGGGTTCCAATTTCACCACATCCTCACTGACACTTGCTATTTCTAATGAGTTGATACCTCATCGTAGCTTTGATTTGCTTTTCCTTAAAGTCAGTGGTGTTGAGCATCTTTTCATATGCTTGTTGGCCATTTTTATATCTTCTTTGGAGAAATGTCTGTTCAAGTGTTTGTCCATTTTTTTATTAGGTTTTTAAAAACTGTTGAGTTGTAGGACCTCTTTATATATTCTGGATATTAACCCTACTGAGGTATATGATTTGCAAAAAATTTTTTTCTCATTCCTTAGTTTGTCTTTTTTCCTGACTCTTTTTGTTTGTTTGTTTTTAAGATATTGGGGCTGAGAGGGATTTAGTGACCTGTGAAGATCACACATATCTTTATTGGAGCCTTTATTGGACTTGAACATGTGTCTCTACTCTTTACCTAATCTCCTTTTTTCACTATCTCACCCCATTCTCTAACATTTGGTCACATCAACATAAACAGTAGTTTGTCCTGTGGCAATTGATCCTGTGAAGGCAAAGAAACAAGCAACAAAATTTTAACTGGTTCTTTGGATGACCCAGCCTCTTGCTGCCATCCCCTGTTAGTCCTCCTCTCCCACTATCCAGTGGGGATGCTTATAGAGATACAGAACGTACCTGGGTGCCTTTAGTTACATTAATTAGCTAATTAATTAATTAAATTTATTTTCACCATCATATCCTCCTTAAAATGTTCCTTTCTCTTCCTTAAAATGTTTTTAAGAATCAGAACATTTTCCAAAGGCTATTTATTGACTTTAACAACTGACAACTGGTGGGGTTTTCTACCACATTTTAAAGAAGAGACTAATTATATGGAGCAAGCTTCCATGCTCCCCAAATTAATCCCAAAGCACTGATGCTAATAGATTCAGGCCACCGCCGAGGATGGTGCTTGACACAAAGTAGGCCTCCAACAAATATTTGTCAAATAAATGTTGCGATGCTACAACGAAAGGAGAGGATTTGTAGGGAAAGCCAGTTCAATTGTTTGATTTAGCAGGAAAAAAGGAGCAGTATTTTCCACATTATAGCCTCTGTGGAAATTGATTTTATTCGTCTCATTCTTCATGTCTGAGGCTTTGGGATACAGCATCCTTGGGAGGAAGCAGGAATAAATCTCTTCAGAAGAACACAGCAAGTGCAAGCAGCCTTTCTGTCTGGATGTTGAAGAGAGCCAAGATTTGGGCCCTTTTGATCAAAGCAACTTGCTTCCTCACTGTATTATGGGAGGCTATGAAAAAGGGTTCTTCAAGAAACAATAAAACTATCTGGCTTTCAACATAATTTCATTTCAACAATGACGCTTGAGTAAATCACTGAACTTTCCTGGGCCTCAGCTTCCTCTCATCAAACAACAATAGAGTCGAACCAGAAGAGCTATTCTCCTTGGGCTCTAAAATGCTATATTTCTATTTTAGTATTCCATTTGAAAGAAAATCTGGAAAAATAAATTGAGCAGGTCCAAGAGTTATATGTAAATACTCTATTTTAAATCAGGTCCTCACAGTCGTTAAAGTTTATGGAAAACTTAAACAGAATTTCCCCCTCTTTCTGGTTTTTATTTCAGTTGTTATCTCTAACTTGTAATTTCAGTTTATAACCTCAATTACACATTCAATATGATATATATCTCATACATATGATTAGATTCTAATGTGAGAGTATCATAAGAAGAGTATTTCTAGTCAACTGAATGTTTGATTTCTCTTGGTTAATGTGGTCCTGTTGTCTGGCTGCCTACCAATCTTTGAATACCCTTCCTATGTTTAGGGGGATTTTCCCATTTTAGGAGTCTTGCCTTCCCAAGGTAGAATTCCCAAAATTCACTTTCCCAGCTTTCCTGACAGCTAGGATGTAGCAGACCTGTGACTGAGGCCCCTCCTAATCACATACACCAACTTGAGGGTCTGAGTGAGACGCAGTGGGTACGACGAAGCAGGCATCAAGTGGACCCCTATTCTGGAATGGGCGTGGCCACGGCAGCAGTGATGGACGGGGTGGTCTTTGTATCTGGTGTCAGCAGTGGCGTCACCACGGACTAGTCTGAATGTCGTTTAATCGGATCAGGCTGACTCTGGCCCTCCTGGAGGTTCTTTGAACTTCTGCATAATCTTTAATAAACCCTTTCCTGCTTAAACTTGGTAGAGTGGGTTCTGTTGCTGGCAAACAAGAACATTGACTGACAGAACTTATTTTCAAAGTAATCTCTTATGTGTCCAGGACCTAAGTATTTACTTTCCAAGACAAAAAATAATCTTCAAGTTATCTGTTCTTAAACTCAACTTTTGTTGGTCCATAAAATAATGTGACTGATGCTTTAGTAGCAGTTATTTATTCATTCAGCAAATCTTGTGCTCAGGGCTGAAAAGGATACGGTGATTAGTAAGTCACAAGCCCTGTCTCTGAAAGCTCGCATCTGTTTCAAAGCTGAGCATCTGTTGCTGGATGACTTAATAATTATAATAATGTTTAACATGAATGGGTACTTACCCTGCTCCAGGCACATGTGTTAACTCATTGAATTGTCCCAACAACTCTAAGAGTAGGTATAGTCCTTATTCCTACAGATGAGGAAAACAAGGAGCTTCCCCATGCTAAGCCATTTGTTCAAGGCCACATAGCTAGTAAGCAGCAGAGCTGTGATTCAGACTCAGGTGATCTGGCCCCAGAACGCACATTCTTAACACCACTCCATGGCAGTAAGTTTGCACCGCTCTGAGTTTCAATTTAGATAACATCATGTTTGAAACTGCTTCCCTCTCGTTATAAAATTGAGAATCAGCAGTCACAATTGGATAAGGAAAGAGTAAAGACTCCTCCCCCTGGCCTTTTTTTTTTTTTTTAAAGGTAAAACTGAGCCCCCAAATGGACCATAACATTTCCCTCAGTTTCCTTGGGCACAGCTGAGAGAAACCAGAACTTTCAAAACGACAATTTAAATCCTACACCTCTCTTTCCTTGCTCTGACCTCTTTGTGGCTTATTCTCAACACAACAGCCAAAGTAATCCTGTCCTCTCTTGGTTCAAAACCCTCCAGTGTCCTCTCATATGAATCAGAGTAAAAGCCAAAATCCTCGTTAAGACTGCCAAGTCCTGACATAATGTGACTTCCCTACTTTCCAGATCTCAGCTCCTGTCACTCTCTCCTCTCTCACTGTGTCCCCAGCAGCCCTGACGCCTTGGCTGTTCCTCAAAAACGTGGGGCAAGCTGGCTGCCTCGGGCTTTGACCTTTCTGGACTTCTCTTCTCCAAGCTATCCATGCGTTATTGTCCTTACCTCCTCCAAGTTTTTTCTTGAAAATAACCTTTTTAGTAGGGGCCCTCTCTATCTAATATTTCAACCTCACCTCACTGATGCAGGCTCTAGGATGACCAACTTTGGCCCGGGAGAGAGGGGTTTCCCAGGACACAGGACTTTCAGTGCTAAAACTGGGTTTGTCCCGGACCAACCAATCCATTTAATCACCCTGTGTAGTCCCAGAACAGTGCCTGGCTCATAACAGCCTTAATAAATATTTCTGGAAGAGAATGAATGAATGAACGAACAAGTAGGTAAGAGAAATAAGCTTTTAGAGGGGAGTGTAGGCGGGTGTTTATTGCCCCTGAAATCAGAACATATAGGTATATCTGTTCATCATAGCAACTTGTAAGGCTTCTTCAGCATGGAATGAAGCCCAACTTTCATGAATAGGGAACCAATATTTCTTCATCTCCTAATCAGAAAAGTATGATTTATCATTTTGCTGCTGCTAAAAGTAGTTTGGAATAGTGTGTCCCACACTCATCTTCTCAAGAAACAGTTAGAATGGCCATGTTGGCTTTACGTTTTCTTAGACTTCAAAGTGTTTTCCATATTTTAAATGGCAATGATGCATTTTTAAAGGTGTGCTTTTTTTCCATTGCTAATGACCCTGAGTGCCAACTCCCTCCTCTACCTTAACGCTTCCTCCATCTACTCCAGCCAGGACCTTCCTGGGGTTGCCCCCGAGCCATTCTGCTTGCATAGCATGCCCTTCCGATTCCTGATGCCCCCTATTTTCTCACACCAGTCTCCCCAACTTCAGCTTTTTCAAACGAACACAATCTGATGCCGGTCTGTCATATGTCAGGTACTTGTTCTTCAAAATATTTTTGGCAAGAGAATTCAACAAGGCAGCATAAGTCAGTGGCTTATTTGTCTTTGCATCCCTTGACCCTAGCTTGGTTTGTACATTCATTCACCCACTCATTCATTCATTCAACCAACACATCTTTTTTGAGTTCTGTAATGTGCCAGGTAATGGGAATACATCAATTAACAAAACATTTTCTCTGACCCCTCTAGTAGGGGACAGGCAAACAAACAGGAATGATCAAGGGAGTAGTAAAACTACATTGTACTTATTCATGATAAATGTAGGGTACTTTGGAAGCACATGGGAGGGGTGCCGTAACTAACAGAGGTCAAGCACTAGGAAGATGTTATTTGAATAACAAATGGACGAGTGAGTGGCTGAGTGAATAAATGAATGAATGAGTGAATATAATTGGTGTGAGAGCACAGAATCTTCACGGTATGTAGTCACCATCAAATGGAAAGCTGTTTCTCCAGTTTCACTATTTTGAAGAGGCCAGCTCATATGAATCCCTATGATGAAAAATATAACTTTTACTTCCCCCCTTTCTCCTCTTCTCCTTTCTCTTCTGACCAAATAGCAGGAATGAAATGAAATGTGACTGCCAGAGTGCCAGCAGTGCCATAGTCAGCATGCCCCATCTACTTTGCTCAAAACTCTAATAAAATAACTCTGATGTCAGGCAAAATTGCACCCTTCTGACACTCTTCAGCATTTTCATTATTGATTAGACAAAATATCTGCTTGACTTCAAGGCAGCTGGCTGTACAGCCAAAATGGGTTGCTTAACTTTGCTTACAATTTTGCTTAAGGGTATCAAATCGTGGCTGTGTTCATTGTGAAGCAGGAATTGTTTTTCCAACTGAACTTCGCCTCTTAGTTTCAGCACATCTCTTCGATCCCTTGTGATGGTTTCCATGCCAGCAATTCGCCGGTCTGCATTGCTGTTTCTACACACAGCACTGCAGGGTTTATCAGAGGGCCATCTACTCTTCCTGGTAACTCCCTAGTACAGTAAACATCTGCTATGGAACTGGAAAGAGCTAGTTCAAACCAATTTTTCTTAGTTTCACTGATCATTTTTGACTTTTTACAATGACCTTTTCTTAATTTCTCTATACCAAATCAGAACCTATAGGAATTTTGCTTTTTAAGAAAACCCTCATTTTTATGTTAAAATAGTTAAAGTGAATTATAAATAGTAATTTACCATTTTAGTATGCATTAAAAATTCTTATTTATCTCTAAAAAGTAAGGACAAAATTAATTCTGATTCCTTAATACCAAGTCCATATTAAATTTTTCATTATTTGTACCCAAGAGGCCTTTTATAGTAGGCTTGTCAAAACTAGGATCCAATACGAGACCATGAGTTGCATTGGTTTGTTTTATACACGTGTATTATACACTCCCAATACACGGATCTGTGGAATGGACCAGGCCAGCTATCCTATAGCATATATGATTCACCTGATTGTTTCCTTGTGGAATTATTTACCTTGTTCCTAGATCACCTGTATTTCCTCTAAATTGGAAGTGAAATCCAAAGGCTTGATTAGATTCCACTCAGGCACCTTTGGCTGGTACATCATTGCTGATATAGTGTTTCTCATTCTGTATCACAACAGGAAATTCATGATATCTGATTTTCCCTCTTGCAATCAGAAATCTTGATATAAATTTTAAAATTATAAAAATTAAAAATTTTTTATTTCATTGAAAAAGTAATAACTACCCATATTAACACATTTAGACACTAAGAAAGGTATCAGAGAAAATGAAGTCTTCCTTCTACACCATACTTTCAATCACTAGTCTTCCTTTCATAAGAGGGAAGCATTCCTCCCAGAAATATTCTATACATGTATGATGGGAGCATACTTTCATTTAGAACTTATCTGGGAAGTCCTTCCTCTTCAGTACATGTTGAGCTCAGGTATTCTGTTTCTGTTTTAATTTAAAAAAATTTTTTTAAATTTTTTAAATTGAAATATAGTTGATTTACAATGTTGTATTAGTTTCAGGTGTACATCAAAGTGATTCAGTTATACATATATATATATATTTTTTCAGATTCTTTTCCATTATAGGTTATTACAAGATATTGAATATAGTTCCCTGTGCCAAACACTAGGTCCTTGTTCTTTATCTATTTTATATATTGTAGTGTGTTAATATCTACTGTTAATCCCAAACTTCTAATTTTCCCTCCCCCACTTCCCCTTTGGTAACCATAAGTTTGTTTTCTATATCTGTGAGTCTATTTCTGCTTTGTAAGTAAGTCCATTTGTATCATTTGTTTTTTAGATTCCACATGTAAGCAATAGCATATGATATCATAGCATGTATTCCTTTTAATGGCTCCATGGTTTATCATCCTGTACACATTCCATAAATCACTTAACTAGTATTTCACTGATGGATATTTTGGCAGTTTCCAGACTTGTGCTTTTGCACAAATATGAAAATAATTGTACACACACATTCCTAGAAATGACATTGCTCATCCAAGGGTGTGTGAATTCTAAATTTGGATAGATATGGCCAAATTGCTTTCCAAATAGCTTGTACAATTTACACTTCTCCAAAAAGCATATGTACGATAGTGACTTTTCCTTTACACTCTCAACAACACAAGATATTATCATTTTTGTTGTTGTTGTTAATGATAGGTGAAAAAAGGTATCTTCTTGTTTTCACATGCATTTACCTAATTTTGAATGTGTTACATATCTTTTCCTATATTTAATAGGTTAAGGAAATCTATTTTCTGATTTATAGGTTAAGGAAAATCTCCCTTGGTATATCAAACGTATGTAAATATTTGTGGCAGGATACTAGCATTCAGATTGCTTTAATCTGTAAATTATTATTATGCATAATAATTTACAGATTAAAAAGAAAGAATAAATTATTATTCTTTCCGCCTCTTTTTCCTGCACTGGAAAGATAAAGAGCAAATATTTTCCCTACCTCCAATAAGGGTGCCTTTAGGAAAGTGGACCTCATTTCTCCATTACTTTTGGTCTAATATCCTGTTATATCAACAGAGCAAGAGGGAAAGAGGTTTTTCAGAAAACTTAAAAGGTTTTGGGCATTGGGGGAAATGGGGAAGAGACAGTATGAGCTGCATGTGGGCCACAGGAGCTGAGAATTGATCCCCAGATGTTTCCGAAGAAGGGAGAGGACCTGCTGCCTGGGAAGGAAAAAGTCAAGTTGGGCCTGTGGTTCCTTAAGTGCCACATTAAGGAATAATGTATCAGTGCTCAGAAGCTGCCTGAACTCCCTGTCAGTGCCTGCAGACTCACTACCCAGCACCTCACATCATCTCTACCAGGTGCCCTGTGCTTCCTGGTGCACCTGACTCACAGCATCATATCCCACAGTGAAAGAGTGATGGTCAAGCAAGGGTGATGATGTTAGTACTGACCCCAAGGCTTTGCTTGGTCCCTAGCTGGGTACATCTCCCTCTCAAAACACCGGTAAGCCCAAGAAAACAGGGTGGAGTTCTGAAGGCCAATCACATAGGAGCGCCCTCCTCACAACATCTACATAGGTGGGAGGATGGTTGAACTAAGACAGCTCAAGACCCCCTTACTGGAATAGTGGTTACTAACCCTCGTTACACATTATTGCCATTTGACTTTACCTTTGTTTAGAGTATTTTGGGTTTTGTGCACACATTTAAATTTTTCATATGGTGAAATTTATGCTTTTTTTTTCTTTTATGGCTTTTCTCTTATGGACTTATGTTTAAAACTTTGATCAACCTTGAACTTGTTCTGAGAGATCCAACTTTTTCTTCCTAGGTGATTGACCAAATGTCCAACATTATTAAACAATCTAGCTTTCCTCACTGACCTGAAATACCTCCTTTATCAATCCAGCTTTCCCTTACTGACCTGAAATAATACCCCCTTTATCATACATTAACATTTATATATATACATATATGTTCCACTGAACTTTTTTTTTTTTAATTATTATTTATTTATTTATTTATTTGGCTGTGTTGGGTCTTCGTTTCTGTGCGAGGGCTTTCTCTAGCTGCGGCAAGCGGGGGCCACTCTTCATCGCGGTGCGCAGGCCTCTCACTATCGCGACCTCTCTTGTTGCGGAGCACAGGCTCCAGACGCGCAGGCTCAGTAGTTGTGGCTCACGGGCCTAGTTGCTCCGCGGCATGTGGGATCTTCCCAGACCAGGGCTCGAACCCGTGTCCCCTGCATTGGCAGGCAGATTCTCAACCACTGCGCTACCAGGGAAGCCCCTGAACTTTTTTTTAATACAAGTATCCAGTGGCTTTAATTACTATGTTATATATAGTGGTTATCTGGCAAGGCCACACCTTCCTCACTATCTCTCTTTATCTAATTTTCTCATAACCCCTAGAATATACCCCCCACCCCCATGTGCACTTGAGGGTTTGCATGTCTATTTTCCCTCAATACTCATGATTTTTTCCCCTTGGGATTATATTACATTTATTAATCAATTTAGAGCAACTTTGTATCTTAAAATATTGTCTTTCTCTTTATGAGTATGTGTGTAGATTTATTCATCTTATTTTGCATCCTCAACTTTCCTTCAACAGCTCTTACACATTTTTTGTAATATTATTCCTAGATATTTAATCATTTTGCTGAAAAAATGAAATAGATCTTTATTTCCACTATACTTTCAAAATCGTTGTCAAGTGTATATAGAGAAGCAATGACTTTTGTATATAAAATTTTTAACCAGTCACTTTACTGAATTCTCCTGTTGTTTGTAAGAGCTTTCCAGATGATCTTCTTGAGATTTCTAGCTATATAACCATTTCATCTACATAAAATATAATTTTCACTTTTCCATTATTTTTAATTATCTAAATGTATTTTCTAGTCTTGTCAGACCAAGGCGATAACAGTGGAGGACTGAGCATAATTTTCTGACTTTATTTTGGGGCATAATTATTAAATTGGAGTTAGAACCACATGGTTTGAAATACTTTTCCCCAATATGTTTTTATTATTATCTATAATAAAATGTGAACCAATTACTATATAAATTTTCTTTCAATCTAGGAAATCTATTTTTTAAGGACTTTATTTGTTACCTGTTTGTCTCTTGGAAGTTTTATCAACTTCCATCTCATCAACATTCTATTCTGAGCATTGCACTTACTAACCCAAAATGAAACCTGTGTGTTTCATAAATCTAGGTTGGCTTTTGTCATATATATATATATATATGATAGAGAGGAGAGAGAGAGAGAGAGAGAGAGAAGCAAGAGCCTGGAACATAATATGTAATAAATGCTTGTTGTTATTACTATTCCAAAGAATGTCCGTAAAATTTAAAGTATTCAAACACTTTTATAAACGGTAAATTATTTTTAATTTTATTGTTACAAATTGATACATTGTTTTGAAAAATAGAGAGAAATTGGCATGTAGCAAATAGCTCAAACATAAGTCAAGAAAATATTAGACCAAGATAGATTTGAACTCTGACTTTTAAAAAGGTCTTCCAAAACTGTTTATCTATTTTTATTTGTTTTAAACAATCAACAATAAGTATCTCATTGAGCATCTATTAGTATGCCTGGCACAATGATAAATACTTTAAGGAAAAATATAAGAAGCATATCACATTGTCCTTGTCCTTAGTAGTTTATAATCTAGCTATTTGTGATTATATAGACACATTTTAAAAATTCTGGGACCTAACACCTTTAAGTAAAATCATCTCTGAAAGTAATCACTTTGGAAGGTTATATGATGACTTCAAAAAATCCTAAAACATTTTTTGCATCTTTTCCTTTGGGATTGCCTTTGGAGTCATTATACAAATCATTTAAGAAAGGCAGACTCATTACTTTCATTTTAGTTTAGAATGCTGCTCTATCCTCCTTCTGTACCTAGTTTAGTCTCCGGAATTAATCACTGGGTTTGTTGCTCACAGACTTGGTTATTTTAACATCTCAAATTCACCCTAAAAGACAAGTTTCACTATTCTTGATTCCCTTCAAAAGCATGTCCTGCAGCATTACTGGACAGTAAGTGCCTGGAGGACGAGAAGCCTTTCTCACCAGCTTTGCATTTCCCCCAGCATCCTGCTCGGAGCTTAAGCACAGCAGGAATGCAATACGCATCCTATGTTGAATTGACAGTACATTAGCTGTTCAGCAGCTGGAGACATCAGGGTGGCCTGAGGATAGACGCGAGGAAGGGTTCCAGATGGGGCTTGAGGGGGATTTCCTTCCATTCTGCTATTTCAGTGTTTTCTTTCATTACTCCTTAGGCGTCTGGCTTTGACAATGAAGGACAGAAAGGTCTGCCTGAAGCCGGCAGCAGGTTCTCCCAATACTCCCTTCTAGCCCTGTGTTTTAAAAAATAAATAGTTAATCAATTAAAAGATTCATGTCTATTTTATAAGTCCAATACTTTATATATATATATATTGGCTAAATACTCATAAGTTTGGTGGATGATCAGGCTAAAGTAGAATTTCAGTTTCAATATACAGACGGAAAAACCATGCCCATATCCATTAATTCCAGGAGTCTTTCTGCATTTCTATCCTCAATAACAATCACTGGGTTTCATACCACCTTTCAGAAAAAAACAACGTGTTTGAATTTTACATGTTTTTGTGAATTATATTCATTCGGAAATTTCTAGCAGGGTCCTTCTGGCTCTACTCAATATTTTAACATAATGACAAGTATATGAAACCAGTTTTAAACGTAATGAGACAAAGTATAATTCTTCAAAAAGTAACCAAAAACAGAATACAAATTAATTTGTCAGTATTTGTGCCTTGTTTTTAGACAAAGAAAGAACACAAAGGTTCCTGGTCACAGACCTTTGCGTTAAATGTATTTTTATAGTTTTTTCCATTTTACCTATGAAACAATGAATAAACCAATATTTTTGGATGATGAAAATGTCAGAAATCTGGGGTGTCTACAGGTTTCTGGGTAATCACAAATTTTTTGTGAACATCAGTATGTTTGGGAGTTTAGGGTACAAGGAATGTCTGGCTTTATTCTATAGAATAATGTTTTATTTGAAATTGCTAATGAATTTTAAGGATCCCTAGACAGTGTTTATTAAAATAAGCCATTTCTCACTTATCTGAACTATTTTAATCATCATCAAAGTATGCTTTCCTCACCTTTTAATTATATTTCTTTTTTTTAAGTAATTTTATTTAATTAGTTAACTTATTTTTTGGCTGCGTTGGGTCTTCCTTGCGTGTGGGCTTCCTCTAGTTGCGGTGAGCAGGGACTACACTTCTTTGCAGTGCGCAGGCTTCTCATTGCGGTGGCTTCTCTTGTTGTGCAGCACAGGCTCTAGGTGCGCAGGCACAGTAGTTGCAGCACACGGGCCCTAGAGCGCGTGGGCTCAGTAGTTGTGGTGCACGGGCTTAGTTGCTCTGCGGCATGTGGGATCTTCCCGGACCAGGGATCGAACCTGTGTCCCCTGCATTGGCAGGCTGATTCTTAACCACCATGCCACCAGGGAAGTCCCTATATTTCTATTTAGTACTTTGTTTTCTAAGCATGAGACCTATAAAAAAAAAATCTTCCTGGATAAATATCCATACCTCCCAGAAGAAATGTTTGCCTAAATGATTTCTTGCCTACTTCTACAATCTAAATTAATTTACGTTAGGAACGTTGTCCTAAATTTTAAAAAATGAAGACTGTTCTAAATTCTACTGAAATGGATAAAGAAGTACAAAATGGATTAAAGACATAACAGCTCTGATTAGAGAAGAGCAGAAATTGTGGTTAGTTTCTAAAAGATGGAAAAGATTGACAGGTGAGAGAGAGAGACAGAGAGAGAGAGAATGATTCAAAACAGAACAGTAATTCAAGGAGCCCCTAGAAAAAATATCTTCAATAATAAAGTGATTGATTGTAACAAACAGTATAATTTAGATATTGGAAGACCTTAGAGAAGGTGAAGGTCTATTATTCTTCTTTCAACAATAAAAAAGAAAGTTAATTAGAAATTCCTATAAAACCAAACATTGTACAAAGAAAGTCCAACTATGAAGTAAATTAAAGTATGGCCTGAATTTGGACTATGAATGAAATCTAAGAGGAGAGAATCAATTTGACCTTGATGCTTGGAACGTTCTCTCACAAGGGGCTCAGGTTTTGTAAAATAGGTTTATTTCTCTTTCTCTTGGTTCTGCAGTGAATAATGTTTAGAAAATAGTGATCAGGGTACCAGGATATTAGATCGGAAATTTTATTGGTGGCACAAGATATGATAGATATCAGGTATTAAAGCAAGACAGACACTCTGCAGAAGTTTCAAAGTAGGTGGCTAAGAGCCAGTCAGATGACTCACTTGACTCTACACTGGAAAATCTAGATCACAGAGACCAATGGGTCAGCTACTTTGTGAATGAAGAGAGTGTGGTTAAATTGGGATCAGACCACACTCTCAGTTTGTCTCCTTAAAGGAAGGATGAAAAGTCTTCTAGCCAGTTTTGAGCCTATTAGGAGAGAGGGAGCCAGCCTGGGCATATTTAAAATCAGGCTCAAGAGAAACACCAGGAAGGAAAATGAGACTCCCCAAAATAGTGTGTATCTATAGTGACCTGCTGAGAAAGTTCGGATCTGAGGGCGAAGCAGAGAAAATTTTTCAGAGAAAAATGCAATGCCTGTGGCATGAGAAATATATACAAAAGTTCCCAGTGGCAGCCTCTGAAGAACTATAAATACACTCATGAGGATGTGCCAGGCCCAGAGAATGTGGTCTTCCTAATAGGGTGTCAATTAAGCAATACAAGTTTACTCCCTTTTCCATCCGCTCTCCTCTCTCTTTGAATCTGAAGAGGTCAGAAACCATGATTAGCAATATGGGAAGGGAGGGTTGGAAGCATAAGACAGAGAAAGAGAAAGATCAGACTGGCCTTCCCCGGTTTCCTGCATATTGAAATCTCCTGCTGGAAAAAAGTTTGAAACATGTTCCAAGTCTTGATTTCACATGGAATTGAACACTTAATTACTGAATTGTCACTGTGTTTGCTTATACTGTGTTTGGTTATAAACCTTGATGATGTAAAAGTAATTGTATACCTTAGGGCTTCCCTGGTGGCGCGGTGGTTGGGAGTCTGCCTGCCAATGCAGGGGACACGGGTTCGAGCCCTGGTCTGGGAGGATCCCACATGCCGCGGAGCGGCTGGGCCCGTGAGCCACAATTGCTGGGCCTGTGCGTCTGGAGCTTGTGCTCCTCAACGGGAGAGGCTGCGATAGTGAGAGGCCCGTGCACCGCGATGAGGAGTGGCCCCCGCTTGCCGCGGCTGGAGAGGGCCCTCGCACAGAAACGAAGACCCAACACAGCCATAAATAAATAAAAATTAAAAAAAAAAAAAAGTAATTGTATACCTTAAAGAAACCAAGAGGTAGATGAGGGAGAAAAAGTAGAGGGAAGTGGAGGAAGGCAATTCTTATTTTACAGAGAGTGGAATCAAGAGATACCACTCTCTTTTTTAATTGATGGATTAAAAAACAAGTAGTTAAATATGAAATTCAAACTTGTAAAGATCGCCAACAGAACAAGCAAAAATGTAATAAGTCAAATTTGTGAAAAGGAGATCAGGGCAAGGGGGAAGATTATGTGATTTAAATCCCTCAGCTTTCATAAAGGGTAATTACCACTTAAAATTGATAAAACATGAAATAGAGAAATAAGACTTCAAAACATAAATGGCAAACAGGTTACCCCTGGAATGGGATAGGTGTCAGAAATGGGCGGCTTTTACCTTTCATTTTGTATATTTCTATACTTTTGAATTTGTATTACCATGTGCATGCATAATGCTAACAATAAATAAAATGAGATTAGAGGAAAATAGTAAGTTAATTAAAAAATTCCCACCTGGCTCTAATCCAGGGTTTGGTGTGCGTGTTGAGACCACTTCCCCAGCTGCCATGTTTGTCAGAAGACAGAGGCAAAAATCCCCTTTCCGGGGCCAGCTCCTCTGCAATTGCCCTGATGTGGTAGGGCTCAAATCCACAGCACCCGCCTATGTACCTGATCCCCAGGTTGTAGGCCTCTCTGGCATATTTTTGAATATCCCATCTGGTTGCAACTCTGGGCTCCAGTGCTGTAATACAATAGTTATGACACTTCTGTTACCATCTCTATTTTCAAACAATCGATGCTCAAGGGGTATTTTCTTTTTTCAATGAAGAAACTATAAATTTTAGAGTATGAATTCCTCAGATAGCTAATTTTTGGTTAACACTGAATGTCTTTGTCTTATACAGTCTTGTTTTGTAAGTCTGTACTGTAGTTGTTCATGATAGCCATTTCCGTTTTGTCACAACAAGAAACCACAAGGTCTCTAATATATGCCTGAGCTTACCGAAGGGATATTCGGGGAGATCCACAAACCCTCCTTTGCCACAGTCGGGCATGTGGAACCCCAGGGGCTGCACCATCAAGTGTGCTTTCAGTCCTGCAGCCCATAGGCCTTCCTTCATGAGTCTCATTGTCTTCAGGCTGGTCCAGGGCCCAAATCGGCAGTTCACACCAACGATTGAAGCCCCTATGCAAAGAAATACATTTATTTACTTGTTTCACAATTTATTTACTTGTTTATTTTTTAAAATTGAAGTATAGTTGATTGACAATGTTGTGTTAGTTTCAGATGTACAGTCAAGTGATTCAGTTATACATATATACTTTTTCAGATTCTTTTTCATTATAGGTTATTACAAGATATTGAATATAGTTCCCTATGCTATACAGTAGGTCCTTGTTGTTTATCTATTTTATATATAGGAGTGTGTATCTGTTAATCCCAAACTCCTAATTTTTCCCTCCCCCCCTCCTCCCTGTTTCCCTTTGGGAACCATAAGTTTGTTTTCTGTGTCTGTGAGTCTATTTCTGTTTGGTAAATAAGTTCATTTGTATCATTTTATTAGATTCCACATATAAGTGATATGATATTTGTCTTTCTCTGTCTGACTTCATTTCTATACACTAACAACAAAACATCAGAAAAAGAAATTAAGGAAACAATCACATTTACCATTGCATCTAAAAGAATAAAATACCTAGGAATAAACCCACCTAAGGAGGCAAAAGACCTATAAGACACTGATGAAAGAAATTGAAGACAACATAAACAGATGGAAAGATATACAGTGTTCTTGGATTGGAAGAATCAATATTTTTAAATGACAATACTACCCAAGGCAATCTATAGATTCAGTGCAATCCCTACCAAATTACCAATGGCATTTTTCAGAGAACTAGAACAAATAATTTTAAAATTTGTATGGAAACACAAAAGACCCTGAATAGCCAAAATAATCTTGAGAAAGAGGAACAGAGCTGGAGGAATCATGCTCCCTGACTTCAGACTATACCACAAAGCTACAGTCATCAAAACAGTATGGTACTGGCACAAAAACTGACACAAAGATCTTTATTTTCTTTTTTAATAGTTGGAAGGTGTCTTAGAAATTAGCTGTCCCCCTCTACCTCCTAAGTTTTACAGATAAAGAGATGGATTCCAATTAATGTTTTTATTTCCGAACTGCTCTCCCAATGTTAAGAAACATTTCATAAACAATAACTGAACTGCTTATCACATCATGGGTCCACATTACCTGCCTTCACCAGCTTCACAGCACATTCTCCAGGTGTTACACCATGCATGTCTCCCTCTGGGCCTATGCACATGGTGGCTGCCACGGGTTTTCTGGCTTCTTTTAAGACTTCCACAGCCCACACAGCTTCTTCAGCATGTTCAAAATACTAAGAGAAATTTCATGTTCTTCTATTTGTCCAAATATAAAGCAGATTTTGAGTGGTAGACCGCAAATATTGCAAAAACAGTTATAAAAATTACCAAATATATGTGATAAAATGTGCTAAGAAATGTGTCTCTATCAGACTGACTAAAGAATACTTTTATGAGTAAATATTTTAATTCCTTTAACAATAACATATAGGTTTTCATTCAGATATCATACTAAAAAAAGGTTTTAAAGTAACTGAGTATTTAAAATCATACTTTTGAAGGAACAAAAGTTTTGCTAATAAATTTTGGACTCATTTTTTATGGAACTTGGGTGATCTCTGCAGAATAATTGTTTATCATGCTTTACAATTCAAAATACTTTTATATTCACTTCTAGTTAGATATTCTAAAGTGCTCCTAAAGTAAGAAGGGAAATATGATTATTTCCCTAGATGAGAACATCGAGTCACAGAGAAGGGAGGGGTAGCTACTGAGTGTCTTTGCCAATGATAGACAGGACACCTTGTCTGGTAAACCCAGGCCATTTGCAGGGGTGCTTCCCAGGAAACCCCATAAGTGCCACAATTGAACAGCTGAACTTAATTTAAGTAAGTGGAGAAAAGCTAGCAGAAATCTCCCTGTTTCTTCCTTTTTGACTTATATTCTGCAGAAGCAGTGTGTGAGGAATGGCAGAGAAAGTCAAGAGAGGTTCTTAAAAAACAAACTTGTGTTCTCATCCATCTGGAGAACATATAGGGCAGAGTTTGTGTTCATTTCTGTAGATGATTTTTTTCCAGGTGGGTTAGCCAGGCTTGGGTAGCCCTAAGCCTTGGGAAGGTTGACGTAGCAAGGTTTTCAGTAAGTTCGATAGGGCGATTGGGGAACTAGCAGTTGGGAGGCTATTGTCCTTGTTGGGGGTGAAGAGCTGGGTTGAGGCCTTGACTCTAGATGGTAGCAATCATGATGGGAAATAGGGAGATGGGAGAAAGAGGATATTCCGGGCCTTCATATCCAGTCAGTGACAATGCTTATTGATTCTAACTTCAAAATATCGCTCAGGGGCTTCCCAGGTGGCGCAGTGGTTGAGAATCCGCCTGCCAATGCGGGGGACACGGGTTCGATTCCTGGTCCGGGAAGATCCCACATGCCGCGGAGCAGCTAAGCCCGTGAGCCACAACTACTGAGCCTGCGTGCCGCAACTACTGAAGCCCGTGCTCCACAATGAGAGAAGCCACCGCAACGAGAAGCCCGCGCACTGCAACGAAGAGTAGCCCCCACTCGCGGCAACTAGAGAAAGCCCGCATGCAGCAACGAAGACACAACACAGCCAAAAATAAATAAATAAAATAAATTAAAAAATAATATCGCTCAGATGTTATAGCTTTAGTGAAAGCAGAGAGATGGGAGTGAGCAAGGCAGGGATGGAGGAGGGCAAGGAAACTACTACTTGGCACTGAGTGTTAATGGTGAGGCCTGAGCAGCCGCCTACCCTCTAGGCTTTACTCCCCGACAGCCTCTATCCCCCCCTCCACAGCTCCTTCCAGCCCTGCCCCTTTAATGCTAGGCTTACCTCTGCAATCAGGAAGTCCACATTTTTCCTGGCAAAAACCTCTAGCTGTAGTCGAAAAAGTTTTTTAATTCTAGCTTCATCCTTGTGGTGTTTGTACAACGATGTCTGGCAGATCCCCCCTGCTACCAAAGCATCACCTTTGTTGGCTACTTCTCTGGCAAGGTCACAGGCAGCGGTGTTTACAGCTTCCCACTGAGGTTAGACAGCAAGAGTACACATGGTGAGCCTGGCATTTTAAAGGTGAGATATAACAGATATCAAAGGGGGCAATGAGCAAGTAGCATGAGCACAAGTCGCTGGTTTAAACTGCAATTCGAGAAGACCAGCAGAGTTGGGTATCATCTCCTCTACTCCCAGTGAGCTTGTATTTCCATATTGTACTTACCACACAGGATTTTAGTAAATGCTCATTTGTTTGTCTCCCATACTTGACTGTGAGCCATTTCAGAATAGTGTCTATGCCTTTGTATCATCTTTGTATCTAGCATAGAGAATGGACTATAACAGGTACTCAATAAATGTTGGTTGGTTGAATGAATAAATGGGCATTAACATTTACAAGTATTAATACTTTATATTTGCAGAATATCCCACAATACTTCCACATCCTCACCCACTTTTCTCAACAACCCTATGCATGTAAGCATCAGTTATCTCCATTTGGCAGAGAAAACCACTGCTCCATGTCGTTAAGTGTCTAACACAAAGTCACACAACCAATAGGTGGCAAAGTTGGGTATAAAACCCAATTCTCTTCATTCCTAGGCCAGTGCTATGTTCCCTAGGACCGCCCTGTCTCCACATGGACAAGTCAGAAAAGAAGAATGTGAAATGAGAAGGTAACAAGAGCATCTATAAAGTGTTCTTTCCCTACAAAAACATATCACAGAAGGATGGCCATGCCCTTCTAATGGCATATTTTCTCCCAGTCCTACCCCCTCCCCTAGATAAAGAGACAGAAAATGCTTATTTATTTAGTACATATATGTTTACATCATGATTAATTACTGGATAGATATTTTATGTGGAGGAGTTTGTAATAAAGTGTAGTAACACATCAGGTCAATTCCATGGATTCCCATCAAGAGGTTATTTTTATTATAGATGATCCCTCTCCCCGCCCCTCCCCACTCCCACCTGCCCCATTATCGTTTACCTGACTTTCCATTTTGTCCTCACTGGCAGAAAAGGTGAAAGTCTGCATGACATTTGATCCCGCTCTCAAGAATTCCATGTGAAGCTGACGAACTACAAAGGAGTTGTTTTTTCCATTGAAATTAAAAAAGTAAAAATCACAGAAGCTATCATTTTCAGCGGCAGCTCATCCACTCACATCTCTTTCAATCATACACAATTTCAAACCTGGTACTTATAAAGAAATTCAGATTCAGGTCAGCAGAATTTAGGGACAAGGCAGAGTCCATACCAAATGGGGGCTGTTTAGAGTAGCCTCATGTTGACCTGCCAGTGGGCCCCATGGCCTGGTGCAGTCCCATGCAGACACTAAGGCCCAGTTGGCCAACTGTCCCTTGGTCTCTTGGTCTAGAGAGGGTTTATTCATTTGCCGGTGTCATGAAGGATGTAGCTCGTCTACTTACAGTCAGCACTGGGGAGCCCTCAAAGTAGGATGAGGGAATTCTCACAGTGGGCAGAATGCATATGGGTAGCGCCCCCATCAAGTGTATTCAATAGCAAGCAGCTGGGGAGACGCAGTCAAGGAGCTTTCCTTGGCCCATCAGAAACTCCTTCCTCTCTCTCTCTTCATCTCCTCCCCACCTCAGTCTTTATCCTTGCTATTTCAACACTTTCTTCCTGGTTGAGCAAAGAAGATTTTCTAAAATTAAGAATGAGTTCTTCTTGGGTCAGATGAAATCTTCCTGCTAACACCAGAAAGACAAAACTGTGTCCTACCGTATAACTCTGGGTGTCTGATGAAACAGTAATCCTGGCCAGTGGGTACTTATATGGGCATTTCATGTGGGTTAATTCACAAGTCCTCACCACCAGCCCATGTCATGCCCCCGTGTGACAGATGAAGAAACTGATCCTCAGAGGTCAAATGACTTGTCCAAGGTCACTCAGCTGGTCAGTAGAAGGACCTAGACATGACCCCATGTTTGTGTGATACACTGTGTATATATGAATAAAATCAGAGTGAATCAAAAGTTCCATTCCCAGCTTGTATCCCGTTTCACCCATATCTTCTTTGGCTTTATTTCCCACTTTCATTTAGAACAGCAAATACGAAAAAGAGCAAACATAGAAATAAAGTTCCAATTTGATGTTACTAACCAATCCTATCACAGTTTCTACCTCCAATTCTTTTTTTTTCAGCCAGGAAGATGAGGTATAACTGTGTTTATTTCTTTGTCCCTCCCCTCCGCCCAACAGAACTTGGCTGCCTACTGTCTATATTCTGTTACGCTGGTGGTTACCATTAATCGTCCCTACCAAATGTACTGTTTTAATATCGTATGCAAATTAGCCAGAAGGATGAATCCGAAGCAATAACAGTTTTACTATGTTAAGGAAACTCTTGAATATACACAAGGTAAATATTCATGGAACAAATATTGGTATGTATATTTTAGCACTCCCTGAATATGAAGATGCAAGTGTGTGTGTGTGTGTGTGTGTGTGTGTGTGTGTGTGTAGAGGAGGGGGGGAAGGAGAGAGAAGCCCTTTCTTCAGCTCATGTACTGCCACTGTCTCCACATCTTGGCAGTTTTGGCAAGTGAAACAGTCCTTAGAAAATGCTCACGGAACTTCCCTGGTGGTGCAGTGATTAAGACTCCATCTGCTAATGCAGGGGTCATGGGTTCAATTCCTGGTCTGGGAAGAGCCCATATGCCACGGAGCAACAAAGCCCATGAGCCACAACTACTGAGCCCGCATGCCACAACTACCGAAACCCGCATGCCTAGAGCCCGTGCTCTGCAACAAGAGAAGCCACCGCAATGAGAAGCCCGAGCACCACAACAAAGAGTAGCCCCCGCTCGCCGCAACTAGAGAAAGCCCGCCTGCAGCAACGAAAACCCAGTGCAGACAAAAATAAATAAATAAATAAAATAAATAAAGAAAATAAATAAATTTATTTTAAAAAAAAAGAAAATGCTCGCTTTTATTTATCTTCTCTCAGTCAGATTTAAGCAAAATGTCACCCAGATAAACACTCAGGGGTGATGCTGGCACCGACCTGCATTTGGATGTTCTACTACGGCTTCTGAAGTCCAGAGCCCGGCCTTCACGTAGCCCCTCTTCTCCAGAGTTATGAGAAAGCTGCCGTCTCCGATCACAACCTCCCCACTATCCAGACGTTCCAAAATGCCCTGAGGAAGAGAAAGAAAAATCACCTAAGACCCCTCTTTTTTTTTTTCCTTAAAGCAGTTTCTAATTTTAGGAAAGGTGGTACAATGCTCTCACAGCTCCAGTTCTGTTGAAATCATCCGTGCCTAATAGTATTTCAGAAAAATTGAGAATACTCTATTATTGGACAGTCCAGGTACCTGTTTTGTGCAAAGTTCTGTGACTATTTTTTCTCAAATACAATTTAATCTGAGTCAAAGTGTAGTTAAAGTGCTGATTCCATAATGGTTATTTTGGTTTTTCAAGATGTTTGTGGTAGACACTGCTAGTCACCTAATGTGCATTTTTTTCTCCTCTTCTTTGCTAATATATTTTGTTTGGGGAGACAATGTCCCCAGCTTAAAAAAAAAAAAAAATCCTCAGGCTCCTTTGCTGAGGGGGTGGGGTGGCCATGTGACACAGCGGTGGCCAATGGGAAATAAGTGAAAGTCTGCTGAAGATTTCCAGAAAAGTTTTGCTTTCCTGATACAGATGCCCACTCCCTTCCCTCTTGTCACTTTTTCTCTGTCCTGTCTGGAATGTCAACTTAAGCCCTGGAGGTATAGCCATCATCTTGCAGCCATGCCACTGAAAGCCACACGCAGGCTGATAACCGCAGCCTGGCGTCTTAATGACATCTTGGAGTAGCTGCAGAGGCCGTGGACGGTGACCGTCCGTTAGGTGACCTCTCATTAGGTGAGAAAATAAAACTCTTTTGTGTGTGAACCACTGGACATAATCCTATTGTTTTATAATTATACCCTACACTTTCCAGCATGTTCACAGACACGTTATCATTTGGCACTCTTAACAACTTTGGGAGCTAGGCAAGGCGGATAGTTTTTTTTTTTTTAATTTTATTTATTTATTTATTTATTATTTTTGGCTGTGTTGGGTCTTCGTTTCTGTGCGAGGGCTTTCTCTAATTGCGGCGAGCGGGGGCCACTCCTCATTGCGGTGCGCGGGCCTCTCGCTGTCGCGGCCTCTCTTGTTGCGGAGCACAGGCTCCAGACGCGCAGGCTCAGTGGTTGTGCCTCACGGGCCCAGTTGCTCCGCGGCATGTGGGATCTTCCCAGACCAGGGCTCGAACCCGTGTCCCCTGCATTGGCAGGCAGATTCTCAACCACTGCGCCACCAGGGGAAGCCCCAAGGCGGATAGTTTTTATTCCCACTTTATAAATGAGGAAACTGAGGTTCAGAGAGGCTAAGTGACTTGCTCAAGATCATAGAGCTCAGTAAGTGAAAAAGCAGACG
This sequence comes from Balaenoptera musculus, assembly GCF_009873245.2. Classification (NCBI taxonomy): domain Eukaryota; kingdom Metazoa; phylum Chordata; class Mammalia; order Artiodactyla; family Balaenopteridae; genus Balaenoptera; species Balaenoptera musculus. The sequence goes on along the minus strand of NC_045787.1, from coordinate 61,449,126 downwards.
TCAGACCTTCTAAATTCCTAACCTAGTCTCTATTTACCACCTTTCTAGTCAGCCCACCCATAATCTGAATACAAGGATGAATCTAGAGCAGTTATCCAAGGCTATGGTTTCCATTGTCTACAAAGTGCTTCCCCAGATACCTGAACGGCTCGCCCTCTGATTTTCTTCAGGTCTTTGGTCAAGAGTCATTCTTTCAGAGAGAACTTCCCTGCGATTTATAAAAACTGCAAACACCCCCATGGGGATCCCTATCCCTCTTGTATAGACTGCATTAGTTGAAGATACAGCCTTTTGTTGAAAATAGCAGCCAGGTCCTCTCAGCCCTGCCTACAGCTGGACACAGAGCAGTGCATGAATGGGGGAGGAAAGGCCCCCGCTGCCCCTTCTAACCAGTCACATCTGCAGCCCAGGAAGGTACATTAGAAGCGGTTGCCCTGAGGCTAAGCGCCAGGCCACCATCTCCACGACATCTCCATTTTCCTGTGGAGGGAAGTGGAGGGGAGCCCAGCTCTGTTAACCATAAACACTATTTTGACAGAGAGAGCTCCTGACTCTGGTTATTTTTCCATGCTTTATATCTAAAGATGAATTTTAGCTGAATGTAGAAGAAATGTTAATGTAGTCTACGGATCTCACCTCTCTCCCTACTCCCTCCATAAAATGAAATTTGCTCTTTTCATTTCGGACTTTCAAAATATGAAAATGACTTAAACTTTCAGCTTTCATTCAGACCTTCCCACATGCCAGGTCCAGTTCTAGGCAAGAGGGGTAAACGCTGGAATAAGACATGGTCCCTGCCCTCAAGAAGCTCCAAGTCTGGCTACCTTGGGGAAAGCCATTAGGTCAACAGATTATCACAGCACAGTGTAATAAATAAATGTTGCAGAGGGACATAGAAGAGAGAATCAGAGATATTGTCATCTTTCTAAAATTGTATCTTGAAAATCTAACACATTTCAATGAAGTTAACCAGGTTAACTTCATCAGATTTAATACTACGCATCAAACAATTCTAGAGGGGAAAAACATTAACACACAATTTGGGTGTTATAGGTTAGTCTCTTACCTCCCACCTCTAATCTGTCATAGGGTTACACCAAGCATATCTATTCAACACATCTCACATATGTCCCCCCATCCTCACTGCCGCTGGGCTATTGAAATGGTCTCCAATTCACTCCAGCCCACTCTAAACTATCTCCCATTGCTGCCAGAGCAAAGCTTTGCCTGACCTACTCTTATTCGTGATTACATCCTCCTTTGTCTCCTGCTTAAGTTCATACATCCTCTATTCCTGCATCCATCACCTGTGCTGCAGTACCTGGTTACTTTCCTGTCACCTCTGTTTGGCTGTAAGATGCTTGAGGCTCTATCTCTACCACCTCATACAGCACCTAACAAAGAGTAGGCCCTTAATAAAATGTGCCAAGAGTTAGCAGATGGACAGGACTGTTTTGAAAATGGCACAGACCTCACATATGCTATAAGCTTGGTCCTGACAAGGAGGAAAAAGATGATACTCTTTAACAGAAAATTAGCTAGGATTTTAAGAAAATGACAGTGCAAATTTTGACTGTTGCCTTCATGATACCAAGTAAAGGTAAGGCATTTTGATCTGTTATCTGGATGTTTGTCCAACATTTTAAATTTTGCCAGTTTTCTAAACAGCCATTAGCAAAATAACTAAAATATCAATATTTGAATTCAGAGCATCTTTTAGCCCCTCCTTCACTGACAGACTTACCACCTCAGTTAACTGCTACACCTGTATGATCTAAAGCCAGCTCTAGAATGACAGGACTGTGTAAAATAAAGAACATTGTAAATTATTTGCAGTATATTTATATTTTCATTCCATCCTCCCTTTCAGTGTGGCAGTGACTCTGCCTTGGATCTGATGGTGATCTCTGAGAGGCATTTATGCCCTCTTTTTGCAGATAACAGTATCTAGACCTCTTGGATTTAAGATCTGGCTTCAGGGGACCTCTATTCATACACAGAGGAGTAGACCAACTTCACCCTAGGGCAGGAAGCTGCCAGAGGTCCATCTGCCTGAAATTGCCACCAGGACTGCTCTTTTGGATTAAAGAAGCAATTGGAGGTGTCCTCTGTAGCAGTTAAACGAATTCTTAAAATGCACCTGTTAGCTGAGCAGAGAGGTGAGGTTAGCTCTGCCCCACTAACATTTTAACTCCCAGGTACACATTAACATGGATTCTCATATGATAATCTTGGTGTTGCAAAGAGCAGAGGCCAGGAAAAATAGAACAGGGACAGCATATTTTTAAAAAAACCTTTAAAAAAAATGAACTGTAAAAGTGAACATAGTATTAGAGAAAGTTCAGAGAAAGAAGTCAGCACAATGTTCTTTACTTCTTTTTCTTTTTATCATGCTCATTTGCTTCAATGCCCATATTTTACCTTTATAATCAGAAAAACATATCCAAAATATGTTTTTTTGTTAAGTTTTTTAAACCTATATTCCACATCTTATGTAACTACTACCATTATTGTGTCCTTCCTTACAGTGTGTGTATAAATATTTTTATGTAGTTGGGATCAGTCTGTGATATATCTCCTTTTGTAACTTAACATTGCAAAGCACTTTGCCTGTTCCCATACTTAGCTTTTTAATTGGCTTCCTAATAACTTATTAAGTGGATGCACTTTATTTACGGAGCCCACTATTGCAGGGCATCTTGGTTGTTCCTATCTTTTTAGTATTACTAAATAAAACGGTGGTGCACATCCCCCCTTCCTTCCCCACCCTCTCTTCTGAATTAGGGAGCACAGGTGGGTTGCCTCGAGGAGTTTGGAGATGTCCCGCGTCCAAGTTCATGCCCTTTTTTCCTAATTTTGTTTTGTCACCCCTTCTCCCCACCACACACACAACCAGCGTAAAAATGGGGGGACAGGGCGACAGCTGGCGAGCAGATCGGGAAAGGGGAGCCGGGAGACCCAGACTGCGGCGTGAGATGAGGCGGAGACCCCACCCCCGGCTCCGCGCACCCCACCCTCCATCCCCGCCGCGGGTCTAGGGGTATCCCGGGACCGGTTTCAGGCCAGTCCGAGGCTTGGGAGACCAGGCAACGGCCCTTCCCAAACACACGAGGGGCACGAGCACTGGGGCCACTGAGTCGAAGAGCTGTAGGTGCGGGCGGGCGGAGGGCAGAAAATGTGAGCGCGGCCTGAGTCCGAAGGCTAGACTTCAAACCCCTGCTCCACCTGGACTAGATCGGTGACCCTGAGCTAGCTGACGGACTCTGAGCCTCAGTTTCCTCACCTGTAAAATGCGAATAAACGTGAAGAGGAGCTAATTTGCATGAAGCGCTCGCGCAGTGCAGGGCAGCGAGTCAAGGCGCCATAAATGCTACCCAATATTGTTATCTCATCCTGACACCTAGGCAGTACCGTCGTCCAGGCGATTCGCGAGCGGGTACACCGAGGCTCAGAGCCGTCCAGGTGCCCCGCCCAGACCGCAGAGCTTGATTAGGGGCTGAGGTGAAGCCCCGCGGCCAGGAGGGCTGAGTACCTCCCGGGTTCCCCGAAACTCACCTTCTTGGCTCGGGGGCTTCCGGCCAGTGCCATCGCGCGGCGGCTGTGGCGGGCGCTGAGTGGCGGGCAGCGCACGGAGCCAGAAGCCCGCCCCTCGCCGGGGGGAGGGTCCCACCGCCTCCCGCCGGCCCCGCCGCCCCGGCTGTCTGCTGGCTTGGGAGTAGGTGCCCGCGCCCTCGCCCTATGGCCTCGACCTCGCCATGTTCCGCTCGGGCGCGCTGCGGCTGCGGGGCTTCCCGCTGCGGGGCTCCCTCGGCCGCCCACGCTCCGTCTGCGGCCGCGAAGGGTGAGTGGGGCCGGGTCTGCGCGGAGGCCCGCGGCTGGGCAGCTGCGGGGTGCGAGCGCAGGGCTGAGGCGGTCTTCGGGTTGGGGGTGCTTCCGACCCCGAGAAGTGGGCATTAGGCTTTCTTCTCGAATTATGTGTGTTCTTTTCCATGCACAACCGTTCAAACTGAGAATATCAAAGGGTTCCTGGTGCAAAGACTCTCCTACCCCCATTCCCTTCCCCAGTCAACTGTTAGCAGTGTCTTCTGTATCTATCCAGAGATGGTCTATGGGGAGGCAAACGCAGGTGTATATATGGTCTTCTTTGACTTACTTATACCTTGCTTTTTACAATGCGTCTTGGAGAAGCTCATGATCTAGCTAGGAAGACAGACATGCAAATCAATATATCAAGCCACTGAGCAATCTTTATAATTAGAGAAGCAGGTACATGGTGAGAGGACGTTGAGCGAGGAAGAGCATTGTACTCCATCTGGCTCTCTTCAGCCTGGAAAACACTGGAGGGAGGAGGTGATCCAAGATTTATAGATAATGGACTTCATGATGATTATGGGTTTTTTTTTTTTATGGAATAAAATGTTTATCAGTGTGTTTTTAAAGTAGACTGAGAAAAATTATTCTCTAGATTTCTTGGAGAAAAAGAAGTCATCTGTTCAATTCTTTAGCTCTATTAAGTATCTACAATGGGTCAGAATTAGGGGAATGGGGTTCAAATGCCTCCTCCTCCCTCCCCCAACCAGGTTGCCTAAGTCAGATTGAGGCTCCCAAATGATTGTCAGCACGTGTAACTCTCACAGGCACTAGATGTTAAGTACTGGAAGAATAAGTAAGGAGAATCACACTAGTCAGAAAAAAAAAACAAAAAAACTATAACTATTATAGCCTAGTAAAGCTACTATTAAAAAAAAATGTCTTCCAGAGAAGAAAACCCACCCTTACGTGCAGAAACAAGATGGAAAGACAGAGCAGAAACAGTGATAATTGGAGGTGGCTGTGTTGGTGTGAGCCTGGCTTATCACTTGGCCAAAGCAGGCATGAAAGATGTGGTCCTCCTGGAGAAATCGGAGCTCACTGCTGGATCTACCTGGCACGCAGTAAGAAAACCATCTCAACACTGTCATATGCACTGAATTGTCACTTGTGCAATTGATTTTTTTTTCCCATTCACAGCTCCCCACTGAGAGCTCTTTAGAGTGAGTTCCCTTTCCATAGCGTTGGAAGGTGCAATTGCAGTTTAGTTGGTATACTTTAAGGGGATGATCAACATTTATGATGTTGAAAATCATGAGAAGATAATCTTGAACATATGACTCTGGATTCAAATCCTGACTCTGTCATTTTCTACTTATGTGACTTCTGGCAACTTACTTAAGTTTCTAGTTCCCGATGTGTAAAATGGGAATATTAATAGTACCTACCTAATAGGGTTGTGATGAAGATTGAATTAATATGTGTAAAGTTATTATGATAAGTGGTTAGTAAATGTTAGCTTTTGTACCGAAGGATAGTGGCTCGGTGATCCTGAATACAGGCCTGAGACCTTTACCTACGTCCCCTCACCTGGCTTTAGTGATCCTTTTATGTTTATTGATTTATGATTTTAAGCTAGTGCTGTGAGACAACAGCTTGGCTTCATGATGGCTTAACTATGAGGGCTGAGAACATACAACACAGCTTTCATGTTGTGTTAAATGGAACACACGACCAAGTCAATCTCGCCTATTTAATGGTATGCATAATTGTTCCAGTGCTGTATAATAATTGGGCTTACATCGAAAGCTGCTCAGGTAAATGAGGTGATTGACACTGCTTTCATACTGCCAAACCAATTATTTCTGAAGTCAGCTAAGATGGGAGAGGAAGATTTTATGACTGCAGGTGCCATTTTTGTTTGGAGGAAGAGTTGAGATAAACAACAGGGTCCTACAGTATAGCACAGGGAACTAAATTCAGTATCCTGTAATAAACCATAATGGAAAAGAATATGAAAAAGAATATATATATGTATAACAGAATCATTTTGCTGTATACCAGAAGCTAACATAACATTGTAAATCAACTATACTTCAATTTAAAAAAAAGTTGGGCAGTGTTAGCTTCTGCTCAACACCCCTTTCCATCATTAGCTTTCCCCTACTGAGACAAGAGGGAACCCTGCTTTTAGGGGCCTTCTGACACCCAGAACCTGCTCACGGTAAGGGATAGAGTTGGATCTCCTGCCTCCAGCTGAGTTTCGGGGAGATTGATGCCCAGACTTAAGCCCGGTTCACCCCAGAGTTCCTGTGGTCACATAGTCAGACCACACCCACCAATTGGATGGAGACTTCTAGAAAAGCAGCATCAAGCCCTACTCCTCTTCCTTCTTTCTTCTCCTGCCAGCCCCCTCACCCCTCAGTCTGGGAGGGAGGCCCAGCTATCTGGTCCTCCCTGAGTGTCTTTTCTGAGTCTCCATAGGCACATTTGTCTCTTGTGTCACCAGTTCTCCATCAGCTTGCTTCCTACTACCTGGAGAGAGGGGTCCAGGAAGTTACTGACCCTTCTGGCTCTTCTCCCCTCCCTGAACTAGACTTTCTATGCAGATTTCCTTTTATCATGGAACAGAAAGCCTGCATTTCTCCCACAGCTCTCTTATGACTTCTTTTTAGTGGACATTCGGTCAGTCTTTCAACAAATATTTATGAAGAGCCTATATTGTGTCAGGCCAGCACTGTTCTAGGAGGTGAGGACACAGCGGTGCACAAAACAAAGCCCCTGCCCTCATGGAGCCACATTCTGGTGGGGCAGATGGAAAAAACACAAATGATGCTCTAGAGTAATCAGCGCCAGCAGAGTTGAGCGGGGTAAAGGGATGAAGACTGATGGGGTGGAGGACCTGGAGGCTACTTTGAAAAGGTGACACTTGAGCAGAGACCGGGCAGAAGTGAGGGAGCAAGGGGGCCATGAGGCTGTCCAGGTAAGAGCATGTGAGCAGAGGGAAATTTTTGCAAGTGGGAATATCCTGAGAGGGAGGGCTTACACCCTTTTAACACTTCCGGATTGTTAAGGAGGGTGTACACTTTAATATTTTAATAAGTTTTTTGTTCATTTAGAGTGGATTGACTTGACGTAACCTGCATTTTAGTTACTAGAATAACTAGAATAACTAGAATCCCTGAATATTACTTCTTAAACATCCCATGAATAATAATAATAACAATAAAGCAACATATCCTTAGCCTAAGATCTTTTAAGAAAAGTGGGCAAAGTTTTTAAGATGATGGCTTCTTCTTAAAAGCCAACTGTGCAAAATAATTTCCCCTTAAGCAGAGAGATACCAGAATGAGTGGAAAAGGCATTTTTCTGCTTTGTGAACAAAGTAGTAGGCTCTGGTTCACAAAATGAGATTCATGCAGTGTGAGCTCAAGATGGACTCAGGCATCAGAAACCAGGTTATTTGGGCCCCTACAAATAAAGGAAAAGAAAACTGGATTGCCCTAGGAAGCTGATAAGAGGATTTCTTGCAAACAAGGGGGTTTCCCACCAAAGAGCATCCTGAAGAAATGCCACAGATTAGAATTTTTTTGAGATATAATCGACATAATAGTTTCAGGTGTAGAGCATAATGATTTGATATTTGTATATATTGCAAAATGATCACAATAAGTCTGGTTAACATCCATTACCACACGTAGTTACAAAATTTTTTCTTGTGATGAGAACTTTTAAGATGTACTCTCTTAGCGACTTTCAAATATACAATACAGTATTGTTAACTGTAGTCACCATGCCGTACGTTCCATCCCCAGGACTTCTTTATCTTATAACTGGAAGTTTGTGCCTTTTGACCCCCTCCACCCATTTCACCCCCTCACCACCCCTGCCTCTAACAACCATCAATCTGTTCTCTGTATCTCTGAATTCCATTGTTTGTTTGTTTGTTTTTAGATTCTGCATGTAAATGAGATCATATGGTATTTGGTATTTATAGTTCTTTGTCTTGTTTTATTTAGCATAATGCTGTCAAGTTCCACCCATGTTGTTGCAAATGACAGAATTTCCTTCTTTTTTATGGCTGAGGAATATTCCATTATATATATATGCCACATTTTCTTTATCCATTCATTTTTTAACACAGAGAAATTTTGGAGCAGATATGAGAATGTGGACATTTTGGGGGGCCAGCTGAAGGGGCAGACTACAAAAATAAAGGCAGTCTCACTGAAGAATAACGTGTGCTCAAGGCTAAACATTTCTGGAACATGCAGGAATCAGATGCGCTGGGGAGGAGGGCACAGCTTGCAATGTGAATATTCAAAATGGAATCACAAATCCAATAGTCTTGAGGTTTTGCTGGATTTTAACGAGACTGTTTTGTCAGCACCCAATACTACTGCTAATATAGAACATTTCTTGTAGGATGGAAGGAAAGGGGAGAGAATGGAGCAAGAAGCAGTTTTGGCATATGGGGTCCCCAGGAGAGGCTGCCCCTGGGAATGGTGCCCAAGTGGATATTTTGGAGGGCTGAGGACTAAAGATGCAAGATTATCCATTTGGGGCATAGGAAGACAATGTTAGACCTTTCTATTTATTTTTATCTAAAAATATAAGAAAGACATTAAGCTTTACTAATCTTTTTAAATAGCCCTCACCTTTGATGTGGGTGACATATTGTGTATGATACCAATGCTGCCTAAGGGAGAGGTTGGTGCTGTACAATGGGAGTGTCCCCATTCTTTCTTTTGTCTTCAGTCTGTCATGACGTATTGCAGATCACATGCTATAGGATATCAATGTTATGATCGATTTTATAGAAACAAGGCTTTAAATAATGTTATTTGTGATGAAAGGGAGAGGGAATGACCTTGAGAGTGTTGTACTACACAGAGGTTTGTTGGTTATCCCATAACAATAATCAAAAGAGTTGTAAAACTTAAAGTTTTTCTTTTACAGAAAGACAAGTGTCCCCACTTTGGTGATCTTTGTAGTGATGGAAGTGGCTGCCGGTCATTCTATGTAGTAGATACATAGAAAACAATAGATGCAGTTTATTCCTTCAGAGTCAAGGTGATGCTCGCAATAAGTGAAAAATAATTTTTGGAAAATAGTCCTGTTGGAAAGAAAGCATTTTGAGAAGGGGTGTTTGGAAATGTTCGTATCATTATTAGATTTTTCTGGCCAAAATGATATGTATCACCTAGAAAAAACTCTCATACATGCAAGAGATAAATTTAAAGTTAAGTTTAAACCCATTTAACGTTTTCCCAAATGAGGAGTTTCAGTGGGTTTGTACCCATTTTTTAAAATGTAAAATGCAATACCTCCCAATTAACTTATAACAGCTGATGGACAAGAGAACATGAAACATTGATAGTCAAATTTCAGTAAAAACCTTTTGGTAGGTGGTGATGGGAATGGAAGAAGTGGCGTCAAGATACAGAGAGTACAGCCAAGAGGGGGCACTTCTCCCACTTACATCTTTGTATCATTGACAGATAGCTTCTTCAGCTATCACAGCCATTCAAACCATCACAAAAGAAAACACACCAAGAAATTAGACCTTCAAATCGCTGTTTTACCAACATTAATCCAACATATATATTTTAGTAATATAAAATATTACATAGCCCTTGCTAAAATATTAATAAGCTTAATATTCAAAAGCTTTTCTACACAATAAATTTTTAAAATTCAAAAACCTTTCTGCACAATCAATAAAGCAAGAATTATTTACAATATTTAATTCATTTCCAGTTGTTTTTGTGTGTTTTATGATCTCTGCTAATATAGTAATACATATTTATATGTCATGTGGGAGTAAAGAAATACACATATTTTAGTGGGTATGCTCAAATGTTTTTATTGGATGCGAGTGCATAGACGCACTGGGATATGGGAAGGCTTGAGGTCAGTCATTGGGCTTTTTGAGGCTGTAGAGGCTCATGACAGAGCGGGAAGGATTATTAAAGAGAGAGAGAACATCACTAACTTTAGCATCCATGGATGATTTTTCTAACTGCATCATTCCTTTCATACTTATTGTTAGTCTGCTAGAAGGAAGAGCTTTCCACTCTCCCTACTTATTTATTTATTTATATCAACAAGGATTTATAAATTCTTATTTTATTCAAAGGGTTATAGTTCTTAATGATTATTCTTGTTTTTAAATTGAAGTATAGTTGATTTACAACGTTGTGGTAATTTCTGCTGTACAGCAAGGTGATTCATTATACATATTTATATTCTTTTTAATATTCTTTTCCATTATGGTTTATCACAGGATATTGAATATAGTTACCCGTGCTATACAATAGGACCTTGTTGTCTTAATGATTATTCTTGTCTGTGTTTCATCTTCCCTCTTTTATCTTCTCCGCCAACTATAGTCATTTTCTTTCTTCAAATCGAAAGTAAGCCCCTGCCTGTCCTCCATGAAGCCTTCTGTGATCCTTCCAGCATCTTCTCTTCTCTTAGTTCCCTTAGTTCTTGTGTCTTTCTTTCTGTGCTCTGGCACTTAATCATATGCTCTTGATTTCATTGTTTCATGTATGAAAGTTTCATGACCCCAATCAGACTATAAAATCTTGAAGGATAAGAACAGTGTTTTTCTTCTTCTTCAAACTTCCCACTTAAAATATCCTTGCTGAAGCCCAGAAAGGAAAAACATTGTACCGTTCTTCCACCCCATGCCACAGGAGTGGCACACAAATTAACAATAAATACCGTGCAGGACATTACATTCAAATAACTCACAACAAAAGCACAGATACGGTTGACCCCAACTTTTTTTTTTTTTAATTTTTAAAATTTTATTTATTTATTTATTTATGGCTGTGTTGGGTCTTCGTTTCTGTGCGAGGGCTTTCTCTAGTTGCAGCAAGTGGGGGCCACTCTTCATCGCGGTGTGCGGGCCTCTCACTATCGCGGCCTGTCTTGTTGCAGAGCACAGGCTCCAGACGCGCAGGCTCAGTAATTGTGGCTCACGGGCCCAGTTGCTCCGCGGCATGTGGGATCTTCCCAGACCAGGGCTTGAACCCATGTCCCCTGCATTGGCAGGCAGACTCTCAACCACTGCGCCACCAGGGAAGCCCCATGACCCCAAATTTTAAACACAGATTAAAAGACAAAAACCGGTTGATTAAAAATATAAGGAATACAAAAATTATATATATATGTGTGTGATTTTATACCTGACAAAAAATTGAGCTCAGAATTTGCTTCTGACTGTCCTGGCAGCAAGGAAACTAGGGTTGTATGAATTGTTCAGTAGAAATAGTTATAGCATTTCAGGAAGAAAGACCAATTTTTCCTTGACCAGAAATTCCTAGAAGAATTTGTTCCCTAAAAAAAGGATATTGAGCTAAATGTTTTGAGGAAGAGCTTTACAAAACAAACCGATGTGACTCTTTCAGAAGAGAGATCATTAACTCATTCTATGAAAACAGCTTTCCAGGGTGGGGAAGAAGATTGATGTAGTGTAGATATATCATTTTCGGGTGGTCTGGCTTAACCTAGGTTAAACTTAGAGGATCTTGAGGAGTGACTGGTGAACAGAACCCTAGGCCCAGGCTTGTGAATATCCATTTTCTCAACTGACACGAGATATACTGAAAACAAAATTGAGTTCTCTAGAAGATACCTGAAGGCCAGAGGTTCTCTATTATTGAACTAGAAAACTTCATATCACACTAGATACCAAGCATGTAAAGAAGGATGTGATATTTGGCTGAAAGTTAGGGAGCCTGACCCACAGTTGCCTCATTATGGGGCTGTGCTATGAGGGGACCTATGACGTTGGGCCAACATTTTTCTCAGAAAAGTAGCCAAATACTTGAACACGTACTTGATAGGCACGGAGGATTCTGGTCCATAAAGGATCACTGATGAACTTTAATGGCGGGGTTTTTTTTTTTTTTAATTGAAGTGCAGTTGATTTACAAAGTTGTGTTAGTTTCAGGTGTACAATAAAGCGATTCAGTTATACATATATATTCTTTTTCAGATTCTTTTCTATTATAGGTTATTACAAGACATTACAAGACCTGTGCTACATTGTAGGTCCTCACTGTTTATCTATCAATATTTTATATATAGTAGTATGTATCTGTTAATCCCAAACTCCCAATTTATCCCTCCCCCGGCTCTTTCCCCTTTGGTAACCATTAGTTTGTTTTCTATGTCTGTGAGTCTGTGTCTGTGCTGTAAATAAGTTCATTTGTATCACTTTTTTTAGATTCTGCATATAAGTGATATCAGGAGAACCAAATGCCCAACACGAAGAACTTTATAAATACTCCCAAACAGACTTTATTTTAAATAGATTGTATTCGGATGAGCTTTCCAGGATAAATTAGCTGCTGAATGGGGCCCCAGACACTTAACTGAGAGAACCTGCTTCATATCATTGCTTAGAATTCTTTGTCTGGATACTATATTGCATCCGCCAGTGTTGATAAAATGGGTTTGGCAGGTAATATTTAGATATTTTCCTGAGAGTGATAATTCAATATTTATTCAGGAAATGTTTGTGGGGTATAATCTATGTGCTCATTCATCAACTGGTTAAGCTATGACAAAGGTCTGTTCACCACTCAACAGGCTCTGATTCCTAGGAATGTTCCACTTCTTCAATTTTGGAAATTCCAAGAATAGGAGGGCCGCTCGATTCAAGGGAATGGTGGGGATCGGGACAAGGAAAACTTTTTGCTTGCTTGTTCATATTCCTTCTCCTTAAGGGAGCACATGCTTTGTTGGTTTGAATCCACATTGTATGCCGTCCCCCCATATTCTTCCTAATAGCGTACATTCCTAACCTAAGTGATTCCATCTAAGTCATCCCATTTCTGAATCTGCAAACAATCCTTTCCCTAATAACTTTTAGGGACTTACTATATATGTTTGTTGGCTGGCTCTCACATTATTTATGTGGTTCAAGTGGGTTCTTATAACTGTCACGAGCCTTATGCAGTGTGCATTCAAACTGGTGCTGATGTGTTCTCATCCCAGAGGACTGGCTGGTGCTTGTCAATTTCTTGCCAGTAGTAAATTACTTCGTAACAGATAAACTATCAACATTTTGAGAATGTTAATTTTTTTCGGTATTTCCTTTCCTCCCCACTTTTAAGGCAGGTTTAACAACTTACTTTCATCCTGGAATAAACTTAAAGAAAATACATTATGATAGCATCAAACTTTATGAGAAACTGGAAGAAGAAACCGGACAGGTAAATACATTTAGCTTGAAATTGTCTTTTAGGTCAGTTTCTTAGAGATACATAAGATTACTGAAGGATTTTGATATCATCATGTATCGCTGTGTGTAGTGACAGCCATGGCATGTGAAATGTGGTAGAAGATTCTGATGAGAGTTTAAGATGAGAACCTCTAGAGCTTGCTTTTCAATCAATTTAATTTCTTGAAGTGTATTACCCATGTAATTATCTGCTCCTGATTTTTTAAATGAGAAAAGAATAAAAAGCAGCTTTCAAAAATATCTTTAGTCAGCTGCTATATCTAGAAACTAAGATATCACAGCCTTTCTGCACTGGATTGCAAAGGATCTGACAACTGTACATGCCAGATTGTCCCATGCCTTTGAAAAGTACTTCACTAAAAGCCCCTCACTTTTATTTTTATCTCTTCTCATTTGTATTAGTACTTTCAAAGTAAAGTGGCAGGCAAAGAGTATCCACAGACTAAGACTGAAGTCTACTTAAAATTTTCATGCTATTTCCCTTGCCTAAAACCATCACATGGCTCCCCACAGTCTACAGGACAAAAGCCAAAGAAGAGGAAGGGCCTTCATTAGCTAAGCCCTGCCTGCCTTTCCAAGGTTTTCTCTTGCCACTCTTTGCTATGCTCAGATGCTTCAGCTATTCTTAATTACATACAGTTCTAGAATGAGCTGGGCTGTCTGCCTGAGACAGCATTCCCTCTGGTCCCCATTTCAGCATTCACCTTCCACCCTTTCCCGGGGGGCGTCTGCTTTGAGAAGACATCCTTGACTTTGTTCACCCAGCAGTCAGGTGGAGCTGAGGGCATATCTCTTGGTTCTAAGAACATGTGTGCACATACCTCTTATAATACGAATCCCTCTCACTGGTGATTGTTGCTTTACTGATTGGTCTTCCCTACAGATTCCAAGCAACCTGAAGATAATGACTGCATCTTTGATCACTGTCACCCAGGGCCTTGTTGAGTGCTTGGCCAACTAAAGGACTTCAATAAATGCCAGATGAATGTTTATTTCAATTCACACTTAATCTCCTCACTGCAGCATTCCGATTCTTCATGTTCCCTCTTCAAATCCTTTGTCTTTCTTTTTTTCACATAATTTTCTTGCACTCTGTACATGAGCACTATCTCATGTTGTAATTATGCATTTAGCTGTCCATCTTCACCTATAGACTGTAAGCTCCATCCAGGCAGGATCTTCATCTCTCTTGTTCACAACAGCATCTCTGGGGCTTAGCATAGTGCCTGGCACAGAGGAGACACTTAGTAAATATTTGCAAAATGAACATCTTTTCATATGATGTAAATATGGTATATAGCTATCACTTTCACTGCATAGTGAATCTCTTTTCTTACACACCTTCATTTTCATTGTGCTGGAGAAGAACCATGTTTGAGTGCCAAATAATGATTTATTTATGAGTTTTTACTGGCATTGTTGTCACAGGTGGTGGGATTCCATCAGCCAGGTAGTATCAGAATTGCTACAACTCCTGTAAGGGTAGATGAATTTAAATATCAAATGACTCGGACTGGCTGGCATGCAACGGAACAGTATATTATTGAACCTGAAAAAATACAAGAGATGTTTCCTTTACTCAACATGAATAAGGTATTTATCCTAAGGGCATTTTTTTTTTACCATTTGTTGATTTTAATTAAGATCAGAAAATGTTATTTTAGAAACTTAATTAGAAAAACTTTGTGCACACATTTTGAATGTCAAAATCAGATGATTAATGCTGGAATTTGGGTAAATTATAAGATGGGCTATTATGTTTGCTAAATACAGTAAAGGTAATGAAAAATCTTATTAGCTTTCTACCTATTACAACTGAGGAAACATTTTCAATACCTCTCAATTACTGTGTCCCCCAGATCTGGAGGTTTCTATAATAAACCTTCTGTTTGAGAAATGCAGAGAAGACAATAACCAGGTGTGACAAATGTGTATATAGAAAGACTGTGTTACTCACATTTTTTTTACAAAATCAAAGGTAAAAGTACATGTTATATTGCTACACAGATATCACCTAACTCATAGCTGTACTACCCTGACAGGTATTGATCTAACCAAATTTAGCTGAGAAAATCCACTTGGGAATTCAGTGTCTTTTTGCTGGGTGATAATCCCATCTGAATAATAATAACAATGACTAAAACTGCACTACCTAACACTACAGCACATACTTAATGTACTAGGTATTATGCAAAGCCATTTACATGTATAATCTCATTTACTCTTCACAATAATAATAGAAGGTATAGATTATTACCAAACAGGAAATTGCAGCTTAGATAGTTTACATAGTGGGCCCGAGCCCATCCAGCTAGAAAGAGCTGGAGGAGATTTGAACCCAGGCTTTCTGACTCCTTTGTACATATGCTACCTAAGGGTACAAGGTGGAGCTGTTCAGGGAAGCAGAGGTTTGTGTTCCTCCCCAGTGTAGTATCTCTGACGCCGAAGGGTTCATAGCGTTGCTCTGGGAGCTGGGTTGTTAGCCCCTGTGAGTCTTGACAGGTTGCTGGCACTCCCTTTTCAGTAGTTTTGTGTGATGCCAATGTGGTGGCAGATTCGTGTTGCATTGCATTGTCTGCGTTAAAATTCTGCCACCACTGCCAGGAAGGATATTCTTTTTTTTTTTTTTTTAAATGGGTAGATTTTTTATTTTTTTAAATTATTTATTTATTTATTTATTTATGGCTGTGTTGGGTCCTCTTTTCTGTGTGAGGGCTTTCGCTAGTTGTGGCAAGCGGGGGCCACTCTTCATCGCGGTGCGCGGGCCTCTCACCACCGCGGCCCCACTTGTTGCGGACCACAGGCTCCAGACGCGCAGGCTCAGTAACTGTGGCTCACGCTCCCAGCTGCTCCGCGGCATGTGGGATCTTCCCAGACCAGGACTCGAACCCGTGTCCCCTGCATGGGCAGGCAGACTCTCAACCACTGCGCCACCAGGGAAGCTCAGGAAGGATATTCTTATATCTGTTTATATGTCAATCTTGAGATGCTCTGCTGGAAGTTCTCACCATCACAGATTTTTCTCAAGGACATTGGGCAATGGAAATATGTGGGAAGAGTATTCCCTGGCTCTGGGCAGGGTGCCAAATCAAATAGATCTAGGGTCACTGCATAAGGACATATCCATTATAAAACACCAAAGTGACGTTTAGAAGTCTACAGTAATACAAATTCCATTAAAACCAAAAGTCTCTTGCACTAAACCTATAACAAGAGATTGGATTAGTAATCCAAAACTTCCCACAAAGAGAAGCTGGGGCCCAGATGGTTTCGCTGGTGAATTCTACCAGACATTTAAAGAAGAATTACTACAATTCTTCACAAACTCTTCCAAAAATAGAAGAGAATTGAACACTTCCCAACTTATTCTGTGAGGCTAGAATGTATTGTTGTGATACCAAAACTAGACAAAGACATCACAAGAAAAGAAAGACCTGTATCTCTTATGAATATTGATGCAAAAGTCCTCAACAAAATACTAGCAAACTGAATTCAGCAGCATATAATAAGGATATTTTTAGCATAACCAAGTGGAATTTATCCTGGCTATGCAGGGTTAGTTTAACATCTAAAAATCAATCAATGCAATATTGCATGAATAGAATGAAGGACAAAAATACATCATCATCTCAATAGATGCAGAAAAAAAATTGACAAAAGCCTCTTGACCATACTTGGTGCTTAATAGATTTTTGTTGAATGGGTGAGAACTAACTGTACTATTTCAGTGCTCCCTCCTTGTTTCATCTGAGTTTTATTGTTCTTTGTTTCCCCCACAGTACCTCAAGCCCTAGCACAAAGTAGGTAATTAAGAACTAGTTGTTGATGACTGAATCAAGTATACATTTTCCTGACACCAGATATATATTTAACATGTGAATTTATTAACAGTATTAAACAATTAAATATAAATAATTAATCAATTAGTATTAGATTTGACTGCAAATGTTAGAAACCAAAATAATAATGCTTAAACAAGATAGACGTTTATTTCTCTTTCATTTTGGCAGTCCAGGGCTGAATGGTGGCTCTTATCCATGAAAACTTCAGGGATCCAGTCGCCTTCTGAATCATTGCTTTGTCATTCCTAGGATGTGACTTCTTTGTTCTCACTCCAAGATGGCAGCTAGAGCACCAGCCATCATGTCTGCATTCCAGACAGCAGAATGGAGGAAGGGACAAAGAAGGGACAAAGGGCATATGCCAGTTGTCTCCTTAAAATGGTTCATGTGACCATGACACTTTCATTTGACACTTTCATTTGCATTTCATTGACCAGAATTTAGTGATAGTTTTAGCTACTATCTGGAACTAGTAGCTGCCAACTATTGGAAACTCTTTGTTCTTAGTGGTTATGTGTCTAAATAAACATTTGGTTTCCATTGCTTTGTGGGGAAGGGGAGAATAAATGTTAGAGACAATTGCAAGCCTCTGTCAAATAGCCTGTCTACTTAACTCTCAATGTGAGTCCTGCCTAGCTCTGAGCTTGGACATAGGAAAAAAGAAGTGGAGACTGATCAATCTGATGCCATGATGCATTTTTCAAGTCCAGTTTTGCTAAACATTTGCTGGCAGGATACAGTTACACTAAGTGAGTATATGTATTCATTTGAATATTGACTCTTTTGTGATCAATTTAGATTTTAGCTGGACTGTATAATCCTGGAGATGGTCACATTGATCCTTACTCTCTAACTATGGCCCTGGCTGCTGGGGCTAGGAAATATGGTGCCCTTTTAAAATATCCTGCACCGGTGACTTCTTTGAAACCCAAGTCAGATGGAACATGGGATGTTGAAACACCACAGGGATCTATGAGAGCAAATAGAATTGTGAATGCTGCAGGTAAGCGTCATTTAAAAAAAAAAAATACTGTTTTTTTTTTCAAGTGGCAAAGAAAGAAGATATTTAGTCATAACGTAATGTTTTATACCATGAACATTGTTATGAAACACCGTGGTACTCCCATGGCGAACATTTTGTCTGTTTCTGAGCTACAAAGCTCTCCCTCCATCACCTTGCTCTTGTTGTGTGAGATACAACTCTGTCCTTGGTTATCCATAGCGAGTTGGTTTTCTTCTCCATGCTCCATTTTATTCTGCTCCGGAAAATGTTTTGCCAAATTATGCTTCTTTTTCCTTCCTGTGTTCACACTTTGTTTATAATAATAACCAAATTCTAATGTTCAAATTCACAAGCATCCTCTTTGCTCTCAGTTTGCTTTTTAGAGCAGAGTTGATTATTTATGTTCTTTCTCATCTATTTTGATTACTTTACTCTGTTCAAAAAACTTTTAACCCTTTTCCTTTCAGCACATTATTAAATATATTTCATAATCTTTAGGTTGCTCTGTTACAATTTAGACTCAGAGTAATGAAGCCAAAAGGGATATTTGAGATAATCTAATAACTCACTCATTTTCCATTTGTGGAGACCAAGGTCCAAGAAGGATATACTAATTGGCAAAGTGACAGTTATGTCAGAGCCAGGACTTGAACCTGGGTCTTTTGATTCTTGAATTAACATACTTTCTGTCAGGTTCTTTGCCTATGAAGTAATTTTCAAATATCACACATAAAAATAAATCCTCATGCAAATGAAACTGCTTGTGCAATCTAAACTGGGCTAATAATTTATATTTATTTATAGTTCATAATGGTTAATTTAAAACCTAAAATAAACATGAGGCAGCTACTGATTTTCTCATGTTCTGCTCTTTGAGTCATTGCTTAAATTTACAAAATGAAAACAATCTTTATTATTTATCAGATCAGATGATACGCCATGAGGACATGCCAGAAACAAATACCCTTAGGATTCTTTCCTCTAAATCGTAACTTCTGATTGATGTTATTTTTTAACAAACCATTTTTAGTGGCCCTGGAAAAAGTCATGTCTTCAGTATTTAAGAGTTTAAGTTAGTATTTCTGAATCTTTCTAACCCATACCCCCCATTTGAAAAGCATAAAATCTCATTCATTCTTTAACATCATTTGAAATTCCAAATAATGTAAAACAACTTACCTAATAAATAAGAGCAAAGGCATAAAACTTTGCTTTGTTTTTGAATTTCACTTGCCCCGCCCCCAAGGAAATCCCCATCAGGCACCCCCCCCATCCCCCACTGTCCTTGGGTACATCTGGTCTAAATTCTGCTAGAAGATCTAAGGCAATGAAATCATTCATCCTTTTTTTCACAAGTAGCAAAAATTCTTTGTAATCTTGCAACTTTCTTTATGGTCTCATGAATTCAGCCTCTAAAAACATTTGACTGTTTTCATAGTGATAGCAAATACTAAATAAACATGCTCTGACTTCATATCCAGCACCCGTGTCAGACACTGCTAATTGATCACTGCACTCATTTCAGAGAGACTTGGACAAACCCCACGATTTTTCTTAACACAGTGCTTCAGGCAGCCACACACTCCCAACTGATATTTTGGCAAATGACATAGAAGACCTTAATTTAACACATTTATCTATTGTTTTCCTAAAATGGATAAATATTTATTTGCACGATTCATTGCCATTGTAATATTTTGTTTTCTAAAGCACAATCTGTGAGGAATAAGGAATCTCTGAGGAGAAAGAATAATTCCAAAGAGGTCTGACCTAAGCCCAGGACATTGGTTACCAGATGAAATTTTCTATGCAGCTGTGCAATCTTGTGGGGTGATCAGGGCAGAGGAGGACAATGGCAGGAGGTCCTGGAGAACAGTTTTTCTGGTACTGCCCTCAGAAAACAAATCCCAGACCAGCACCAGAAAAACTGTTCTTCAGGACGTCCTTCTTCATTCTTTGCTCCTGATGCCTTTAACTCAGCCACGTCTGAGTTCCATCCTCAGGTCTTGGTAACTCCAGGCAGCTCCTTGTTCACAGTTGTATGAAGAACTATACGGTCTCAATTCTCAGTTCTTTACATCATTCAGATCACATCTCTGGCCCATATCTTTTTTTTTTTCCTTTTTCTTGTCCATCTCTTCTCTTCCACTGGGCAAAAGTTATTGGAGAAAATCTAACTGATCACATATAAATAGTCCATGGAAGGTGTGGAGGGGTGTGTGTTTAGTTATTTATGTCTGTTTTCAAAAAAAACTTTATTTAAAGTATAGAAGTTCCCCAAAAAGTAAACCTCAGTAATTGGGGGTGAAGTTTTGGATATGCCCCTTTCTAGACTTTAAAGCTAACAAAGATTAATTTTACGAATAAAAGCAACCATCTGCAGAAGGCATTGTGCTAACATGATTTAGAATGTGTGTCTGATGGAATGTTTCCCAGAGTTACCCAGTGAGTCCAGGATGTCTCATAAATTCAGGTGAGGCCCTCAGGCAGCTCTGAAACCTAATTAAAGTAACCAGGATATAGACTTGGAAATACAACCAAAACGTAAATGATGTAAAGGCCACTCTTATCTACTCAATTGTACCATAACCTGCTAAAAGTTTCTTTACATGGGGTCATAACAGAAGGCTGCTGGGTCTTCAGGATATCCATGGAAAGGGAAGTCTAAAAGCAGAAATTTGTCAGTTTGCTGATGTGTCTCCAGCACTGTCCAGGGCAGTGGGGCTATCTCGACCAGAGACACATTATTGCCAACTGTGTGACTTGGGCAAATTACTCATTTGTAAAATGGAGATAATAATTCCCATCTGAACAAGTTATTCTGATCCATAAATGATATAAATTACCCAGAAAAGTCCTACCACATAGAAAGCAATAAACAAATTAAGTATAATAATGATAATTTTTATGATTATTATAATTATTTCCTTGAAAGTCTGTGCCCTGCTCTGGAAAACACTAGCGTCAAGCGTCACAGCTTCTTGGTACCAGCCTTAAGATTCCCCAGATCCTCTCACTTGCTCTGTAGTCATCCAGCACCCATTCTGCTGGTAAACTGACTTCCCAAAGAGCTTGGTTCTCAACCTAGGTGCGTAAGAGTCACCGTGGGAAGTTTCCCAGGTGGTCTGGCTGGGAAGCTGTATTTTAAACAAGTACTCCAGGTACTGTACTGTCTGTACCAGCTAGTCTGTAAAATATCTTTTGAGAAACACTGCTATATCAGTGTTCCTACAGGAGAGGGAATGTAGAAACCTTATTCTTGAGCAAGCAGAGCTGAGGAACAGTTTCTGACCCTGCTGACCTCTTGGTGTGCAATAGGCTAACTTGCCTTCAGTACTGCTTTAAACACAGCTTCACTCTACCTTCAGTCAAACCTGAGTCCCAGAGGCAGCTCGAAGGCAAGGACAGGAGCTATTCACTGTGATGCAAGCTTTTTCTTTGCATGGTGAGGAATGTTTCTCTTGACCTTGTTTACAGTTGACTCATTAAGCCTGAGATAACTTTGTAAACTTTACTTAAGAATTTTCCTAATATGGTAAATTAGAAATGTGATTGGGTCATGCCAAGATGAAGCCCAGTGTTCAGCCAAAAAAGAATTGCTTAATTTTACCAATACTTTGCATCAGAGAATGTCACTGTATAAACATCATTGTCACTGTATAAACCATCTAGTAGCAGTAAACCTGTCCACCAACCTGTACTGTTCATTTTAACTCCATTTCTGTCAGTCACTGCATTTTTAAAAATTGGAAACCATTTCTAATGATCACTTTTTTATTGACTCTTCTCTTCAGTGTTTTTTCAGGTGATAATGGTAGATTATAGAGGATTCCTCCACATTTGTTTCTCTTCCCTTTGCACTTGCTGAGTGGGTGATCTAGCAAGGGTTGAAGTGTAATCCTGGCAAGTTTTATTTAACTTGATTGACATATAGAGGAAGAGAATGCCAACAGACACCACCACATAGGGAAAAACAGTGTTGAGCTTGCTATGGGGTTTGGAGTAATATAGTTATATGATATTTATGCATACACTTCCACTTTATTTTAATGATGAAGTATATTAATAAACAAGCAATTAGATTCAGAAATTTATAAATATATTTGAATAGGACAGGATTTATTTTCTTCAATTTATGTTTTTAATTGAATCAAGTATATTAACCACTGCAGTAGTTTGAATTGCTAGGCTAAATATTTTGGCTTTTTATATTTTAAAACTGCTCCAGTGCATATAACTAGAATATGTGGCTTTACTATATTATCCTACAAAGTCCTGACATTGGTAATTCACATCTTCCTAGGCAAGAATAAATTAAGTCATTAAATTATTCAAAGACCAGCAAACAGCTCTAATGCCCACAGGTAAGATTTTTGGTTTGCAAATGGACACCCATTTCTGGGGCTGTTATCCAAGTGTGACCAACTTAGCCGTTAGGCCAAAACAAAACAACAGAACACACGAGTGATGTTTAGATGCCATATAAGAGTACAGTAGTCAGGGTTCCTAGATTCATAATTGATGATTTGTGTCTAGCTCTGAACTTCATAATGACAGAGACTTCAGAACTCCTTATTAGATTGCCAAAAGAAGGAGAAACAGAAATGGTTAAAAATTTAGAGAATGCAGCCTCTAAAGAAATAACTTAAGGAAGATTCCCTAATCATTTGAATGATTAGTCAAAATTATTATGAAACAAACAAACAAATAGACCCCCCCTTCCCCCCAATAATTCATTGGTGGGTCAGGTGACCCTGCATCCCTGCCAACTAATCATTTTTATCATTTTAGATTCTCAAATACCTTTATACAAGTGAAGGAGTCTTGGATTTTTAAAATAGTCTTTCTGTAGCAAGAAAAACCAATAAGATGTGACCACCATTTCAGGGTCTCCCAGTGTGACCTTGGGCGTGTCTCTTTATCGTCTGGACTTTAGCTCCACATCTGTAGCCTGAAGAGTCACCTAGGGGGAGAATCAAGGGTCTTTCAGTCACAAATTATCTGGTTCCATCTTTTGCAAAGGAAAAAACATAATATTCATTTCCCCCAAGAAGACAGTCCCCTTGCACAATGAAGGGAGAAACATAGGTTGTGGGAACTCCCACTTATCTATGAGCCCTCTCCTCTTTGCTGTGGCACCTCCTCCCCCCTGCTCTGGACACCAGGTGCCTTCATGCCTTTGCAAGAAAGGATCTTCCAAACATATTCAAACTAAACTTTTAAAAGAAGAGAAAACTTAAAAGGCTATCTCTCCCAAAGTGTATACATTTTCAAATTTTAAGTTAACAGAACAATTCTGTGTTCGTGGAATTTTAGGCTTCAACAATTTGGGGAGAGGAGGGTCTGGGGGATAGAGGACTGACTAGCAGGGCTTTATTATGCATGATTATTATGTTGATCACATCGACCCGGGGCCTCTTCCATTGCCTGACCGTCCCTGCTCTATAAGTAAGGTCAGTCCATTACTGTCTTTCTTATCAACATTTGTACATTCTATATATTTGGGTTGTTTATTTTTTTCCTTCAGATAATTTTCTTTTTTGCACTCCTTTGCTTATGGGCAAAATTGTTTTTCAGGAATGGAGTTCCCTTAGATTCTTCAAAACTCTGGGGTAGTGTAAAATATTGTCTTCTCTTCTTCCGTTCAATTTTGCAATGACAAAAAAATGTAAAGTTTTTATGGACATTCTTTTTTTTTAAATTTAGTTTAGTGAAGTATAGTTGATTTAGAATGTTGTGCTAATTTCTGCTGTACAGCAAAGTGATTCAGATATATATTATACATTCTTTTCCATATTCTTTTCCATTATGGTTTATCACAGGATATTGAATATAGTTCCCTGTGCTATACAGGAGGACCTTGTTGTTTATCCATTCTATATATAATAGTTTGCATCTGCTAACCCCAAACTCCCAGGACATCCCTCCCCCACCCCACCCTTGGCAACCACAAGTCTGTTCTCTATGCCTGTGAGTCTGTTTCTGTGCTGTAGATAAGTTCATTTGCATTGTTAGGACATTCTTTAGACTTTGCCATGAACGCTGAAGTATTCTAAATATTTTATTTTAATTGAAATTGCTGTTATCAATGTTGTCTGTGGTATGTTTTTATATGTGGTGACATTTTTAAATGATTTTTTTATTTCAGGGTTTTGGGCTCGTGAAGTAGGTAAGATGGTTGGACTAGAACATCCTCTCATTCCAGTTCAGCATCAGTATGTTGTCACATCGACCATCCCTGAAGTGAAAGCTTTAAAACGAGAACTCCCGGTGCTCCGTGACCTGGAAGGATCTTATTACCTCCGACAGGAAAGGGATGGGCTTTTGTTTGGTCCATATGAAAGTCAAGAGAAAATGAAAGTTCAGGACTCGTGGGTCACCAGTGGAGTACCTCCAGGTGGGTTCAGCAAATAGAAGTGTGTGCAGACACATCTATTTTATCTTCCTTGTAACTCTGGGCTGGCTGTAGAATAAGATGACACCATGATACTAGACTATCAGATACCTGGGACATTGGAAGTGAGGGATTTGAGGTAAATTCTGTTCTCATATCCCTTTGAACAATCACAGCAGGGGATAAGGAAAGAGAATTGGTGGTGGAAAAGCTGAAAAAGATGCTCCCCGCTGCTTTGGAAGGCCCCAGGTAATTTTTACCTGCCCACACCAACCTCCTGCATCCCCCTTTTCTCCTCACTCCCCTGCTTACTTGGTCTAGTTTCTAGATTTGGATATAGCTGCTCTTGTGCTTTGACAGTTGGAAACACAACAGGTAGCAGAGATAGGACATCCAGCCTGTTAAGAATGAAAGCCTCAAAGTCTATAGCAGAGCAGGATAAGTTGGTACTGCTAACTGAAGCCCTCCTGTGCTGCATAAATGGATGTGGAAAAGTCTTAGGCCTCAGTGCTAACTCAGGAGGTACCATAGTTTCTCTTTCAAGTTCTGTAAGGGAGAGAAGGACCTGTTTTTGTTCTTCATGAAACATTTCTTCAGAGCCAGATGAAGGGTTGGGTCACCTAAGGAGGCATCTCAGGTTTTAATCTATAAAAGGAGCTAAATGTCATTGGCACACAAATATTATAGGGAATATAAAGAAATGGAGGTAATTGTGCTTTCTAGAATTATACTTTGATAAGCTACTTGGGCTAGGGAATGAATCCCTCCCTCCTACTCTTCAAGGAACATCTGTGCCCATATTACTACAAATGATAAACCACCTTCCACAGAAGTTGGGCCAGCCAACTGAGGGCTTCGGTTTTGCTGGGTGGGCTCTGCACATTCGGGCCTGAGGGGAATAGCTCCTGATCCCAGAGGGAGGGCTAATCTGCCACCTGGGAGTCTCCTTCTCTGTTCTTCCCCCATGCTGGCAATCTCTCCTCCAAATAAATATTTGAACAAATATTTAATAATATTTATTGAACAAATATTTAAATAATTCCAGTTGGAGGAAGAGCCAGATTGTTGGCTGGCCCTGGGCGTCCACATGCCCTGGTCTAACCCTAGTGATCTGCAGGCCTCCCTGACCTGACGTGCCGTCCACAGGAGGGACAAGAAAAAGCTGGCTGGCTGCTATGCGGGAGCATCCCTGGTATTGGTGGCGATATTCTTTCAGCAGCTCATCTGTGGCCCTGCCTTCAATCCCAGTGCCTTTTATGACTGAGAAGACGACTGTGCTCCAAGACCCTGACTCTTTTCACAGAATTCCAGCCCTCGGATGTGCATAGAAGGGGGCTAGGGGAATGAAGCTTCCATGCCATTCCTTCCCCGCTAAGAGTTAAAAGCTGTCTAGAATTCATCATCCTAGATGCTAAAGTGGTTTTGCATTTATCCCCAGTGTCCTGACATGACTTTGCAAACTCCCGTTTGCCCTCACCTGAGAGGATGAAGCAGACTTCTATGGTTAATTGAAGGATAAAAGACCTCTCTTGACAAACCAAATTATTATTGTTTGTTTTTTAAAATGGTGATCGGCCTAAATGCTGGAAACTGCTAATATGCGTAAATTAAAATTTTCTGTTAAAAAGGTTAACTTTCATGATTTATTGTTTCAGGAAATAACATTATTCTTCTCAGTAATATAGTATACTAATATAACGGTACTCATCTGTTGATAGTAAATATCAAGTTTAGACTTAAAAAAGAAAGTACAATACCTTCCTAACGGGCCATCTTTAAATGGAAGCTGATTCAGAGATTTAAATCACTTTGGAGCACACGTCAGGGCAGCTGTGGCATCCTGACCACAATGGCATTTCTCTTCAGGTTTTGGAAAGGAGCTCTTTGAGTCTGATCTAGACCGAATCATGGAACACGTTGAGGCTGCCATGGAAATGGTTCCAGTCTTGAAGAAGGCTGACATCATCAATATCGTCAATGGTCCCATCACCTATTCTCCTGACATTCTGCCCATGGTAGGGCCCCATCAGGGGGTCAGAAACTACTGGGTGGCTATAGGCTTTGGGTGAGTATCTCTATGTAATTCAACATTTATTATAGAGTTATGTAGTTTAGAGAAGTCTTATCCCATTATCTCAGGCCAAGAATGGAAAATGGGAGAGAGGCAGAGAGTCTTCTCCCTTTTATGACCAATGAAATGTGAGGAATAAAAAATTTTAGTCTTAAAACTTTGACTTGTATAGGTTTAAAAGATTTGTACACAGAAGGGCAATGATTTCCTGGAATTTTCTCTTTGCATATTTCCTGCCATTTCCATTATTTATGTTTCCTTTCATGTTGTGAATGTTCAGATAGGTCAATTTGCCCCACTTTTGCAAGGATGTTTTCATAACACAATGTGACAAAGATAAACCAAATATCAAATGTGTAATATGTCTGATGCAGTTTTCACCATAATTCATGTTTGTTCAACATGATTTTTGTTTCTTTATGATTCCTCCAGTTGCTTACTATTTATGGTTCCATTACCCATTTGATGTTTCATCTCTAATATTTGTCCCATTAATTTAGTGAATACTAACGTCAAGCCTACCTTACTATCATATCACAGTTTCTAATATTTTACTTTTCTTCCCCATTTTATTTGGCCATTTATTCAACTGATATTTGATGATTGGCCAGCTTTGTACCAGGTCTAGTTCTGGGCACTGGGCTACAGCTGAGAACAAGGCAGTAAGTCTCATCAGAGGCACAAGGCTGGTTGGGGTGCTGTTCTTCCAATACAGTAGGGAGGCTGGGGTCTGAACTAAGGAAGCAGCAGTGGGCACTGAGAGATAGGAAACAAAATTATTTAGATTTGGTGATTGATTGCATTAGGTCTTAAGGGAGAGAGAAAAATAGCAAATGCTGGCAACCTTTCTTACTTGACTCCTGGTTGGATGCTGGGGCCAAAGGAAGAAATAATTGGAAAAATAATGAGCTCCATTTTTGACAGTGTTAAGTTTAGGTCTTTGGGACATCCAGAGGGAGAAAACCAGATGAAGATAGGAAGCTGGAAGGTATAATGTAACTGAGGGCTTAGGAAATCCCCCATAGAGTCCATATGTAGGCATGTTCATGTGGGAGTGTTTCTCTTGTACATCACTTATATATCTTCTTTGGAGAAAAGTCTATTTGTATACTTTGCCCATTTAAGAAATTGGATTATTTGTCTTTTTATTGTTAAGTTGTAGGAGTTCTTTATATACTCTAGATACAAGACCCTTATCCCATACATGATTTGCAATTTTTTCCCATTCTGTGGGTTTTTCATTTTCTTGATTGTAGCCATTGAAACACAAAAGTTTTTAATTTTGATGAAGTCCAGAATGAGAATTTTTTTCTTCTTTTGAATGTAGTTTTGATATCATATATAAGGAACCATTGTTTAATCCAAGTTAATGAAGATTTATACCTGTGTTTTCTTCTGAGAGTTTTATAGTTTTAACTCTTCTTTTAAATGTATATTTTTTTGATGTGGATCATTTTTTTAAAAGTCTTTATTGAATTTGTTACAATATTGCTTCAGTTTTATGTTTTGGGTTTTTGGCCTTGAGGCATGTGGGATCTTAGCTCCCTGACTGACCAGGGATTGAACCCACACCCCCTGCATTGGAAGGCAAAGTCTTAACCACTGGACCACCAGGGAAGTCCCTAGTTTTAACTCTTACGTTTAGGTCTTTAATCAAGTCTGAGTTAATTTTTGTACGTGCTATGAGGTAAGTGCCCAGCTTGATTCATTTGAGGATAGCCAATTGTCCCAGCACCAATTGTTGAAAGACTATTCTTTACTCATTGAAATGTGTTGGCATCTATGATGTCTTTTTTCTGATGCCACTTCTGACATTTAATTCTCCAGTTCTCTGACACCAACTGACTATCCAACAATTCAATTCAATTCTGCTGCTAACTCCCAGAGTTAGTGCAGACCCCACTAGTTAAGGACTCAGTCCCATAAAACTGTCCTCACTTCAGATGCCAGTTTCAGCTTCCAGGGATCACCTGTAATTCTGACTGAATGGCTATACATTTGGAGGTTCCTGCAACCCCCTCCTCAGGTTTGATAATTCACTAGAATAATCACAAAACTCAGGAAAACCCTACTTACTTTTACCTATTTATTCTATAGAATACAACTCAGGAACATCCAAGTGGAAGGGATGCATAGAGCAAGGTATGGGAGGGAGGGGTCTGGTGCAGAGCCTCCATGCCCTCTTTGGTGCACCATCTTCCTAGTACATCAATGGGTTCACCAACCCAAAGGCTCTTTGAACACTGTTGTTTAGGAGTTTTTGTGAACGTTTCATTACACAGGCACAATTGATTAAATCATTGACCATTGGTGATTGAACTTATGGTGACCAGCCCCTATTCTGAAGCTATCTAGTTCCCCTGCCCCCCCTTCCATGGAGCTATCTGTTAGCATACAAAATAATATAAATTCCAAAAGTTTTAGGAGCTCTGTGCCAGGAACTGGGGACAAAGACCAAATATTTATTTTTTTTATTATACCACAGCATCCTTGTCAAAATCAATTCATCATATATGTATGGATTCATTCCTGGACTCTCAACTTTATTCCATTGATCTATACGTCTATCCTTATGCCAGTATCATGCTGTCTTGATTACTGTAGCTTTGCAGTAAGTTCTGAAACTGGGAAGTGTGAATCCTCCAACTTTGTTCTTTTTCAGTATTGTTTTGGCTATTCTGGGCTTCTTAAATTTTTGTGTAAAATTTAGGACCAGCTTGTCAATTTTTTCAAAGAAGCCGCCTAGGATTTTGGCAGGGATTGCATTGAATCTGTAGATCAACTTGGGGAGTATTGTCATCTTAATATTGAGTCTTCCGATTCATGAACAAAGGATGTCTTTCCATTTGTTTAGGATTTTTAATTAAAATTTCTCTCAATAATGATTTGTAGTTATCAGAGTGTAAGTTTTGTACTTCTTTTGCTAAATTTATTCCTAAACATTTTATTCTTTTTGATTCTGCAATTAGCTTAATCACTGAATTATTGATTTAGTCAACACATATTTGCAGATCATTGCTCTTTATCTGTGA
This sequence comes from Balaenoptera musculus, assembly GCF_009873245.2. Taxonomy (NCBI): domain Eukaryota; kingdom Metazoa; phylum Chordata; class Mammalia; order Artiodactyla; family Balaenopteridae; genus Balaenoptera; species Balaenoptera musculus. Next base: position 61,419,715 of record NC_045787.1, on the reverse strand, counting down.
ACAAGAGCAGACAGTATTCCTGGCCTCATGATATTTGTATTTTAATAGAACACCTGTCACTAAGGAAATTAGGAAGTTGCTTTCTTTAGAACACTAGTTACTTATCACCTAGAAATTGTATCTACTTGTATGGGGCTGATGTTGGACTCCTGCTTTGATTGCTCTGGGTAATTTTCCCAGGTTGTAGACATCGCGAGGTGAATGGGGAAGGTGACAGGTCGGGGTGGACAAAGTGCCACACTCTCTCTGACCAATTTGGTCTGACCCCAAAAGGCCTTCTTGTTATTTAAAAGTTGGGATTGCTAAGATATTTCTTATGTAACATGGTGGAATCCTCACATCAGCTACCCCTCCCAGTTTATATCAGTGATCCATCCCATGGTTCTGAAGGCCAGTGATTTCCATATCTGGCTGAGCACCAGGGCTTGTTAAAAAGCAGAATCTCAACTTTGTGGTTAGTCACTTACATGTGTTTCATCCTCCTTTGCATCTTATCTGTGAAATTCTTATTAGTTATCACTAGAATCCATGAGAGGTGTGTGGAATTGGAAAACCAACAAGCAAACAGATTCCCAGACACCCTTCCTATTGATTCTGATTCAGTAGTCTGGAGAGGGGCCCAGGGTTCAGCATTTCAGCATTGTCTGTTATTCTAGTCCAACCAGTCGAGAGAATAGGTATTTGCAAACTGTCTACATATATGCCAGTGCTCATTTACCTTACTCACAGAATACCCTCAGTCAAAGCTGTTTTACTTTTATACCAGATCTAATAAGTTCTTCTGCTTCTAGGTGACTAACACAATGCTCCCCAAATGTTTAATGAGTTGGATTGAATTGAATCTAGTTATCCTGGCTTAGAACAGATTATAAACAGCAAATTTAAAGAGAGGAGAGACAGTTTCACAGTTATCATAAAAAAGCATACAACACTCAAAAAGCATAGCAGCTGGGCCATGTAGAAGAAGTGGGCTCTACAGATTAATGGTAGACCTAGAAGAAGAGCCTAACTCTTCTTTCCTCTTCAAGTTCTCTTTCACTTCCACTTCACATGTTACTTCCTTATGAAAATCTTATCCATTGGGCAGAGACATATTCTTGTTGGTTATACAAGGACCCACAGCCACCATGTACTGCTTGTATACTATGTGCTTTTAAATGCCATGTCAATTAATTCTCCACCAGCACCATAAAGTGTGCACATGTGGAGACTAAAGCTCAGGGTGGTTACACAGCTTGCCCAAGGTCACACAGCTGGTGGTGGCAGAACAAAAATCCTACCCAGATCTCTCTTACTCTATGCTTTTACACTTTCAACCACTACACCAGGGGCTCTCAATAGATGTTTCATAGCATTCAGTTGTATGGGATTTTACATATAACTTAATAATGGTTATAGAGCTGAAGTTTGCAGAAATTTACTTTTTAAAAATAGATTTGATTCAGTATTATCCTCAAATAACAGCACTCTGCCTCATTTATTGGAAAGAACATGATGGTGTAGCAGTGAGACCACAGGAAACCGAAGCACAACCCTAGCTATGCCCAAGGAATCTGCCAAGGATGTAAATTCTGTTATGTGTGTCTTGGCTGAAAAAAGATTGAGAAGCATTGAAGAAGTAAAGTCCAATAACAGGGAGTGTATACTGGGGGCAGAAGACTGAGTTTGTATCCTGAATCTGCACTTTGTTGCTGCGTGACCTTATTTAACCCCTGAGTGCAGGCTGGTTTTCTCATTGGTAAAATAGAGTTGCTAAAGAATAAATCAGCCGGTACATGTTAGAAGGAAACAATGCTTGGTAAATGGTAAGTACTCAGTGAATATCAGAAGAACTTTATTTTTTTTATTTTTTTATTTTTTTTTAATTTATTTATTTATTTTTGGCTGTGTTGGGTCTTAGTTTCTGTGCGAGGGCTTTCTCCAGTTGTGGCAAGCGGGGGCCACTCTTCATCGCGGTGCGCGGGCCTCTCACTGTCGCGGCCTCTCTTGTTGCGGAGCACAGGCTCCAGACGCGCAGGCTCAGTAGTTGTGGCTCACGGGCCTAGCCGCTCTGCGGCATGTGGGATCTTCCCGGACCGGGGCACGAACCCGTGTCCCCTGCATTGGCAGGCGGATTCCTAGCCACTGCGCCACTAGGGAAGCCCCAGAAGAACTTTAAATAGTTTCAAGTCTTGTAAACAGTATCTCTAGCTCTCAAAAATGGCAAGTGTTGTATATCATACATTGGGACTGTTTAAGTGAATAAACATTTTAAGCATATATTTCACAATTATTTTAAGCATGTATTTAATTTTTTTTTTTTTTTTTGCTTTCTTGAAACTTAATGAGATTGTTTGTGGGTGATTTGGATGATCCATGTGTCTTTTTAAAACTATCCAGAGAAGTATAAATTGCTGTCTTTTTATTCTGCTTGAGAAATATCTTTATAGCAAATATAAGCATTCATTTTTATAAAGTAGAAAAACTGGTATCTTGTAGAAAAAGTTAGTTAACATTTCCAGTCTTTGCTAAGGTCCTCCCATGCTCTTAGAAGCTGCGATGCTGGCTAAGTAGCTGTCATCTGGGGTACTGGAATTTCTTGCATTTTGAAGTCTGCTCATGTAGCTCCTTTTCCTGGTCCTCTACCAGTGACTCCCTGCTCATCCAATTCCTCAGAAGCTTCTCTTGACTTAAACCACAGACGAACCCACAGTAAAGTCCTTCATCAAGACTTTCCTTTATCCACAAGAATGAATGGGTAGGACTGCCCATGGGCAATGTTAAACTGTGATCCCTCCATCTGGTATTAAATTATTTGCCACAGTTATGTTCTTGATTTTAAAGCATTCTCATGTGGAAATAGAAAACAAGCCAACCCTCCCCACCAAGTGACCCAAATTGCAAAATACAGGAGCCATTGTTTCTTCCTCTTCTTTCCCACAAGTCCTTGGGTGAATGCCTCTTTGTCTGAATGCTTCTATGATAATGGCCCAAGATCCCTGTGCAGAGGTCATCGCTATGGGAACCTGAACTAAACTGAGTCTGAGAAGAGATGGGTGTGCCACTCTACAGTGTACATATTTCTCCTGCAAAGTTCCTATTAGTGAGGATAATCATAGCTCAAGAGGGCTGATAAGGTACCAACCACATCTGCCTGTGTGCTTGTGCTTCCTCTCCTCCCTTTTCCTAAAGCAAGCATCCTTACTAGCTAAGAGTCATAGACTATTTTGCAGATATACAGCTCTTGAAACTGTGGAAAGAAACTAGCTATCAAGTCAGGCACATTTAATTTGGATGCCTAAACATTTTTTTTTTTGAGGAAAAAAAATGATAGCATAAAGATTATGTTGATTGTGTGTTCTAAATAGCAATAGCACAGAACACTGTAGCTTTGAGGCCTTGTTAAATATGTGGACATGTTTCACTGTTGGAAAACAATATGTGTTAGTAACAGGGTGTTTATTTCTGTATTTGAAAGGTATGGCATAATCCATGCTGGTGGGGTAGGGAAATATCTCAGTGACTGGATCCTGCATGGAGAACCTCCTTTTGATCTGATAGAATTGGATCCCAATCGCTATGGCAAATGGACAACAACTCGGTACACCGAGGCCAAAGCAAGAGAGTCATATGGATTCAACAATATTGGTAAAGTGCAAATTTACTGTTGTCTATGAAGTGTGTTCAGAATTGACTTACATCACTTCTGCCTTCAGAAGCTTTTTATTCTGTGTATCGTGGGGGAATGGTTAGGGAGTCTAAAAAGCATGTGCTTCTAAGACACAAAAAGGAATCTATATGAATATATATCTTTAATGTGAGGAATGCATAAGTGATTTGAACTTTTAAATCTATTTTTACTTTACCCTTTGATGATCAATATAAATGACAGCTTTGGGTTTTTTTCAAACATAAATTTAATGCATATATATGTATATATATTATATATATATTATACATATAATATATACATATATTATATATATTATATATATATATATATAATATATATATATGCTTCTAGACTTTAAGTGCTGTGTTTTCCATTTTCTGAATCCCTTCAAAATATTTTATAGTTTTGGTTCTATGCTATTCAGAGCACCGATCTTCCTTTTTCAGTTGGTTACCCTAAAGAAGAACGGTTTGCCGGGAGGCCAACTCAGCGAGTCAGCGGGCTTTATAAAACCCTGGAGTCTAAGTGTTCCATGGGGTTCCATGCAGGCTGGGAGCAGCCACACTGGTTCTATAAACCAGGCCAGGACACTGGGTACAGGTAAGTGAGTGACTTAACCTGCCTGTCACTCTCACCGCAGAATGAAATTTGGGGGTGGAATGGAGGGACCCCAGAGAAGTGCCGTGTCCCCCTCCGACCCCATCACTCCACCCCATTCCAAAGAGCATTGAGCCTTTTCCCACAAAAATCACTTTTTGTGCAGTGCAGGCCTTAGTTTATCCCACGTGACATTGGCCCACATCTAGGACCCATGTGGCCTCGCGAGACCTATAACCAGCCCAGATGGAGCCTCTGCTTGGCGTTTTCCAGTTGCTCAGAGAACCTTCCCCACCCTCTCCAAATCCCCACATGGCTTCAGTTGGCTCCTAAAGGTTTGTCCTGGTTTAGGATGCCTGGCCAAGTCACATAGTATGGAAACAGTATGGAAATATGGATTTTCTATTTGTCAAGGAATAGCTCAAAGCAACTGCTTTCTAGTGTGTGTGCATTGAATCATGCAAATTATATGCACTGCTAATAAATTAGGGGAAAAGGTCATTTACTTACTATTTTAGTTTGAGCTAAAACGTAAAGCATATCACTAAAACAATTCTCTGAATTCCTCTAAAGTTGTTGCCATTATACTTGGATTGCATGCCATTGTTGTACTTGGGATTAATAGTGATTATATATTTTTTCTCATGAGAATCCACAAACCAAGAGAAAACAAAGTTTCCTTTTCACGTTAAGTTCTCCTTTTTCTTTCTCAGCTGTGTTGGGTCTTCATTGCTGCACATGGGCTTTCTCTGGTTGTGGCGAGCGGGGGCTACTCTCCTTTGTGGCGCGCGGGCTTCTCATTGCGGTGTCTTCTTTTGTTGCGGGGCACGGGCTCTACACACGCGGGCTTCAGTAGTTGTGGCTCAGGGGCTCTAGAGTGCAGCCTCAGTAGTTGTGGCGCACGGGCTTAGTTGCTCCGCGGCATGTGGGATCTTCCCAGACCAGGGATCGGAACCCGTGTCCCCTGCATTGGCAGGTGGGTTCTTAACCACTGCACCACCAGGAAGTCCAATTCTCTCTCTCTCTTTTTTTTTTTTTGACCTGTCATTTTGCTTATTTAAACAGGTTTTGATGTCTACTTTAAGATCAGATCTAAAAGGTCCAAAGTATAGTAGAGGGCCAGTTGTTGATTAATGAATTTGGACTCTGTAGTCAGCCAGTGGCGATTACCTGGGGGCAAAATACTGGTTTGGTTTTTCCTAAATGACTCAGATAAATGCCAGATCTATTCTTCACCTTGTGCTATTTGGACCTGGCCTGTTTCTTCTACTATTTTAATAATTAAACCACTGAAAACTTTTTGCAGACTTAGCATCCTGCTCTGAAGTTAAAATACCACATTAATAGTCAGCTCTGTAAAGTAGAAACGACCCTGCATAATGAGTTAGGAGACCTTTGTTCCAGGCCCAGCTCTGTCATTAACTAATGCAAAGACTTTGGAAGTCACTTTGTGCCTTTTCTCTAAAAAATGAAGATGTTGGACCAGATCCTTGCTTACTCCAGGTGGACCAGCATGAAGCCTGTTAGAGTGCAGAATCTAGGGCCCCTCCCCAGACCTGCTGCATCAGAATCGGCATCTTAACAAGTACAAGTGATGTATTTGCATAAATGTTTGAGAAACAACAAACAAGATAGCTCTACCCCTCATATATTCTGGTTTAATTATGTCCCCCAAATTAGTATTTTTAAAATGCTTCCCCTGGTGATTCTAATATGTAACCAAGGTTGAAAACTACAGGATTGGTTAAATTCTAAGCTCTTTTCCAGATCTGAGAACCCACATGGCCTATCTTATTTTCTAGTTAATTAATACTTCATTCACTATGAAATGGGTCAAGGGATAGATGAGTAACTTAAAAAATCAGATTCCAGTATATATGTATGATTTGTAGAACAGGTGGCACTTTTCCCCCAAATGAAATTTTCTAGGCAAATAGGGTGTATTAAAATATCCTTATTCTGTAATTTTTTGAAAATGAGTAACTCTTGTTTTATGACAAACATTGTGTTTCAGGCCAAGTTTTCACCGCACAAACTGGTTTGATCCTGTGGGCTCTGAGTATAAACAGGTTATGCAAAGAGTAGGGGTGATTGACCTGTCACCATTTGGCAAGTTTAATATCAAAGGCCAAGACTCCATTAGATTGTTGGACCATCTCTTTGCAAATGTCATTCCCAAGGTAAATAACCTTATAGGGGTACAAGGTCCAGGATTCTGGCCTACTTAATTCTCTACCTCTCGTTTTCAAAAAAACCAATATGTTATTTCAATTCACCTAATGATTTCTGTATGAACACCAGAACCCTTCAACTAACCAAGGGTATTCTAGCTAATTTTCAAATTTAAATTTTTGTTAAATGAATTATCATCTAAGGACCTTATGACTTTGTTTAGTTGTGTAAATGGGAACCCCCAAATTGGCTGAAGTGTAATTTTTATGACAAGTAATTATAATGGTCATTTAAACTGAAAACTTCAAAATTAATGGGTTTAAGTTTACAGATAGTTCACACAATTGATATAAATGATAGCATTCAGATGTTTTTCATTGTTGACACCCACATTTTTATTTCCATGTGGTGTTAAAAGGACACATAAGATTTTTATTTCATCCTGAGGTAATTTAAAATTCTTTTGTGTAGGTGGGTTTTACAAATATAAGTCACATGTTAACACCAAAAGGTCAAGTATATGCTGAGTTGACAGTTTCTCACCAGTCTCCTGGGGAGTTTCTATTAATAACTGGTTCTGGATCAGAACTTCATGATCTTAGGTAAGTGTACACCTAGTAAGAAAATTTTACATGGATTATATATTGACCCAATCTTGCACCGAGGTTTTTTTTGTTTGTTTTACCAGTAATTGAAAGTACAACTTTAATTCTTAAAATCTTATTGTTTTAAATAAACTTCATGTCTCTTAGAGGAAATTATTTGAAGGGCCCCTATAACCATCCCCCTCCCAAAGGTAATCCATCCATGGGGTTTACTGGTTTTAATAATATTAACTCCCATTTGTTAGGCATCACCAATATGTCAAAACCATTTTTACACATTATCTCAATAAATTCTTTTAATAGATATATCTGCAAGGTATATATTATTCCTAATTTCAGGTGAGGAAAGTGAAGTTTGGGTTAAAGTAACCTGCTCAAGCCAGCCTTGTTGATTCTGATGCCCACATTTGGTCCACTTTAGTGAACTGCCTCCCTGGTTTTTCTTCTTCCTTTTTCATGCTTTGTGCCACAAAGCTGCATGTAAATCATTGACCTGCCAAGTCAATCCTTCACACGAATCTTTAGTCTACTATTTAGTCTACTCTAAAATCTATAATCTTCAGTATTTCAAAAATATTTGGAATATTGTTGTTTAATAAACATCTTACTCTGACAGATTCTCACTCTAGTTGTAAAATGATGCAAATTATATCCTCCACTCCAAGGTGCATTGGGAGCCATCTTAGTAGCTTAGCTTTGTGTCAATCCAGATGATCATTTTATGATAGACTTGTGTAGCTCCAGGGACTGCTCAATAAATTATAAACAAACCCTATAACTGGGTTCCAATAACTCATCAAGACTCAGAAATTGAAACTAGTCTTTAGAGTTTTAATCTTTTCCTTATCATTATCAAAGCAAGTATGTGTCTGGTGGCAGGCACATTATTAACCTTTAGCAGCACAAGCGTGCCTCCTGTGTACAGGTATCAGAGAAAATTCTCCCAAGATTGAATCATCAGTTTAAATGCAATAGGGCTGTCACTATTTAAAAGAATCGTGTGGCAGAGCTTGTTTAAATGGAAGGGTCCTTCTGTACTGTGAAAAATTACCCACACATTTAAGTGGGTAGTTTAAAGAGGATCATTTAACATCTCTGGGACTCAGTTTCCTCAACTTTAAAAATTAGGTGATTATATGAAATGACATTCTAGGGACTTTCTGGCAATTCTAGACACAGAGCATTTCTTCCAAGAAGTAATCTGTTACCAACATGCATTATTCAAGCAAGATTTAACACGATGTTTATGAATCTCAAATGCAGATGGATTGAAGAAGAGGCTGTCAAAGGTGGATATGATGTTGAAATTAAAAACATAACCGATGAGCTTGGAGTCCTTGGCGTCGCAGGGCCACATGCAAGAAAGGTCCTTCAGAAACTGACCTCTGAAGATCTTAGTGATGATATTTTCAAGTTTCTTCAGACCAAGTCTTTAAAGGTTTCCAACATTCCTGTCACTGCTATCAGGATATCTTATACTGGTAAGAATTGGAAAACAACCTAGAATAAGTCTCTAAAATTTAAAAGCAGTTACCAGAAATGTGTGCACGCATGCACATACACACAGCACACACACACACACACACACACACACACACACACACACATTAATTTTGGTAATTTTAACTTTGGAGAAAGATTTCTCCTGCCTGACTCTTCTGACAATTCTGTTTATTCACTCCTAGTCTGAGAGAGTCCTTCCACAGATTTCCAATTGTTGTTCCAGGCTCATAGCTAGCTGCCTACCATTTGGAAAGGTAGGTAAGAAAGTGGGAAGAAGATGGCTGTTGGAATAGTTGGAAGGGTTGACAGAATATTCAGGCCAGCTGATTCTGTTTGGGAACATTCAAAATGGTCTCCCATTGATAGAGTCTCCCATAGAGAACAGCGTGAATGTATCAGGCACCTCTCTTAAAGCATTACCACTGATCATCTTTCTTTCTGACTCTAAGTGCATTAGTGGAGACTTGCTCTGCAGCTAACATTGCACATAGTAGATATTTGGAAACAGGGATGAATGAATGCTCCCCATTGGTGCTCTGGGCTCACTTCTAACTCCCTCTAGATTCCCTGTCCCTTCACAGAAGGCGTACTGGGTGCCCAGGCATTCACTCAATTACGTGTTGCTCACGTTCTGGTGTTTGTCCTGGAGAAGCACCTCACCATCAGCCCTTGACATGAGGAGTGAGGCGAATACACAGTATAAAGGCCATAGCTCTTCCCTGGGCTTCCGCTGTCCCTTTTCACCATCCTTCCTCTGCCCAACCTTGGCAAAATGGTGACCAGAATAAAACATAAGCAGAATAAAAAACAAGCAGACTCTTTGGGTTGGGTTTCATTTTCTTTGTTTTTTGCCCACTGCTCTAATGGTGAATGAAATGACCAAATGGGGAAGAAGGGGGGAGTGGGGGGCATTAGAGACTATGGCTATCCCACAATGAAGACCACTTGAATAATTGTCATCAGTTGCCTTTATCTTTAAGCCTTTTGATTTGGGGCCAAGGAGTTGGCGGTTGAGGTGTCTAAACCTTGAACCCCTTTTCTTGATAAACTCTGCCATGCTAATTCCTCACTTAACATTATGAAGCTGAGGTCAAGGGGCAAGAGTAACTCCTGCATCACAGTCTTTCTGTGTCATGAGATGTCCTAGATGCTACCCTCTGTGCGGGGGACAGGATTGGGCACAAAAGCGTCTGTGATACGGCAGGCTCCTTTGCAGTGGGGTTTGGTTGCAACCTTTTTCTGAACTGGTCTTTTAGAACTCAGCAATGTCTATATTGCATAAATGGAATCTCTCCATTTATTGATGTGTTTTAGCTAATGCACATTAGACTCAATTATCATCATTCTTACTCTGGTGGGCACTTGTGGGTGTATTTCAGGTGAGCTGGGTTGGGAGCTGTACCACAGACGAGAAGATTCTGCGGCACTTTATGACATTATCATGAATGCAGGCCAGAAAGAGGGAATTGACAACTTTGGAACCTATGCCATGAATGCCTTAAGACTGGAGAAAGCTTTCAGAGCCTGGGGGTCAGAGGTTTGAAATGCTAGCATCTTTATTAAAATTGTACATGTATTGTATCTGATTTTTGTATAAGGGTTAGTTTTAACTGCGTTAACATTGGCTCTGGCTGTAAGAGAAAGTATGTATTATAAAAAAAATTTTTTTTTGTTTTGGCCATGCCATGCAGCATGCGAGATCTCAGTTCCCCAGACCAGGGATCAAACCCATGCTCCCTGCAGTGGAAGCGCAGAGCCCTAACCACTGGACCACCTGGGAATTCCCCGAAGTTTTATTTAATTAGGGAAAGAGGTTTTTCTCCTCAATTTCCCAGTTGCAAATTCAGTGGAATTATGACATAATGTTTATTCTGCCCTAATTCCTCCGGCTTAGCAGAGAGCCCTGGACATCTGTCTCTGACTGTGTGTGGAGCTGTGGCTATCCCAAGGGAGCCTGCCTACCGCACGGGACTTGAGGACTACCTTTCAAATTCTTCCTTCTCCTCTGTCACATTGCCTATCCTCAGTTCTTTCTTATCCCACACCTTTTGGGGAAGTAGCAACCAAAGGGGTCTTTCTGAGGGGGGGCGGGGTTGGTGGTCTGGGATGTGTTAGTCCAGCCCACTCCCACCATTAATAATGGGAACTCAGGGTTTCTATTTGTGTAGTGACACACCACTTTCATAGGCATGATCTCATCTACCTTCTCAACTCTCCCTGAAGGAGGTATTATTGGTGATTCTTGGGCAAGGGGTTGGCAGTTCTACACACAATCCCTGTTCAAAACACAATCACACTAAGAAATAATAAACAACTTGGTCCAGATTACACAAAAGTGGCTCTATTCTCTGTTTTATCTCCAATATGGCAGGCTATTTTTAGACCCCTTAATTTTTTCAGATTTGCTAGTGGTTTCCTTGGAAGACGTTAAGGTTTTAGGCCTGGGAGGTGAGATAAGGGACAGTGGTAAAAGATGTACTTACTTCAGGGTAGGGTCTCTTGGGTTCAGATGTATCCTCCACCACATACTAACTGTGTGGCCTTAACCCTCTAGAGTCTGTTTACTTCTCTATAAGATAGGGCCAATCTTTCTCCTCCAGAGTTATTGTCGAGATTAGATAGTCTACAAAGTGCCTAGGATATAACAATAAATTTGAGGGCAGAGTGGGTTTGAAAGTGCAGGCAGGGTCCCTTGGACAGCTAGATCAAGGGCAGAAGCAAGTGGGCTTTGAGGTAGAGAGGGCAGCCTCCTGGAGCCCCTGAAAGAACAAGGGCCCTGGGGCAAGTCACTGTTTTGCAGGAGAGGTGCTGTGTTACAAGGATTCTCAGCCTACAAGCCGGGTGTGGGTGGGGTTCTCAGCAGAGGCTGCTGCAGGGAGAAAAGTAGAGGATGGCTCTGGCTCCTCACTCCACAAGGGATGAAGCAGCTGAAGCAGCCTGTGCGGTCAGGCGTTTCTGCGCCTCCCTGCCTTTTCCCTGGGAGCCCTCCTCTGAAATGGTTTTCTCCATCCCCTGTCCCTCCGATTTCCCAGCAGTGCCAGCACGCCCTCTAGTGTTAATACATCAATCAAGCATCTGGGCTTTGTTTTCATTTTTTTCCTGGAATTCTGAAACTTTGAGCAGGTAAAAAATAATTTTAGAGGTGCTCAAATGGATTAGGAAATATGAGGTCAAAATGTTATGTTATGTAAAACAGGTTTATATTACTCATCCAGTTCATACGAGGGCTGTGTTGTCTTTTTTTTTTAAGTTTGGCTACTTTTTATGAGGTTTAGACCAGTTCTCCTGGAGCAAAAGAGACCAACGACAACAAAATAAACAAGCAAACAAAAATCAAGTCTAGTCCCAAATAGTGGCTTTAGTTCCCCTTGAACTATATTGTAATAACTCAACCAATTTGAAAAGATTGAGATTCAATCTCTATTTTTTCCTTTTCCCTCTCCTGAACTCTGTAGAAGCCATTTTCCTACCACTTGCTTTTTCCTCTACTTATCCCAATTTCTGGGTGATTGTAAGATAAGTAAATTACTTAATACCTTTTCAAAACCTATTTATGTAAAATTATTAGATAAAAGCTTCTGAAAGTCTTGTTTCTGGGAAGACATCATTGTTGTGGTATCCCTCAGATGTTTATTATGCAAAGAGAGCCTTGGAAACAAACTGTGAATTTTAGTTTCTAATTTGCTATTGAAATAACAGTATTTGCTGAAAGGCTACATTTGAATTTTAGATTAAAAAAAATTACTTTGAGGCCAGTCCACAATTTTCCTTTTTCAGAATCTATATTCATAGTGAAAAAGCGTTCTCTTTCCTAAAAAGTATATATGAAAGTGATGTTATTAAAACAATTTGCACTCATCTAAGATTTAAAATGCGTGTTTTCCCTTTTAGATGAACTGTGATACAAATCCCTTGGAAGCTGGACTGCAATATTTTGTAAAGCTAAATAAGGTATGTTTACATTCCAAAGTGTACTTGAAGTAAATCTTAAAATTATGCTGTTTCATGACAGAGCCATGCTTTAAAATTTAGCCAAGTATGATTACAGGACAAATGAGTTGAACATGTATAGTAAGCATTTGCTCAAATGCTTCATATTAATATTTGTCAAAATTTGATATTCGTTCAAACAATTGCAACGTGCTTGTAGATGTAAGATAGCAGAATCCAGCAACTTTAAAGACTAGATCTAAATTCTAAGATTAAAAATCAGTAAGGATAAGGTGTCAGCAGACACTCTTGTAAATCTTGGTGACTTGTGAAGTCACAATTAGCTAATGAGACATACTGCATTAATTGACTCTCCCTGGGTGCTCACAGCACGAAGAAGCCTCGCCCCAGCAGATCTATCCATCTGCTTATTGAGCATCTTTGTATGTAACTGCAACATCTGCGTATAAGCAAACTGACACATTTCAAATATGTTCAGCCTAAAACAGGTATCACTGAGAAGCCAATACAGGCCCAAAGAATCATAACTGATGTTAACATTCCAAAGGGAACCCCTGCATCAGTGGTTCTCAAACAGCGTCAGCATCACCTGGGAGCTTGTTACGAATGCAAATCCTCAGGTCCCCGCACAGACCTACTAAATCAGAATCCCTGGAGGTCGGGCCAAGAGATCTGTGTTTAACAAGCTTCAGGGGATTCCGATGCACCTAAAGTTTGAGAAACACCACCCTACATAATTATTGTGGAAAAGCATATTATGAGGCCAATTTATTACACCCTAGCTCATCTATACAAATCCCACAAATATAAATGAGGTTATTCCATTGTTATGGTCTGAATGTTTGTGTCCCTCCAAGATTCATACGCTGAAGCCCTAAGCCCCATGTGATGCTATTTGGAGGCGGGGCCTTTGGGAGGAAATTAGTTCAGATGAGATCATGAGGTGGGGCCTCCATGTTGGGATCAATGTTCTTATGGGAAGAAGAAGAGAGATCAGAGGTTTCTGTCTCTCTACCATCTGAGGACATAGTTAGAAGGCACTGTCTGCCAGCCAGGAAGAGGAGACTCATGGGGGAACCAAACTGGCTGGCACCTTGATCTTGGACTCACCAGCCTCCAGAACTGTGAGAAGTAAACTGTTGTTTCAGCTACTCCAGCTGTGCTATTTTGTTATAGCAGCCTGAGCTGATTCAGACACCTGTTAAGCGGTGTCTTAGTTACTATAAGAGAGCTTAATGGAGGTACAGTTAGCAGTAACATTGAAGGATAAGGATGGCAGCTGCTTTCGCTCAGGATATTTGTTAGAATTCCAAAATTCCTGTTCTGGCCTGCCTTAGGTGCTAATCAGCTAAAGTAAAGGCTGTTTCCCCATTCTATGGAAATATGTGAACACATGAATATGAATCAGGCTAAGGAAACTTTTTTAATGCCCCTGAATCAGTTCCCAAATTCTAAGCTAAGATATTAACATAAACATGTATATTTATAGCATTAGATTTTAGGAAAAAAGAACCTCCTAAAGGGTTTTAAAGGGAATATCTTTCTGTGCATTTTCCCCATGACTTTTATTTTTATGATGTACCATCTGCCTCCAGACCAGAGAAAGCAGGTGCTTGAAGTTTGGGCAGACCCTAGCAGCAGATTGCTCCTTCTGATAACAGAAGTCTTGGTTTAGCTTTGTAAAATAAGGATGAAAATGGCCTGACTCCTGAAAGCACTAAAGTTCTGTTGTTGGTCACCAATAGGTAAATAGATAGCAGACTTTTTTGCTTCAGTGTTTGGGTATTATTGTTTGGGAATAAGGCACAAACAATCTCTTCATGTTGAAAATGGATTTTTAAAACTCTCTTTATGATTATAAGCAGGTGTAGTGTGGACTGCATATTTATTAGTTCCTTTAAATGATTTCAGTAACCAAAGCTCAGCTCAAAACTAAGTAATTTAATAGATAATGATTTTGATTTATGGTATATTTTTATGATTTCTGTATTGTTGGTTCTCATTTTGGTGTCATAAAGTTAATTTCTAATGCTTTCATTGGGTGAAGGTCCATGTAGCACAAGGACCTGGACCTAATCAAGCCAGTCTTTTTTAATTACCATGACTCAGGTCGTTAGTGGGCATCAACCTAACTGTAGCGATGCTTGCTAATTTCCAAGACAGGTGAATAGGTTGGATCAACTTTGTTTCAAGCCTATTTGGTGGTCTCACAACAATTTTTTCTTAGTTTTGTAGCAGTCTCTAATGTAAAACAGGTTCCTGGAAAACTTATTTATATTATAAACTGAACTGTGTCCCTTGGTAATTCAAGTCCTGTGCCTCAAAACAAAAATGTTACCCAACCTGGCTTCATACAACATTTTAAAGAATAATATAATGCAAGTCCATATTGCTTTGGAAAATTGATGTTATATGAAAACTGAAGCAGCAAATACAGGGGAATATTTGTATTTAATACCAATCAGAACAAAACAAAACCCTAAATCCTGACATTTTACAATAGTTTAAAATCAATTCTTTTCTTATCCTTCAAAGTAAATATGTAGACTTCCCTGCTCGGCCCTTAAGTGTTTCCACAGTGATTGTGTAAGCCATAATATGAAGAGAAATATAGAGATGCAGGCTGTGTCAGAGTTAGGAGGACCACTGGAGATCACTCAGCACCGCCTCTTCCTTTGAGGATGAGGAAACTGAAGCGCAGAGAAGTGACCTAGGTGCTGTCCTGTGTGTTGGCCCAGGTTGAACTCTGACCTCCCTGCAGTGCTCTCTCACCCACCACTTTTCCCAGCCAGGTCCTTTCCCATAAGGGGCTTATCGGCCTTGAAAAACTGCCCCCAAATTTTCTGGCAACATGTATCATAGAATCTACATGGCTACATTTCATCGATGAATACCTCCCACAGTTATGTTTTTGTGATAAGTAATTTTGTGTTTTGTGGTAGGATCAGAATAGCTGCTTTGGCCATTTTAAGAAGGAAAGTGGGTGGGTGAGGAGATGGACCATCTGACCTCATTAGGCTGAACTGCGTTCTTATCAAAACTGGTACAAAAGTCGGGAAAAGAAAAATGGAGTATCGAAGACATCTTAGATCGTAAAGGTGGCATTTGCCATCCTTAACTCTTAGAGTCGTCTGAGCCTTGGTCTCCCTATGGTGTGGGCTTATGTGAAGCAAATACAGACGTGTGTATACATTCATTCATCTAGTCAACATTAATTAAGTACCATTTATTAAACACCTCGCTAGGCCACAGGTCTAAAAGTTAAAGATACAGCTCCTGACGGCTCTCAGATCTCATGAAGCTTGGAACAAATGGAACTTTGGGAACTAAAGCTGTAGGATGCATTCTTAACCTTAATTCTGAAAATACTGTTCTGCATGAGGAGGGCTGTGTAGTAGCACATATCCGTAGTCTTGTAAAGAGTGAGCATAGGGTCCTGACAGGAAGCGTTAAGCACAACTGTGAAACAGGTAAAAATAACTGAATATTTCCTTTTAAGTCTTCTCAGCTAAAACCCCTTTACCTGAAACAAGTCATATCATTGTGCTTAATAGTATTATAATTTGTTCCAGAGGAAGTTACTTTTGGGGGAAAAAATTAGTGGCTTTTTTTTTTTTTAGTTGGAAATGAAAGAAATGCATTAATTAAAAGCAAAAGGAAAATCAGCTGCCTTAGGTTGCAGTCATAAGTATTCTTGGAATTTTCCTCTTGGAATTAGTGAATCTATCCATTTCCAGATAACCCCAGCCAAGAGCCACAGAGAATCAAATACTAAGGGTAATGTGTTAAGAGCAGAAGAATTTTTTTTTTTTCTACAAGATCCCCCCACCCTTTCTCTCTCTCCCTCTCTTTTCCTGTCTTGAGTTTCTAACCAGCAGAAACAGAATAAAACGTGATATATATTAACCACAACTTAGAAGACAGTATTGATTCTAGAAATTACAGGATCTCTCTTTAAGGAAAGATGATTTAAAGCATAACCATTCAGTAAGCAAAGCAAAACAAAAGGATGGTAAAGAGGCAAAGCCCTCACCACCAGGCCGACTGCATCCAAGTATTCAATAAATATTAGCATTAGTAAAACATCGAAGTGGAAATAAATCTTTAAGGAAAGATGATTTAAAGCATAACCATTCAGTAAGCAAAGCAAAAGGATGGTAAAGAGGCAAAACCCTCACCACCAGGCCGACTGCATCCAAGTATTCAATAAATATTAGCATTAGTAAAACATCAAAGTGGAAATAAATCATTGTTCATAGACAACCAGTTAGAAAGGAATTTCTAATATGTGATGGTGGTGAAAGTACCCAGCTCTGGGGAAATTTTAGGTAAATGGTAATAAGATTTGAGGAGGCAAAAAATTTTCAGTGACTCTCAGTCCTGGCTGCATGTCACAATCATCTGAAGTATGATTCCTTTATTCATGCAATCCTTTAAAAAATCCCAAGGCTCAGGCTGCATCCCAGATCAATTAAAAAGAAGAGCTGGGGTAGAGACTCAGGCAGCAGTATTTTTTTTAATTCCCCAGGTGATACCAAAAAAGATTGAGAATGATTGTTTTTAGGCCAGTGATTTTCAACTGGCTGAACGTTACCATCTTGAGGAACTTAAAGAAAAATTACCTGATGCCTTACCCTCAATGGTTCTCAAAGTGTGGTTCACAGACCAGCAGCATCAATGTGACTTCAGGATTTATTAGAAATGCAAGTTATCGGGCACCATTCCAACCCCCAAAATCAAACTCTGGGGGTGGGGCTGGCAATCTGTTTTAACAGGCCCTCCACGTGATTCTGATGAACGCTGAAGTTTGAGAACACTGACCTGCCCAAACCAATTGGATCAACCCTGGGGGTAGGGTCTGGTTTCTTGTTTTTATTATACAATGAAGATTGAGAACCACTGTCTTAGTTATTTTAACCTCATACCTGCTTATGGTCCTATGCATAAACAGGAAAGCAGAAAAACAGCCTGGTCAGACAATTGGCTACCAATTAATATATTCTGCCCCAAATCTTTTTCTTTTTCTTTTTTTGAATGTTTTTTTTTAAAATGTCGCCAAATTCTAGCTCTGTGACCTTGGAAAAGCTATTTAACTTCATTTTCCATCCGGGATTGCTAGTCTGTAAAATGAGGGCTCCCTTCCGTGTCTAAAATTCTATGAAATACCACCTTGCAGAGTGGTCGAAGACACTTGCTATGTTATCTATATGAGCCACACGATTGTGTTATTTTAATTAAGCCATCCTTAGTCTCTTACCCATTACTGTTGCTGAATGATAAAGGGGGAAAAAAAGAAAAGGAGGAACAAAAGGAAGTAAAATCTAGTCTGAGATCTAGTTTATCATTCTTGAAACATCTGTCAGAGCACATTAAACTAACAACCATTGAATCATTATCCTCATATATATCCAATTTCTGTTATGAAACAATACTCTATTTCCAGCCTAAAAGCTTAAGTGTGCTCTTTAGCTGACTGCTTTCTAATTTGGAAGTCTATGGAAACCCTGGGCTAGGAATGAATTGAAGTAATTCTTTAGATTGCTTTTATTTTATTGTTATTATTTTAACAGCTTAACATGCAATAAATTGACCCTTAAAGTATACCAGCTAGACACTCAGATCTGTAGAACAAATAAATTAACATGTACCCTATCACTAGCATTGCAAATATCTGCATGAATAGAATACCAAATACAAAAGGTAGAACAAGTCCAAAGTCAGGAAATAAAAATAAAAAAATATTTCATATCATTCTAGAGATAAGGAAGATCAAAGAACGTCATCTGCATGATAAAATGATGATCCTACTAAGCATCAAAGAACAGACAAGCTGATATCAGGAAATTTAAGAGAAATATTATTAACAACTAAAATTACAGTTGCATTAGCAGCTCTATAAACAGATTTCACATATAGGAAAGATGAAAAATATAACATGTAAACTCAGTGCACAAATGGGACAAAGGGAATAAAATTTAAAAATGGAACTTGGAGGGAATATATGTATACATATAGCTGTCTAATAGTGACTTTCAAAGAGCAGAAGTTTTTAATTTTTGAATTTTTAAAGTTCTTATCAATTTGTTCTTTTGTGGATCATACTCTTCATGTTGTATGTAAAAAATCTTTGCCTAACCCAAAGTCACAAAGATTTTCTGCTGTTTTCTCCTAGATGTTTTATCATCTTTTTACATTTAGAGCTGTGATTTATTTTTAGTTAATTTTTCTATCTGGTAAAAGATATAGATTGAAGTTTATTTTTTAGCATATAGATGTCCAGTTGTTTACAGCACCATTTGTTGAAAAAGGCTATATGTTCAAATGGCATTGCCTTTGTACCTTTGTCAAAAAACAGTTGTCCATATATGTTTAGGTCTGTTTCCGGACTCTCCTGTGTTCTATTGACCTATTTATCTTTCTTGATAATGATACCATACTGTCTTGATTACTGTAGCTTAAATCAGGTTGTGATAGTCCCGCAACTTTGCTGTTCTTTTACAGTGTTGTTTTAGTTATTCTACGTCCTTTGAATTTCCATGAATCAAAAAGCTTGCTGGGATTTTGACTGGAATTGCATTGTATCTATAGGTCAGTTCAAGTCTTCTAACTCATGAATGAGGTATATCTCTCTGTTTATTTAGGTAATCTTTAATTCCAAAGATGTTTTGTAGTTTATAGGTCTTGCATATCTTTTTACAGATCTATCCTTAAGTATTTTGTATTTTGATACTATTGTAAATGGCATTTTTAATCTCAAGTTTCAGTTGTTTACTGCTAGTGTGTAGGAAACAATGGGTTTTGTATATTGATCTCACATTCTGCAACTTTGTTAAACCCACTTAGTAGTTCTAGTACTTTTTTGTGTAGTTCTCTTTTTTGTTTTTTTTGTAGATTCCATTGGATTTTCTACATGGACAATTGCTTGTATGAAAATAAAGCTTTTCTTTTTCTCTTTTCTAATCTGGATGCCTTTCAGTTCTTTTTCTTGCCTTATTGTACTGGTTAGAACCTCTACTGGTTGAAACTGCAACAAAGTTAAATAGAAGTGGTAAGAGCAGACATGCTTATCTTGTTTCCTGATTTTAGATGGAAAACATTCATCATCATCATCAGTCTTTCATCATTAAGTATGATGTTTGCTATAAGTTTTTCATAGAGTAAGCTGTAGGTTTTTCATAGATGCTCTTTATCAGGCTGAGGACATTCCTTTCTCTTGTTAGCGCTAAAAGTTTGGGTTTTTTGCTTTTTGAATTAGGAATATTAGATTTTGGCAAGTGCTTTTTCTGCATCCATTGAGACAATCATATGGTTTTTCTTTTTTACTTTGTTATATGATGAATTACATTTATTCTCAAATGTTAAGCCAACTTTAATTTTGGCATAAAACCCACTTAGTAATGATGTATTATGTTTTTCTATGTTATTGGATTTTATTTGATAATTTTTAAAAGAAATTTTGTGGCTACACCCTCCTTATGGGATATGTTACAGCTTGCAATTATTGTGTTCATTTTTCTTGATCTTTTGACATAAACTTCTTGAGTTCAGGTTCTGGCAATACAAAATACATCTTGTTTACCATTTTATCCCCAACACTTATCAGGGCTGGCACATAGCAGATGCAGATAATGCCAGAGAAGTACTGGGACCTCATCAGGAAGGGTCTCATCTGCCAGGCTAGGGAATTTTGGAGTGTATCCTGGAGACACTGAGAAGCCTTTGAAGGATTTTGAGTAAGGAGTGACATTCTGGTGATGGAAAACAGGTTAAAAGGGAATTACCCTGGTGACTGGAAGATCACTTTCCCCAATTATTGAAGAAATCTAGTGGAGAGATGTTGAGGGCTTCAACTAAGGCAGTGGCCATAGGATAGAGAAGAAAGAGGTATGGGTGATAATCTAAAAGGTGGGCTGGAGACCACGTGAAGGACTATTTGTGAAGGGAGTGGAAAGTAGGATCTAGGATATTGTTAATGAACTAGGAAACACAGGTGGAGTGTGATTCAGAGTTTGGAAGGACTTGCGAGGTTGGGGGCTATGGAACAGCCAAGTGGAGAGTCTCAGTGGCAGCTGAGCACATTGGTTTGGAGACCTCTGCTCTGAAAGTATGGATTTGGATCATTGATATATAGGTGGCAATTAAAGCCAGGGGAGTGCTGGGATCCCTCTTCTATAGCACCCTGTACTTATCTCTACCATGATATTTTTACACCCCATAATACTGGCTGCCTCCTTAGCTAGACTCTGAGCTCCTTGGGGACAGAGGCCAAGAATCCTCAGGGCTGGTTCTGTGTCCAATAATTCGTACAGGTTTAGTAAGTATTTGAAGGGTCTGAACCATGGCTCTGCCACTAACCTATTCTAAAACTAAAGTTGCTTAACCTAAAAGCACTTCAGTTTTATCAACTGTAAAATGAAGAAAATATCCACCTTATAAGTTTGTTATAAATATTAGATGAGCTAAAGAACATTTGATACCTCAATAAATGTTAGGTCCCTTCCATCTTATTGAATGGAATCTAAAACAAATCTTTTATGGAAAACCAACTATAGATAAAACCCTTCCAATTTTTTGAAGACTCCAGCTTCATTTCTTTGTGTTTTTCTTATTTCCTTTAAGAAATAAGTAATAATTATTTACTTTGCATTTAGGCTTGAGTGCTCTACTTAAAACACCAAATGGGCAATTGTTCTTCACTGTAGTCTAGAGAGATGAAAGCTATTATGAAAACTCTATGTTCTAATTGTTGCTAATGCAATTAAGCATAAAAGTACATCTGAATCACTTTGCTGTACACCTGAAACTAACACAACATTGTTAATCAACTATGTTCCAATTAAAAAAAAAAAGTACATCTGACAAAGCCACAAGTCCATTCCAGTGTTTTCCCGTGAATCATAAGACTCAAAGACTGAAAAGTAAATATTTTCTTTAATATTGAATCTAGTAAAATTCATAAAACACAATGGGGGCTATTTTCATTTTGAAACATCTAGTTTGGTTTGGATGCTAATTAACGAATTATTGGCCTGGCTTGGGAATCATATTTTAAATATTTTCTCCAGGTTTCAATGTATCCACACCTTTCTTTGGGTTAATAGAGTCCATTTTCTAGTTATATTAAAGACTTTTTTGAGAAGGAATACTTAATTGATTAGTGGTTTTGGTTAGAAAAATGCTAGATAAATTGTTTGTTTTAAATTGCCAAGAGCAAAGAATAAAAACTGAATGTGAGAGTATTCATTTCCAGTCAATAACAGACTGGACTTGCTACACTCATAATTTAATATTTTGCTAATAAAGAGATAGAGAAATTGTGGTTATTATAAACTTACATGGAATGTTACAAAGTTCTGCATAGAGGAAAAGGAAGCAAGAATTGGGAAGCCTGGATTCGAGGTTTGGTAATAACTCACTTTGTCACTTTGGGCAAGAACGTTAACTCTGGGCCTTAATTTTGAAAAATTATGAAAAAAATTATGAAAAATGACCTTGGACTACGTTTTCTTCCTGCTTGAAAACTTCTGTGATGCTAACTGTGTGACTATGAGATGAATGATGGTATAATTTGTCTTGATGGGGTGGGGGGCCGGTCAGATCCATTCCCCCAAATGAACGAATCCAGCATATGGCTTCCTCAGTTTAACTGCGAGACAAACACAGATGCACCTGGTATTTGACAAATGACCAGACAAAGTTAAGGTTCACATGGACCGCAGGTTAGTCAGGGCCACGTGCTTTCCAAAGGGAGTCCCATGAGGACTGTTTTTAATGAATGATTCCTGGCCTCAGTTTAAATAAGGAACTTCTCAGGAATGTGTTGAGGGACAGCGGCAGAAATCTATCACCCAGATTTTCATCTCTGCTCTGCCACTGACAGTAGTTGGTGACCACCGGGTCTCTCTGCAGCTCTCTTCAGGTCTGCAAACGCGGGAGCGTCATTCCACAACCAGTGCTGTGCCTGGTTTCTAAGGGGGGCTTTCTTAGGACCCAGGATGTTACATTGATTCTCTTATGCCTTTGGAAACTTTTGACATTTAGATTAAAAGGATTTTGGCCAGAAATTCAATCAAACTGATGACTGCTTTGAATTTTCTGATGGGTTTTGACTCTAAATATGGAACACAAGAGGTCCAAAACTAGGTTTTTATCATTTCTCTCCTGGTCTGTAAGAGCCCACCACCCTGAGTTCGTATCAGAACCTTCCTTCCACTGCTGCTGTCGAATTCGCTTTAGCTACACATCTGAAAACTCTCCATTGCTCTGAGAATCCCAACCCAAAATATACTGGTTTAATTTATTTCATTTCCATGTGCTTTTTGATAATATGTGTGCTTTTAATAAAGCTAGTAAGAGATGAGGAGTTACATTTCACTTAAAATCTACTTAATGTTTTCATCTATGTGGATGTTATATTTAGGATGCATCACAGGTGGCTGCTTTAATGGCTCTTACTGCTTCTTAAAAATTAATAGATTAGAAATATAAGCCAAAATTATTTTAAGGTATAATCTCAGTGCCCCAGAAATGTTTCTCAAAGACATTAACAGCTATTCATATAGTTAATTTGGTAGTGACTCATTAAGAAATACATTTCTGTTCTCAGGTCATCCTGAAGGCACCAATTTTAATCACAGCACTTAACCTTCAGACACATTTTCCTCTCTCATTTATAAATAATAACTATATAATAAAGTCTACAATCTTGGGAGGAAAGCCAAGTAAAATGAGAATGAAATGCTATAACCCCACTTTTAAATCTTCCCAAGTCAGGTCCAAGGTTAGCTTGGGAAGGGAGAATTGTCTCAAGGGGCAGGTGTCACCTCTTATCTGTGTTTTAAGTATGTGTTCCTTACTTTTAATTAGCTTTTTGTTGTTGTTGTTGTTTGAGTATTGTTTTCATTCATGTCTAAGGATGATATTGCTGACAAGGTCACTTCCTAATTCAGGGATATACAGATATAGAGGTTAAATTTCATTAATATTAACCTTCAGTTTGTTTTCAAATCCTTTCACATAGTACAAAAATATTATTGTGTAGTGAATGTCATTCAAGATAGGTTCAGGCTACCTAGAAATAATTTTTTAATTAATTAATTATTTTATTGAATCATAGTTAATTTACAGTATTGTGTTAGTTTCAGGTGTACAGCAAAGTGATTCAGAATACATACATATATATGTATTCTTTTTCAGATTCTTTTCTCATATAGGTTATTACAGAATATTAAGTAGAGTTCCCTGTGCTATACAGTAGGTCCTTGTTGTTTACCTATTTTATATATAGTAGCGTGTATATGTTACTCCCAAATTCCTAGTTTATCCCTCCCTCCCCCCTTCCCCTTTGGTAACCATAAATTCGTTTTCTATGTCTGTGAGTCTGTTTCTGTTTTGTAAATAAGTTCATTTGTATCATTTTTTTTAGATTCCACATATAAGTGATATCAGATATTTGTGTTTCAAAATAATTTAAAAGAAACATTCTTTAGAGTATTTACATCAGCTGTTCCTGCCAGTGATAGACTCCAGGCACAGCCATTTAAAAAATGCGTATGGAAAAAAAAAAAAAAAAAAAAATGCGTATGGGTAAAATCTAAAGGTGCTGACTTACATAACCAAGCCTCAGGAAAGACCCTTAACTTTGTTGGGCCTTCTCTTCATAAGCTGGGGGTAAAATGATCTGTCTTATAGGAATCTTAATGAGGATTAAATGAGCTCACGATTGTAAAGCCCTCAGCATAGCGTCTGGCACATAGCAAGTGCCTAATAAATTGTAAATATTATTAATATTACTTACTTACTACTTTAATTTTTGAATTAAATTAGTAACTTAATTAAATTGATAATGAATTAAATTATTTTTTGAATTTTTTACTATAACTTTTCTCTAAGGAAGTTTTCTGGGGTGCCCATCTTTCCTATTTCTTATGATTAACTGATACCTTATGTTCCTGCTTAGACTTTGGTAAAATTATGAATTTGGCAGACTCCCCTTCCAGCACATCTTATTCCCCGCACCCCCATGGCATCCACCCCAGCAGTTCTTGTCCAGCACCCCCCAGAGTGCCCATTTCTGAAAGCTTTGGATGCGGCCAGCTTTCACCACAGTCCCTGTGAAGGTGTGGCAGATATTGGCTTAAGAGGCTCAGTGAAGACAGCTCAAAATAGATGAAAAGAATGGGGCTGGGATTTCTGAGATCTTGGTTGAGTGTCTTTGGCTAAATTAACCCGCTTCTTTTAGACCCCAAATCCACCATCTATGGATTGTTGGGAAGATCGACTTAAAAGCGCGAGGATTTTTGGAGAAGGGTATGCAGACAGTAGTTATCGTGAAGCCTCATCTTTCAAACTCGGTTCAAGCTGCTTCCTCTATAAAACTGTTGCTGACAGAATGCTGTCCCAGACCCCCTCTCACCCTAGATAGAACTGATCATACGCCTTCTTGAGCTCCCACTGTACATGCCCCCATCACAGCAACTGTTTGTTTGCATTTCTGCCTTAGACATGCATTAGACATTTTTTGTTTTAAATTTCCAAAATGTTGTGATTTTCACACTCTCATAAAACACACAGAAGCAACAGTGAATCGTGTTTCAAATTGGTATAGCTGATTTGTATACTATCGCTGTCATATTCTACCATGTTTCCAGTAATCTCAAATCATTCTTTTTTCCTCTGATATGTTAAAACATTGAGGAGATAAAATAATTTCAGCGCTGGGCATATTGTGATGTGGAGGGAAGGGGTCACATCTCCTCAGGGACCTTCCAGAGGCTACAAGACCCTGTTGTATTTAGCTCTGAATATCCTGTATCTAGTATCTGATACATAGCAGGGGCATAACAACAACTGAGTAAATAATTGAAAGAAAATTCTTTAATAGGGACTCAGGAGGACCCCAAACCTTCAAGATCTAAATGAATCTCTATCAACAAAGATTCAGATTTCATAATAGGAGGTGAGGAAGCCGTTCAGGATCTCCCAGCACTCCACAAAACACACTATATAGTGCTTGGCCACTCCAGGATTGTGTGCTTTTCCACACAATAAAGTGGGGTTTTTTTTCATTGCAATCATTGTCTTCCTATATAGACAAGAACACTAAAAAGCATCCCTTGTCATCATGTATCCATGATAGCAAGTCTTCTTTTAAAAATATACCAAGATAGCAAACAAATTTTGTTGTAGCATTCTTTCTGTATTTATTTATTTATTTAAATTTTTAAAAAATTTTGCCTCCACTGTCCCAACCTTTTTTTTTTTTTTAATTTATTTATTTTATTTATTTATTTCTGGCTGTGTTGGGTCTTCATTTCTGTGCAAGGGCTTTCTCTAGTTGTGACGAGCGGGGACCACTCTTCATCGCGGTGCGCGGGCCTTTCACTATCGCGGCCTCTCTTGTTGCGGAGCACAGGCTCCAGACGCGCAGGCTCAGTAGTTGTGGCTCACGGGCCTAGCTGCTCCGCGGCATGTGGGATCTTCCCAGACCAGGGCTCGAACCCGTGTCCCCTGCATTGGCAGGCAGATTCTCAACCACTGTGCCACCAGGGAAGCCCCTCTTTCTGTATTTAATAAACATATTTTAACTATAATGAACTTTGGTTTGTTATGACTTGTGTTATCATGAATTTATCCTACATAAGAATTCAAATGAATCAAGCTCTTCCTGTGTTTGTTGTTTTGTTTTCCCCCAGTAGTCCTGTCTTAAATAACATGGGTTCCAGTCTTCTTTGAATTTTTATCTGGTTTCATAATAAAGCTTGTAGTTGGTTCTCACTATCTGGATCACAGCAGAGGGGAAAGAATTGGACTTTTGTTTTGCAATTATTTTAACCTTGGCCAACGGAAACTTTCTTTAGCTTCCTGTGCAGTCAGCAATCAAAAGTTGCAATATCCATAGAAATCATACTGCATTTTGGGCTTGTCCTAGAAGGTTTGAGTCAGTAAGGGAGTGAGCTGGGGAGGATCTCAGGCAGAGGGTGTGTGAGGACCCCTCCTGCTGCTTCACTGAGAGGTGAAGGGGCTTGCTGAACCTAATGCTTAATGTTATGTGCACAGAAAGAGCTGTATAAATCCTACACGTTGGCAGCAGAGGACATGTGTGTCGTGAAAGAGTGCTTCCTTTCTTCTGTGACCAGTGAAGAAATCAAAATTATTGTTTCC
Organism: Balaenoptera musculus; assembly: GCF_009873245.2. Lineage (NCBI taxonomy): Eukaryota > Metazoa > Chordata > Mammalia > Artiodactyla > Balaenopteridae > Balaenoptera > Balaenoptera musculus. The sequence continues at coordinate 61,393,072 of NC_045787.1, read as the reverse complement.
TTTTCTTTCAGAGAATAGTCTATGAGAACTGTTTTGAGAATTTTGTCTTCCACATTATAAATCTAACTCACCAGAGATGTGATTTAGATATCACAAATTCTTCCTTTGGCTCCTTAAGAAAAGAGATGGGCACATTTATGTAGAAGCCTTACCCCAATACCCAACCCGGGTCAGCCTTCCCTCCTTTGCACTCTCACTGCTCTTAGCCTCTGACTAGTTTCTCATACTTGTCAAGTGTCCCTGGCATTCTGCTTGGATAGAATGGTGTCTCCTTTATCAGCTAAGTGTCTCCACTGAGGAGTCATGGCTCACCTGTTTGTCCTACTCAGTTGTAAGGTGTGTTACTAATAAACATGAAAGTTTGCATGCTCCCTACTTTTCTTAATGTGTAAGAATGGATTCAACGTCCTCTGTATAACAGTGTCACTCTCACTCACTTGCGCTGCATTGGGAATAACCCTGATTGTGCCCAGGGGACTGCACTAGGAGTAGGAATGTCATCTGTCATGTGTTGTGGGGAAGGAGGGGAAAAAAATGTTGAAAAGCACAGCATTACAGAATAAGCTCTTCGATCAAAATGTCTGTGTTTGACTAATTTTGTAACCCAGGGCCCAGCATGATACCTCCCACACAGTAGGGGCTCAATAAATTTCTTGAATGAACTAATGGTGCTACCCAGTAGGTTAATGCATTCCGGGGACCATTATTCTGAAGAAGGAAAAACTGTAGGCATTTTGGAGTTGCTTTGGCATCACATTTCAAAAAAAGTGAATTTCCTTCTTAGGAAAGGCTTACTTTAGGTAGAAACTGAGTCGCGCCTTGATCACTGCCCACCGGTCCCACTGTCCAGAACCAGTAGATACAAGGGTCCCTTTCGTAACCCACCATCTCAATATCATGCCTTACGTTTTTCTGCCTAGGTAGTTCTGGTAAAATTGTTATCACAAGTTATTACCCTTAAGTCTAACCTCTTCTGAAAGAATAGGTGTCATTCAGGGACTAAGAAATATTTGTCTAGACGTTTGATCCAATCTGTATTTTTATTTAATGTGTAATTGGCGAGAAAATAGCAAAGGCAAATTTAAATGCTTGCATCTCTAACCTTGTCACAGTGTCTGAGTATTCATTCATCATCATTATCTTGGATTTCTGCAGCCAGCAGACTTCATAGGAAAGCAAGCACTGAAACAGATTAAAGCCAAGGGGCTGAAACGGAGACTGGTCTGCCTCACCTTGGCAACGGACGATGTTGATCCGGAGGGAAATGAAAGCATCTGGTATGATGGCAAGGTGAGTGCTGAGGCCCCATAGCGAGGGGCCACTGCAGTGTTTCTGCAGCAGAAACTCCTTGTCTCTGTTTCCGTTTACAGTTTTTTGCTAGTTATTTATCTATTGGTGAGATGACACTCTTTTGAATTCTGAAGTGACATTCAAGAAACAGAAATTACTTAACAGAAAGGAAAATGAAATGCTGCTCATTTTGGAAAACATAATATTCTATATGGTTTAATGAAAGAAAATAAACTGCAGGACTTGAAATACATTGGACAATGAGGAAGGTATGATTGAGAAGGTAAAATGACCTCTTGGCTCACCACATCTATATCTGTGAATGCAAGAGAGAGATTTTATAAAGAATTTAGTATTCTGACTTAGCTTCTCAGGGATCTTTCAGGAGGAAGCAATTCGTACCTTAGCACATTAGCAGAAAACAATTTCCAAATGAAAACATCTATGACAAGAGAGGGTTAAACCTTAGTAAATAAAGGAAAAAGTGGAAATCCTTTGGTTCTTCAGGGGGAGTAAGACTACCTTCTTCTCCCTTCAGGATGCTACATTTCACTGTCTCTCTTGGTCTTCAGTAAAGCCAGAGTTAGATAACCTATCAATAGAATTTCACTTCCTCCACTTTTTATGACTATTTGTAAAACCCAGTTTGGCTCAATGTTTTGCTGTGTTTTGGCTGGTGTTATCAGGCAGGGGTTATCAGGCAGGGACACTCAGCTTAGACCATGTGGCGACCACAGGGCCGTCAAGACTCATCTAAACGTCTGTTCTGTATTGAGCAGGGTCTGCTTGGTCAACACCCAAATACTCAGAGATTCTATTCCCAGGTTGGGTTTTGTTTTTCCTTATGCACTACAGCCTACTTAATACTTGTTTTCATTTTCCCCATCTCTTCAGTGACAAAACGAGCACTGGAGGAGAGGAGAGCCAGTGGTGTCAATCTCAGCCTTTGGACTACTAAAGATATGGCCATTTGGGCTGAGGCAGGGGTCAGTCTGACATGGAACTAACATCTACAGAGTTCCTACTTGTGCTGGATATTTTTATGTACTCTCATTTACTTTTTAAAAAAAATTTATTTATTTAATTTATTTTTTTGGTTGCATTGGGTCTTAGCTGCAACATGCGAGCTCTTCGTTGTGGCACGCGGGATCTTTCATTGCGGCGCTCAGGCTTCTCTCTAGTTGTGGTGCGCAGGCTCCAGGGCGCATGTGCTCTGTAGTTTGCGGCAAACGGGCTCTCTCCTTGAGGCGCATGAGCTCAGTAGTTGTGGCGCACGGGCTTAGTTGCTCCGTGGCATGTGGCATTTTAGTTCCCTGAACAGGGATTGAACCCGCGTCCCCTGCATTGGAAGGCGGATTCTTTACCACTGGACCACCAGGGAAGTCCCTCTCTCATTTACTTTTACAACACCCCTCCTAGATATGTATGATCATTCTCATTTAAAGATGAGGCTTTGGGGCTCAGAGAGATTAAGTAACTTGCTTGAGGTTACACAGCTATGACATGTGATTGACGAAGCTGATTTCTGACCCAGGTACAGTTGGACTTTGAATTCTTATCCTTTCTTCTAAGCCATGCTGAATACCCCCATTTGCTCTCGTCTTTGTCTGATGGCCCACTGTATTCTCCTAAGCACTTCATTATATACCCACAGTTCTTGCACATCTGAGTAACAGGTGGATGTTATAGTTTTAGATTATATGAAGCCAATAGATCTTTTCTCAGATCTGAATCTCTTTCTCAAATGCCTCACCTTTAATTGTGTTGTTTGCTCTTCTGTTTGAACCGTTCCTAGTCTTACCTCCCGGTCTCCACTTCCTGTTTCTATTCTAGACCTCTGGTTCAGCCTTCTTTTCTTAATATGCTCTTTCTCTGATTTAAGATTTGCCCACAATTTCCACTGATAACCACCTCTGCCATTAACTAACTGCTTGAGCCTCTCTGGGTCTCAGTGTTCTCATCTACAAAATGAAGCCACTGAGTGAGATAATGTCTAAGGTTCTTTCCGCCTCTAATTAATTTTTCCGTGGTTGTTACACTTCCCTCACCTCATCTTTTTGTTCTACATTTTTCACTCTATTCTCATCCAACTATCTCAGTCTTCCTAATACGGTCTGCACTCATACATCTACTGATAGTCTGTTTTACTTGGCCATGGAATGAATGAGAAGCTCTGTCATAACATTCTGTATGCAACCCCACATCGACCATGTTCAACTGACAGATTTTTAGTCATCTTAAATGCGACCATACCCAAGTTAAAAAACTGGAAACTTGTACCTTAAACTTATACAATGTTATATGTCAATTGTATCTCAACAAAGCTGGAAAAAAAGAAGAACCCTGGAAACCCAAGTTCCATTTTTTTTTATTGAAGTATAATTGCTTTACAATGTTGTGTTGGTTTTGCTATACAATGAAATGAATCAGCTATATGTACACATATATCCCCTTCAAGTTCCATTTTTAAATTTTATTCCCTTTGCCTCATTTGTGCACTGAGTTTACACATTATATTTTTCATCTTTCCTATACGTGCCATCTGTTTATAGAGCTGCTAAGGCAATTGTAATTTTAGTTATTAGTAATATTTCTCTTAAATTTCCTGATATCAGCTTGTCTGCTCTTGGATGCTTAGTAGGATCATCATTTTATCATGCAGATGACACTCTTTGATCTTCCTTATCTCTAGAATGATATGAAATTTTTTTTATTTTTATTTCCTGACTTTGGATTTGGTCTACCTTTTGTATTAGGTATTCTATTCATGCAGATATTTGCAATGCTAGCGATAGGGTACATGTTAGTTTATTTGTTCAACAGATCTGAGTTCTGGTATGTGACAAATATTCTAGGCACTAAGGATGCAGCAGTGAACAAAACAGACAAGAATCTCTGCCCCTATGGAGCTTATATTCCAGGAGAGGGAGAGATAAACAATGAACATAAAATAAATAGCATGTCAGAGGGCGATAATACTTTGGGGAAAAGTAAAGTCTAATTGGGAGATGGGCAGTGCTAGAGGGAGGGATTATGATTTTAAGTAAGGCTTTATATAAAAAAATCAAGGCATAAGTGTGGGCAGGAGAGGGGCTTTAATTAGTTATAAAAGCAGCTTTGCTGGGAAGTAAGTTTTGAAGAAAAGGTTTTAGAGGAAGGAAGTTTGAAGAGTTTAGAAAGTCTTCTTTTTCTTATTAATAAACTAAAACACACAGGGACAGCCAAAGAAACATAATATATCATCCAATTTAAATTATGTTCCCGCTTTCAAAGGTTATTTACCATGTTATCTTCTCTAGGTCTGTTACAGGCGTCTTTAAGTCTCATAATTAAGAGAAGAATGAGACAAGGCTAAAAATAAGTGAGGATTGTTTACATTGGTAAAAAGAAGGCTGACGTTTGATTTCACAAAGAATATGAGAATCTACTAGGCAAAGGGTGAGGGTGGTTTGTTCTTGTGATTCACTGAGCAAAACGAAGCAATGGATTTAATTGAATCTGGAAGATTTTAAGGTAGAATGATATAGAATTTATGCCAGGGAAAACCTTTCCCTGGAGACTTAGTAATAAGATAAAAGGAAAGGCCAGTTTTCTAAAATACTTTGGACTACCAACCTCCTGGATTAGAGAGAAATTAAAGGAGAAATGAAAGTAATCGAACAGAAAGCAAAGTATTCAATAAATATTTTAAGAATAGCACTCACAAAATAAACATGCTATTTCTTTAAAGTTACTAATGCAGAAATAACTGCAAGAAGAATCACTGCTGGGATTTTAAGAGATGGGAAGGCCCAAGGAGATGGGGCACGCAGTCTCTGAAGAGTGATTGTGGGTTTTTTATCCAGTGAGTTAGGGGATTTGACCAAGAGATTCGATCAGGATTCTTCCTGTTTTCTTAAGATGCCCAAGAAAACCAGGTTAACTTTCCCAGAGCTCCAAACACAAATCTCTGTTTTAGAGACTCAGAAGTGAAACCAAAGTTACCAAGAAGGTCTTTCAAAAAAGCGATGATTAAAACTCCAGCCTCCCTGACCCAAATCCCAGTTTTATATCACAGAAATATGATCTAGAGGAGAAAAGCCATTTTAAAACATGTGTTTTATCTCAGCAATACCTTGGCAGTTAATAATCTGCCAGAGAGAAACTTTTACTAATGAATGCATTCACTTTTTTTTTATCACCATAACAAGTTCAGAAATTATATGGAGAGCTTCTGATTTGGGATTTCAACAAGATAATTAAAAACTGGGGCTACAGAGATAGGAGTCTGTACTTAATGTCATATATGCATAAGAGACTAGAAATGCTGTAATATGACTGTTGACTGTCGTGAGCCCTTTGCTGAGGCAGCTGAAACATCACCAGGCTGATTCATGTCCATGGATATTTTTGAGCACCAGCTATAAGCAGCCGCTGTGCTAGACAGTAAGGCTGTAAGGATTAGTGCGATGTTGCGTAGCCAGGAGAAGCAGTTTTAAGTCGGGCTATGTATCATTTTGCTTTTGTTGTCTTCCTTTTACTTTTTAAAAATGTGGTGTTTACATATATACAATGGAATATTACTCAGCCATAAAAAGAAACAAAATTGAGTTATTTGTAGTGAGGTGGATGGACCTAGAATCTGTCATACAGAGTGAAGTAAGTCAGAAAGAGAAAAATAAATACCGTATGCTAACATATATTCCATATATATGTTATATGGAACAATCCTGATTAGAAGCTTAGATCTATATAAAATCTATATAACAATTCCATACATATTTCATATATATGGAATCTAAAAAAAAAAAAAGGTTCTGAAGAACCTAGGGGCAGGATAGGAATAAAGATGCAGATGTAGAGACTGGACTTGAGGACACGGGGAGGGGGAAGTGTAAGCTGGGACAAAGTGAGAGAGTGGCATGGACATATATACACTACCAAATGTAAAATAGATAGCTAGTGGGAAGCAGCTGCATAGCACAGGGAGATCAGCTTGGTGCTTTGTGACCACCTAGAGGGGTGGGATAGGGAGGGTGGGAGAGAGATGCAAGAGGGAGGAGATATGGGGATATATGTATATGTATAGCTGATTCACTTTGTTATAAAGCAGAAACTAAAACACTATTGTAAAGCAATTATACTCCAATAAAGATGTTAGAAAAAAAAGTGGTGTTTAAACCAGTATTGTAATTTTTTTGCATTTTACTCTGTTTTTCCTTTTCTTGCATCTTTTCCTTCAGATAAGAGGAGTTGTGGAAACCAGATCTAATCTTCTAATCAGGATTGTTATATAGAGTTTTTTTTTTTAGTAGCATAAAATTATTGTTTTCATCTCCTAAATTTTGATTCCTTGTTCAGTATTTTTCTCTGGTTTGCCATCCCAAGTTATCCTATTTCATCCTTGTTAATTTTGATCATTCACACCGAACTCCATGTCTCCACTCATGTTGGAAAGTTTTATCCACCTTCTCTACCCACCTAACTCCACCTACCTTCAAAATGTAGAACAAATCCTGTCTTACTTACGTTGCCTACCTTGGCTTCCTGGTTACAGTTTCTCGTGTCTGTATGTTAATTCCTCAACTAGGCAGGAAGCTCATGAGGGTAGGAACCATGCCTCTGCTCATTCTCCAGAATGTCTAGCAAAATGTTTTGTACATGGTAGAGCTAGAGAGGGTAAAGTTAACATTTATTTAAATGCCTAGCAATTACCAGGAATTGTTAAATCTGTATATATTCATATAGAAGATTCACTTCACATTGACTATTGATATATTAATACAGTTTAATTCAGCACTATTCTGGCAGGCCATTTTCTAAATACCAGCAGGAACAGTTGACTAGATTTGCATTTGGATTTTTAGATTTTTCTCCTTTGTATCTATTATTGCCATGCTAGTTTGATGGAAGAGAATTTTTTAAAGTTCAAAATGAAAATATTTGATTCTTCTTCCTATCAGATCTCTTGGCATGAAACTGAGCAAAATAGTCCTAGGTATTAAGAAACTAGATGTAGTTATTTAAAACTGATAAATTTCAGAGCAACATGGATGTGTATTTTGAGAATTGTTTTTCATAAGTTTTAAACTTTCATTAAGCTTCTCAAAAAAGTGAAGTTTTCCTCCTAGCGTTATCCTCACAGACAGCATATCATAAAACTCTGTAAGTTGAACGTATCTTTTGAGAATTTTCATCTAAAGAGGAAGCACACAAAGCTGTGACCGAGATGCTGAGGGCGGTAGGGTCTTGTTTTTCAGGTGGTTGGCAACACGACCTCCGGAAGCTACAGTTACAGCATCCAGAAGAGTCTGGCTTTCGCGTACGTCCCTGTAGAGCTAAGTAAAGTGGGACAAAAAGTGGAAGTTGAACTATTAGGCAAAAATTACTCAGCAACTGTCATAAAAGAACCCTTGGTGTTGACGGAACCAATCAGAAACCAACTTCAGAAAAAAGGTGGAAAGGACAAAATTTGAAAAGACTTTGAGCAGGCAACTGAATTATGGTTGCTATATGATTGCACTGAAAATTATAACTGATTTGCTGGGGAATAAGGGAAACCAAAAAATTTATTTCAAAATCATCAGAATCTTAAAACCGTTCTCTTGTTTTCTAAGCAAGATAGAATAATGCATGAGTGATTTACATTGTTGTTTCAGATGAAATTTGAAGCTAATGTTTTTACTATTCTATATTGTTGTTTATGAAACTCAGCAAAACATTTAAGTGTTTGCTAACATACAATCATTATTACAACTGAAGTAGAAAACATTATATAATTTTAGGAACATTTGTATGTGGTTCTTGTTAGCTGAAAACAAATTATGTTTTACATAAAGACAAAAGCAGTATTGTTGATGGATTTACTTCATTGAAAAATACTAGTTGAATAAGGGATCATTTTAATTTTTCATAATATATCTAGGAAGAAAATAGTAAAATTTAATATTGGTATATGTAACATTTTTATTCAATTCCTTGAAATATTTACTTCCTTAATGACTTCCCTGAAAGCAGTTTTATGGGACGTCATTATTGTCCTTTCAAAGGTTGTTTTAGAAGAGAAATTGCAAACAAGAACAGAGTCTTCCAAAGGAAATGGTACTTGTAAACCTTCTGAGATGAAGCCAAAACATAAATTGTGCCAGTACAAACACAGTCTGAATACTGAACACCTCTCTTTGGGAAAGAATTAATGCAAGTTGACATCACATTGTGCCGTTCTGAATATCATTTCACAAGCATTTGACAAAGCAGGTCAAACAAGAGCTTTAAGAGCTGACAGGATTGCCCTTAACATTGTGTACAGCAAGAAAAAAAAGCCATTTAGGAATAATTCTTTGATGTACCTCTTGAAATTATTTGTGTTTAGTTGACAGAATAAATCAAATTTTTCATAAAAGGTAGTTTGTCATTTATCATTTGTTCTACACACACACTTGCTGCCTAGGAAAAGTTCAGTAAATAGGTATTAAAGCAGCTGAATGTGAAGCATAATAAGATTCTATAGTTAGAATAGATTTTAAAATAATTTCTTAACTTGTAAGTTTTGAAAACATGCCAAATTTACATTTAAATGTTTTATAAAAGTAATCATGTATCAGAACTCTTCAACATGCCATTCATTTATCTTTGGTATCTCCTCTTACATGAGAAATGAAGGAAATCTTTTTGGTAACAAACATTTGCTAATTATTTAGAATATTATCCAGACCCTCTCTCCCAGTTCTGGTATAGGGTATAGGTGCTTTTCATTCTCTGCCTCTCTGTAGCCCAATTGTTAATTGTGTTAAAACTAATGAAAGAATTGAGAAAATATAACGCTACGTCAGTGGCACAATTTAATAGTTACCTAAGTTGTAACTTTTCAGTAACTAGTTACTGGAAAATTATTTACATAAAATATTATTATAGCAGACTCTAATCAAAGGAACAGTACTCAGAACTTGTGGAGAAGGCAATTGACTATGCAAAAACAAAATCTAAAGAAATGGTCATTTATTTTAAAAAGTCAAATTTTAAAGAATGCCAGGAGAAACAACAAAAGATGCTGATCTTACATTGCTAGAAGAAATCAGTAAAGCAGTATTTGAGTGCCTTCATCTTTTTCACCAATAATTGGGCACTTGTTCTAAAGCAATAGATCAAATAACATCAAAGTTTGTTACCATTCAGCCACTTTCTCTGATTTTTAGCAGATGAAGAAAAACTTCAGAAGTTTTTACTGTATGTAATAGAAATGTATGATGAATTTTCTGATGAAGATATTTTAGTGGAAACTTTTAAACTATAGACATGTTTGAAAGCCACTATAATTGTTCCCAAAGAACCAAAGGCAGTATTGCAATTCCTGGAGTTTGTTGTGAAAGATTTTTATGAATTTCTGCCAAATTTGTCATTATGTTAAAGTCCTTTCCTAGTTTTTTTTACATCTGTTGCTCATGTAAAAGAAACTTTTGAAATTAAAAGCTTAAAAAATGTTCTTCTATCAACTTTGTGCAAAGATAACTGGATAAATCTGGCTATACTGTCTGGTAAATATTAATATGCAAAGAAAAAATTCAGTGAAGTCACTGCAAAGCTTAAAAACAGAAAATGTTTATTATTCACAGGCAACAGACCACTTTATTACAATAGACCAATTTGTGGGTATAAATATTTTCCTTTTTCAAAACTACTTAATATAATTTAAAAATATTAACCCCTTGCTTTTTTATACTATAACATTTATTTTATTTCTATTTTTCTTATTACTGGCATGACTATATATTCAAAGTTTAATAGAAACTTTTCACTCTTTGCATTTCTTTTCTGGTTGTTATTATTTCATTTTGTGATTATTGCTAAAAATAATTTTGTCATGTAAAAGGGGCAGAGAATCGTTAAAAAATGATCATCCAGGGTAGCTTCTTCGCTCACAAGTCTGGCACCTCACTAAGGTTGATGGCAACACCTGGGGCTGGCAGGGCACCTCTCTCCATATGGCCTCACTGTGTGACTGACTTGCCAGGTAGTTCAGAGGAGGGAACTTAACATGGAGAATCAGCGAGGGATGCCAGCTGCCAAGCTGACACTAGGACCATACAGGGAGGGCCTGCTAGTGGGAGCAGGAACCATAGAAGAGATATATCCACACCGGTGAAGATGCTGCCTGAAACAGACAGAAGGGAAGAAACACCCTGGCTTCTTTCTTCCTTCCACCTTCCAATCTCTCACAAGTGCCTCCCACTGGATGGACCTAGCTGGGAGCCATGTAGGTAAAGGAGCCTGGGATATGTAGTTTGTAGGGTTTGGCCCACCTGTGATACAGAGCAGAGAAAAGAAAGATCATGAAATGGATCGCATCGCAAAAGACAATGACTGGCATACAACACCAACACTCTGTTCAGTTCTGGCCAAAGGGTCAAGAGGTGCAAACATGGCTACTAGGATGGAAGGAGGTTGTGGGATGGGCTAACACATTTAAAAGGGCTACTTACATTATAATTTTTAAAAAGCATGGTGTATGGACTTCCCTGATGGTGCAGTGATTAAGAATCCACCTGCCAATGCAGGGGACACGAGTTTGAGCCCTGGTCCGGGAAGATCCCACATGCCATGGAGCAACTAAGCCCATGCGCCACAACTACTGAGCCTGCACTCTAGAGCCCGCGAGCCACAGCTACTGAGCCCACGTGCCACAACTACTGAAGCCTGCACACCTAGAGCCTGTGCTCCACAACAAGAGAAGCCACCGCAGTGAGAAGCCTGTGAACTGGAATGAAGAGTAGCCCCCGCTCGCCGCAACTAGAGAAAGCCTGCACGCAGCAATGAAGACCCAACACAGCCCAAAAAATAAATAAATAATAAATAAATTTTTTTTAAAAGCATGGTGTATTACAATACGCAACATGCTATCATTTAGGTTCAAACTGGAAAAAATGTAAATATTTAAATTGTATTTATATATTATAGACTACCTCTGGAAGAGTAACACTAGTATTTCTGGGGAGGGGTTGAAATTTACTTTTCACTGTGTGCCTTTTTAGATTTATTTAAATTATGTACATGTTTCACTTTTTAAAAGACCATATATATATTAATTGTGCTTTCTTATCTAGTAAAAGTAGGTTCTTATTTTTTGGTCATGTAATGTGACCCTCTATTTTTCAATACAGTATTCACATTGGTTTGAGATATTTAAGGATGGCTGGAAAGAGTTGGCTTAGAACCGCTTAAGAAATTGGTATACAATGTAAAAAAATTCAATACAGATAAAGTGAATGCAATTCAGTTGTTGTATATAATAAATATTGTGTGAACACTAAGGCTCAGGCTGGGTGAAAGCTGAGGGTAAGGAAAGAAGATACAAGACAAAATGTAATACCAACATCCTGTTTCTTGATCAGGATGGTGGTTACATGAGTCTGTTCACTTTGTGAGAATTCATTGACCTATGTACACTTTTGTGCACTGTCTTAAGCACACAGAAAATGCCATACCAAAATCTTTTTTATACAAATGGTACTATTTTCCACTATCTACTCTCATCTAGTTGGTTTTGAGGAGGTAGGAGGTGATAAGCAACAGGCAAGATGAGGGGGTCAAAGGAGTTTCAATTTGAGTTGGCCATAGCTGTTTTTAGCCAGACTCTCAATTTCAGAAATTGGGAGATTTTTCAGAGTTAAAAGAAATCTTTCTTCTTTTTTTAAACGGATCCTTTTCCTCTCAGTACACACACATACACTAACACACAAAACAAAACCAACAATAAACTGAAGGTGCTTCTTAGAGAAAATGACCTTCCTACATGCTTGGAGGCTTGATGATTCTTAATGCCTTGGCAGTAGTTAGCACTGATAGCAGTTCATGCATATAACTGATGCATGTAACTACTGCCAACTTATATACTCATCTCTAAGTCCAGTATATGACCTTACAAGCCTTTAAGAAGACTCTCACCCCCTCACTTAGATATGGTAGAAACAAACCCATCCCAGATCAATTTTCAAAACTAAATATATTTTGAAAATAATTTAATAGCTGACATCTAAAATAACAAAGTATGGCTATTCTTTCTGATATTCAAGTCTATCTCCTTCTGGACTATTCAAGGTAGTGATGGGGCAATGAGTAACACCAACCATAATTAACCACATTTAGTTAGTAAACTTCAGTTTTTCTCTCTGAGGAAAGACCTCTTGCCATTCTTATCTCTACTCCAACGGTTAAACCTTTAGAGATATGTTTAAAATTGTTCAGCCTTTGTATACAAAATTTATCATATTCAAAGGCACTGAAATCAAACAGGTTGAGACAAGCATTGAAACACAGGTATCATGACTTCTGAGCATAGCTTATAGCCAGTTAGCACCATGACAAGAACCCGAGTCTCTGCAAACCAGAGAAATAAAGAAGTACAGCAAAAGCATCCATGTGATTTTCTCAGTGTATGGCCTTCGGGCTTTACAACCATGTTCATTGGGGGATATTTATTCTTAGCACTCTGTTCTAACTTAAAATTCATTTTACTTTTTGTTTAAATGTAAATTATGTTATTACAAAATTGTTAATAATAATACTATTAGAAACAGATAATATATGCTCAGAGTTTAAAATTTAGGTGTAAGAGATATATTGTGAAAGTCAATTTCTCTCCTATCCCTGTCTGCAGTCAACCAGCCTATCCAAAGACAACCAATGTTATCATTTCTTCTGTATCCTTCTTGAGATTCTCTATAAGTATGTAAGCATTTCTCTCTCTCAATATACGAATATATGTGTGTATATGTACATACATATGTATATATACACACATTTATACATGTAATTTTAAGCAAATGAAAACATACCAAGCATAATGTTCTTTGCCTAACTTAAAAAAATTAACAGTGTATCTTGGAGATTATTCCATATCATCCTTTTAAATGATTGCTTAGTATCCCACAATTATTTTGACCAGGCCCCACTATTTACCTTTTTCTAATAAAAAATAAGGCTAAAATGAATATCTTGATGCATATGATGTTTCTGACACTGATTATATCTGAAGGATAAGTTCCTACAACTGGAACTGCAGGATTAAAGTGTATGTGCGTTTTGGTAGATATGCAGAATTGTTCCCCGTAGAGGTTGTGCCACATTTCACTTGTGGTTAGTGTATGAGGGCTTACTTGACCCAAACAGTAAGTTCTCACGAGTGTCAGTGGTATGTTATTGAAGTTGCAACCTGTATTTCTCACTTGAGTGACGTTAACATGTGTTCATATATTTAATAACCACTTATATTTCATTTTCTGTAAACGATTATGCTCCTATATTTTGCCTATTTAAAAGGGATTGTTGGTCTTTTTCTTACTGATTTTTAGGAGTTAAGAGATTTTTAACTGTAGGTTAAATGGGTTTTGTGTGGGTTAGAATGCAAATCAGGTGTTTCTAATATCTTTTCTATGTAAAACATATATCCCAAGTTCCAAGCACCCCACCTACCAAATAATTAACTTTAATACCTACTTGTGAGTTGTGAGCTCCCTTTCTTTCAGTCCTAATTTTTGCATTTTCAAACTGATTGGAATGCTTTTTATTTTATTTTATGTGATTATGTACTGGGGAAACTCTTAAAAAAAAATCAATGACTAAACTAAAACAATAAAATAATTAAGTATTTGGCAGAATGTAAATTACCATACAGAAATCAGTAGCCATCATGTCCACAAAAAATAACCAGTTAAAAGATAGAGGAAAAGGTAAAGAAAGCCCCATTTCAGTAGCAACAGAGAAGATAAAATACTTAGGAATAAATTTAACAAGAAAAGTACAGGGGGAGACCTTCAAGATGGCGGAGGAGTAAGACGTGGAGATCACCTTCCTCCCCACAAATACATCAGAAATACATCTACATGTGGAACAACTCTTACAGAACACCTACTAAACACTGGCAGAAGACGTCAGACTTCCCAAAAGATATATGTTTTTCTCCTTTTTCTCTTTTTGTGAGTCTGTATGTGTATGCTCCTTTGTGTGATTTTGTCTGTATAGCTTTGCTTTTACCATTTGTCCTAGAGTTCTGTCTGTCCGTTTTTTTGTTTTTTGTTTTTTTTTTTAAAGCACATGATTATATTTTAATACACAACCAAAATACAAAACACCATAGTAAATTGATAGCAATAAAATATGGTACTTCATTTGCACTGCATGACAAATGGTTAACATCCTGAATAATAAATGAGTTCTTAGAAACCAGTAACAAAGACATTGATATATCAACGGAATGGAAAAAAAAAACAGAAGAAAATGAAATAACACAAATGACTAGTAAGGATTAAGCATATATGAAGATGACAGAGCTGAACAGTAACAGAAGAAAAGCAATTTCTTTGTAATACCATATTACCAAAGGTTAAAAATGTAACATTTGTACAGTTTTAGGAAATATACCCACATAAACACTGGGGAAACAAGATTGATGAGGTCTTGTCTGTATAGTAGGGAAAACCAGTTTGGACTCAAAACTATAAATTTTGGATACCCTAGTCCTAGCAGTTCCAATTCACTGGAATTATTTCAACAAATTAGTTGGATAAATTTACAATTTATATATAAACCATGTTTACTGTGTAGAAAATTTGTAGCTAGTATATAGACCTCCCCCCAAAATAACTTGCATATTAATTTATCAATACACCCAAAAGGATGTGCACAAAATTTCATTAATAGTAGATAACACAGACAGAGGTAGCAGAATTAGAAGAGGAAAAAAGGCATTTAAGTAAAATATTATACTTCACAAATTTCCATGTCCTTTGAAATCTTGAAAAAGATGATTTTTTATGAGTCAATTTTAAATTTCCCTGTGATAAATGAAAATTTTAAAAATGTGCACCTAATACTTATGGGAGCACTCTAATGAAGCCTTGAAATTATACCATCCTGAGCTTCTCTGTGTAATAATGCCTCCATCATTCAAGCTCCTGAGATTTAGTCCAATGGCAACAATGAAAACAGTCAACATGCCTGGTTACAGTTCTCTCCACTATCACCCTTTAGGTCACTTTGAAACTTTAGCCTTCTCAGCCTGTTTTTGCGATCTACAGGGAGTGTCCATTGCAACACATCAATGAGGAATCTCTATACATTATGAAGACTGTCTTTGGTTTTACTGAAGATGGTGGCAGAAGCAATGGCATCAGTTTTTCCTATTCAGTCATCACACAATCATTATCACCAAGGGGTTCTCCTGGGCCCAGGGATAGATGGGAGTGATGAACACTTGAAAAGAGGAATACTGCCAACACGTCTCATGGTACCAATTATTGATATTAAAAACAAAGATGGCAAAAGTGTCTTTTCTTGGAACTATCATCTCCCTGTGGTTTACAGTTGAGATTTACAAATTAAGGAACTTCACAGGAAGAATGTTTCTGATGATGTCAGGCATCCTCAGGTTATCTGCATGTTATGTCTTTCTTTCATCATGTTCACCTCAAATGCCATCTTTTCCATTCTTTCCGTGGATAGTCCAATACTCTGTTTCACTGTGTAAAACTCTCTGCCGCACTAGCACTAGTATCTAAGTCACACGCTCTTCATGATCACTCAAAAACTATTCGTAACAGTCACTGGGAATACAAAGTTGGATACAACAGCCCAACACTCCCGAGATGTCAATAGGTAACGATGAAGACAGGCACAACTTGGTTGTATCTTTAAAATTTCCTCTGTTGTTTAAATGTTGCTTCTGAAATACCTTTAAAGTTTTAAAGGCAGAAAGTGGCAGCAGTCCCTTCTTTTCTGATCTGTTTATAAAGTAATGTTAAAATTTTGCCATGTTTTTCCAGACAACTTTCTATTCAATAATTCACATTTGCATTTTAGATTGCCATGTAGCAATACACAAATATATAAACAATGTTTTAGTATTTAACTTACGCATGTACAAAAATTTCAAAAAGAATGCTAAAATAATCACCATTGTAGTTAACACTAATGAGTAAGCATTACTTAACTCCATTATCATGTCTGAATAATCCCATTCCCAAGGAACAGTAACCATTAATGTTTCAAATAGAAAAACCAGAGGCATATGGACACACCTCAGCACACACACTTAGTGTTTTTTTTTTTTTAAATATAGTTTTTAGTGCTTGTTTTCATTGGTGGACTTGTTTTTTGGTTTGGTTACTCTCTTCTTTCTTTCTTTTTTCTTTTTTTTTATTTTTAATTTTTTTTATTTTTAATAATTAAAAAAAATTTTCATTTTAATAACTTTATTTCTTTTTATGTTATTTCTTTCTTTCTTTCTTTCTTTCTTTTTTTCTCCCTTTTCTTTTGAACCATGTGGCTGACAGGGTCTTGGTGCTCTGGCCGGGTGTCAGGCCTATGCCTCTGAGGTGGGAGAGCTGAGTTCAGGACATTGATCCACTAGAAACCTCCCAGCTCCACGTAATATCAAATGGCGAAAGCTCTCCCAGACATTTCCATCTCAACGCTAAGACCGAGCTCCACTCAACAACCAGCAAGCTCCAGTGCTGGACACCCTATGCCAAACAACTGGCAAGACAGGAGCACAAGCCCACCCATTAGCAGAGAGGCTGCCTAAAATCATAATAAGGTCACAAACACCTCAAAACACAACACTGGACGCAGTCCTGCCCACCAGAAAGACAAGATCCAGCCTCATCCACCAGAACACAGGCACTAGTCCCTTCCACCAGGAAGCCTACACAACCCATTGAACCAACCTAAGCCACTGGGGACAGACACCAGAAACAACAGGAACTACGAACCTGCAGCCTGCAAAAAGGAGACCCCAAACACAGTAAGTTAAGCAAAATGAGAATACAGAGAAACACACAGCAGATGAAGGAGCAAGGTAAAAACCCACCAGAACAAACAAATGAAGAGGAAGTAGGCAGTCTACCTGAAAAAGAATTCAGAGTAATGATAGTAAAGATACTCCAAAATCTTGGAAATAGAATGGAAAAAATACAACAAACGTTTAACAAGGACCTAGAAGAACTAAAGAGCAAACAAACAATGATGAACAACATAATAAATGAAATTAAAAATTCTCTAGAAGGAATCAATAGCAGAATAACTGAGGCAGAAGAACGGATAAGTGACCTGGAAAATAAAATAGTGCAAATAACTACTGCAGAGCAGAATAAAGAAAAAAGAATGAAAAGAATAGAGTACAGTCTTAGAGACCTCTGGGACAACATTAAACGCAACAACGTTAGAATTATAGGGTTCCCAGAAGAAGAGAAAAAGAAAGGGACTGAGAAAATATTTGAAGAGATTATAGTTGAAAACTTCCCTAATATGGGAAAGGAAATAGTCAATCAAGTCCAGGAAGCACAGAGAGTCCCATACAGGATAAATCCAAGAAGAAACACACCAAGACACATATTAATCAAACTATCAAAAATGAAATACAAAAAAAAAATTTAAAGCAGCAAGGGAAAAACAACAAATAATATACAAGGGAATCCCCATAAGGTTAACAGCTGATCTTTCAACAGAAACTCTGCAAGCCAGAAGGGAGGGGCAAGACATATTTATAGCGATGAAAGGGAAAAACCTACAACTAAGATTACTCTACCCAGCAAGGATCTCATTCAGATTCAATGGAGAAATTAAAACCTTTACAGACAAGCAAAAGCTAAGAGAATCAGCACCACCAAACCAGCTTTACAACAAAGGCTAAAGGAACTTCTCTAGGCAGGAAACACAAGAGAAGGAAAAGACCTACAATAACAAACCCCAAACAATTAAGAAAATGGGAATAGGAACATACATATTGACAATTACCTTAAATGTAAATGGATTAAATGCTCCAACCAAAAGACATAGACTGTCTGAATGGATACAAAAACAAGACCCATATATATGCTGTCTACAAGAGACCCACTTCAGATCTAGGGACACATACAGACTGAAAGTGAGGGGATGGAAAAAGATATTCCATGAAAATGGAAATCAAAAAAAGCTGGAGTAGCAATTCTCATATCAGACAAAATAGACTTTAAAATAAAGACTATTACAAGAGACAAAGAAGGACACTTCATAATGATCAAGGGATCAATCCAAGAGCAAGATATAGCAATTGTAAATATTTATGCACCCAACATAGGAGCACCTCAATACATAAGGCAAATACTAACAACCTTAAAAGAGGAAATTGACAGTAACACAATAATAGTAGGGGACTTTAACACCCCACTTTCACCAATAGACAGATTATCCAAAATGAAAATAAATAAGGAAACACAAGCTTTAAATGATACATTAAACAAGATGGACTTAATTGATATTTATAAGACATTCCATCCAAAAACAACAGAATACACTTTCTTCTCAAGTGCTCATGGAACATTCCCAGGATAGGTCATATCTTGGGTCACAAATCAAGCCTTTGTAAATTTAAGAAAATTGAAATTGTATCAAGTATCTTTTCCGACCACAATGCTATGAGACTAGGTATCAATTACAGGAAAAAATCTGTAAAAAATACAAACACATGGAGGCTAAACAACACACTATTAAATAACCAAGAGATCACTGAAGAAATCAAAGAGGAAATCAAAAAATACCTAGAAACAAATGACAATGAAAACACAACAACCCAAAACCTATGGGATGCGGCAAAAGCAGTTCTAAGAGAGAAGTTTATAGCAATACAAGCCTACCTCACGAAACAAGAAATATCTCAAATAAACAACCTAACTTTACACCTAAAGCAATTAGAGAAAGAAGAACAAAAAACCCCCAAAGTTAGCAGAAGGAAAGAAATCATAAAGATCAGATCAGAAATAAATGAAGAACAAATGAAGGAAACAATAGCAAAGATCAATAAAACTAAAATCTGGTTCTTTGAGAAGATAAACAAAATTGATAAACCATTAGCCAGACTCATCAAGAAAAAAAGGGAGAAGACTCAAATCAATAGAATTAGAAATGAAAAAGGAGAAGTAACAACTGACACTGCAGAAATACAAAGGATCATGAGAGATTCCTACAAGCAGCTATATGCCAATAAATTGGACAACCTGGAAGAAAAATGGACAAATTCTTAGAAAAGCACAACCTTCCGAGACTGAACCAGGAAGAGATAGAAAATATAAACAGACTAATCACAAGCATTGAAATTGAGACTGTGATTAAAAATCTTACAACAAACAGAAGCCCAGGACCAGCTGGCTTCACAGGCGAATTCTATCAAACATTTAGAGAAGAGCTAACAACTATCCTTTTCAAACTCTTTCAAAATATAGCAGAGGGAGGAACACTCCCAAACTCATTCTACGAGGCCACCATCACCCTGATACCAAAACCAGACAAAGATGTTACAAAGAAAGAAAACTACAGGCCAATATCACTGATGAACATAGATGCAAAAATCCACAACAAAACACTAGCAAACAGAATCCTACAGGACATTAAAAGGATCATACACCATGATCAAGTGGGGTTTATCCCAGGAATGCAAGGATTCTTCAATATATGCAAATCAATCAATGTGATAAACCATATTAACAAATTGAAGGAGAAAAACCATATGATCATCCCAATAGATGCAGGAAAAGCTTTCGACAAAATTCAACACCCATTTATGATAAAAACTCTCCAGAAAGTAGGCATAGAGAGAACTTACCTCAACATAATGAAGGCCATATATGACAAACCCACAGGCAACATCGTTCTCAATGGTGAAAAACTGAAACCATTTCCACTAAGATCAGGAACAGGGCAAGGTTGTCCACTCTTACCACTAGTATTCAACATAGTTTTGGAAGTTTTAGCCACAGCAATCAGAGAAGAAAAAGAAATAAAAGGAACCCAAATTGGAAAAGAAGAAGTAAAGCTGTCACTGTTTGCAGATGACATGATACTATACATAGAGAATCCTAAAGATGCTACCAGAAAACTACTAGAGCTAATCAATGAATTTGGTAAAGTTGCAGGATACAAAATTAATGCACAGAGATCTCTTGCATTCCTATATACTAATGATGAAAAATCTGAAAGACAAATTAAGGAAACACTCCCATTTACCATTGCAACAAAAAGAATAAAATACCTAGGAATAAACCTACCTAGGGAGACAAAAGACCTGTATGCAGAAAACTATAAGACACTGATGAAAGAAATTAAAGATGATACCAACAGATGGAGAGATATACCATGTTCCTGGATTGGAAGAATCAACATTGTGAAAATGACTCTACTACCCAAAGCAATCTACAGAATCAATGCAATCCCTA
The DNA here is from genome assembly GCF_009873245.2 of Balaenoptera musculus. NCBI lineage: Eukaryota > Metazoa > Chordata > Mammalia > Artiodactyla > Balaenopteridae > Balaenoptera > Balaenoptera musculus. The sequence continues at coordinate 61,372,562 of NC_045787.1, read as the reverse complement.
TCAAATTACCAATGGCATTTTTTACGGAACTAGAACAAAAAAATCTTAAAATTCGTATGGACCCACAAAAGACCCCAAATAGCCAAAGCAGTCTTGAGGGGAAAAAACGGAGCTGGAAGAATCAGACTCCCTGACTTCAGACTATACTATAATGCTACAGTAATCAAGACAATATGGTACTGGCACAAAAACAGAAACATAGATCAATGGAACAAGATAGAAAGCCCAGAGGTAAACCCATGCACCTATGGTCAACTAATCTATGACAAGGGAGGTAAGGATATACAATGGAGAAAAGATAGTCTCTTCAATAAGTGGTGCTGGGAAAACTGGAAAGCTACATGTAAAAGAATGAAATTAGAACACTCCCTAATACCATACACAAAAATAAACTCAAAATGGATTAGAGACCTAATGTAAGACCAGACACTATAAAACTTTTAGAGGAAAATATAGGAAGAACACTCTTTGACACAAATCACAGCAGATCTTTTTTGATCCACCTCCTAGAGTAATGGAAATAAAAACAAAAATAAACAAATGGGACCTAATGAAACTTCATAGCTTTTGCACAGCAAAGGAAACCATAAACAAGACGAAAAGACAACCCTCAGAATGGGAGAAAATATTTGCAAATGAATCAACGGACAAAGGATTAATCTCCAAAATATATAAACAGCTCATGCAGCTCAATATGAAAAAAACAAACAACCGAATCCAAAAATGGGCAGAAGACCTAAATAGACATTTCTCCAAAGGAGACATACAGATGGCCAAGAAGCACATGAAAAGCTGCTCACATCACTCATTATTAGAGAAATGCAAATCAAAACTACAATGAGGTATCACCTCACACCAGTTAGAATGGGCATCATCAGAAAACCTATAAAAAACAAATGCTGGAGAGGGTGTGGAGAAAAGGGAACCCTCTTGCACTGTTGGTGGGAATGTAAATTGATACAGCCACTATGGAGAACAGTATGGAGGTTCCTTAAAAAACTAAAAATAGAATTACCATATGATCCAGCAATTGCACTCCTGGGCATATAACCAGAGAAAACCACAATTCAAACAGACACATGCACCCCAATGTTCATTGCAGCACTATTTACAATAGCTAGGTCACGGAAGCAACCTAAATGCCCATCGACAGACGAATGGATAAAGAAGATGTGGTACATACATACAATGGAATATTACTCAGCCATAAAAAGGAACAGAATTGGGTCATTTGTTGAGACGTGGATGGATCTAGAGACTGTCATACAGAGTGAACTAAGTCAGCAAGAGAAAAACAAATATCGTATATTAACGTATATATGTGGAACCTAGTAAAATGGTACAGATGAACTGGTTTGCAGGGCAGAAATTGAGACACAGATGTAGAGAACAAACGTATGGACACCAAGGGGGGAAAGCCACGGGGGGTGGTGGTGGTGGTGGTGTGATGAATTGGGCGATTAGGATTGACACGTATACACTGATGTGTATAAAATTGATGACTAATAAGAACCTGCTGTATAAAAAAATAAAATTCAAAAATTCAAGAAAAAAATCTGCCTTTTTTTCCTCTTCTCCAAAGACACAAGATAATTATGATTGTGGGTTTTAAAAGTTCTAATAATTAAAAAAACAAAATCTGTACTTTAGAAAAATAATTAAAAAATGCTGGAGAGGGTATGGAGAAAAGGGACCCTTCTTGCACTCTTGGTGGGAATGTAAATTGATACAGCCACTATGGAGAACAGTATGGAAGTTCCTTAAAAAACTAAAAATAGAACTACCATACGACCCAGCAATCCCACTACTGGACATATACCCTGAGAAAACCATAATTCAAAAAGTCATGTACCACTATGTTCATTGCAGCTCTATTTACAATAGCCAGGACATGGAAGCAACCTAAGTGTCCATCGACAGTTGAATGGATAAAGAAGATGTGGCATATATATACACAATGGAACATTACTCAGCCATAAAAAGGAACAAAACTGAGTTATTTGTAGTGACATGGATGGACCTAGAGATTGTCATACAGAGTGAAGTAAGTCTGAAAGAGAAAAATAAATACCGTATGCTAACACATATATATGGAATAAAAAAAAATGGTTCCGAAGAACCTAGGGGCAGGATAGGAATAAAGACGTAGAGAATGGACTTGAGGACACGGGGAGGGGGAAGGGTAAGCTGGGACAAAGTGAGAGAGTGGCATGGACATATATACACTACCAAATGTAAAATAGATAGCTAGTGGGAAGCCGCATAGCACAGGGAGATCAGCTCGGTGCTTTGTGTCCACCTAGAGGAGTGGGATGGGGAGAGTGGGATGGGGGGGCGGTGGGAGGGAGACGCAAGAGGGAGGCAATATGGGGATATATGTATGTGTATAGCTGATTCACTTTGTTATAAAGCAGAAACTAACACACCATTGTAAAGCAATTATATTCCAATAAAGATGTTGAAAAAAAAAGTACAAAACTGATATGAGGAAAAATTTAAAACACTTCTAAAAAACAAAAGTAGACCTTAATAAATGAAAGATACCCTTTCTTTTTAGCTATGGAACTTCATATCATAAAGATTTCAGTTGTCCCTAAGTTAGTTTATAAATTTAATGCAATTCCAATAAAAATACCAATAAACTTTTTTATGGAACTGGACATGTTTATATTAAAGTTTATATAAAAACATTCAGGAATAGTTAGGAAAATATTAAAAATTAAAAGCTCTGAGGAGTCACTGTCCCTATCACTCATTAAAACATACTGTAAAGCCTCTGTAACTGAAATGGTGTGGTACTGAGTCCATGAGTCAACAGGTAGGCCAGTGGAATAGAATAAAGAGCCCAGAAATAGACCCAAGTATATATGGAAATTAAGCATATGATAAAGGTGGCATCTCATATCACTGGGGCAATGATGGACTTCTTTACTCTCTTTATGAGTGGAGGTAGGATAACTGAGTAACCATTTGGAAAAAGATAAAATTAGATCCCTATCTCACATCATACACAAAAATAAATGCCAATGGATCAGGGATTTAAATGTAAAAACTGAAACCATACAAGTACTAGAAAAAAAAATATGGGTGAATTTGACTTAAACATTAGTGTAAGGAAAGTCTAACTCAAATACATATGCAATACAACAAGAAAATATTGATAAACTTGCCTACATAAAAAATAACTTTGGCATGTCAAAAAACACTCTAACAAAATATTTGACAATTGACAAACTGGGAGAAAATATTTGTGATATAAATCACAAAGAGGTGATATATCTAATATAGAAAGAACTCTTAAAACTGAGGGGAAAATGCTCAAAAACCCAATTGAGAATGACATGGACAATTCAGAAAAATGATGTAAAAATGTCCCTTCAACATATGAAAAGATGTTTAACCTTATTCATAATAAGAGAAATACAAAAAGAAAAACAAACAGAAACTATACTGAGATACCATTTCTCAGATTGGCAAAAATTAAAAAGCATAGTATTTTTTAATGGCTGGTGATAGTGAAAATTGATACAACCCATACACATATGGAAAAGAGGAAAATAGAATTGGAGGTGTTCACTATGAACTCATGGTTTTATGTCTATACATATGTATCTATATAATTGTGTGTGTATATATATATAAATGTATGTGTATATGTGTACACATATATCTAGTTTCCATCTTTTTTAAAAATACATATCTATTTATTTATCTTTGGCTGTGTTGGGTCTTCATTGCTGTGTGTGAGCTTTCTCTAGTTGCGGTGAGCAGGGGCTACTCTTTGCTGCGGTGCGTGGGCTTCTCATTGCGGTGGCTTCTCTTGTTGCGGAGCATGGGCTCTGGGTGTGCGGGCTTCAGTAGTTGTGGCACGCAGGCTCAGTAGTTGTGGCTCACGGGCTCTAGAGCGCAGGCTCAGTAGCTGTGGCGCACGGGCTTAGTTGCTCCGCGGCATGTGGGATCATCCCAAACCAGGGCTTGAACCCGTGTACCTTGCATTGGCAGGCGGATTCTTAACCACTGCGCCACCAGGGAAGTCCTAGTTTCCATCTTTAGTGGGAGGTCCTACAAGCAGTGACAGCCCAGTAACAGTGAGTACACCTATAGCACAGATCTTGGTTTCTAGAAGCCATCCTCCACTAAAAGGAATCAGGGTTCCTTGGAGAAATGGCTGACTCCAGGGTTAGGGAAGGAAAAGTACAAGATGAATCTAGAATATCTTGTTGTATCAAAAAGTAAGGGAGTGCTCAAAGATTAAAGAGGACATGCCAAAAGGATAGAAGAGCCAGACTGAAGGGGCTCCCACTGGCCAAATCAGAGGAAAGTTGAGCACTGAAATAAAGTATTATAGCATACTGATTAAAATAATAATCTATGAGTTCAGAGTGATACAAATAAATAAACAAATGGGGAAGAATGCAAAGTTCCTCCTTACAGTAGAAAGACAGCTGATAAATTATAGAAAGAATGATAGAATTAGAAAATCACCATTTGGCAATCATCCTAATATTGACTGAAGCAAGAAGCATTAGTTTTAGCAAGTGCTAAAACCAATAAGCAAAAGTTTTAGGAATAACAGAATACATACATATTCTCAGAGTATCTCCCCATAAAATAATGATTAATTACAAGGGGAAAATAGTAACTTTACAGGGAGAAATGGTGGCCTTAACAAAGTTATCAAATACAAATGCAAATCAACATGCGCCTCAACATGAAGCGTTGAGAAGACAACATCATTTTTGCAGTATTTCTGCTCAAACCCATAATCTGAATCTAATCATTAGGAAACAACAGACTAACTCCATTTCAGAGATTTTACAATAACTGGCCAGTACTGCACATCATGGGTGTTCAATACATAAATAAAAAATAGAATTAATTAGCTTTTTAATTAGCTGATGTGCACATTTCCAGAGCACTATTTGCATAAGCTTTTATTTGAAAATTCAGGACATGGGAAGGCTCAGTGAAAGCTTAGTAGTTTCTGGAGCAGTTGGTCAAAGGAGGAATTGTTCCTGCAGATTAGCAGCCATTGTTCTGGCAATTTGATTTCTATCAGGAAGCCTAAAGAGGAACAGTTATGGAGAGAGGGGCGTGCAAGTGCCACTGTGGAAAATTCTCAGCCCTATAAGATCTCTTACAGGGTCTTTAAATGGAATTTTCAAGCCTTAACCTAATGAGAGTCAAACAGCGCTTCAAAATTTTTCTTTTTACTTTAATGCTAAATTAAAAATTTTTTTCCTGTTAAATTTCATTGATTCCACCAGTGGTGAAAAGTGGATGTAACATAAACTAATCTACTTCATACAAAGAAAAAAAATTATATGTATGTAAGAGGGAAACATTCCACATATTAAAGAATAATTTTCAAAAAAAGATAAAATCGTGACCCTAATACATATATAAGAATGAATACATGTTAAAGATTTTATTTAACATTAATGAGAAAACGGGTAAGGTGTTAACACCAGTTCAAAGGACAATCCAAGAACCAGATCAGGAATATTAAATAAATGTGTAAGTGGAGGCAAAACCTTTTTCCGGCGGTGGTGAGGATGCCACTCCACTGTATAGAATTCATTTGCATTTGTATAAACAAGAATTAGTTTCCATCGCTACCGGTTATCTACAGCCTATAAAGGTGTAAAACGATTCCCATGGAATCAGATGCAGATAACGTGAAAGGATGCTGTGCAAAATTTCTTCCCCTACAACTGTTAACAGTTATTGTGTATCTCCAGACACAGAGTAGGCAGAGTCTTGATGACAATGGCAATATACTGGTCATAAGGCTAACTTCAATTCAATGAGCATGTGGCTAAGGGAATTTTTCCTTCCATCCACAGGCTTTTTTTCAGGCAAATTAGATACTATACTTCTTTGGTTCACTACTTGATTCTGGGGGAGCCAGCTCTTAAAGGGCTCATGAACCGGACAAACTAATAAGCTACTCAATGGCCACACAGCACGCCAATCAAGAGCCAGGGCAGCCTAAGTAAAACTGCACCTTCAAAAGGGCACCGTGCAGTCGGAGTGTGTGTTTGACCCCTTTTTGCTAGTGGAGAGGAAATGGCTTCACAGGCGTACGCTATTCTTAAATGAATCGGAAATATCACCCAGACCTCTGCCTCTTCATCGTCCCCCCCACCTGCACGAGGCTGGGTTCTTTTGCTAGAAATAATTCTGCTAGAAATTATTATTTCACGACCTTTAAAACCTCGTAGCTCAAGATCTGGAGTCGGAACTGGGTTTGGGTTAGCCTCAACCAACTACAAGCTTGTTTATTCTGGAAAAAAAAAAAAAAAAAAAGGCAATAATTGTGATTCCTAGCTGCCAGGGTTGCTCCGAGATTTAAAGAGATGAGGGCTGTGAAATATGCTTTGTAAGCTGTGAAGAGTTAGTACAAAGAACAAATCTGCTCCTCTTTTACGATGCCACGAGGGAAAGCTCTTCGGTGGAAAGATAAGAGATCTTAGCTCCTATTAAGCATCAACGGAGTTTCCACGGAGCACTGCAGCAAGGGCTGCCCGAGTTCTTCTCCGCTGGCTCCTCCCCCACCACACCGACCCCGGCCCGGGTCAGAGGCGGCGGAGGCTCCGGCGCCGGGCCTCTCCTGCCCGCGGCCTGCTGGGGGTGAAATCCCGTGCCGGGGCGGGGCAGGCCCTGGCCGCCCAGTTCCTGCTTCCATAAGCGGTGCCCGGGGCCCGGGGGCGCCACAGGCGCGGGCACCGCGGGCGGCGCAGGATGGGCCCGCGCAGCGCGGCGAGCCTGCCCCGAGGCCCCGGGCCGCGGAGGCCGCTCCTCCCCGCCGTCCTTCCGCTGCTGCTGCTGCTGCTGTTGCTGCTGCCGCCGCCGGGCTCAGGCGCCGGGGCCGGCCGGCCGCCCCACCTCGTCTTCGTGCTGGCGGACGACCTGGGCTGGAACGACGTGGGCTTCCACGGCTCGGAAATCCGCACGCCGCACCTGGACGCGCTGGCGGCCGGCGGGGTGCTGCTAGACAACTACTACACGCAGCCGCTGTGCACGCCGTCGCGGAGCCAGCTGCTCACCGGCCGCTACCAGGTACGCAGCGCCCCCGGCGGCCCGGCCGGCCCGCGAGCCTCTTAGAAGTGGGCCCCGAGCCCTGGGCGGGTGCCGGCCAGCCGGGATCGGTTCCCCGAACCGGGTCCCAAAGAGGCGGCTTCTGGCCCTAGCGGCGCTGTCCTTGCTTCTCTCAGGCCCGCAGCCCGCGGCGTCCTCTGCGCATGCCCGGCTCCAGGGCGCCGCTCATCCCCCGGCGCCCCACCTCTCCGGGTGGTGTTTCTGTCTTCCGTTTTCAAAAGGTCGGGGTGAAGGGGTTTCTGGGCAGTGCCAGATGCGGGGCACTGCGAGTCAGTAGGCTGAAGGTGCGAGTGGACTTTGCCGAGCGGTCTTGAAGTGGGAGGATGGAGAGCAAGCAGGCGGGGCACCCAGGAGTGAAGCAGAGAGAGATGGGGAGCCAGGAAAGCTGGGTGGGGAGGAGCGGTAAAACGAAGGAGAGCCCGCAGTGGGTGCGCTTTCGGTTCCTGTAAACCCAGCGGTCAGAGGTTAGGACTGCCCGACCAAAGATTAATTTTTCCAAGTTCTCAGCAGCCGTGGAATGAAAACCAAGTTGATTTTTCTTGGGCTGCTGACTTTCCCTTCAGATGTAACCTGTATTGAACGCCTCTGAGCATTTTCATTATCTCTTTTAAAACTTCTCTGTAGTTAACAGAGTAAAGTATATTTGTAGAGAGCACGCATACATTAGATAACGAAGAATATCAAGAACATTTGCATAGTGCTTTACTGTTTTTAAAGTTAATTCTTGAAACAGCCTGTGAGGTAGCTGTTATTTTTAATCCCCTTTTACACATTAGGCAGTAAACCTGTAGAGGTTCAATGACATGTTAAGAATTATTAATTGAAAAAAGTGCACAATGTAAGAGTTGTGAATTAAATTTTATTTAGAGCAAAATGAGGACTATAGCCTGGGAGACAGCATTTCAGATAGCTCCGAGAAACTGCTCCAAAGAGGTAGGGGGGAAGGTCAGTGGTACATATGATTTTAGTGAAGGGGGAGCGTGCAGTCAAGCACACGTTTTGGCGGAGGCTTGCTGCTAGTCACGAGGAGCAGGTGTCACCATTAATGATTTTAGTGCTTTTCTAGATACGAGGAGGTGCAAGAATTGGGCTGATATAAACCTTCTCCTGAAAATATCTATCTGAAGGCCTGTCCTGCCAGTTTTTCCCAGAGCACAGAGTGCCTTGCTCCTGATCTCCACCCTGAACTCCTTTCGGAGGGGGGTTGAAGGTCAGCGGCTGCAGTGGCCAGTGGCTTAGTCCTTGTAGAGGCAGATGGCAAGCGCCAATTTTTAGTTGGCAATATCACACAGCTAGAAAGTGGTAAAACTGGGTTTAGTGCCTTTCCTGCATCCACTAGTCATCTCAGGCCTCTAAAATTGGACTCTTTCTTTTTTTTTTCTTAATCTGAATAAGATTGACATTTTGTGATTATGACCATGTTAAATATACAATAAACAGGTAGTGTTTGTATGTACTGTTTATTCAACAGCCATACTTTGGGCCCTTACTGTGAAAGTCACAGGGATGTGCCTGAACCTTGCCCTCCCAAATCTGTGTTCATGTAGCCTTTCAGATCAACCCTAGCCTCATGTTGTCCTGAGATCAAGGGAAGGGAGGGTTCACTTGCAGTAAAGATTTGCACAGTGGTCTGAAGACTTTTAGAAACAGAAATGATAGAGTTTTACTATGGACTGAAAAGTAAGTCAAGGTTTGCAGTAGAGGTAAAGGATGGTTCCCTTCACCATCAGCCCTAAGTACTTTCCGTAATTCTAACTGGCTGCTACGTGGAATCAGGAATCTCTGCTCTGATGCAAATGTCACACTGGACACTTTGTAGGAGTAAAAGAGCATCTGAATAAAGAAGGGAAAAGAGGGAAGACAGGGTCTGCCCAAATGGTTCTGCATTTGATCTGAAGTAAGAGAACTGAACTCAAATTGCAGAAGAATGGGAGGGCCATTCATTTCTCCAACTTCCTTCCTTCCAACAGTCTTGAACAGGAAAGCAAATACCACACTTCAAAAACTTGTTCGGACTGCTTTTGCCTCCGAACATCCCCCCTGATCACTCACCAACATCCCATCTTGGGAAGAAACAAAACAAAACAAAAAAACCGAGTATTTAGAGTACCCTGAGGTTAAGAAGTGAAGGAAAGGTAGAGGCTAATCAGTGTAGCCTCCCCAAACATTTTGCTTGGCTTTTCTCCCCTGTTTTATTCTGTTTGAGTTCAAGAGACTCAATTAGAAATTATCTTTGGTTAGCAAGCATCCTCTTTTAAAAGAGTCAGTATTTCTGGGAGAGCCAAGGAGCCTCACTGGCCTCAGATACTATATTCTGGTACCATTCTAAGCATTTTACATGTATTAGTTCATTTAACTCTTCCAGCAACCCGATGAAGTAGGTACTACTATTATCATCCCTATCTGATAACAAAGAAACTGAGGAAGGGGTTAAGAAGCTTGCCCAGGGTCACAGGGCTGGTAAGTTGTGGGTCAGGATTTGAACCAGGCAGTAGCTCTATAACCACATTGCCTACTCAGAATTATTAAAAACATCATCGCAAAAGCTGCTTCGGATTTACTAACTAATCTCTCTTATTTTTTGACATATAGGTCATTCCTAAACATCTTGATGAAAAAAATTAACCCATTAGATTTCAAGTTAGGAGTTCCTTATGTTAAATGTAAAGTGAAAATGGGGAGAGAGGTTTCATTTCAAAATGAGTCATGTGTTGTGCATAATTTTAGACAATAAAATGAGGAAATTTGTTGACTATTTCAAAATTAGGTACTTGAAAGAACTGCTTAATAGTCATATCTGTGAACCTAACAATCATGCTTTAATAGAGGTGCCACCTTCCTCAATCATCTGACTTTAGATTAGAAGCGCGCAAAGTGATAAACAAGTTTTGACTGATTGAACTTTGTATTCCCAATAAATGCTGAATTTTAGGTTTTTAGCTTATAAGAGTATTTAGTGAAGAGGACCAGTTAAGAGTTGTGAGATGTGGGTTTCAGTCTTTGCCATGTCAGCCTTCAGACCCTGACCTCGAAGGACATCATTTTCCATGTGTGTAAAATACAGGAGTTGGGCTGAACTCTAAGGCTCTTTCTAGCTGTAAATTTTTTTGACTCTGTGTTTCCTGTGTCCACTAGAGCAAGTTTCTAACTTGGCAAAAGCACATTATCTACCCACTATCTCCATCTACTGGTAGAAAGAGAGATTAATCTTGCCCAACACTGCCTTACAAGTTGCAGGAGCTGCTTGCTGCGCGGCTAGGAACTTGTTTAAAAAGGAACGTGAATTCAACCTTTTATATTGAGACATTTAATTGTTCCGAATCCTCACATTTGAACCTTTTAAAACTTGCATACTTTGGTGAAAAATTCATTGAGTTTAGATGGAGGGGAGAGGGAGATGGATCAGCAGATGAGCTAAGTAGTTACTGGTAATCCAGGAACTAAAATTCAGGTCTCTATATACTTACGTTAGTTTTCTTCCCACAGCCTTATGACTCATTCATTCACTATTTTAAAAATCTTTTATAAAATCTATATTTTATTTACATTTTGAATAGGAAATCCATTCACATGGTTTAAAAACTCAAAAGTTTCAAAATCTCTCCCTATACACAGGTGTGCACACACACACACACACACACACATTCTGTTCCTTAGGCATCCAGTTACCTATCTTTGGAGGCAAACAACACTATGTAAATTGTATATATCCTTCCAAAAGTATTTTATGCATATACAAGCAAATATATATGTAGATATTCCTCCCTCTCCTTTGATTTGAATGGTAGCATACTCTTTTTTTTGGCGGGGGGGGGGGTTCTTTTTTTTTCAGTTTCATTGATATGTAATTGACCTACAGCACTGTATAAGTTTAAAGTGTACAGCATAATGACTTGACGAACATGCACTATGAAATGATGACCACAATAAGTTTAGTGAACATCCATCATCTCATAAAAAAGAAAAGAGAAAATTTTTCCTGTGATGAGAACACTTAGGGTTCACTCTTTTAACAACTCTCATATATAACATGCAACAGTGTTAATTGTATTTATCATGTTGTACATTACTTCCTTAGTATTTATTTATCTTATAACTGGAAGTTTGTACCTTTTGACTACCTTCATCCACTCTATCCTCCCCCCCACCTCTGCTAACCACAAGTCTGATCTCTATTTCTGTGTATGTTTGGTTGTTGGAGTATAACTGACCTATAACACTATGTTAGTTCCTAGTATACAGCATAGTGATTCCCTATTTCTACAAATTCCAAAATGATCAGAATGGTAGCACACTCTTCACAGTGTTTTGTACCTCGTTTTTTTTTTTTTAACTTAACATTTGAAATAATTTCATATTGTTACATAAAGAGCATCCTCATTAGTTTTTATGGCTGTATAATATTTTGTTAGATGGATATATCATAATTTACTTAACTAGTCACATAATGATGGACATGCAGGTTGTTTCCAGCCTTTTGATATATCAGAGAATGCTGAAGTCAATACCTTGTATCTATGTCATTTTGCACATGTTTGAATATATATCTGTAGGGTAAATTCTTAGAAAAGGAATTTTCTGGGTTTAAGTGTAGAGGCATTTGTAATTTTGATAAATATTGCAAAATTGTACTTCAGTAGGTTGTATCAGTCTACATTCTTACCAGCAATATATGATATGCTTATTTCCCTATATATATATCTTTAAGTTATATTTCACATGCCATAAGATTAATCATTTTAAATATATGTCATTGGTTTTTCATATATCCACAAGGTGGTGCAACCATCACCACTGTCTAGTTTCAGAACATTTCCATCACCCCAGATGAAACCCATTAGCAGTTCCTCCCCATTCTCCTCTTGCCCTAGTTCCTGGCAGCCACTGATCTACTTTCTATCTCTATGGATTTGCCTATTTTGGACATTTCATATAAAATGGACTCATACAATAGATGTCCTTTCATCCATGTTATAATATGTATTATTACTTTTCATGGCTGAATAATATCCCATTGTGTGAATACACCAACATTTTATTTATCCGTTCATCAGTTGATGGACATTGGATTGTTCCACTTTTTGTCTATTATGAATAATGCCACTGTGAACATCCATGTAGAAGTTTTGTATGAACATATATATATTTTTTTCTGTTTTCTAGGGTATATACTTAGGAGTAGAATGCTAGATCATATGGCAACTCTATGTTTAACTTTTTGAGGGACTGCCAAACTGTTTCCATAGCAGCTGTACCATTTTACATTCCCACCAACAATGTATGTGGGTTCCAATTTCCCCACCTCCTTGCCAACACTTTGTATATTCTGGATACTAAACCCTTTTCAGATATATGATTTGTGAGTATTTTTATCCTTATGTTTATCCTATGCCAGTACTACGTTGTCTCTGTTAGGACAGAGTTAGGACAGTTGTGTAAGAGTACAAACTTGCAACACATAGCAAAAAAGACTTAGAGATCTAATGCACAGCATAGTGAATACAGACAATAATATTGTATGATAACCATTGAACTTGCTAGGAGACTGGAACTTAATGATTCCAACCTGTGAAAGAAAGGATAATTATATAATATGATAGAAGTGCTAATTATCACTACAATGGCAATCCTATCATAATGTATAAATGTATCAGATTAACATGTGGTACACCTTAAGTTTATACAATGTTTTATGTCAAATATATTTCAATAAAAAACACACACATTCTAAGCCAGGGATTGTGAGTTCGTGTCCCACCTGGGGTACCAAAAAAATAAAAAACACATATAATAAAGGTGTTTATAAGAGTGGGAGAATAAATAAAAATCCTTCAGCTTTTCTAATAGAATTTGTATACCCCTTTTAGTTCAAACAAAAGACTTGAAAATACTGAATTTCCTTATTCTTACAAATTGACTTTATTCAGCACAAAATGTTCATTACACCTCTGCACTCCTAGTTCACATTTTAAGCGTGGTTGTCTGTTCTCAGGTCCGGCTTCTCCATGAGATTGCCTCGCTTGTCTCTGACCTGGAGAAGCACCTGGTGTTGGGCAACTAAATGAATGAATGTGCTAAGCGCTTTAACACCTGTGCGTTTCCTGAAAGAGCTCACTGTCTTAACTGCTTAGGGTTGGCAGGTCATTTCTAGCGCCCTGGCTTCCTTTTTAAGAAATTAAAAAGGTGAAAGGGTAACAAAACTGGAAGGCCTTAGTAGAAACACTTCCTTCCGGGAAAAAAAAGAGTAAAGTAACTTTGGTCCTCACCTGGGAATGTTCTTACCTTGGGACCTGAGGAGGCCACTCCACCAGAACTCTGAAACCATGGCAGAGGATAGAAGCAATGAAAGATGACGCCAAGGTTTCATTCTTAAGGGAAGGGACCCACACCAGAACTCTGAAACCATGGCAGAGGATAGAAGCAATGAAAGATGACGCCAAGGTTTCATTCTTAAGGGACCCACGCCACATTTCTCTGAATCACGTTGATAAACGGACAAGACACTTTCACGCCTTTTCACTCACACCTGAAGCAGAACCTTGAACAGGAAATCTAGGAAGGAGGCTGTGCGGGAGCATTGTGGGTAATTTTTGACTTTTGCTTCAAGTTTGCTTGAAGAATGTGAGCAGGGAAAACCCACGGCTGCAGGCAGAATAGGGCATTGCATACTGTGGCGTGAAAGAGGAAGCAGTTCTGCCTGGGGATGCCCTCACCTCCCTGCTGCTTTTTCTCATTGCCTTCAGTATCCTGCCTGCCCATTCTTTATCAGCCCTCCAAGTGCTTGCCTCTCAGTGTCTCTTGTCCCTGGTTACCTCTCCCCGGACTCTAAGATTAGAAGTGGGGCAAAGAGGAGTCAAGAGTTGGAAGAAAGGGGCGAGTCTTGGGGAAAGAAGTAGTCATTAGGAGTGTTCATACGACTTCCTGGCAAAGGCATCCAAGGAGTGACTGATAAGAGAAGCATGTAGTCCAGAGGCCGTAGGTGCCTCCAAAGATAAAGAACTTGCTAGTCTTTATTCCTGTGCTCATTTAAGAGGAGAAGTAAAGGATGCATCAGCTCCATACTGATAAGCAAGATGGCCACCTGCTAAAACACATCAGGGTTTTAACGCAGGGAGCCCTGGGGATGACTTGATCTGATGGGTCTTCTGTTTTGCTGAAGCCAGGTGTCCTTCCTAAGCCTAGCCAGAGCCCAGAAGCATTTTCCCAAAACGGAAGGGGCAGCTGGAGGCCTTAGTCTGCAAGTGTTGAAGATACTAAAAAAAAAAAAAAAAAATATCTGATCTTTACCTTTTTACTTCCCAAGTAACTGGAAAAGGGAAATAAGGAAATAAGTTTGGGGTTGAGTGGAATATGACCCATTGACTTATGGGATTTTTTGGTTGATTGACATTTGAGGTTTGTTATTCCAAGAATCACTTTGAGCATAAGCTGTTTCTGTCTGGTAACTCTGTTTTTGTTCCCTTAAGCATATCACTTTTCTAAAAAGTCTTTTTCCTCCATATTTTCCTTCCTTTTCATTTTGGGCTTTTGGTTAGATTTATAATTTCAACAGAGGAAGGCACAAAAACAGTTTTTGCCTTGTTTATTCCTTTTACAAACAACATCCCTTTGTGGTTTAGTCACATTTACACTCTTTGCTAATCAACACCAAAATAAATAGACCTTTAAAACTGTTAGTGATACCAGCCAGTTCTGCAGCCTGAGTTCTGAAGGACCAGGCCAGATGGCAAAGCCAGGCCCCTAACACACATAATGTGTGTTCTGTAGCTCTTGGCTTCAGCAGTATGGGCAGCTGACGGCTTTTTAGAAGGCTTAGGGGGAAGGGAGCAGATTCTCCACTATCCATTTGTTCTGTGGGGCATCTCCGGGAATAAACCCTAAGGTGGCCTGAGTGGTACTTGACCATGGTTAAAACCTGTAGTGTTCTGGCCCAGGCCCAGGCTGGCAGTTCCGAACTCCTGGCCAGCCACCAGCATGTTCTGTGATTGTGTTCTGGTCATGAAGCTTCCCTCTAGGCTCTCTGGTGTATAAAGTGGAAGAGTAGAGCTGCCTGTTTTTCTGGTTTTTCAAGTATTGCAGGAGGAGGTATTGCACAAATACATGGTTGCAATGAGTTCATCTTGCACAGGTCAGACTGACAGGTTAGAATCTTCCTCTGTTCACCTGGATGTTATCTCAACATTATTGAGGTTTGGAGAGAAATAGCATCCATTGCCATGTATGTAGCAGTGGGTCACCTGGCCCCTGGGAGAGTTTATTGTAAGTGTAGCTGAAATAAAGAGGTTCTGATGTGGGAGCCATCCTCCTCCTCCCCCCTCCAGGAGAATGGTTTTTTCTTTTATGCTCATGAGACCACTCTGATAGTATATTCCAGGTCTACAGGGGACAGAATAACTTACAGGATCAAATAAATTTTTACATGCAACAAACCATGTAAACAAGGATTTCTCATCAGTTTTTGCCTTTGTGGAGGGAATCCTTGACAGTCAAGTAAAATCTTAGGAGAAGCTGTTTTTCAAAGATTTGGTTTAGTGAAGAAGAGATAGCTACATGTGGAAGAAAGAGAGTAGCCCCTTTGGACTTTCATATATTATCTATAGGACCTCTCCATTCAACACCTACTCTCCAAACACTGAAGATGGATGTTAGAATGAAATTGTTTTAGATGCTGTTGGGTTGCCAAAGTGACGCTTATTTTTTCTTTTGATTCTTCTTGGTGCCTTGTTACCATCCTTTCCCATGAAGCATGGTGTGGCTCTCCAGTTCTGTGCTAAACTCAAGTGCTGGGCTGGAACCAGCTCTGCATTCGCCTGTTTACTGCTTCTCTACACACTACAGTTTCCTTACTTCAAACAGTGTTTGAACAGACCAAAAACATGTTTTTGGCCATCATCCAGACTTTGGCTTCCCCTCCCCCAGTAATGCCATAAAAATGTTCTGTCGAATAAATTCTCAGGAACTGAAAAGAATGTTCCCTACTCTGTATGATTGCAGGTAATAGAGGCAGGCTTCAGCTGACCACCTGGTGTGGTGCCCACGTGGCCTTGGAAAAGTGAATCACACAGCATCCCTTGGCAGTGCTTTAGGGTGATAGGAGATCATTCTCTGCATGTGATGGATGAGCTCTCCATTTAAAGAAATTTGCACATAACGTTTATTTCCACTGGGTCTTTTGAACTCCATAAAGTATTATCCTTCTTTATCCTCTGCTGTTGCCAATTAGTATATATTATGAAGTTTTTGAACCCAGGATTAATTTTCTATTGAGTAAACTTCTAGCGTTAACCGTGGACAGAATCCTTCTATTATGTGAGGGATGTGGGTGTGTGTGCGTGTGTATGTTTAGAGAGCAATGTTTCCCTTTGCCAGCCTGGGTATTGTAACATCCTTATTATTCAGGATCCCAGCTGGAAAAAGATGGCACATTCAAATTAGGATAATGTAGGGGGGTTTATTTGCAAAGGGACTATTTGAAAAGGTATGAATGTGTGGGGGAAACACAAGGCATAGCGTATAACCCACTGGAGCTGTTACTACCCCTAGACCAGGGGGAAGAAAGGAAAGAGGAGTGACCAGAACCTAGAAACAGAGTCCTGTAAAGAAGGCCGCCTTTGGGATGGCCTGCAGGATACGGACAGCCTGGCAGCTCAGGGCCACTCACCTCTTCCCTCCTTCCAATCCCAGTCTGGGCTCCCCATTGGCTCAACCCAGTCAGAACCAGAAGGTGCAGGAGCCCTTTGATTTGGCCCCAGTAGGTCAACTTCCCAGGCTGGAGACAGGACAGAAGGCAGATTGGGGATTTGGAGGGCAAATGAAGGGCATCTGGCATATATCCCAATGAAGGTGCCCAATTATTTCTAGGCAAGGTATAAAAATCTCAGTAGAAAACTTAAACTCACTTTTATTTTTAAACAGAGGTATAATTGACATGCAATAAACTACACGTATTTCAAGTATACAATTTGATACGTTTTGATATGTATATGCCTGTGAAGCCGTTACCACATAATCAAGATAGCGAACATATTATCACCTTCAAAATAAACCCACTTTAATTTAACATTTAAGATATTCCACATGGTTCTTTTAGGAGGGCATGGAAAGGTATTGTGAAATCAAGCAATAGCAGGGACAATTCCAAAGGTATTGGCTCTGGACAGACACACCAAAAAATGAAATTCAAGACAATGTCAAAGCTTATGAGAGAACTATTGAATAGTAAGTAGCTTATAATAAATTAAAAAGAAAAGATGGTGAGTTTGAAGGGTTTTTGTGTTTACTTTGTATCTGTTTATTGCCATGAATTTAAAACAAAACGAGGCAAAAATCTGTCTGGTTTGAGTAGTCAATATTTGAATCTGAGAAGATCAGTGATAAATCAGTATTTAATAGCACCAGCAGAACTATCGATTAGAACCAGCATACATGTCACTTGATGTTCATATGCACCACATCCCACTCCAGGGGGCAGGCCCAGGCTTAGGTGCGTGTTCTGTATAATGCCACCCCATCTCCTCAAGAAAGTGTATTGAGATGTAGGTGAGAGGGCGTGATGTGTTACTGATGACAATGCTTACAGTATTACCATGACAGTTGCTGAGTGTTTAGTGTACGCTTAGTGAAAGAGCCGGGATAGGATTTAATTCTCTGAGCTTCGGGCTATTATGCTTTAAATTATAAAAGCAAGTAAATCATTTGCAAACACATTTTGTTTTTACCATTTATTAATAATTGCTTGCTACCCACCTGACAGCTGATGGAGGCGCCAGAGAGTCATGGCTGGGTTGAGAACTGGCACTGTCAACCTTTGGTGTCCCGAGAGCCCCATTTATTCTAGGGAAATCAGGAGCGCCCAGTGAGTGCTAGGGAAAGCTGGTGTCGGTGAAGAATTAAATGTGAGACTCCACCCCACTTCCTACAGAGAAGAGCCACCTCCCTGGCTAAGCAAGGACAAGGGATCGGTGCGGGGGGAGAGGGGTAACATTGTAGAGAAGGGAGGGTCTGGTAGGCAATGAGGGAAGCCACCAAGGACCCCCCTTGTGCACCAGCAGTGGGTGCAGTATCATCCCTCAGCACAGGAGCTGTGACAAGGGCCACACCGGTTTCCATGCGGCCTTCAAACTTACCTAGCAAGTTCAGGCCCTTTGCATTCTTATTCCTTATGCCTAGATTGCTCTGCCCCAAATTTTTGCAAGGCTCTTTCTTACTCTCTTATTTTATTCAGATTTCTGCTCAAGTATCTCCTCCTCAAAGAAGCTTTCTTTTGCCATCCTCTCTAAAGAGTCGCCTGTCACTATCTCCCTCTCTATTTTCCTCATAACAATGATCACTGTCAGACATAACATCCTTCTCAAACTTTTTGGTTTTAGGACCTCTGTACATGCTTAAAAATTGAAGACCCCATAGAGCTTAGGTTTGTGTGGTTATACCTTTCAAAATTTACAATGTCAGAAATTAAAATAGAAATTTTAAAATATTTTTATTCATCGAAAAATAGCAATAATAATTCCATTACATATTAATGTAAATAACTTGGGGAAAATAACTGTATTTTCCAAAACAAGAGAATTACACTAGAAGAGTGACATGGTTTTATACTTTTTTAATTTAATTTTTTTTTATACAGCAGGTTCTTATTAGTCATCCATTTTATACATACTAGTGTATACATGTCAGTCCCCATCTCCCAATTCATCACACCACCACCCCGAACCCCCCGCAGCTTTCCCCTCTTGGTGTCCATACGTTTGTTCTCTACATCTGTGTCTCTATTTCTGCATTGCAAACTGGTTCATCTGTACCATTTTTCTACATTCCACATATATGCGGTAATATACAATATTTGTTTTTCTCTTTCTGACTTACTTCACTCTTATTTCACAGTCTCTAGGTCCATCCACGTCTCTATAAATGACCCAATTTCATTCCTTTTTATGGCTGAGTAATATTCCATTGTGTATATGTACCACAACTTCTTTATCCATTCATCTGTCAACGGGCATTTAGGTTGCTTTCATGTCCTGGCTATTGTAAATAGTGTTGCAATGAATATTGGGGTGCATGTGTCTTTTTGAATTATGGTTTTCTCTGGGTATATGACCAGTACTGGGATTGCTGGGTGATATGGTAATTTTATTTTTAGTTTTTTAAGGACCCTCCATACTGTTCTCCATAGTGGCTGTATCAATTTACATTCCCACCAACAGTGCAAGAGGGTTCCCTTTTCTCCACACCATCCCCAGCATTTGTTGTTTGTGGATTTTCTGATGATGCCCATTCTAACCAGTATGAGGTGATACCTCATTGTAGTTTTGATTTGCATTTCTCTAATAATTAGTGAGCACATGAGCAGCTTTTCATGTGCCTCTTGGCCATCTGTATGTCTTCTTTGGAGAAATGTCTATTTAGGTCTTCTGCCCATTTTTTGATTGGGTTGTTTGTTTTTTTAATTGAGCTGCATGAGCTGTTTATATATTTTGGAGATTAATCCTTTGTCCATTGATTCATTTGCAAATATTTTCTCCCATTTTGAGGGTTGTCTTTTCATCTTGTTTACAGTTTCCTTTGCTGTGCAAAAGCTCTTAAGTTTCATTAGGTCCCATTTGTTTATTTTTATTTCCATTACTCTAGGAGGTGGGTCAAAAAAGATCTTACTGTGATTTATGTCAAAGAGTGTTTTTCCTATGTTTTCCTCTAAGAGTTTTATAGAGTCCAGTCTTACATTTAGGTCTTTAATCCACTTTGAGTTTATTTTTATGTATGGTATTAGGGAGTGTTCTAATTTCATTCTTTTACATGTAGCTGTCCAGTTTTCCCAGCACCACTTATTGAAGAGACTGTCTTTTCTCCATTGTATATCCTTGCCTCCTTTGTCATAGATTAGTTGACCATAGGTGCGTAGGTTTATCTCTGGGCTTTCTATCCTGTTCCATTGATCTATATTTCTGTTTTTGTGCCAGTACCATATTCTCTTGATTACTGTAGCTTTGTAGTATAGTCTGAAGTCAGGGAGTCAGATTCCTCCAGGTCCGTGTTTTTCCCTCAAGATTGCTTTGTCTATTTGGGGTCTTTTGTGTCCCCATACAAATTTTAAGATTTTTTGTTCTAGTTCTGTAAAAAATGCCATTGGTAATTTGATAGGGATTGCAGTGAATCTGTAGATTGCTTTGTGTAGTATAGTCATTTTCACAATATTGATTTTTCCAATCCAAGAACATGGTATTTCTCTTCATCTGTTTGTGTCATCTTTGATTTCTTTCATCAGTGTCTTATACTTTTCTGAGTACAGGTCTTTTACCTCCTTAGGTAGGTTTATTCCTAGGTATTTTATTCTTTTTGTTGCAGTGGTGAATGGGATTGTTTCCTTAATTTGTCTTTCTGATCTTTTGTTGTTAGTGTATAGTAATGGAAGAGATTTCTGTGCATTAATTGTGTATCCTGCAACTTTACCAAATTCATTGATTAGCTCTAGTAATTTTCTCATGGCATCTTTAGGATTATCTATGTATAGTATCAAGTCATCTGGATACAGTGACAGTTTTACTTCTTCTTTTCCAATTTGTATTCCTTTTCTTTCTTTTTCTTCTCTGATTGCTGTGGCTAGGAATTCCAAAACTATGTTGAATAATAGTGGCGAGAGTGGACATCCTTGTCTTGTTCCTGATCTTGGAGGAAATGCTTTCAGTTTTTCACCATTGAGAATGATGTTTGCTGTGGGTTTGTCATATATGGCCTTTATTATGTTGAGGTAGGTTCCCTGTATGCCCACATTCTGGAGAGTTTTTATCATAAATAGGTGTTGAATTTTGTCAAAAGCTTTTTCTGAATCTATTGAGATGATCGTATGGTTTTAATCTTCAATTTGTTAATATGGTGTATCACATTGATTGATTTGCATGTATTGAAGAATCCTTGCATCCCTGGGATAAATCCCACTTGATCATGGTGTATGATACTTTTAATGCGTTATTGGATTCTGTTTGCTAGTACTCTGTTGAGGATTTTTGCATCTATATTCATCAGTGATACTGATCTGTAATTTTCTTTTTTTGTAGTATCTTTGTCTGGTTTTGGTATCAGGGTGATGGTGGCCTCATAGAATGAGTTTGGGAGTGTTCCTTCCTCCACTATTTTTTGGAAGAGTTTGAGAAGGATGGGTGTTAGCTCTTCTCTAACTGTTTGATAGAATTCACCTGTGAAGCCATCTGGTCCTGGACTTCTGTTTGTTGGAAGATTTTTAATCACAGTTTCAGTTTCATTACTTGCAATTGGTCTGTTCCTGTTTTCTATTTCTTCCTGGTTCAGTCTCAGAAGGCTGTGCTTTTCTAAGAATTTGTCCATTTCTTCCAGGTTGTCCATTTTATTGGCATACAGTTGCTTGTAGTAGTCTCTTAGGATGCTTTGTATTTCTGCGATGTCCATTGTAACTTCTCTTTTTTATTTCAATTTTATTGATTTGAGTCCTCTCTCTCTTTTTCTTGATGAGTCTGGATAAAGGTTTACCAATTTTGTTTATCTTTTCAAAGAACCAGCTTTTAGTTTTATTGATCTTTACTGTTGTTTTCTTTGTTTCTATTTCATTTATTTCTGTTCTGATCTTTATGATTTCTTTCCTTCTGCTGACTTTGGGTTTTGTTTGGTCTTCTTTCTCTACTTCCTTTAGGTGTAAGGTTGGATTGTTTACTGGAGATTTTTCTTGTTTATTGAGGTAGGATTGTATTGCTCTAGATTTCCCTCATAGAACTGCTTTTGCTGCATCCCATAAGTTTTCGATCGTTGTGGTTTCATTGTCATTTGTCTCTAGGTATTTTTTATTTCCTCAGCCATCTCTTGGTTATTTAGTAACGTATTGTTTAGCCTCCATGTGTTTGTGTTTTTTACGGGTTTTTCCCTGTAATTGATTTCTAATCTTATAGCGTTGTGGTCAGAAAAGGTGCTTGATATGATTTCAATTTTCTTAAATTTACCAAGGCTTGATTTGTGACCCAAGATGTGATCTATCCTGGAGAATGTTCCATGTGCACTTGAGAAGAAAGTGTAATCGGCTGTTTTTGGATGGAATGTCCTATAAATGTCAATTAAATCTACCTGGTCTATTGTGTCATTTAAAGCTTTTGTTTCCTTATTAATATTCTGTCTGGATGATCTGTCCATTGGTGTAAGTGAGGTGTTATTGTGTTACTGTCTATTTCCTCTTTTATAGCTGTTAGCTATTGGCTTATGTATTGAGGTGCTCCTATGTTGGGTGCATATATATTTATAATTGTTATATCTTCTTTTTGGATTGATCCCTTAATCATTATGTAGTGTCCTTCCTTGTCTCTTGTAACATTCTTTATTTTAAAGTCTATTTTATCTGATATGAGTATTGCTACTCCAGCTTTCTTTTGATTTCCATTTGTATGGAATATCTTTTTCCATCTCCTCACTTTCAGTCTGTATGTGTCCCTAGGTCTGAAGTGGGTCTCTTGTAGACAGCATATATATGGGTCTTGTTTTTGTATCCATTCAGCAAGCCTGTGTCTTTTGGTTGGAGCATTTAATCCATTCATGTTTAAGTTAATTATCAATATGTATGTTCCTATTACCATTTTCTTAATTGTTATGGGTTCGTTTTTGTAGGACCTTTTGTTCTCTAGTGTTTCCCACTTAGAGAAGTTCCTTTAGCATTTGTTGTAGAGCTGGTTTGTGGTGCTGAATTCTCTTAGCTTTTGCTTGTCTGTAAAGCTTTTGATTTCTCCATCAAATCTAAATGAGATCCTTGCCGGGTAGCGTAATCTTGGCTGTAGGTTCTTCCCTTTCATCATTTTAAATATGTCATGCCACTCCCTTCTGGCTTGAAGAGTTTCTGCTGAGAAATCAGCTGTCAACCTTATGGGAGTTCCCTTGTATGTTATTTGTTGTTTTCCCTTGCTGCTTTCAGTAATTTTTCTTTGTCTTTAATTTTTGCCAATTTGATTACTATGTGTCTTGGCGTGTTTCTCCTTGGATTTATCCTGCCTGGGACTCTGCGCTTCCTGGACTTGGGTGGCTATTTCCTTTCCCATGTTAGGGAAGTTTTTGACTATAATCTCTTCAAATATTTTCTCGGGTCCTTTCTCTCTCTCTTCTCTTTGTGGGGCCCCTATAATGCAAATGTTGGTGCGTTTAATGTCCCAGAGGTCTCTTAGGCTGTCTTCATTTCTTTTCATTCTTTTTTCTTTATTCTGTTCTGCAGCAGTGAATTCCACCATTCTTTCTTCCAGGTCATTTATCCGTTCTGCATCAGTCATTCTGCTATTGATTCCTTCTAGCTTATTTTTCATTTCAGTTATTGTATTGTTCATCTCTGCTTGTTTGTTCTTTAATTCTTCTAGGTCTTTGTTAAACGTTTCTTGCATCTCCTTGATCTTTGCCTCCATTCTTTTTCCGAGGTCCTGGATCATCATCACTATCATTATTCTGAATTCTTTTTCTAGAAGGTTGCCTATCTCCACTTCATTTAGTTGTTTTTCTGGGGTTTTATCTTGTTCCTTCATCTGATACATAGTCCTCTGCCTTTTCATTTTGTCTATGTGAATGCGGTTTTCATTCCACAGGCTGCAGGATTGTAGTTCTTCTTGCTTCTGCTGTCTGCCCTCTGGTGGATGAGGCTACCTAAGAGGCTTGTGTAAGCTTCCTGATGGGAGGGCAGAGCTGGCTGTTGCTCTGGTGGGCAGAGCTCAGTAAAACTTTAATCCGCTTGTCTGCTGATGGGTGGGGCTGAGTTCCCTCCCTGTTGCTTGTTTGGCCTGAGGTGGCCCAGCACTGGAGGCTACAAGCTCTTTGGTGGGGCTAATGGTGGACTCCGGGAGGGCTCACGCCAAGGAGTACTTCCCAGAACTTCTGCTGCCACTGTCTTTGTCCCTGTGGTGAGCCACAGCCACCCCCCACCTCTGCAGGAGACCCTCCAACACTAGCAGGTAGGTCTGGTTCAGTCTCCTATGGGGGTCACTGCTCCTTCCCTCTGCGACCTGATACACACACTACTTTGTGTGTGCCCTCTAAGAGTGGAGTCTCTGTTTCCCCCAGTCCTGTTGAAGTCTTGCAGTGAAATCCCACTAGCCTTCAAATTCTGGTTTTCTGGGAATTCCTCCTCCCATTGCTGGACTCCCAGGTTAGGAAGCCTGACGTGGGGCTCAGAACCTTCACTCCAGTGGGTCGTCTTCTGTGGTATAATTGTTCTCCAGTTTGTGAGTCACCTATCCAGTGGTTAAAGATTTGATTTTATTGTGATTGCACTCCTCCTACCATCTCATTGCGGCTTCTCCTCTGTCTTTGGAAGTGGGATATCTCTTTTGGTGAGTTCCAGTGTCTTCCTGTCAATGACTGTTCATCAGTTAGTCGTGATTCCGATGCTCTCACAACAGGGAGTGAGTGCACGTCCTTCTACTCTGCCATCTTGAACCAATCTCCCTGTTTTATATTTTTGTACATGTTTCCTATTAATAGAAGGTAGCTAGATTGTTACATCTGCTTCTGCATTCAGCCTGTGCAATACAGTTGACCCTTGAACAACATGGATTTGAACTGTGAGGGTCCACTTGTACGTGGGTTTTTCTCAGTAAATACGTACTATGATGTTGCATGATCTGTGGTTGAATCCCTGGATGCGGCCAACTGTAAAGTTATACTTACATTTTCAACTGCACAGGGGTTAATGCCCCTAACCCCCAGTTGTTGAAAGGTCAACTGTATATTGTTTTGGTAAAAGTCATTGAAGAACATCCAGCCTCACACAGATATGTAGTTGGAGAAGAGAGGGTTATTTTAATAGCCTTTTCATATAATTGTGGGTGTTCTATTTTAATATTACACCAAGACTCAACACATGATAATTTCTTAAAATTAGTTGTGTGGTGCTTGCACCCTGGTGATACTTGTGGGAGCCACTCCTAACCTGTGGATCAGATGGCCACTTTTTTTTTTTTTTAAGGAAAAGTTGGTCACTGTCTTTTGAAATTATGCTTTATGTAAGGTAGAATAAGAAATGCAAATCATTATCTTCATTATACCCTTTTAAAAAATCAAGTCTTGAAAGATTATAGAAGCTTCGTCTAATCAAACACCAACATCTCATGTGCATAGAAATTGGAACACTTTTTCCTTGATAGATCCACACTTCATATTATGGCTACTTTTTTGAGGTAGGAAGTGAAAACTTAACAGTTTCTAACATAGTTCCTGGATAAATATTTGTTGAAACTATCTAATGTTTGTTAGACTGCTTTTATTCATTTCCTTCAAATTCTTATTTATGTCTATTACCTTATTTGAATAAGTGAGAAAAACGCCTTTTAGAAATGCTTAAACTGGTACAGAAATAGAATTAAGCATTCATGTTTACACATATGTCCAATAAATTAGCCAACCACTTTATCTGCTTGTTCAGAATGTTTCAACATCATTAATCCATAATTTTATGTTTATCTGTTTTAAGATCCACACAGGTCTACAGCACCAAATAATCTGGCCCTGTCAGCCCAGCTGCATTCCTCTGGATGAAAAACTCCTGCCCCAGCTTCTAAAGGAAGCAGGCTACGCTACGCACATGGTCGGAAAATGGCACCTGGGAATGTACCGGAAAGAATGTCTTCCAACCCGCCGAGGATTTGATACCTACTTTGGTAATGGAAATGCACATGTTTCTTTAACAACTTAGGCCAACTGCAGCCCTCTCATAAAACACAGCCAAGTGTAATCAAATGAAATAACTGGAAACTTGAACACAGAGTGAATCAGTCAGCACTGCTGTGGGGCCACTGTCTAATACCACCACCATAAACATGGCTGTGCACTCAGCTCATGATGGTACAGGCAGTTATCTTTGCCAGGGTTCAACATGCCACATAGGGGCCTTTGAAGAGTCTGCTACCTCCAAGTCAGAGACCACTCTATTCTTAGAGAACCTTATTACCAAAAGGGGATACATATTGATTTTTTTAAAAAATTCCAGGCAAAACCCAATACAAGAATATTTCCTTCACAAAGGTTCAGGATATTTTTTTCTCCTCGTGAATTGTGTTCAAAGGTTTTATTTTGTTTTGTATTTCCTGGAGATGGTAAAGAAGACTCTTTTCCAGTTGGCATCCTTCTTTCCTTCTGTGAGATCTGTTTTTGAAATTACTAGATTGGGGAAGATAGATCAAATAAAGAAAATGGGAGGGTAAATAACAAATGATAATAGGAAAGATACCAAATAATAAGTATTTTATGGATTTGCTAGCCCTATAAAAATAAATGTAAAGCCTACAGTTTTTTAAAAAAAAAATATGCTCTCTTTAAACCTGTTACAAACCATTTCTTAACAATCTATTTATCTATTTATCTTACCAGGGGCTACATAGCTTTCTGTCAAATTCTTTTCATATTTTGCTTTGTTTTTTTAATTGGGGTGTAGCTGTTTTACAATGTTGTGTTAGTTTCTACTGTACAGCGAAGTGAAGTAGAGTTCCCTGTGCTATACAGCAGGTTCTTATTAGATATCTATTTTATACATATTAGTGTATATACATCAATCCCAATCTCCCAGTTCATCCCACCTCCCACCCCCAACTTTCCCCCTCATATTTTGCTTTCCGTCTAGCTATTCTATTTTATCTGTCTAGCTGTTTATCTCCCTACCTACCTCCCATTTGTCTCTTCATTTATTTACAAACTGCCATATCCAAAAAGGAACACACAATGAAGATAAATTTTTAAAAAATAAATAGAATTAAAAATCAGGGTGAGAGGAGATGGAGTCAAGACGGCAGTATGGGAAGAAGTGGAGTTAGTGTCTCCCCACAACTAGGGCGCCTGCTGGCCACTGGTGGGGGACTCTGACACCCAAGGAGACAGGAGGAACCCCAAAGTGAACCGGTAGGACGTAAGGGGACTGAAGGGGGAGGAGAAGTGGAGGCCAGACAGGATTGGCGTCCCTGAGGCCAGGGAGATTAGGAGAGGCAGGCAGGAGGGGCCCTTTGGGAGAAGCAGGAGAGGAGTGGAGGGTGATTGCCCTGCTCACTTGGGCCCAGGGAGCCTGCTGAGCTCCCAGACTGATCCCCTGCCCTCCAAAGCCCCCTCCAGGCTGCATAGGTTCTTGGGGGCATAGGAGGGAGGCTGGGGAGATCAGGAGAGGCAGGCAGGAGGGGCCCTCCCAGACCGGAGGAGCAGGAGAGGAGAGGAGGGTGTTTGCCCTGCCCACTTGAGCCCAGGAAGCCTGCTGGGCTCCCAGGTGATGTCCCCTGCCCTCTGAGACCAGGGCTGGGGGGCATGCCTGGGCCCCTTCTGTTCCTTGAGCCTAACACCGCCCCCCACTGCCCGCCCACCCTCCAGGGCCTTTTCCAGCCCTATGGGTCCTGAGCATCAGCCCCTCCCACCACCCAAACCTCACCCTTGCTTAGGCCCCGCCCTCCACAGCCAAGGCCTCCCCCCGCCCTTTTTTTTCCCTCCTCCTCTTTTTTTTACTATTGTGGTACTGTTGTACATTCCGGTTGTTGATTCATCTATATTTTTATTTTTATATTCTTCCTATCTGTTAGTTTTCTAGCCTAATTTTATTTTTTACTTTGTTATTGTTTTTTGGTTTTTCTTTTTTTTTTTCGCCTCCCCAGGTGGCTTGCAGGATCTTGATTCACAAGCCCAGGGTCAGGCTGAAGCTCCTGCGGTGGGAGCTCTGAGTCTGAACCACTGGACTAACAGGGACCACGGGGAATATTCATCAGACCACGGGGAATATTCATCAGAGTGAGGTCTCACGGAGTTCCTCATCTCAGGCAAGACCCAGCTCTACCCAATAGCCTACTAACCCCAGTGTTGGAAGCATCAGGTCAAATAACCAGTAAGACAGGAATACAATCCCACTTACTGAAAAAAAAAAAAACATGAGATGGCAAAAAAATATGTCACAGATGAAGGAGCAAGGTAAAAACCTATAAGGCCAAATAAATGAAGAGGAAATAGGCAATCTACCTGAAAAAGAATTCAGAGTAATGATAGTAAAGATGATCCAGAATCTCGGAAATAGAATGGAGGCACGGATTGACAAAATACAAGAAATGTTTAACAAAGATCTAGAAGAACTAAAGAACAAACAAGCAGAGATGAACAACATAATAACTGAAATGAAAAATACACTAGAAGGAATCAG
Source organism: Balaenoptera musculus (assembly GCF_009873245.2). Lineage (NCBI taxonomy): Eukaryota > Metazoa > Chordata > Mammalia > Artiodactyla > Balaenopteridae > Balaenoptera > Balaenoptera musculus. The sequence continues at coordinate 61,344,313 of NC_045787.1, read as the reverse complement.
TAACAGAATAACTGAGGCAGAAGAACGAATAAGTAAGCTGGAAGACAAAATGGTGGAAGTAACTGCCAAGGAGCAGAATAAAGAAAAAAGAATGAAAAGAGTTGAAGACAATCTCAGAGACCTCTGGGGCAACACTAAACACACAAACATTCTAATCATAGGGGTCCCAGAAGAAGAGAAAAAGAAAGGGTCTGAGAAAATATTTGAAGAGATTATAGTTGAAAACTTCCCTAACATGGGAGAGGAAATAGTCACCCAAGTCCAGGAAGCACAGAGAGTCCCATACAGGTTAAACCCTAGGAAAAACACACCAAGACACATATTAATCAAATTAACAAAAATTAAATTCAAAGAAAAGATATTAAAAGCTGCAAGGGAAAAACAAAAAATAACATACAAAGGAATCCCAGTAAGGTAATCAGCTGATTTTTCAGTGGAAACTCTGCAGGCCAGAAGGGAGTGGAAGGATATACTTAAAGTGGTGAAAGAGAAAAACCTACAACCAAGATTACTTTACCCAGCAAGGATCTCATTCAGATTTGATGGAGAAGACAAAAACTTTTCAGACCAGCAAAAGCTAAGAGAATTCAGCACCAGCAAACCAGTTTTACAACAAATGCTGAAGAAACTTCTCTAAGCGGGAAACACAAGAGAAGAAGACCCACAAAAAACAAACCCAAAACAATTAAGAAAATGGGAATAGGAACATACATATCAATAATAACCTTGAATGTAAATGGATTAAATGTCCCAACCAAAAGACATATACTGGCTGAATGAATACAAAGACAAGACCCATATATATGCTGTCTACAACAGACCCACTTCAGACCTAGGGACACATACAGACTGAAAGTGAAGCGATGGAAAAAGATATTCCATGCAAATGGAAATCAAAAGAAAACTGGATTAGCAATACTCGTATCAGATAAAATAGACTTTAAAGTAAAGACTGGTACAAGAGGTAAGGAGGGACACTACATAAGGATCAAAGGAGCAATCCAAGAAGAAGATATAATGATTATAAATGTTTATGCACCCGGCATAGGAGCACCTCAATATATAAGGCAAATGCTAACAACCATGAAAGGAGAAATCGACAGTAACACAACAATAATAGGGGACTTTAACATCCCACTTACACCAATGGACGGATCATCCAAAAAGAAAATTAATAAGGAAACACAAGCTTTAAATGACACAATAGATCAGATCTAATTGATATTTATAGAACATTCCACCCCAAAGTGGCAGAATACACTTTCTTCTCAAGTGCACATGGAACATTCTCCAGGATAGATCACATCTTGGGTCACAAATCAAGCCTCGGAAAATTTAAGAAAATTGAAATCGTATCAAGCATCTTTTCTGACCACAACACTGTGAGACTGGAAATCAATTACAGGAAAATAACTGTAAAAAACACAAATACATGGAGGCTAAACAGTATGCTACTAAATAATCAAGAGATCACTGAAGAAATCAAAGAAGAAATAAAAAAAATACATAGAAACAAATGGCAATGAAAACATGGCGACCCAAACCTATGGGACGCAGCAAAAGCAGTTCTAAGAGGGAAGTTTATAGCAATACAATCTTATCTCAAGAAAAAAGAAAAATCTCAAACAATCTAACCCTACACTTAAAACAACTAAAGAAAGAAGAACAAAGAAAACCCCAAAGTTAGCAGAAGGAAAGAAATCATAAAGATCAGAGCAGAAATAAATGAAGTAGAAACAAAGAAAGCAATAACAAAGATCAATAAAACTAAAAGCTGGTTCTCTGAGAAGATAAAATTGGTAAACCCTTAGCCAGGCTCATCAAGACAAAAAGGGAGAGGTTGCAAATCAGTAAACTTAGAAATGAAAAAGGAGAAATGACAACTGACACTGCAGAAATGCAAAGGATTATAAGAGACTACTACAAACAACTATATGCCAAAAAAATGGACAACCGCGATGAAATGGACAAATTCTTGGAAAGGTACAATTTTCCAAGACTGAACCATGAAGAATTAGAAAATATAAACAGTCCTATCACAAGTAAACAAAAGTCCAGGACCAGATGGCTTCACAGGTGAATTCTATCAAACATTTAGAGAAGAGCTAACACCCATCCCTCTCAAACTCTTACAAAAAATTGCAGAGGAAGGAATACTCCCAAACTCATTCTATGAGGCCACTATCACCCTGATACCAAAACCAGACAAAGATACTACAAAAAAAGAAAATTACAGACCAATATCACTGATGAACATAGATGCAAAAATCCTGAACAAATAGTAGCAAACATAATCCAACAGCACGTTAGAAGGATCATACACCATGATCAACTGGGATTTATCCCTGGGATGCAAGGATTCTTCAATATGTGCAAATTAATCAATGTGATACACCACATTAACAAATTAAGGAATAAAAACCATATGATCATCTCAATAGACGCAGAAAAAGCTTTTGACAAAGTTCAACACCCGTTTATGATAAAAAAAAAAAACTCTCCGGAAAATGGGCATAGAGGGAACCTACCTCAACATAATAAAGGTCATATATGACAAACCCACAGCAAGCATCATACTCAGTGGTGAAAGCATTTCCACTAAGATCAGGAACAAGACAAGGATGTCCACTCTCACCACTGTTATTCAACAGAGTTTTGGAAGTTCTAGCCACAGCAATCAGAGAAGAAAAAGAAATAAAAGGAATACAAATTGGAAAAGAGGAAGTAAAACTGTCACTGTTTGCAGATGACATGATACTATACATAGAAAATCCTAAAGGTACCACCAGAAAGCTACTAGAACTAATCAATGAATTTGGTAAGGTTGCAGGATACAAAATTAATGCACAGAAATCTCTGGCATTCCTATACACCAACAATGAAAAATCTGAAAGAGAAATTAAGGAAACACTCCCATTTACCATGCAACAGAAAGAATAAAATACCTAGGAATAAACCTACTTAAGGAGACAAAAGACTTGTACTCAGAAAACTGTAAAACACTGATGAAAGAAATCAAAGATGACATGAGCAGATGGAGAACTGTACCATGTTCTTGGATTGGAAGAATCAATATTGTAAAAATGCCTCTACCACCCAAAGCAATCTACAGATTCACTGCAATCCCTATCAAACTGCCAATGGCATTCTTCACAGAATTAGAACAAAAAATTTTACAGTTCATATGGAAACACAAAAGACCCTGAAAAGCCAAAGCAATCTTGAGAAAGCAAAATGGAGTTGGAGGAATCAGGCTCCCCGACTTCAAATTATACCACAAAGCTACAGTAATCAGGACAGTATGGTACTGGCACAAAAACAGAAATATAGATCAATGGTACAAGATAGAATGCCCAGAGATAAACCCACAGACATGTGGGCACCTAATTTATGACAAAGGAGGCAAGAACATACAATGGAGAGAAGATAGCCTCTTCAATAAGTGGTGCTGGGAAAACTGGACAGCTATTAGAACACTCCCTAACACCATACACGAAAATAAACTCCAAGTGGATTAAAGACTTGAATGTAAGACCAGACTTAGAGGAAAACATAGGAAAAACACTCTTTGACATAAGCCACAGCAAGATCTTTTTGACCCACCTCCTAGAGTAACAGAAATAAAAACAAAAATAAACAAATGGGACTTAATTAAACTTAAAACCTTTTGCACAGTGAAGGAAACCATAAATAAGACAAAAATACAACCCTCAGAATGGGAGAAAATATTTGCAAATGAAACAACAGACAAAGGATTAATCTCCAAAATATACAAACAGCTCATGGAGCTCAATATCAAAAAAACAAACAATCCAGTTAAAAAATGGGTGGATGACCTAAATAGACATTTCACCAAGGAAGACATACAGTTGGCCAAGAGGCACATGAAAAGATGCTCAACATCACTAATTATTAGAGAAATGCAAATCAAAACTACAATGAGGTATCACCTCATGCCGGTCAGAATGGCCATTACCAAAAAATCTAGAAACAATAAATGCTAACAAGGGTGTGGTGAAAAGGGAACCCTCCTGCACTGTTGGTGGGAATGTAAATTGATACAACCACTATGAAAAACAGTATGGAGGCTCCTTAAAAAACCAGAAGTAGAATTACCATATCCTACTACTGGGCATATACCCTGCGAAAACCATAATTCAAAAAGAGACATGTACCACAATGTTCATTGCAGCACTATTTACAGTAGCCAGGACATGGAACCAACCTAAATGTCCATCGACAGATGAATGGATAAAGAAGATATGGCACATATATACAATGGAATATTACTCAGCCATAAAAAGAAACGAAATTGAATTATTTGTAGTGAGGTGGATGGGCCTAGAGTCTGTCATACAGAGTGAAGTAAGTCAGAAAGAGAAAAACAAATACTGTATGCTAACACATATATATGGAATCTGAAAAAAAAGTGGTACTGATGAACCTAGTTGCAGGGCAGGAATAAAGAGATAGACATAGAAAATGGACTTGAGGACATGGGGTGGGAGGGCGAAGCTGGGGCGAAGTGAGAGTAGCATCGACATACATACACTACTGAATGTAAAATAGATAGCTGGTGGGAAGCAGCCGCATAGCACAGGGAGATCAGCTGGGTGCTTTGCGATGACCTAGAGGGTGGGATAAGGAGGATGGGAGGGAGGCTCAAGAGGGAGGGGATATGGGGACATATGTATGCATATGGCTGATTCGCTTTGTTGTGCAACAGAAACTAACACAGTATTTTGAAGTAATTATACTCCAATAAAGATCTATTTTTTAAAAATCGGGATGAATAGAAAAAGATGGAATAGTTGCTTGGCACCGAGTTATTAAAAAAAAAAAAAAAAACCTGCCTGGCTGTAGCAGACCTCACATTCAACTCTGAGATTTGGGACTTCTTATGTTCAAAGCAAAAAAAAAAAAAAAAAAGCAGTCTATAAGAGTCACATTATTTATAAGTTAAATGGAAACCAGATGTTCAGGAAGAGTAAAGCATTTTCTGGCTCTTAGACCTGAGAGAAATTTCTCCTTTGGGAGAAGGTAAGGTGACAGCATCCTCAAAAACATCATTTTAGTAATAAAATGGTGGTTGTCTTATAGATGTTTCTTGACACATTCTCTTTTATTCAAGCTAGGACCAGAGCACCAAAGTACCTTTCAGTTCAAGTGATTATATGGGGCCCACACAGTGCAGTTGAAGCTCACAGCTCTATAGTGCCTAGCTGGAACCACAGTTTAAGTCGAGATGTAAGGACATCCAGACGTGACACCGTGTGCCCCACTCCCATCTGGGTTCTCTAGCAGACATTGCTTAATCAATAATGCATTCTTTCTTGATGAATCTGGATATATCCTCAGTACCCTCAAATAGCTGTTAAAAACAGGACTTGGGTGTAAGACCTCTTTGTCATCTTGGAAATTCTAGAGGAAAAAACAGCCTCTATATCCTTTGACAATTTTCAATCAGGCCTTGGCTTAACGATGGGTCGATACCTGTACTCTGGCAGCTGGAAGGATATTTTAATTGTTTTTATTAAAAACCAAATTTTAGGGCTTCCCTGGTGGCGCAGTGGTTGAGAGTCTGCCTGCCAATGCAGGGGACACGAGTTTGAGCCCTGGTCTGGGAAGATCCCACATGCCGCGGAGCAGCTGGGCCCGTGAGCCACAACTACTGAGCCTGCGCGTCTGGAGCTTGTGCTCCGCAACAAGAGAGGCCGCGACAGTGAGAGGCCCGCGCACCGCGATGAAGAGTGGCCCCCGCTTGCCACAACTAGAGAAAGCCCTCGCACAGAAACGAAGACCCAACACAGCTAAAAATAAATAAATAAATAAATAAATTAAAATGAATAATGCTTTAAAAAGAAAAAAACCAAATTTTATATTTTAAAATTATATATTTAAACCAAATTATATATTGAAAAATTCAGTTGGACAGAGGTGGAAATAATATCCTTTTATGAGGATTAAGAAGCCTAGCTGGATTTAGACAGACAGGCACCCCACCGCACATCCATGGAAGGGAGGCTTGCAGAGAAGGAGGGCATGATGAACATGCGGTTGTTGTCACTGTTATGACTCAGAGGTTGTGTTAAAGAGCAGATGATCGTGGGCCTGGTTGCACAACTCTGAGTACACTGAGAACCTTTGAACTGTACAACGTAAATGAGTGATTTGTATGATATGTGATTTATTCTCAATAAAGCTGTTAAATACAGCAGTCAGAGATTTAATGGTTCAAAACGTAGTTTCTCATTTTTCCCCAAAAAGCATCGGCTGCCATCTTCTTTAGACTCAGCATGTAAGTTCAAATTTGTGAATCATTGTTATGAGAAAGTTCTATGTGCCTGTCACATGGTTGCTTGGTATTAGTTTGGCCAAGTATGTGAATAGATAGTTCTAGTATGTGAATAAAGTGTTCTATTGGAATCCTATTGGTACTAACTTTTTAATATTTATGGTTTATGCATCTTTTTATCAAGTATATCCTCTGCATGTATTTCCCCAAATGATAGAAAACAGTTTATTCTTACAGATAAAGAACCTGAAGTGATTCTTCAAGGTGTTAGCAGCAGTTACTAACCCCAAATAGAACACCAGTGTCCTGACCCCTTTAATTACCCATATAAGGACTGAAATTATTTTCATGGATACATTTGTTTTTTGATTACATATTAATTAGCAAACACATTGGCTTTCCCTTTCTGTTATACATGTAGGAGAAAAGATTACCATTTAAAGAGTTATCTTAAAACTAAGATATTCATTGTATTTAGGACCTTGAATTTACTGAATCATGGAAAAGGAGGAAATTAAAATGAATTCATTTACTAGGTAGGGTATGTAGGGCTTTTAATTGTGATTATAAGAAATATTTAGAACTGGGGAAAGAGGCCAATTTTATTATCTTCATTTTAATGTTAATAAGCAGTGTTTGTCAGGAGATAACTCAGAGGCCAGCACAGTTATTTCTTTTGAATAGCTTTATCGAGGTGTAATTCACATACCATATAATTCACCCCATTAAAATGTACAATTCATTGATTTTTAAATAAATTCACAGGGTTGTACCACTGTCACTACAATCCAAATGTAGAACATTTCCATCACCCCAAATAAGAAACCCCATACACATTAGCAGTCACTCCCCATTTTCCCCCGACCCTCATAGCCCCAGGCAACCACTAACCTACTTTCTGTCTCTACAGATTTGCCTATTCTGAACATTTCATATAAATAGAATCATATAACATGCAGCACAGCTTATTTTAATATTTTAGGAAAATATGGAACATTTGCAGGAACAACTAAACTTGAGAAAACATTTCTCCCATGATTAAGTCTAAATTGTGGGATAGGCCACTGATGCCATTTAAATTGGGGGCAAAATTTGAGATCACCAGAGGTAGAAAAATCTAATTTCAACGCCACATGTTAGTTTGCTCTTTTGGTTGTTATGTTTAGAGATCCTCTGTTTGGAAATCTTTGTGTCTTTCACCAGTGGGTGTCAGCATCTGACTAAAGATGATGCCTCCAAGAGCTACTTCTGTAAATAACCTTGAAGCCAGTCGACCAAGGTCAATATCAACGTTATTTGAATTCTGCGTTCATTTATGTGATCACCTCAGAGTAAAAATTTGTAACAAATCACCTGAACCATATGCTATTTTAACCGATAGCTTTAAAAGATTAAAATGTCATCACCTTTACTGAATTTAAACTCTGATTTTTAAAAACATATTTACTTGGAATCACCCACTTTGAGAGTTACGTGATAGAGCTTGTATTCTAAAGACTTGTGAGGTCTATCCCGATGGGGCTGTTTCTGTAAACCTACATCGTTGGAAACGCCTCATAGATTAACTGTGTGGTTTCCTTTACTCATAGAACTACCTGTTAGATCTGTGGGAAAGAACTACAAGACAGAGCTGCCAAGTAAACTATGAAAAACCTAACAAACTTTTTATCTTAGGTATTGGCATATCCCAATGATCTGCACTGTTCTAGGGTGTGATGACTTAGGAGTGAATATGATTTGAACCTAATACATTTTTAGAGGGTGTCAAATTCAGAACCAGGCAGATCCATCGCCTGACCCTAAACATGGTCCTAAAGTAAATCGCTTGAGGAAACTGGATCCCAAAGATTACAGGTGGGGAATTTTGAAGTGTGTCCATATTTCATTGGAGATCAAAGAAGCCTAACTAAAAGAATTGTGGGCTGACTCACACGATAACTTCTTTTTGAAAGGGCTATTTTATCTTGAAGATTATGAGTTTGGAGGAACTAAGGTGATTGGCAGTGGAAAGAATCAGAACATGTGAAATTCCTTAAAAATTTATTGACTTGAATAACTTTGTGTTACACATAATTAAAAAAAACCCTTTACACTTTGGAAAAAAAAAAGACTTGGCTAAGGGATGGATTTGAATTTTTTTTACAATAACATTTTAATGCCTTATGCTAGCAAATATAGAGATGTTAAGAAATGGTGCTCTGATTAGCCTTGTCATTTGATTAGCCCTGACATGGATAATCAATTGCATTAGGCAATTAAATGCTGAAACCTTCGTTTGTTTAACATGTTTTATGCTATGCTGACTACTTTCATCTCCCATTCTCCCTGTAGGATATCTTCTAGGTAGTGAAGATTACTATTCCCATGAGCGCTGTACGTTAATCAATGCTCTGAATGTTACACGATGTGCTCTTGATTTTCGAGATGATGAAGAAGTTGCAACAGGGTATAAAAATATGTATTCAACAAATGTATTTACTGAAAGGGCTACAACCCTCATAACTAACCACCCACCAGAGAAGGTAAGTCTTGCTTTTTTTTTTTTTTTTTTTAAAGAAATTCACGTTCTTTTATTTATTTATTTATTTATTTATGACTGTGTTGAGTCTTCGTTTCTGTGCGAGGGCTTTCTCCAGTTGCGGCAAGTGGGGACCACTCTTCATCGCGGTGCGCGGGCCTCTCACCATCGCGGCCTCTCTTGTTGCGGAGCACAGGCTCCAGACGCGCAGGCTCAGTAGTTGTGGCTCACGGGCCCAGTTGCTCCGTGGCATGTGGGATCTTCCCAGACCAGGGCTCGAACCCGTGTCCCCTGCATTGGCAGGCAGATTCTCAACCACTGCGCCACCAGGGAAGCCCGTCTTGCTTTTTTATTGATATCAAAATTGTGTGAAGATAGCATCTCTTCAGGTGAATATAGGAAAAGGCCACTTTCTTTTAGGGAAAAACCTAATAAATTCTAAGGGAGTCGCTTTCAAATTCTAGAGTACCTCAGTATCAGCTGGGAAGCTTGTTAAAAATAGAAATTCCTGGAGCCCACCTCTAAAAGTCTGATTCATTAGGTCTGGGAAAAATCCATATATCAATATTTTAAGGAAACTCAAGGGTGATTCTGCTGCACGTGGTCCCCAGATCACACTTTGAGGAAAGCTGTGCATATAGTGTTTCCGTACAAATATAGTTTTATTATTTTAGTATCCTGTGTGCAGGTGTGGTAATTAGTAAATTGACTTTTTCAAAAAATGTTAGGCTTATGTACAAGATGAGGCATTATTATGGCAAGCTTTTTGTTAGGTATCCACAAACTTAAGGTTCAGGGCAAGTTCTCTAATTTTGTATCTCCCAGCCCTCCTCCTCCAAGGTTATTTTGGCTATTCTAAATATTCTGCATTCCCATGTTTATTTAGAAGCAGCTGGCCAATTTATACCAAAAAAAAAAAAAGTACCTGCTTGGATTTGGATTTCATTGAATCTGCGGACCAACTTGGGGACAATAACATCTTAACAATATTGAGTCTTCTAATCTGTAAACACGGTACACTGCTGAGCCTGTTTATCCCATCCACCACACTGAAGCTATTTGTATATGTCATGTGCTGAAATCTTTTGACTTATTTACAGATAAAAGTAGAAAAGAGTCTGAATAGCCTTGACATTTGTTGTTGTCGTTGTCAATCTGGAGTTAACCTCCTGAACCCAAGTTTAAGCTGAATTCTCTGGATTTAGCTTATAAATGCCTTTAAAACTGGGTCAGATATTTGTGTTGTCAGATATTGGGTTCAAAATATGGCTTCTTTAAGAACTGTATTAACATGCCCTCGAAATTAGACCTTCAATAGGACTCTAACACAGCAAATTACAGAATGTTCAGTGTTATCCAGTTTTTCCAGTTTCCTGTGCTTTGCCCCTTTGGCAGTTACTGAAGGTCCTCAGTGCAGATCACCATTTGGATTCCTGTTTCGATACCTGTTCAGACTTGGTACCCGGCTCCTGACTCCCTTTTTGACATAGTTTCTTCCTGCCTACCCTAACATAGCATTGAGTGTCTTTCCTGGTGTCTGTCCTCAGCTTTGCCCCACTTTCGGCCTTTTTTTACTCTTTCATGCTGACCTGTTGGAGTGGCCATGCTTGCTGTGGTACATGGAAGAAATTGGAATATTCTCTCAAATATGTAGACATACGCAGATTTTAAATCTAGATCTAAACCAATATTCAGGTAGTTGGACAGATAACTGCTAGGTAATTGGCTTAAGTTCTCAGTTGTCTTCTGTATGCTTGGCATGTTACAGATAAGGTTAAAAACCCAAAGAACAAGATAAGATCTTGAGGGAACTGTGGTCCTTGTCCTGTCCTTTGAAGTCTGAGGTGGGCATCGTTTTACAGATAAGCAAACTGGCTTAGAGAAATGAGGTAACTTGTTCAAGGTCACAGAATCAGAAGCTGCACTGTTTAACTCCAGGGCTCAGTGCACTTAACAAGCCTCCCTAGTTCACAGTTTATATCCCAGACCAGAGACTATGAGCCCCAGTGTATGATTCAGCTTGATGGTTCCAGTATACAATACAATGACAGTATATTGGGATCACCTGGAAAGCTGGTAAGAAATACCGCTTCCAAATATTGTGATTTATTGGTCCGGGGTGGGACCCTATCACTGGTATTTAATTATCCCTCTGCCCCTACCTCCAACCAGTGATTCCGATGTGCAGTCACTATCGATTCCTCTCAAGCCCAGGGAAGCAAGCAGAAGGCAGCTTCCCTTTACAAGTTCACAATATACCACTATTTAATCATGCAACAAGTATAAGGTACCTACAATAAAAATTACTTTCCATTAAGGAACAATAGAGTATTCTCTCCCAGTGCCCATAACATTAATCAAATAAGAGGAAGCACCTGGGGTGAAATCATTCCTGGTGGGCGGGCTGTCTTAACTCCTGTAGCGGGGGAAGGCTCAGGAACTGAGGAAAACTGGGGGCCCTAAGAGCTCACAAGCCACCCAAACCCGTGTGATTAGTATGGTGCTGCTCATAGGTGATATGGAAATTGCTGGTTGAGAGGTGGTCATTTTCCTACAGTGACTGAAATGTTCCGAAGCAGTAGCCAGCCTTTTCAGCATCCCCAAAGTCAAGTTTGAAGCACAGACATAAATGAATGAAATAATCAATAGCTGAGTAATAGCCCCAGAAAGTTTAAGACAGCAAGTGCCAATGTTTATAGTTTCAATTCTCAATGAAAGGATGCAGCACACCAATTACAGGACTTTCATCATTTTATTCCAACACTGAATCTAATTCTGTGCTAACTTCTCTGTGCTATCTACAGACTGTAACATAGGCAACTTGCTCTAAGATGGAAATCATTAAAGAAATACACACAAAGTATCCACAAGCTGACTTAAAAATGTTTCTGTTTTAAAGAGCACTTGGGGAAAAAAAAAAGCATATGGAGCTACTTTGTAACAGAAACACAATTGGTGCTGGAATCAGGGAGATATTGCTAATAACCATTGCACAATGTTAAGAAGGAATGTCTTTTCTCTTTTTTCTACAGGATAATTCCCTTAGTACTCATACTACAATGTGAAAGTAACACATTCACAAAATATCGTTTGGTTAAAAATAGCCCCCCTCAAAACTTTGCAGAATAAAAATAAATGTTTTCTCCCATACCTCATCTACTAGCAGCTTCTTAAAACAAATGTGAATTTCTAGTGGTAGACACTTACTTTTTCCTGTCCCAATTTGGAAAGAAATGTCTTAATTTGGAAGTCAAAGAGAATAACACTTTAAAAACATATCATGTGCTTTTTAAAAAGTTATACTTTAAATTAGGGAAATGTACTAAAGAAATGAAAATAAGGCTTTCTTCCTCACTGGAATTAGCATGATGAGAAAGGGAAATGAACCCTTAGCACCATTTTAATATGCTAATAACTTTAGGTTATAATGTCATACTTTTACTTAATACCTAAACATTTGGTCATGATTCACATTTAGGATTCCAATTTACAGACCTAAAGAAAGGTGTACAGCTAGGGTTGGTGTAAAGGTGGCAGCTGTAACTGGGTTGGTGAGAGCAGAGATCTGGACCCAAGAAAGACCAAGGGAGAGATCAAGGTCCTGCACAAACCCGGAGATCTATGGAGATCAAACTCGGGTCCAGGACTTTGGTGTTTTGAATCAGGACGTCAGTAAGGTCAGAATGGGCCTGAAAGTCTCCAAAGGCCAAGGCTCCATTAGGTTGGAACGCAAGTCAGTAGACAGCATAATAATAATGGGCCCATCCCCAGGATGGCGGCTGCTCGCTTTGGGCTAACAGCGAGCTGAGGTTGGCAGGTGTGGGGAAATTGGCTACAGCTGTTTACTGGGAGGGTCTTAGGACAAGAGGCTGCAGGCGGGTTCCTGACCGTGGTGGAGAACCTGAGGGCCCGAGTTAATTATTCTTTCCACCGGCCTACCATGTGGTACTACGAAGAGTACTCTGTTGATTTTTTTTTTTCAAGTTAAAAGTAGTATAGAAATGTTTCACATCTAGCCCTGCTGGCAAATGAGTTGTTCCATGAATAAAGCTCACCTTGTGAGAGCTGAAACTTTATTTTTACAGTATTGGATGGAAATACTCTAAAATGTGGTACATTGGTCCTCACCTCATTAAATGGACTACACTGTTTATCATTCTGACTCCTGGTGACCCAGAGCCATACCGATGTGTGCAAGGATGTTTGCCCATACACTAAATGGTCCTAGGTCACTGCTGACGAAATGGGAAAAAGACAACTTGTTTTGTTCAAGGATCACCTTTACCTGTAAGTCTAGTTGGCAGGTAGTGCAAGGCCTTTGCAGGGCCTGTAACAGTCATAGGCCAGGGAAGACTGCATCTCCCAGGGGTTGTTTTCATTTTCTCTTCTCGGTTATGCCCCTTCTGTTTGAACTAACAGGAGCCTGACCACTGGAAAAATGGGGGAATTGTTGTAGTATTATCATTTTAATCCCTCAAGAGCGACGGTCATGTCTTCAACCACTAAAGAATAATTACAGGAAAGGTTTTCAGGTAATTTCTTGCTATATTTAACAAAGTGTGTAGAATGATTTCCACACTGAATATTTATAAGACCCTTTAATGATGGTCCCAGAAACATTATTTTTTCCCCAGAGTGGTTATGAGATCTCTCCTCCACCACCCTCCCCAGCTGTCGCCTCCAGGGATCACTTGTTGGCTGGAAACGACCTGCCCTCCTTCCCCTTTCCCTCCTTAACCATGGGAGCTGCCGAGTTGCCCATAATGACCTGGGTGAGCACTTTCTCCTGAAACTGTGAGCTCCCTTTCTCATCTCTCCACCCCTGTCCACTGTAGAGAATCCAGACCAGGGTCACAAAGTCTAGTGTTTACAAGGGCCAGGCTGCTACCCTAAATAAATGGAGTCATTCAGGTAGGACAGTGGGGAGACTAGAAAATCAGAGAGCCCTTGGGGGAGTCCGGGGTTCTCTGTTTCTCATACTCCAGCCATTTGTTGTCAGATGGAGTGTGGGCCTGGAGTTGTCAGAAGTTCTGATTTTTCAAGAAAATAAAAAAACTAAACAAAACAGGTTTTCATGTGACATTTCCTGATTTTTAAAACTTTGTGTGGGTTGCAGATTGTTGTAGCTTTCCAATTTTTAATCCGTCCCCATCCAGACCTTGGCTGGTGGCTGGGGCATGGGCTTGGTCTGGTGCTGAAGATCCAGACGGCAGTTCCCACTGCAGAACCTCACTGCGCTGGCAGGTCCTGGTTGCCCCCGCACATCCTTTCCCCTCCGAACATCTTAGCCCAGGGTTCTTCCTCCCCACCTGGGCGGGACATCTGCTGGGATTCCCTTCACCATGGTCTGGAGGAACACGGACTTTTCAGTGTGACTTGTGTGGCTGGAGGAGAACGCGCCGTGTGTCAAGGAGCAGCAGAGGCAGAGCTAAAGCCGTGTCAGAGTGGTTAGTGTTGCATTTTGGAGTTGGAATTTGGAATGTGTTCCCATGGAAACAATGTACAAACGAAGCCTAGGGTCTACATCATCATGGTTTTTATTCCATCACCTGCCTCCTTAGTAAAATAGGTTCTAAAGTGATGTCTGTGATATTGAACAGCCATTTTGAACATTTTGATTTTCAGGAAAAGGTGTCTCTAAGTTCCAAAGATCTGAACTAAAAATACTGTCTTGGGTGTCTGTTTGAGTTCTATATATGTATACCCATTACTGTATCACAGTGATGTGTAATGTGTAATTTAAAACAATTTATCAACAGTAATGAATGAAATATGAGCCCACGTCCCAATCTGCATTCTAACTTTTCCCCATTCCTTTATGAGATTTAAATGCCTCAAATACTTCAACAGAATTATGTTTTTACTCTTGGTTTGAGCCAGTTGCTGTCTCTTTGAGGGTTTTCAATTCATTAAAGAATTCTATAGGAGCACAGTGAAGAGAGCCTTCAGAAAGACTCATTAAGAGGAAGAGGCTGACTCAGAATATCACTAACGTTAAATTCTGTAAATTGGGTAAGAGGTAAAATAGAATCAATGTAGCATACTCCTTAGTTTCCAGGAATTAAATTGGCCTTATGTTTGGTCCTAGATCAAAGACTAACAAGGCACGGTGTTCACTTGTTTTCTTATAAAAATATAAACAATCCTTAAACCTCTCCTAAAAGGTGGTAACTTATTTTTCAGCTAAAGCAGAAAGCTAACCCATCTATTGGGACATAGCCACACTGTAATAGTGGGGTTTCCAATAGGAAATTGCTCTGCAATTAATATGAACTTGTGCAAGTCATATGACCTTTCTAAGCCTCAGTTAACTTACCTGTAAAATGGGTGTAGTAAGGTGGTTTTTGAGTATTACATGAGACAGAATTATTGGTATTATTATTATTATTTGTTTGGATCAGAGCTTTCTAGGCCATTTTAGAACTCAAGCTTTTATTTTCATAAAATTCACCCATTTAAAGTACACAATTCAATAGTAAATTCACAGAGCTGTGCAACCATCACCACAGTCTAAGTTTAGAACATTTTCACCGCCCCCAAAAGAAGTCTTGTACCTGTTAGAAGTCACTCATCCCTCCTCTCCCCCACAACTCCCTACAGCTTCAGGCAACCACTAATCTACTTCCTGTTTCCATAGATTTGCCTATTCTGGACATTTTATATGAATGGAATCATACAAAACGTGATCTTTGTGATTGGTTTCTGTCACTTAACATAATGTTTTCAAGGTGCATCTATGTTGTGGGATGTGTCAGTACTTCATTCCTTTTTACGGCTGCATCATATTCCTTTTATTGCTGTATATTGCTGAAAATATACCACATTTTGTTAATCTATTCATCAACCGGTGGACATTTTAGTTGTTTTCACTTTTTGGCTATTACGAATAATGCCACTGTGATCATTCGTGTACAAGTTTTTGTGTGGATTTATGCTTTTGTTTTTCTAGGAATGGAAATGCTGACTCATATGGTCACTGTAGCTTTAACAATTTCAGGAACTGCCAAGTTGTTTTTCAAACTGGCTGCACCATTTTACATCCCCATCAGCAATGAATGAGGGTCTCAATTTTTCCACATCCTCACCAACACTTCTTATTTTCCATTTTTAAAATTATAACCCTCGTAGCGGGTGTGAAGTGGTATGTCAGTGTGGTTTTTATTTGCATTTCCCTAACGACTAAATGTTGCAGAATATCTTTTCATGTGCTTATTGGCCGTTTGTATATCTCCTTTGGAGAAACATCTATTCAAATTCTTTGCCCATTTTGTAGTTGGGTTAATTGAGTTTTATTATTGAGTTGTAAGAGCTCTTAATATATTCTAGATACAAGTCCCTTATCTGATATATGACTTAAAAATATTTCTAACCCAGTTTGTGGGTTGTCTGAATATTACTTTTATTAACTGATAAATCTGGGCTTCTCTCTATAAATTTAATGCTTCCAAGCCCTCTTAACTGATTTGCACAAACTCTCTTTCCAGCCTCTGTTTCTCTACCTTGCTCTCCAGTCTGTCCACGAGCCCCTTCAGGTCCCGGAGGAATACCTGAAGCCATACGACTTTATCCAAGATAAGAATAGGCATTACTATGCAGGAATGGTGTCCCTTATGGATGAAGCAGTGGGAAATGTCACCACAGCCTTAAAAAGCCGTGGGCTCTGGAACAACACGGTGTTCATCTTCTCCACAGGTAAGTCCGTCAATAGGAAAATCATCTCTTGGCAGAGCTTAGGACATAGTATTCAATAAATGGAATGAAGATAAATTGGAGCGTTTAGCAGTTCCTTATTAAAATAAATGCTAACTGCAAGAGTGGAGACATGATAATAATGGATAGAAAAATGTGTCTAAGGAAAAAGAATTATGAGCCTTTTCCCGTCTTCCTTCAGATATCAAAATATTCTTGGAGTATGCTTGCAAACAAGCTCTCAGTAACTGAGTAAGTGTGAGTGGACAACACTCCTATGCAGGGCAGCTGGGCAGTGAATCCCTGGTCTGACTTGTTCCCAACAATCTCTACAGCCCAGGCATCCTCTATGAAGAGGACTTCCGCTGACTAGAGGGGTCTCTGATCAGTGCAGAGACAGATTGTGACATTATGAAGACACTTAAGAAATGGAACCATTTAAATCTAGGCTAGAGTCTCCAAGTATAGATTTTTTTTTTTTAATAATTTTTATTTTTTTAAAATTTTATTTATTTATGGCTGTGTTGGATCTTCGTTTCTGTGCGAGGGCTTTCTCTAGTTGTGGCAAGCGGGGGCCACTCTTCATCGCGGTGCGCAGGCCTCTCACTATCGCGGCCTCTCCCGTTGCGGAGCACAGGCTCCAGACGCGCAGGCTCAGCAGTTGTGGCTCACGGGCCCAGTTGCTCCACGGCATGTGGGATCTTCCCAGACCAGGGCTTGAACCCGTGTCCCCTGCATTGGCAGGCGGATTCTTAACCACTGCGCCACCAGGGAAGCCCTAGATTTTTTTATATTAAAATTTTCTGACAATAAAGTCATACATCACTGATTATAGAAAAAACAAAAGAAGGGAGAAAAATTTTTTGAAAGATCATTTTCATTATGGCAATGTCATTCTGATTCCTAATCTGTTATATAAATGTGTTTTTTTCCCCCTTCTCATTAGACGTAGTTTTCTAAAATTTCCCTATGATGTGCTTTGGGTGTAGATCATGGTTTATTCATTATGCTGAGTGTTCAGAGAGCACTTTCCATCTGAAAATGCAGATCCTTTTGTTATGGGAAATTTCCTTGTATTCTTTATTTCAGAATTGTTTGGCCCTCCACCCCACCTTTCTCCTATTCTCTCTTTACAAAACTCCTGTTATTTGGATATTGGATCAATCCTCTAATTTTCTTAGTTTTTTTCCTCCCCTATTTTCTTTATTTTTCTTCTACTACTTGGGAAATTTCCTTATCATTATTCTCTAATCATTCTATTGAATTCACTGCAACTGCCATTTTTTTTCAAGTCTATTTTATTATTTTTTTATTGGAGCATAATTGCTTTACAATGTTGTGTTAGTTTCTGCTATAGAACAAAGTGAATCAACTATATGTATACATATATCCCCTTCCCTTGAGCCTCCCTCCCACCCCGCTGGCATCCCACCCCTCTAGGTCATCACAGAGCACTGAGCTGAGCTCCCTGTGCTGTACAGCAGCTTCCCACTAGCTATCTATTTTACACGTGGTAGTGTATTTGTGTCAGTGCTACTCTCTCAATTCGTCTCACCCTTCCTTTCCCCGCCTATGTCCACAAGTCCGTTCTCTACATCTGCGTCTCTTTTCCTGCCCTGCAAATAGGTTCATTGGTACCATTTTTCTAGATTCCATATATATGCATTAATATACGGTATTCATTTTTCTCTTTCTGACTTACTTCACTTTGTCTGACAGACTCTAGGTTCATCCATATCACTACAAATGACCCAATTTCATTCCTTTTTATGTCTGAGTAATATTCCATTGTATATATGTACCACATCTTCTTTATCCATTCATCTGTAGATGGACATTTAGGTTGTTTCCATATCCTGGCTATTGTAAATAGTGCTGCAATGAACATTGGGGTACATGTATATTTTTTTTGTTTTTCATTTTATTATTATTTATTTATTTATTTTTGCTGCATTGGGTCTTTGTTGCTGCACGTGGGCTTTCTCTAGTTGCGGCGAGTGGGGCTTCTCTTTGTTGCGGTGCACAGGCTTCTTGTTGCTGTGGCTTCTCTTGTTGCGGAGCACAGGCTCTAGGCGCGCGGGCTTCAGTAGTTGTAGCACACAGGCTCAGTAGTTGCGGTGCGCGGGCTCAGTAGTTGCGGTGCGTGGGCTCAGTAGTTGCGGCACACTGGCTGTAGGGTGCGCGGGCTTCAGTAGTTGTGGTGAGTGGGCTAAGTAGTTGTGGCTTGTGGGCTCTAGAGCGCAGGCTCAGTAGTTGTGGCGCACAGGCTTAGTTGCTCCGCAGCATGTGGGATCTTCCTGGATCAGGGATTGAACACATGTTCCCTGCATTGGCAGGCGGATTCTTAACCACTGCGCCACCAGGAAAGTCTCTGGGGTACATGTATCTTTTTGAATTATGTTTTTCTCAGGGCATATGCCCAGTAGCAGCAACCACCATATTTTTTAATTGTCAAAAACTCTTTCCTGTTTTCTGATAACTCCTTTTTTGTAAAGTTTGTTTTTATTTTATAAATGTAATAATTTATTTCTCCAAAGCCTGCACTCTTAACCATTAATTTTATATATGTATATATGTGAATGTGAGTGTGTATGTAGGTATGTGTATACATATACATATATGTGTGTATTAGGTATACACATACATGTATTTTTTTTTACTTTTTAAAAAATTTTTGTCAGAGTATAGTTGCTTCACAATATTGTATATATTTTTAAGTTTGCTTGTACTCCCAACTTTGTCTCTTTCTCTTCTAAGGTCATTTGTATCTTTGTTTTGGTCTGCCTTTCATGAAGGAGGCTTTTTCAGACCCCTAGTGATCCTTGGCTAAAACCCAAAAATTTGATTGGAAACTCCAAGGGTGAGGTCAGGACTTGTCATCTGGTAAGTTTTACTGTAAAGTGACTGTGTGAGAAGTATGAGGTGACACATTGAGGAATTAATCTGGGTATTCTACTTATAGATTTTTTAAAGAGTTGTTTTGTTTTGTTTTATTTTGCTTGTAATTAGGCATGGTTATGGAACGTAGCATTTACTGAGTACTTACCATGTGTGGGACATGGTTCTAAGTGCTTTACATGAATTAGTTCAGTTAATCCTCACAATAATTCTCTGGGAACTCTTATTATCGCATCTTGCAGATGTGAGAACTGAAGCACAAAGAGGCTGAGTAACTTGCCTAAAGTCACACAGCCAGGCAGAGCCAGGTGTCACCCTTTCTGCCTCTGACACGATGATCTGGAAGTTCTTACTGGACCTCAAGATATAGCAGTGCTTTCCCCGAGGTGTGCTGCAATTTTGATTTGTTGAGAAGCCTCGGCAGGGCCGAGGTAGCATCCACCCTGACCAGTCTTTTTCAGTTGCTTTAGTGCTATACAAATACTATAATTTTCTAAGTGTGTCCTGCTGTGAAAAAGGTTGAGTATAGATAACATATGTTTTCCCCAAAAAACTTACCCTTCAGAAAAGAGGGCAACATCTTATACTGAAGTCCTTACAAGTTCTCTCATAGTCCGAGAGTCTTTTTCAATTTCCTTTATTTTGAACAGCCTGGTAAAGCACTTTGATCAGTGCTGGTATTGAATGCTTATAGAGGTCACTGGAAAGAATCAATTAAAAAGGAGTCCAAGGCATTTAATACTGATTTAGTAATTATTCCTGGGAAATGACCTCACTGTTTTAAGAATTGGAAGTTATAAGTTTGTGAAACAAGCCTTTGTTGTAGATATCACAATTATACAATTTAAGGATAAATTATATCCTGAAATGAACGTATATATAGATTGATGTATCATACATAGACTGAGAAGTACTCAGACAGAAGTGAAAATGGTAGCTCTGGAAAACTGTTAAACGTCTCAGGGTGGCTCCTGTGACAACAGATACTGATGTCAAGTGTGCATGGGGAGAGGTGGAATACAGTTTTTTCATGATAAATGAAGGTGGAAAAAAGCAATATTTTAAGATCTGTATATCTCTTTTATTATATGATTTCAAATGTGTTATACATAGATATATTTTAAATAGATAGTTGACTATTTCATCAATATCCATAATATTTATTCAAGTCGGCAAAAATAATTTTTGGAGCTTTACACTGAGAAAATGGGAATTACCTTATAATTGGGTTGCCTTATTCTGACAGTTTGATATATTAATAGATACATTAGTCTTGGACCATCTTTGCTTTGTTGAGCTAAATCCAACTTTATAGTGTGTATGTATTTTAATTATACTGCTGGATTCAGTTTGCTAGGGTTTTATTTAGAAGATTTGCATTGATTTAAAAGTAAAAGTGGAGTAGGTGGTTTCTTTTCTCCCTGTTGGGTTTTGTTGTATTGGTTATACACATGTCATAAAATACTTTGGAAGTTTTTCCATCTTTTTCTATGCTCTGGAACACTTTGCAGATTGTTTGAAAGATCCCTCTGGTAAGCTGGTCCCTGGAACCTTTTTAGGAGGCTTAAAAAAATTATCTCCATAGTTTAAATTTTTTGCTTAATTATATCTAGGGGTGTGGGTCTTTAAAATATTTTAAAATTAATTTTGCCTGAAATACAGTGAGCCCTTTGATCTGCATGCTGAGATTATTTTTCACTCCAGGAAGTCTTCCTTGTTCATATTTTAGCTTATTGCTTTTGTTCTGTTTATTGCTTTTGTTCTGATTTAATTCTCAAAAATGTCTTTAATTTGTAGGTTGAATTACTGACTCAGCTTTTCTTTCATCAGTTTCAGTTTTTCATCCTTTTTCTCAGTCTGCTGGAGCT
The DNA here is from genome assembly GCF_009873245.2 of Balaenoptera musculus. Lineage (NCBI taxonomy): Eukaryota > Metazoa > Chordata > Mammalia > Artiodactyla > Balaenopteridae > Balaenoptera > Balaenoptera musculus. Next base: position 61,323,045 of record NC_045787.1, on the reverse strand, counting down.
CTTTTGCAATACCAGCTAGACATTTGTGCAATTTTAATTCTCCTCTTTAGTATCTCCAGTGGAGATTACTATTGATAGTATTTTTAGCATCTTTGCAATCCTTTCTTTGCCTTAATCAGTTCTTTTTTCTTTTAAGTTTGTTAGTAATAATAATGACTACTGTTTATTAAATATTTACTGCATCCCAGGCCGTTCTAGTGCTTTTCCTATACTTTCTCATTGTTAGTCATGTTTTAATCATTAAAGTTCCAAGTAGCATTGTGAAATGGGTTTCTTTATCCCTACTTTAAAAATGAAGAAACCAAAATTTAAAGAGGTTAAGTGACTTGCCCAAGTCTACTGCTATGGTCTGAATGTTTGTGTTCCCCCAAAATTCATATGTGGTGGTGTTGGAAGGTGGGGGCCCTTGGGAGGTAATTAGGTCATGAGGGAGGACCCCTCATGAATGGGATTAGTGCTTTTACAAAAGAGGCACCAGAGAGATCTCTAGCCCCTTCCTCCATGTGAGGACACAGTGAGAAGATGTTGGCTGTGAACCAGGAGAGGATTCTCACCAGAAGGTGACTATACTGGTGCCTTGACCTTGAACTTCCCAGCTTCCATAGCTGTGAGAAATAAATTTCTGTTGTTTATAAGCCACCCCGTCCATGGTATTTTGTTATAGCTGCCGAATGGACTAAGAGCCATACATCTAATAGATGGAAGAGGATAATTCAAACCCAGATCAACTTGAGGTCAGTACCTGTTAAAACCTCATCAGCTGTGCTTTTACATCTCATCTTTTCCTTCTGTCTCATCCCATTGTCCCTAATCTCTACTTTTTGGTTTTCTACACCTCTGTTCATAAAACCCATGATTTTCCTGAATCTTTCTGAACAGAAGAACTTTTCTAAAATCGTCATTTCCATAGTAAATCATTTCCAGCTATATACTCTTCCTCTGAGTGTAAGCAGTCGAGGACCTATCCGCCCAGAGTGCATGGCCATCTCTTGGCCTCTGGTCACTGTCCCCTGGTTAATTCCTTCTCACATCTATAGCTTGGGGTCAGGTTGATGCACACAACTTGCTCTGTTCCCAGTGGCCTTTAGGCGTTGAGTGTCCTACACTCCAGTGAACCTGACTGACCTACTTAACATTTTCTTATCTTCGGGCTGCTTCTTCGGCATGGCTACCAGATTCTTCCTGTCTCCACACCTTCAGGGCTTTACTTAGGGGGGCATTTGCCAGGGCAGTGTGCCCCACTGCCAGGCCCTTTCTTCTGCCCACTGTTCTCTGGGAGTTGTGATCTCTCACTGCGGATAGGAAGTTGAAGAGGTAGTAATGCTCTGGTCGTGTCAGATATGAGCACTGTCCCCTCCCAGGCTGCCTTCCTGCCTCTTTTCAGGTAGGCGAGTGGCTCCACGTCGAGGCAGACAGGGTAGACCAGCCCTTGTTTCTTCAGCTCAGCTTCTCCAGCCCTACAGCTTATGGAAATTTCTCCAGCGTTCTCTCTGACATTACAGATTGTCTGTGAGTCCTGGTTTCTCACATTGTAATGAATTTTCATCTTATTCTAACTCATCACAACGTGATGTTATTCATCTTATTCTATGCCTATGTAATTTTAGCAGAGTATTGGTTAAGAGAAGCAGCACTAACGGCCATTAGGAAGATACCATTTTAACCTGGGCACCTATCACCACAGCTGAGCTTTATAGTTGCTAAACTCCAGGAATCTTCACAGAAGTCTAACCCTGAGTAAAATGAGCTAAAATTAGAGCCAACTGGGGAGCAACTTGATCATGAATTAAAACTAGGAAAACTGAGTCTAGAACCTTGAAGAGAAAACAACGATTGATCTCAACATCTTTCTGCAGCTATTATATGTTTATATTAACTCTTATCAGAATAACCATTTTCACTTACATTTAGAGGAGAGTTTGACTATAAGGACAAACCTGATTTCCTCTGGAGACTTTTTCTGTGTTTATTGACAATTTCATTGCCTGAAGATGAATTTAATAATGTGCTATAATAATGTGATTAAAACCCAAGGAAACAAGCCCTGGATCTGGCTGGTTATAGAATGGTGATTCATTTTTTCCAGTTTTCTCACTTTACTTCACTTGGCACTGCTCTTCTTCACAAGCATAAAAATACTGGGTGCATCCAAACAAATAACTATTGAATCCAGTAGTATAGAAAACCCTGACATATACTAGCTTCTTGGTATCACACTTATATTTAGTGAAAGGGAGAGGTAAAGGCATATATTTTTTAGGTGCAGATGTTTGAAGACACTTTAAAAAAAAATCTTCTTTTATAATCTGCAGGAGACCCATGAGGCTTCCTCATCCCTTGTCATCATCATCTGAGCATTTAAGGTGGTAACTGAGTGTGCCAGCTGGGAACCACTTGCAGCAGTGGAGTGTTTGTTAAAAATGCACTTGCTGAGGTGACGGCTGCACAACATTGTGGATGTACTAAAGGTTACTGAATTGGACACACTAAAATGGTTAATTTTATGTTATGTGAATTTCATCTCAGTTTTTAAAAATACAATTTCTCAGACTCTATTACAGACTTACTAAATCAGAACCTAAATGAATGAAATCAGAAACTCTGGGATCTGGGCCCAGGAATCTTCATTTTTAACAGTAATCCAGGTGATTCTTCTGTATAGAGAAATTTGAGAACTTTTAATCTAAGGTAACTTATTCAAACCCTGGGAATTTACCTAATGAAGAATAGAGAGAGAGAGAGAGACAGAACCCAGTAGCACCACCATAGAGGAACCCTGACCAGATCCTGTTCGATCACACATCTCTACTTGAACAAACAGAGTAATTTATTCCAGAGCCTAAACTTTTAACATTTATTATCTGATTATCTTTCACAAAATTATGTGTGATTTAATACCTTAGAGTGATAAAGATTCTTAACTAATTCCCCTAAATCTTATGTCCCTTTCTCCCTCGTATGTTGAATTCCCTTCAAAACTGGTACCAATAAATGGAGAACTCCTTCACGGTTTAAATGTACTTATTAGGCAGTTGGCAGACTTATAAATATTATAGAAATTCTGTGCCAGGAACAAAGTAATTTGATGCTGGCAAATCAATCTCACTAAGTTCTTCAGACTCTTAAATGCATTTCTGACAAAACTAAGGAAAACCTGTTAAGTGAATAAGTGATATAGTGGATCCACACTGGCTTTCTCTTTGCAAATAGTGCTTTTTTCAACACAACTTCCATAGAGGGGAATAACAACACATAGCTCAAAACTATGAGATGAGAACTATCTTCTCCCTAGCCAGAGGTCATTAACCCATTTCACCTCTTTAGAATTTTCATGTTAATGTCCATGCTAAAAGCATGTCGGATCACTTTAAGGTTTTATTAGTAATAGGCAGTAATGCATACGGATTTATTGATTTTTTTTAAAAATTTTTATTTATTTATTTATTTATTTATGGCTGCGTTGGGTCTTCGTTTCTGCGCGAGGGCTTTCTCTAGTTGCAGCAAGCGGGGGCCACTCTTCATCGCGGTGCGCGGGCCTCTCACTATCGTGGCCTCTCTTGTTGCGGAGCACAGGCTCCAGACGCGCAGGCTCAGTAGTTGTGGCTCACGGGACTAGTTGCTCCGCGGCATGTGGGATTCTCCCAGACCAGGGCTCGAACCCGTGTCCCCTGCATTGACAGGCAGATTCTCAACCACTGCGCCACCAGGGAAGCCCTTGTTGATTATTTTATTGAGAGAAAATAATAATCGATACATTTTAGAGGCCCCCAGAACAAAGTCTTGCATTTGTATTCTCTGTGACAAACCATTGAATCCACAAGCCCAGAGTCTAAGGCAAAGATGCTTCTCAGTCCCTATGTTTATCAGATCTTCCATGTTTTATCATAATTCTACTTATATACTATAATATCGTATTATTGATATTATGAATTTCTTAGCATGAGAAACATGAAATAATCTTTACTTCCACACTTCTATGAGAAGTGGCCTTTCCCTGAGTTTATACTTAATGGAAAATATATATTGAACTGAGCATACTTATTGACTAAATTACAAGCTTTCCGATTTGTTTGGGTTTACTTTCGCCTCTTGTTTTGCACTCCATTTTAAAGGTCACATTTAAAATGGATCCATTGCTTATATTGTACATTTCTCATAGAGCTCATTAGAGCCAGAAGTCCCTGTGGAGGCGAGGGGAGTGTTAGGTTGGACAGGCTGCCCTGGAGGATGAAGCAAGGTGAAAAGGAGGTTCTACATAAAAATAATCACGTGGCAACCACAGTCACAGCAGGAGGAAGGGGCTGAAGTAAAGTCAGGTCGCCCCAGTTATAGATGCAAATATGCAGTAGGCAACCAGAGGATGAAAGAGGGGGCTAAATGGCCTAGGAATTATGAGTTTCTGAAATAGCAGAAAATAGATTGTATTTCAGGTGTTTTGCGCCTGGAATTTAAAAAAATCAATGTCATTAATTATACATGGAAGATAAAAATTTAGGAACCAGTATTTTCAGTTGACAAACAAAAGCTGTGTATTGTTTATACTCCTATCTGCCAGAATGTAATGGGGACTGACTGTGTGGTAGTTTTTTTAAGAAAACAAAAAAATGAGAGTGACTGAATTTTAGCTACTAAAGAACCCAAACAATCTAATTCTTCCCCATTTTACTCTCCATGTGTGGGGTTCTCCTCGAGGCAGTGGTAACTGCTGTGCATGTGTGTGGAATATATTTGAAACAAGGCATTTGCTCCAAAATTGGAGCATTCCAGGGCTAGCTTGTGCCGGCGTTCTGTCCCAGATTCCTCTCCACTTTGGGTTTATACAGTGATTGCTGTGGTTTTCCGACTTGATCTGAGGCCCCCTGTTAGGCAGCTGAGGAAAGGCTGCCGTCTCCCTCCTTCCCAGGAGTTTAAGGAGACTTGCTGTTCCGAGGAGGGCCTGGGAACCAGGGCCGAAGCTCTTTGTGGGAGATAGCCCTGCTGTGCTCGGCCTCTAAAAGGCTGCTCATCCTTTGCTCTCAGAAGCATGAGATTCCCCCGGCCAGGCCTAAAAACAATAATAATGATATATTTGAAAAAATCCCCATCGCGTCTCTTGCTGACTTTGGCAGTTAGGTACCAAGCATCAACAAAACACTGTATACAGATATCTGCCTTCCAGGCTTGTTCCTTTCTTACAGAATAATCCTTAACCTAGTGGGAGCTCTTTTTTCATGTGTCCTTAATGAGAAAATATTTCAGAGATTATTGGCACCACGGGTTTGTTCCTTTCCGGCAGCTGTCAACCTTAACCAACTGTGGTCTCTATGATCTCTTTCCTATTTTTCTTTCACAGTATGGCCCACACTTAATCAACCCCTCCTAGGATGACTGTGCCAAGTACAGTGATTTGTTTCTTTGTTGTCTCTACTCCAGAACACTTTCTTATTTGGGCAGAGTTTTTAAAAAAGAAAAATGGCTTCAAAAAACTTAGCAAACATTAAAAATGGCATCCACTTCTGTGGAGACTACCAACAAAACCCAAAGCTATATCTGTTTTCAAAACAGCCTGTGATCTGGTAACATGTTCTGACATCCACAGACATACACACATTCGTCAGCAGTGTACAAGAAGGAAGGAAGTGCTGTGTTTGGACTAAGAATGTTGGCTTTGTGGTGCTGCTTTAAAATCCCACTTTGGTGTCATGTTTGATGTTAGAAGGTCTTTCTCGCGTCCAGAGGTAATAGAGCAGGCTAAATGGTGGGATCTGTTGAAAATCCAGTTCCCAAAAGTGCCCTGTGTGCAGTACGTACAGCTCACATCGGGGAGTTCCTGAAGGGAGGGGCCTGATTGGTATCTGTGGTGGGTTGTGATCATCACGCTATCACCAGGTGAGGTCACCTGACCATGTGAGTCATCATTTTCTTCCTGACAACAAGAATTAGTCAGTTAATAAGCATGACTCTCGATTTTATTTAGGACAATGTGTTGGTCCTGAGGAGACCAGAAGCTAAAGATGTGAGGCATAAGTGTCTCATTCCCTTGAGGCTGAGGCAGGGCCAGGCAAGTGTATGGCTTGGAGAAGTCCTTTCCCATGTCTGGGCCTCTGACGCATGCACTAGAAGGAGTTGTGTTTTCTCCCTGATCTCCAGGCTGAAAATCACTTAGTTCAAGGAGAAATGTTACAGAGGGCAGTGTGAATGGTCACAGGGAAGACAAAAAGTCTGTCGAGCCACTAGTCCAGCACAGTGCCTAGCACAAAGCTCAGGAAATATTTGCAGGTGGAGGAGTGTGCTTGCATTCGAGATCCAGCAACACACCCACCTACCAACAGGCCACAGGTCAAAGTCAAGCGAGTGGAACTGGAAGATGAAGTTTGGAAGAGAGCCTCTGGATCAGGGTCAGCAGGAGAGGCTTCATGAGGAGCCAGGATATAAATTAAACTGTGCTTGAACGATGGATAAAATACCAGCAGGCGAATGGAAAGAGAGGGCAGGGCATTTGGGGCATGGAGAGTGGCATGAGCAGACGAGCAGGGGGAGGGAAGCAAAGGTGTGTTCTGGGTGTGGTGACTAGGCCGGTCCAGTCTTCCCACTGGTGTTCAAAGGGACATCCAAAACCATGGGTGTGTCCTCCTGGAATGTTAATTTTGCTTGAATGTAGAGAAGGAAAATTATTTAATTTAACTGGTTAGTAATTTAAAACATTCTTATATTAAAAGAAATGGGGCAAATTATGGAACAGAATACATTTAATTTCATGGATTTTTTTTTTTTTTAATGTTCAAAATCTCAGGTTTCCACTCTTGATCATTTAATGGAAGAATTTAAAGTTCTTTAAAGGAGATCAACTCCATTCATTCACCAAAAATTGCCCATTAATCCTTACCTAGAGCTTTAGGCAGGAGCTGTGTTTCCTCGAAACTGCCAGTGGGAGGTGGGGCAAGCAGTCTAGCCCTTGGCCACATGGCCAAGGATTTTGCTTAGCTGTGAGAGAACCCCACGTGACACTGGGACACTGCATGTCCTGGATGGCAAATCTTGATGGTGGTTGGTATGGCTCCTCTTAAAGGATGTGCCTCCGTCCCACACAACAGACATGAAGTACCTTTGTGCGCAGGTCTGGGCCATGGAGTCTGCACTCTTGCTAAGAATGAATGCAGGGAGGCCTGGCCTCCTTGGTCTCCCTGGATAATGGAATGAAGGGTCTTCAGAGGCACTTCCTGAGTCTTCAATTTCCTTTCCTTTCTCCCCTGCTGTTCCTAAGCCCTAAATTCCTGTCTCAGCTTCTCCAGCCCCTCTGGCTCACTGCTATCCCCAGGTCCTTGCCCCCTCGCTATTCCTTTGTTTTCAGCATGTTTGGGTTGTGAATGATTAAGCAACTTAGATCACAGGTTTTGTTTTTCCTAGGCAAAGGCAAACCCCTCCCCTTGAAAGCTGTCTCCAGCTTTTCCCGGTTTTGAGAAAGCCACAGGCAGCCTCTCCAAGCTACAGTGGCATCTCAGAGGCCAACCAGAGGCCAAATTGTTGGTGGGTGAAAGAGCTTCTAGACCTTTCTTTACCATTTCTGTTTTAATTTCCATTTTTTTCTGGCATAGGTCAGATTGACTTTGTTATAGTTTTTTTTGTTATAATGCCAAACTCTGCCCAGTGTTACAGACAGCTTTCTTGTACCATGGTCATCTACTCACAAGTGAAAGGAATTAAGAAAATGTCAAGAAGAACTCAGTTAATCCAATACGAAATAGCTCACTAGCCTTCATTATTCGGGGAAGAAAAAAATCCAGATCTGTGCTGTCCAATAGGTGCCCACTAGCTGCAGAGAGCTATTGAGCATCTGAAATGTGGCTAATTTGTATTGAGATGTGCTGTAAGTATAAACGACTGAATTTCAAAGACTTGGTATGAAAGAAGAATGTAAAATAATATCTCAATAATTTTTTATATTGATTACATGTTGAACTGATATCTTTAATATATTGGGTTGAATAAAATATATTATTAAAATTAATTTTAACTGTTTCTTTTTACCTTTTTCAAAATGTGGCCACTAGAAAATTTTGAATTACATATGTGGCTCAGGTTATATTACTGTTGGACAGTGTTGCTCTAGATTGTAGCTTTGCAGTAATTCATTCCTTGTGGGAGTTCCCCAGGGATTATTTATTGAAGATTTTCTCTCTTAACGATCATGCTAAGATGAAAATAACACATAGTAGACTGTAAGATTCTACAAAGCAAGAGCTGTGTCTCTTAACCTCCTTCTTTGGAGGCAGGAGTGGTGAGGTCGTTTTGCTTAGGAGACTTGTAAACTGGCTCTGAAGATGTTTCCAAAAACAGCCTTGAGCACTGACAGCATCATTGAAATAAGGGTATTGCCTCCCAGTGACTCTCCCGAAAGATGTGATTCCTTTGGTTGCATAAATCAGGGGTTGGAATATTGAAAAAAGAAAGAAGGCAGTCTCATTACTTGAAGTACATATTACTCCAGTGGGTCTCAGCATGTACAGAGGCACTTGGCCAAGAACGATGATCACCCTTATTATCATTTTTTTTTTTTAATATTTATTTATTTTTGACTGTGTTGGGTCTTCGTTTCTGTGCGAGGGCTTTCTCTAGTTGCGGCAAGCGGGGGCCACTCTTCATCGCGGTGCGCGGGCCTCTCACTCTCGCGGCCTCTCTTGTTGTGGAGCACAGGCTCCAGACGCGCAGGCTCAGTAGTTGTGGCTCACGGGCCTAGCTGCTCCGCGGCATGTGGGATCCTCCCGGACCAGGGCTCGAACCCGTGTCCCCTGCATTAGCAGGCAGACTCTCAACCACTGCGCCACCAGGGAAGCCCCTATTATCATTTTATAAATGCAGAATGCAACATGATGGAGGCAGAAGTGGGAAAGAAAGTCTTTTCTAACTGCTCTAAAGAAAACCCAAAATATTTAACTTGTTTGCTGTGATGTGATAACACTCCTCCTTGGTGCCAGAAGAAATACCGTTGCAACATAGAACAAATAGAATTATGAGATCCGGGATCAACATATTATTAAATGCTCATGCTGTATAACAGTTTCTTTGAAATTTTAGTCATTATGACTTATATAGGTCGAAGATACTCTCAAGGCCTCTGTATCCATTTTCAGCAATCTTTTTCTTTTTTAAGATTATAAAATCTTTTTTTTTTTTTGGACAAGTTCACTATTAGGAAAGTATTTCTCCATAAAATAGAAGTAATCTTTTCCAAAACGGAAAGTTTTTTTTTTTAAAGATTTTATTTTTTAAGAGCAGTTTAGGCTCACAGCAGGATTAAGGGAAAGATAGATTTCCTGTATCCTCCCTGCCCCCCACTCATGCGTGGCCTCCGAGCTTATCACATCCCCTACCCACCAGGGTGCTGTTGCTTCTTAAGGTCTTTAAAATGTCCCCTTTGTGTAGTGCCCCATTGTCTTCTAATTCTCTGGGGTAGATAAGAAATAATTATCACCTGTTTGTAAATAGGGATATAATCCCAAGGGAGGTGATTTGTTGAAAAGCATAGGTGACCAGTAACAGAAATGGTTTGAAAACTTAGATCTTTTGCTTTGCATTCCAGCTACTACATTCATAGTATCACATGGCTCTTTGAGAAATCGAGTCTTTTGTCCACAATAGAACATGCTGCTCTGAAAAGTGAGGAGGTGTATCTCATTTTTAGTTGCACTTCTTTTTATTAAATTCTACACTGCACTGTGTTCAATAATGTAGTTATGGGCTTCCCTGGTGGCGCAGTGGTTAAGAATCCGCCTGCCAATGCAGGGGACACAGGTTCGAGCCCTGGTCCTGGAAGGTCCCACATGCCGCGGAGCAACTAAGCCCGTGCGCCACAACTAGAGAAAGCCTGCGCGCAACAACGAAGACCCAACACAGCCAAAAATAAATAAAATAAATAAGTTTATATTAAAAAAATAAAAAATAATGTAGTTATTTATACAACATTTAGAAAGTTAAGAGAAGTAAATTGAAATTCTTGATCTTGGTACTTTTTACTTCTTCCTAATAGCAAAAAAAAAAGATTTAGGCATCCTTGCTGGCTTCTTGGAGGCCGAGTTGCTGTGATGCTATGAAACCTTCGTTATCACATTCCCACTGCTTGAATTGTCAGCTCATATTCTTGAAGAATTTAATCAGTCTTATTGCTGTGTATGACAATAGCATTTATTTTCTCTGCAAGAACTTATTTACTTTTTCTCTTAGATGGCTGTCCCTTTGTTGATAATCTTTTCTCAAGTCCTGAAGCACGGATTGATTTTGGAGCTTCAGGGAGATCAGTGGTTACATGGACTGAGGAAACGGTGTTCCTGTAGATTAGTGCACAGTCTGTGTAACCATCAACGAGGGATCCTGCTGAGAATTGTAAACGAGAAAGATGTGATAGGTTGTGAGAATAAGGGGCTCCAAGCGTGGGGATTCAGAAAGGAGCAGACATAAGCAGTCTCTTCGTTGGAGACACCACCAGTCAGCCAGCGTTTGTTTCCTTAAGCGTTCAGGGCTTGAAAAATGTCAAGAATCTTGAGAGTATGTCTGCAAGTGCAGAAATAATGGTCAGTGGATCTTTCTTACACAGTGGTGAAGAGTAAGAAGTAAGAACAGTTTGGAAAAGAAAAATGATTTTAAATGTTGGTATTTCAGGACAATGCTTTGTTTTTAAAGTTACATGTGATTATCTCAACTCCAGTTCAGTGTATTCCATGAAGCCCATTCAACTCTTGCCCTTGTGCTCTTTTACTATTCTTGGCCTTGGGCATACATCGCTCATCATAGGAACTTAGTAATGGACCTAGATTTTCTCCCAACTCAAAAGAACACCCAAAATTGATGTTACATTTTAACTCCAAAAGATTGCCCGAGTCAGATGCCTGATAGAGCAATATAATATGCCAACAAAGATTCCAGTTTCAGTCAATCTAGAATCCTCTGGAAAATCAACTACTTGGCATACTGGGAACAGGGAGAGGTTAGGAAGCCAGATCTGGGCAAAGCCAGGAATAGGGGCCTAGGCTGCCTACAGGATTGGCTTCCGAGGTTGGGGCAGAGTCTGATTTATAACAGACCAGAAGACATGGCAACTCAGGGGCCCATCTTGGAGAGACAGTGAAGCAAATGGTTAGGACAGAGCAGGGGCTGTCTAATCAGACAAACCCGAGTTCAGATCCTCGTTCTACCACTTACTAATTGGGTGACTTTGGGTAAATTACTTTTCTGAGCATCAGTATTCTTGTCTGCAAAATGGGGATAACGCTTACTCACAGGACTATTATGAGAATTAAATAAGATAATTCATGTAAAGTACCTGATACCAGGCCTGGTGTAAGGAAGGAATTTGATAAATACAGCTATGATTATTATTATCATCACTATCTGAGCTTTTTACCTTTTTACACTGGTTGACCAGGACACCACAGCAGTAATCTCTGGGGAATATGTTATTGTACAAATATTGTATCTGTGTTTAGGCTCCAGAGGTCCAGGAACTCTCTGTACTACATTCACAATGTTTCTCTACCTCTAAAACTGTTCTAAAATTAAAAGTTTTTAAAAATACATACATACATATACATATATGTGAGAATAAGGGGCTCCAAGTGTGGGGATTCAGAAAGGAGCAGATATGATTGATATATATATATATAATATTTGAAAGGCCCTTAAAAGTCAAATCAGATGAAGTCTATAAACTGAAAGGGAATATTCCTGAAAAGTTTCCATAAGTATAATTCCACTTCAAATAATTCTACTTTAATTGACAATATGTTGGTATTGGTATTGGTAGTTTTAGTTCCTAGTAGTACCATCAGAAAACCCTGATGTGCCAATATATTAACTATGAAATTGCATGTGGAATTTTTAGTTGCTACATAGGAGATACCTTTCCAAAGAGAAATAATAAATCTACTCTTTACTAATAAATCTACTCTACACCTCAAACTTACAGTTATAAACTATGAATTAGTTGTCTTTAGGATTGAAAGGATGTCTCATGAAGCTGATGGGCCAACATGAGGAAGTGTGGTGACAGTTTGAGCTGTGACCTTTCTCTTGGTTTGTTCCATTATAAATTTCTAAGAAGTTAACTGACTTTGGTCAAATTTGATTGAAGATCATTCAGTTTTCCTTGATTCTGGTCAAACCTGTGGTTTAATTTGCCACCTTTAAACACAATTGCATTCAAAAAAGGATTTCAAATGGATATGTATCCTATCATAAATACATTTCAATGAAATTAAGTAGGTGTGTGGCATAGATAATGGAAGAAAAGTGATGATAATTACAAAATTTGATTTGAAGTTTCTTTGTGGTTGATTGCCAGGCATTATTTAGCTTATGTTTTTCTCAACAACAGAAAATTATTAGGAATATAGTTAATATAGTCTTTTTTTCTTTACGCTAGTTCCTCTTTGGTTATCTATTTTATTTTATTTTTGAATATTTATTTATTTATTTTTAGCTGCATTGGGTCTTAGTTGCGGCACGCTGGCTCCAGAGCACATGGGCTCTCTAGTTGTGGCACACAGGCTCTCTAGTTGTGGTGTGCGGGCTCAGTAGTTGTGGCACGGAGGCTTAGTTGCCCTGCGGCATGTGGAATCTTAGTTCCTCGACCAGGGATCCAACAAGTGTCCCCTGTGTTGCAAGACCAATTCTTAACCACTGGAAGAACAGGGAAGTCCCTGGTTATCTATTTTAAATAGAGCAGTGTGTACATGTCAATTGGTACATGTAAATTGGTATAGCCACTATGGAGAACAGTATGGAGGTTCCTTAAAAAACGAAAAATACAGCTACCATATGATCCAGCAATCCCACTCCTGAGCATATATCCAGAGAAAAACATAGTTCGAAGGGATACATGCACCCCAATGTTCATTTCAGCACTGTTTTCAGTGGCCAAGACATGGAAACCACCTAAATGTCCATCGACAGATGAATGGATAGAGAAGATGTGGTACATATATACAATAGACTATTACTCAGCCATAAAAAGAATGAAATAATGCCATTTGCAGCAACATGGATGGACCTAGAGATTATCATACTAATTGAAGTAAGCCAGACAAAGACAAATATCATATGGTATCACTTATATGCAGAATCTAAAAAAAAATGATACAAATGAACTTATTTACAAAACAGAAACAGACTCGCAGACTTAGAGAATGAACTTGGGGGAAGTGGGAAGGGTGGAGGGAGGGATAGATTGGGAGTATAGGATTGACATGTACACACTGCTATATTTAAAATAGGAATATAGTTAATATAGTCTTTAATTTAAAAGAAACTTTGGGGGCTTCCCTGGTGGCGCAGTGATTAAGAATCCTCCTGCCAATGCAGGGGACACGGGTTCGAGCCCTGGTCCGGGAAGATCCCACATGCCGTGGAGCAGCTGGGCCCGTGTGCCACAACTACTGAGCCTGCGCTCTAGAGCCTGCAAGCCACAACTACTGAAATCGCGTGCCACGGCTACTGAAGCCTGTGTGCCGGGAGCCTGTGCTCTGCAACAGGAGGGGCCGCCGCGATGAGAGGCCCGCACACCCTGTGAGGAGTGCCCCCGCTCGCTGCAACTGGAGCGGGCTCGCGCGCAGCAACGAGGACCCAACTCAGCCAAATATAAATAAGTAAATAAATAAATTTATAAAAAAAAAAGAAAGCAGCTTTGGTACAATGTATCCCACTATCCTAACATTGTATTAAAGAGCCTTTGAACTTGAATTCCCTCTGTATGGAACTCTCTTCATCCTAACCATCCCAGGGCTGATGCCTTGTCAGCTAACAAGTCAACTCCTCGTTTGACGTTGCCTTCCCTGCCCCCTCACTCACTGTCTATCCCATCACAGCGTTGGTTTTCTTCAGAGCACTTATCACTGTGGGAATTATCTTGTCTGCTTGGTTTTTTTTTCTTGTTTATCAAATTAAGTTCCAAGGGAGCAAGGACCTTGTCTGTCTTATTCATCACTATATCCCCTGTGGTCAGAACACTGCACATAGTAAATTGATACTTTAAGTTTGACTTTGCAATGCATATGTGTAGGCATATATGCATTTATAATTCCTGGTAGAAAACAGGCCAGAAAGATCCCCTCCATGAACGAGTAACAATCTCCAGTTACTAAGTTCTTTTCTCATTCCTTACTCTGTTACTGATTTCCTTAGACACTTATATTGCTTTTAAGGCATGATAAATGATACAATTTAATAGGAAAATGATAAATCTCAGGAAGAAAACTTTGCATTAAGATAACATTTTATCTGCAGAACAAATTGGTATTTTAGCTGCCTTCTTATCTTTTGGTTTTTGTCAGTAAGAGAAGAATGACTTGGGATGACATGGGCAGTTTGGGGGTAGGATTCCTGGGGTTATCTCAGTGACCTCTTATTCTACCTAAATATTCCCAGAAGACAGGCAAGTTTAGTGTTTTACCACAATAACCCAGAAATTTGATCAAATCTGCTCTTGGCTTTATACTAAAGAAAGCTTGTCCATGTGCCCAGACCCAGACTTCTTTGCTCTGGAATGGAACAAGCCAAGGAGGAGCTTTCTCTTTCTCCCCAAAAGTCAGGGCACCTTGATGTAGTTGGCCAATTATCTGCCTTGGAACTTGAATGGGAAGCCTTCACAGAATTGCTGAGATCCTAAAAAGAAATGTAGGGTTGAGTGTGTGTTTATTATCACCTATTCACACGTGAAATGTACGTATGTGTCAGAATATTTTGAATTTTGTGGGAGCCATGCCTCACTTATCACATGGCATCCTCATCCAAGACTTCAGTTTCCTATTAAAATTATAATAGCTCATTTAGCTTAGAGGATATTTGTAATAAATGCTGATCTCAGAATATAAATGAAGTCACAGACTAAGATTACATAGGGGCAAGTCAACATCCACTTAGATCTGACAGATGTCATATTCCATTTTACCTTCGATTTTACATCCTCTCCCTTCTTTTCTTTTTTTCCCTAGTGAATGCAGTCTTCGTGTTTAATAGAGAGCCCATTTGACCTTCCCCATTACTGCCTCTAGGGCATCTTTTCTCTTAGTGTATAAAGGTAGCTTGCCTCAGACTGACCTGAACAAAATGCTTTACTTATCATGATCCTCAATGTAGAGGGTCTTTTCTTGGGATCACTGGTTTCCCTTTAGTTACAGTATCGATAGAGCTCAGAAGAGTCCCTTATGCCGTGACTGAAGAAACTCAAAAAAAGAAGCCAAGGGCCTAGATATGTCAGCAGGATAAATTGTGTCCATGTTAATTGAAGTGGCAGCAGTAGTTAGTTGGTCAGGTAGTTATCAGATAACTCAAGAAGGTATCCAGGAAATGAATGGGAAACAGAAACCAAACAGATTGCACGTTGATCGTAAAGACCAGATTTATTTGGCAAAAGGGAACGTTTCTACCAGAATTGAACTATGTCTCTTCTGGTCAGAAATAAACAAGTAAAGAACGAAGAACATGCTCAGGGGCTGAAGAAACTAGTGTATTGGTTGGCAAATTATGTGGAAAATTAATAGGAATGTTTAATATCCGTCAGAAGACTTTCTTGAAATATAATGAATATAAAGTGTCTCAGCGGCATCATACGATTCCGAGTATTTGGGGCCACTCCATTCAGGTATGTGGGCCACCCTGTTCCAACAAGGTGGGGCTTAGACAGGGATTGGTGGAAACATTGAGGGCTTGTTTCACTTTATATTTTTTAATAATTTGGCTCTAAAATGTACTTTTCTCTCTAAAAGTACTTCTCTGTTCATTTCTTTCTTCTTTGTAAATTAACATTTAAAATAATACTTTCTAACCTTTGGATTCCAGAGAAGACTTTATTTATACAATGAGCCACACTTATTTTAGATTTAATATCAGCTTTTGAAAGAAATCCTTAATATCCTCATTAATTTATTTAAAATTAATCATGCTTCTGATAAAAAATTATACTTGATAATGGTAGAAAACTAGAAAACTATTGAAGGGTATAGAGAGGAAACTAAATTATCCATTATTCTACTACCCAAGGTAAATACCTAACTTTCTATGGCAACAATTTTTCTGATATTAAAAATTATTTAAAAACATGATTTTTAACAATAGCAGTCATTTTAAGAATCATGCTTTGGGTGACTCCAGCTAGAAAAGAGAAGGTTTTGGGGAGTTTTTCATTTTGCTAAAATTTTGGGTATCTCAATTTGATATTTTGGCATAAACACTTACACATAGTGAAAGAGAATGATTGTGATGTATCTAGGATGGCAAGTCTGTAAATTTCAGCGCCAAGCGCAAATATACAACACTGGACCTATATTGAAATACGGATCAAGAGACTCAAATGCGCTTTTGTAAAATAAACTGATAGGAACCAGGACGTCTGTGTCTGATCCTAGCGTGAGAAGCATGAGACTCAAATGAAATAAATAGGCTCCATCATACAATAGGACATGAATACTACCAAGTCCACCCCAAACTGCTGCTTTTGTCTGTGACTTTATGATACTCAAAGTGAATTAAAACTACCCTTTAAAAGCCTGGTTCCCATCATGATTTTGGCTGGCAAGAAATGGACTGGTGAAGGAGGCACTGCTCTGGCTGACCAGGACACATTCGTGGATCCCACTGACGCCCTGACTTCTGTCCCCAAGCTCTCAGTGTGTTTTCAGTAACCATGAAAAAATCTTTTAGTGATCAAAATGATACGCTGATTCTTCTTTCTAATGCCTCAAATATTCTTTCAGCAAAGCTGCTTTAAAAATTATTTCTGATTGTATGTTTGGTTTTTATCAAGAAACGGGAATGGATAGTGGGAATGTGAATTGATCCCAAGAGAAAAAAGTTCCCATAACATGTAAGTGCCTTAGTCAGATAGTTGGAGAAGCTCCTGCATGACCCTCTGTTCCATATTCTGAGCTCAAAACATACCTTCCCCTCGGCTGTGTGATGTCACGTTGTCTGCTTGAGTGAAATGTTGCCGTTGCAATTACTTGGATGGGTGCAGTGCTTCCTGACCCACCTGCTGTGTTGGTAAACCCGAAACCATCCTGGCAAGTATGTTTATTTGCTTTTCCCTGAAACGTGCTGTCCCTTTTTACCTCCTGCCGATAAAAACTGACAGGTCCTTCTCCTGCTAGCCAAAAGCAGTGATGGGAACCAGGTGGAAGATACGGCTCTTAAAATGTAGTTTTAATTCATTTTGAGTCCCATAACGTAGGCTGAGTCACAGGCGAGCTGGGGGCCTTACCAAATCACTCCATGACCTCACTTTCCCTCTGGCAAACCTCTCTCAGTGCAATACGGTGATCTCGCGGATGGAGTATCAGAAACAGCTTGCTTGAGAAGAGCTTGCCTGTGAGCAGTTAAGGCTGCCAGATGGCATCGCTCTAGTCCATCTTCTCTCTTTTTCCTTATTCTTCAAATACATATGGTCTTCATGTACTACAACAATGTTATTAACCAACCTCACCACAACCACTTAGGTTGTAGATAGCAAAGGCCTGGTTACATAACCATTCATTAGAAGCGTGGTTTCGGAATTGATGAAAGCCTGTATTGACTCTTCAGTTTCTTAAAATGGATACTTTGAATGAAACCACTGGAATCTCCAAGATGATTATTGACCTTACTGTTGTGTACTGAGATCTCTCTTTTCAATTCTCCCCGATTACCTTTTTTTTTTTTTTCTATCTTTCAAATTATTATTGCCATTGTAGTCAAATAATATGATAGACAGAGATTTGGATGGGCTTCAGGAAAAGAGTTTTTACTGCGGCTTTGCTTCTAACTCGCTGTGCAGTTTCTCACATGCCATTTAATCTTCCTTGACATCATCATCTTTGTGTTGATTTCTAAGATATCATTTGAGACTTTGTGGTCCAATAATGAATTCAAACACCCTTTTCTACAGGGCAGAACACCTTCTAGGCAGGTTTGCAATCTTCTCTGTATTTCCAAAGCACCTTGAAAGCCCTCTCTGAAGATTCTGGTTCCCCAAGTGATTCTGTAGTGTAGCCAGGATGAGAACCACTGTGTATGGAGTCTAGAGTAGGGGCTCATTATTATAAAAATTTCTCCTTTGCCACATTTTTTTATCCTTAAGTAAAGGTCAATTTTACCCTTCAGAAAATAACTACTTTTATAATTCTTTTATAATTTAATCCACACAAAAGTTAAGGTCCAGCCATTTTCTCTTTGTGTGACTTCTGTGAATATTCTGCATGGATTCAGTACCCCTTTGTGTTCTTGCTTATTTTCCCACTCTCACTCGTCAACCACACTTGACCAGTGATTCAAAAGAACAACAAAAAAGATGCAGAGTAAAACTGGTTGACTTTAATGTATCAGCCATTCAGTGTCTCTCTGGAGAAATGGTTTTCAAAGTGTGGTCTCAGAAGCATCATTATCACCATCACCAGGGAACTTCTTTGAAATGCAAATTCTCAGGCCCACCTCTGGACCAGAAACTCTGGAGGTGGGACCCAGCAATCTGTGCATTAACATAGCTTCTAGGTGATTCTGGTACATGCTGCTGTTTGATAGCTGTTCTAGAGAGATTTTATATTTTCAGAGAGTTGGATTTTTTTAAGTGTGCTTGGATATTTTTGAAATAATCATTGTCCAAACTTACATGCTCTGGAAATAGAAGGGATATTACATTTCTAAAGGGGATATTTCTCTGCCTTCCTTTTTTTTTAAAAATATCTCTTAGAAGTGTTCATATTCCTTTCTGCTCTTAGAAAGCCTATCCATATCTCTGCCTATTTGCATGCTGAAATTTGAGTCTTAAGTTAGTTCTATTATCATGATCTATTGTGACACAGGATACAATAGATGGAAAGTGAATAGTAAAACATTAATTTCTACTCTTTTACTTGTTGTTTTTTTAATTGAATCTTCCAAATGGCATTCTTCTTCCTTTAGAACGTAGACAAGGATGATTTTTTTAAAAGTTATCCTCTTACAAATGGAATTGTTTCATAATAGACCCAGAGGTTGTCTATGTCCCTTGTCAGAGGGACATTTTTACTAAGTCGAATGCTCTCTGGAAGAAGGTGTGAGCAGAAGCTAATATCATGAATTAGAGGATGAAGAAGAGGATAAGGGCATCTGGTCCTCAGCGAGGAAACTTTGACCCAGAAGCCTTTTGTGGTGGCAGAAGTAGACTTCCAGTCCCAGGCTCTACTCTTCCAATCCAGTATTCTCTGCACGAAACGTCACTGCCTTCAGGACCATGCCGTTTACCTAACTGGTTGAATTTTTGTCAAAAGCTTGATCCAAGTGAGGTTTTCTTGTTTGTTTTAATATATAAAGCGTTTGCAAGTTCTTTCAAGGGCAGCAAATAGCTTTATTTAACTCCCTCAAGCCCTCTCATCTCTGTCAAGCTGCACCAGGAAATTCAAGGTCTAGCCAGAGGCCCCCAAAGAGTTAAAAAAAGACAACCCGCCTGCAGGGTAGAAGAAACTGATGTCAAAAACATATGTTCCTCTGCGGGGCCTCACTGGATTCCTAAGTCTGGATAAAGCCAGCGTGTATGCATGCACGTCAAAAAGAAAAAAAAACAGTCTTGGCCAGTGTCGTGGAGCAGTGAAGTGTTGTCTGCAATTCCTCTTGAGTCCCTGCAGCTCCCTCCCAGGAGGCTGGTGGCCCTCACACTTGAGCCATTAACTCAGAACGCCCGCGAATCCCTTGTTTTCCTTGTGAGGGTTCCGGCTGAGCGGCCCGTACAGACCCTGCCCGTTTTCATTGGCTTCGGGGGTTGTTATTGGAGTGGCTGACAGCTGTCTGCCAGGCTGTCTGAAACCGCCTTCCTGTGCTCTCTGCCGCTGCTCAACTTCACACAACTATTGTTCCTGTTGAGCCTTTTTCTTAAAATCTTTCCCAGCTGTATCCTGATATGGTAAACCACTTAAATTAGCTCCAGATTGTTCTGTTTATTTTGTGTTAGATAAGCGACAAAATACAGTCCCGGCAGCCAGCCAGGAGGAGGGTGGAAGTGGGGGGATGGGGATGGGAGGACACTAGCAAAGTCTTTTACAAAAGGTAGAGTTCCCAGACAGAACCGTGAAAAGGCACAAATGTGATGCAGTCACGGGTCCTGCCATTTACATGTGATCCTGATGGGCTGGCCAAGTAATAACTTTGGATCTGAGCACACCTCAGTTCAGAAAAGAAAAGCAAGACCCCAGCATTAAGTCACACAAGCAGGAAGCTAAGTTTCTATTATTGGAAATAGATACAGTATCTCGGTCAGCCACAGGTCTGGTTGCCGTGCCAGCTGTCCGCGTACCGTGCTTGATGCCCTGATGGTGACAGGGTCTCTTTTGTTTATTTATTTAATCATCCATCGGTATTGCAACGCGTGGTAGCTGATGGGCTCAAAAATGAAGTTCACCAGCCTCCCTATATGCTCAGCCATTGAAAACATTCTCTGCCGTGCTGTAATTTAAAGCTAGAAATCCATAGATGTTGAGTCACCCACATAGGTATTTTCCACACAGCTGCAAGTGAAAATTCACAATGGACTTGGCCATCTGTGCAACCATTCTACCCGTGGCCTTTCCTCCTCTGTGGCTGTCTGCTCACAGGGGCTCTCCGTGCAAAGCCTTCCTGAATACTTCACAGAAAGTATTTTCAAATATAATAGATGCTATCCTCCAATGAAGATACTGCCTTTGTGATTGTAGGAATAAACCCAAATAAAATATGAAGACTAAACTTCCGAATGTTTTAACTCAGCTGAAGCACACGAACAATGCCAGCAACCAGCTGAGTTACAACCATTATTGAGAATTTTGTCTGTGGTAATTCAAGACTCCCCAGGAAAGATCCCATGACTCACTCCAGCATGACTGGGCCTCCAGTCCTCACTCTGAACCAAAGTCCTGGAAACGCTTTTTACCAAGTTGAGGGAAGGGGAGGGAAGAACAGGGTCAGGAGTAATAAAATGCCCTGAGAAACTGCCTCTTAGTTTTCCTTTGGGCAAATAAACTCAATGTGTAATAAAAATGTACAAAACCAACTTCGGAAAATAATTACCCCATCAAGCCCTCTCCCCCTTGGGTGGAATGTGCCTTTTCCTCTCCATCAAGGTCTGGCCCGAGGTTGAACAGCCTCCCTGTCACCCTCTCTAATTCCCCAGTTTTCATCTCTCTTCTTTCTCTGTATCCTTTTTAACCCAAATAGTGGACAGTCTTCTATCTTTCACCTGGGCTGGGCTTCTCACGTCCCTTGAAGCAGGGACCAACGTATTGACCCTCTGTGTCTTTTCCCACAGTGCTGACAGCAGTCATGGCACCGAGCAGGTGCTTAATTAAGGCCTTTCAAACATAGCTTTCTTTTTTATTCTTACCTGGCATGAGTGTCGTTCATTCTGTTTCTATATAAATCCAGGCAAAGGTAAAAACGACAGCAACAAACAAAAACGAAACACCAACAAAACCCAGGACCAGACATGCCAAGTCCCATGGGCCTATTCGCGTTAAAATCCTGAGCGTACCCTACTGGTGCCGGGCAGGATGGAGCAGCCACGAAAAGCCTGTCTCTCTCATGGATTACAACTAAAAACTCTGGACAATACAGAAAACAGCTGCCTGGGGCACCTAAAAAGTAAGCAACAGCAAGCAAATGGTGAACAGGGATGAAGTCAAAGCATCACCAATCCCCTATACCCGGGGTGAGTTTTGTGGGCTTTGTTTTCACTCCTCTGTCTCTCGGCTTTGACCCAAGGGCTGATGGAATTATGGAACTATGAAGCAGGTGTTGGCAGCAGAATCTACAGGTGAAACCCCCTATTTCAGACCAGAGGTTTGGGAAAGGAGTCTTTGCTAGAAAATTATAGGGGAATTCACATTTTATTTGCTTCTTTTTTTTCTCTCCTGTTTTCTCTCCTGACCCTGCCCCAAGGCCAGCCCACTTGAGGATCTGCATTGCTTTTGTGGTAGGGGTTTGGGCTCCTAAAACGCAATAAGAAGATTCTTTCTGACCACAGGACCAGGGAAAAGGGGCCCCTTTTGTCCAAAGAGAGTAGGAGGATCCTATTACTTTATCTCTCTTTCTCTTTTTGCTGCTTAGCTCTGAAAGGCAACCTCAGTTGTGTTTTTAGGAGGCTAAAACCTGAGAGAAACCTGTCTTTCTGACCAGAGGAGCCAGGAAAAGGGAATGCTGGGGGCTGGAAAGTATAGGGGAATCTCAGAGAGGACAGAGCTGGAGAAGAGATCCCTGATCTGTGTGTGAACTGACATAAGTCCCAGGCTCAGCTCCAAGATGTGCAGATGTCACACAGACCCAAAGAAGCAAAGCAAAGACTTCAGGAACTCACCTGTGATATAAGTCACTGCCCGCGTCCCAGACTAACCCCTGGGTTGGGCACACACTGGGTAAACCCAAACGTCATTGCAAAGACTTTAAAAACTAAACTGATATTAGGACCACTGTCCACAGACAAGAAGAACTTGTACTCTGAATCTAATTGGGTTAGTTATAACCATTCTCCATGAGATAAAGTTGAACACTCTTGAAATGAATGGAAAAATAAAAACTCTCAAGAGAAATAGAAAGGGAAAAAAAGAACCAAACTGAAATTTTAGAACTGAAAAATACAGTACCTGAAATTAAAAATTCACTCTATGGGCCCAATAGCAGAATGAAGATGATAGAGGAAAGGGTCAGTGAACTTCAAGATAGATCGGTGGACATTACACAGTCTGAAAGACAGAGAGGAAAAGAAGAAAACTTGAGCTGAGGGACCTATTAGAACAATATCAAAGGTTTAGCTTTATGTCATTACAGTCCCAGAAGAAAAGGAAAAATATTGGTGTAGAAAAAAATACATGAAGGGATAATGTCTGAAAACTTCACAAATTTGGTGAAAGATACATGTATAGATTCAAGAAGCTCAGTAAAATCAGATCAACCCAAAGAAAACCACATCTACATTGTAATCAAACTGCTGAAAACCAAAGGTGAAAAAAACATCTTGAAAGCAGAAATTCTGATCATGGGGATTTACCCAAGAGGAATGAAAACATGTTTGTACAAAAACCTATGCCCCCATGTTTATAGCAGCTTTATCAATAATTGTTAAAAACTGGGAAAAAACTCAAATGTCCTTCAACTAGTAAATAAACGAAACTGTGGTACATCTGTACAGTGGGCTATTACTCAGCAATATAATGAACCATTATACATGCACTAACTTGCATGAATCTCAAATGCATTATGCTGAGTGCAAGAAGCCAGACTCAAAAGGTTACACACTGTATGATTCTTCCTATATGACATTCTGGAAAAGGAAAACTTTGAAGATGGAAAAAAATGTCAGTTGTTGTCAGGGGTTAAGTGTTGGGTGGAGGATTTGACTATAGAGGGGTAGCACAAGGGACTGATTCTGGGGTGATGGAGTTGTTCTATATCTTGTGTTGACCTTAAAAGTTATTTTACCAGCAAAAATGAGTTTATTCAGGAATGGCGAAGAACTGCACATTCAGGACAAGCAAGATATAGCAAAAGAATAGGCAAGTCCAACAAAGGAGAGGGATATTATTTTATAGAGAAAAAGGAAGATGTTGGGAAGAGTTGTTTTGAATGAAAGTCCATTGGAGAAAAGTGAGAGTTCAAGGTGAATGTGGTTTTTCATTGGCTGAGTTGCTGAGGTGGTTGATTTCTTGTAAGAGATGCAATGTATGTCTTTTCCTGTTGAGGTCCCCTATTTGATGATTCTTTCCTGTTGGTGATTCTTCTGTTGGGGTCTGTAATTGACAATTCTTCCTGAAATTGACATTGAGTGGTACTGTGTGAGAACTTCCCCTTCTGGACTTCAACTCCATTTTAGTGAGTCTTCCCTTTATTAATTTTTACATTTAATTGTGGTGCTAGATATATGACTTCATTTGTCAAAATTCATAGAACTACATACCAAACAAGTGAATTTACTGTACACAAATCAGAAAATAAAAAATAAATCACTAGCACAGTTTTTCATATCTGATAGGGTTAATATATCTTCATATGACTACATGAAGTATGGAAATATTCATGTAATCTCTTATCTATTTTGAAGTCATTTTCCACTTGATTCCACATTTAAACTTGCAGGAAGCCAAAAATGGAATAAACAATGAAGCAGTCTCTTTAGGTACATACAAAAAGCTTTCCAAAAGAAAATCTTGTGTCTCACATGCCAGGCAGATGTTTTGTAGGGTCAGCTTACCACAGAAGGCCCTGATGAAAAACTGAGATATAAAAAGTAGGAGTCTGTAAGAGAAAGAGAGACACATTGATTCCAGAAAAGATCTACTGTTTTAAAAAGAAGCCAAGTCAATTTGATGGATTGGTGAAAACAAGAACAAAGAATCTGCCATGTCCTGGAAGCTCCGGGTTTTGATAATTAGGGTGGTGTTGAGAATGCCCTGTCTAGAAGACTCACATCTGTTGTACTGTGCTCAGAAATATACATGGAGTGGGCAGGCTTGGACTGTTTCCATGAAGCAGATCGTATACATTTTAGTGACAACAGGAAGAGTTTTCCTGAATGTAGGGTTTCTTCCTTAACCCACCTCTCATCCAAAGGGCAAAAAATGTAGAATGGTTGCTTAATTGCAGTGAGATCCCACCAGCTGACCAGAGCTGCACTTTACCCGACTGCTTATTCTGCCTTTGAAGTTATATTATCACTCTGTTTCATCTTACACCATTATGGGTCTTATCAATTTTAATACATAAATGTATTACCAAACCTGTTGATTTTAAGAACATTTGCCTACCTCCAAGTCACAAAGATATTCTCCTATGTTTTTCTATAAAAGATTTATGGTTTTAGCATTTACATTCAGGTCTTTGGTCCATCTTTTTCTTCTCATACAGTTTTGTTTTGTTAAGATATAATTCACATCACCATCAAATTCATCCTTTGAAAGTGTACAATTCAGTGATTTTTAGTATATTCACAGAGTTGTATAATTGTCATCATTACCTAATTTTTTTATCACCCCCCCCACAAAAAAAATCCTGTATCCATTAGCATTTTCCCCTTCCTCCCAGGCCTTGGAAGCCACTAATCTACTTTCTGTCTCTATAGATTTGCCTATTCTGGACATTTCATATAAAGGGAAAAATACAGCGTATGGCCTTTTTATCTGGCTTCTTTCATTAGCATAATGTTTTCGAGGTTCACCAATATTGTAGAATGTGTCAGTACTTTATTCTTTTTATTGTGATCCTTTTTTCTTCCTGTATATTGCTGAAAATATATCACATCTTATCCATTCATCAATTAATGGACATTGAGTGTTTCCACTTTTTTTGGCTGTTATGAATAATGCTGCTATGAGCATTCATACACAAGCTTTTGTGTGGATATATGTTTTCATTTCTCTTGAATACACACCTAGGAGTGGGATTTCTGGGTTATGTGGTACCTTTATGTTTAACTTCTTGAGGGACTGCTAAAGTATTTCCAAAGCAGCTGTGCCATGTTACATTCCCACCAGCAGTGTATGAGGGTCCCAGTTTCTCCACATCCTCACCAACACTTGTCATAGTCTTTTTTATTATAGCCGTCCTAGTAAGTGTGAAGTGGTATCTTTTGTGGTTTTGATTTGCATCCCCTTGGACATTTTTTTCATGTGCTTCTTGCCCATTTGTATATCTTCTTTGGAGAAATATCTGTTCAAATCCTTTGCTCATATTTTAATTTTTTTTCACTATTGAGTTGAAATATGAGCCATCTTCAATTAAGTTTTCTGTAAGTTGTGAAGTAGGGATTGGTCAAGGTTCTTCCTCCCCCCCCCCCCATAGATATTCAGTTACTGTAGAATCATTTGTTGCAAAGACTTTTTCCTCGACTGGCTTATTTGGCACCTTTGCTAAATGTCAAATAATCACTAACGGGTGGTTCTTTTATTAGGCTCCCTATTCTAGTACCAGGCTGTCTGGATTACTGTAACTTTATAGGAGGTCTTGGAAGTTGGGTAGTGTAATTCTCCCAGCATCATTCTTTTATTTGAAAATGACTTGCAATCCTAGGGTTAGCCTCATTTGCTCATCATGATTGTGGTAGGCAAGGCAGTGTTCCCTTCGCTTCCCCCAAAGATGTGCACGTCCTAAATCCCTGAACCTCTGAATATCTTATGTTATATGGCAAAGGGGAACTAAGGTTGCAGATTGAATTAAGGTTGCCAGTCAGCTGACCTTAAGATGGGAATATTATCTGACTGGGCCAAATGGAATCACAAGAGTCTTTAAAAGTGGAAGAGAGGGACAAAGAGGAGGTCAAAGTAATGCCAAGTGAGAAAGACTCAACTGCCATTGCTGACTTTGAGGATGGAGGAAGAGAGTGTTGAGCCAAGGAATTCTCGCAGCGTCTAGAAACTGGAAATGGCTAAGAAGAGATCCTCCTCTCTTGCCTCTGAAAGGGAATGCAGCCCTCCCAACACCGTGATTTAGCCCAATGGGACTTGCTTCAGACTTAGAACTATAAGATGATGAACTTGTGTTAAGTGGCTAAATTTGTAGTAATTTGTTATGGCAGCCATAGAAAACTAACACAATCACATATTATCATTTTTATATATAGCTTTACTATATATAGATTTACTAAATTTTTTTTTAACTAAAATTTTATTGAGGATTTTTGCACCTCTGTTCATTGTAGTTTTCTTTTTGTGTAGTGTCTTTGGCTATGGAATCAGAGTAATGCTGGCCTCGTAGAATGAGTTGGGAAGCTTAGGCTTCTCTCTGTTTTCTGGAAGATGAATTCTGATTTTTATTCTCGTGTTCATCCCTGCTGTCTTTCTTTCTTCTGTACTTCTAGTGTGGAATGGCCTCCTTTAAGTCCAGTTGTATTCATATATAGTCCAGGCAATTATCTAACCACTTTGCTATATATTCTGTGCCTGCACGTTTTCATATGAAATACACGCTATTTTATTATCAGTTGCCATTTTTCCTTTATATTACATTTAAAGTTATTTTAAAAATTAGGTGTGCAAGTATAATGTGTATGAATTCCATTACAGGGAGTCAAAGGAGCATGACAAAACATTTGTTATAATAAGGGGGTGTTAGGCTTGAAAAGCTTGAGAACCATGATATGATATAGATATGATATAGAAGCTTTTTTTCCCTATTTCAGAACTTTCCCAGTTATTACAGGTGCTATTAGATAAAAAGGTAAAATCTGTGAATGAGCCTGCAGGCAGGTCACATATTACCACATCCACAATAAAAACCAAATAACCACAACAGTAAAAACACCTTCTATCTCACCTGCAGGGTAACTTAACACAACTATTCTAGCCACCAAACACAGGGTGTCCAGCCATAATGCTCACACATATGCCTGGTAATCACAGGTTTCAATCCATGAAAGTAGACGTGCAAAAAGTGCAACTTGCTCCCCCCCCTCCCCCGCCTGCAGCTGAGCTCAGTCCTGCTGGGGTCCCAGCTCTGACCTGGAATCATTTTCTCCCTTTTCCGTGTATAGGCTTAACTCTATGCCATGATAGTAAAAGTTTTTGTGTGCCTGCAGTTGTGACCTAAAAATGACAGGTGGAGGTGGTCACATTATATTGATCTAGGTAGGATCAGAGACATGAATATGGGCTATAAACCTTTTTCTGGGTCTAAGCTGTCCTTAACTATACCCCGAGCCTCTTACCATCTTAATGATGTAGGGTTATCTTTTTAATTTTTTCGTCATTGTGTTATGCTTCATACAGTGGTGTCCTTAGTATACATCAGTGTGGATCACTTAACACTAGAAAAACAGGGAAATTCGTTTTTTGTTTTAAAACCAAAATTCATATTTTTTTCTTTTAAAATGCATATCTTTTCTGCTTCTTCCCTCATTCTTAGGAGACCAACTCCAGCAGTCTGCACCTACCTAATTTGCTATGAAATCAGGAAGCCAGCCATCATACGTATTATTAGAATTGTGTCTGAGACCCAGTGGGCCCTGACTTAGGATCTGATTGCAGGGACTTGGTGATGCCTATTGTGGTCACTCAGGGCATTTATTTTGATTTGTTTGGTTATTTGGTCTTGTTTTTTAATCCTAGCTCATGGCTGATCAGGAGATGTTGCGTTTCCCAGGTACCGGACCTCTCTCTCTCTCAGCGTCCTTTGGTCTCGCTAAAGTGCCTCCATTTAACTACTTGCCTCTCATTGAGCAAGGGACCCAGGCTGCCTGCCACACGTTCTCTTCTCCTCCAGCTGCCTTCACTCCCAACAGCTAGCACTGTCTTCCCCTGCCCTTGGGATGGCCAGGGTCACCTGGACTTCTCCTCCCTCTCACTGTGTCATCCTGGTCAGAAGGGGTACTGCCCACCTCACGTGGTCAGGAGGACCAGGAGTCTGAGAACTCAGAGTTTGTTTCACTCTGCCTTTGGACCAGGTGTTATCTGCAGATCTGAAGGGAATCTCGTTCTTATGCCTTTATTAAGTATGCATTCAATATTTGAAATTCTTTTAACAAACTTCTTAGTATTTAGGTGTATTGAATTTTTTTGGTTTGTTTCTGCCATTAAATGTTTCGCTCTTCTGTTCTTTTTTTTTTTCTTCTTCTTCTTCCAGCTTTATTGGGATATAATTGACACACAGCATTGTGTAAGGTGTATGGCATAATGATTTGAATTACATACATCATGAAATGATTAGCACAATTAAGTTTAGTGAACATCCATCATCTTGTATAGGTACAAAATAAAAGAAAAAGAAGAAAATATCTTTTTCCTTGTGATGAGATCTCTTAGGATTTACTCTTCTGTTTTTCTTCAAAGAAGATTGTGCTAATCAATGTTCTCATGACCTTTTTCTTGGTCTCTCGTGCCATAATTAGACAATCACATACTAGCGAGATCCTTTAGCAGTTAGCAAACTTCAGAGAAGAGCTTTGGGGAAACAAAACTGCCTGTGCACTTAGTTTGGTTTATTGATTTTTTCCAAGTAACCCTAAAAGCAAATCTTACTACTTATGAAGTAGAGATCCAGTAAAATGTTGTTTCTGCTTCAAGGGTAAATTCAGAACATTTAACTTGTGTTGTAGATTTAGAAACATAAAGACAAATTAAAGTAGTTGATGCTTGCCCAAATAGAATATGTGAGCTTTCTCTAGTATCATTCTCTCCGAAAAAATCATTGACCTCAATTCCCATCTTTCTCACCATACAAGTAGTCCACTTACTATTTTGCAACCACAATTTTACTTTTTTTCTACCTCTTGATGATATTTTCACTTCTCTCCTGCTGTCTTTGAACTTGCCAGACTCTAAAGCACTTCTGTGATACTTTTTTCATCTATCACTTCTTGATTGGTGTTAGTGACAGATAAATAGCTATCTAGTAAAAAATTATCTGGCCACCTTAAAGGGGTTTCAAGTCTGGAAGGGGAGCCAAGTAATTTGTGAGTAAACTATGATACTCCGTAAAGGTGCCAAAACATTTTAGTTTGCCCTGAAATTCATAACTTTATTAGCTTAAAAAAAAACAAACAAACAAGCATTCTTTCAAGATCGAACTGCAGGAAAAGCAAAGGAGAACTTTAGTTGTAAGAAAGGACTGAATAAACATTTGGTACTTTTCTTGACCCTAAATATCCCAAACAAAGGGCTTCTGTGCTACTTGTTAGGGGATCCAGAATGTGAAGATCAAAGCTAGCATCACCCTTGCCATCTAAGTGAGAGTGACTCAGAACATTTTGTGCTTACAACTTTCATTTAAGGATCTCTAAGATCTGTGAGTACCTATGATTTAAATTTCAGAAAAAAGTTCAGTTATTTGCCTACAAATATGTAATAAATTAGGACACTGTTTTCCAGTTCCCAGTTCCATTTTAACTTTTCGAGACCAAATGTTTTCAATCTTTCAACAGAATTTTGAGACTTTTCATCCTTAATAAGTTTTAAAGGAGAAGGTAAAATCCCACTGGTATCTCATCATTATAAGCAATGACATTAGTCCCGTTAAAATGAGGAAATCTTTTACTACAACCCCGTGTAATTTTTTTTTTCTTTTTGACCCCCATTCATTCCTGATTTTGCCCTTTCCCTGCATCCATCTTTCTTTATCTTTAGCTCTTTTGGTGGCTGCATCAGTTATTTGGCGTCTGGCTGCCAATTCCATTCCACCAGAATCCCCCTTAACGCTAGCTCGGCAGGAACACTCCCCAGGCTGGTTCTTTTAATCAAGATGTAAAGTCTGATTGTGTCTGACTGGGAGTTGGAGGGTCAGAGCGTTGATCTGCCCTGAATGCTGCAAACCATTTAAAACCCCTACAAATATTCAGATGAATATCTGAATAAAGATTCAGTTTCTGAAATTTAATTTGAATGACAGGCTATGGCCATTGTACCTCTTTCTTTGTTAATTGATATGCTTTATTTAAATTCATGGAAACAGAAAGGAATCGTAACAAAACCCCTCACAATTCATCGTGTTTTTATGACTCTCAAGAAATTACATACAGAGAAGAGAATGCTCCCTGGAAGGGTCTATGCTTGAAATACCTTCTTACAAAAGCATGGCACTTCAGAGTATGGTTATAAAGCCTAAATCTAGCATCTGTTTAATAAATACCCAGCTAGGAGCCTGTTCTGCTCTGCATACTTTGATGCTGCTGCTGGTGGTGATTATCATCAATGAAAATTGCTAATATTTATTAAGCACTACTTCTGTGCCAGGCTCTATGTTAAGATGGGTATTGTTATTATCCTCATTTTTCAAATGGGGAAACTTAGGCTCAGAGAGAGAGTGATTTGCCCAAACTCACAGCACTTAATTCCTATCCCTTGAGTACACTTCAATAAAATTAGAAATGTGACTGTAGTAATGATAGGAAAAAATAATATTAGTCATAAAACAGACACCGTTTTGTTTATATCTAGTCATCGTTCAGCTCAAGTTTTCCTTAAGTTCAGAGTGGTTCTTAAGAGTACAGTTAATTTAGTCTTGAATTAAGAAGCTTGACACAGAACACCCGCCATCTGATGTGCAATTGCATCAGGCCCCTTGCGCCTCCTGCTCCTCGTGCCTGGGTTCTCCTCTCTCTGACGGTGGTTGGCTCTACCCCGTCATTCTGGTTACAGCTTCTCTAAGAGGCCTAGTCACCAGTTACCACGAGTGGAGAGATCCTACCTCTTTTTCTCCTCACTCCATGTGAAAGGACCTTGTCTGTCTTATTTTCTGCCATTTCCCCAAAGCTAGAGTGGTCCATGGGCCATGAAATCCACAAAGATTTGTTAAAGGTGTGAGTGAAGACTCTCTTCCCGTCCAGGACCGTGCTTCCTCAAATGCTCTCCAACAACCCCTTTAACTTTGGGTAACTGATCCAGATTGGACAAACAATTCTGGTATTTGTGGGTTGGATTTGTTTAAATCCTCATGGGGTTCCAGGAGCACCTCTTGCCAATATCCTGTAAAATAAGCAGCATCTGTGTGCAGAACAGCTTCCTAAAAGTTAAGGTCATGGGGTGGCTGGATGAAGGCTCAGAAAACCCTATGCAGTAATCAGAGTTAATTTTTAGTGTCTTCAGTCTCCATTTTTGGTGGCCTTTTCTCCATTCACTTATTTGTTCCCCCCTCTCCACCCTCAAATCTCGAGGCTTCCTCTTTGGCAGGTCCTGTGCTAGGTCTTAGGGAATGCAAAGAAGAATGAGACATTGTTCTTGTCCTGGAGAGCCAGAGTTCTCGGGGAAGACAAACCACGAATAACTAATTAACACCATACAGAGATAAGTGTGATAGAAAAGTATAAAGTGCAGGAGGACAGTGAAGAGACAGAGATTGTCTGGGGGAGCAAGTTAAAAACAACATTGTGACATTTAAGTCAAGCAGGAAAGATGGGGAAGGCATTTTAGGCAAAGGAGCCAACATGTACCCAGGCAGCGTCAGCGTGTTGTATTTTAACAACGAGAAGTAAGTTCTTTGTGACTGAAGCACAGTGCGTGCTTTGTGGGGAAGGGCAGGAGCTGATGCCCCAAAAGTAGTTTGGAGTCGCATATGAAGGATTCCATGTGTTGGACTGAAGTTTGAACTTCTTCCTGATTGGGAAGCAGTTAGAGGTCTTTAAACATGCTTGTGGCCTGATTGGTTTGGGCTTCACAAAGATGCCTCTGATAGTGTGAAACATTCTGTATGTTACCCCAGGAGTCCAGGTGAGACCAGTGCTGGACCCAAGGCAACCGGGCTGGAGAAGGGAGAGGTGGATTGGAAATCCATTTTCATGATCAACTTGGCAGAAGTGAATGTGTTGAATGTAGAGCAAGAAGGAAAGAGAAGAACATCAGATTGTAAATTGAATGTCTGGGTAGATATGTTCTCTAGAATCTTTCATTAGGAGAAGATTGAATTTACCTAATCCTTTAGATGACTACTAAGATATACATTAACTCTCCAATTTGCATTAAGTAAAAAATTAGTCTAAAAGAATCAACCATGAGTAACAGGTCCTTTATTGGACAAAGAGGCTTCTTGGTCTCTGAAATCCTGTTGTCTGCTCATCTGTCACACTCCCGTGGGTGGTCTGTTCAGTGGGAAGTCCAGGCCCTGGTGCAAGGCCGCTGGAGCCTTCCTTGCTTTTCTCTCCAGGATCCCCAAGTCAGAGTGAGGACCTGTCTCGGGTAAGCCAGGGTTGAAGGATCCATGGGGGCAGCAAGATGGAGATATACACTGATGGTTCAGGGCAGCCTTCTGAAGCCAAGCCACAACATTACCCTGTTTGAGGAGTAGTCCTAAAAACTAATGCTGTTGTCATGGTTCCATCTTAATTTTTATCAGCTGGATGCGAATGAGGCTTCACTGTCAAATACTTAATGTGTTTGCTCGGATCTTTGGCTAACCAGTGTTTTTCCATGACTTTTTGACAGCTATTTTTTGTTCAATAATGAATAATAAAGTGAGATTTACCATCTGTAGATGACGTTTGTTTTATTTTGACATTTCTTTTCTATACGGCAAAGATTTTATAATTAGGTTTTCCCCCTGCCAAAAACATAGCTGAAAAATGATTTCCCCCCCCAAAAATGTTTCATAGCTTCCTTTACTAGTTGGGGTCATCTTTTTTTTTTTTTTTTTTTTTTTTCGGAAACCAATTGAACTTGTATTGACACCAACTACATGACTCTCCTCAGTAGCCTTATGGGAATGGATAAAGTGGCTTGACCCAAGATAACACTGATTGGACTTAGCAATGTTACTTTTAAATAAAACCAACCCTATTTTCCCCCCTAAGGTGGCTTAGAGTTCGTAATGGTCACAAGCTAATACTACAGATAAAACATTTAAAATTTTGATCCAAGCCTTTTCTATCCTCCCACACTTGAAAGGTATCTGTTGAACACCAATTTCCCAATCCTAGCATCACTAGCTTACAAACCTTAGGGTTAAAAACTCCCTTCTCATTTACCTAGTGTTCAATTTCCATCAGTTTCGATATACACTAGTGTAAATACCATGACTATTTTGCATGAAGTTAAGTATTCTACAGATCCCAGAGTCATAGGATTGAATCAGGAGCTCCCACCTTTTATGTGAACTTCAGTGGTACCATGGAGGCCAAGGCAATTTAATTTAGGTTAACCAGGATTTGTTTCAATTTGTAAGAGAAACTTCTTGCAACAGGTTTATTCAATTCTCTTAAAAAATGGTGGCATTCCTTTACTTTTCACCTTTTGGAAGCAGCAGTTACATAAATGGAATAGTAGATTAAGTCTAAAAATGTGGGCCCTAGTCAACTTTCATTATTTTTCTGCATATGATCATGATAAAGGATCACGACATCCTTCACATTTCCAAGGAAAACCCAATTTAAAGTTTGTCCTTGCCAGACTCCATAAAACAGCCACTTTAGAGTAAACCAGCAGAGCATTGCATCACCCCAGTAAAGCTGTAGATTTCATCACATGCACCAACAAATCTACATGGCTGGTTTCTGCACTCCTCTTTTACAGAATTTTACACCTATTGTACCAAACGGCATTTTTTAAAAATTTATTTATTTTATTCTTTTGGCTGCGTTGGGTCCTCATTGCTGCACGTGGGCTTTCTCTAGTTGCAGTGAGCAAGGGCTACTCCTCGTTGCTGTGCGTGGGCTTCTCATTGCGGTGGCTTCTTTTGTTGCAGAGCACCGGCTCTAGGCGTGCGGGCTCAGTAGTTGTGGCACGCGAGCTCAGTAGTTGTGGCTCACAGGCTCTAGAGTGCAGGCTCAGTAGTTGTGGCGCATGGGCTTAGTTGCTCCGTGGCATGTGCGATCTTCCCAGACCAGGGCTCAAACCCGTGTCCCCTGCATTGGCAGGCAGATTCTTAACCACTGCACCACCAGGGAATCCCCCAAACAGCATTTTAAACACGGACATATCGACTCCCTAATAAAGCAAAAACAAAGGCATTTCCCTTATTAGAAACAAGATACACCATCACTTAAAGTCTTCAAACATTATTGCACTTTAACTTTCAGAATTTGACAATGCATTCAATGAACAATCTGCACACAACTAGTTTTAACAGACATTAAAAAACTTTTAAGCAGACATGGATGTCCTAAACTGTTTATTAGGTAAGAATTTTACAAACATTACTTATATTAGCGGTAGCGGTGGAACTGGAGAGTACTGCGCCTTCTCTAGGCTGCGCAGCAAGAACCACCAATCGGTGTCGTGGAACTTGTGGCCCTTGCCAAGGCCGCGGCTCTTCCTGCCTGCAGACGTCAGCCCCCGCATCCCCCTGTGCTTGCGGACTGGTTTGGTGATCCACTGGGTGTCAGGGTGTCTTCTGATAGCCTTATGGAATGGATCAGTGAGGATAACCTCAAAAAATTTGTACGTAGAATCTTCACCAACCCAGTAAGAATTCAGGACCCTCAGGGACCCACAGTGGCGTCCAGCTTGCTCCTCGGCAACAGACTGAAGGCTTCGAGCAAACGAGCTGGTTGACACCATGGTGGACAGGCGTGCCGTAGGTGGCACCCTTAGGAACTGGGCGTTTGCGGCCACCGCGGCGCACACGAATCCGAAATATGACATAACCTTGCTTGGCCTTGTAGCCCAGCCTGCGCGCCTTGTTGGGCCGGGTGGGGCGGGGCGCCCAGAGCAGCGCCGAGAGCTGGCGGTACTGCCGGCAGCGCGCCCTGAGCAAAAGCGCATCACGTCCGACTGCTTCTTCCTCCGCAGCTCCTGGATGTGCTTGTAAGCGCGCGTCTCGGCTCACCTGCTGGCTGCCGCCGGACGGGAAGGCGTGTCTTCTTTTTTTTTTTTTTTTTTTTTTTTTTTTAAATTTTTTTTTTTTTTTAATTATTATTTTTAATGCTATTCTTGTCTGCTTACATTCTTTTTATTTATGTATGTATGTATGGCTGTGTTGGGTCTTCGTTTCTGTGCGAGGGCTTTCTCTAGTTGTGGCAAGCGGGGGCCACTCTTCATCGCGGTGCGCGGGCCTCTCACCATCGCGGCCTCTCGTTGCCGAGCACAGGCTCCAGACGCGCAGGCTCAGCAGTTGTGGCTCACGGGCCGAGCCGCTCCGCGGCACGTGGGATCCTCCCAGACCAGGGCTCGAACCCGTGTCCCCTGCATTGGCAGGCAGACTCTCAACCACTGCGCCACCAGGGAAGCCCCCGAGTCATCTTATTTTGATTTGGAAGTTTTTTCATAAGTCAGCCAGGAAATGAAACATGAAAATTTTCTCTTGAAAATTAATTCTTAACAAGAACAAAAATTAACTTTTGCCCAAAGGAAAATTAGGAGAGAAAACGAAAAGAAACGTGTTTGAAATGGTGGTGGTTCCATTGTCTTTTTGAACTTTATGTCAGACTTAAGTGAACAATATTGGAAGCCCCCTTCTCTACCTTGTTTCGAATGAGCTGATTTTATTCTTGCTGTTACTCTGATCAGTTTTATGTCCAACTCCTTGAAATACCTGGGCAAATGAACCAATGGACCAATGACAGCACCCTATTTCTCAAAGGCCTAAGTCTGTGGATTTTTGCTGATAAGTGGAGACCATCAGCCAGTGCCGCCTGGCCAGGTCCCTGGCAAAGCTGAATTGTCCTCTTCATGCAGTGGATTCTGCAGTTGGCTTTGTGACTGGGGAGCCCAAGAGAATGAGTTGCGGGTGTGTCAGTTAACAGTGCTTTCTCCCTGGAGTGCTCTCAAAAAAATGATGGAGGAAGCCACATCGGTAACAGACGATAGAACCGCTTATCATTGCTAATGGGAAAAACATCACAGAAGCTAATGCAAAAACAGTCACACGCACTGCATCGGCACCTCCCAAATAAGATGCGGAAACACCTTCCAACTCCTACGGTAGCAGCCATGGCCAAATTCTCTTTACAGCCCAGAGTATTTGCCTTCCTGAGTCATACCTCAAAGGCCTAAGATCAGATTCCAGACCCACCCCACGCTTCTCCCCATCACCTCCACTCTTGTTTCTACCATCTTCACCATCCACCATTTCTGTATTGAGCACTAACGAATAGGTGGAACTGAAAGAGACATTATCTAATATTTCAAAAGAGTGTTATCTATCAAAAATGGAGACAACAGGCATCTTCTACAATCCCTGAGCCAGTATCATTTATAGCAATCCAGACAGTAGAGGGAAATGATACTGCTGTCTTAGCCATTCTTGACTTCACAGGCAGAGTGTAAACACTTCTTTCCAGTGTATTTTTGTATCACATGAGCAGCACCTTCTTTTAAGTTTTGATACAGTGGTTATTGGTGACTGATACTCAGTGGAGTGTGAGGAATTCCCTTTGTCTAAAGATGGTGCCCCCTGTTTTGAACGTGCAGGTCTGCTCATGTGAAATAGAATGTGTATTTAATAAACTGGCTTGGGTGACCGTTTGCTTTGTCAAGAAGAGATGTGAGGTTTAAGAAAAGGTTCTTGTCTGATAGCAAATTATGAGATTGATTGTCACCCACCTGTGTTGAAGAACTGTTACCTTCCGCTAACGTAGCTCAAGACTCTTCCTTCTCCCCCTCACGAAGCACAGAGAAGAACTGAAGACCTGGCGTGTTAAGGGCTTGATCCGAAGCCTCCTTGACAGTAGAGCCTTGAACTTCTTACCCACCAGCAACAGAGGCTCCTCGTAAGGGAATTATCATCACCTTGAGATAGCTCTCCTGCTGTATCACGGGAAGAGTGTACACTTAGCTGAGACTGACCATGCTTATGTTTTTCATAGAGAAGTAAAGTTCTATATAGATATAAAACTCACTCTATACCAAGGACCTCAGGAGCAGGACACTCTGGGGGCAGGAGGAGCCTGGGAGTCACACAGACATTGTTTGAATCCTAGCTTTGCCACTTATTAGCTGTTTGGCATTTTCAAGTCTCTCTCTCTGTCTCTCTCATGACAAAATAGTTATAATACTAGACTATTGGTATTCTTATAAATATTAGCTACCATTTATTGAGCACTTAGATTGTGCCAGGTACCCAGCCCCAAACCATTATTATAAATGATGTCACTTAATTCTCACCATAATACATGAATGAGGTAGGAATTATTATCTCTACATTAAAGATGAGAAACTGAGGCAGTGTATTGCCCTGGGTCACACACCTAGTGAGTGGCTGGCATCATGCTTCAATTCCAGGTCTATCAGACTCCAGAGTCTGTGATAATGTGAAATTAAAAGGGTGCCTGGTACAGAGTGGGTGCTTAACAAATACTGGTTCTTTTTCCTTCCATGAGCATCCTTTGGCTTTGATAGAGCTTGATTTCTTTGTTAGAGTTCTTTATACATAATGTTCTATAGAGCACATCTGTCATACTGCCCTCCTGTGGTTCATTTGGATACCAGTGGCTTTTAGAAAACATTTAATCGGAGTGTAATGCACATGCAAATAAGTGATATTTAAAACATATCTCTAAAGTCACCTCAGTGTATGAGTACTTTTGGAGATAATATGATTCTACAACCTCAGTATATAAGAAATATGACTTTTTACTTTCTACAGTCCAACTTAATTTCTAACTCTGAGCCCCACCCAGCTGGTAAGATACTGAAGTCACTTTTGTATCTTCTCTGGCTTCCCCAATGTCCTCCATTCCCTTGGCTGTCTTGGGAGAGAAACCTTCTCTTCCCTGGCACACAGTATACGATGAAGCTTTGTCCTGCCATCCTGTCAAGAAGGGAGGAATTTTTCTTGCAATTATTTTTTCCATCCAACTGTTCTGTGTACAGAGACATTTAACCCACTGGCGAAGTCTTCACCTTTCACACTTAAGAGTTCAGATCACCAGGGAGTCAAGTGTTAATTCTGTTACCAGTTTAAATGTTAGAAAAATTTTCCAAGAAGAAAATAAAAAGGTTCGCTATCCCCACTAATTAGGAGCTTTAGGTTCCTAAGTGAAACTTATTCAGAGGTGTCTTTTCATGTACGGGGAGGGGCTCCACCTACCTGGGTTCACTCTCCTGTGTTACACAAAGTCACATGCATGCATTTGAATCCTAGTCATTGCTCAGCACAGGGCTCTATCCCAAGCAGTTCCCCTCAGGGGCCTTCCTTGTTTTTCAGTGGCCCTCTCCATGGAGGATTTAAAGGTCTAGTGTCAGACATGTGCCGTGCTGCGCCCTGGTTATGTCTGTGGGATGGAGGGTTGTGTTGGGTGGGAGGAGGGTAGTGGAATGGGAGAGGGGAAAGAGGAATTTTCTTTCTTAGTTCCTAAGCACCATTTAATAATAACATGCGTCTAAGTCTTCTGTTCTTAAATGCATCTAATAGTTAACCTTGTCCTCATGCCATGACCTAATTGTGTTTCAGATAACGGTGGGCAGACATTGGCAGGGGGCAATAACTGGCCCCTTCGCGGAAGAAAGTGGAGCCTGTGGGAAGGAGGCGTGCGAGGGGTGGGCTTTGTGGCCGGCCCCTTGCTGAAACGGAGGGGCGTGAAGAACCGGGAGCTCATCCACATTTCCGACTGGCTGCCGACCCTGGTGAAGCTGGCGGGGGGCAGCACAGAGGGCACCAAGCCTCTGGATGGCTTCGATGTGTGGAAAACCATCAGGTACCTGCCCACCTGTCTCTTTTCCCTCCCAGGACAGAAGCTCTAAGAACAGCTTGACTTGATCGAGAAGGATCGCTTTTGCATGAATATGATAGTTCAGCTTGCAAATAGATGATTAAAAAAGAAGAAGAACTGCCTTTAGAAACACTGTAATCATATATGTATATATTTTTAAGTTCTGGATTTGAGATTGGGGGCCTGTGTTTTCTATGAGGAGTAAGATCGTCCTCAGTGGCTCACCCTCCGTGAGAGGTCTTTAAAGTGGAAGCTGTGCTAAGAAGTAGGATGGATAGGGTATTGTTTGCTTCCTGCAGAGGGTCAGGGGACCTGCCCTGTTGCCTGCTAGGAGAATGGAGGACCAAGCAGGGGGAAGAGCTGGAATTTGAGTGGGGGAGCAGCTGTATACCCTTATTACACAATAAGTATCTAATGAGCATCTACTATATACCAAGCCCTGTTCTAGGTGTGGAGGAACTAGGAATGAACAAGACAGGCACCATCCTGACTCTCATGGAGCTTATATTCTAGATGGGGAGTCGGGGGGACGGGGGGTGGGAATAAACAAGTAAACCCATAAATAAGTAGATGACGTCCCATAATGATCTGCACTAGGAAGGCAGTAAAACAGTGTGTTGTGATACAGAGAGCTGGCAGATGTGAAGGAGGTACACAATCTGGGGAGCAGAACGCAGACTCAGCTTTGGCAATGGTGGCAGGGCCTTCCTGTTTAGCCACCGCCATGCCGAACAATGGCCCCCAAAATGGGGAGGTGTACGCACCTGCAAGGGTGCAGGAAGAAAACTTTAAAACTTGTATTTGTAGTTAATTTTATCTCATCTTTTTTTAAGTATATATTTTATAAGATATATAATATATTAGTAGATTAGTACATATACCCAATTGATAAACAAATATAAATAAATGTACATATACTGGAGGTATTGTTTCTACTGATGGAGTGACAATGTCTAGTGTAATAGTTTTAAACCTCTGTTGGGTGTTACAGCAAGGGGTAGTGGCTGATTGACTGGTCCCCTAGTGACCAGGGGAAAATGACCTCCTCTGTTTACAGTTTGCGTTTTCCCCTTAGATATAAGTGAAATTAAATAATTGAACTAGAGAATGGCCATTTTTATTTATTTATTATTTTTCTCTTGCTTTTTCGTTCAGAAAGCTTTTTTCTCAGCTTGAAATCCGCTAAACATTTATATTTTCTTCTAAGTGTTGTGGTTTGATTTTCTTCCATGTAATTCTTGAACTGTTGTGAAATGATTTTGTGTGCTATGTGAGGTCAATATCTAAATCAGAGGAATGGGGTTTTTCTCAAATTTTTGAATCACAGAGCTCCTTGAGACTCTGAAAGCTATGAGGTTACCAAAAAAAGTACCTAAGCATATGTACAATAATTTAGATAGAATTTATTTTTATGATGTTAGATATTGATTACACATTCTTTTCTATGTACACATAGAAAAATATGACATTCTTTGAAAACCTTTGCCTCTCACTCATTTTTAATGCAAAAATTAATACCTACTTTATGATAAAAAGGAAATAAAAATTTCCAAACAAAGCAAAACTTGAACTTCAGCTTATCGCCACCTTCCACCATGAAGGCTGTTGAAGTTTGACTTACAGAAGCAGGAGAAAGTTTTGAATGGTTTTGATATGATAACCTATGTGTCAGCCTTGCCATCCAATCAGTTTTGATTTTTTTGTTTTGTTTCGTTCTGGTGGCAAAAAAAAAACCACACTTGGCTTATTGTGGCTTATAAAAGCACACATGAGCAAATGGAGCTATCGTGGCATACTTGGCCAAATGAGGGTAGAACTGAGTTGAGAAACAGATGAATTTATTTTGAATAATTTCCTCTGTTCCCAGATTCACTGAGGTTCTGATCTTTGGCAAAGTGCAAGTCATTGATGTTCATCCATATCACCAATTTTGGACTATAAACCCACATTTCAATCTTAAAATTATCTTTGTCAGGAGTTTGGCACATACTTGCTTCTGCCTGCTGAGAAATTGGAAAAAGTTTTGCCACCCTTAACTCCAGATTGCAGAAGGTCTTTCCTCAGTGTCAGTGGCATGCTGAACTCCTAGTGACCCATCTTGAATAGAACAGGAGCTCTGAGTCCTTCAGCAGCAGATATAATGTTGACTGCAGGGCTGTAACTAGAATATTACAACCAAAACTATTGTCCAAGTACGTGAAACCATGAGAGAGTGGCTTTCCTTTTCTATTTGAAAAAAGTAAAATTTCTGCCCAATGTCTAATCAAGCATTTCAAGACTTTCCTCTGGAAATTCAGCGAATTTCTGTTTAGTAAGTGAAGAACTGCTCTCATTCTGCTCCCTTTTCCTGATGAAAGATCCTGAAAGCAATGATTCGGCCCCCACTGTCCCGATGAAGTTGATGCTCCTCACAGCACTAGGCAAGCGTTCATTCAGTACCAGCGGCAGAGCATTTGGCACCCATGCCGGCCGATGCAGAAAGCAACCAGTCACATTGACGTCAGGAGCTTCTCTTCCAAAGCAGTAAAAACAAATGGACAGCCAAATGTCGGATTCTCAGTCTATGCCCAGAGTTCTCGACCCTTTTTTCAGTAAGATGTTTACTTGGAAATACCATTTTCAAGATGATGGTAGTTTCTGAAAATTTCAAAAAGGTCTCATGAAATAGGAATGCCGGTAATGGCAGTAACAGAGTCGGCTATGCTGAGAGCATCCGTTTCACTAGTTGTGTAGTTATCAATTCCTCTTAGGTCTGCTCCAAAATATTAAATTTTAGAAGAAATAGCCATTCTGGAGTGGGTGACATTCTTTGCAATCTGAGTTCCTTGACTGCTTCAGTTTTTCACCTGTTCGAAGCCACAGAACATGTTTGTCAATTCTAGGGAACATGGCTTCTCCAAGTTCTTTCTGATTC
Organism: Balaenoptera musculus; assembly: GCF_009873245.2. Lineage (NCBI taxonomy): Eukaryota > Metazoa > Chordata > Mammalia > Artiodactyla > Balaenopteridae > Balaenoptera > Balaenoptera musculus. The sequence goes on along the minus strand of NC_045787.1, from coordinate 61,281,133 downwards.
TGTATGGTTTCTCTGCTTTTCAACTTGATAAGCAGCCTATAGGTTGTTTCAAGACACTTCGAATGATTTTTAAACTTACTTTATATATCATTAAATTTATATAACCAAAGCAGAACCCCTAATCATAATGGTAGGAATGTTTTTCCTTTCTAATCAATGGGAAACTCTTCTAGATGTTATAACATCACAGTGGGGACTTCCCTGGTGGCGCAGTGGTTAAAAATCCGCCTGCCAATGCAGGGCACACGGGTTCGAGCCTTGGTCCGGGAAGATACCACGTGCCGCGGAGCAACTAAACCCGTGCACCACAACTACTGAGCCTGCGCTCTAGAGCCCGCGAGCCACAACTACTGAGCCTGTGTGCCACAACTACTGAAGCTCGCGCGCCTAGAGCCCGTGCTCCGCAAAAAGTGAAGCCACCACAATGAGAAGCCCACGCACTGCAATGAAGAGTAGCCCCCGCTTGCTGCAACTAGAGAAAGCCCGGGTACAGCATCGAAGACCCAACACAGCCAAAAATTAATTAATTAATTAATTAATTATTTAAAAAACATGACAGTGGTGACAATCAAATATTACCTGATGATGTGAAATATCTTAAAAACTTAGTATGAAACTAAAGACTTTCCCCACCTATGGATTCAGTTTCAAGAGGAATTTTGAAGGAAAGATAAGTCACTTTTCACCCCATTTTCACAGATACCATGAAGCCCAATGAAGTATAATTCTTAATGAGCCAAAGTTTAAGAACCTCTGAACTAAAATGATGCTTTATTTCAAATATTACCAAGACAACCCAGACTGATTTTTGAGTAATTATTATTGAATAATAATTTCATTATTATTATTATTGAATATTTCCTTTTTCACTGATTTGCAGTACCACTTTATGTTCTAAGTTCTTATTAGTGCTATGCTCTGTCTTGGTGCCATCTATTTTAGTCCACTGACTTAGCTGTTCTTGTGTTAGCACCTCACTGTTGTAATCTGTAATCTGTTGTAAACATACCTTTTAGAGTATATTTAAATACCTGGCAGAAATAGCTATTCACCTCCCCATTGTATTTCCTTTACAAAATTTTCTTGACAAGTCCCACTTTTTAATTTTTTCTGATGAACTCTGGAATTATTTCATTAAAAGAAAAGCTTCTTAAAAATTAAATGAGATTAACCATGAAAATTAATTTGGGAAGAATGGAGATATTTAGTCTTCTCACCTGGACACTTAAAGTTGCCCTCTGCTTGCTGATGTTCTTTTCGTTGTTTTTTTTTTTAATTATTTTTTCTCTACGTATTTCATTTTGGATAGATTCTGTTAGTATGCCTTCAAGATTATTAATTTTTTTCTCGATTCCTAATCTTCTATTAATTCCATCCAGTATATTTTTCTTTTTTTAATCTATTTTTAAATGTGATAAAATACACATAACGAAATTTTCTATCTTAGCCATTTTTAAGTGTACAGTTCAGTAGTGTTAAGTGTATTCACATTGTTGTAAAACTAATCTCCAGAAATTTTTATATCTTGCAGAACTAAAGCTCTATATTTATTAAACAACAGTTCTCTACTTTCCCCTCCCCCCAGCCTCTGACAACCACCCTTCTACTTTCTGTCCCTATAAATTTGACTACTGCAGATACCTCATACAAATGAAATCCTACAGTATTTGTCTTTTTGTGACTGGCTTATTTCATTTACCATAGAATCCTCAAGGTTCATTCATGTAGCATGTATCAGAATTCCCTTCCTTTTTTAAGGCTGATTAATATTCCATTTATGTATATACCACATTTTGTTTATCCATTCATCCATTGTTGGACAGTTGTGTTGTTTCCACCTTTGACTATTGTGAATAATGCTGCTATGAACATAGGTGTACAAAACTCTCTTTGAGACCCTGCTTTCTGTTCTTTTAGTTATATACCTAGAAGTGGAATTGCTGCATCATATGGTAATTCTATTTCTAATTTTTTGAAGAACTGCTGTACTGTTTGGCCTAGTGGCTGTACCATTTTATATTCTCACCAACAATGTGCAAGAGTTCCAGTTTCTCTTCATCCTCACCAGCACTGATTCTTTCCTTCCCTTTAAAAAAAATTTGATAGTAGCCATTCTATTGGATGTGAAGTGATACCTCATTGTGGTTTTGATTTGCATTTCCCTTGTATTTAGGGATGTTGAGCATCTTTTCATGTGTTCGCAGGCCATTTGTGTATCTTCTTTGGAGAAATATCTCCTTGAGTCCTTCATCCATTTTTTTTTTTCTTTTCTTTTTTCTTAACATCTTTATTGGAGTATAATTGCTTTACAATGGTGTGTTAGTTTCTGCTTTATAACAAAGTGAATCAGTTATACATATACATATGTCCCCATATCTCTTCCCTCTTGCATCTCCCTCCCTCCCACCCTCCCTATCCCACCCCTCTAGGTGATCACAAAGCACGGAGCTGATCTCCCTGTGCTATGTGGCTGCTTCCCACTAGCTATCTATTTTACATTTGGTAGTGTATATATGTCCATGCCACTCTTTCACTTTGTCCCAGCTTACCCTTCCCCCTCCCCGTATCCTCAAGTCCATTCTCTAGTAAGTCTGCATCTTTATTCCCGTCTTGCCCCTAGGTTCTTCATGACCTTTTTTTTCTCTCTCTCTTTTTTTTTTTTTAGATTCCATATATATGTGTTAGCATATGGTATTTGTTTTTCTCTTTCTGACTTACTTCACTCTGTATGACAGACTCTAGGTCCATCCACCTCACTACAAATAACTCAATTTCGTTTCTTTTTATGGCTGAGTAATATTCCATTGTATATATGTGCCACATCTTCTTTATCCATTCATCTGTTGATGGACATTTAGGTTGCTTCCATGACCTGGCTATTGTAAATAGAGCTGCAATGAACATTTTGGTACATGATTCTTTTTGAATTATGGTTTTCTCAGGGTAAATGCCCAGTAGTGGGATTGCTGGGTCGTATGGTAGTTCTATTTTTAGTTTTTTAAGGAACCTCCATACTGTTCTCCATAGTGGCTGGATCAACTTACATTCCCACCAACAGTGCAAGAGGGTTCCACAATTTGTATGGAAACACAAAAGACCCCGAATAGCCAAAGCAATCTTGAGAAAGAAAAACGGAGCTGTAGGAATCAGGCTCCCTGACTTCAGACTATACTACAAAGCTACAGTAATCAAGACAGTATGGTACTGGCACAAAAACAGAAATATAGATCAATGGAACAGGATAGAAAGCCCAGAGATAAACCCACACACATGTGGTCACCTTATCTTTGATAAAGGAGGCAAGAATATACAGTGGAGAAAAGACAGCCTCTTCAATGAGTGATGCTGGGAAAACTGGACAGCTACATGTAAAAGAATGAAATTAGAACATTCCCTAACACCATACACAAAAATAAACTCAAAATGGATTAAAGACCTAAATGTAAGGCCAGACACTATCAAACTCTTAGAGGAAAACATAGGCAGAACATTCTATGACATAAATCACAGCAAGATCCTTTTTGACCCACTTCCTAGAGAAATGGAAATAAAAACAAAAATAAACAAATAGGACCTAATGAAACTTAAAAGCTTTTGCCCAGCAAAGGAAACCATAAACAAGATGAAAAGACAACCCTCAGAATAGGAGAAAATATTTGCAAATGAAGCAACTGACAAAGGATTAATCTCCAAAATTTACATGCAGCTCAATATCAAAAAAACAAACATCCATTTTTAAATGAGATTGTTTGGTTTTTTGTGTTGTTGAGTTGCAGGAGTTCTTTATATATTCTGGATATTAACTCCTTATTTTATATATATATATATATATATATATATATATATATATATATATGGTTAGCAAATATTTTCTCCCATTCTGTAGATTGCCTTTTCATTCTAATGAATATGTCCTTTGATGTATAGTTTTTTTTAAAGGATTCATGAATTTTGTATATTTAAAATATTTGAATGCAGTTATTAGCTTAATATTTATGAATCTTGTACTAGTCATCAATAATCTTATAAATCATGCAATTGAAAATATTCAGAACTTATAATATCACTTATTTATTTAAATTAAAATACACTTGATTTACAATATTGTGTTAGTTTCTGGTGTACAGCAAAGTGATTCAGTTATATATTCATATTTTTTCAGATTATTTTCCATTATAGGTTATTACAAGATATTGAATATAGTTCCCTGGGTTATGCAGTAAATCCTTGTTGCTTATCTGTTTTATGTAGAGTAGTTTGTATCTGTTAATCCCATACTCCTAATTTATCCCTCGCCCCCTCCCTTCCCTTTGGTAACCATAAATTTGTTTTCCATGTCTCTGAGTCTGTTTCTGTTTTGTATATAAATTCATTTGTATTATTTTTTAGATTCCACATATAAGCAAATCACATAATATTTGTCTTTCCCTGTCTGGCTTACTTCACTTAGTATGATATTCTCTAGGTCCATCCATATTGCTGCAAATGGCATTACTCATTCTTTTTTACAGCTGAGTAATATTCCATTGTATACATATACCACATCTTCTTAAACCAATCATCTGTCGATGGCCACTTGGGTTGTTTCCATGTCTTGGCTACTATGAATAGTGCTGCTATGAACATTGGGCTGCATGTATCTTTTTGAATTAGAGTTTTCACCTTTTCAGCATATATGCCCAGGAGTGGGATTGCTGAATCATATGGTAGCTCTACTTTTAGTTTTTTAAGGAATCTCCATATTGTTTTCCACAGTAGCTGCACCAGTCTACTTTTCCACCAACAGTGTAGGAGGGTTCCCAGAAAGGGGAACCACCATTTATTATTCGTAGGCTTTTTCATGATAGCCATTCTGACCAGTGTGAGGTGATACCTCATTGTGTTTTTATTTGCATTTCTCTAATAATTAGCGATGAACATCTTTTCATGTGCCTTTTGGCCATCTGTCCATCTTCTTTGGAGTAATGTCTATTTAGGTCTTCTGCCCATTTTTTGATTAGGTTGTTTGTTTTTTTGATATTGAGTTGTATGAGCTGTTTTTATATTTTGGATATTAACCCCTCATCAGTTGCGTCATGTACAAATATTTTCTCCCATTCTGCAGATTGTCTTTTCATTTTGTTGACGATTTCCTTTGCTTTTAAGTTTGATTAGGTCCCATTTGTTTATTTTTGCTTTTATTTCTTTTGCCTTGGGAGACAGAGCTAAGAAAATAACTGCTATGATTTATGTCCAAGAATGTTTTGCCTCCATCCAGTATGTTTTTCATCTCACATATTCTAGGTTTTCACTTGTAGAAGTCCAATTTGGATCTTTCATATCTTTTTTATATCCAACATTCTAAACATACAGAATATAGTTTATAATAACTGTTTTAATGTCCTCTGCTAATTCCAACATCTATGTCAGTTCTGGGTTGGTTGTGATCGAATGGTTACCTCATTATGGGTCATGTTTCCATGACTTTTAATCTTTGATTTGATGCCAGAAATTGTACGTTTTACCTTCTTGGATATTTATTTATTGTTATAACTCTTCTTGCTTTGTTCTGAGATGAAGTTAAATTAGTTGAGAACACTTTGAGCCTTCTGGGTATTGCATTTATGATTTATTAGGCAGGTCCAGAGCAGTGTCCAGTCTAGGGCTACCTATTCTTCACTGCTGAGTCAAAACCTCCCTAGTAATCTACCAAGTGCCCTGTGAATTTTAAGTTTTTCCAATCTGGCTGATGGGAACAGATACTATTTTTCCCAACTCCATGTGAATGTTGGGCACTGGTCCCTTTAATCCTTTCAGATGGTTCTTTCCCTAGTTTTGGGTAGTTCTCTTACATACGTCTGATCAGTGCTCAGCTAAATATTCTAAGGGGGCTCTCTGCAAATCTCCAGGGTTCTCTTTCTGTGCAACTTTCTCTTCTCTGGTACTCTATCCTATCAACTCTAGCTCCCTGGGTCTCCCTGGGCCCTCAGCTCTCAAATCAGGGAGTCCACTGGGTTATGCCTCAGTTCCCCATCCCTGTACCAGGGCTTAGAATCTTATTATTCTCAAGGTAGTAAGCTAAGGCAATAATAAGACTCACCTCCTTTGTTTCCTGTCACTCAGGGATCACTGTCCTTTGCCTGATATCTCATCTTTTGAAAACTGTTGTTTCATATATTCTGTCTGTTTCCCTTTAGGTTGTTTTAGGTAGGAGGGTAAATCCAGTCTGCCTGTTACTCCATCTTGGCTGGAAGCAGAAATACCCAAAGAAAATTTTATTGTGCCTTTACTTTTTTGATCGATATTTTCCTGTTTATTTTCTACTTTCAAGTGCTTTTTAATTCAATCTGGGATCATAGACCCAGCTTTCTGAAATATAATATTGTAAATCTTATAACTTTTCTAAAGAGTTTTTCTTCTGCATTCAACTTTGTAATCACATATAGAGAAAGTATGTATACTGATCTATATGTTAATTACTTTTTATATTACAAATACTCCTTAACTTTCACATTCTCAGTTCCTAATTTTAATTAATCTTTTGATCAGTTGGTTAATACTTTAATTTTCATAGAGGCACATAAATGATAAGGCTTTTTAAAAAAATCTTTGCATATGGAAGAATATCTTTCTATTACCTTCAAACAAAAATAATAATTTGACAAAGAATTCTTGTCAAATCTTTTCTCCTTATGATTCTATAGACACTACTTTATTGTCTTCTGGTAAGTACCTTTACAGCAAAGTGTACCAAGTTTACCTGCAAACACAGAGAAAGCTGAGATTACAATCTTGGTATATCTGACAAGGTAGAATTTATGTCAAAATTATTGTTAAGAATAATGGTGGAAATAGTGCAAATGGTGATTTCTTCTTTGACCCATGTGTTTAGAAGTGTGTTGTTTATTTTCCAAATATTTCAGGTTTTCTCTGTTAGATTATTGATTTCTAGTTTAATTCTGTTGTTGTCAGAGGACATACTTTTTATTATTTCAATCCTTTTAAATTTGAGACTTGGTCCACTTTCTTGGAGTCTATGCCATGTAGTCTTGAAAAGAATGTGTATTTTGTAGTTATTAGGTGTAATATTAGGTTTTTCTTTGTGATCCAATCAGAAAATATTTTATTTCAGTAGATGAGTTTTTATATATTGCTATAATTTTTATCCTTAGCTTTGTTGTATTGTTTTATGTTATATTTATTTTTTATCTTTGATCTTATGTTGGTTTTTTTAATATTTAGAACAATGTATAGTTTATTCTAGTGTCATCATTATACTAATATCTTTATATAATTCTCTAGTCCCTTTTTAGGTTCTACTATTTGGTTTGTCAGCCTTAAATGTCATCTTCGACTCCCACTTATTACCTATAAGGAAATCAACAACTTATTCAATTTTACCCTTTCTCTTGCCTTTCTCTTTCAGTTTTATTTTTAGTTCTATTGTTTCTACTTTGTCAGAGCATATAATATATAATGCTGTTCTTCTATCCTTGTCCACAAGTTTGTTTTTGTCTTAGATCTATAATAATATATTCTGTGCTAACCACTTGTCCATTTCTAAAGTGTTCTCAATTATCTCTTAGTTGGAGGAATTAATTCTTTAATAGATTTCTCAGGATTCTTTGGATTTTTGCCCATATATTAAAACCATTCCTACAATTTTGATAATAGCAAAGCAGTTCAACTGATATAAAATCCTTGTCTCATACTTTCCCTTCCTTGAGTTTCTAGAAAATGTTACCCCACTGTATACTTGTTTTGTATGTTGCTGTTTATAAATTTAATGTTACTGTGATCTTCTTTCTTTTTTTTTTTTTATACATTTATTTACTTTATTTATTTATTTTTGGCTGCGTTGGGTCTTCATTGCTGCATGCGGGCTTTCTCTAGTTGCGGTGAGTGGGGGCTAATCTTCATTGCACTGTGCGGGCTTCTCATTGCGGTGGCTTCTTTTGTTGCGGAACACGGGCTCTAGGTGCATGGGCTTCAGTAGTTATGGCACATGGGCTAAGTAGTTGTGGCTTGCGGGCTCTAGAGTGCAGGCTCAGTAGTTGTGGCACACAGGCTTAGTTGCTCCCCGGCATGTGGGATCTTCCCAGACCAGGTCTCTGGAGATCTGAAAGATTTTTATTATCACTATTATTATTTAAAGTCTAAGACTTTTTTACTAGATATGTCTCAAAAGTGACCAAACTGGGTCAGGTTCCTAGATGCACAGTAGGGTACACTCAGGTCTTTTATTTCAGAGTTTATTTTAATTATAGTTTTAAATTGACATTCTATTGTGTTTCTTTTTCAGGGACTCCAATTACAGATATTATTGAACCTTGTTTGCATATCTTTTGCCTCTTTCAGTTCCTTTCTGATCATTTTCACTTCTTTTTTCCCCTTATTTTGAATTAATTAGCTTCTCTCTTTTCATTTTCATTCTCTATATGCTTTCATATACTTTTAGTTATATATAATGTCCCTTCATTTCTGAGATTTTGTTTTTTCTTTCAGTTTCTTCCCCTAGTTCGGTGTCTGAGTTTTTAAATGTTTGATTCATGGTAACTTTTTTTAATATCAGCATTTGCTGATTTAGTTATATTTAATTCATGTTGAAATATTATGTAAATGTTTTCTTCTGCTTTGTGACTTTTTTTCCATATGCGAGAATATTTTCATTTGTCAAAATTTTGAATTCTCATTTGCTATTTTTTTAAATTTCTATGGTAATTTTGTTTAGATGCTGAGCTCTTTCTGTCATGTTTATGTATGTTAGCTTTTCCTGGACTTACGATAGCAGGTGATCTGTGGGGGTGGGATTTGGATAGTTTAATTTATTTCCTAGTTCAAGAGCCCCTTCTTATGTTGCTCCAGTGAAGTACACTTTCTTTAGTAAATGCTGCCCCTTTCTTTCTGGTCCACCTTCTTATGATTCTATGATAGATACTATGTCATTACAGGAGGACCATGATCTTTTGCCTCTGCCTCCTTTCCCTTTCCCATCCATCTTCCAAAAGACACCTGTTCTTCAACTGCCTCTCTCAGAATTGGCACCTGCCCGGGGCTGCCACTCTGATCCTGCACATTTTCCAAGCCACTTTGTTACGACTCCCGGTAGCCAGTCATCCAGTCCCCCAGGTACCAGATCTTTGGTCACTCAGGGTGGGGCCCTCTTTCTGGGTTTATTTAATGAGACATGATCTGAGTCCCTTCCCCTCTTGTACCCTGCACCCTTTTTGGCATGATCCCAGCCTGACTCTTCCCTAGCGTGGGCACTGGCACTGACCCTTCAGGTCTTAGATGGTTATTTCCTCATGTCCATCCAGGTTTAAATATGTTCTCTCTCCTGCTCATGTTGTAGGCTTGGGTGTTGGGTGACTTGACTTTCTTTCCTTTTCAGTACATTTTTTAAGGGAAGCGTGTGGAGAGATTCAAATGTAGATGACCACCATTATTCTATGGAAATCTGGAAATTCACATGTTCTTCAGCTTTTGCTCCAGTGTAAGAAAAACAGCACTAGAAACTGGAGATGGAACATTATAAAAATGGCTTATGAAATAAAGATGATAGGGAACACCAACCAGTAGCCCTGCATTCAAAGTCTATTTGTGTAGTCACTGCAGTCAAGTAAATATACATATATATATATATTTCAAGTTAAAGCAAAATGTTTCCTACTGTGTAGCACAGGGAACTATACACAATATTTTGTAATAACCTATAAGGGAAAAGAATCTGAAGTGGAACATACACATATATATATATATATATGGCTGAATATATATATATATGTATATTCATATATGTATATGTATATATTCAGCCATATATATATATATATATATATATGGCTGAATCACTGTGCTATATACCTGAAACTAACATGATATTGTAAATCAACTATACTTCAATTTTAAAAAAAGGAAAAAAAATGTTTAAGAAATGATGTTATTTTTTTGATTCCCTACTTTACCCTTTTTGACAAAAGAGCTTCTACACTATGTCCATAGTTATGTAGTGCTCTGAGGGTTGTTGCAGACATTTTCTGTCTGGCTGCGTCACATTCTCGGATGTGATACATCTGTCTAGTTGCTTCTGTTTCCTCCCAGGTTGGTCTGGTGTTTGCTTTCCGGAGGGACATAGAGAGGGGAGAAACTGGCAGTGAGAGAGGAAAGGCATGGTGGGCTACCTCTGGAAGACAGCTAAGAGGAGATCACTGCCCACTTTTGGTTTAGTGCGGCTCCTGAGTTCTATAGCTAGAGGTAGACAAAGTGAATCCATCTTTTTCGATTTTCTTTCGTACTGGGTTTTGATTCTTATGTTAGAATCCAAGAATATGTTGTTAATCTCTTCAGCATTGACATTAGTGAAAATCCCCTCAAGACTTTGGCATCTGGTCTTCTCTTTCGTTTCCAACACTGTTGCCAGTTTTCATCTTTTTGTAATTCTTCACAGATATTATAATGGAAATTGGAAAAAAGGCACATTAGATTCTGCTGATTTGCCCTGATACTAACCCAGAAGTCCTACCAATTATTTTTTAGTAATGAATGGGAAAAGATTGTAATAAGGGCGTGATTCAGTTATTAATAATATTACATATTTCTCAAGTAGCCTACTTTAAACATTTAATGATTCCTTAATAAAAATGTACATGAAAAATTTCTCTCCTCATCTAAAACTCTTACATCAGATGAATTTAAGTTACGTATTTCCTCACCAAATTTAGTCAAAAGTTTATAATTTCCTTGGCTAAACACTTTATTCGTGGTAATGTTTGCATGTTAAAATGGCTTTTGAAGGAGCATGGAATTCACACAAACCCAATATCACCTTCACCCACATAACGAAGAAAATAAGTCCTGTGGGGAATTTCACTAGTGTAATGGTTGAAAATGTGAAGTCTGTGGTTAGATCTGGTTCAAATCCAGTCTCTTCCCTTTATTACTTGTATGATCTTGGGAAAGTTACTTTACAATTCTTAAGTATCAGTTTCCTCATGCGTAGAATGTAACATTAGTGATGCCCACCTCATAGGCACTTGTGTGAAGATGTACTGAAAGAATATGTATGAGACACTTAGCACAGTGCCTGGAACATAGTAGCAACTCAGTAGCGTGAGGGGAAGATGATAAGGATGATGCTTACAAAAGGTAAACAGGGTGGATGTTACCCTGTGGGTGTTTCTTGAATTTTTTAGTCAGTAACTTTTTTTTTTTTTCAAAATTTCATCTCAGGAAATAGTGCCATGGCTACTTCTGTTTCTAAAAATTTGATACTGCCTTCCAGGGTGTGTCTCTTTTTATGACAGATGGTCAGCAGCTAGTGGTAAAAGAAGTGTGGAGTATCATAGTACTTCATTTATTTATGGGAAATGTTTTACTGCCCCACCCTTCAACTAGTTGGAAAATGAAAGTCAAAAACTGGAAACTCTATTTATAAGTGGACAGTGCTGTGATCTCAGTGTCTGAAACTGTAGACTTTTAGAAAATATTTATAGCATATTGGAAACTAGTTACTGATCAGTGCATCCTTGCCCCCTTTTTTTAAAAAAACTAACCCAGAAAACGTGAAATTTGGGTAAATTAGAATTGAATACTGAAATGGCATCAGAGACAATTAACTATGTATCATTTTATGTAAGTCTTTAAGAGAAGAGGATGGAGAAAAATGATTAACTCTTTCGTTAATAGAGGCATTTGAAGTGAATAGAGATATTTGTTAATTCAGCCTTAAAAATAAGCTGAACGGGGACTTCCCTGGTGGCGCACTGGTTAAGAATCCACCTACCAATGCCGGGGACACGGGTTCAAGCCCTTGTCCGGGAAGATCCCACATGCCGTGGAGCAACTAAGCCTGTGCACCACAACTACTGAGCCTGCGCTCTAGAGCCTGTGAGCCACAACTACTGAGCCTGCACGCCACAACTACTGAAGCCCGTGCGCCTAGAGCCCATGCTCTGCAACAAAGAGAAGCCACTACAATGAGAAGCCCGCGCATCACAACCAAGAGTAGCCCCCACTCGCTGCAACTAGAGAAAACCCATGCGCAACGAAGCAGCGAAGACCCAATGTAGCCAAAAATAAATAATTTTTAAAAAAGAAAAAATAAGCTGAACAAATGGAAACATTATACATTTAAAAAGATACTGAGGCCATGTCTACATTTGACCAAGGAGGCAATTTAGCATAGTGGTTAGGAGTGGGGAATTCACGAGTTTGCCTGAGTTCCAAACCCAATTCTGTCACCTGCTCAAACAGGTTATCTTGTAAGTCACTCAACTGCTCTGTGCCAGGGTGTATCTACGTCATAATGTTGAGGATTAAGTGAGATAGTACATGCAAAACATTTGAAATGGTGTGTGGTACATAATACATGCTCTCTAAATTCTAGCTACTATTATTCTAACTAGCTTGGCCAAAACAAACACTCTCCCCCCCTCCTTATTATTCCAGTTTGGTTTTTATGAACGTGCATGAGACAAGCCCATTTCACTGGTTTAGAGGTAGGTCTCTGCGTTAAGTGGTCAATGTGAACATCTTATGGTTCTTTTTTGTTGCATAATTCTTACCGCCATGGTTCTTACTGCCATGACCATTAATGTACGCCAGGGTGGGTAGTGAACATTGCAGGAAGGAAGGGTCTCTGAACAGTTCCCTAGATGCCTACGTTAAAGAAGCTGATTAGAGGGCTCTGCTTCATTCCTATCAGCCTGGAGCCCAGACTTTTGCCCTAATAAAAACACCCATTACCTTGCCATAATAAAACCAGGGCATTTCATGAACTTGTGTGATTATTGAAAAATCATTTTCCATGAACATAATCAGTCATTATTTAGAGATTGACATTTTGCAAGTGGAATCAACAGTCTAATGAAGATAGTATTGCTCATACAGCTAAACTATACCATATGCTTAATCCAAAAAATAGGGGAAATTCATAGATAACAGATTGCAATGTATCTTTTTTATGTGCAGTTCGTGAGTGGACTGTGTGACTTGGCTGTATTTGGCACTGATACTTTTCTAAAAAGAGACCCTCACATGGAAGAGAATATCGTAATACATCTTGGAAATAAAAGTTATAGCTACACCAGTGTATTTCATAACGGGAACTCTTGCCAGCAAGAGGGATGGATAGGAATATTAATGTTCCATTTTATCTACATATTATTCTTGTATCTGTATCTAGGTTGTAGTCTTGTATCCGTGATTATATTCTTTCCATGTTTACAGAGTCAGGATCCGAATTTTGCAACAAAAGGTTGCAAAATTGTCATTGTTTTTAAGCTATCAGCTTATTTAGCACTTAGTATGTAACCCAAGCACTTTACATACATTTCCCCATTTAATTCTCATAACAACACTGTATGTAGCTGTTTTTTATCCACCTTATGCTAGAGAGAAAAACAAGGCTCAAGTTTATATAACCTTGTGGAGTTGAGATGCAGACCCTGAAAGGTTATGCTCTTAAAGACAGTGCAGGGCTGCATGTGAAAGAGTGAGGCCTTTGGAATTGGTGGGAAAAAAGACCATAAACTGTTGAAGCAATTGACATTGTCCACTTTCTAGTGCTTCAGTTGTGTGGAAATGAAACTTTGGAACAGTATGATATACAAAAGAATCATGAAATGCCACAATAATTGTAGCATTACCTGTAAATACATAGATACATATAGAAGATAAAAGTTAACACACTATAATATAGCAATAATCAATCCCATGAACATTTTATGAGCTTCACGAGGCCACTGTTTATTCTAGAAGATTGTGATGATCACACAGTTGATATTGCTGAAAAGTGTTATGAATATAGAAAACACTTTTTTTTCCCTCTAGCTCACTTTGGTACACACACCTTTGAGGAAGAAATTGTATCATCTGCTAAAAGTTCGTGTTCAAGGTACTTATACAGGGACATATAAAGAAAGTGAATGTAGGAAGTTGTCAATAGATTTCTTAAGGTATTTTCTGGCACACTGACTTCCTTTCAAGAGGAAGTCATTATCGTTATATATGGACTCATTACCTAAGCACCCTAAAAGCTTAGCACCCATCTTTTGCTCTACAGAAAAAAAAATCAAGAATTTAGAACATACAGTCAAATATGGTGACCTTATACAGCAAGCCTTCAAATTAGCGATCCTCATCCTAAGCTGTGTGTTAGAATCAGCTGCATTTGTGTGTGTGTATGTTTGTTATTGAAGTACAGTTGCTGGGCAGTATAAGTTACAAGTGTATACTATAGTGATTCACAATTTTTAAAGGTTATACTCCATTTATGGTCATTATAAAATATTGGCTATATATTGTTGTACAATATATCCTTATAGCATATTTTATACATAATAGTTTGTACCTCTTAATCCCCTACTCCTATATTGCCCCTCCCTGCTTCCCTCTCCCCACTGGTAGCTGCTAGTTTGTTCTCTATATCTGTCAGTCCACTCCTTTTTTGTTGTATTCACTAGTTTGTTGTATTTTTTTTATTTTTTTAATTGAAGTATAGTTGATTTACAATGTTGTGTTAGTTTCTGGTGTACAGCAAAGTGATTCAGTTATATATCTATCTATCTATAGATAGATATCTATAGATAGATATATATATAGATATCTATCTATAGATAGATATATAGATAGATAGATTTTCTTTTTCAGATTATTTTCCATTATAGGTTATTACAAGATATTGCATGTAGTTCCCTGTGCTATACAGTAGGACCTTATTATTTATCTATTTTATATATAGTAGTTTGTATCTGATAATCCGAAACTCCTAATTGATCCCTTCCTACGTATTTCCCCTTTGGTAACCATAAATTTGTTTTCTATGTCTGTGAGTCTGTTTCTGTTTTGTATATAGATTCATTTGTATAATTTTTTAGATTCCACATATAAGTGATATCAGATATTTGTCTTTCTCTGTCTTACTTCACTTAGTATGATAATCTCTAGGTCCATCCATGTTGCTGCAAATGGCATTATCTTTTTTATGGCTGAGTAATATTCTATTGTGAAATATATATATATATGTGTGCATATATGCCACATTATATAAATATGATATGTATACCACATCTTCTTTACCCATTCATCCGTCAGTGGACATTTAGGTTGCTTCCATGTCTTGGCTATTGTAAATAGTGCTGCTATGAACATTGGACTGCTATCTTTTTGAATCAGAGTTTTCATCTTTTCAGGATATATGCCCAGGAGTGGGATTGCTGGATCATATGGTAACTCTGTTTTTAGTTTTTTAAGGAACCTCCGTACTGTTCTCCTTAGTGGCTGCACCAATTTACATTCTAACCAACAGTGTAGCAGGGTTCCCTTTTCTCCACACCCTCTCCAGCATTTATTATTTGTAGACTTTTTAATGATGGCCATTCTGACCAGTGTGATGTGATGCCTCATTGTGGTTTTGATTTGTTTTTCTCTGATAACTAGCAAAGTTGAGCATCTTCATATGCCTATCGGCCATTTGTACGTCTTCTGTGGAGAAATGTCTATTTAGGTCTTGTGCCATTTTTTAATTGGGTTGTTTGGTTTTTTGTTATTGAATTATATATTGAGTTTGTATATTTTGGAAATTAAGCCCTTGTTGGTTGCATCATTTGCAAATAGTTTCTCCCATAATGTAGGTTGTCTTTTCATTTTGCTGATGGTTTCCTTTGCTGTGCAAAAGCTTATAAGTTTGATTAGGTCTCATTTGTTTCTTTTTGTTTTTATTTTTATTGCCTTGGGAGACTGACCTAAGAAAACATTGGTACGATTTATGTCAGAAAATGCTTTGCCTATATTCTCTTCCAGGAATTTTATGGTGTCATGTCTTATATTTAAATCTTTAAGCCATTTTGAGTTTATTTTTGTCTATGATGTGAGGGAGTGTTCTAACTTCATTGATTTGCATGCAGCTGTCCAGCTTTCCCAACACCACTTGCTGAAGTGTTGCATTTTTTAAGATTCCATATAGAAGTGATGTCATACAGTGTTTCTCTATCTCTGTCTGACTTTTTTCACTTAGCATAATACCCTCCAAGTCCATCCATGTTGTTGCAAATGGCAAAATGTCATTCTTTTTTAGAGCTGAATAGTATTCATTACATATATACACACCACATCTTCTTTATCCATTCATCTGTTGGTGGTTACTTGCTGCTGTCACATTGGGTGTGTACATCTTTTTGAATTAGTATTTTTTTGGATATATATCCAGGAGTGGAATTGCTGGGTCGTATGGTACTTCTATTTTTATTTTTTTGAGAAACCTCCATACTGTTTTCCACAGTGGCTGCACCAATTTACATTCCCACCAAAAGTGTATGAGGGTTCCCTTTTCTTCACATCCTCACCAACATTCGTTATTTGTGTTCTTTTCGATGATAGCCATTCTGACAGGTGTGAAGTGATATCTATTGTGGTTTTGATTTGCATTTCCTTAATAATTAGTGATGTTGAGTATCTTTTAATGTGCTTGTTGGCCATCTGCATTTCCTCTTTTGAAAAATGTCTATTCAGTTCTTCTGCCCATTCTTAAATCTGGAGAATCAGCTGCGTTTTTGACAAGGATGCTAAGATAGTTCAATTGGGAAGAAGAATCTTTTCAATAAATGTTACTGGGATAACTAGATATTCACATGCAAAAGAATGAAATTGGATTCCTACCTCACAGAATACACAAAAATTAACTTAAAATGGATCATAGACATAAATGTAAGAGCTAAAAGCATAGCAATCTTAGAAGAAAGCATAAGAGTAAATCTCTATGACTTTGCATTAGGCAGTTATTTCTTAGATAAAATACCAAAAGCAACAAAAGAAAAAATAGTTAAGCTGTACTAAACCAAAATTTTAAACTTTTTTTCTGCAAATAATACTATTAAGAAAGCAAAAAACAACCCACAGAATCAGAGAAAATATTAACAAATCATGTATCTGATACAGGATTTGCATGCAGAATGTATTAAGAATTCTTGCAACTCAATCATAAAAAGATAAATAGCCCACTTTTCAAATGAGCACTGGATCTGAATAGACATTCCTCCAAAGAAGTTATACACATGGTCAATATGCACATGAAAAGGAAAATGTAAATCAAAACCACAATGAGATACCACTTTGTATCAGCTAGGATGGCTATAATAAAAAAGATAGATATCCGTAAGGGTCACTAATAAGAGGATGTGGGGAAATTGGAATACTCATACATAGCTGGTAGGAGTGTAAAATTAGCAGGTCCTTAAAAGTTTAAATATAAAGTTACCATATGACGTACCAAGTCTACTCCTAGGTATATACCCAAGAGAAATGAAAACAAATGTCCATACAAAAACTTATACATAAATATTCATAATAACATTATTCATAATAGCCAAGTAACCCAAGATTTTGATACTTTATTCAGTTCCCTGAAATGTACATTTGGTTTTCTTGATTTATTTAATAACTTGGAGTCCCTAGGGTGTTTGGTTATTGTTTTAATCACTTGTCTTCTATTGTATTTCCTTGGCATATATCTCCAACCACATCCTTGTCAAAATATTCTGATTCGTACATTTTAAAAAATAGCATCACAGCATACTTAGGAAGGTTGGTTGGCTTTTGTTTTTTTCATCATGATTTGCATCATGATGATTCTGCCTGTGATGATTTTTCCCAGCAAATAATTCACCACTGGGATTACTCACAACCTTTAGTGTTCAAAATTCATCTCATCTTATTAAGTTCCCTTATTTTGCAATATCTGTGGCTCTTCTGAATAATGAAAAAATGAAATAAATGAATAATATGCAGATAAACTTTCTTTAAAAGTTATTAGAAAAATATGTGTTATTTAACCATGCCTAATACTTTGGGGGTATTCCAGTGAGCTCTGCTTTTAAAGATGAGAAATTTGGGGGTTCCTCCTTCTTTCTTGCCTTTTTTTGGATTGAATGAATTTTGTTTTGTTCTTCCGTGGTCCAGAAAAGTCCTATCTTTGTTTTTAAGTTACCTTAAAATTTTAACATGCAAATTTTACTTAGCTAAATCTAAATTTAATGAACAGCTTTCCCCTC
Source organism: Balaenoptera musculus (assembly GCF_009873245.2). Lineage (NCBI taxonomy): Eukaryota > Metazoa > Chordata > Mammalia > Artiodactyla > Balaenopteridae > Balaenoptera > Balaenoptera musculus. The sequence goes on along the minus strand of NC_045787.1, from coordinate 61,263,107 downwards.
TTCCAAACAATACAAGGACTTTAAAATGCTTTCATTCTGATTTCCCCTCCTGACTTACTTGCTATTTTTATCATCCAGATTTTAGCTCTGTTTGCTTGTTTTTAACCCCACAAATTAGACACCATCATCATCATTCTGCTAAGATTTTCTCTCATTCACCGTTCTCTTTGCTCATCATCCCTACTTGCATTGAGAGCTTCCAGGATCAAACCCTAGTTCCTGTCATTTTGGACCGGTTGACAGTCTCATGGTATACAGGTAGTTAGTTAAATGCCTCAGGAAGAAACTGAGGAGTCCAGGGAAACATTGCCCCCCCCATGGTGCTGCCCCCCGGCGTAGAGGCGTCCCTGCATATTTCCCTCTCACTCTCCAGTTAGTGGGTTTTATGGAATAGAGAGGAAAAAGGAAATCTTACAGAATTCTGAAGTTAAGCATACTCACTTTAAAGGACTGTCACTTATTCTGAGATTGTATTCATCCTACCTTTTGTTGCTATTAAAATTACCTTTATTTTATGGTAATGGTAGTTGAAAGTTTTTTGGTTTTGTTTTTAATTCATGAATTTTGTTTTAACATTTCCATACTTGGCAAATACAACGTTGCCAGTCACAATCCAGATTTTTTGAAAATTTATGGGTCCTTGAAATCCCAAGCCACTGCTGTAGACAACTAGCTGTGAGTTTGGGGTGTGGACACTGAACCACCTGAAAACATGTCCTCTTATTTTCAGGGGACTTATTGGTTATTCCTATGTGGGCAAATCCTATGGTGTTAACAGTACTTTGCAACCTTTTATTGGATTATCAAGTAGTCCAACGATTGAAATTATATCTAACAACTTCTTCCATAAGGCTGAGTCTATACTAGCAAAATGACATGGGTGCCTCATGCACACCCGGCATACATCTGGTCGTGTTTATGCTCCCAATTTTTAAAAAACACCCACTACCCATTGTTTGGCCAGTAACTTACTATGGGCCTTTCTCATTTGTAACATGAGGGCGTTGGACTAACTGATCTCCAAGTTCTTTTCAACAGTAATGTAGGTTGTGATTGTATTTGCACATACAATTTTTAAAAATCTTAAAGAAGTATAACTATTTCACATGTATTTGTATTACATACAAGTTTCACGTTGTAAATTTAGACATGGAAGACATTCGTTTTTCTCATGCAGGCTAGTATTTAAAAGGCATGTTGCATCTGTGATATGGACGCTGCCATCTTGGCAGATGCTCTTTCTTCATTTCCCTGTGAGTGTTCAGCATGAAGTCTACACTGGATGACTTGAGTTCTCATTTCACTACTGTAACGAATGGTCATGTTTAAGTACAGCCAGATTATTTATTGCAAAGGGTCACAGGACTCATTTTTTTAATTGTCACGTGCTTGACCTTGAAGTTGTTATGTAAACGTTCAGTCATTGTGACAATGTAGACAAGTGATGACTACTTGAAGATGCACAACCACACATTTTGGAGGCCTCTGAATTCATGACCAAGTTGTTAACTGGCAGGTTTGTTATTTCCTGTAAATACGAGGAAAGGAAGTATTAAAATCATTGATACCCATTTGAGAGAGGAAATTAACATTTTCTAAAAAATTCTTTTCTAGTGAAGGAAGCCCGTCCCCCAGAATGGAGCTGCTGCACAATATCGATCCAAACTTTGTAGATGTTTCACCATGTGAGTACCTTGTTTATTGCTACTAATTTAAATACTGTTGGCTCACAAAGACAGTTTTATTACCTAGTGTCTCTCTAGCCTAATTCTCTTTCTCCACTTGAGTTTGCTATAAAGGTACACAGTTCTCCATGGCACCTGTTGTACCAATCTCACTGTGGCTTTGGTGCCACAAAGGGTGAACGCTTCTTAATGGCTTACATGACCTTATAAGCCATTTCCCTCTCCATGACTCAGTTTTCCCATCTATAAAAGGAGAACCCATGGGATCTCCGAGCCTCCTTCTAACTGTAAATGTCATGCTGTTGTTGCCCTGTTCTTACCTGAGAGTGTCAGAGCCTCCTTCTAGAAAACTCAAGGTCAAATAAGCCATCACATCATCTGATCAGGCTGGTCAGGTGCTGCCCAGACCTGCTGGGTCTCCTAAACCCATGATTTCCCTGGCAAGGCTGCAATTTAGCTTGATTCTGCCTACTGCCTAAATTAACCCATAGGGAACCCTATTAATTCCTGCAGGGAAAGAGGCCATGTGGTGCTTTCACATCCCCACAGGTTGTAATAGTCCTGCATAAATACCATGCTAGTGGCCCTGATGCCCCTACGTCATGAGTTTGGGCCTGGAAAACCTTAACTATTAGGCCCTTTGCCCAGGTTCCATCATAAGGCCTCATCGTGAGACTGTCTGCAGAAAACAGTGCTCTATACTCCCTTCATTCACTTGGGTGCTCACATCCCCTCATTTTAGACATACTGCTACCCCATCATTCAGGCTCTCCTTACTCTTTTGTCCTCTCCAATCTGTGTTACAACCTGCCTTAAGATTCCCCCTTCTGGAGAATGACCCCCAGTAATTCTGAGTGTGTCTTCAGGCATCTGAGGTCCAGCTCACCTCGCCAGCCTCACTCCAGGCCCTCCTTGCCCTCTTCTTGCCCTACTAGACACCTGCCATTTCCAAGCATGCAGATCGTCATACTTATGTCTTGAACATGCTTTTCCCTATGCCTGAAACACCTTTCCCTGCCTCTCCACAATTTTTCCTCATCCCTTAAAACCCAGCGCTATTGTCCCACCTCTGTGAATGCTTTCCAGAAGCCCTGGAAGAAGCAGTACTCCTTCCTCTGTGCACCCCTTCGTATGTATCTCTGTATAGTGTTCACCAAATTCTCCTGTATGTGCCTGCATTTCCCTCTAAGCCGAGAGCTCCTGGATATCAGGGTCTATGTCATATTTATCTTTACATCCTCATAAGTTAACACAAACACCCGGCACTTGGTAGGTACTCAGTGATGATTACTTAATGACTGAATGGACAGTTGGAGGAGAGTTGAAATGGAATAAAGACCACCTAGAATCACTAGACCTGGAAAGGAAAGTGCCCTGAGATAGGTAAGAATGGCTACAGGATGGAGAAATTTCTATTTTTATTGGAGTAAAGAGACATCAGTGAGAGAGGCAAGGGTAGTAATATGTCCGATATGGTAGCCACGAGCCCTGTGTGACTACTGAGCACTTGAAATATGGCTAATTGTGGATCAAGATGTGCTGTGAGTATGCGCACATCTGATTTTGAAGACTGAGTATGAAAAATATAAAGCATATATACATTTATGACTTGTTGAAGTGGCAGTACTTTGGATATATTGAGTTTAAATATATTGATCGCAATTTCATCTGTTTCCTTTTCCTTTTTTAATGTGCTTAATAGAAAATGTAAAATCACATGTGTAATTTGCCTTGCATGTCTATTGGTCTAGAAGAATTGTTCTAGAAAATGCTTGGAAATGATTTGATCAGCTGTGTGAGAGGATCACACACCTATGATTAGTTACTGTGGAGCTACGTCAATCGTTTAAACTTTTCTCTGCCCCAGCACACCTAGGGATGTGACACATTGCAGTCTGTAACTGGCTCACTGGAGAAGTGATTGCTAACCAGGAGCCAGTCATATCAGAATCCCTCAGGGTGGCCAGAAGGGAGGCAGGAACGGTTTTTACAGCTTCTGAGTAATTTAATGCACTGCAAAGCCCAGGATAACCTCCAGGGATGTGCTGAATATGCTGCCCACATTACAGTGGTTTTAAGCTGTCCTCATCCACTAAGTTCCATCTACAAGTGAAAAGCCTTAAGCCCCCTTCACTCACTAAGCTGCATTTTGTCATGGCATCAGAAATGGGAGCTTGAGAACTATACGCCCATGTGACCCGACCGTAGTGCTGCTTGCCGCGGGCTTCTTAGCATAACCTGCTGTGATTTTTGCGTCCCCTCAAGTGCCTCTAGCAAAGTAATAGCACAAGCAGAAAGTTTCGCCAGTGTAAGAACTGGGGCATGGAAATCAGAAGAGAGAACTGTCTTAGCCTTGCCCCTCATAGATTGTAAGGTCTTGAGCAAGTCCCTTCACTTTTCTTCAACTTAGTTTCCCACATGTTAATTGCTGGACGTACTGAGACCCTTTGCTGCTGTCACAAATTCAGAGACACTTTCTGGCTGCCTGCTCCTCCTTCCCCCCTCCTAGGAGTCCACTCCAGGCCTTCCTGTTGGCCTTCCCTGCCAGCCTGGGAACTCTTGCTCTAACCTTGCATGTAATGAGGGACATTGTCAGGCCCTGCCATTGACAAAGAGCCACATTCGCTGTTGGTTCACAAAAACAGCGTGTCCCCTACTGTGTGTACCTGCGGGTGGCAAGGTGCCGCCTCCTCCTTATGCGTGGGCAGTGCCGGGGACCTTTTCTGCCCGGTTTTCATATCCATTTCACACCACTGTGTGGCAGAATTAGGAAAAAGGGTAGTTATCTTTGGGGTCCTGGGCCTGCAGAGGATGGTGATACAAGCCCAGTTCCTTCTCTGGGCAATTAGTTTGTGGGGGAAAAATTAAATCCAGCTATAAGAAAATATGTATTTATAGGACAGCCAAGTCTGCATGTTATATTCACAGAAGATGTTTTATGACTATGTTCTAGAGGCTGTTGTGGAATAAAATCAGAAAGCAGCCAATCTAGGGTATCAATGAAGGATTGACAATTGAGTCTGTGTTATCACAGAAACATTTCTTTGGTTTCTAACTCCAGCACTTCCCAGATGATGTGTACTTACTTACAGGAGAAGAGAGTAATATTCCACCTCCACCCTCCCCAAAGCCACTTTGTCACTTCCTCATCTGTGAGGCAAAGACTGAATTAAGTGACCTCTAAGGTCCCTTCTAGCTTCAGCATTCTGTGCGTTTCTGTATACACAGGACCTCAAGGGAGCAAGCTGCTTCCTCACTTTCTCCTTTTTCACCCTGCTGGAAAAGGTGCACGCGTTAATAAGCAGCGGTGTAGCCAAAGACGTGGCTGTAAATAGATGAATACACGTGATAATGTTAGAAACATTATAAGCACTAGAGTAATGTGAATATTATATGATTTTGCTGTTACTACATCCTGCCCACCTTTCTGATCCCTGTTCTAAAACATCACTGCATCATTCCAGTTTTTCACCTGCACTGTCTCCTTTAGCTGGTCTTGTTGGCAGTGGTAGACCAATGTCTCCTCCTGTCATGAATTAGAGGAATCGATGTTAGACTTTTCCCAGGGAAGCCCTCCCTTCCGTGTAGGACCAGCTCCCTCAAAATCTGGCCTCTTGGGTTTTAACATCTATACCACCTCCCTCTTATTCTAAGAGTAGAGGGCACCCCCAGAGGCCCTTCCTACTTGTGGAGTTAGGGTTTTTTCATGGCCACATACTCTTGGTAGGTTGTGGCTTGGGTACTAATAGTAAAAATATTTCCAAAAAAGACTAGTGTACACACACGCACACATACACAAACACACCCCAGAAGTCATAGGATCTCCCATAGACCAGGAGATTCTACAATAAAGCATAAAGATGTCTCGAAGAACCATAGATCCTACCCATTGGAATGGCTACAGGCAGGAAGGAATGGAGGAAGGAAAATAACAACTATTGATGAGGATGTGGAGAAACTGGAACCCTTGTGCACTGCCAGTGGGAATGTAAAATGGTATAGCTGCTATGGAAACAGTATAGCAATTCCTCAAAAAATTAAAAACAGAACTACCGTATGTTTCAGCAATTCCATACCTGGATATATACCCCCAAAGAACTGAAACCAGGGACTTGAACAGCACTATTCACAATAGCCAAAAGGTGGAAGCCACCCAAATGTCCATTGACAGAGGAGTGGATAAACAAAATGTGTGACATACATACAATGGAATATTATTATTCAGCCTTAAAAAGAAAGGAAATTCTAACATATGCTGCAACATGGTTAAAACTTGAGGACAGTATGGTAAATGAAATAAGCCAGTCACAAAAAGACAAATACTGTATGATTTCACTTACAGGAGGTATGTAGAATAGTCAATTCAGAGACAAAAAGTAACATGGTGGTTTCTAGGGATTAGGTGGAGAGGGGAATGGGAGTTGCTGCTTTTTAGTGGGTATAGAGTTTCAGTTTTACAAGATGAAAAGAGTCCTGGAGATGGATGGTGGTGATAGTAGCACAACAATGTGAATGCACTTAATGCCGCTGAACTATGGTGGTTAAGATGGTAAATTTCCTGTTATGTATATTTTACCACAATTTTAAATATTAACAGTAAAATGTAAAACCCAAAAAAAGCATAGAAACTCCATGAAGACAGGATCTATACCCTTTTCATTTACTGCCACATTCCCAGTGCATAGCACAAGGCCTACCATCATACTAAGTTCTCAATAAGTATTTGTTAATGATGAACAGATCAACAGGTTAAAGTCTCTGTTTTATTGTCTCTTAGCCTTGAACCTAAAAGTGCCTCCAGATGGCAATTCACGCTCTCCTCTTAAACCCTGAACTCCCGTCCTACCTTTCGTGCCTAAAACAAAAATAACACTCACAAGCTACTTTTTATTTTAATTAACATTATCACATACAGATATTTGAAACGATTTATTCAGCATATAAATGCCCACCCTCACCCTTCCCCTAACTGAAAATATCAGATGATGTGGCATTTTCCCTGCCCTCTTCATTCCTTTCCCCGAGACCTCCTTGATGGACAAATACATATTGACAAAGCCCCTGCCCCAGTCTCAGCTCAGCCTGGCTTCCCCTCTGAGTTGAGGGTGCTGCTTCTTCCTGTTCTTTGTGCTCTGTTCCCATCCCTGTTGCATTGGTCACGGGCTCTCTCAGTGCCCCCAAATCTGCCTCTACTTTTATCTCCCCAGCTGCCAGCCCCTATGGCCAGTGTCACACATGTGGGCTGTAATTGCTTTCCTGTGTGCTTTGAGGAAACTTTTTATTCATCTTCAGAGGCTTTGTTCTCAGGTGACCTTGCATGGACATGTTCTCACATAGTATCTTTTTCTTCCCTCCTTCCTTTCTAAGATCCTAAGATTCATTCTCCCCCTGTGGACCACACACCCGCCGCATTTCTTTAAAGTGTTCCTTTCTAGCAGGCTGACCTGACTCAGTGTCTTCAGCAGTACAGAGTGGGCCGTGGAGGAAACCTGTGCGGGAGCCTGAGGGAAGGGGACGGTACCGCTGAAGCTGATTTAATGGGAAAGCCTGAAAACATCCAAAGTGGTGGGGAGCAGCTGTGATCCCAGGTTAGGCTCCGAGGTCCCACAGGTGTGAATTCCGCTCAACCTGGTTCTGAGGCACTCCAGCTCCAAGCTCTTGGCTCCCCTCGGTTCTAGTCAGCCTGCCTCAAACCAGGAGGAGAAATGATTTCAAAGGCATTAGTTTGCCTTAGAGAAAATATATATACTCATCCTACAGGCCCCAGGCTTGACCCGGGCTGTTCTCAGGTAAAGATGCTACCACCTCCATCTGTGAGCGCAACTCACCTTGGAAGTCAGACGTGGCATTCTGTGAATCGTCAGAATTCTCACGTCCGTCCAATTGTGTAACGTGTACGTAGATACCCTACACACATGCACACGTAGAAAGCACTTAGACTCTGCTGGCAGAAGCTTGATTTGAAATGAAGGGCCCTGACAGATGTTAGCATTTTCCACACCAAAGGCCAAGTCTTCAAAGTGATACTGTACAGTGTTGTTACTATTTCATTGAAAGGGCCTCTTCTCTTTAAAGGTTATAATGGGATGTTATTTCTGCTCGTGATTACAGGGTGAAAGAACAGTCTTCGCTCCCTCCCCTCTCTCACGCATGCATTTTCTGTGGCGAAATTGCCAGATCCGTACTCGAGATCCAAGAGTCGTCCGGGTTTGCATGCTTGGCGCTGCTCCATGTTTCCTCCTAAAAGCAAAGTCAAATCCATTCCCTGACATTAGGTTGCCATTTCTGAGATGATTCATTCAGGAGGTACTGCCTGCCCACGACATGCTAGGTACAGTTGTACGTACTGGAAATCACGTAGGCTTTAGGTTTTGTTGGAAGAGAACACAGACAGAGCCCCTCACTTCCCTGCTTGATGGCCGTCAGTGGTTGCCAACTGCCTACAACCACAGGCAGACTCCTTAGCCTGCCTCTTACAACCTCTGTCCTTCCACCGAAGGAACCCCTCAGCACCATTGCAATGCCCTCCGCCATCTTCCTTTGCTTCTCTGACTCTTCTCGGGGGCTCAGGTCACATCCCTACTGCTCCATGAAGCCCTGCCTGATCCCTCCAAACTAGAGTCCCTTGAGTTTCTCCGGATCATCCTGAGACACTGAGCTCTTGCTTCTTCATACTGTAGTTATTTATATTCATGTGTATATTATATTCAAGGAGGGCAAGGTTTCATCAGTATAGCTCTCTCGATGCCTTATGTATAGGAGATTTAGACATACTGCAAGAATGCGTGCTAATAAACTAGTCATTTAAGTTCGTTATCGTCCACTCATTTAATTAGAATAACTCTAGCAAGAACAATAACCTTATACAGTCTTTTCAAAGCATGTTCATTTCTTTCTGGGCATATTTGAGAAGTCGCCACACAGGACAACTTTCTGTCTTTCAGCCTGAGATGAGATGTTGAGCAGAACGTTAGAAGTCAGGTGGGGTACATGAGGCCCAGCAGCCGTCAGTGAGATTGCCCGTCATTCCAGCCGCGAGAAGGCACGTGGGCAGTCAGTTCATCCACCCGCTTTACAATCCAGATGGAGAAACTGAGGCACCAGGTCACAAACAACTAAGAGATAACAGACCTGGAACTCGGGGCTCTCCAGGTCCAGGCCTCACATATAAGATATGATCTACTGACTTCAGGGGTCTCTTTGCTTTCTGTTCTACACTGGTTTTGATGGAAAAGTATAATCATCTCACTCAAATAACAGCATGTTGATGGAGGCTGGGAAAACAGATCTCCTTGTGGCACTAACCTTGCTATTTCACATGTAACCTGACGCTGTGGATGACGGCAGCTTCTCTTTGTAAAGCTAGTTATGGAAACCCGGTTGGTGCCTTGTAGTAATTACTTTTGAGGATGGTGGTGGGATGAGGGAGCAGGGTGTGGGGACAGGGCAGTGTAGCCTAATGGAACATACAGAGTTCCGTGGTGTCAGAAAGACCTGAATTTGAATTCCAGCTTTGATTTATTTCCTGTGAGCCGGTGGATAAGTTCTTTGAGTTATCTGTTTCATCACCTATAAATTGGAGACAGTTATAGCTATCACCTGTAAATATGTCCAAACAATAACTAAGAGCCTATATATCCTGGCTGTTGGATTGGAGGTGCAGTGTCTGCACTTTTTTTTTTTTTTTTTTTAAATGGGGACAGGTGTCACTCTTCGTGGTGCTGCTGTGGGGTTTTTTAAAATTTATTTTATTTATTTATTTTTGGGTGTGTTGGGTCTTCGTTTCTGTGCGAGGGCTTTCTCTAGTTGTGGCAAGTGGGGGCCACTCTTCATTGCGGTGCGCGGGCCTCTCACTGTCGCGGCCTCTCTTGTTGCGGAGCACAGGCTCCAGATGCGCAGGCTCAGTAGTTGTGGCTCACGGGCCCATCCGCTCCGCGGCATGTGGGATCCTCCCAGACCAGGGCTCGAACCCGTGTCCCCTGCATTGGCAGGCAGACTCTCAACCACTGCGCCACCAGGGAAGCCCTGCACTTTTTATGTTAGGTATTTCTGCAGTTTTATTTTTTAGTAATGAGCATGCATTACTTCCATAATCGGGAATAAAGCCATAAAGATTTATTCCTAAAAACCAGCTTAGAGGGTTCTTATGAGATTGTAATATCTAGAAGGTTGCTGGGTTCTTAGTGAGTGGAGGTATGGGCCATACCAGAGTTCTTGGTCCCTATGCCCACCTGTCCTGGGTCAGAGAAGCTAGCATGTGACAGCATTTGTCCTCAGCTATTAACCCTGATACCCTGACTGCCTGAGTTCCATTCTTTCTCTCTGTCAAATATAGGAGCTCATTTTACAGCTTGTCACAAAGTTAGCAGAATTTTGTGTCTTCTCTAGCTGCCAATATTTTTCTGTAGCAGCTCGTCAAATTTTCCTTGGTCTGGGTTGGTACATACCCTCAATACCAGAGCCTAAATACAGATAACTTTTCCCCTTTTTAATTTTCAAAGCCTTTTATTCTGCCTCCTTCACTTTGGGGAGTACTAAATGTGTTTGGAAATGTGGCCTTTTTGATGCCGAAGGTGGTCCCACAAGCCTCGTTTCCCATCCGCCCCACTTCACCCAGTGCATCTCAAGTAACATACATCAAACCTTCGCTGTTAACACTTGGTGCTGGCGTACTGGCTTTCGTCCTGAGAAAATAAATAAACCAAACCAAACCCACAACACTTTCAAAACACTAATTAATCCTCACCACAGGCCTAGACTACACAGAAATGGCAAATCCCACTGCCCCTATTTTATGTTTGGAGAAATCAGGGTAAGCACCTTTTTTAAGGCTTCTCAGGGCCAGATAACAGAAACTGACTTGAAGGGCTTGGGCTGGGCCTACCTCTGGGAGAAGGGCATCTGGCCATGTGGTTACTTGCCCGAAACCCCATTTACACATCAGCTTTTATTTCTTCCCCCAGGGTTACGATGATGCCAAATTCTCTCATTTCCAACTGACCGCTGATTTATTTGGTTACTTTTCTTTAATTCTGGTAGAGCTTAGAGATTTTAGCAATGGCTTCCAAGAGTAACCTGACAATCCTAGTTTATTAGAAGGTCTATGCTGATTTTGATACTCAACACAGAAATAGACTACTGTCCAAATAGTCCCTTTCAGATCCAGCCCCTGTGCCCCCTCCACCCTCCACACTGGAACCTTCTTTGTACCCAGGTCTCTTCAAGATTTGGGGATGCCCAGACTGTCTCCTTTCTCTCCCAGTCTAGACCAGACGTCTTCCTACCTCAATTCCCCAGTCTTATAGCCTGTAAGGGTAAAGATATATACCGTTCTTGAAATTGTCAACTGTAAAATTCTGGAAAAACATAAAATCTCACTAAATTTTATGGGACAAATCCAGTGGAATTAAAGTGTATTAAGTCCACTTTCTAAATGTTGACTAATCTGGTCAGATTTTTTTACGGGCTTTAGGGTGCTTATGTATAAGGCTGAAATGAAACTTGTAAAAACACTTCTGAGAAGTACACTGCAGAAAGCTGAGGACATGGTCTGCCTTAAGTAACCCATAATGTAAGATGTTAGTAATCAGGCATTTATAGAATAAAATCTGCTACCACGGGCAGCAAATACCTAGAGAATAAATACATGGTCCTTGCTTCTGAAGAGCCTTTTGAATCAGAGGAAAAATATATATGCCCATGAAATGGTATTAACACAATTATAAAATAAAGTAGCAACAAATGATAAGTGACAATAAATCAAATACATAGGCATAAGGAGAAATGAAGAAATAATGAGAGGCATTTGGGGTGATTAAGGTAGACTTCCTCAGAAAGTATAGTTTTAAATTTATTATTTCAACAACTTTGGTTTTATCTTTCTTGATTTTAATGTGAATGAAGGAAAATAATAGTTAACATTGTATTAATTTTCTATTGGTGCTGGACCAAATCACCATAAACTTAACGACTTAAACCAACAGAAATTTATCTAGGTTAAAATATGGATCTCACTGGACAAAAATCCAGGGTGTCAGCAGGGCAGCGTTCCTTTCCGGAGGCTCTAAGGGACAATCCATTTCCTTGCCTTTCCCAGCCTCGAGAGGCTGCCTGCCTTGCTGGGCACGCAGCCTCCTTCTTCCATCTTCTCCTTCTTCCATCTTCAAAGCCAGCAGTGAAGAGTTGAGTCCTTCTCAGAGCACATCACTCCAGCCTTGCTTCCGTCATCACATCTCCTCCTCTGACCTCTTCCATCCATCTCTTCCACTTAAGAACTCTTGTGCTTACATTAGTCCCAGCTGGATAATCCAGCATACTCTCCCTATTTTAAGGTCAGCTGATTTAGCAACCTTAACTCCATCTGGAGTATGAATTCCCCTTTGCCATCTAACCTCACATATTCACAAGTTCTGGTCACTTGCTTACAGGTGATATCTTTGGGGGACCATTATTTTGTCTACCACAGATAACTACTCTGATGAAAAATACAAAGAGTGCTTATAATCGATTTGAAGAGAAGAACAAAAACATACAAAAAGTTAAAAGAGAATCAAATACCGTTGAAGTCAACCGTGGTAGAGATGTTACCAGTTCTGCCTGATTAACTGCCAGATCATTGCCCTAAAGTCTGATGGAGAGCTGCTGTGCAAGGCTAGTTCGTGAAAGGAAGGGAGCCTTGCTCTGAACGTGGTTGTAAGATTTCCTGAGGTGGAGATCAATCCCAAGACGAAGAAGTGTGTCAGTAAAAGGGTGTGTGAGTAAAATTGTTCTGGGGGCAAAGGGAAGGCAGGAAAGAAGAGATACGAAAGATAAATAAGGATAGGTTGTTAGACAAAGGAGATTAGCCTTGATCCTGTTTGCAGTGGGAAACTCCCTGTTTGTTTTTTACACAAATAATACATGGGAGGGTTTTTGTTTAGAAATTTTGAAAAATATAGAAACGCTCAGGGATAAATGTAAAAATCACTCTAATTCCACTATCCTGCCACCCCAAAGTAACCATTGTTAATATTAATGTTTGGTGTGCTTTTCTCTTCTCTCTCACTCTCCCCTCCACACCCTCACTCACAGACTGACATACACATACGCGCACATTCTTACAGAATGCAGATCACCTGATATATTGTTGCATTACCTAATTTTTTTTTTTTTACTTTTTTAATACGATCATTTTATTTATTTTTTTAACATCTTTATTGGAGTATAATTGCTTTACAATGGCGTGTTAGTTTCTGCTTTATAACAAAGTGAATCAGTTATACATATACAGATATCTCCATATCTCTTCCCTCTTGCGTCTCCCTCCCTCCCACCCTCCCTATCCCACCCCTCTAGGTGGTCACAAAGCACCAAGCTGATCTCCCTGTGCTATGCGGCTGCTTCCCACTAGCTAGCTATTTTACATTTGGTAGTGTATATATGTCAGTGCCACTCTCTCACTTCGTCTCAGCTTCCCCTTCCCCCTCCCCACGTCCTCAAGTTCATTCTCTGCTAGGTCTGCATCTTTATTCCCATCCTGCCCCTAGGTTCTTCATGACCTTTTTTTTTTTTTTTTAGATTCCATATATATGTGTTAGCATATGATATTTGTTCTTCTCTTTCTGACTTACCTCACTCTGTATGACAGACTCTAGGTCCATCCACCTCACTACAAATAACTCAGTTTCATTTCTTATTATGGCTGAGTAATATTCCATTGTATATATGTGCCACATCTTCTTTATCCATTCATCTGTCGATGGGCACTTAAGTTGCTTCCATGTCCTGGCTATTGTAAATAGAGCTGCAATGAACATTGTGGTACATGACTCTTTTTGAATTACGGTTTTCTCAGGGTATATGCCCAGTAGTGGGATTGCTGGACCATATGGTAGTTCTATTTTTAGTTTTTTAAGGAACCTCCATACTGTTCTCCATAGTGGCTGTATCAATTTACATTTCCACCAACAGTGCAAGAGAGTTCCCTTTTCTCCACACCCTCTCCAGCATTTATTGTTTGTAGATTTTTTAATGATGGCCATTCTGACTGGTGTGAGGTGATACATCATTGTAGTTTTGATTTGCATTTCTCTCATGATTAGTGATGTTGAGCATTCTTTCATGTGTTTGTTGGCAATCTGTATATCTTCTTTGGAGAAATGTCTATTTAGATCTCCTGCCCATTTTTGGATTGGGTTGTTTGTTTTTTTGATATTGAGCTGCTTGTAAATTTTGGAGATTAATCCTTTGTCAGTTGCTTCATTTGCAAATATTTTCTCCCATTCTGAGGGTTGTCTTATCGTCTTGTTTATGGTTTCCTTTGCTGTGCAAAAGCTTTTAAGTTTTATTAGGTCCCATTTGTTTATTTTTGTTTTTATTTCCATTACTCTAGAAGGTGAATCAAAAAAGATCTTGCTGTGATTTATGTCAAAGAGTGTTCTTCCTATGTTTTCCTCTACGAATTTTATAGTGTCCAGTCTTACATTTAGGTCTCTAATCCATTTTGAGTTTATTTTTGTGTATGGTGTTAGAGAATGTTCTAATTTCATTCTTTTACATGTAGCTGTCCAGTTTTCCCAGCACCACTTATTGAAGAGGCTGTCTTTTCTCCACTGTATATCCTTGCCTCCTGTGTCATAGATTAGTTGACCATAGGTGTGTGGGTTTATCTCTGGGCTTTCTATCCTGTTCCATTGATCTATATTTCTGTTTTTGTGCCAATACCATATTGTCTTGATAACTGTAGCTTTGTAGTATGGTCTGAAGTCAGGGAGTCTGATTCCTCCAGCTCCATTTTTATCCCTCAAGACTGCTATGGCTATTCAGGGTCTTTTGTGTCTCCATACAAATGTTAAGTTTTTTTTTTCTAGTTCTGTAAAAAATGCCATTGGTAATTTGATAGGGATTGCATTGAATCTGTAGATTGCTTTGGGTGGTTTAGTCATTTTCACAATATTGATTCTTCCAATCCAAGAACCTGGTATATCTCTCCATCTGTTTGTATCATCTTTAATTTCTTTCAGCAGTGTCTTATAGTTTTCTGCATACAGGTCTTTTGTCTCCCTAGGTAGGTTTATTCCTAGGTATATTATTCTTTTTCTTGCAGTGGTAAATGGGAGTGTTTTCTTAATTTCTCTTTCAGATTTTTCATCTTTTATGTATAGGAATGCAAGAGATTTCTGTGCATTTATTTTGTATCCTGCAGCTTTAACAAATTCATTGATTAGCTCTAGTAGTTTTCTGGTGGCATCTTTAGGATTCTCTATGTATAGTATCATGTCATCTGCAAACAGTGATAGTTTTACTTCTTCTTTTCCAATTTGTATTCCTTTTATTTCTTTTTCTTCTCTGATTGCCGTGGCTAGGACTTCCAAAACTATGTTGAATAATAGTGGCGAGAGTGGACATCCTTGTCTTGTTCCTGATCTTTGAGGAAATGCTTTCAGTTTTTCACCATTGAGAATGATGTTTGCTGTGGGTTTGTCATATATGGCCTTTATTATGTTGAGGTAGGTTCCCTCTATGCCCACTTTCTGGAGAGTTTTTATCATAAATGGGTGTTGAATTTTGTCAAAAGCTTTTTCTGGATCTACTGAGATGATCATATGCTTTTTCTTCTTCAGTGTGTTAACATGGTGTATCACATTGATTGACTTGCGAAGAATCCTTGCATCCCTGGGATAAATCCCACTTGATCATGGTGTATGATCCTTTTAATGTGTTGTTGGATTCTGTTTGCTAGTATTTTGTTGAGGATTTTTGCATCTATATTCATCAGTGATATTGGTCTGTAATTTTCTTTTTTTGTAGTATGTTTGTCTGGTTTTGGTATCAGGGTGATGGTGGCCTCATAGAATGAGTTTGGGAGTGTTCCTTCCTCTGCAATTTTTTTTTTTTTTCTTTAAACATCTTTATTAAAGTATAATTGCCTTACAATAGTGTGTTAGCTTCTGCTTTATAACAAAGTGAATCAGTTATACATATACAATAGGTTCCCATTACTCTTCCCTCTTGCATCTCCCTCCCTCCCACCCTCCCCATCCCACCCCTCTAGGTGGTCACAAAGCACCGAGCTGATCTCCCTGTGCTATGCGGCTGCTTCCCACTAGCTATCTATTTTACATTTGGTAGTGTATATATGTCCATGACACTCTCTTACCCTGTCCCATCTCACCCCACCCCCTCCCCATATCCTCAAGTCCATTCTCTAGTAGGTCTGTGTCTTTATTCCCGTCTTGCCACTAGGTTCTTCATGGCCTTTTTTTTTTTTTTTCCTTAGATTCCGTATATATGTGTTAGCATACTGTATTTGTTTTTCTCTTTCTGACTTACTTCACTCTGTATGACAGACTCTAACTCCATCCACCTCATTACAAATACCTCCATTTCATTTCCTCTGCAATTTTTTGGAAGAGTTTGAGAAGGATAGGTGTTAGCTCTTCTCTAAATGTTTGATAGAATTCACCTGTGAAGCCATCTGGTCCTGGACTTTTGTTTGCTGGAAGATTTTTAATCACAGTTTCAATTTCATTCCTTGTGATTGGTCTGTTCATATTTTCTGCTTCTTCCTGGTTCAGTCTTGGAAGGTTATACCTTTCTAAGAATTTGTCCATTTCTTCCAGGTTGTCCATTTTATTGGCATAGAGTTGCTTGTAGTAGTCTATTAGGATGGTTTGTATTTCTGCAGTGTCTGTTGTAACTTCTCCTTTTTCACTTCTAATTTTATTGATTTGAGTCCTCTCCCTTTTTTTCTTGATGAGTCTGGCTAAAGGCTTATCAATTTTGTTTATCTTCTCAAAGAACCAGCTTTTAGTTTTATTGATCTTTGCTATTGTTTTCTTTGTTTCTATTTCATTTATTTCTGCTCTGATCTTTATGATTTCTTTCCTTCTGCTAACTTTGGGTTTTGTTTGTTCTTCTTTCTCTAGTTCCTTTAGGTGTAAGGTTAGATTGTTTGAGATTTTTCTTGTTTCTTGAGGTAGGATTGTATTGCTATAAACTTCCCTCTTAGAACTGCTTTTGCCACGTCCCATAGGTTTTGGATCATCGTGTTTTCATTTTAATTTGTCTTTAGGTATTTTTTGATTTCCTCTTTGATTTCTTCAGTGATCTCTTGGTTGTTTAGTAACGTATTGTTTAGCCTCCATGTGTTTATGTTTTTTACATTTTTTTCCCTGTAATTGATTTCTAATGTCATAACGTTGTGGTCAGAAAAGATGCTTGATATGATTTCAATTTTCTTAAATTTACTGAGGTTTGATTTGTGACCCAAGATGTGATCTATCCTGGAGGATGTTCCATGTGCACTTCAGGAGAAAGTGAAATCTGCTGTTTTTGGATGGAATGTCCTATAAATATCAATTAAATCTGTCTGATCTATTGTGTCATATAAAGCTTGTGTTTCCTTATTAATTTTCTGTTTGGATGATCTGCCCATTGGTGTACGTGAGGTGTTAAAGTCCCCCACTATTATTGCATTACTGTCGATTTCCTCTTTTATAGCTGTTAGCCATTGGCTTATGTATTGAGATGCTCCTATGTTGGGTGCGTATATATTTATAATTGTTATATCTTCTTTTTGGATTGATCCCTTAAAAATTATGTAGTGTCCTTCCTTGTCTCTTGTAACATTCTTTATTTTAAAGTCTATTTTATCTGATATGAGTATTGCTACTCCAGCTTTCTTTTGATTTCCATTTGTATGGAATATCTTTTTCCATCCGCTCACTTTCAGTCTGTATGTGTCCCTAGGTCTGAAGTGGGTCTCTTGTAGACAGCATATATATGGGTCTTGTTTTTGTATCCATTCAGCAAACCTGTGTCTTTTGGTTGGAGCATTTAATCCATTCACGTTTAAGGTAATTATCAATATGTATGTTCCTATTACCATTTTCTTAATTGTTATGGGCTTGTTTTTGTAGGACCTTTTGTTCTCTAGTGTTTCCCACTTAGAGAAGTTCCTTTAGCATTTGTTGTAGAGCTGGTTTGTGGTGCTGAATTCTCTTAGCTTTTGCTTGTCTGTAAAGCCTTTGATTTCTCCATCAAATCTAAATGAGATCCTTGCCGGGTAGAGTAATCTTGGCTGTAGGTTCTTCCCTTTCATCATTTTAAATATATCATGCCACTCCCTTCTGGCTTGTAGAGTTTCTGCTGAGAAATCAGCTGTTAACCTTATGGGAGTTCCCTTGTATGTTATTTGTCATTTTTCCCTTGTTGCTGTCAATAATTTTTCTTTGTCTTTAATTTTTGCCAATTTGATTACTATGTGTCTCAGCATGTTTCTCCTTGGGTTTTTCCTGCCTGGGACTCTCTGAGCTTCCTGAACTTGGGTGGCTATTTCCTTTCCCATGTTAGGGAAATTTTTGGCTATAATCCCTTCAGATACTTTCTTGGGTCCTTTCTCTCTCTCTTCTCCTTCTGGGACCCCTATAATGCAAATGTTGGTGCGTTTAATGTTGTCCCAGAGGTCTCTTAGGCTGTCTTCATTTCTTTTCATTCTTTTTTCTTTATTCTGTTCCGCAGCAGTGAATTCCACCATTCTGTCTTCTAGGTCACTTATCCATTCTTCTGCGTCAGTTATTCTGCTATTGATTCCTTCTAGTGTATTTTTCATTTCAGTTATTGTATTATTCATCTCTGTTTGTTTGTTCTTTAATTCTTCTAGGTGTTTGTTCTTTAATTCTTCTAGGTCTTTGTTAAACATTTCTTGCATCTTCTCGATCTTTGCCTCCATTCTTTTTTCGAGGTCCTGGATCATCTTCACTCTCATTATTCTGCATTCTTTTTCCAGAAAGTTGCCTATCTCCACTTCATTTAGTTGTTTTTCTGGGGTTTTATCTTGTTCCTTCGTCTGGTACATAGCACTCTGCCTTTTCCTCTTGTCTGTCTTTCTGTGAATGTGGTTTTTGTTCCACAGGCTGCAGGACTGTAGTTCTTCTTGCTTCTGCTGTCTGCCCTCTGGTGGATGAGGCTATCTAAGAGGCTTGTGCAAGTTTCCTGATGGGAAGGACTGGTGGTGGGCAGAGCCGGCTGTTGCTCTGGTGGGCAGAGCTCAGTAAAACTTTAATCTGCTTGTCTGCTGATCTGTGGGGCTGGGTTCCCTCCTTGTTGGTTGTTTGGCCTGAGGCGACCCAACGCTGGAGCCTACCTGGCTCTTTGGCGGGGCTAATGGCGGACTCTGGGAGGGCTCACACCAAGGAGTACTTCCCAGAACTTCTGCTGCCAGTGTCCTTGTCCCCACGGTGAGCCACAGCCACCCCCCACCTGTGCAGGAGACCCTCCAACACTAGCAGGTAGGTCTGGTTCAGTCTCCTGTGGGGTCACTGCTCCTTCCCCTGGGTCCCCATGCTCACACTACTTTGTGTGTGCCCTCCAAGAGTGGAGTCTCTGTTTTCCCCAGTCCTGTCAAAGTCCTGCAATCAAATCCCACTAGCCTTCAAAGTCTGATTCTCTAGGAATTCCTCCTCCCGTTGCCAGACCTCCAGGTTGGGAAGCCTGACGTGGGGCTCAGAACCTTCACTCCAATTGGTGGACTTCTGTGGTGTAAGTGTTCTCCAATTTGTGTGTTACCCACCCAGCAGTTATGGGATTTGATTTTATTGTGATTGTGCCCCTCCTACCGTCTCACTGTGGCTTCTCCTTTGTCTTTGGATGTGGGGTATCTTTTCTGGTGAGTTCCAGTGTCTTCCTGTTGATGATGGTTCAGCAGTTAGTTGTGATTCCAGTGTTCTTGCAAGAGGGAGTAAGCGCATGTCCTTCTACTCCGCCATCTTGAACCAATCTCCTATGTTCACTCTTTTAGTAACTTTCAAGTATACAATACAGTATTGTTATCTATATTCACCGTGCTATACTTTAGGTCCCCAGAACTTCTGAATCCTATAATTGGAAGTTTGTACCTTTCAACCACCATTCCCATTTCTCCTACTTGGTTGGAAGCAGCAGTCCTCACCTTATAATTTTCAAAGTTAATTTCTTTTTTTTTTTAATTTTATTTATTTATTGTAATTTTATTTATTTATTTTTTGGGTGTGTTGGGTCTTCGTTGCTGCGTGCAGGCTTTCTCTAGTTGAGGCTAGCAGGAGATACTCTTGGTTGCAGTGGGCAGGTTTCTCATTGCAGTGCCTTTTCTCGTTGTGGAGCACAGGCTCTAGGCATGGGGGTTCAGTAGTTGCAGCACACGGGCTCAGTAGTTGTGGCACATAGGTTCAGTAGTTGTGGCTCACGAGCTTCGTTGCTCTGCGGCATGTGGGATCTTCCCGGACCAGGGCTAGAACCCATGTCCCCTGCATTGGCAGGTGGATTCTTAACCATTGCACCACCAGGGAAGTCCCAATGTTAATTTCTTAACATATCACCAATGCATTTGAATTTTTTTCTTTTAAAAATAAACTCATATAGGTTGTTCTGCTGTTTTTGGAGGGAGGGTCTATTGAGATTTCTAGTTCACCATACTGCCAGAAATGAACATTTACTATGAGACATCAGTTAGAGAACTATTTTTTTTTATTCAGTTAATATTTTCAGCATCGTGTGTTGAATTATTCATTCTTGTTCACTGTCTTAGTTTTGGTTCACAAAAAAGTAGAACGTGAGACAAAGACTTGCATGTAGTCAGTTTACTTGGGAAGTGATCCCAGGGTGTAGGAGTGAAGAACAAATTTAATTTTATGTAACTTACTTATAGATTTCAGTGTTTGCTTCCTTTTACTATAACTAATTTTATCTTAAGATAGAATTTTTGTTTTGATTCTTTTTTTCGTTGGTTTAGGTACATCTTTGAATTATCTTCTTTCCATAGAAACTTCATGGGTGGTGTGCTTTCTGAGGCCTTGAATATTTGAGAATCTTTCTGTTACTTTCACGCATAATGACAACTTTGTTGGGTAAATAATCCCAAGGTCACAATTTTTCCCTTCACAATTCTGTAGACATTGCTTATGGTCTCTGACGTTTATTATTACAGAAAAGTAACCTTAGTACACCCTGATAGCCTTGCTTTGCAGGTATCCAGTTTTTCTCCCTCTGCCTAGATAATTATAGTGTTTTGTCTTTGGTACTGATAGTTAAAAATATTTATGTCACCAATGTATTTTGGATTTAGTTCATCAGCATTTCCTGGTACACAGTGAGCACTGCACAAGTCAGGGTTTGTTTCTTTGTTTGTTTTAAATCCCAGGGAGGTTTCTATCTGATCTATCTTTGGATTTTATCTCTGTTAAATGTACTCTGGTCTTTTGGGCAGTAACACCACTTACATGTGTGTTAGATAAACTTTTCCCTTCATATATATGTTTTTTCACTTCTCATTTTTATGTCTTTGCCCTTTTCCCCTATAGTCTGGGGTGAGTTCCACTTTGCTGATTTTATTTTATTTTTTCACAGATCTCATTCTACTTCTCTTTTATGCTTCCAAGGGCTTTTCAAAATGTAAAATGGCAATTATCTTTCCTCCCTGCCTTTCTATAGGCTTCCCCCAGCTCTTTTTATTAAGAAAAAATCACCAGATTTATTGTTATATCTTTTGCCTCTTCCTTCACAGAGTTAATATTTCACTTGTTTGTATGAAGTACACAAAATTGATGCTGACAGCTTCCGCTTTCTCTTCAGTAAATAGTTTTCAGGTATGCTGTGCCTCTGCCTCCAGTGATATGTTCGTCTCCTTTTATGTTGTGAAATAGTTTCATATTTCTATATATTTTAATATGTTCCATGTTGGCATTGTTTTGTTACTGAGTGTAACTTAGCTGGTTTTTGCTAAAAATGGCATAGATGGATTATCTTTGGGTTCCATCTCTGTATATTGTTAGAATAATCTCAACTATAAAAACAGAAGAACTAGTTTACATGAGATATAGAGAACTAGTTCAGTGATCTAACAGGCAGTGGATGAGGAGGAGTGGTCTGGTGCACTGAGCCATCCTAAAAGGGGAAAATAATCTTTAGGTGATCTCTTTGTATTTGATGTAGCCATTGATGTGGAGTCAGTTTTATGGTCATTTCTCATCAACCCCAATTCTGTTCCAGGTATGCAGGTTCCTTTCCTTGTGCTACTGTACCCCGTATTAGGATGGACCCCCTGCATGCAATCTTCCCATCTAGTGTGCTAGAGATGCTCTTGGGCTTCCTGGCATAGGTGATTTCTAATACTCTTGACCCATAGTAATGAAAGAGGTTCTCACTTGGAGGCTTCCTTTCTGTTCTTCTGACCTGCCCTGATTTCCAAGTTAGAAATGTTTGTTAAAGTCTACTAGTGTGTCTCTTACTCATCTCCTGGGGCACTGGACTATTTTCTCAGGAAAGGAGCTGTCAGCCAGCTTTAACTCCTCCCTTGAAAATGTGAGGGGTGTTAGATACCTGTGATAGTTGCCCCCTTTCCTAAATGTGTCCACATAAGCAGTTTTGAACAGGGTACACACATGATTTAAGTAAGGGAATTGAGAGAAAGCACATGAAGGAAAATAAAGAAAAGAAACGAATGTTGACAATGCACTGTGTTCTAGGCTCTCTCTAGGCACCCTCCCTCCCCTCCCCCATACCTGCATTTCTTTTCTTTAGAGTGCATATCACCATCTGGCATAATTATATTTTAAATACTTATTTGTTTATCATCTTCCTCTCCCATTAAAATATAAATTCCACAAGGGCAGGCAGTTTGTCTTTTGTATTCGTAACTGTCCCCAAGTGTCTAGAGCAGTGGCACAACAAAAAGCAGTGTTCAAATACATGTCCTTCTTTATTTAAAAACAAGTGGAAAAAGGAAAGACTTGGGAAAGACTTAAATATCTTTTAAAAAGAGATTAGATAGATATCAGAGTACTTGATTTGTAATAGCTAATGTTTGTTCATAAAGTAAGACAAAAACCTTAGATTTGGCTTAATTGATGGTAAATAAGAGTCTGACACTAGTATAATTTATAATGACTTAAACAGGAAGTCACGATTATTTTGACCACTTAGAAAAATTCGTTTCAGTGCCTTTCTTCTATATCATTTTGTAAAAACTCCTTCCAGATAATAATTTGGTACTTACCTGACTTTTAGCTCTTTTCTCAAAAGAGAAAATAAGAATAAAAGAGGAAAGAAAAAGAAAGTCAGCTCAAGTACCACCCTCCTTTATAATCATTTGCCTGAGATGTAAGAATTATTTGTAAGATATATATTTCATTTAAAGAAAGTCAAGGGTTAGATTTTGGTTATTTCTTGGACAAGTTAGAATGTAGTACCTGATTTCTGTTAATAACTAATGTTTAAAAATTTTAATGTTAGAGACAAAAAAATCTAAACCTCTCTCTTTTTTTCTAATTTCAACCATATTTTCAGATTTATGTGAGGTTATTTTTCTTAATCTTTCTACAAGTTACAAAGGGTCACATTTATTCTTCATTGAGCTCAATACATTCTTTTAAAATGAAAATATTGACAGTGGAAACCAAACTAGAAAAGAATGGAAAAAAATGTACATAAATCACCAGACACTTGGAAGAGCATGTAAGCAAATCTAAGAACTACATGTTTTTCATATTTTATATTTTCCCTTTAAAAAAGTTCACTTTCCAAATTGTTGATGGTTTGGCAGCTTCAAGGATGACATCAGCTCTTCCATTGTGCAATATCTGCTTTCTTTTAGATAACTTGATGGCACTTCATCAAGTTTTGTGATAAGGTTGAATTAAAAACCAACTAGGTTATAATTCAAAAAGAGTCATGTACCACAATGTTCATTGCAGCTCTATTTACAATAGCCAGGACATGGAAGCAACCTAAGTGTCCATCGACAGATGAATGGATAAAGAAGATGTAGCACATATATGCAATGGAATATTACTCAGCCATAAAAAGAAATGAAATTGAGTTATTTGTAGTGAGGTGGATGGACCTAGAGTCTGTCATACAGAGTGAAGTAAATCAGAAAAAGAAAAACAAATACCGTATGCTAACACATATATATGGAATCTAAAAAAAAAAAAAGTTCTGAAGAACCTAGGGACAGGACAGGAATAAAGACGCAGACATAGAGAATGGACTTGAGGACATGGGGAGGGGAAAGGGTAAACTGGGATGAAGCAAGAGAGTGGCATGGACGTATATACACTACTAAATGTAAAATAGATAGCTAGTGGGAAGCAGCCGCATAGCACAGGGAGATCAGCTTGGTGCTTTGTGACCACCTAGAGGGGTGGGATAGGGAGGGTGGGAGGGAGATGCAAGAGGGAGGAGATATGGGGATATATGTATATGTATAGCTGATTTACCCTGTTATAAAGCAGAAACTAACACACCATTGTAAAGCAATTATACTCCAATAAAGATGTTAAAGAAAAAAAAAAAAAAACTGGGTTTGAGTTGAAATTCCCCCAACTGCTAAACCAAACATATTCTTGAGCTTAGGCCTGCTTGTAAGCACTCTTGAAAACTTATATTGCACATAGGCTGCTTTATTTCTAGAAGCAGAAGTAAGCAAGTGAGAGAAAAACACACTCCTTAAAGTTCCGGATCGTATCTGTCAAAATGCACTGTATTATCAGTGGAGTACTCCAGCCATTCAGATGCTTTCACACCAAGCATCCTCTTTTCTCTCACTTAATCTCACCCCAAATCAAAAGGGTAATCATCTTGGCATTGTTTTCCCACCTCAGAAAATCACAGATAGTTACCTGAGCTATAGTCTCTCTCAGCAGTCAGGGTTAGCTTCTGACCATCAATGAGGTGGGGATGAAAAGATTAAACTAGAAATTAGGTTGTTAATGGGGAAGAAAAAAGCAGTCTGTGAACAGTACTAACAACTTTCCTGCATTGCCTAAGAAGTCATCTGTGACCACCAGGTGACAACACTTGCATTCCAAAAGTCTGGTCTGTTACCCGAGTCTAAACCAGTGCTTCTCAAACTTGAATGAGCGCATGGACCGCTCAGTTCAGGTGGGCTGGGCTGGGGCCCGAATTCAGTGTTTCTAACAAGACCTCAGGTGGTGCCAATGCTGTTGGTTCTCTGAGCATCCTTTGCGTAGCCGGTCCCTAGGCTAGGAAGGACTTTTACCGGATTTGAAGTTCAAGATTTACAATTTAAAATATTTGCATGAATATTTGATTTAAGACTAATTAAGTATTGTCGTGAGATATGCAGTTAAAGACAGATACGAGACCTTAAATCTTAGAACTGTTTTATAGGTCTTTATAAATTTCCCCCCAAGTTCCTATTTAGGCTAGTTGGATAGCAATTTACATTGTCTTTCTCATTATCCAAATGCCAAATTGTTTTCTGATCCTAAAGTAATCTGGTGTTTGATGAAAAAAATTCAGAATACATTCAAGCCAGTGAGGCGTGAAGATTTTAGAACTTATCTCAGAAACTTGGTTCCTTTTCCCCTTTGTTCCTGATGTTCTCATTCTGTCGACATTCAGGAAGAAAACCCAAGCTTCCAAAAAATGGTAGTAAACTGAGCATATACCACCCAGGAAGTGGTTCCCAAGTCAAGAATGGGGTAGCCAACTTCTTTCACCCAGATTCTCTGAGACCCTGCCTTGGTTGTGGGTTCTGACTCCTTCTAGGTATTTCTCTGATCTTGCAGACTATTGGGGATGAGTACAGAGAAACTCCAGTGAACCCCCCGAGAGACTATGTGGAGAAACTCAGTGGCTAAGGGTGCTGTGTGGAAAAGAAGATGCCCTGTGCTCATGCCTTTGTAAATGACAGAGAGGTTACTCTGGTGTGGGTTTGGACATGCATGCATCCATGTGGCTGGTCAAAGCAGGGGCTGGGAACCCTGTCACTCTGTCACTCTGCCTCCAAGGAACAGAGAGCATCCTCACCTAGTGTCGTCGTGTGAGCTTGTCATGCATCTTGGACTCAGCAGGTTCGTTTTCTCTTATCACCTCTCAAAATTAAAAACAAAGACATGTCTATAATTTCAGAGCATCTGAAAAACATATCATCACTTACCACATTTAGAGGGAAAAATGGTAGACTCTGATGTTCCTATCATATTGTGAAGAAGAAAACCTATTCTTTTTTTCCCCATGAGTTGATGCCTTTGTTTGGAACATCCTAAGAGGACTCAGTATAGTTTTTCTTTAAGTGTTTAGAGATGAGAAACAAAACCTTAAATGCATATTTAAGAGAAAAAACACAGAATATAAAATTTTATATTCAGTATCATCTCAACTGTACACGAAATATAGGCATCAAAATAGGATTAGAAGGGATACGCCAAAATGTTATGATGGTCCACTAGCTTTGGAGGGTGAGATTATGGATGATTTTTATTATCTTTCTCATTCTGTTCGGTATAGGCCAAATTTTTTTTACAAGTTGTACTAATACTTTTGCAATTAAAAAAAAAAAAAGGAACAAAGGAAAAGGAAACAAAGCAACAGTGTGATCAGGCTGGCAGTCCCTGAGCCTATATATACCTCCTCGCACCAAACACGCCTAAATCTCTGTTCTGGGACTTGGGTCTGTAGTTAATTGTTTGATGTTTCTATGTGGTATAGATCTGTGTACTGCCTTGGTGACAGGAATGAATTAGAATGTCTCTGTAAAGACCAAATTCATCAATTTTCCAAAATCTGTATTTGATTAATTCTACAAAGGTCCCGGTCAAAGTTATTCCTCAAACTTTATTATTTTAATAAAGAAGCCCAAAGTTTCCATGTGTGTCAGGAAATTCATTATCACTGTAAAATAGCAAAAGGTCACAAAATGTCTCCTTCCACAATCAAATAGCGTATAAGAAAAATTTCTTTTTCTCAACAATTCATTACCCCAGCAGAACCAAGAGAAACCTCTGACATTTGCTTCAGGGGAAATAAATGTTCCATAGATCATGGAGAAAAATGACAAACAAATTAATGAAAAACAAATACACTCCTGCAGTATCCCCAGCCATGCCAGACCAAACACAAGTCAAAGTCAGCTTTTATTCTCAGGTCTTTCCAACTCTGAAGAGTGACAGTTTCCATAATGGCATCAGCACTTTACTTACAGAAAGCTGTACACACACCAAAGAAACACAAATTAAAGAAACATGCGGTGGAAAAACAGAAAGAGAAATTCTATCATTTCATGCATATTTAACTGTAGTGGGAAAGTCATTGCTGGCAAAGCATTATTGAAATCTTAAGCTAATAAGTGGAAGCATTCTAGAAGTTACCCCCCCCCCATAATGCTTTATACAAAATTGTAACTTGACCGAAGTCAGCAGTGCTCAATTTTCCCACATCCTAAAAATTCCTTCCTTTAATTCTGCCTCATTCTAGCCAACTTTCTCTTCATCTTTAAACTTTGTCAAGGAGTAACGTGCATGTACTTTCTCCATATCTTCTATTTCCATTCATTTACAAACTATTTAATTTTAACACAAAGTATATTTTCATTTTTTAAAAACACAAGCAGTACAAATAAAACCAACATTTACTGTGACCCCTCCAGCCCCAGGCCCCTCCCCAGACATCACCACTGCTAGCAGTTTTGTCCTGAAGATGTACATACTTACATAATACGGATTTATGGAAATTATGTATGTGTGTATATATAGTACTTTTTTTACATAAATGGTATCATAAAATGTACTTCTTTGCCACATTTTTTTTTTTTTTTTTGGGTACCCAATGATATACCTTGGAGATCTTTCCAGGTCAGTACGTATAAAGCAGTGGTCTTCAAATGGGGGCAATTTCTAGAGACATTTTTGATGGTCACAGCCTGAGCGGAGATGCTCTGGCATCTAGTAGGTAGAGGCCAGGGATGCTGCTAGACATCCTACAATACACAGGCAGCCCCGAAAACAAAGAATTATTCACCCCAAATGTCAATAACGCCGAGGTTGCAAAACGCTAATATGACTCTACTTTATTCTTTTAACTGCTGTATAGTATTCTGTAGTTTCTTTCACCAGTCGTGTAACAATGTACATTTAGGTGAGTTTTTTAAAACACGCTTATTTGTGCCCATTAGTGAGTGTTTCTCCCATTTACTTTTTACCCAACTGCAATCTGCCTTCTCCGTCAAATACCCTCTAGGTCACCAGTAGCCTCCTAATTTCCAAATCCATTGGCTCCTTTTCGGTATGAGGTGACTTGGCCTTTCCGTGACATTCATCTGGGCTCATCTCCCTTCTCCTGGAAGCATGCCGGCTGCCCTCCAGGCACCGTGCTAGCCACTGGGGATGTGAAGATGGACTGAGAAGGTCCCTGCCCTGGAGACCCTCTGGTCTAGGGGACAAGCACAGACACCAGCTGCACAAAGTGAGACACGCCCTAATCAGGGTATATGCTGAGTTTGCTGAGTGACTGAATAAGTGATTAGATAAAGTGTCAAAGATTTTAAAGGACAATAGAAAATGTTTTCCCTTCACGGTTCTGAATTTACTGCATATTTGATCTTCATGACTGCTTCTTCCACCACATGGATTTAAAAAAATAAATCAGGAAAAATGCTTTCCTCACATCTTCCCACCACCACTCTTTTTTTTCTGCTTTGAAACAGCAACTGCATTGTTTCACACTTGCTCTACAGGGAATGCACTTGGCCTTGGCCAAAGCAGAGAGAAGATCAAATTATAGAGCAAGCCGGCCTGCTGCTGGACCAGGTGGGAAATGAGATTGGCTCGCCCTCCCCTGCATCTGGAGTCTCCTTCCTACCCCCGCTTCGTGCTTTGCACCTCCTGGGGCTGTGAGCCCTTCCCTCCAGTGAGGGGTCTCCGGGAGTGGGCTGAGTGCAGCTGCCGCCTGGCCCTTGTTTCTCTGGATCAAGGAACCTTAAGCCCCTACCTGAAAGCTGACAGCAAAGCAAAGCTCCACTATAAATCCAGTTCAGTGCTCTAAGTGGACTCCTTGAGCAAGGACTGAATGGTCCCTGGGCAGACCCTGAGAGGGACAAAGATAACGGGGACCTGGCCCTGCCCCGAGGAGCTGGAGGGAGCTGTGGGTGAAGAGCATGTATAAACGGCCACTTAGAATGCAAGGCAGAATACAGTTAGCCCTAAAAAGAGGACTGAGCCAAGTTGCTTAAGGAGAAAGAGGGGATTAGTTATGACAGGGGATCAAGCAAGGCACTTGAAAATCGTTTCCCCCCTCTCTTAGAAATACAAGCAGCTTTGTTTGATGAATTCTTTCGACTTAAACACAAGGGAGGTAGGATTCCGGAAAGAAGGGATGAAGTGTCGTCTAGAGAACTAGATTCTAGATTGCTGGTCTGCCCAGCGCCATGTAGTTTGGGTAAGGCCCCTGAACCTTAGACGTAGGAGTTTTTAATCTCAGATATTTATCTCAAGACTCAGTAAAAACATCCAGGATGGTGGCTGTCTTTGCCCCAAATACTCAAGTCTCAGCAGCCCTGGTGGTATGTCAAGGATCTTACTTTGACTCATTTCCGTTCAAGACCATTTTATGCAAGTCACATTATCTAGTTCTTAAAGGCACATCCACTGCATTGCTCCAGATCTGTGTAGATCTGTAAACCACTACAAGAGGACAGAGGTGACTTTTTTTTTTTTTTAACTTGAAAAGATTGCAAAGGGACAATGAAGTTTTTAAAAGAGCCATGTCCAAACCCATCTTCATGGATAGCTCAGACGCATCTTTTGCCTCCCCCATTTTAACTTACCCCATCCCAGTCATAGTGGGTTTTTTTTGTCTTTCTATTCCACAAAAGTTATTGTTCAGATATTGGTCTTGGTTGTTTGCCAACCAATTTTAAAATAAAAGGCACTGCACATAATTTGCAAAAAGAAAAAGTTCTATATTTGTATTTTGAATTGCTTAGGTTGAAGCCGTGTGGGGTCCTGAGTGCATAAAGGACAGAGCTGGAGCGTAGAGGCTTTCACTGTAAAGTACAAGCCCAGCTAGACAGAGGGCAGAATGGAAGATCTGACAGATGTGCAGGTTTGGGGAGGGCAGCGCTAAGAGGGGAGAGAATGAAGTAGTTGGTCGAGTGGGTCAGTGAACAAGGACAGCAATAAGAAGAACCGGAGCTGGAGTTTGTTTTTGGTCTATGAATGCCCATTCTTCATCTCCCCAAGTAGAGAAGCACGTCAACTAGAGTCGGGAGGCATGTGGAGAGCTGCTCCAAACACTCCCAGAGGGCTGCTGGGTTCACTTCCTGTTGCTGTGTAACAGATGACCACGAATTTCCCAGCTTCAAACAACACCCATTTATCATCTTCCAGTTCTCAGGGTCAGAGGTCTGGGCAGGCTCAACTGGGTTCTCTGTTTAGGGCCTCACCAGGCTGCAGTCCAGGTGTGGGTCAGGCTGGGCTCGCACCTGGAGGCTCTGGGGAAGAATCTGCTCCCAGGCTCTCTAAGTCGTTGGCAGAATTCGGTTGCTTGTAGTTGTAGGACTGAGGTCCCTGGTCTCCCCGCAGGGCTGTTCGCAGCTTCTAGAGCCGGTTCTCACATCTTTGCCCTGTTACCCCAGAGCCAGAAAGAATCTTCCTCTTGTCGAATCCCTCTCAGGTCTGGAATGTCTGATGTCTCTTCTGCTGTGAGCCAGAGAAATGTCTGTTTTTTTTTTTTTTAAAGGAACGCCTTTATTTATTTATTTATTTATTTATTTATGGCTGTGTTGGGTCTTCGATTCTGTGCGAGGGCTTTCTCTAGTTGCGGCAAGCGGGGGCCACTCTTCATCGCGGTGCGTGGGCCTCTCACTATCGCGGCCTGTCTTGTTGTGGAGCACAGGCTCCAGACGCGCAGGCTCAGTAGTTGTGGCTCACGGGCCTAGTTGCTCCGCGGCATGTGGGATCTTCCCAGCCCAGGGCTCGAACCCGTGTCCCCTGCATTGGCGGGCAGATTCTCAACCACTGTGCCACCAGGGAAGCCCGAAATGTCTGTTTTTAAAAGGCTTGTGATTAGGTTAGGCTGCCCAGATAATCTTCCTATCTTGAGGTCACTGATTCGTAACCTTCATCACATCTGCAGAGTACCTTTTGCCATGTAAGTCGCATAATCACAGCAGTAACACCGGGGAGTGAAGGTCATGGGGCTGAGAATTCAGCCAACCACAGCTGCCCAGGGTGTGGTTCCATCTGACCTTGAAATAACACCTGGAGATCCAGGGCCTAGGGCCCCAAAAACCCGTGACTGAGGGTGGTGGTGGGGGATGGTGAGCGACACAAGGAAGGAAATATCCTCCAGTAGCCAAACGGAGAAGGACTTTTGGAGGCAGAATCAGAGGAGGAATTCAGCTCCTTTCATCAGTAAGCATTTTTGCTGAGAAGTTTCTTTGCGAGGCACTGTTAAGCGTTAGAATAATGAAGGAGAATGTGGGGTCCCTGCCATTTAGGAGTCCACAGGCTAGTGAGATTCTGAGATATCTCCTAGACTGGATATGCTGTCCTGATCAAATTTGTACCCTGAGAAATCTACATATCTTCAGGAAAGTACTTTTATATATTTTACAGACCTGCCTGAGTACCTGCTGCTATTGCAGCCACCACCAACTTTCTACTCTAGGGGGTAACTCAGGCCCTGAGAAGCAGGGACTTCAGAACCAAGGTTGTGGTTCTGAAAGGGGCCTCAAGGCCTCAGGGGGCTCCAGCAGAAATGGCAGCAGAGGCAGGGACCAGAAGCTTCACATTATAGGGAAAGGGCCTTCATGGAGAAGAACGGGTCCCAGGAGGCTACCTTGCTCAGATCAACCATAAACTACCAAAGATGGATCATTCCTTATATTATTTCAAACCATCTCCAGAGATAAGAATTCCTCAGTCTCCTTCATAAGGCTAAAGTTCTTTACCTTTTCCCAACCTGTAAATTCTTTTCCCTTTGTTCATTCCTCTGTGGAAATAAAAAGCAAGTGCTTCACGCTAGTTTCACAATAATATGTTACCTGCAGCTTTCTTCTGAGCACTCACATGAATAATGTTTGGAACTTTCCTTATTACTTAATAGCATCTGGAACTGAGCAAAAAGAGTAAAGTCAGGTAAAAATGGAGCTCTAGAGAAGCTCTCTTCAGGAAAATGTGGAAACAAGGATAGTAGGCTCAGATGCTTTCCTTCCCCTTTTTTGACAGGCTGCCATGCACAGTTTCTCAGGTTGCTAACTGCACAAGGGCACAATCTGTCCTCCATCTGCCAAGTTATGCTTCCTGGTACAGAAAGGGTGTCTTGTTCTAATTTGAATAACATACTCTGTAAACTTGTAGAGCCCTGTTCTTTGTACCTGCTCTCTCCTTATCTTGAGCTTGTGAGTCACAGTGAAATGGGTGAAAAGTAATCAATCTCTTGGACAAAAAGCAGGGAAGGAGCATTGGAGACAAGAAGGAAAGCCAAGGAAAAAATTCTTGGGGAAAGCTAGTAGGGAAAGGCAAAGAGGGGAAAGGGAGGTGACCATAAGACCTCCTAATTAAAAGTTTAGGAAACATGGTTTGCCCTGTTCAGCAACCATAATACTAGAAAATAAGCATTTTCTTTAAAATAACACTTCATGTTCAGTCAACTTCATGAAAAGATAATTGCGTTGTGATTAAGCTTATAGACATAAAATTAAGCCTAATGCCTTTTAATTTCACACTTTTTTTGTTTGGTTTGTCTGTCTGCTTTTGCTGTTGTTGTTTTGGTTTGGTTTGGTTTAGTATGGGGTTTTGGGGTGCCTTTGTATATTCAACAGATATTTCTTGGTACTGATTATGTTCAGAGCACTCTCCTAGTTCTTATATGTAGTCCTTGTATATAGTGGTCCTCAATCTTTAGAGTGCATAAAACTCACCTGGGCAGCATGTTAAAAATGCAGCTTCCTGGGCCCTCTCTCCATATAGCTGCAGGATCTCTGAAGCTATGGTGTGGTCAAACACTCAGGCAGTTCTAGTGATACAAGGATAACACTGAGAAAGGTTGCTGTAGGGATGGAAAGAGTATAACCCAGAGTTCCTTGTCTGCAAAGAGCATGTAATGAGTCAGGGAAATAAAATGTAGATATATTTCAGTGGATGCTGAAGAGCTAGATGAGTAATAGAGAAGACAGATAATAGGGAGATGTTATATGGGGAGAAGAAGAATATTCCTAAGTAGAGTTCTCAGGAGACTTCAGAAAAGAGATTGGATTTCAACTGGGCTTTTAAAAGAAGGGAGAAGCCATTTCAGGTGGGGAAAACAGATGAATAAAGGCACTGCGATTTCATGCAGTGACAGACAGCTCAAAGCAACTTGGGGGACACTGAACTGGTATCTCCTCATTGCATCATTGGTGATCCCTCTTGAACCACAACCTCATTCTTCTTCCTTATGAGGTTGCTTTTAAGAATCCTTCATAAGAGGTTGCACGTGTACATCTAAAGAGAGATTAATCAGAATAAAGACTCAGACATAGAGAATGGACTTGAGGACACGGGGAGGGGGAAGGGGAAGCTGGGACGAAGTGAGAGAGTAGCATTGACATATATACACTACCAAATGTGAAATAGATAGCTAGTGGGAAGCAGCCGCATAGCACAGGGAGATCAGCTCGGTGCTTTGTCACCACCTAGAGGGGTGGGATAGGGAGGGTGGGAGGGAGTCGCAAGAGGGAGGAGATATGGGGATACATGTATACATATAGCTGATTCACTTTGTTTTACAGCAGAAACTAATACAACATTGTAAAGCAATTAAGCTCCAATAAAGATGTTTTAAAAAAAAAAAAGAGAGATTAATCAGTGTTTAAATATATGCATGAGTTATGTATAATTACAGCCTGATTTGTGTAAGTGTCTCTAATGTTGAAAAACAATATGGATTCCAAATGGCATCTGATTATTAAATTCAGATGCCAGAGCCTTTCATTAAAAATGAACTTTTTATTCCGTGTACTTCGTTTGTTCTTTATATGTTCCTTCGGAAGTGGCAGGCCAACAGACATCTCAAACTATACTGCCAATCAGTGAAATAAAGGAAGTGGTCACACAATTAGATGTGAAGACACGCTATCAACCTTTTGCAATGTGGAGACTTTGTTTATTCATACAACCCATATTTGGAGTTCATTCTTTTTAAATGGATTTAAAAATCCCAAGTGTTGTTACTGAAGAGTGTTTGATACTTGTGTTTTATAATTCTTTCTCACTCAAGTAATTTTTTCTTTTTTTTTAAAGTAGAGGGAAGGATTATTTATTTATTTATTTATTTATTTTTGGCTGTGTTGGGTCTTCGTTTCGTGCGAGGGCTTTCTCTAGTTGCGGCAAGCGGGGGCCACTCTTCATCATGGTCAAGTAATTTTGAATATCAGAACACAATTTCAGAAAATATATTTAGTAAAATCAGAAGGAAATGAAGAGCGCTCTCTCTTTTGCTGATACTCACAATAAACACAAAATGAGAAAAGTAGGTATTTGTATAGTATTGCATGACTATTATTTAGAGTACAAATCATTGCTGTGGCTTTTTTAAAGTGATAAATAAATGTTGTGTGGCTTCTGCTAGAGACTGTATCTAAAGTTTCATATGTATAGCTGCATGGATAGAAAAACTATTAGTGGAAATACATTTATTTATTCTTTAGATATAGACTCATAATTTGTAAACTTTTCTTTATCACCATCATCAATTATTATATTCATTTGTGCCCAGGACAATTCTGAGCCTTAGCTGCAGCTAATGCTATGTTGTGTGAGTGATATTTTGTGTGTGTGTGTATTTGAAAAAAACTGTTCCTGTGACTTTGCTTCTAGAATGTGACCATATCAAATATTTGGGATTACTTTAATCATATTAGCATTAATTTCTACCAAATTGATCTTGACTGTTATACTGCCATTCCCAATCTAGTACATATATATGTGTATGCATATATGTGTGTGTGTATATATATATATATATTTTTTTTTTTTTTTTTTTAAACACGTAGATCATATTTGGAGTTTCCTTGAACAGCTTTCCCAGCCTGGTTTCACATTGGTTGTTCATTAAGGAGTTGGTCTGCTCTCTCTTCTCCTCCTCACTATAAATACTTTTCTACTTTTCTCTCAGGCCAGGTGGGCGCCCCCCAGAACACTGTGCTTTCCTTCCTGGCTTGGTGCCTGTGCTCTTGTTTGTGATTCTTCTGTGCACTTCCCAGGACCTAGCAGACAGCAGAGCACTTGTCTACTGCTCTGTAAATTCTGACACATACCTCGAGTGGGGCAGCCTTTGAGCCCTTTCCTATCTCCAAATTGATGAGCTTGTGGATCCCAATATGTAGACACACACGCATAGGCCCCTGGTGTACTCTTTCCTGCTCACAAGGATGTGGCACTTTTTCTAATTGCTTGAACAGTTAAGTGGATCTCAATTCACATCTTCCGGGCAGTACTTGGCCAAAACTTCTGAATATTTAATCTCCGGTGCAGGTTTAGTTCAGTTGGCTGATATCCTTCCAGTTTAAAAAAAAAATTGTGGATGAAGTGTGAATACACTGTTAGGTTTTTCATATGCATTAATTAGTATTTTCCAGATATTAAGTTTCTGCTTTTTATATTGCGTTTTTAGGGACATAGTATGGTCAAGATTCTGTACTCATTGCTTCACACAATATGCAGTTCCTGAGATAACTATATAATTCCGAACGTTGATACACCCATAAGAGAGTTTGCTTTTCCTTCTCACACATCTGTTTTGCTTTATGCAAGAGAAATTTCTCATGCCAGAATGACTTTCAGTGGATATAGGCAATCTGCTTTATGTTGAGCCTCTGCAATTCACAGATGCAAATGTTTAAAAAGCAGTGAAGTTAACATAGTTATTTCTTCATCTGAAACGTCCCCAGTCACTACTTTTGTCCTTTAAAAAAATCTTATTGTGTTATAAATCCATTGTGTGTAATTCTTATAGCCTTGCCTCATAATTCTCATATAAGAACTGAATTAACTCTTTAGTGGCCTCCTAGGATGAATTTCAAGGTCCCACTAGTTTATATTACTAGTTTCACTGTGTCTTCTTGATAGAACTTGGGTTCTTAGGGAGGGAATAAGGGATGCAGTTTCATTACCCAGAATAGAATCCCACTAACCAAAAGAGCCACCCCCTAAAAGTTTAGCCTCATCAATGTGTGCCCTCCATTATTAAATCAACAAATATGAATACCCGTTGCCTCACTCTGCGAGGAAGTGTGGGCAAGGCAAAACTATATGGATGCCAACCTCAGGAAATGTGCAGTCTAGCTGGACAGATGAAACCTAAAATAACAATGGCTGGCAGCGCATGCTAAGTGTCAACTATCCTTCTGCTTCTGTGCTCTTGCTGCCCCGCAAGAAGGGAGAGCCCTCAGCTTATCACACCCACAGATCCAGACACTTGCTCCAAACCTTAAATTGAACCCGACCCTTCAGGACCTGAATTTTCCACAGAAATTTACCTAACTTTTCTTGTATTGCTAAGTTGTTATATGGTATAAAGCCATCTGCATAGCAAGAAGTTTAAGTACATTAACAGTAGGTCAAAGATTCAAAGCCTTTGAGAGCTTGAGAGAAGTCCAACCACGATCATTTTCTGGTGCAATCGAACATGGGAGGGTTTTGGTGGTTGAAAGTTCCTGAAACTCTCAAAGCACAGGAAGGCCGAGTACAGATCCTGGTTGAAGATGTTTAACTAATGGAGTCCCTGGTGGCCCTGACTGTTTGCAGAAGGAAGCTCTGTGTTTTCTGAAAATGCGTCCTCAATAAAAGCTCAAAAGCCATTCATTCCATGCTAATTACAGTTGCGTGATTGAAGGTACAGCTCTGTTGGTGTCTAGAATTAGAACAGCAGAGTGCGTCCCCCAGAACATGAGCTCACGTGGCAAAAACAGACAAAATCCACCCCCGCCCCCGCCAAACTGACTGTCGGCAGAAATCTGAAATCTGGGTCTGCTTTCTGAAATGGAATGTAGGTTTCCAAATTCTGTAGACAATCTCTTTCCAAAGCAAATGAGAAACAAATAACTCACAGGCACCCACTTCATTTTTCAGTTCAAAGCAAGGAGAGTTTTCACTATACTGTTTCTGTCTTTTCACAACTGAGTTCTCCCCAGAATCCTTGTACCAATGGTACTAGAAATTCATGGGATCAGAGATCTGGTTTGGGACATAAATGGAATCACTTCCATTCTTATTTCCCCTCCTGTCCTGACTTCCTGCATAGCAGGCTCTGTCTGCATCTGTCTCCAAAAGAGAAATGACTGTCCTACTCTGAGCACTTGAAGGACAGACAGGTTAACATTCATTCTGCCTCAGTAGGGAGATCTGCAGGGGCGGGGGGCAGTGAGGCATAGGGCTGACAGGAAGTTGGAGAAGTGAATAGAGATTAGGAGAGCAAGTTTGCGAAGGGTAAGCTGGGGTGCAGCGCCTTTTCTTCTGGGATAGCAGATGGACTACTGTCTGCCTAATCCAGGGGTCGAGGAGAAAGCTCGCCATGCTGCATCACTAGACTGAGGTTTCTCAGTGGAGGGAGGGGGATAGGCCAGAGATGAACCCTGCTTTTACAGTCTACATCTTCTGCCAACATTCAGCCGCACCGATTCCTCTCTGAGACCGGGGGTCACCGGGTCAGCTGGAATCACAGAACCAGGCAAGTGGGCCTGGAGCTTAAGAAGTACGTCGATGGGATGTGGTTCAGGGCCAGGCCTACAGGCCTGCTGTGGGCAGAGCAAGGCAGGCCCCAGGTCTCATGGGCAGGTTGCCAGGACATGGTTATCAGGGCAGGAGCCCAGGGCTGAAAGCCTACAGGCAGCAAGTGTGGCCAAATGCTTTGTCCCAAACAGCTGCAGGGTTGCGCCTGCCTGGTGTCAGGCCTGGTCTGGGGCTCTGGCCTGCCTCAGCCTGACCGCAGCATGGATCTCGCAGCTCCAGCTGAAGGGCAACAAGTGCTGCTGACTCTGGAGCTGAGCCAGACCTGACAGCCCCTACCCTCCTCCCCAGACATGCTCCAGATCATCTGTGTCCTTGTTTGTTCCTCACTTGTTCCAGCTCCTCCATGGGACCGGCCCTCGGTGTAGACACGCGAGAGAGTCACCCACAGTATGTGCCGAAAGGTCTGTCACCAGATGCTTCTCCTGCTGGCTGGAGGTGGGCCTGAAACCCCCTCCATAAGAGTTGCTTGCCTGCTTAGCACTGCTCAGTGAGACCCCAGTGCTGCTGCAGAATAGAGCTGGGCTCACGTCCACACTGTGGAGGCCCTGCCCGGGTGAGGCCCAGCCACGGGGTCCAGCCGCATTTCCTGACCCTCCCTCCCACTGCTCAGCAATGCCGTGTTCCTCCTGGCCCCCCCAAATATGCCACATGCTTTCCTGCCTCTGCGCTTTTCCTCATGCTTTTCCTTTTGCCTTGACTGCCCTTTCTTGCCTTCCTCTGCCTGGTAAAATCTGGTTAATCCTTCAGTTCAGACGTAACCTTCCTCGGTAAAGCTTTCCCCAGGCAGCACCACCACCTCCTTTCCTGGCAGAATTAAGTCCTAATTGCTCCTTCCTCAGCGACCACTCAGCACCTCTAGCCCATTATGGCAGGCTAATTCATGTATATTTTTTGTTAGATTCCAAACCTCTCAAAGACAGGGACCTGAATGTCGTTCGTTCATTCATCCTTGTGTCCCCTCCCAGCACATTGTTTGTAATTTACACAGTCTTATTGCAAATCTGTTTGTAATTTACCTGGAACATAGTTTGTAATTTACACATCTTATTACAAATCTGTTACCTAAGATGGACACCTTTAGCACTCATTAACATTTTAGCTCTTGACTAGTTAAGAAAGTCAAAAGGAGGGCAAGTGGAATAGCTAATATTTATGCCTTTCTACGTGCTGCCCCCCATCACTCCACATCCAACAGAAGTGTCAGCCAGGACATCAGCCCCAGCAGGGAGGGACTGGACAAGGGGGCCAGAGTCCGTCCAGTGACACTGCAAACAGGACGGAGGTGTCAGCTGATTGAGTACTGAGCTGTCCTGAAGGCGGAGTGAGATTGGTCCCTGGTGGCCTTCCAAAGTATTTGGCTTTCTGAAGCTGCCTGTGGCTCCGGAAATCAGGGAAGTGCTTTAATGGGAGTGCTCCTCTGTGCTGGGGGATGTAAATGCAACATGAAATGGATTTCCCTCCACCCAGTACAGGATGTGCTCTGCGAGCATGTACCCCATGCCAGCTACGCACACAAGGATGTGCACTAGGATGGTGTCCTCCCGGCCACCCTGGAGGTGATGGAGGCCTCATCAGAAAAGTGTTGTAAAAACCATGCAGATATATGTGGAATCTAGAAAAACGGTATAGGTGATCTTATTTGCAAAGCAGAAATAGAGACACAGACGTAGAGAACAAACGTATGGACATCAAGGGGAGAAAAAGGGGGGGAGGGATGAATTGGGAGATTGGGATTGATATAGATACACTATTGATACTATGTGTATCAATGAGAACTAATGAGAACCTACTGTATAGCTCAAGGAACTCTACTCAGTGCTCTGTGGTGACCTAAATGGGAAGGAAATCCAAAAAAGAGGGGATATATGTATACGTATAGCTGATTCACTTTGCTGTACACTAGAAATTAACACATTTTAAAGCAACTATACTCCAATAAAAATTTTTAAAAATTAATTACTTAAAAAAAACACACAGAGTCAGACATTTGAACGCTAATTGGATATCTTAGTCCATTCAGGCTGCTATAACAAAATACCACACACTGGGTGGCTTATAAACAACAGAAATTTATTTCCCACAGTTCTAGAGACTGGGAAGTCCAAGTTCAAGGTACTAACGGGGTCACAGCCTGTTGAGGGCCCACTTCCTGATTCACAGCCATGACTTCTCCCTGTGCCCTACAAGATGAAAGGATAAGGGATATCTCTGGAGCCTCTTTTATGAGGGCACTAATCCCGTTCATGAAGGCTCCACCCTCATGACTTAAGCACCTCCCAAAGGCCCCACTTCCTAATACCGTCATCTTTGGGGGTTAGGATCTCAATGTACGAATTTCGAAAAGACATAAAGATTCAGACCGCAGCACTGGATATGTGAAGCTATTAGAGAATTACTGTTAATGTTCTAGGAAACATTGCTCATCTCTGCCCATTAAATCACTATTAATGTGATGATGGTATTACAATTATGTTTTTTTGAAGAAACCTTGTCTTTTAGAAATATATACTGAAATATTTACAGGCGAATTTTATGATGGCTGGGATTTCC
Organism: Balaenoptera musculus; assembly: GCF_009873245.2. Lineage (NCBI taxonomy): Eukaryota > Metazoa > Chordata > Mammalia > Artiodactyla > Balaenopteridae > Balaenoptera > Balaenoptera musculus. The sequence continues at coordinate 61,223,344 of NC_045787.1, read as the reverse complement.
TTTGACACAATGTGGGGAGGAGGGGGAAGCAGGTAAAGGTGGAAGAAGATTGGCCACAGGCAGATAATTGCTGGAGTTGGGTGCCTTGGTGCTTGTTAAACTAGTCAGTTTACTCTTGTGTGTGTTTGAAATTTTTCATAATAAGATGTTTTTTAAGTATGTAGGAGAAAAGGTGGAAATAAGTTTATTTTGTTCTCATCCCCTCAATTCTTGGATTCACTTTATTATGTTTCTTTGCCTTGTGCAAGATCACCTCTGAAGATTAGGGAAGAGGACCCAAATTACTGGCTTCTCCGCCCCTCCAGCACCTTCTTAAAAGGCCTTTCCTCAGGTTTCTCAAATATGTTTAAGGCCTTGTAAAGAAGACTCGTCTCCTCCCATTGGTCAGGTGGGGTTGGGGACAGCCCTGAGTTCTGGACAGCAGATCTGCGCCCAGAGCGCTGGGCTTTGCCTCCTGCTGGGATGAAGCACTTACCTCTCCCCAGAGGTAATGGGAGAGATGCCTCTTTGATGACAGGTTATTGAAGAGAAAGTGCCACTTCATGTGCCTGTGTCCCAAGGGAGCTGGCAAGGGCACCTTTTAAAAGAAAGACAGCTTCATGGGGCTAACTCTGCTTGGAAGCCAACTGATGAAGATGTGTTATCTGATAGAGCCTGGGGACCACCAGCCACTTAGGAACAGACAGTGTGGCGGGCAGGCTCAGCCCTGAATTATTTAATCTCTCGAACGTTTCCAATTTATCTCCCCCACAGACTGGATGCTCTGAAGTCCATTAGCTTAATGTTCTCCAGAATAGATTTTCACTGGTCTCATTTCCACCACCTTCTTGTTTCTAAAACACCCCCCCCTTTGCACGTGCGCACACACACACACACACACACACACACACACACTTCACCTTGGGATGCTCTGTGCTCACGCTATGGTCCTCAACCACTTCCCAGCTCCCTGGCCCAGCTTTCCTCCTATGCAGCCCACAGACATAGTTGCAAGGGAGCTGAGAAAGACTAGCTCATTCAGGGTGACAAGGAGTGGAGGAGTAAGCACAGCAAGTGTGCACCAACTGGTGGAGTCTTCAATGGACCCATGTAAGACTTAAGAGTTTGGGGGCATGTCCCCGTTTGAGTTAACATCTTGTCTAGCTTCCTGCCCATGTTCCACTTTCTAGTGGTGTGACTTGGAGGAAGCTGCCAAAGCCATATTCACATTCCAGATGCCATAAGAACTGTGGTTGAGCATGAGTACAGTGGACAACCAAGTTGGGATCCAGGAGAAGCCGAGAGTCGAGAATAATGAGACAAATCTAACAGGCTGGAATGCGATCTGGGTAAATGTAGAGAGCTGTGCTTGGGGCCCTTTGCAAAGAGCAGGATGAGAAGGAATCTCTGGCTGGGAACTTAATATGAGGCAACGGAATGACGGGGCTGCACAGACCCACAAACACATTTTTTTAAATCCAGTTGCGTGGATAATTGAGATCGAAAGCATCGAAACCATAACATGTCCAGAAGGGCCAATCCAGATACTATGTTTTATTTCCTGTAAGTTCTGGAGGGAGCCATCACAATAAACATTAACTGTTAGTAGGAGAGGTGTAATTATTTCTGTGATGGTGCCTGATGCTGTGTGTTGCATGCAGAAGTTGGTCCATAAAGATCTTTCCTATTGACATCCTCGTGGCATCCTTCAAGTATCAAATTGTTATGCGTGTCAGGGGGCGCTGTGACTCTGTTGTTGTTTTTCATTTCCTCTGAGTGGTGGTTAGTTTTGTTGCTGTTGTTGTTGTCTGCTTTAAGTTCCTAAGTTACACAGAGGGTGGCAGAAAGGATGGGGCCAGAGTAGATTTTATAATAATAATAACGATCACAATGAAGGCCACCATATTTTCCGTCTATTTGGTGCCATGCACTGGCTCAGCACTTTGCATTCATTGGCCCCTTTAATCCTCACAGAAACCTCAGGAAGATAGGTGGTGGTGTTATTCCTATTTTATAGAGAAGTGAGCCTTAGAAGAGTTAAGTCATTTGCCCATGCTGCACAGCTGGAAGGGGTCAGAGCTGGATTTGAGGTTCTGTTATTGCCGGAGTCCAGGGTCTTCCTGCCTTTCCAGGGCTGCCCTTTGGACAGCCTGAAGGGACTGTTCCTTGATGTATTCCTTGCGGGGCTCGGTGCTTTGGTGAGTGCCTCGGGCATCCTTTCTGGGTGTGGGCGTATACCAGAGCCTCGGAGCCGGCGGTGCTCTGGCAGTGATAACCAAAACTTGGAAAGTTGCTTCAAGTGGACATGCCAGCTCGCCCCACCGTTTTCCTGATCAGAGGACAAAGCAGTGTTGAGCATATATTTATCCTCACTTATTATCATTCCCTCCCTTTCCTGTTTGCTTTTCTAGTCAAGGTCAGAAAGAGAGTTTTGCTTTCTCAGAAATAGTTCTTACTGCCATGGAAAAGAGAAGACAAGTTTGCATTTGCCTATTCCTTCTGCAGTGGAAGATAGATAGAAGGAAAATAATTAGAAATAAAATTAATGAATGGAAACAAAAGGACATATTTCTTCCTAATCACTTCATTTTGTTCTCCTTCTAGTCTTATTAAATCTTCATCACGTAGCCGGTATAAAATCACATATCCGGTATAAAAGTGTAGGTTCTAACAATGGAATACTAGCTGCCTATGGGCTTCACTGGCGTAATTCTGCTCTGACATGTAGCTGAAATGTCAGATTCCCACCACAGATAAGGGGCAAATAAAGAAAGTAACTCGGCGTACAGGTAAACCTGATATGACTCTAGGATTCAATCTGATGCTTTGGTTACACGATCCAGCGATCATTAGGAAAAAGCTTTGGTGTTTTCAACTGTCCGTTTGAAATGTGATTTATAATTTAGTTGGGGTTTCACTCTCCAGCGTACATCCCTTTGAGTAAATCGGTGAGGAACTTCCCGTTTCTAAGAAACCGTGTCTGTGTGTTGTTCTCACAAAGCCCTGGCAGCCGATGCTGAGACCCCACCAGTGGTCCCTGGCCAGGAGATACAGGAATGTTGCAGGGAAGGATCAGTCACTCAGCAAATATTTATGGGGCTCTTACTGAGCTAAGTCCTAGTAATTTGAAAAGAACTTGAAGGTCTAATCCCTGCCCTCAAATGGTCTTGATTTTATGAGACTTGACAGGGACCTCTGAGGACACAGGAACACCTGGCCTCATTGTCCTGATGCCCCACGAGTGCACAGCTGTGGGGACTGCTGCCCATGAGCAGGGAGCCTTGTGAGTGAGCAGGGAGGTGGGAGATAGGCCGACAACTGTAGCCAACCCCATGGGGACAGACGGGCCATCCCCACTGGGCCATCAGCAGCTGTGAAAGTAGGGACCGCCCACTTTATCTCCTCTCCAGGGCCCACTCTGAAAGCACTTGGGTAATTACAGCTTCCATTTCTGCCTTTGGTTGTGAGTTTTAGTGGATTAATTATCTGCCACGGCAAGAGATTTCCCCTGATCCCTGTGAACTGTCGCCCTTGTCCTCCCAGTGGCTGTTGCACCCTGCTTGTGAAGTCAGAATAGTTCCACGGCTTCTGTTTCTTCTGTGTCACGTGAAAATCAGGCAGTTTCTAACCATCCTCTCCTCTCTAACTTACCCTCTCCCTTTGTCCTCTGGAGAAGCTTATGTGATTGCATCAACCAAATTCTCTAACCTCAGTGGCAGGTGGGTTTGGAGGAGGTGGCCAGGCATGGAGAAGAATGAAGTCATTTTGAAAAAAATTCACCAGACCTAGGGTGAAATACTCTTTTTCTTTCCATTTCACAGTTTGGTTACATCTGCGTGAGCACTGACGAATCCTGAGAGAGAATCTCTCCCCTGGTGTTTCTATTTCTTTTGGCAGGAGTCTAGCTCTGCATATTATCTTAGGTGAGCTCCTTGAAGCTAAGGGGCTTTTCTTTTCTATTCTCAAAGCATTAATGGCTAAAGAGTCTTAGAGCCATTCGGGCACTCTGCTTGTACCCTTGACTCACCAGGACTGCCAGGCAGCCTGTCTGATTCTGCCGGCCGCCTTCAAGTGCGGGCTAGGGTCACTGAAACAAGCAACAGGCCCTTTGCTAGACATAGAGCTCCTGGCCTGCAGGGAATAGCGTTGGAGCATAGCTCCCTGCACCTAGTAGATGCTCAATAAATAATCACTGAATGGAATAAAACCAGTTCCTGGTATGGCACCAGGTTTAGAGTAAATGCTCAATAAATGTTCGTTGAAATATGAATAAATTACAGTGTTTCATGGAGGAAGAATTCCAGTCTTCACAGAGCTTGCCTCATTTGAACCTCTGAAAAGGACTCAGGCTGGATAAAATAGGAAAGCATCCAAGCCCTCCAGCCAAGGAGACCAGCACTGTTTCTGTGGGAACTTAGATGCCCTGACCTCACGGCAGCTTGCAAGAGTGGAGCAGGCCTGGGGTGGTGCAAATCCGGGGGTTTCCTCTGCCCGCTTTGGCATTCTTAGCAGCAGCTCATGCTTTGCTGTGCCAGGTCCCAGCTTCAGCAGCTTGAACAGCCCAGTAATTATCTCCTGATCAAGGGAGGCAGGGATGTGTGTGGAAATCACTTTTTAGTAGCAAATATTTCTTTTGGAAAAGCCCCAGTAAGCTGCCAGCTTTCCCTCAAGTGTTCAAAGCATACCAGAGGACTGACAAGCTGGTTTAATCGTATTAATACAAGAAGTGTCCCCAGCGCAGAGGGAAATATACGATAGTGAAGTGTCAGTTTCAGGGCTGGAGCTCCAGCTGCCACAGGTGAGTGAAAACACTCTCCTTGAGAGCAGAGGAGTCGCACGGGGAGGGGGAAATGCTGCTTCCCAGGTCCCAGGGTGCCTGCACTTTATCCCTCCAAAGCAAGCTCTTTATCTCATCCGGGTAAGTACTTGTTTCACTCTCAGGAGAGCAAACACAACCAAATAAGAATGTAGATGTGTCCTCCTCATGCTTGCAAACAGCCCTCCTCTTTGACCATTCAGGAGAAAAGATCCTGGAGATACCAGTTCATTGAAATCCATCACAGGAACCTCAGGAGACACCCTTAGATCGAGAGGTAGGACCGCAGGTTCATCCTGGCCACAAATTCCCTCTCAGCTATCAACGCAAACAGAAGAGACCAAACGTTTTTAGTTTGGCCTAATGCAGAGCTGGCTACCTGACCACAACTCCCTCCTCGGACACCAACTAGCCGGGTCAGGGAGCTTGGCTTCCACGCCCTCATCTCTGCAAGCGGAGCTCAGGCTACATGATGTCTAAGGCCCCGTGGGAGCTCTAACATTCTTCATTCTGTAGTAATTATTCTAGTGTCTTTTCTCTACACCTTATTCTTTTGGGGGTGTGAGATTGAGATACAGATGCTACCCCCGCATGTGTATTTCCCACAGTCGGATCTCGGCCGCTCTCTCTGTCCATATGTCCCTACGTAGCTCCCTCTCAAGTCTAACCATCCCCAGGAGCTCCAGCTCAGTCACTTAATCAGTAATGTTGATCAGCTCACAGCGCTAGTGTACAGTACACTGCCGAACAAAATAGTCATGGTCCCTGCCTGTTTCGGATCTTATACTTGTAGAGGGAGACATAGAAACAAAGAAATAGATAACTACAGATTGTAATGTGGGTTACAAAAGATGAACAGGGGTTGACCTCATTTCATTTCAGAGGTCAAAAAAGGCTACTCTGAGGAAGTATTATTTGATCTGAGACCTTGAAAGGGAGTTAACCAGGCAAAGAGTTGTAGAAAAAAAAGAAAGAGTTGTTCCCTTTCTAGGGAGAGGGAAGAGCAGGTGCAAAGACGCCTGCAGCAGGGAAGGGCCGTTCGGAGGAACAGAGCTCCGTGTGTCCAAAGAACTGAAAGAAACCAGTGCGGTTGGAACATACTGACAAGGGGAGTGGATAAGACCAGAGGAGGGATGGATTCACTAAGATAATGCTGGCATCCGGCACAAACCCAAACTCTCTGATAATCCAGACATTTCTCATTCGTGTAGAGTACAAGGTGAGTATTCCTAATCAGTAGACAGCTCTCTTCCCGGCAGTGTTTCAAGGACCACAGCTCCTTCTATCTTTGGCTCTGACATTTTTCATGAGCGGCCAAGGCAGGCATGCTTGTCTGCATGGAGAGTTGTGCACAAGAGGGTTTTCTGGGCCCAGGCCTGCCTGGGAGTCGTGCTCCCACCCTGTCCGCATTCCACTGGCATAGAGCTAACAAGGAGGCCAGGAAACTGGTGGGATTGTGATCCCCAGAAGGAGGCATAGCAGATTGTGCAGGCCCCGTGGGCCATGTTGCAGGGTTGAGGCTCTATTCCTGGAGCACCTGCGGTACATCCATCATCACGTCTAAACCTACGTGTCTGCTTGCTTATGTCATACAACGTGTCTAAACCTAATTCATCATCCCCCTCAAAAGCACCTCTCCCCTGCGGTGTTTGCTTCTTCTTTCAGTGATGCTGTTCCAGACCTCATAGTCCTTTTTTCCCTGCTCTACCGTCTACAGACTTCCCTTCTGCCTCCCAGGCCTGGACTGTTTCAGTACTCTCCTGGCGAGGCTGTTTGATTGGGTTCTTCCAGCTCTACTATGGAATGCTAATTTACACATCTGCAGTGTGGACTACCCCTTCCCTGTTATTCCTGGCTGCGATGTTTTTGCAGTATCAAGTCATCTGGGAAGCTTAATAATCAGGTCATAGTGAATGTGGAGATGAGTCTTTCTAAAATGTGCCTTTCATGCCTGCTCAAAATTATGTTACTGGCTACCAGTTACCTACTGCAAAAAGGTCTAACTTCTATAGTTTGGGGCAACTCAGTCTACCTGTCCTTTCCAAACTGTTCTTATCCCAGACCCCCTCCAGCCAGCCAGGGTATCCAACTATTCTCCAAAAAAACAAATTATTTTTTTCCAAATGCTCAGTGTTTATTTGATTCTCTCTCTATGCCCTCAGGCAGGACAGACATTTCATAGATACTGAGGTCCTATGACTTGAAGGTCACAAGCCTATGTCAGAGGCAAATGCAATAACCAAGTTAAAGTGCACACACATGAATCACTACCAGTGAGGGCTTTATGAGAATCAGAACTATTCTCCAGAGTCAAACAGACTCGGTGAATTCCCATCTCATACTATTCCCCTCTGCCTGGGACATCCTCTTCCTGCCCACCCATCTCTCCGAATCCTACCAATTATTCAGGGCCAGAGCTCATGCCCAAGTCTCACCTTCTCTGGGAAGCCTTTCTTTACCCCACCAACTAGCAAATAAGCTTTCTGTCTTTGGAGTCCTGTTACACTCCCCAAAGTCCTTTGCACAATGGATTGCAAATACTAGGTGCTTAATTAATGCCTATTTATATTATATCTTACCACTCCTTTGGCATTTATCATGTTTCACCTTTTATTGACATTTATCCTTCCAAATCATTCTAAACTTTTGAAGTAGAGCTACTTTCCTCAGTATCTAAAACAGTACCTGGCACATCCTCAAAAAAAGAAATAAGTAATTAATGCTTTTCTATAATTCCTATAACACATAGTTCCTTCAACATAGCAGATGCCCAGAACATTGTTTTTGATTTCTTGTGGTTGTGGTCATTGTTGCTGTTGTTTGATCTCTTCTAAAATGTAAAGCCTTAGCCAGTTAAGGGGGAATGCTTCTGGGAATTCCAGCCCCAAAGGGAGATCTTTGGACAAAATATTTGATGGGGAGCCGTGCCTGTCAGTGAGTCCCTAGCCGTCTGTAGGCAGCTTCCTACTTTGTTTCTTCTGCCCATTCAGGAGACCAACTCTGGGTTTGTCATGAAGGGTTCAGTTACAAATATTCCCATTTCCCTATTTACAATACTCCTTTCCCCCCAAGAAAGGGGTTGCAGAGAATAGCGGTATTGCCCCGGAGGTCTGTCTTTTAGATTTTCCATGTTATCAAGATTTTTCACGTGAAAAACTGTACAAGAACCAGAAGAAAGCATCAGACCAAAGGACCATATTTGCAGAATCTCCCTGGCTCTGTGGGGTTTTGATCACCTAAACCATTGTAGGGTGCTATCCTCTAGTTAGATGAGCCCCTGATAGGATAGCTGGCCCCTCCGTTCCATTTCCAAACCTGCCTGCTTCTCAACAGTCTTATTTGAGTCAGATGGGAAATTCAGTACTATCTTGGTTTTTTTTTCCCCCATCTTAATTGGTTTCCCGTATGCAGGCCTCAGAAACAGGGCTTTGCTGTTCACATCCTCCCTTAATGTGACGAGGCTGACACTAGTGACTAGTGTCAGGGGAAAGAGAAGAAGTGGGGAGTGACATTTAGAATGGAGTCCCTCCTACCTGCTTTGGGCCTCAAAAAGGCAACCTGACTACTAGGAAGAGACTGTCTGTCCAGACAGGGACGGCCACCCCTGAGTCACACTCTGCCCCTTCTGTGAGTCATTTCATGAATTGTGTGAGGTGCCTAACAGCCAGCATTCTTCAGGAAGCACTTTCAGGAATATGGATGTGACAGTTAATACGGGGGTTTCAGGGAGAGGACTGAGGCTTCAGGAATCTCAGGATATCTGTCTGGTGGACTCCGTAATCAAGCTGCCAGATTCAAATCAGCATCTGCAGATTCATGAATCTTTAAGGCAGGTGCTCTCTGGAACCGAACCTTTTCAAGTTGATCTGAAGAGTTATTGGCACCTCTTGACCATTTCATTCTCTCTAACTCAGTTGGAGAGCCAAGACACCGTCTTTGCTTACTGTCTCCGATGCGTTTCCAGTCTTCCATGGAAAGGGAGAGTGTGCTCTGAATCCTGGTTCCTGTGAGAACCTGATGGTCTCAAAATATAAAACATCCTTCGTCTCAACTGGGCTGCTGCCAACAACTCGGGTAGTCTAGAAAGAGTTGTCGCAAATGTTTGCTTTTTGACCTTTGGCAAGCAGCACCTAGTGGTCCTCATTTCGGTGATTATAGGGTTTGTGTAACATGCTGGAGTTTGGGCCATGGAATAGCAATGCTGGGAAGGGCTGTCCTCAGAGGAGTGCCAACCAGCTTCAGTTTTCTGCACTGTAATTGTGGCCCCTTCTGCCCCAGTTTGAGCTCCCAGGGTCAGGAGGGGCGGCCTCACTAGATGCCCAGAGCAGCCAGGCCCACCTGACAGTCATCATGGGCTGATCCCATGAGCAGAGCCCCCTTTCCAAATGAAGGATTAAATTAGCATTATTTCATCCTTATCCAAAAATGTGTTCAGAGCCTAGACATGGCCTTCAGTAAGCCATCTTGGGCCGTGAGGCTTTGTGGTTGGGATTTCACTAAATGCCATGTTGGGGGCAGGGGAGTCTTTCCTCTTTCATCCCTAGCCAGGGAACAGACGACTCGGCCTCGTTCATGCTCATCATCTTAATCACAGGCTGAAGATGAATATTTTTGGTTAGTTTCCCTTTTTTTTATATATACACGGTGCCTATTTATAGCTATTTGCTGACAGACTCTACCAATTACTTGAAAAACTTGTACTTAGAGAGAGACAGACTAAAAATGTGAATTCAGTGGATAGCCATAGTTCTGCATTAGATTAGCCCATTGTGGGGCAGGATCAGAATGGAGACGGTGGCTGGCACGTGAACAATGATGCCAGAACTGGAAATGATTGTCCATTGTCACATTCTTTGGAGGCTGATTAGAGAAAACACACACTCTTCTATGTCTTATCTTTGTTATTACAAGCTCACTGGACCCCTCGTTCATGTTTCTTACGGGCATTATATGTTCTAAGCCCAGTGAAAGTCCATCTCCACAGCCATCAGTGACATCCTATATGCCAAATTCAGCCTCTCTTCCCTGCTTTCTCATACCTTCCTTCTCTTTGACATGAACCGTTTTCTCCATGGAATATTTCCCCTGGCGTCTGAGGCATTCTTCTAGTCCAACTCCTCCTCAGTCTTTTGGAGGCTCCTTCCCTTTCTGCTTTGCCTTTCAAATGGTGGTTCTCCCCCAGGGTTCCGTCCTCCACCCCTTTCTCTTCCCAGTCTGTATGTTTCTGCCACTTTATCTGCAACAGGAAGATGTGGAGATAAAGCACCAAGCTTGGGAGTCCAAGACTTGGCGGTGCGTATGGGACATTAGAGAGGAGCTGCCTGTAGAAGCTCTCCTACGCGCAGCCAGATCTACAGGATCGCCCTGACTCCCGTCCCTCCTCATCACCCCAGTCACAGGGCTGAAGAACGTCAGGGTGGCTCATGGGGGCAACTGAGAGGTGGTGGAGCCAGAGAGAGTACTTCAACTGTTGTCCGTGGAGGAGAGGGGAGGAACAAGCTGAACCTGTTTTGATGCTCAAGGCCATAAATAGGGGATGCATGTCAAATGCCCTGTCTCCAAAGGCAGGGTTGGAGTGTGATGGGAAGGGCAACGTGTGAGTGAGGCAAGAAGGCTGGGCTCCAGCTTCGTGGTGCCTGGGCAGGTTGGCCTGGGTTAGAGACATGGGGGATTGGACAGACAGAAGAATGTCTGGGTAACAGATGAGATTGTGGAGTCCAGCATACCCAGGGGAATGTTAAGCATTGACCTTGGGGAAGGAAAACACTTAAGAGATGAACAGAGAAAGAAGAAGCAAAAGAGGCTGGAAAACGATATCAGGTAGGAATAATAACTAACTCTGATGGAGCAGTTTCTCTGTGCCAGGCACCCTGGTGAGTGCGTTGCACACATTTTCTTATTTAGAGACAGAAAAGAAGGAAGATACCATAGGGAGAAGAACATTTCAAGAAGACACTCCCTGTCCCTGAATCATCTTTGTCACCTTTTCTTTACTGTCATGTCATCCTGTCCTTTAGGGCCCAGCTCAGGGATCACCACCTTTCTGGATCCTCCCAGGCAGCTAACATCTCCTTTGGAATCACCCAGCACTTTGTGCATTCCACTAGTTTAGAATTTCTGCTGTTTTAACAAAATCCTTTTATTATTACCTGCTGGACTCTGGTTTTTACATGCTGAAGATTTAGTATCTAGCACGTAGAGTGATCAACAAAGAAATATTTGTTTAATAGGCAAATGAGGGATTAATATAAAATAGGATACTTATTCAAGATCCATTTGAACCAAAGTATGAGAAGATCTCTCATCAATCCATTTGCCATATAAATTGCTTAATTTTCTAGGACAGTTGTGACTTGAGGATTCCCTGAATGGTGCTTTTCTGTGGCTTTGGTTTACACCGTTCAATTGACACTCTTGGTTAATGTCAGACATGGACCAACTGTTGAAGTTCCCTGTAACACAGGCACATTCTCTGAATGCTTATTATGCACAATTCAATAATGATTAACATTTGAACTCTGTCTAGGCTGAGCAAGCCACATCAAAGCTCTTTTTTTCACTAGGACTTTTAAAATATCAAATATGGACTGAATGAGTAGGTGTTGGAGAAACTGACTTTGTAAACCAAAAATCATAAACCTAGATTCATTTGAAATCTGTCATGTGGAGTGCATATATAAAAATTATGAGCATTTTGATTTTTCCCTTGTAGGTAATAAATAACGTCCGTAATATTCCTCTTCACCTTTTTCCGATTAGCTTTATGTCTGGCATATTTTCCCCAACACTCCTGTTTCCTGTTGTAAGGATTTCATCAAGGAGAGATGAGAATCTAAACAAGTCGTGTGGGTGTAACAATAAACTTGCAGCAATCAGGGTTAAGTCCAGAGATAAGAGGCAGGATGAGTTTGGTGAGGAATTTTTCATGGTGGTCAGGCCTCCCTATTTTTCCCTTCTCCGGGTACACACCAGCAGGGCTGCACAGGCCCCGAGGGGTGGAGGTGGCCCTGAAGGGCAGAGGGCACGTGGCCCACTGTAACCCAGACTCACTAAACAGCGCCACCATCTGCCAGTGCCGCCATGCTCCCCAGGCCCCCAGCCCCTCACCTGCAGCACCTGTGCCCGCGTGGGTGCAACCAGAAGAGTGCCCTGACAAGATGAGGCACATTCCGGGTGGTATGGCCATAGACCGGCAGAGTGCTCTGGGCCACTGCCTTTTACCCTGGGGTCTGTGGCGCCCAAGGGGTCCTCTGGGACCTGCTGACAGTGAAGCCAGGTGGAGACTGGACAGCTCTGCTTTTAGCTCTTTTATATGATGGGCAGCTCCACAGAGTTTGTTTGGAGGGAAGAACTATGTAAGAACATGGCAAGCATAATAGATGCTGCTTGCTGACGATGGTGATTTCACATCGTTGAAGACGGGGCAGTCCATGTTGGCAGGTTGGGCCAGGCAAGAGACCAGGGCTGAGCTGCATGGGGCTCAGGGAGCAGAGTTCAGTACTAAGATGACTACAGGCATCAGGTGATCCCAATGTAGAACCAGAATTGGGAATCCCTGTTCTATTTCAGTCTATTTCCACAATTTTGGCCAGACCTCTGGTTTAGCATATAAAATTTAGGTGGTGTCACCACATTTTTTTCATATAAAATTTTTTTTCTTTCTTTCTTCATTCATTCACTTTGAACCCACTTTATTAAGGTATGATCGACATACAAAAAGCTGTACATATTTAATGTATACAACTTGGGTTTTGAAATAAGTATACATTCATGAAACCAGTACCACAATCTATGCCATAAACATAGCCATAACCTCCAAATGTTTCCTCCCACCTCCTTTATTTATATCATTTTGTGTGTGTGTGTGTGTGTGTGTATGAGATAAGAATGTTTAAAATAAGATCTACCCTCTTAGCAAATTTGTAAGTACACAACACAGTATTGTTAACTGTATACACCATGCTGTACAGTAGATCTCTAGGACTTGTCTTGCATAAAGGACACTTTGTACCCTTTGACTAATACCTTTGACTAATTTCCCCATCCCCTTCTCCCTATAATTGTCTAATAATACCTTGTTCCAGCTGGTTCGAATCTCTCAGTAATTACAGGGTTGGGTAGTTGATCACACCTTGATTTTGATGGCTATCACTCCAAGGCCACAGGTTCAACTTGACTTGCAATGATTTTTTTTGAGTTGGTCAGTTGGTTTTGTCTGTGTGCCCAGTCCTGTAGCAATTGCTGTGGGAACTCAAGACCTGTAACCAGGATTTTTCTACTTACACTCAGCATCGATAGGATCTCATTTCATCCTCACAACCATCCTGGGAGGTAGGCATTATTTTTATCCTCATTTGATCATACTTGGAAACAGGAAGTCAGAGTGGTTAAATGATCTAACAAGATAATAGAAAGAGATTATTCTAAAGGCCACTGAAATGCACAGTGGTTTCTCTGAGTTCCTTTTCAGAACTAGAGAGTAATGGCAGAGGGAATGCTGCTGCGTTCCTAAAAGCTCTGTGGATCCCAGCTTTCGAGCTGGGAGGGCCGTCCCTATGGTTGTTAGGGGCTTTTTTCTCATCTCTGAAAATTAAGGAAAGAGGGTCAGTAAAGTGTCAGCTCAGAGTGTGGCAGTTCTAACCAGTGTTTTTCAGGAACTATTTTTAGAGGAAAAACTTCTATTTTTAGACCCAGAATGATTTTTAAAAACAAACTCAAGACAACAATGAGCACATTGGCATCTGGATATGTAAGTCCTTACCACACAGTGAGATGGGAGGCAGCCGTGGCCTGAGCTTTCAGGACACGTAAAACCGTGAGCAGACTGGAGATTTGATCCACATGTGCACCCCGCGTGTCTCTCCACAAGTAGCCCGAATGCACTATGATGTGGGCGGAGGTGCAGGCGGTGGGCAGTGGGGCTCGGACTGGCCGGCACAGTAGGGACCTTAGTGATTTGAACTTCACCTTGAATTCGGGGTCCCTTGAACTTCTACTGGATTGAAGAAATCCAATCAAATGTTGAGTGTAAATAAAACTTTAGTGTAATAAACTTTGAGACACGTTTGACTCACATAACAAACTGACAAACAAGCTACTTTCAAGAACTTTTAAGCACGAAAGTTGAAGGCAGTTGTTGCTAATTATACTTAAATCCAACCTGTTCACTAAAAATATACCTGAAAGGATTGCATTTTAGAAAACACCTTGATAACCAAATACCTGGAAAAGCTGGGGATTTTCCCCAGTAGCCCAAGTGATTAAGTTTGCGGTAAGTATATATGCACTGTCATCAAAGTATAAAGATGGCGTCACGATAGCATGAAGAATCAAATGGGTCATTAGAGGTAGAATGAAATTTTAAACTGATCTTTGTGAATTATAAAACAAACAAAGCAAAAACAAATGGAGCTCAGTGGGAATGAATGACAGGCCATACAACAGGGCAGAAAAGGAACTAAACCCTCAAAGTGACAAATTAATGCTTCCACTATAAATGCTTTTCTCCCCAATCCTGTTCAAACTCTGGAAGAACATGAATGGGGGAACAAATAGGCCCTCTCCAAACCCAGACCAGAGAAATGATTTGTTTTGTTTTATTTCCTGTTTTTTTCTGGTGTAATAATGAATTCTATCTACTTTCCTCTTCTTTGTAAAATCTTGGGTAGAACAGTATATAAAAGAAAAAACCTATTTTAAACTGATAATAGCTAGCTTTCAGTGACCTTTATTGCCAGACATTATTCCCTATTTCATAGAGCTACTGTGGGAATTAATGAGTTAATTAATGAGTTACTATACATAGAACACTTAACACACTGTTTTATGTTTTTCAGCGTGTAGTAAGTGCTTATAAGTATTAGCTGTTATTATCTTTAATGTTGATAGTGTTGACAACATACCACATACTATGCTAAGCACTTGTATATGCCTTATCTCACTTGTTGTTGTTCTACTAATTTTGTTGATAATAAACTGAAGCATGGGAGGTCAAGAAAGTTGCCCAAGATTGCACAACTGGAAATAATAACATTTATTGTGCACCTACTATGTGCTAGACATACTGCTAATAAACATTTTCGATGCGTCATCACATTTAGGCCACACAACTAGTCTGTGAAATAAATTAGGCTATCCTGGTTTTACAAATGAGGAGACACCTAAGGTCACACAGCCAGTGAGTGATAGAGCAGAGATTCGAACCCAAGCAATCTGGTTCCCAAAGTATGTGCTCTGTACTGCTATGCACCGTGGCCTTCTGGGAGAGGGATATAAGGGGCTCACTTCAATCCCCCAGCCCTTTCCTTTTGCCCTCATTACCATTCCCAGCAGTGCTTTCCTTTGGGGGTCACAACATTACCTCTTCATAGGCCCTGCTCTCCAGCCACAACCAGTCCATTCTACTCGGACGTTACAGAGAGGGAGAGACCCAGACGATCCCGCTCAGCCCTGCACTGATGCTGGAGACTCCTCGCGCCCCCGCCCAATTTTCTCTAAACCATGGAAACATTATTTTCTATGAGCTTTCCTCTTCTTATTTGCAAGTCAGCTAACGTGACTTAACATTTTATTTAAGCCTTGTATAGTTAAAAATCTCAAAGGTTATACACCAAAATGTTAACAGCAGCTAATAAATTTACAGGTAATTTTAATTTTCCTGTTCATACATTGTGTTTTCCAACTTATATAACAGTAAACATATAAATTACATAGAAAAAATAATGTATTTTATAAAATACAATCATAGACTATATCAGAGGGTAGTTTCCCAAGAGTCAGGAGGATCCGTTGTATAGTCAAGAGGGCAAGATTGCCTTTCATGAACACCAGACCATCAGAAGTGTCCCAGGCATCCCTCAGTCCCTTCCCAATTAGTGTCTCTCATATTATCTCAGCCGCAGACCCTTTTATCAAAAGTGTAGAGAAGTACAATATATGTAGCAAATATATATTACAGATTCTTCCTTAAGGGTTAAACTGCGCTGATTGAAATGGAGATGGGACCCTGGATTCTCACCCATTAACCCACCATCCCATCTAAAGGCAACTCCCAAGGTGTGTCTGGAAGCCCTTCTGGCTTTGGAAAACACAGTTCTCCACTGAAACTGATGGTCCACCTCATTCTGGAAACTTGAACTCCTTTAGATTTCCAGAGTTTGCTCAGATAAGGAGCTCTATAGGTTTACTATATATTATGTAAGATAGTGATTTTCTTCATCTGCCCTAAATTTTTCTGCTGATCTCCTCTTTACATCCAAAATCAATACACATGACTAATCCATTTTATAACTGAGTATATTTGTCTGACCGGAAAGCTTTATTATCTATCTCAGAGGTGGCTTTCAGCTCGGAAGGAAAAGAGAAAGATGCGTTTGTTTATGCTTCTGTCTGAACTCCCTCGTTTCTGCCCAGAGGTTAACAAATTCTATGCCCTTTTCTCATCCATCAAGATGATGGATGGAATGTTTGGTACTTTTGAATCACAGTCCGAAACCTTCTGCTCTCTTGACTTCTGTGATGTCCTTTTGAACCGGTTTTCTTCCTCATGTTATTTTCTTCTCCTCTGCCTCCTTTGCTGACAGTTTTCCTTTGGCACTAGTCTCTGTCTCTGGGCTTCTGCTTTCCTCTTGCTTCACTCTACAGACAGCTAATCCATTTCCAGGGTTCCATGATCACTGTATTGTGGATAGTGCTTGAATCAGTGTGTGCCTTCAGTCTCTCCTATAGAGTCCAGTGTTTTAGCTCCATGGGTAGTGGATCTCTCTCTCTTGAGTTCATATTAATTCTTCACAGTCAGCATGCCTAACTCCAGGGTCATATAATCACCACTATTTCCTGCCCTAACGTCTCTATTCTGCCAATATCAACAATATTCTCTCAATCACCAAACTTGAAACCTTGGAATTTTATCTTTTATAACCTTTAGTCACCAGAAATCTTAGGTTTTACCTTCAAAACTTCCCTTCGATGTGTCTTTGCTCATCACTTCATGTCATAGAATTTAAGAACACAATGCTCTCTTATCACATAGTTGTTAATAAATATTTTCTAAATCTGGATCTAGTCCAACTATGTCAGTAAAATTCTGAAAGTCGTTAACATTCTAAGAAACCTCTGCTTCCTGTCTTTTGTCTCAACAGTGTATCTAATACACTGTCAATTTAATAATGAAAACACAAATTTAATAATTCTAAACACAAATTCTCCTATGTGTATAGATACAAAAAATCCTCAACAAAATACTAGCAAATGGAATTTATATAAAGAGGATTATACACTATGACCAAGTGAGTTTATCCCAGGAATGTAAGGTTAGTTTAACACCTAAAATCAATTAATGTAATGCACCTATCAGTAGAATAAAGGACAAAAAATATTTAGTAATCACAATAGATGCAGAAGAAGCTTTTGACAAAATGTCATACTTCTTCTGGATAAAAACACTCAAACTAAGAATAAAAGGGGACTTACTCAATTTGATAAAGGGCATCTACAAAAAACCTACAGCTAGCATCATACTGAATGGGGAAAGACTGAATGCTTTACCCTAAGATCAGGAATAAGACAAGGATGTCTGCTTTCATTATTTGTTTCAGCATTATATTGGGGATTCTAACAGGGCAATTAGGTAAGAAAAAGAAATAAAAGATATCCAAATTGACATGGAAGAGGTAATACTACCCATATTTGTAGATGACATGAGCTTGTATATAAAAAATCCCAAGGAGTCAGCTAAAAAACTATTAGAACTAATAAACAAGTTCCACAAGGTTGCACAATACAAGATCAATGTACAACAATCAGCTGTATTTCTGTGCAATGAACATGAAACATGAAATTAAGAAAATAGTCCCATTTGCAATAGCATTGAAAAGAATAAAATACTTAGGAATAAATTTAAGAAAAGAAGTACAAAAGCTGTATTCTGAAAACTATAAAACACTGCTCAAAGAACTTAAAGAAGACCTAAATAAATGGAAAGATATCCCATGCTCATGGACCAGAAGACTTAATACCATTAAGATGGCAATACTCCCCAAATTGATTTATGGGTTTAATACACTTCCTAACAAAATCCCAGCTGGCTCTTTGCAGATATTGATAAACCGATCCTCAAATTCATAAGAAAATTCAAGGGACTCAGAATAACCAAAGTAATCTTGGAGGAAAAAAACAAACAAAACATTGAAGGACTCATACTTTTTGATTTCAAAACTTACTACACAAATTACAGTAATCAAGGTACTGGCTTAAGAATGTAGACATATAGATCAGTGGAATAGAATTGAGAGTCCAGAAATAAACTCTTACATTTATGGTCAACTGATTTTCAACAAGAATGTCAAGAGAATTAAATAGGGTAAGAATAGTCTCTTCAACAAATGGTGCTGGGGCAACTGGATATCCACATGCAAAAGAATGAAGTTGAACCCCTACCTCTCACCACATATAAATATAATTCAAAATGAATCAAAGATCTAAACGTAAGTGCTAAAACTACAGACTCTTAAAAGAGAACATAGATGTAAATATTCATGACCTTGGGTGAAGCAATGGTTTCTCAGATATGACACCAAAGCATAAGCAGTACAATAGAAATTAGATAAACTGGAATTCATTAATATTTAAAACTTTCGTGTTTCAAAGGACACTGTCAAGAAAGTGAAAAGACAGTCCACAAAATGGGAGAAGATATTTTCATCTGATAAGGGACTTGTATCTGAAACATATAAAGAACTCTTACAACTAAATAATAAAAAGACAAATAACCTAAATTAAAATGGGCAAAGGATCTGAATATATATTTCCCCAAAGAGGATATACAGATGGCCAATAAACACATGAAAAGATGCTCAGCTTCATTAGTCATCAGGGAGATGCAAATCCAAACCATAAGGAGATATCACTTCACACCCAATAGGCTATAATCAAAAGACAGGCAATAATAAGTGTTGACAAGTATATGGACAAATTGGAACCCTCATACTCTGCTGGTGAGATATAACATGGTTCAGTCACTTTGGAACAGTCTGCAGTTCCTCTAAAGATTAAACATAGAGTTACCATATGACCCAGCAGCTCCACTCCTTGGTCGATATCCAAGAGAAATGAAAACATGGATCCATACAAAAACACATACATCAGTGTTCATAGCATTATTCATAATAACCAAGAAGTGAAAACATACCAAATGCCCATCAACCACTGACTAGATAAATAAAATGCAGCATATTTATACAATGAAATATTAGCCATTAAAAGGAGTGAAGTACTGCGACATGTTACAACATGGATGAAACTTGAAAACATGCTGAGTGAAAGAAGCTACATATTATATGATTTCATTTATAAGAAAGGTCCAGAATAGGTAAATCCAAAGAAACAGAAAGTAGATTAGGAGTTGCCTAGGGCTGGAGGGTGTGGAATGAAATGGGGAATAACTGCTAATGGTATAGGGTTTCTTTTAAGAAAATGTTCTAAAGTTTATTGTGGTGATGATTGCACAACTCTATGAATATGCTAAAAACCATTTAATTTTATACTCTAAAGCAGTGAATTGTATCATATGTGAATGGTATCTTAATAAATCTGTTAGAAAAAATAGTTCAATCTTTAAAAAACATATTTGAATTCCTCTTGTGTCTTCCTACTGATGAAGGGGAAAAGCGGCAATTTCTCAACCTTGTATTTAGCGCCTTGACGTTGTTTCACCCCGTCTTCCAACTGTCTCACCCAAACTTCCAACAGCAGTTACATCACTGTGATTCAAATGCATTAATCATTGGGACTGCTTTTCTCATTCTGCAGTCTAAACTTCCCTTTTCTGCCTCCAGTTTATCCAATTTTTAGTCATTTGTTGATTCAGTAAAGCATTGTTGAGCACTTATCATTGATGTGCCAAGGCGCTGGGCTAAGCTTTGGGGTTATAGAGATGAATCCGACTTAGGCCATACCCTATATTGTTGTACACTAGAAACGGGGAGGAGTGGTAGATAACAAAGGGATACATCTTTCAAGTCTTTACCTAAAGTCTCACTTCCTTCCTCAATCTTTTCTCTGTGCTTCAGCCTTCACCAACTTCTTCCTACCATGACCTTTTTATAATATTTACTGTTGGATTTTAATCATATTCTATATCATGTTGTTATTTAACCATTTCATGTATAATCTCCTTTCCTCCTAATTAATTTGTAAGATTACAAATAACAGAGCCCCTGTGTGTTAGTTTTCTATTGCTGCTGTAACAAATTACCACTAACTTAGGTGGCTTAAAATGATACAGATGTATTATCTTTCAGTTCTGTAGGTCAAAGTCCAACACAGGTCTCACAAGGCTAAGATCAATGTATCAGCAAGGCTGTGTTCCCTTCTGGAGGCTCTAGTATAAAATCCATTTCCTTGCCTTTTCCAACTTTTGGTGGTGGTCCATATTCCTTAGCTTATGGCCCCCTTTTCCATCTTCAAAGGCAGCAAAGTTGTCTTTGAGCAATCTCTCTCACTCTTCTTCTGGCCAAAATTCCCTCTGACTATAGTCAGAAAATAGTCCCTGCTTTTATGGACTCATGTGATTAGAATGGGCCCATCCAGATAATCTGGGATGATTTCCATATCTCAAGGTTCTTACACTTAATCCTATCTGCAAAGTTTCTTTTGCCAAGTATGGTGACATATTCACAGGTTCCGGGGGCATTCGGCCATGGGCATCTTTAGTGGTCATTATCCTGCCTACCACACCCTTTTTTATACTTCTTTGTATTGCATATGAGCCTAACACTGTGAAGATAGATGGAAAAAGATATACTATTCAAAGACTAACAACAACAGTGACAGCTAATACTGCAATATCTATACGTCAAAGTAGACTTAAAGAGAGAAAACATTATTAGAGATAAAGAGGAATTTTTCAAAATTATAAAAAGAACAATCAGGGACTTCCCTGGTGGTCCAGCAGTTAAGACTCCACACTCCTGATGCAGGGGGCCCGGGCTCAATCCCTGATCAGGGAACTAGATCCTGCATGCCACAGCTAAGAGCCTGCATGCTGCAACTAAAAGATCCTGCATGGCGCAACTAAAGATCCCACACACCACAAGGAAGATCCCACACGCAGCAACAAAGATCCCGTGTGCCACAACTAAGACCCGGTGCAGCCAAATAAATAAGTAAATAAATAAATATTTTTTTAAAAGGGGGGGGGCGATCAACCAGAATTTTGCTTCTAAATTTATAAGCACTTAATAATATAGTCTCAAAATGTGTGCAGCAAAAAATGACAGAACTAAAAGGAGAAATGAACAAGTTCTAAACTATTGTGAAAGATTTTCAAAATAACTGTCAGTAACTGATAGAACAAGCAAAGAAACCAAAAAGTCAGTACAGATATAAAAGATTTGAACAGCATAGTTAATAAACTATGATATTGCACCCAACAACTTGAGAATACATGTTTTTTCAAGTAAGAATGGAATAGTACACAATTGACCATGTGCTGGGCCATGAAGCAAATATCAACACTTTTCAAAGGATTTAAATCATATACTGTACATCTAAAATGATTCTAAAATTAAAAGTTTATTTTTAAAACTCAAGAAATATATTTTCTAACCATAATGGAATTAAACTGGAAATTAATAACAAAAGGATAACTAGGAAATTCTTAAATATTTGAGCATTAGGCAATACTTTCAAATAAATCATGAGTCCAAAAGAAAATCACAATGAAAATTAGAGAATACGTTGACCTGAATAATGAAGATGCATATTTGAAACTTGTATGATAAAAATAATTGGTGCTTGGATAAAAATTTATAGTATTAAATGTATATATCAGAAATGAAAAAAATGCTGAAATCAATTATTCAAGAAGTTATAAAAGAAACAGCAAATTAAGCCCAAAGAAAATAGAGGGAAGAAAGGATAATGATAAGAGATGAGATTAATGAAATAGAAAAACATACTACAGTGAGGATCTAAAGCTCAAAAATAGGTTGTTTGAAAAAACTAACAAAATCAATTAACCTTTAGCAAAATTTATCATGGGAAAAAAGTGAAAAGGAGAAGTTGCTAATATCAGGAATGAAAAGATGGTGTTACTACAGACACTACAGGCATTAGAAAGAGAATTTAAAAACCAAAAGTTTATATGAACTAGACAAATTCCCAATAAAATACAATTTATCAAAGCTGACAAAAGGAGAAATAGAAGATCTGAATGGCCCTATATCTGTTAAAAAAGCAATAATGTAAAACCTTCCCCAAAAGAAAACTCTAGACCCAGATAGCTTCACAAATGAACTCTTCAAAATATTTAGGGAGTAACATTCATTTTACACAAACTCTTCAGGGAACACTTCCCGATTCCTTTTATAAAACCTATATAACCTTGATTCAACAACATGATAGGAACATTACAAAAAAAATTTTAGAGCAATTTCTGTGTTGAGCACAGGTGCAAAAATCTTAAACAAAATGTGAATATTTGCTGGCAAATATAATCAGTCATAAACAAAATGTGAATCCAGCAATATATAAAAAGGATAAACATCATGACTAAAAGCAGTTTAGCCCATAAATGCAAGGTTGGTTTAGCATTTAAAAATCAATAAATATAATTCATTACATTAAAGGATAGAAAAGAATAATTATATGATATTCTCATATTATGCAGAAAAAGCATACGATAAAATTTAACAATCACTTATAAAATAAAAATTCTTAGTAAATTGGGAAGAGAAAGGATCTTCTTTAATCAGATAAAGTGTATCTATAAAAATTTTATATTGACATCATACTTAACAGTAAACTATTAAAAGCTCTTTTTTCCTCTGAAATCAGGAATGAGACAGAAATTTGCACTATCACTACTTTTATTCAAAATTATACTGGATTTTACCACCTATTTTACTTTGCCATAGATGCTATATATATATATATATTTTAACTGAAGTGTGGTTGATATGCAGTGTTGTGTTGGTTTCTGGTGTGTGGTAAAGTGATTCAGATATAAAAAAAAAATTATACTGGAGATTTTGTTCAATGTCATAAGGTAAGAAAAGGAAATTAAAAGATGTAAAGATAATACAGGGAGAAACAAATGTTGTTATTTGCGGATGACACAATATCATGTGTAGAAAATCCCAAGAATCTATAAACAAAGGATTAGAATTAACAAATGAATTTGGCAAAGTCACTGGATACAAGGTCAGTATGTGAAAAAGTCAATCATATTTTTATATACTAGCAACAAACATTCAGAATGTGAAATATATCTTAGAATTTATATTAGTATCAAAAAACATCAACCAACTGGGAGCTAACAAAGGATGTGTAAGACCTCTACACAGAAAATCATAAAATGTTATTAAGAGAAAAATTTTAAAACCTAAATAAATGTTGGGATCCACCATACTCATGAACTGTAAGTCTCAATGTTTTAAGGCATCAGTACCCCCAAACTGATCCCTGAAGTCAGTATCTTTATAATCAGTATCCCAGCAGCTTGTCTGGGAAATTGACAAGCTGATCCTAAAATGTATATCGAAAATACAAAAGGCCAACAATGATGAGATGACTCTTGAAGACCAATGTTCACTGTAGGATAGCTTATGCAGTTGACCCTTGAACAATGTGGGGGTTAGGGGCGGCAGCCCTCTGTGCTGTTGTGCAGTTGGAAATCCACGTATAACTTATAGTCAAATCTCTGTATCCATAGTTTCTCTGTATCCACAGTTCCATATCCATGGTTTCAAGCAACCTTGGATCCTGTAGTACTGTAGTATTTACTCTTGAAAACAATCCGTTTCAAACTCATGTTGTTCAAAACTTTTACAATTTGTGTGGAAACACAAAAGACCCCAAATAGCCAAAGCAATCTTGAGAAAGAAAAACGGAGCTGGAGGAATCAGGCTCCCTGACTTCAGGCTATACTACAAAACTACAGTAATCAAGACAGTATGGTACTGGCACAAAACCAGAAATATAGACCAATGGAACAGGACAGAAAGCCCAGAGATAAACCCACACACATATGGTCACCTTATCTTTGATAAAGGAGGCAAGAATATACAATGGAGAAAAGACAGCCTCTTCAATTAGTGGTGCTGAGAAAACTGGACAGCTACATGTAAAAGAATGAAATTAGAACATTCCCTAACACCATACACAAAAATAAACTCAAAATGGATTAAAGACCTAAATGTAAGGCCAGACACTATCAAACTCTTAGAGGAAAACATAGGCAGAACACTCTATGACATAAATCACAGCAAGATCCTTTTTGACCCAGCTCCTAGAGAAATGGAAATAAAAACAAAAATAAACAAATGGGACCTAATGAAACTTAAAAGCTTTTGCCCAGCAAAGGAAACCATAAACAAGATGAAAAGACAACCCTCAGAATGGGAGAAAATATTTACAAACAAAGCAACTGACAAAAGGTTTATCTCCAAATTGTACAAGCAGCCCATGCAGGTCAATATCAAAAAAACAAACAACCAATCCAAAAATGAGCAGAAGACGTAAACAGACATTTCTTCAAAGAAGATATACAGATTGCTAACAAACACATGAAAGGATGCTCAACATCACTAATCATTAGAGAAATGCAAATCAAAACCACAATGAGGTATCACCTCACACCGGTCAGAATGGCCATCATCAGAAAATCTACAAACAATAAATGCTGGAGAGGGTGTGGAGAAAAGGGAGCCCTCTTGCACTGTTGGTGGGAATGTAAATTGATACAACCACTATGGGGAACAGTATGGATGTTCCTTAAAAAACTAAAAATAGAATTACCATATGATCCAGCAATCCCACTACTGGGCACATACCCTGAGAAAACCATAATTCATAAAGAGACATGTACCACAATGTTCATTGCAGCACTATGTACAATAGCCAGGACATGGAAGCAACCTTAGTGTCCATCGACAGATGAATGGATAAAGAAGATGTGGCACATATATACAATGGAATATTAGTCAGCCATAAAAAGAAACGAAACTGAGTTATTTGTAGTGAGGTGGATGGACCTAGAGTCTGTCATACAGAGTGAAGTAAGCCAGAAAGAGAAAAACAAATATCGTATATTAACGCATGTATGCGGAACCTAGAAAAATGGTACAGATGAACCGGTTTGCAGGGCAGAAGTTGAGACACAGATGTAGAGAACAAACATATGGACACCAAGGGGGGAAAGCCACAGGGGGTGGTGGTGGTGGTGTGCTGAATTGGGCGATTGGGATTGACATGTATACACTGTTGTGTATAAAATTGATGACTAATAAGAACCTGCTGTATAAAAAAATAAATAAAATAAAATTCAAAAATTTAAATAAAAAAAGAAAAACAAATACCATATGCTAACATATATATATGGAATCTAAAAAAAAAATGGTTCTGATGAACCTAGGGGCAGGACAAGAATAAAGACGCAGACATAGAGAATGGACTTGAGGACACGGGGTGCGGGGAAGGGTAAGCTGGGACGAAGTGAGAGAGTGGCATGGACATATATACACTACCAAATGTAAAACCAATAGCTAGTGGGAAGCAGCCGCATAGCACAGGGAGATCAGCTCCGTGCTTTCTGACCACCTAGAGGGGTGGGGTAGGGAGGGTGGGAGGGAGATGCAAGAGGGAGGAGATATTGAGATATATGTATGCATATAGCTGATTCACTTTGTTATACAACAGAAACTAACACAACATTGTAAAGCAATTATACTCCAATAAAGATGTAAAAAATAGATAAATAAAAATAAAATAGGATCATTTGAAAAAAAAAAAAAAAACCCATGTTGTTCAAGGGTCAACTGTAATAGCAAAAATAAATAAATAAGTAAAGTAACCTAAATTCCCATTAAAAGGGGAATGCATAAATAAAATGTGGTATTTTTATGTAGTGAAATATTAAATAGTTAAAAAGAATATATATATACATACATACATATACATATATATATATACATACATAATCACTGAGCTCTAAAAACACAGTAGTGAGTGAAAAAGCAAGCTGCAAAATATGTATAGCATAACACATACATGTACATTTCTAAAGTATAAAACTACTGTGTATTATTCCTTGACACATAATGTGTTGCTGTATTTTTAAATGGCTGAAGGACGCACTGAAGTCGTGACAGCAGCAGCCTCTGGGGCAGTGGGTGAAGGGACTGGGATTGAGGATGGAGAAAAAGGAGTCTGTCACTTCATCTTAATTGTCCTACTTCCCTTATTTAAAAAAAAAGGCAAATATGACAAACTGTTAACATCTGTTCATTCTGGGTGACAGCTCACAGGGTGTTAGTTATATTATTCTTTGTGCTTTGCTCTTTGTTTAATTTCTCAAAATGAAAAAACTTAAGTTGAGATAACAGCATCTTTCATCATTTAGTCTTAGACTTATTTATTGTTTAGGTATTTTATGTTCCTGTTTGTTTTAAAAATAAATGTATATAAATATAAGTATAGCTGAGACAGCTAAATTTCCTTCCTTTGTTTATGTTCACAAAGCATACTTGTTTTATTTAACATTCTTTGCTATCAAAATGTGGTCTTTATATACAAACTTGTGAGTAGTAAATCATGAGGGCTCACAGTTCTACCACAGTCTGTATATTAAGAACATACTTCCTATGGTAGACGTCCTCGTACACCTCGATCGCTAGAAGCATCCGTTTGTATTGGAGCCAAAATAGCCACAAGCAAACAGAGAAACAAGAAGTCCAAAAGATTTCCTCTTTGGTGCTGATGATTTGTTGGTACTGATTGTTAAGACTGAAGGTCTGAAACCACCAGTGTTTATTGGCTCAGTCTGCAGTATGCCTCTCCAGGGTCATTCCCACAAGACTGACAAAAGAATGAAACTCCCTGCCTTTTCCACCACTGACGGTGCTTCCCGCGTTAAACTGCGTGCAGCCCAGAAGTCCCGCTCAGGCGGGGTGGAGGGCACTCCCAAAGTCCTTTATCACATGATGGTGGTGCTGGACAGATGGTGGTGAGGGCACTTTTACAGACACATCACACACTACAGCTATTAGTCATTGGACAGGTAGTCTGACAGCCTTTGGAAGTACACCCAAGGTGATTGCTATGACCATATTTGAAAAGTTGTCAGATAAATGTGGATTTAAAACAGACTAAATATTAAACAATTAAGCCCTAAGTTGAGGCTTTTAAACATGCACAGGTAGGAGTGAGGTGGGGACCTCCATACCTTGCCTTCAGGGATCCACCAGGGTCTTCAACTAGAGTAGAACTCAGGTCTCTCTCACCTTATTCGCTCCTCCCCACAAGCAGGCGCAGAAGGAAGGTATCCGAAAGAAGGAACTGAGCATGCTCAGTTCAGACCCTTTTGTCTGTCTAATTTTGGAGCCAGCCTGTCCCCAGGATATATGTCAACACACAAGGGTCAATCATTAGCAAGGCCTCTCTGACACAGATCTGAAGTTATGTTCTCGCCAATCAACTTCATCAGTAACAAAAGCAATATTTTTAGCTCCATCTCTCTGGCCTCTACCTCTCAACTGGTTCCAAAGTCAAGAGGGGAAGAGGGAGCAGGTACTATTAATTGTTCCCCTCAAAACCTGATGATCAATTAATATAAGACCTCAAGATGATAAATTAATATAATCCATGATACCAACCAATAATTTATATACCAGAATTATCTTATCTGAATAGTTAACTGAGCATTGCTCACTTACTTTTAGATTTCATAAGTGTGGTTAAAAAAATAAATGTATGTACGATTTATCATGGCATGCTTGAACTCTCATAGCTTGAGACAGACTCCATTAAAATGTGCATTTTATAATGTATTACATTATCTGCATAGGTGTACAAGTATACACAGAGAGTGGATTTAACTCAACCATTTAACAGCAAAAACAAAACCTACCAAAGAACCCACCCCATATGCTGTCACAGAACACAGTTCTGCATATGGCCAGCTGTACGTAGGCAGAACATAGTGGTTTTAAGGATGAATTAGTGTTCTAATCTCTTTGGGATTTCCTTTATATTAGTGGTGGTTTATGACTGACGTTTAATGTAACTGGAGCTTTCTGTTTATATTTAATAGAAGATTCATTTCTGTGGCAGGATCCACATTTACGCTCCAGTGTTGAATAAAAGCTACTGTTCTGCAAGAGGGATGTAAAATGTTGATTTATAACGACACATTCCAGTAACAGTGATCTAATTCTTCCAAACCCTCTCACCAGGTCCTGGGAACAGCATGATTCCGGCAAAGGATGATTTTTCCCTTCCAGAATATTCAGCCTTCAACACATCTGTCCATGCTGCCATTAGATACAGGAACTGGAAACTCCTCACGGGCTACCCAGGTAGAAGGCTTAACATTTCCCACTAGAACAGCTAGGAAAATTTTACCAAAGAGCAACTGCCTTTTGCAAAACATGATCTCTGGGGCTGCTGAATGAGGGGAAGGAGTGTCATCTGGTCCTAAATTTTAAAAAATTAAGAATTAACTGTAGAGCTGGGGGGAGGGTAAAAGGAAGAAATGCAGCTCTAGTGCTTCATGGAAAATAAGGGTTTCAGATATGCACGGCCGTCAAGCACAGCACTTCTAGCCGGCAAAGAGCATCTCTGAAAGCTACATCTTCAACCAATGGTATAGCAGGGGGAGGAGGTTGCTTCCCCTGAGCACATTCTCTAGAAGTGACATCCTTTAAATATTTTTATGGTATGTGGTATGATGGTTAAGATTGTGATGCAATTAAGCAATGTTTATAATGAGGACATTCTTGGCGTTTGCGGCAAGACAATCCTTCGTCGTTTGTGACTGTCCCATACGTTCTAAGATATTTTAGTATCCCTGTCCCAGACCACTAAATGGCAGTAGCACCCCCGACAAGTCACTGTGACAACTAAAAATAACCACTACCACCACCACCCCCAGACACACACACATGAGACATGTTTAGTTAAAGCCCCAGAAGTCAGAGTCGGAGACAGATCTAGACATAGCATCAAGGGCCAGATTTTTTTATGTGTCCATACCCACAACAGAGCTCAGCCTTGTCCCCCAGACTCCTTGCTTGAAATTAGAACCTGCCTACAATACTCCTCCTCCAATAAACTCTTGTATTTCTTTGCCAGGCTGTGGTTACTGGTTTCCTCCACCATCTCAATATAATGTTTCCGTGATACCCTCCTCGGACCCTCCGACCAAGACCTACTGGCTCTTTGACATTGATCAGGACCCACAGGAAAGGCATGACCTGTCAAGAGAATATCCTCATATCGTCAAGCAGCTCCTTTCCCGTCTGCAGTTCTACCAGAAACACTCGGTGCCCGTGTACTTCCCAGCACAAGATCCCCGCTGTGATCCCAAGGCCACTGGGGCTTGGGGCCCTTGGATGTAGGATTTCAGGCAACCTAAGGGGCAGCTAGAAAGCCTTTCTGTTGCGAGTTGGACTTCAGGCCTTTACTTTATGACTCTTGTCTCATTTGTTCTCCCAACCTAGGTTCACCTGGCCCTTCTCTTGCTCCTAAACCACACTGAGGTGTCTAATTTCAACCCCTAGTACATTTGAGATGCTGATAAAATCTGAGTACTTCTGCTGTTGACTGGGGCGTGTGTCTAGAGGAGAGGGTGACTGGCTTCATTCCCTCTTTCCTGAGCCGTGGGACAGCAGGGAACACGATTTGAAAGAGGAAGTTATTGAGTCTTGGAACCTGGAGCAGCTGGCTCTTTTTGCCTCACAAGTCAGATGTTAGATTTCCCTCTGCCCATAGCTGGGTTTTATTGGAGTGATTCACATTTCTTGTAACAAAATGAAAGGGTCAGACAGTTGTTAATGGTTCTGTTGGCCAGGGGTTCTCTCTGTCTGTGAGAGATCGTGTTTAGGCATCCCATGTGAATACCCCGGCTTGGTTCACCCCTCGCTCATGCATGTCTTCACTCACCTCGTCACTCACCCCGTCATGGAGCGTAAGGCTCGTTGCATTATTAAGATCAGTGTGGCACTAGGCCTACTCCTTGGTTCTGGTTTTTACAATAAAGAAATTTGTTTTTTCCCCAGTTTTTTCCAGCCACTGCGCATCTTGTCTGGACTGCCTGCTACCCCACTCCCTTTGTGGTTCTTTTTCTACCCTTTCTTCTGACTCAGGTATCCCATGCCTGGGAAGGCTGCTTCGCTTCTCCACTATGCGCACCACTGGTTTTTGGAACACTGCTGAGGCCTGCCTTCCTTTTGCTCCTGACGCTAAAGCTAGAGCCCCGCCCAGAAAGGGCAGTGCGTCTGGCTCTGTGGGCATGCTCGTGGCAGTGCTTGGGTCTCTGTCATCTGCTTGGTGACTTTTTTTCTAGTTTATTCTCATGAGTGTAGCTGTGTCTCATAATATATTCAGTTGCACTGCTCTTCGGTAGCAGTGAGGAGAAACGCTGGGAAAGGATAATATTGTCCTGAGACGATGCAAGTAGGCAATTTGAAAAAGGAAATGGCCGGCATCCGGGATACCGGGCCTTGGTAACACAGATGAAGGCACATCCACGTTTCTCTTAGTCTCTCAGTTTTACTGCTTGTATTGAGGTTCTGAAGTTGGGGAAGGAGGATGCACAGTTTGACCTGCCAGCTCTTTCTTAGCCCCACCAATGTCCTACTAACGTGGACCAGTCCAGATTAGCTTCAGGAATGTCAAACTGGCACCAATGCCTGGTACATAGAAGGCACTCAATACACTTTTAAAAAAATAAATGAATGAATGAACAAATGAGTAGATGAGAAAGTCTCACACCATGGAAGGTGCTAGTCCAATGAGCTGAATACGGGGCTGAATATCTTCCAACTGTCGCTTTTCTCTTCTCGAGCTGCCCTCCTGGGGTAGGAGCACAGTCTGCATATCTGGGAAGTCTAGGACACGCCACAGTGAAGTTGTAATGTCCTCTCAGAGGGAGAGGGGAGAAAAATATGCCTACTGAAGATACTCTTCTGCCAATAATCCTCAGTTCTCTTCTGCAGAGGACACTAGAAACTAAAACTACCAAGCCGTATGATATAGGTCATGGTACAGCCTCCTTCAATTCAGTAGCAGTATTCTCCGGTTACGACTAACTTGTATTAAAATACAGTGATTGGAAAGAAATGGTGCTAGAACTAATGACACCTGTTACCAACCTGTACCCTACTCCTGGGCTGGCATGCAGCTGGCCAAAATGCTACTAACTCTCACTCCCATACCTGTGGCAGATATTAGGAACTAACTGAGCCCAAAGGTTCCTTCTGGATCCTTCTAACCCCAGGACTGTAGGTACCATTAATACTATAAGATTGGAGGACATCACTACATGACACCTATTTGCTCCCCCTGCTGTCCCAGCAGCTGTTCCCAGTTCTAGTTCCTTGATCGCTATGTACGATGTGGATGTTCTGCACTCGATGGACCTAAAGGGAACTTTAAAGACAGAGGTTTTGGTAAAACTTTTATTTGAGATTTTATGTTATCCATAATAGAATGTACTCATTGAACTTTCTTATTCTGTACAAGAACGTGAACAGATTCATATGCTGTCATTAGAAGTATTAATGGTGTTTCTCTCTGATTTTGTTTACCTTTAAGGAAGTTTTATTGTTTTTCTTTTTACTACCTG
Source organism: Balaenoptera musculus (assembly GCF_009873245.2). Taxonomy (NCBI): domain Eukaryota; kingdom Metazoa; phylum Chordata; class Mammalia; order Artiodactyla; family Balaenopteridae; genus Balaenoptera; species Balaenoptera musculus. Next base: position 61,191,926 of record NC_045787.1, on the reverse strand, counting down.
ATTGTGCCAGATTTGGGGGACAAAAAAATTAAATTTATCTTTGAAAATGTGTCAGCTGTGAGTATGGGGTTTCCATTTGGGAGATGAAAAAGTTCTGGAACTGGATAGTGGTGGTGGTTGCACAACGTCATGAATGCACTTAATGCCTCTGAATTGTATACTTTAAAATGGTTTAAATGTGTAGTTTTTAACCACAATTTCAAAAATGTGTTGGCCCATTTTATGGTATGTGAATTATAACTCAAGAAAGCTATTAAATAAATAAATATAGCAAAAAATATCAGAGCTAAAAAAAATGTGTCCGTCATTGCCCCAAAGACACAAACTATAAAAAAGGATATTGGAGGAAGGTCAAGAGAGGGTCAGAGTAAATATAAAGTGATAATAAGGGAGTGTATTAGTCCCCTATTGCTATATAATAAATTACCCCCAAATTTAGCAGCTTACAACAATGAAGATTTGTTACATCACACATTACATGACAGTCAGGACTTTAGGAGTGGTTTAGCTGGGTGGCTCTGCCTCAGGGTCTCTCATGAGGCTGTAGTCAAGCAGTTGACCAGGGCTACAGTCATCTGAAGGCTTGACTGGGGTTAGAGGACCCACTTCCAAGGTGACTCACTCACAAGGCTCTTGGCTGGAGGCCTCAGTTCCTTGCCCTGTGGGCCTCTCCATGGGCTGTGTCATATCCTCACACATGGCAGCAAACTTCCAGCAGAGCCAGAAATCCAGAGAGAGAAAGAGGGAGCTGCAGTACCTTTTATGACCTGGTCTCCAGAATCATACACTGTCCCTTCCACCTTTTTTCACTTCCTGAAAAAGGAGTCACTAAGTCCAGCCCATACACAGAGGAGGAGAATTAGGCTCCACCTTTTAAAGGAAGTGTTAGACTTGTGGACCTATTTGACACCACCACAGACAACAGAGGAGAATGGACAAATGTAGCTTCCTGGGGAATTGATTGTACAATCAAGTCCACATGCATTTATCAAATGCTGCTATTTGAAGAGAAAGAGTAGAAAAAGCATCCAGCTTTGCTCTTTACTGGTAGAATGACCATGGACAAATCATTTAACCTCTGTGCCTCAGTTTTTTACCTGATGAAGTGATGGGTTGAAGTAGATAATCCCTAACTTCTCTTATATCCCTAGGGTCCAGAACAATTCCTGGCACATAGTAGATGTTCAATAAATGTCGGTTGATTGACTCTCAGCTGACTGAATTCTAATACAACAGTGAGAAATAATAGCGTGCTAAAAATAGCCTGAGATTGTGCTCAGTCTTAAAAAAAAAAAAAAAGAACTAATTTGGTGATAGAAGTCAGCTTGGTGCTTTCCTTATGGGGGAAGGATACTAACTAGGGAGGGGCATGCTGAAACCTTTTGGGGTTTAGAAAATGCTCTATATCTTGATCTAGTGGTCTTTACATGGGTGTATCCATATGTAAAAACTCACTGAGAGGTATACTTAATGCACTTTACAGTTTATATGTTATACCTAATTAAAAAGTACTTTAAAACAAAAAACACCTGCCCTTAGAACAAAAAGAGCACTACATACTTATAAGTTACAAAAATGTACCTGGAACACACAAACATTTGTACATAAAACATTTTAAATGCTGCAAGGAAATCTATTTGATGAAACCTTTCTGTGAATCCTTTTGAAAACACAAATTTAGGTTTTTGTATTTACAAAACCTGAATACGTCGATTTAGATTTCCTAAACTGAGATTTTGCTACCCAGGTTTTCCTGAAGGAGTCACACCCATGTATCAGTGCTGGGGGAGGGGTGTAGAGACCAGGAAATGACACAACCAAGACTGAGGGCATGGCCTCTGGCCCGAAAGGGCTTATGATTGGATTCTGTGGTACCAAGTTATTTCTAGCTCAACAGTTTTTAAGAATAGTCCAGCCAATACTAAATGTATTGAAGTAGTAATTATCCTTCCCAATCACCACTTAAACTTAAAATCTATTTTTTGTCCAAGTAGAGAATAGTCATCGCTTGTGTAGATTGGTTAATTTTCAGGCCATTCCAAGACCAGCCTGCTCACCCTGGCATCACCCTTACCGATCACCAGAGCAGGTAGGTTTGACTGACATAGAGGTACCTGCCACATCCCTTTCACCTTTGTCCCATTGCCATGGGAGCCACCCACCAGATGGCACAAAGTCGAGGAGGAGAGCAGTGACTCACGCTGTCCTGGGCCTGACGTCAGGGCTCTGTGACCATCAGGAAACTGGAGAGACAATTTCATTCTCAAACTAATTCACTCAAGTAACCAGTCATTGAGCTTAAGCTATTTCATTTAATAACCGTTATTATTTTTCTGATAATAGAGATAATATGTATCACTGTAAGAATTTTAGAAAATACAGAAAATACATATCAAAGAAAATTAAGCAATCAATAAGCCACCCACCCAGAGTTAGCCACCATTCACCTTTTTTTACACCCCTTTAAGAGAGGAAGTGACCCACTTCCTAGATTGGTTTTCAAATCCCATTGTGCCCAGCTGAGGTCTCATTGGAGACTCAAGATGGTAGATAAATAAAATGTTGCCATTTTTGGTAATCTTGATTTTAATCCCATTAACGAATTGTAGATGATCCCAGGAATGTTACCCTAAAGGGGAATAACTTCTCCTCTCCCTCCTCTCCCCCTCCCTCCCTCCCTCTCCATGGGTCTCAACAGGGAACCTGGGCACAGAGAGGGCCAGTGTACCATCAATCAAACCAGCAACTAGGCACCAACCTCTTATTCACACCAGAGTCTTGCAGAGAAGAGCAGAGGGGATAAACATAAACACATACTCTCCTCCCCTCCTGGGTGAACAGAACTTATTGTGTTTTTATTTACATTAAATGAATCAAAGCTCGGATTGCCCATGTGCCAGGATTTTGTAGCTGGGATCATTCAAGTCCACGCTGTGGAGGCTAGGACAAGGGCAGCTGATGGCAGCAGGGTTGGATGGGTGCACTGGATCAGACCCCACTTCCAGGAAGCTCACCTACCAGGGAGCACAGATGGGAGACACAGCAGACAGGAGGAGGAGGTCCCAGAAAGGGCAGAGGCAAGGTGGAGGGGGCTCAGAGTCGGAGACAATGCACCTTAGCGCCCGGCAAGGGAATTCATTTTCCCTTAATTTTTGCTTCTTGTTTTTTTACACCCATGAGAGCAGTGAGTTCTTTCTATATAAACTATTTTTACATTTGATTAGAGGAGCCTCTGATTTGTTAGGGAAGCGGCGGGTTTGGTATGAAAACATTATTGTTGGGGCTTCACAAGGGCACATCTGGTTTTCCCTGGTCCTTAAGCCAGGGCTTGAGCAAAAGGGTTCGGGTTTAACGCATGCAGGTGATGGAAATATGTGGCCCCCAACACCCAGAAAGAGGAGAAGGGCCCTTCCCAGGGGCACCTGCTTGTGTTCTGTCACTGAGGTCCGCAGATACTCCTTCTCTGCAAAAGAAGTGGCTCCAGGTCCCCGGGCAGCCAGAGCCAGGAGGCCGGCCCCCACGGCCCCTTGTGACCCCACCCAGACCTCCGTGGCTCACATGGGCCCTTTCACTGCTGCGTGTCTTAACATGGTACTTTTCCTTAAATTCACATTCTTTACTAGAATAAGTACTGTAAAGACTTTTTTTTTTTTTTTCTGGCCGCATTGGGTCTTCGTTGCTGCACGTGGGCTTTCTCTAGTTGTGGCGAGCGGGGGCTACTCTTCGTTGCGGTGCGCAGGCTTCTCATTGCGGTGGCTTCTCTTGTTGCGGAGCACGGGCTCTAGGCGCGCGGGCTTCAGTAGTTGTGGCACGTGGGCTCAGTAGTTGTGGCTCGCGGGCTCTAGTGCACAGGCTCAGTAGTTGTGGCGCACGGGCTTAGTTGCTCCGCGGCATGTGGCATCTTCCCGGACCAGGGCTCAAACCCATGTCCCCTGCACTGGCAGGCGGATTCTTAACCACTGTACCACCAGGGAAGCCTGAAATGCTTTTTTTACCACTGTGGTAAGGGGAAAACTAATATCCTGGGTAATCATAAAAATACACACAATGAATACTCTTAATAAATACACACAATAGGTACTCAATAGATAAATAAATTGCTCTTACATTGGATCTAGGAACTGTTCCTGACCTGGAAGGAAAGAGTATTGAAGAGCGGTTAACTTTTTCACTAAATGATTCAGTGTCACCAGCGTCAGGGCTGTGACTTTGGCCTGGAGACAAGGAAACGCCCCGAGGGCCAGCCGCCCTTTCAACGTGTGCCCAGGCCCTGGGCGGTGCTGGGTGGCGCTCCATGTGACTGGTAACTCTGCTTGCTGATGCGCTGCTGTCCCCTTCGCCTGCCATGGCCTCCAGGAAGAATCACAGCTGTACTCTTCTCCCAACAGCTTGTCTTGCTCGTGTGCCTGGAGGCCCCAAAGCAAGGCAAGCATTCGAAATGAGGTAAACATACAAGCACAAAGAAGAAACCAACATACACATCCTCTGCAATACAGCAGGAAAATCACAGAGGATCCGACCACAGGAAGAAGCCAGGAAACTCAATAAACAAGTTGGAGGAGATGCGACATACGGAGATGAAATGTTTAGAAGAAATAAACACTGAGGGGAGGAAAAAAGAGGCAACCTGGAAGTTCTTGGGTTAAGAAGTTCCCTGAGCCTTCATTTCCAGGATTGTAATCTGTGGTCCCAGGGACTATAAAGCCACCCTCCCAGGAGACTCTGTGTCACAAATGCCTAGAAATTTCTTCTGCTCTGCCTCACAGCCCTCTCACACCCCCTAGGTGCCCAGGTGGGCCTCGTCTGGTCCTGTAACGTAGCTCATCAGGGATGTCATATCTTGCTAATTATAGAGGCAAGGCAAGGAATTAACCTTCATTGAGGACACGCTGTATGCCAGATACCGTTTGACTTTTACAATAGCTACTAAACTCCTCACAGTAATATCTAATCATTAGGTAAATGGTTTTACCATTTTAGAAACTATCTTGCGTGAAGTCACACAGCCAGTAGAGCTGGAATTGGAGCCCAGATTGCTCTTAAAATGCCCCAGCTCTCTACTCAGCCTCCCTGCAACCTCTAGTACTCAGATTCCTTCCCTTCCCTCTGTCCTGCGCCTTTAAGGATCATTTGTAGGAAGTCCTGTTCTGACCATTTAGGACCGGGGCCTCAGGTGAGTGACACTCAGAGCTAGAGTTGAGAACTCAGCCCCACAGACCGCTTGGGATGCGTGGAGGGCAGGGAAGCCTTGAAGAGGCTAGTGTAACAGTTCAGCAAGAGATATGAGATTAGTAGGGTAGAAAGCTAATTGGAGGCTTAGAAAATAAAAAGCATTTGAAAGGAGTTGGAATAACTCAGCCTGGAGAGGAAGTTTATTAATGTTTTTCATGTATTTCGTAGGAAAATCGCCTTCCCCCACGCAGGGCTCTGAGGCTGGTGACCATCCTCCCCGTGAACGCAGAGACAAAACCGGCAGCACAACGCTAATAGGAGGAGGAGAGGAGAGTGACAGGTGGGTTCTCAAAACGCACTGCAGCTTCTGAGGAGGGTGCTGGCTGGAAAATGGAATGGAATGTCCTATGACCAGTTGGCATCAACTAGTCTCTAGCTGCACTTACCATCTTGCTGAATTTTGGAGCAGGAAGTGGGTCTTACCAGCAACCCTGACTGCTGTCTTTTATATAATGTCCGTAGAACCTCAGTCCCCCTCTGTGTTTAGGGCTCTGAGATGAAGCATAACAAACACTTCAGATACATAGGCTATTTTGTACAGTTCAGTTTGTAATGATTTATCTTTGGGGGTTGGGATGAAAGAAGGTAATGCAAAGGTTAGCCTGTGTATGTGGACTTTCTTATGAGGAACATTGCTTTGTGAGGATCTCTCCTTGAAAAGAGGAACACAAATAATGACCGTGGGGTTCAGATGGTATATTTTGGTTTAAATCGTTGTATAAATGAGAGAGCTCCATGTTGGTCAACAGGACCTGGTTAGAGAAATGCTTTGATTTCTATAGTTAAACATTGTTGCCTTAAGTCAGAAGTTAAGTGGCTGAGCCATGGTAGATGCTGCTGACAGCTCCTCTAGTGGGTTGGGAAGGAGAAATGTCGGTGAGAGGTAATTCCCTGCTTCTCACGCAGCCGTGGAAGCTGTCTGCCCCTGAAGGCAGGCTCTGGTCTGATGCTGCAGGAGGGCTGGGCTGCTGGGGGGCTTCTGCTGGCTTTCAGACTAAGTCATCCCACTGATTACCCCTGGGCAAAGCCACCTAGTTACCAGGCATGGCCAAGCCAAGGCGGAGCTAGTCCATCCCCAGACGAGGAGGAAATGCCGTCTTGGGTCAGGGAGGGCAGGATGAAGGGCGCAGGTAGTGCCATTGCCCTCTCCTCCTTTGTACACAGAACACTGGCAGTGAAGAGAACTTGACCTTTTCTCGGTACTTATTATTATACAATTTAAAAATTCTTGCTGGTTTGACAGGCTTTAAAATGGAACATTAGTGTGTGTTTCTTTCGGTGCCGGGAGGTTGGACTTTTCCATGTATTTATTGGCCCCTATGGCTATTTTTCTGGGTGGCCTGATCAGCCCATCGCCCCCTCCCCAGTCTCACTGGCCCTGTCATGGGTTGGGGTGCGGGGGGAACAGTAGCCCCCGCTGAGGGTAACGCAAGGCAAAGCCAGCCTCTGTTCGGACCTGAACCATCATCTCAGCTGAGGCTGCTAGCCTCCCGTTTCCAGGTGGTGCGTTTCAAGTTGTCAGTTGCCTCTGCTTTCTATTCCGTCTTTGGAACTGTGTCAGTGGGCAGGAAAAAGTAAGGAGGCGGAGGGGGGATGGGCAAGATCCTTTTCCTTTCTTATGGGCAGAGCCAAACTGAGACCTGTGAGCCCCCTGCGAAAGCTAATGGCGCTCCTTCCAAGTGATGTTCTTTTAATATCGGAATATTAATATTGAAATAAGAGCACTGGAGGCGGGGGGAGGGGTGGAGCCGGAGAGGGAAGGCCACTGGCAACTGCCCAGTCGTTCCCCTGTGATCCCAAACTCGGCAAGTCTGGTCCCAGTGGCACACCCATTTTCCCCATTTGGCAAAACAAAAGCCCTACAGGTAACTGAGTCACCCTTTTTAGAGGCAGTTTAACAACCCCTGGTTTCTTATAAAGCATACCCCTTGGGGTGATCTCACCCCCGAGGGCCATAGCCCACCCAGCCCCATACAGGAGTGGAGTTCTGGTGACCACAACTGTGTCTCCCTGGCGACAGCGCTTTCACACCTTCAGGCCCTCATCCTTGGGCTGGCCCATCCCTGAGTCTCAATTTACTCTGGCGGGACCCCTGAAGCCCATTTCCTCCAAGCGAGCGTCAGTGGTGGAGGTCCTCTGTATAACTGAAAACTTTCTTTCTACTTTTAGCCTTTCTTTTTCCGGTGTGAATAATCCCAGAGCCTTTCATCTGACTCTGTACTTCTGTCAGCTCTTCTGATCTGCCAGCACTCCTGTGATTCCAGCCTTGACCCAGGCTAGCCCATAGTTCCCTCTTCTTTTTCCTCTTTGCTGGACTAGCTCATCCTTCGGGTGTAAACTTAAAGGTGCCTTCCCCTGGGAGGTTTTCCCTCTAGCCCTGCTGAACTGGACCAGTGTTCCTGATTGGCCCCTCTCCTGTGAGAGAGGATATCGCACTTATTGTTATTCACGAATAAATGTCTGTCTTTCCCACCAGGCGGAAGTCTCCTGTCTGGTTTGTTTCATGGAATATCTTTGTCTCATCAAGCAGTGCTTGGCACTTAGACATGACTAGTTGAATGAATGTTCCGTTTGTTGAATTCAAAGGCCATACCTTCTGATTTCAGGATGACATTGCAGTCCCTGACTTCAAAGCCTGGCCCTTGTCCCCAACCCTTCCATCCTACCTGCAGACCGTGTTTACTCAGCCTGATGGCAGCCCTGCCCCGCTGCCTGCTCTGGGGAAGTGTGTGTCTGGAGCATTGGCTATCTTCAGAGGGCTTTGTTTGGATCAGCTGGAAGGACTTCAGCACCTTCATCAAATCGGGGTGAACATTACACTATCCAGACTCCTCAGGCAGGTTTTGTTTACTCTGGGATCTCCTCCAAGATATCAGCTGATGGCTTCAAACACTTTTTATGGTCTCACATTTGGACAGACTCAGATTTTCCTCCTTCATCTTCCAAACCTTCCCTAAGATTTTCCCCCTTCATTTGTTCAAGCTTTATTATAAATGCTTTTCCCCGTGCAACTTTCCCTGCAGAAAACTGGCTGCGTAGCTTCTGCCTAGAGCTGAGAAGTCCTGCAAATGCCAAGGACTAGCTGCAAAGAGCAGGCGGCATGTCTCCTGATGCTCTTTAGTTATCCAACCATCTTTAAGAGGCTTTTCTCCTTCCACAGGGTGGAGTAGGTGGAGGTTTTGGTGCAGATACAGTGGAGGTAAACTAATGGTTTCCTTAAGGGAAGTGGAGTTGGAAATTTTTTTTAAGGTCAGGGTTAGTGTTAATAGAGATCCACTCTTAGTCACCCAGGCACAGACTAGGATAGCATGAACCTCGGTGAAAAGTGTTGACACAAACGTATTTAGGGGACTTCCCTGGTGGTCCAGTGGTTAAGACTCTGTGCTTCCACTGTAGGGGGTGTGGGTTCAATCCCTGGTCGGGGAACTAAGATCCTGCATGCCACATTGCGCAGCCAAAAACATACACACACACACATACACACACACACACACACACACAATGTATTTAAAACACACACATACATTTGTTGGGCACCTACTATGTCTAGCATAACCGGTAACAAAGATACATAAGCCATGGTCTTTACCATCAAGGAGCCCACAGTATATTAGGACAAGGACAACATGGAATGGTGAGTGCCACGTAGAGGTAGGGAGGCGGGAGTTAAAGATAGGGAGAGCAGAACCATCTGGGTTGCATGCATGACCCCTGACCTGGCAGCACTGCTACTGACTGTGGCAATGGGACCTAGAAAGCCAGTTTTAAAAAGCCTCAAATCCCTGGGGCCCAAGATCCCAGATGTCTTCACGGTCATCAAGATTGTTTGGAGAGTCTCATATTTTTCTCTCAGCTGGACTCCGAAACCAGGGAAACAACCCAAACACAATACTCCTGCCCCATGTATTGATTACCTATTGCTGTGTAGCAAATTACCACAAAATTACATCTGGAGACAAAGAATATTTATTATCTTATAAAACAAAGAATGTTGCCCACCATCCACTTCTATAAGGATCAAGTCATTAGCCACTGCAATTGCTGATTGACAGTATACCCCAAAAGGAATGCAGGACGAGGCACTCTGTGCTTTGGGGGAAAAGGCCCCTTAGAAAGTTAGATATATCTCAGGAAAACTTGTTTTGTGAACCTGGATTCTTGCATCTTCCACGTACTTAGCAAAGCATTGAAATCATTAACTGAGATAGTTCCTCGTAAGTAGCAGTAACCTTCTACTGAGATATAGGCTTGACTGCACGTACTCCTTAGCCAAAATCACACATATTCTGGCCTTTTCCCCACCGCTTCAGAGGAGTTCCTCACAGCTACCTGAGAGGCTCTCTCCTGGGCTACAGTCCTCAGTAGGACTCAACTCACGGCTCTTACATTGTGTGTGTGTGTGTGTGTGTGGTTTTTTTTTTTCAGTCAGCAATCTCCTCCAGTTTTGAGGGTAAGGAATCTGGGTGCATCTTGCCTGGGTGTCTCTCGCTAAGTTTTCTCATAAGGTGGCCATCTCAGTGAAGACTTGACTGAGTCCGGGGGTGGTAGGATTTGAGAGAGGGCACAAGTACCCATGGTGGAAGCCACAATCATTTATAACCTACTATCTCAGAAGTGACATCCATTACTTCTGTCATGGTCTATGTGTTAGAAGCCAGTCTCTAAATCCAGCCCATACTCAAAGGGAGGGGATTACTCAAGGGTGTGGATACCAGGGACAGGGATCCCTGGGGGCCTTCTTAGAGGCTGCCCACTGTGCCTCTCCCCTGGCCCCGTTCTCCTCCCTTTCTCATTGCTTTCTTCCCAGTTCAGGTTTCGCTTATAAAAAGGACTAGTGATTGCTTCCCTCTTTCCTCTGTGTCACCGAGAGCGGGGAATGGCCTTACATCATAGCAGGATGTTAGGTTGGATGTTCTGCTTGTACAGGTGGGGGACCCAGAGGCACTTGGCGGTGCTAGCAAAGCCTCCCTCTCAAGAGGCCAAGTACTGGACTTCCCTGGCGGTCCAGTGGCTAAGACTCAGTGCTTCCAATGCAGAGGGCACGGGTTTGATCCCTGATCAGGGAACTAAGATCCCACACTCTGCCTGGCTAAAATAATAATAATAATAATAATAAAGTTTAGCTTTAAAAAAAAGAGGCCAAGTACTGAACGGGAGGCAATATGTTCAGGAAGAGGTCATTTCTGGAAGTGTTTGGCTAGAGGGGAGCCATTTTTCAAATTATGACTTGAAGCCCCGGCCCCTGTCCCTTGATCTGCTAAGTCATCTGCCATCTTCTAAAGATGCTTGTAGTCTCCTTGAAGGCACAGGGTCGAATAGCTATCTTGCAGAAGAGTACAGTTTCTGTACCTTTTCAGGGCTAAGCCTTTCCCATATGGTCACAGAGGCCAAACTGTTCTTGGTACCTTCCCCATCTCCCCTTTCAGACCTTCCAATCCCTTCCTGGCTCTGCGACTCAGCACAGTCACCCTTAGTACCCAGTCATCCTTGTCTCCTGTGAGCTCTCTGCAAGATCCAATCAGTCCTTGCCTCCATCTTAGCTGAGAAGCTCTTAAGGTACAGCTCCTTCGTGGGGACGGGCAGAGGCCCTTGCTTATCCCAGGGTTCAGGATTTAAGCCCCAAAGTTATAAGGTGGCATGGGGAGCAACAGTTGTTATAACACAATAGTGACGAATGAACTTACCCACCACTCATAAAAGGTGTCATGCAAATACCTTGATCCTAATTAAACCAGCCTCCTTCCTAACCAGCCACCTCCTCCTCCTTGTCAGCCATCCTCCAGCTGATTTCCAGTGTCTTGCAAATGCAGAATAAGATGCAAATCGAATGCACTTTGATGAAGTTGGAGAACTACTCACTCACGGGTAAAGCCCCTAACAAAGAAGGATCTGGCAGAAATGGAGCAGTTAACAGAGGAGAGAAAATTGACAAGGATATTGACACAACAGGCTATTCAAAAGAAGGTGATTTGAATATCAGAGATGGAAGAGCGGCCCTCAGGAAACTGATGAAATTCTTGAATATTTTTGCAAAAAGATTCCTTTTTATCTTCCTGTCCTTGAATGTAAAATGAAGGAAGGCATACTGTGTTGTTATATAATTTTATCAGACAGCTAATGCCAGAAAAACACAACTCATTCTTTTTATTAGTATAAGAATTGGTGCACAATTACACAACATCCATTTTATAGAGTAGATTAAATATGTATGTATAATTTTTGGTTTTGTTCGAAGATCAAGTTCTAACCAAACCCATTTTTTTCCTTCCTATTTACTATGATATTTTAGGTAAGGTTGGTGAGGGCACTGTTATGAGGTGCAAGGCAGGTCTAAGGAAGAAAAAAGACTATTTTAAGCAGAGGCAACAGCTAACGGGATGTGAAATGGAACTTTTCCTGTAGTCTCAGGTGTTGGCTAAAGCTTCAAAGCTCAAGCCAATGTGATAAGAACCCGCACATTCTAAAGAGAGGTGCTACAGAAATCCCACAGGATGTGTGAAGGAAAGGCTAGAGGTTCCTGAGGGCTCTTTGAAGGGAATTTGTAAGAGGAGCAAGCTTGGTTTTTTCCCTCCCTCCCCAGGGGGAAGGGGATCCAGCCACCCAAAGCAAGAAGAGAGGGGGGCCAAGAGACCCTCAGGTCTGGGGGTGTCTTGCAAGAAAGGGAGACAAACTTGCCTCTCATTTCAAAGAAGCTTGTTGAGTGGTGAAAACGCGTCGGCCTGCATAGTGCCGCTACCGGAATGGAGGACGCCAAGCGTCTTGGGAGAGCTTGCCTGTGTCTCCTAGAGTCTGGGGCGTGAAGACTGGGAGTTCAGGAAGCAGGAAGCTAGAGTGGAGCTGGGTGGCAGGGATAGCAAGATGAGGCTCTGCCATTTGAAAGGCTAAGAGTGAGAAGATTTCCATGCTTGCTTTAGTAGTGAGAGGGCTACCTTCTGGAGCAGGGGGTTCCAGCAGAGAGAGAGACTGAGAGATCAGCTGGAGACTGCAGTGTGGGAAGTCCCTGTAGTGGGGGTGGAAGAGGGTACCTCAAAAGTCCCATTAATATGCCTTACGAGAGAGCTAGACTGAGAATGCAGGGGACTCCAGACCTTCAGACACAAGCCACACACAGTGCACGATGGCCCCTTTGCTCTCATTTTTCCTCATCTGCTAAGCCCTAGAGGATCCTGAAAAAGGCGGGACGGGGGAGAGAGGAGGAGGGTGAAGGAACAAGCCATGCCCCCATCTCCATTATAGGGCGGTAACCACCATGTCAGACCCGAGTCAGAGGGAGGGAAGAAACATTAAATTGGAGGTGAGACTCAGGTTAGGTGTAGATTGGAGCTTTTAAGATCCTAAAATGGAACTGATATTTGAAAGCGATCGAAGTTTTGAGATCTGCCTGGAGAAATCACCAAAGAACAAGAAAGGAGACCCAGACAGAGCTCATTTGAAGACAGTGGTTTTAGGGGGGAAAAAAAAAAGGACTCTTACCAAGTTCAGCTTGCTCAAAAAACTGATGAAGTGTTTGGGGAAGAGTAGTATTCCAATTTGGAATAGAGAGGAGTTTTCCCATTTCACAAGTGTACTTACTCCTGGAATTTCATACCCAAGACATCACTCCTTTCCTAAAAGAATGCACAGTCTAGTGGGAAAACTGGAAAGAAAGTGATTATGGAATATAATACAGTGTCATATTGGGAAAGTACAGGGCACTATATGAACAGAGAGGAGGGCCGCCAACCCGATCCTGGGGGCCAGGCAAGGCTTCCAGTGAGGTGATATCTTGGTTTTTATGGAAAAGACAGAGCCGACCAGACAAGGGGGGAGTGTTGATGAATTAACTTTTAGTTGTGTTGGTCGTGTAAGTATCAACTGAAGAGAAAAAAAAAAACACAACCTAAAAGTTGAGAATTATGTTTTATTCGGCAGACTTCCTGAGGACTTAAGCCAGGGAGGCGGCCTCTCAGACCCCTCTGGGGGACTGCTACAAAGGGGTGAGGGAGGAGCCGAGATACATAGGAGTTTTTGCAAGAAAAAAAGAAAAAATCCAGGTAGTCAGAACATCAAACGATTACTTTTAATTAAATAAAAACCAGACGTCCCAAGTTAATGAAGTTAGCACTTTTCTGTGTATGGGAAGATGCAAGAGTCTGGGCTTATTGAAATCACTGCTTTGATATACACCTTGACTATCTAGGGCCAGCATCCTGCTTTTCTCTAGCCTGAATCCCCAAAGAGTGCACAGTCGGGACAGCTACAGTGGCTGATGGCATGATGGCTGCCCCATCATCTGTTGGCTGATACGGCAGGCGACATTTTTCATCCACATAAGTGAATATGGGCCTGGAGGTCAGGAGCCCTGTCTGTGTACTACAGATCGTGATTGGCAACATCACCAGAGTGCAGAGTTTGGAGCCCTGTAGGTGGATCAGATCTCTCAGAAAAAGTACATATAGAGAAGACAGAGGCTGTGGATACAAGTTGGTCAGATTGGGATGCACTTGAGAATACCTGTCCCCAGGACCTCAACACCTAAATCCTGTTCTAGGACCCTGGGGCAGGTAAGTACATGAAGAATGTAGCCAAACAGAGGAATCCCCCAAGGAATGGATGTTTGAGGGCTTTAGCCCAGGACCTCAAAGAGGAGCCCTAGCCCTGGTGAGCTGGGCTTAGGTAATAGAGCTGCACAGACTCTCTGGACCACAGTAGGCAGATCTAAGAACAGACTGAGTGGCCACCTGTCTTCATAAGCTCAGACGCAAGTCTCCACTCTGTCTTATCCCCTTTAGAGAGAGACCGGGTAAACCCTAGAAAAGGCATGGCCCAAAAGATAAGGAAACAAAGAGAGGTTTTATACTGGTGCTTGGAGCATTGCTGATGGACATTGCACCTTTAGGACATGTGCTTTCCCAGCAGCAGATGGCCACTGGCTGACTCACTACACCAGATAGCCAGGAAGATAAGAATCCCAAAGAAGGGGCCAAGAGAGAAGGCACCAACTCCAAAATTTGGGGCTCAAGAAAGGGTCTTGGCTCTGAAGTAACTATGTGCCAACCAGTTTCCTCCTAAGAGTTAAAGAACCATCCATGCCCCTAGAGGCCAAGAGCGATCCCCAATATTTGAGGAACGAATAGAGGAAGAAAAATGGGACATGACGGTTGGAAAAGTGAGAGAAACAGCAGGAGGGTGTGTTCCCGTAAAAGCTGAGGGAAAAGAGTTTAGAAAGTTGATCAATATAAGAGCAAAATCGTGTCCTTTGGATTTAGTGGGGGTGGTCACTGACCACCTTGACAAAACCAGTTCCTGTGCAGTGATGGATTCAGGAGCCAGAATGCACTGAGCTCAGGTATGAATAAAATGTAAGCAACTGGAGGGAGGGAGTAGAGATTGCCCTTCCCTGAAGGCTGCCTATGAAGGAAAGGCAATATTGTGAGAAACAGGAAGTACCTGTAGGAATGTAATGCCATGAGAGAGGGTTTTTCTCTTTTCTAGTTGTGAAATCTTAGAGCTTGTTTGAATGATCATGGGGAAGAGGGAGGGAGAGGTTGAAGAGGTGAACGAATGGGTTATAACTGATAAAACAAAGACTCAGAAAACAGGGAGGGATGGATCTAGAAGAGCACAGGCGTTGCACAAGTAATTAGCCCTGGATAACAATAGGAACAGTCTGTGACTAAGCTAGGGAAAGAGCAAAGAGCAGAGGATATGGCGTAGATATAGGTAAGTGATAACTGGAGGGGAAGAAAGGTTGATGTTTATTTGCTTTCCTGGTGGGTAACAAGGGTGGTGAATAATATATCAATGAAAGCATTTTGTACTTTCAAAATATTTGCATAAATATTTAATCCTCCCAAGAAGCCAAAGAGGTCTTCTGGTTGGTTCCAAATCTGGGTACACACCACAGGTGCTATATTACCCTTGGCTCTGAATTGGTGTTCTCTCCTCCCACACAGCTAAGAACTCCCTCAAACTAATCTTTCCCCACACACTGGCCCAAGCTAACTCATAAGTATTTCTTACAGCTGCTGCCACTGAGGGACTCCAAACAACAATGGGTTCTTTTCTACCTTACCTCTGTGCCACAAACTTCCCTGCCACCCTGTGGCAACCAGCACCAGCATGGCTCTCCCGTGTTCGTGTTCTGGCCTGTTGCAAAAAAGGACATTGACCAAGGTCCAGATCTATATTAGATGCATGGTGCTACCTCTTGGCTATAGCCAAGAAATATTCCCTGACATAATGAGGGTCCAACTTGAGATGATTTGGGTTGAGGACACTTTGGCCAGTTATCCGCTTCAATTTCTTACAATGACTCAATATCCAAAGGACCTGAGGCAGTGGCCATGCTCCATCAGTCTCTCAGATTCCAGGCTGTTGTTTGTCCCACAGTCTTTCTCCCGGACCTTTCCATTCTCAGGTAGCACCATTACAACCATCTCTTGGGATCCCCTAGTTATTAGTTCATGACGGGAAGGAGGGGAGAAGAGCAAGGTTAAAACTGCAAAAAATGTGAAAGGCAGAGAATTGCATTGGATCAAAAAAAGCAACCCTGTGACTATTAAGTTAGGTGACATCTTTCTGCTTTCGTGCCAGTTGTTTTGAAGGCTACTCTGAAAGAGAAATTTGGAAAATGCTTTGGACAATAATGGCATCATTTGACTAAAAAGATGCTTTCAAGACCAACATTTATTTGGGTATATAGACATATATTTGGGTTGCACATTCTAATGTATTTGTTAAAAAGTTTCGTTATTTTATGGTCATAGTTTATAAGTCTATCAAGCAGGGCTCTGACAGTTAAAATGAAGCTCTTCCAGCTGAGATAGAAAGATTTCTTTTTTTTTAATGTGGATTCAGTATCCAACTTTGTGCCAAGTATCTTTAAAACTTTCCAGTCCAGAAGAAGATTGAGGCTTTTTGACATTGTGAATCAACAGTGCAGTTAAAGGTCATAGGTTTTAAAAATTTGACACAGTTTAGCTTTGACTTGTACATTCAAGAGGCAGATCTTTTTGACCCCAGAGCGAAGATGAGACTGCTAAAGCTGCTAGGGCAGCTCCGGAAAGCAAAATCACTTTGTTCTGAAGGCAGCTGTTTTCCTGGGTGCTGTGATTTAATGTAAACCAAACAGATTCGCCATGCACTGGGCAAGCAATAAAACACAAGCTGGGACATTACGTCTGCTCAGGGAAACTGTCCTGGTGACCCAGGACAATTAATACAGTAGATCGTCCTGGCCGCTCCCTATCACCTCCTACCCTTTCTTTCACTTTCCATCCATTTCAGCAGCCGATCCAGCGGGCTTTTTGTACTTGTTCCAGGCGCCGTGTTAAATGCACCGGACACAGACTTGGGCTCCCCCAGGCTTGACCCTTGGTGCGGTCCAGGCATGATGGACACACTCCCTGTGGCCCTCTTATTCTTGGCTGTTTCAGGAACCACCTCTCAGTGCCTCCACTGGACAAGGCCCAGTCTCTCTGGAGAACAGCCAATAACTATCATAGTCTGTAACTCCTGTGGGGACCATGGGGCCATATGCAACAGGTGGGTTGTAGCAGGGAGTGAACAAAACACATTTCTCCAAAAATGCTGAGATCCTAAGTTGCTCTTTTTTTTTAAGTAGATGTCTCCCCAAAGAGGCCCTTTTGAATGCTGTCCTACTGCTGGAGAAGTGCCTTTGTACCCTGACTTTTGCAGTAAAATCCCACTTAGGCTCAGTTTACATTTACTAAGCTCCCAGTGTACACAAGTCATTGCAAGTATATCTACTCTGATTCTCTCCTCTCCCTGAAAACCCTCCCCAGCTCCAGGGCAGAACCAGTGCCACCCAGGCCCCATCTGCTGGGTGTCAACAGCTCTTTCCTCTCATGAAAACTATACGTGACCATAGGTTTGGGGTTTTTTCTTCATTTTGGAAGAAAAGAAAAACATGCAGGGTAAGGACACAGTTATGTTGTCAGAGTGATTTTTTGGCTTTTGGCTAACTCTTGGTCTCGTCAGGGGAGAGAGGAGAAGGCTTGGTAAAAATTAGCTCAGTTTTTCCTTTTTGTAAACACAATCTGAAAAAAATGTAAACCAGCTGAGTCAGCAGAGCATTTGCCTGCCCCAAATGGAGGCATTTATGGTATCAAAGAAAGTTTACTTAAAGACATTTCAACTTGGGTTTCCTGTGAATGAGTTGGGAAGCAAGTGAATAGATAACACCTGAATGGAACTGGACTTTCTTCATTCACACAGTGCCCTAGAAACCAGTGCCCTTTATGGAAAACAGGGAGGTTTTGTTTGGAGGATAGGTCTGGGGCATTGGAAGAAACCTTACACCAGAACACACTTTGATGTGCCCTGGATTGAAATTCTGTTTTCCCGGCCTTCAGCCTCGGGGTGGACATTAAGACTGGGGTAACACTTCAGAGAAGGTTCTTAGATAGCAAGGTTTTCTCCTCCAAAATTTTGATGCTAATAATCCAAAGTATACAGCCACGGTGGCTCAGGCAGCCAGCCCTACCTTAACAACACAGAGTTAGCGGAACCATATTTTTATTCATAGCGTCATAAATCAAGGCTCTTGGTTAAGGTGTTATATTCTACGGCTATTTCCTCTACAGAATACAGACTGAGTAAAGCACAAACTTTCCTACTCATGGTATGTGGTCCAAAATATGTTTAAAAGACTAAAGCTCATTAAGTTGTTTGGACTCACACATCAATTACATTTATATCTAACAGATGTAATATCCTCACTTTTTTCCATCTAAGTCAATCACACACATGCATTTGGCACCTTCAAGGAAGGCAGTGCTTCAGGCTGGCATACGGAAGCCTTAGATGGGGTCCTGGCCATTGGGAAACTTCATTAAGGAGACACAGAACTGTGTGAAAAGTACTGATGTCTGCAACTTACTTGAAAATGCATTTTTAAAAGCCGATGAATTGATGGGTAGATAAGAGATTTAAAAAGTACGTGGTAACCCATTTATAGCAAAATGCTAATTATAGAATCTAGGTGATAAGTATATGGATGTTCAGTGTATAGTTTTCAACTTTTCTGTATGTTTTAAATTTTTTGTAATAAGACATTGGGGAGAAAAATCCACGTAGCTCTGACCATTGAAGAGAGCAAATGGCTTTCAGCTGTCACAGACTGGGAAGACCACAGAATATAATGATGTAGGTTACCGAGTCCTCGCTGTTCACTAAGCACTTTATGTGTACTATCTCATCTGCTCTCACAACCACCTATGAAGTACCATTACCCTCACTTTATAGATGGGACACACAACCTGGAAAAAATGGCGCAGAAAGGTCCAGAAAGCATGAAATGTTTGCGCAGGGTCACACAGCTGGTAAGTGTCAGGTTCAGGATTTGAACCCAGGTCTGACTGACTCCAGAACTCAAAGCCATGACTAATGTACCACACTTGGGCCCCAGATGTGGATGCCTGACATAGCGCCTTGTGTTGGGAGGAAAGCACTTGATGTTTGGGGGAAAGTGGGAGGGATGCCCTCATGCTAGCCCTGCCTTCCCCTGTAGTGGGTTTCAAATGGTTTGGTTCTTTAATTGTTAATAGACACCCAGACCGCCACCTGGGAGTGTTATTCTGCTTTCATCTCTTTTTTCTTTCCCAATTTGAACAAGAAGTTTACTTAAACAACAAGCTGCTTGACTTGAAAGAAAAACTATATAGAATGCATTCCTTTTAGAGTAATTACCCCCACTTCAAGACAGATCGTCCTATGTGTCACAGCTACATACAAAAATGTTATCAAATTGCCCGTGGTTTTACAATGATAAATGAAAAACACTAAAGGTCTACAATAGAACAAACTATGCAAGGATTTTTTATGTTGTTGTTTTTGTTAAACATTGAGAGAGCAAAACAACTTACTGGAATGTAAAGATAAGAGCTGAAGGAGCATGCAGCTGATGGAAAGGGAGAATTTCCATGGAATCAGGAAGTTTTCCCCATCCCACCTCCACTTGAAATTGATCAAAACATACTATTTAGATTTTTTTTTTTAATGCAGCATGTTTGTGCACATACACCATTCCTGGATGTACAATAAAGGAACAGGAAAAGGAAAATAAAAGAATAGAGAAAACTGTTTTGTAGTCAGGATGTGGTGGAAACAGATTGTGGTTTTCTTTTTTTTTTTTTAATTTATTTATTTTATTTATTTATTTTTGGCTGCGTTGGGTCTTCGTTGCTCTCTGCGGGCTTTCTCTAGTTGCAGCGATCGGGGGCTACTCTTCCTGGCAGTGTGCAGCCTTCTCATTACGGTGGCTTCTAGCTACCGCACACAGGCTCAATAGTTGTGGCTCGTGGGCTCTAGAGCACAGGCTCAGTAGTTGTGGCGCACAGGCTTAGTTGCTCCACGGCATGTGGGATCTTCCCGGACCAGGGATCAAACCCGTGTCCCCTGCATTGGCAGGCAGATTCTTAATCACTGCGCCACCAGGGAAACCCCAGATTGTGGTTTTCTAATCGTGAATGTACTCGTGGTCTGTAGGAACCGAGTTCTGGAGTAAGGTACCAGATTCCTTTTTGGTAGACACGGCTGGAACACATTAATTGTATCTACATCCTCCATTTCCACTTGTGCAGGTGTGTCGGTTTCATTGATTGGCTGCCCATGATATCAGAATCTGGTCTGCCTCACTGACAAACCCTGTTGTTTACAACAGGCTTCCATTGGGTGGTATAAAAATGCCTCTTAATCTTAAACTGCACCACAGAACCAGCCACCTTCAAGTTAATGTCATCTTCGTTCTCAGTCTTAACTCCTTCCTTGGGCTCTTTGTCGACCTTGGTGAGTGCTGGAGTCTCCTCAGCTCTGCATCACAAGAAGGGTACCAGATCCACACTGAATGAACATCATCTCATCTTGCCTCTTAGTGTCCCTGTGGAGTTGCTTCCAGCTATTTGTTGAATAGATGAAATATGACAACACTCCCTAAATCAGGATCTTGATGTAGTTTTCAGCTTCCTGGGCATTCTCCCAGAGTTTGTAAAAAGAAGAAGAAAATCATTGAAAAGCCAAATACTCTAGGCCCTCCTTTTTCACTTCAAAGACCCTAAATATCTCTTGACTGAGGTGCAGAGCCTTTCACATTGTCACGGGGGTCAAGGGGGGCAGTGGAGGGGAGGGACTTGGCCGTCAGACCTGGGTGCTACTTCTTGGGGGGTCTGGAAATCCCAGTGCAGCCCCAGGGAGGCAGCCTGAGGGTGCTGATCCAGTCAAGAGCACCAAGGCAAGGGTGCTCGGGTCACACAACAGTATGACTGCCCTTTGCCGGCCCATGTGAGGCTGTCTGTTCAGGCCTCAGATTCAGCTTGTTTGGGGTTTCTGTTGTTTTCCCCTTCCCTCCACCTTTTAAATAGAAGAGAGGAGGCTGCTTCCCACAACTAGGGAAAAAGAATTAAAGCCCAACTGGATAGCTTTCCCACCTGCATGCCAACAGCTCTCTAAACCCACCACCGCCCTAGAATAGACAGCAGGAGAAAGGATTTTAAAAACCAAAGACAGGGAGCAGGGAAGGAATTTCTCAGGGCTGGGCCTCTGGGTCTTCTCTGAGTTGGCCCTCCAAGATAACTCAGAGGTCAGGCTGTCAGAGGAGCATTTGCTTGTATTTAATGCCCTCCAGGGACTCTGAGCCCAGGGATTCTAGCCGGAATCACTGTTCTGATTTCTCGGGGATGTGTTTGGTGTTTAGGCTTCACTAGACCACTCAGTTCCAGGACAATGCACGTGAGGGGTTGTGCACGGGGGTGCTGAATGCCAGCCTCCCTCATTCTGGACTGAGAATCTCCGTCAGCATCTTGCCACCACTTTCCATGGAAGGCTCAGATCTGAGCCTGGCCCTTCAGGCCTTTAAGTCAAAGTATTGTGGGGTCAGATGGCAAAAGCTTTAGAAATGTTCAAAGGATTCTTAGAGATCATCTTATCTAACCCTCTCTCTTTTTTTTAACCTTGGTAAAATATACATGACATAAAAGTTATCATTTTGACCATTTTTAAGTGCACAATTCGGTCACATTAAGTACATTCAAAATGTTGTGCAACCATCGCCATTACTCATTTACAGAATTTGTTCATCATCCCAAACTGAAACTCTGTACCCATTAAACAATACAGCCTTTTTTCTTTTTTTAAACAATGAAGAAATCAACCGAAAAGGAGAAGGGCTGGCCCAATGTCATGCAGGTAGGACAAGAGTTTACAATCTTGGAATCAAGGGCTCTGACACATCACCTGATTTCTTAAAATAGGATTTTACACACACACACACACACACACACACACACACACACATCTATATTCACCAAGTACTCAATTCCTTGTTCTGGAAGCCGCACTTTCAGAAGAATGTTGGCAAACAAGTGGGTGTCCAAAAACAGCAGACAGGATGATGGCAAGGGACCTGGGAACCCTGTCCCTTAGAGATAGAAGGAGTTGGTGATGGGGGAATTCAGGACAGTAATGGGTGTTGTCTTCAAAAGGTTTAAAATACAGTGTGGAAAAGAGATTGAACTCACCTGGCTTCAAAGGGCAGGACCAGATGGAGGAATGCACATGGCAGCAAGGTCATTTTTATTAGAAATGTCAAAGATCTCTTTAATAACTCAGCTAAAGCAGCAGGCAGTGAGCTACTGGAGATGGGGAGCAGAGGCTGGGTGACCACCTGTGCTGACATATTGGGGAAGGAATTTATGCAGCTGAGAAAGTGTCCCTTCCCCTCCCTTCCATGAGTCACGTCATGAAAGAGTAGGAAGATGATGTCTGAGACCGAGAACCCGCCTACTTAATCTAGCACAGTTCATGATCTCCTGGGCCAGAGTCCTGAAACAAAGGGCTCTGGAAGCATCTGATGAGAAGGTGTTCATGGTTTTAGCTGATGACGCACTTGGGCAGTGCATGGAACGGTTGGACTGTATACTCTCCAAACTGTAGGTTGTGACCTGTCATGAAATCAATATACTCAGCAATTTTTTTAAAAATGAAATAAAATTGAATAGAATATACCAGAGTGCAACACGATGGTAGGGGTAAATATTAGTCATTTTTCAAGAAGTATTTTTGGTTATATTGTGTGTGTGTGTGTACTACTTCAATGTAAAATGTATGTTTTACCATGGGTTTAATTTTCTTTAAAAGTTTAAAAGCCACTACTTAATGCAAAGCATGGAACAGACATGTCTGGAGTCTTAGAAACGGATCACAAGTTGCTAGAAAGGTCACATGCCAGAGGAGAGAGGTGACGGTCCCCACCAGGCAGCTCTGACTGTTTGCGTTCTTGGCTCAGTACACTGTGACGTTCGTGTCTGTGTCCCCAAAGTTGGTCCCATAGGGTAAGCAAGTTGCTTGGCTGAAAGCAGTCAAAAACCTCTGCACACCTGAGGAGCAGACGGAAGAGCAGGTCTGACTTTTTGTTAAAGTCTTCCCATCACGCTGAGGGACTGTGGTGAAAATGAACTTTGCTCCTCAGAGAGTAATGAGAAACAAACCCTGGAGACAGAAAACTAAGGGTACATGCAATCCTTCCCTCCCTATCCCCATACGGATTCCCACACCTGTGTGCAATTACTTCACTCTGTCTCACCTTAAATCGGGAATTTCAGTCTCCCTGGGACAGGACTATATGCACATATGCTGGGGACTGTAATTAAAAGGGAACTGCTAAGAAGTTCTAGAGAGGGTTTTGAATGGATAGGCACATTATGGAGTGCAACTTTTTGGACCGCACTGTGCAACAGGATGTCTATAGTAAGACCAGGAGACAGTTATACATATATAATTATATATATACACACATGGTGTTTTCCAAACCAAGGGATACTGTTGCCAGTTTTCTGCTGAATCCTTTCTATAATGCAGGCATGTATAACAGATCTGTTTTTGTCTGTCCAACATCCCTTCCCAATTCTGACATCAGTATCCACCTTCCTCCACTTCCTACAGACAGTTGTTCCTGTCCCGCTACCCATTCCATGTGGTTCTTGTGGGACTGCGAGTCACAGTGTATTGCCCCATCCCCCTGGCTTCAGGGATTGGTCCATGGAAAAGGCAACATACCCAAGCTGGGCCAATCAGTGATTTTCCTTATACATTATATTAAAACAGTAGGTAAGAACTCAATTTTTCCTATGGGGTTGCTAAACTTGGAAGCTGTAAGTTCGAACTGTTTTTGGCCCCATTTTCCTCCAGCCATGTTGAGGAAAACTACTGACAGAGTAAGAGAACAAGAAATCTGATGACAGTCATGCTACTTTGGCCAGTTCTACTCCCTACCACCCCCCAGCCCACCCCACTCATGTAAACGGACATATAGAGGGGTGTGTACGGTGGGGAGAGGTGTGTGCTTGTTGCTTAGGCTGGTAGGAGTTGGTTTTTGTAATTTACACCTGAGAGAGTTGCTTCAGCATGCATATAATGGATTGGGTTCAGGATTTAGAGTGAAGACCTGTGTTGGAAGTGTAGAGCCGATTCTGTGTTCAAGATATATAACTTGTCCAGACCTCGGTCTCTTCATCTGTACAAGGTATTTGCCAGGCTTAAATGAGCTGATAGTGTGAAAGTGTTTTGTATGATGATAAAACATTGTCTGAATGTTAATTACTAATCCAAGCACCTTTCTCCTACAAAAAAAGGGGGGGTGGGGAGTCTCCCTTGTGACCCTCCCAGCCAATCCACTCTACCCAAAGGAACCACTGTTCTGACCTCTTTCATTAGAGATTGTCAGAAAACCTGGGTTTGTATCCCAATGTTGCTAATTATCAACAGTAAGACTTTAGACAAACTAACTTCTTTGAGCTGTAGTATTATCAGTAAAATGGAGTTAATTAAAAAAAAAGAAAAAAGCCTTGGAGGGTCATTGCAAAGTATACTAGGCTTTCTAATATAAGCTTTCTAACAAAGATCCTTACAATGTGGTGAGCTAAGGAATAAGTGGTTTATTTCTCTTCTATGAAACCATCCAGGACAGGTGCTTGTGTTGGCGGGTGGCTTAAGCACCAGGTCTGATAGCAACTCATGGGTTTTAATTTTTTTTTTAATGTATTTTTTTTTTAACGCATTGTTTACTTTATTTATTTATTTATTTTTGTCTGTGTTGGGTCTTCGTCTCTGTGCGAGGGCTTTCTCCAGTTGCGGCAAGCGGGGGCCACTCTTCATCGCGGTGCACGGGCCTCTCACTATCACGGCCTCTCTTGTTGCAGAGCACAGGCTCCAGACGCGCAGGCTCAGTAGTTGTGGCTCACGGGCCTAGCTGCTCTGTGGCATGTGGGATCTTCCCAGACCAGGGCTCGAACCCGTGTGCCCTGCATTGGCAGGCAGACTCTCAACCACTGCGCCACCAGGGAAGCCCAACTCATGGGTTTTAAGACCATTACATTTTACACCAACTTAGCCAACAGGAAAGGGGGAAAGAGCACGGAGGAGGCAGCTCCAGTTGAGTGTGGCACACTCTTGCTCAGGATCCACTGGTGAAGGTGTAGACATGTGACCACACTTGTCTCAAGGGAGGTTGGGAAATGTAGTCTCAGGCTGAACAGCCATGTTCCAGCTACAACTCTTGCCAGTGATGAGGGAAGAACAGATTTCAGTGGAGAGCCACTGCACAAGGTGTAAAAGAGATGGTGCATTTAAGGTGCTTAGAATATTCCCTAACACAGGGTAGTTCTCAAATACTAGCTGTTGCAGTATTGTTAATTCTCTCATGCAATAGGAATTAGGAAAGAAAGCTTTTCCTCAAACTAGGCTACAAAATGACTCTTTCTAGGAAAAATGTTTCTGATCTCACTGTCATATTCTGCCAGGTTCCCTTGGCAGCTCTCAGCACATCACTCACCCCTTTTCTCTAAGGGTCTCCATTCCTCTGGCCCGAAGAGCTTCTAAAATACTCCCTAGTGGCAATCTTGAAAGACAAGCCATGGAGAAAGTCCAGCGTCGTCTGCTGGAATGCCCCTTTTACTTATGGGATGAGCTCAGAAGAGAAGACAATTAATGATAAATGGGTGTTAGACTTGTTACATTTGCCAGCCAGTTTTGGCCGAATTATGAATTCATGCAAACCGGTATGGAGACTCTGGGGGTCTCTCTTGTTAACTCTGACACTGACTACCTCCTCTTCTGCTGACAGACTCCTGGGGGAGACGGGGTGTGGTGGGCCCCTGGCTGTAAGAGGATGGCTAAGATCGACGGTACGCCTTCTGGTGCCATAAATAATGCAGGCCTCAGTTCCATTAGCCATGGAAATTTGCACTAGGAAACTAATGAAGTCTTTAATTATAAAGTCCTAGCTGTTTAGTCTTCCAAGGAGACAGGGTTCCTAATTAGTACTCTGGCAGAGGCCATAAGCAGGGGGTGGGCTGTGCTGTGTAGCTGGATGTGTGAGAGACCACCCACAAGGCCAGGATGGCAGGAAGGCCAGAAGAGGGCTTGTTCATGAACTCAGCAGATGGGCTGCCAAGGAAACAAAATTCCCCACCGCCATTTTCCCTGCCCCTGACCCCACCCTCTGGACCGCCCAGATCCGGGAGGAATTGGGCCTCGCTGAGGACAGCCCACCTGCACTTAGCTCATCCACAAACGTTACCTGGTTCCTTAGCAACCTTGAGCATCTCCATGAGTAATTAATGTGCAGTTTCACCCATCAGCTGTGAGTAGGACTGACTTCTTCCACCCTGCTTGTTATAGCTTCCAGCTGTGACCAAGTACAGGCATGGCTCAGAAAAGAAAAAGAAGTAGGAATGATTGTCTCCCCTACATGGACTATAAAAGAATATGGGGGAACCAGGAAGCGCTTCTTTGGTCAATCACTCTCATGAAAGTGCCTGCAGGGTAGAGGTGTCTGGGTGGGGATGGGGAGGGGAGGTGGAGTGGTAGGACGGACTGCCCGAGGCCGTGTCCACACACGCAGTGTGAAGTAGAGGCCATTCTGATCATTTGGGCTAAAATTCTTTCACTGAAAGATCCAGAAGATTGAAGCCAGGCTGCTTATCTTTATTTATTTCTAGCCTGACTGTCTCAGAAAATTGCCTCAGTTTTCTGTTTCACTTCACTTGTCCAGCCAACCTACAGGGAACTCAGTTAATTGCCTTGTTCCTGACAAGGTTCAAGTCCCAAGTCCAAGAGGCCGCTTCTAGAGGCAGCCACGGTGTTTAGGTCACTGCAGTGTCACCTTCCCTATCACCGAAGGGAACTGGTGCCAACCTGGGGTAGGAGACCACGAGAATGCCATGTTGTCTGAACACTAAGAGCCAGATGGACCCCACTGTGGATTTCCAAGGGAAGGACCGAAAGACAGAGGAAGCCTATACTAGAAGCATCCAAAGCCCCTTCGGGTGGTATCCATAACAACTGGAGGAAACAATGGGAACAGGCAGCCTGACTTCAGGCTGTAGAGACTGCCCAGGGTAAGTCAGAGCTAATAAAAGTGCTCTGTAATGTCCCTGCACAAACTGTTGAGATGCTTGCCAGCCTCAGAGCATTTTCACTTTGACCTGGAGCCCCAGAATCCACTCAGCTGGTGATTAATTGCAGGAAAGATCCTGGGAAATAGATCAGGAACAGAAAATGGTTTGTATCAGTGTGATCATTAAAATTTGATCAAAAGCTGGACTTGGCTTACACTTGGATGGCGTTTCCTGAAAGCAAGTTCTAAAAAGCAGCTCTCAGTCTTCCCCACCATGAACTCTCCTTGAATTCCCAAGTAATATGTTGAGGCAACACTGCATAATGGGTCAGAAAGAAGTGGAGCAAAGCAGATGAGTGCACTGGGATCTTTTAAGGTGGTAATGTGGAAGGCAAAGCAACAGAAATTGTTTCAGCCTTAAGACAACTGGTAAAAATCAGGAGTCTTAGTAACAATGAGTATGGTTGACTTTTTTCTCTGTATTAAGAAGAAATAGTATACAAGCAATGTGAAATTTATATCTGGCTAGGTCTTTAGTTAGTAAGTCTGAAGTTTGGACTTATAACGTTTTCCCATAGTTACAAGGCCAAAGATCCTTATGTTGTAGATGTCACCGCAGATGACCGTTACTCCAGAAGCATCCCATACATCCACCCAGGCTGCACTGAGGACCACTTCTCCTGGGGCCCCTGTAGCACCTGAATCCACCCAATTTCACCTTACTACACTGTTGTGGTTGCCTTTTTATATCTGTGTCCCCTAATAGACTCTAAGTTCATTTTGAGAAAACTCTCTGGCTTTAGTTCATTGCTGGATCCTCAGTAAGTGTTCTGTAAATATCTGTTTAATGAAAAAAATGAGCAGTTGTTAAGTTTTCAGCTCTTCCATAGAAATCTATACATTTCCACAGGAGAAAAATAAAACCCTAACTCTGGTTTTTTATGGATGATATCTGTTGTTCCCTTCTCCCATCCTGATGTGAGTATACCCCATGTGGGACCATTCCTCATAAAGCTATAGATTTCCATTGTTTCTGTTGGAAAATGCATTTTGGCTTCGAGCCAGGATCTTAGGACTCCCAAAACATGTTTATCCCGCTTCAGTGTTTTTAATGAAGACAGTTGCTTTCTGCCTCCCCACCTGCTCTTTTCTTTTCTTTATAAACCACCCCCTGCACTTAGTGCATAAAGAGGATGTCTCCTAGGTTGTCACAGCAGAAAGAATGCCACCTACTCACATTCATAAGCACATACTTGTATCCTCGGGAACATTCCTTAAGTGATGTATTTGTATCCTGGTAACTGCCTCTTCTTCCTCCTTCCCTTCCCCTCCTTTCCTTTCCTTTCCCTTCCCTTCCCTTTTCCTTTACATTTTCCCTTTCCCTTTTCCCTTTCCCTTTCTTCCTCCCTCCCTCCTTCTCCCCCACCTTCTTTTCTTCCTTCCTTCCTTCCTTTCTTCCTCCCTCCCTCTCTCCCTCCCTCTCTCTCTCTTTCTCTTTCTTTCCTTTTTTTCTTCCTTCCTTTCTTTCTTCTTTTGAAAGGAAGGAAAATAAGAAGACAGTTTTGAACTTTTACTTTCTCCTGTCACAAAATCATTAAGGATCTCAACTCCCAGTCTCTTCTCTCTTTGCATTCTCAGTTAGCCAAAAAGAAACAGGTATTCCCATCTGCTTTGAGAGCACCTACCTCATTTCATTTTTATTCTTTAACACTATTTCATTTGTACATTCCTTAGCTTTGCTCTTACCATCTTGCAATATGCAAACACATCTCTTTCCATCTTGAGTTGCCGTTAACTCAGGGAAAATTTTGCCCTGGCAGTCTGGATTGTGGAGATTTGTAACTACTCAACTGGTAGGTGACTTTGGCGGTTGGGGTGAGGTTTGGAGATGGCAAAGGTATGAGAAAGTCAGTTGGGTAAATAACAGGTAAAGACTAATCTGCTTTGAAGGCAACATCTATCCCATTCATATTTTGTGAAAAATATTTACATAGCCAAAATAATATAAGTAGTGAATATTAATTTAAACAAATTATGTTATAACTATTTGGGAAGATGGGGAAAGAGAGAAAGGATATATTGGGGGTGGGGTAGGGGAGCATAAGAAAATTTTAAAGAGTTAAATTTAGCTCTTCCATAATAGAAAGTCAATAGACAATGTCCAACAGTTTAAAATCAAGAAATTTCCCCATACTTTAACATATAACATTTTCATTCATTTCATGCAGTCCAAAATATTTTCTAATTTTCATTGTGATTTCTTCTTGGACACAGGGATTATTTAGAGGAACATTTCTAAATTTCCATATATATGGATGTTTTCTAGTGTATTTTTTACTGATTTCTTTTCAACTGCAATATGGTCAGAGAGCATATGCTATATGACTTCAATCCTTAAAAATCTGAGACTTGCTTTATGACAAGTATATGATCAACTTGTAAGATCAACTTCTCCATATATGCCTTAAAGGAATACATACCCTGCAGTTGTTGAATACTCCATGTTGTCTATTAGATTATTTCTAGTCATGTTGCTGAGGGTTCTGTGTTCTTACCGATTTTTGTCTGCTTATTCAACAGTTACAAAGTATGTTTTTAAAACTCCCAGTAAAATAATATTTTTGACTATTCCTATTTAGTTCTGTCAATTTTTGCTTTATATTTAAGCCATATTTTTTAGGTGAATACAAATTTACAATTGTCATATCTTCCTAATAAAATGTACATTTTATCATTATTGTGTCCCTCTTTACAGATATAGTTTATTGTATCTGATATTAATAAAGTTATACCCCCTTCCTTTTCACTGGTATTTACATTATATTTCTTAATCCATCTTTTTACTTTCAACACTTCTGTATTTATATAGATATAGATAATTCTTATAAGCATAGTTTTTTAAAATATGAGTTCAAAGATATTTGACCATTAATTGTCACATTGCATTTTATGCAATTACTATGATATTGGGGTTTGTAAACTTATTAAGTAACTTACTGTTACTCTTATTTGGTCTACATTCTTTTTTCTTTCCTCTCCTTTCTTCTTATTTTGAATTTTTTCTCAGTTTTATTGAGAAATAATTGACATACAGCACTGTGTAAGTTTAAGGTGTACAGCATGGTGCTTTGATTTACGTATTTTGTGAAATGATTACAATAGGTTTAGTTAACATCCATCATCTCATACAGATACAATAAAAGGAAAGAAAAAAAATTTCTCCCTGTGACGAGAACTCTTAGGATTTTGTCTCTTAACAACTTTCCTATATATGATACAGCAGTGTTAACTACAGTTATGTTGCCATTACATCCCTAGTTCTTATGTATCTTATAACTGAAAGTTTATACCTTTTCACCGCCTTCCTCCAATTCCTCCCTCCTCCCACCCAACCACAAATTTGATCTCTTTTTCTATGGGTTTGGGGTTTTATTTTTGTTTTTTAGATTCCACATATAAGTGAGATGATACAATATTTGTATTTTTCTGTCTGAATTATTTCACTTAGTAAAATGCCCTCAAGCTTCATCCATGTTGTCACAAATGGCAGCACCATAAAGTTCCATTGTCTTTTTTTTTATTATTATAATGAAACTCTCTAGGAGTTAAGCCAGCATTTTATTTTTTTATTTATTTATTTTTGGCTGTGTTGGGTCTTCGTTTCTGTGCGAGGGCTTTTTCCAGTTGCGGCAAGCGGGGCCACTCTTCATCGCGGTGCACGGGCCTCTCACCATCGCGGCCTCTCTTGTTGCGGGGCACAGGCTCCAGACACGCAGGCTCAGTAGTTGTGGCTGACGGGCCCAGTTGCTCCGTGGCATATGGGATCTTCCTGGACCAGGGCGTGAACCCACGTCCCCTGCACTGGCAGGCAGACTCTCAACCACTGTGCCACCAGGGAAGCCCCCATCCATTGGATTTTGTTTTACATAATTTTACATTGCTTCTGTTAAACTCACTTGTCTGTATCATTGTTGCTCCTTGAGTGTTGTCTGTATCATAATCAGGATCAGTTTAAGATTTTTCTCTTTGTTTTTAGTTTTACAAGTTTTACTATAACGTAACTAGATGTGGTTTTCTCCTTCTTTTTAAAAAATCTGTTTGAGATTGGTGAGATTTGTTGAATATATGGCATATCATCTGTCATCAACTTTGAAAAATTCACATTCTTTCTTCAAATAGTACTTTTGCCTCATTCTCTCTCAAATTTGTGGTATCTTCTTGCTGTATCTTTTTTCTTAATCGTTGCCTGTATGTTGTCCATTAATTTATCTCTTCACAGTTCATTCTGAATTATTTGCTCTGACCTATCTGCCATTTCACCAATTCTCTCTTCATCTGTCTTAAAGTCTTTGTTCAATCCATCTACTGAGTTCTTAATTTCAGTTGTTATCTTTTTCAGTTCTAAGATTTCCACTTGGTTCTTTCCTATAGTTTCCAGTTCTCGTCAAAAATTCCCAGTCTTTCCGTTTGTCTCTCTGAACATAGTAAACAGTTAATATAAGACTTTTCCTGATACTAATTACCATATCTGAAGCTCCTGTGGGTCGGTTTCTGTAGTTTGTTGTTTCTGATTTTGTTCGTTAGTTTGTTTCATGTTGTCTCATCACCTACTTGGTTATTCTTTATTGTGTGCCCAATGTTGTATTTGCAGCATTGCCTGTAGGATCAACTTTAGGTCTAGGGTGACATTTTCCTCCAGAGAAGAATACCACCAATTTGTGTTACCTCAATCCAAGCTCAGAGATAAGCTCTTGTGAAGTTGAGCTCCAATCCTTGTAAGGCATTTCTAACTCCAGTTCACCCTTATTCCTAGAGTAATCTTTTTGGGGTCTCAATTTAGAATTCACCAGAGGTCCCCTTGGTGAGCACTAGTCCAATATGACTGTCAAAAGTGACCTTCAGCCTTTCAGCCAGCTCCTTCAGAGTGGCAAAAGTCCCCAGGGAAAACCATCTCCACATGCTGGGTCATTCCTCAGCCTCTCTCCTCTAGCCTGGGAATTCTTTGTTATCTTCATTCCTCTCAGATGCTCTCAAGCAGGCATTTAAAATATTTTGTCCCCCTCTTCTAATTTTCCTCAGTGGCTGTACTGGTTTAAGTTAGCCAGTCTATCATTACCAGAATCTCAGCAATTTTTAAAAAATGAGTATGGAATCTACGTAATGACACCACATCATTACATCACTGAGGTAAAAAACGTATATCTCAGTTCCAGAGTGATGTATTCCATTTCTATACCAATATTAGAGTATAAAAATACTTTTTCTTATATTAGAAACTAGGAAGAAAACTGCCAAAATTAGAGTCACAATTTGGGGATTTCCAATTTTTTTCTTATGGTATGAAGTAAACTGATATAAGATGTCTCTCTCTTCCCATTTTCAGTCTTCAACTCTAATTTTTAAACTTATTTTAGATATATTCTCACAGGGTAAAAATATATAAATGTAGAATTGCATAAATTTGGTTTGGCCTCTATTCTTTTAAGGAAAGTGTGAAAATGTTTTGGCCCTTGAAAAACACAGACTTCAAATTTTTAAAAATTCTATATTTCTAAGATTTCTCCTCCTTCCCAAAGAGTATTTAGGTCCTTTCTCACTGGTGGCTATCTTGTGCCAGAACCACGGGGAATCCTCACTTTAAAGGAACCAGCATCATGGTCATAAGACAGCAGTAAATGTGGAATTTTAAAAATTTAAAACAGGCAATGGTATCTAAGGTCTGAGATGACCAGAGTCCAAGGAAACCATTGCAATTAACATGTGCTGGAGCCTCTGGAATTGGTTTTGAATAATTCCTGAGCTCAGTATCTTGTCAAAGCAGATTGAAGAATGGTTTTTGCTTGATATATTTTCCAATTAAATAATCTTATACACTATGCTTCCCCATAACTGCACCATTATAACTGGATTAGAGCATTTGGGATTTGCTTTTTAAAAAATCAAGCACTTTATATGTAGATTGGAAGATTTGGACTTAAAAAATTTGCCCAGTGCAATCTTGATACTCCCTTTACTGAGGTATGTAGATTAGAAGATCCTTTCAAGTAGATGGTGGCTCCCTTCCATCATAGCAGGTACCTCTAGTTAGGTGAGTGAGTGACTGACTGACTGTAACTTCCTGAATGAACTATTGTTGGAATTAGAGCATAACCATCCTTGCTGGAAATGCTAGCTGGCCACACACCAAGATCAAGCAATCCCAGTCAAAGCTGCCTATTCATTTTATTCATAAAAAACATTTATTGAGTACTTCCCATGTACCAGCACTGGGAATAGAGCAGTAAAAAGTCAGACTTGGTCCGTGTCTAATGGGACTTATGTTCTAATAGAGGAAATATGATAATAGTACTTAGCAGATAAGCTAGAGAATTGCAAGTTGTGCTGTGTCATCAAAAAATAAGCAGGATGATGTGAAAGAGAGTATCCAGAGAGGCCACTTTAGATAAGGGGATAGGGGAGAGTCTAAGGAAATCAACCTTGGCCGGAGGCATGAGATTGAGCCAGCCATACAAAGATCTGGGGAGAAAGAGGTCCAGGCAGAGGGAACAGCCAGAAAGGTATAGTCAAGGCCCAGAAAGAAGCCCCCCCCCCCCATTAGAATAGAGAGAGAAGAGGAAAAAAAAAAAGAGATTAGGAAAGTGGGCAGGAATCGGGTTTTTAGGGATTTAGAGACCTTTGTAAAGGTTATATGTGACTCTAATGGTGAGTGAATATTTTCTCAGTATGGAGTGATCCAATATCCTCCCCATAAGGCCAAGGAAATTTATCAGGATTGATCTGTCATAAACTGCCTAGAGGTCTGTATTCTATGGGAAAAGCACCGAATCACTAAACCCAAAGTCAGGCCACCTGGAGTATTGGTCTCAGTTGTGCTCATAGTAATGAGATCATAATGATACCTGGCCAATCCATTTCATGAAGGTCTTATCAAGTCTGGATGGACAAACTCATCTGAAAGCACTTGTCAACATGGAGAACTGCATGAATACACAGTGTTATTCTTTTGATTTCTGGCACAATCTATCACCTGTAATGATCCTTTCAAAGAAATTTCAGAGGAGTGACAAGCCATCTGGGTGTTACATCCTGGGTAAAACAGAAAAGTCTGCCCACCTACAGGGCTGTAGGAAGGATTAAATGGAGTGGCCTGTGTGTATGTGGCACCCCCAACACCCGCCCCAGAGGCTGTGGCCTCCGCCTCCTACCAATCTTGGTTCAGTGCCTTCTGTTCTATGTTTATATATACTATATCACCTCTAGTCACCACTTCAAAACATACCTGTCCTTCCCTGATGAGTAGTGATCTGAGCATATTTTCATAGACCATTTTTATGTCTCCTTTTGTAAAGTTTCTGTTCAAATATTTGCTTAGTTTTTTTTTACATTGGGTTGTTTAGCTTTTATTATTGATTTGTAACATTTCTTTATTCTAATTTTTTCTTTATATATTCTTGATATGGAATTTTTGTTTTAATCCATGAAAAAGGTAATAAACAAAAGCTTAGATGGGTACAAGGCAAAAACAAAACAAAACAAAAAAACTTACCTATCCTGTGACCCATGTTCTCATGAGTCTTCTCTGTAAGGTAAAGAAGGATTCATTTATGATATTCCCGCCAAATTATACCACTCAGATAAAATGCACTAGTTTCCAGAAGGCCTAAGCAATAACTTTGATTTGGGGAATATCAGGTACTGCAGAAGTCATCAGTAAGACAGAGAGAGAATTCTGGATTTTTCTGGACTCCCCAAATTACATGGAGTGCATAGCTGTTGATTCTGCCCATAGGTAGTGTTGGCTTTCTCCAGAATGTTAGGCAAAATCAACACATTGATTGTCCATACATTTTCCCCCTCATTTGAGTCTTATTACCCAATTCCAGGCCAGATCACCCCTATTAATCTACTGCTCTGACACTCCCCACACTTAATCCAACATTTTCAGCAGTTTTCTCCTTCCTTCCTCACTAGAATACCTATAGCTAAGGTGACAATATATATCCCAGGATGATCATGGATTCTACCTGTTTTTCTGGCATGATTATCAATATATTGATTGCTCTTTCAAATGTGTGCTAGTTTGGAAAATAAAATACATGGTAACCTTACCTGTAACTGAATGAATTTGAGCGAAGCCTGAAGGCAAATCTAGGGTGAGGAAAAAGAAAAAGCAGAGCTATAAGGCCAAGTTTAGAAGGTGCCAACCATTGTCTCTCCTGCATCCCCATTCCCCTACTCACTGGTCCTCAACCAGATTTGCTGGCATCATAGTGGGAATGAGACTGGTTCTCAGGAGACGTGTCTGATAAGCAAACGGAAAGCAAGAGATTCACAGAAATTAGAGGTGAAAAGACTCAAAAGATAAGGGAGGATGGTCTTAAGGGGGCATCAAAAGGTTATATACACCCCATGAGGATGTGGGAAGACAGCATTTTGTTGCTTGAATTTTATCTCCATTTCTGAGGGGTTGGTGAGGTGCACAGTACTGGCATCTGGGCTGATTCCCTTTGCTCCTTACCACTCAGGTGTTCCTGCCAAGGACCATAGAGGACTCACCCTGACCAGGCAGGTTGCCAGGATTAGATCTGGCTGCCTGGACAAGGAGGTAGGAGACCATTTGTCACTTGGTGACCATGAGAGTTATTTTCACTTTGATGAGCAAGTTTTTAATCTGCAAAGTAAAGAGAGCTAAACCAGATAGTCTCTAAGGCAATAGTTCAAAATATTTGTATATTGCTTAAAGAATTTGAAGAACTTTCTCCCTTAGGCAATTTTACATTATTTAAAATGTTTCTTTAACACAAGATGTAATTTCCAACACATGATAAATATGGACATTTTAAAAACCTTGTTACATCATTCTTTAAAATGTATCCAAATACCACAGCCATTTTATACCCACCATCATCATTTTGAAAATTTATCAAAAAATTATTCTTAAATACATGGAAATTTTACATTGTTCCCTTTTCAGTTTGAAGTCATTTTATTCTACTTCCTCCAAAGAATTTTACCCTTGATATAATTTATCTGTATGCTTGAAAGCTTTTTAAAAAAATCACTCTCTCATTCTTTGATACAACAAAAGTGTGTGAACACATGGAAATTTAAAAAATTTCCTGTGACCATCATAAAGCTCAAAGGTAAAAAAAAGAAAAAAAAGAAGAGAAAAACTTTAGATGGAGTTATCACTACAATTGATCTGACCAACTGTAATCATTAAACATAAAAGCAAAATTTTATTGGAAATGTATCTCTTGGTAAGATGGATAGAGCTGCCTTAGTTTTTGTTTTTTAATAAATTTATTTATTTGTGGCTGCATTGGGTCTTCGTTGCTGCACGCGGGCTTTCTCTAGTTGCGGTGAGTGGAGGCTACTCTTCGTCGCGGTGCGCAAGCTTCTCGTTGCAGTGGCTTCTCTTGTTGCAGAGCACAGGCTCTAGGCGCATGGGCTTCAGTAGCTGTGGCTCATGGGCTCTAGAGCGCAGGTTCAGCAGTTGTGGCGCACGGGCTTAGTTGCTCCGCAGCATGTGGGATCTTCCCAGACAAGGGCTCGAACCTGTGTCTCCTGCATTGGCAGGTGGATTCTTAACCACTGCGCCACCAGGGAAGGTGGGAGTTGCCATCGTTTTTAAGCAAGTTCAGTTATTTATGGTTGAGTATAATTTGTCACATCAAAGTTATTCCCCTTTTTTTGTTTTTACAAATGTCAATGCTGAGGAACGTTATTTATATACCAGCAGATGGCAATGGAAGGATTTTTCTTACAGCAATATCACTCTTTGAAGTTCTGAGTTTTATGTAAAAAATGGCCCTGTGATCCATTATTAAAAATAATTTTTAATGTTCTATCAGCTGATAACTCAATAGGTCCTCTTTCAATTATTTTGAAAGCCGAAACTTGGAAACTACCTTTCGCAAGAAATTAGACTTGCAAAAGTATTTATTTCCCAATCTTTAAAGTTGTTCACTTTCTCAAAACCAATGCCAATATTTTGAAATGTTCTTTTGTTTGGCCTCCCAGGGGTCTTCCCTCTCTGGGCAACACCCAGAATAAAATGCAGGACAGGTGAGACTAACTTTTGTCAAGTAAGAAAAGGAGGACTGGGAGAAAAGAAGTGAGAAAGTAGTACCAGCCAGGCAAGGTACTTTCCCAGACAAATGAATTTTAGGCACGAGCACTTGTATTCATTCTACATCTAGAAACTGATTCCAGCCTCCTAACCCATGCATATACACCCTGGAAGAAAATCTTCCTGATCCTCAGGACTACATGAACCTCAGTTTGAAGATCCAGCTCTAATATCTAAAAGTCCGGACAGTGTTAAGTTAAAGCAAAACAACTGAAAGAGAAAAATTTCAAGTTCATTTTATTTATTTATTTCTGATTAGGTAATACATTCACCTGGTATAAAGTTAAGAGGCATTGAAGCACATGCAGTAAATCTCCATACCCCCACCCCCTGCCTGTCAGCCATCCATTCTTTTCTCCAAGCAATGGGTGTAAATGTGCCTTGTGTAATTTGTGGAGATGATCTATGCATATTCATGCAATTATGATCAGAGATATTCTTTTCTTCCTCCTCTTTCACAACTGCTACTGTACTATACATACTGCCTTGTACCTTACTTTTTTGTTATTGTTTTGCTTAGAAATTACATTGCAGTTTTTTTTTTTTAAATATCATCATACAAAGAATACCCTCATTCTTTGTTGAACTGAAGAGCATTCCATTGAATGTTATAATTTGCTTAAACAGGCCCATATTGGTGTCTTTTTAGGTTGTTTCCAATTCTTTCTATTTAAACAATATTGTGATAAATATATTGTACGTATATCACTTTGCATATGTGTGAATATATTCAATGGGAAACTTCTAAAAGTGGAATGTCTGGGCCAAGGGCCTGTATGTATTGATTTTAATTAGACGTTAGTAAATTGCTCATCTCTAAGGAGGATATACCAATTTAACCTACCACCAGAAAGATATGAGAGTGCCTATCTTAGGTATCTATAAATTCTGTAACTACTCCTATAACAAATCATCCCAAAACTTAGTAGCTTCAAACATCAGTGATCATTTCTTATCTTTCATAGTTTCTGTGGGTCCAGATGATGAGTCACTTGGCTGGGTCATTCTGGTTTGGGATCTCTCAGGAGGTGCATTCAGCTGGTGGCTGGGGTCATTTCAAAGACTTCTTCAGTCAAGTGTCTGGTGCAGGACTGGGAAGAACTGAGTCTCCAGGTGATGGAATTGTGGGGACCACTCAGGTGTCTCTGTCCTTTCATGGTCTTTCTACATAGCCTCTCCAACCTGGTGGCATCAAGGTCGCCAGACTTCCTTTGAAAGCAAGAGGCAAGAGAGGTCTCTGGACCACAGGGTTTAAGAGGGCATTTTTTTTTAAGGCTGACCCTACACTTGCACACCCTTGAAGATGAGTGCTTTCTGACATTTTGCGCCCTGGCCCCTCTCTTGCCTCATCCTATTCCCAACCCTGCTTCTATGTCACATAGCATCTCTTCCACACTCCATTCTTCAGAAGAGTTACAAGCCCAGAGGCAAAGGGAGGGAACCCAGAGGGAACTCCATCTTGATAAGAACAGTGTCAGTCACATTGTATAAAGAGCTTAACGGATATATGCTCAAGTTTTGTACCTTTCCAATCTGAAACATGGCTTTCTATTTGTTTTTTAAAATGAACTTCTTTCTGAATATAATTGAATTGTGCTTTTAAATTTGCATTTCTCTTATTGTGAGTGA
Organism: Balaenoptera musculus; assembly: GCF_009873245.2. NCBI lineage: Eukaryota > Metazoa > Chordata > Mammalia > Artiodactyla > Balaenopteridae > Balaenoptera > Balaenoptera musculus. The sequence continues at coordinate 61,153,539 of NC_045787.1, read as the reverse complement.
GATGAATATCTTTTGAGTGTTTATTTCCTCTTTGGCTGTCTTTAGCAGCTTTGTTCATTTTACTATTGGTTTTCTATTGGTTTATGCCCATTTTTCTATTGGTTAAGCCAATGTGGGAGGAGGGGAGAAAGCTAATTGTTCTTTTGTCTGTGATGTGAGTTAGAAACATTTTTTCCAGTTTATTGTTCACCTTTTGACTTTGCTTATGGTGGCTTTGCTTTTTTTTTTTTTTTTTCTTAATTTACTTTTGGCTGTGTTGGGTCTTCGTTTCTGTGTGAGGGCTTTCTCTAGTTGCGGCGAGCGGGGGGCCACTCTTCATCGCGGTGCACGGGCCTCTCACTGTCACGGCCTCTCTTGTTGTGGAGCACAGGCTCCAGACGCATAGGCTCAGTAGTTGTGGCTCACGGGCTTAGTTGCTCCGCGGCATGTGGAATCTTCCCAGACCAGGGCCCGAACCCATGTTCCCTGCATTGGCAGGCAGACTCTCAACCACTGCGCCACCAGGGAAGCTCCCCGCTTTGCTTTCTTTTCTTTTTTTTTTAATTGAAGTATAGTTGATTTACAATGTTGTGTTAATTTCTACTGTACAGCACAGTGATTCAGTTATACATATATATACATTCGTTTTTCTTTTCCATTATGGTTTATCACAGGATATTGAAATTAGTTCCCTGTGCTATAGAGTAGGACTTTGTTGTTTATCCATTCTATATATAATAGTTTGCATCTGCTAATGCCCAAAATCCCAATCCATCCCTCCCCCATGCCCTCTCCCCCTTGGCCACCACCAGTCTGTTCTCTATGTCTGTGAGACTGTTTCTGTTTTGTAGATAGGTTCATTTGTGTCATATTTTAGATTCCACACATAAATGATATCATTATGATATTTGTCTTTCTCTTTCTGACTTACTTCATTTAGTATGATAATCTCTAGGTCCATCCATGTTGCTGCAAATGTCATGATTTCATCCTTTTATATGGCTGAGTAGTATTCCATTGTATATATGTACAACATCTTATTTATCCATTCATCTGTCGATGGACATTTAGGTTGTTTCCACGTCTTGGCTATTGTGAATAGTGCTGCTATGAACAAAGGGGTGCATGTATCTTTTTTAATTATAGTTTTGCCCAGATATATGCTCAGGAGTGGGATTGCTGGATCATATGCAATTTTATTTTTAGTTTTTTTTTTTTTTTGACTGTGTTGGGTCTTCGGTTCGCATGAGGGCTTTCTCTAGTTGCAGCAAGTGGGGGCCACTCTTCATCGCGGTGCGGGGACCGCTCTTCATCGCGGTGCGCGGGCCTTTCACTATCGCGGCCCCTTCCCGTTGCGGGGCACAGGCTCCAGACGCGCAGATTCAGCAGTTGTGGCTCACGGGCCTAGTTGCTCCGCGGCATGTGGGATCCTCCCAGACCAGGGCTCGAACCCGTGTCCCCTGCATTAGCAGGCAGACTCTCAACCACTGTGCCACCAGGGAAGCCCATTTTTAGTTTTTTGAAGAACCTCCAAACTCCTCTCCATAGTGGCTGGACCAACTTACATTGGTGGCTTTTCCATGAAAAAAAAATTGTGTGTATGTGTAGTTAAATTTCTCTTTTCTTTTAGCCTTCTGGGTTTTTTGTCATATTTGGAAAGGCTTTTCTCACTCTGAAATTGTGAGTGTTCCCATGTTTTCTTCTATTCTGTGTGTGTGTTTGGCTTGGTTTAGTTTTTACATTTTTACCTTCGATGCAGTTAGTATTTGTTTTAAGGTGTGAAGTGTGGATTCAAATGTCCTGTTTCCCAATGGCTATCCAGTGTTGCCTGTGTCATGTTACATTCATGAGCTCTGCATGTCTTTTCCTTCTGTCCCGCTTGTTCCTGTGGGTCTTTATGTGATGGTCCCACACTGTTTTGAGTATTGTAGCCACATAATGTATTTTAACACCTGGTAGGACTACTTCCCCTTATTTATCATTTTCCTAATTATCTAGGCTATTCTTTCTAGTTTATTTTTCCATGAAAACAATTCCTTAAGTTAATTGCATGGTGATATTACCAGTCATGAACTGTGATTAGGCTGAGATATTTGGGGTTTTCTGCACATAAAAGAAGGAAATGGGAGGTAAATTGATGTCCTAGAAAGAAAATTGGCACTTACAGGGACATATTTCAATCTCAAATCTGCAAAATATTCTGTGGCCTTGATCTAAGCCATGATGATACTTAAATAGAAATGACCCAGAGCGGTAAAGATTAATGAGGAAAAAAAAAAACCTTAACTTTTTATAAGATCATTTTCCTCTCTTAAGAATTTTAGTGTGCCAACTCTCTCAGGGTAATTGAATCTTTCTTAATGATTAGGAATCATGCAAAATTTCTGATTGTTTGTCTGTATTACTGTTTGGATCTAGTTTGCCAAAAAAGCAAATTGTTCCTGAAAGCATGGTAAGGGGGTAGTGGATGGGATTCAGTTTTTAGAGGTTTTATTCACGAATATTGTGTTAGGCTTTTCCATATTTTTCAACAAACCAATGAATCTAATGAAAATCTCTTAGAAGTACATTTTTGTTACTTTTCCATTTCAGTTTCAGGGTTGTAAACACTCACATTTCTGTGTTCTGACTAATGTACAACAATATTAAAATCATAGAACTTGGCTCTTATTGCAACTTTCCTACTGAAGGGATCAAAGGCATTTGCTATTGTTCCTTCCTTGTTCTCCTGGGATACTGTGAGATCCTTCAGAGTCTCTTGCATTACATACTTGTAAAATGCCTTGGATTTGCAGAGGTTTTGCTATTATTATTTAATAATGTGTCTCAGAATTTCAGGATTTCTATCATGGGAAAAAAACCAAAGCTCGAAAGTTCAAATAAAGCATGAATAAAAAGCAAACAGAAACTGAAAACTGTATTGTATATCGAATTGTGGCTCCAAAAAGATAAGTCCAAGTCCTAACCTCTGTACCTGTGAATGAGACCTTGTTTGAAAATAAGATCTTTTTTTTTTTAAGTTAGTTTTTAAATTAAGATATAATTGACATATAACTGTGTAAGTTTAAGGTATAAAACATGTTGATTTGATACATTTATATATTGCAGTATGATTCCCACCATAGCTTCAGCTAACACCTCTATCACATCACATAATTATCATTTCTTTTTTGTGGTGAGAACATTTAAGATCTAGTCTCTTAGCAATTTTGAAGTATCTAATTCAGTATTATTGAATATTAGAAATAGGGTCATTGCAGATGTATTTTAAGTTAAGTTTCTCAAGAGGACATCATCCTGCATTTATAGTGGGCCCTCAATCCAACAAGTGGTGTCCTGGTAAGGGAAAGGAGAGAAAGATTTAACACAGAGAGACACAGAGGAGCAGTTGGTGTGAAGACGGAGGCAGAGACGGGAATGATGTGTTTACAAACCAAAGAACACTAAAGACGTCCAGGCAGTGAGCAAAAGCTAGGAGACAGGCATGGACTGGATTCTCCCTCAGAGCCCCCAGAAAGAACCAACCCTGCTGACACCTTGATTTCAGACTCCTAGTCTGCAGAACTGTGAGAGAATACGTTTCTGTTATTTTAAACCACCCAGATGGTGGTAATTTGTTATTGGCAAAAAAAAGGCAGACACAGGAAACTAATATAGACCTCTTTACCCATCAAGAGAGGCTGAGCAGAAAAGCTTTCGTTCTCAGAGTCCAGGAAAATCATGAAGTAGAAGAAATACCTCTACCCAGCTTCCTCGCTCCCCTCAGGTCCCCCCTATTGGGGCTCCCAAGCCCCAGCACCCGCTCTGCAGGCCTCACTCAGACTTCTCCTCTGTGATTCACTCTCTCCCAGATTCAGGAGTATCCTCACTTCCTCTTCAAATTTTCTCCTGTGCCCAGACATCCACCCATGATCAACTTACAACAGCTTGCGAGCTTGTTCACAGCATGGTGGAAACCAATAACGTGGGGTGTTGACCTTCTCAGGAATAGTTTTATTTTTAAAACAGTTGGAAAGGGCCCTATCACAAAGGAATTCTCTCTCCTGGTGGAATCTCTGGAATTGGCATGTGGTGCGGTGGATAATTTTGAGGGTCTTCTCCCCCACTTAGTCCTCCCTGCCTTCTCCCCGTCACCGCTTCCCCAGGACCCTGGATTCTGTGGCTTCATCAGAGCAAAGGAAGGACCCCACCACCTCCAGCTGCACAAATGCCCTTTCCAGGCCCAGCGCCCTGCAATGAGTGGAGGCCCGGGGGGGGGCAAGGCAGGTTGCCCTGGAGGTTAAGGCTTGTGGGGTGCTGTGGAGAAACTGCTTTGAAGGAAAGGAGATCTTCCATGAGGGTTGTGTGGCCAGAACTGGCTACATAATTTTCAGGGCCCAGAACATATTGAAAATATGAGCCCGTTGTTCAGACTCATGAAGCATGTCCTGGTGGTGACAGCAGAGCACTGAACCATGGCAGGGCCCTTCTTTTTTTTTTTTTTTTTTTTAAAATGGGGTATAGTTGTTTTACAATGTTGTGTTAGTTTCTACTGTACAGCGAAGTAGAGTTCCCTGTGCCATACAGCAGGTTCTTACTAATCTATTTTATACATATTAGTGTATATAGGTCAATCCCAATCTCCCAGTTCATCCCACCCTACCCCACCCCTGCTTTCCCCGCCCTGGTGTCCATACATTTGTCCTGTACATCTGTGTCTCCATTTCTGCCCTGCAAACTAGTTCATCTGCACCATTTTTCTAGGTTCCACATATATGCGTTAATATACGATATTTGTTTTTCTCTTTCTGACTTACTTCATTCCGTATGACAGTCTCTAGGTCCATCCATGTCTCTACAAATGACCCAATTTCGTTCCTTTTTGTGGCTGAGTAACATTCCATTGTATATATGTGCCACATCTTCTTTATCCATTCATCTGGTGATGGACACTTAGGTTGCTTCCATGTCCTGGCTATTGTAAATAGAGCTGCAATGAACATTGTGGTACATGACTCTTTTTGAATTATGCTTTTCTCTGGGTATATGCCCAGGAGTGGGATTGCTGGGTCATGTGGTAGTTCTATTTTTAGTTTTTTAAGGACCCTCCATACTGTTCTGCATAGTGGCTGTATCAATTTACATTTCCACCAACAGTGCAAGAGGGTTCCCTTTTCTCCACACCCTCTCCAGCATTTATTGTTTGTAGATTTTCTGATGATGCCCATTCTAACCGGTGTGAGGTGATACCTCATTGTAGTTTTGACTTACATTTCTCTAATAATTAGTGATGTTGAGCAGCTTCTCATGTGCCTCTTGGCCATCTGTATGTCTTCTTTGGAGAAATGTCTATTTAGGTCTTCCACCCATTTTTGGATTGGGTTGTTTGGTTTTTTGATATCGAGGGCACGGCCCTTCTAAACATGGGGCCCTATGCCACCACATGGGTTGCATGCCCATGAGGCTGGCCCCGCATGGGAGTCACCAAAAGCTTTGAATCAGAAGTGAGGGGCTGTGGTAACTTGGGTCAGTGGGCATCTATTTGTGGACTTGAGCTCATTCCAGAAACTGCGTAGCACAAAGAGAAGCTGCCACCATCAAAGACATGGGCTTGGCAAGGGGACCTCAAGGGAGGTGTTGTTCAGGCTGCCCAGATGAGTTGGTATAGGTGATGGGGAAAAAAAAAGTAAAACAAACATGATCAGGTATTTAAAATTCCTCTAGCAGGAACGCTCCTGGTAGCTAAGGGAGCTCTTGTTTTTGGACCCCAAGGTCATCTTGCCTCTGCAGGATGCTCTTGCCTTTGCATGAACCAAGGGGTAAGGGCGTTGGAATGGGGAGTTTAGGGTGAGGGGGAAGGTTAGTTTGCTGATGCTGAGGGAGCTTACAGGGAAGGTGAGAGATCTGGGAAGAAAGACACATCTAGGGGACTTTTCTAAGTGCAATTCTGTGTGGGTGGTGTAAATACACTGCTTCTATACCCCTGGGCGCCACTCCCACCCCACACCCTGGCAAATCTTCAGTAAAGGAATGACTTCTCAGGAATCTGTGTAGTGAGCTTTCTTTGGGGGCATGAAGAGAAGGGTTTAGTTCAGGTAAGGGCAGAGAGTTGGGGTGAGGGCTAGTGTATTGCAGCCTTGTTAGCACAGAGAGGTAAGCTTCTGCAGAAGTCACTGAATTGAAGGGGGCAGCTGAGCTGAGCAGCCTCAGAAAAATCTCAGTGAAAAAATTTTGCATTTCTTTTTGGTCCCTGAACTTGGAAAAATCAGGAGGGGGAAAAATATGGCTGGTGGGCCCAGTCTGGTTGGGGTGGGTCCAGTTACTGTGGAGAGAGGTGTGTGTGCTGGACTGGTGTTGGCTTAGTTCTGGAAGCCAGGGGCAGAGTCCGGAAGAGTACTGAAGCCTCAGGCTCCCTCCTGGTTGACAGCAGATAAGGCCCTGAGAGTCCCTGGGGTTAAAGCCAGGCAATTTCTGTTCCTCCTGCCAGACTAGCTTTGGGCTGTTTCCTAACCAGGTTCAAAATTGTTGCACTGTTACGTTCTCTCTGGCTCCGGATATTTTGCTGATGGGTATAACCTTATTATTTTCCTAGTCAGCAAACACTGGGAACTGGTATTTAGTCTAGAAAGTGTTATCTCTATATAACTAGTTGGTGGGTTGTGAGTATATTTGGTTGAACTCACTTGTCAAACTGGTCTGAGGCCAAAGTACACGTTTTAGTAACTGTCAGTTCCTGAAACGAACTCAGCATATTTTCTCTTTCAAGTAGCACAAAAAGTGTTTATTTGTCTGAAGTAAATGGCCAACAATGTCCCACCTAAGCAGGTTCTGCAGATGAAATACCTCAAGATATAATGTGCCCCCTAAAAACCCTGAGAATGTGTCCACTAATGTTTAATTTCTGTAAACTACACTGGTGTGAACGAAGCAGGAGCCATGGTTGATGTTTGTCATTCTTGTGTTGGGTGGAGCAAGGTATTTCCAGTTACCTGGTTCACCTCTGAGGCCACTTTTCTGAGAAACACCACCACCTTTTACCGCTCTTCCAAACTAAAACCTTAGCTGACCTCAGCTCTGGTGAGATTCCCAGGCACAGCCCACTTGCATATGACACGGGGCGGGGGGGGGGGGGGGGGGGGGGGGGCGGGCGGGGGGAGACATTTACTCCTAGCTGGCAGGTTTTACCTCCAGTTCTCAGGCACAGAATTAACTCAGGGGGCTTCCCTGGTGGCGCAGTGGTTGAGAGTCTGCCTGCCAATGCAGGGGACACGGGTTCGAGCCCTGGTCTGGGAGGATCCCACATGCCGTGGAGCAACTAGGCCCGTGAGCCACAACTACTGAGCCTGCGCGTCTGGAGCCTGTGCTCCGCAGCAAGAGAGACCACGATAGTGAGAGGCCCGCGCATAGCGATGAAGAGTGGCCCCCACTTGCCGCAACAAGAGAAAGCCCTCGCACAGAAACGAAGACCCAACGCAGCCATAAATAAATAAATAAATAAATAAAAATTAAAAAAAAAAAAAAAGAATTAACTCAGGTACGTAATCTTCTAAAGCTATGGCTTCAAATCTACTATATGTACATTGGTCTCTGCTTATGGAATTGCTATTTGTATTCTTTTAAGCAGGCCAGAAAATGTTAATATTATAAACTCCTAAAATGTCATTTGGTAGCAAAGTTTAAAAGTATATTGTGCCCTTAAGCCACAAAAATATAGTAATACTTAATTTTAGGACTCTATATTTTAAGTTAGGGTTGTATGTGGCATTTGATCCCTGAAAAGTGGTGTTTGCTAGTTTCAAGTAATCCTCTGCCTTTTTCATCCTTTACCACTTGTTATCTCTCCATTCCAGCCCACCACTCCTCCCTCACCCCGCACCAAGAGAAAGCCTGCAGGAGGCCAGTGGTTTTATTCCATTGTTTAAAGGACTGAGTGAAATCAACCACTTGGGGATTCCATCCATCAAATCCAATGTTTGGGTTTGTGTCGTTTGGTAGATGAAAAAGTCCAAATTGGCTGTTTCCCAGTCCATTCTATATACCACCATGTGAAAGCCAAGACCAAGGGTCCTGCCGGGAAGCAATAGAAAATTGGTAATTCTGTGAGCTAAGAGGCCAACAGTTCTCCATCTTTCCCATCAAAGCCCTTTCAAATTCCAACATGTTTGCTTGTCCATAGTCTCCAGAAGTGGAGGGCAAAGGAGCAGTCACAGCAGCCAGGTTCATTCAATTCATTCATTCATTCATTCCAACAAACATTTACTGAGCACTTACTATGTGCCAGACACTGTTCTGGGTCTTGTGGCTACAGCTGTGATCAAGATGTTGATGTGGAGGAAGAAGGTTCAAGAACCCACAAATCATACCATAATAGATGTAAGGTCAACCCCGGAGAGAAATATAGTCTGAGAACCTTACGCCAAGGACATTGTCATTGACTGTCTCTGCCTCTGCCCTCCATCCCACATCCATCCCACATCCATCCCAACAAGTGAATATGGCCAACGGCAGAGACCTCTCTCTTCTCATTTAAGACTACCCTTCCCATCAGTCCCAGCTTTGTCCCCTAGAACTTTACAGAACCATCATGCTGTTTCTCCCTGTGATCACCCTTCCACCGTTTGAAAGCAGCTGCCATGTTTCTATTATTCTTCACATGAAATATAGGGACAAGGGTGTGGGAGGATAGCCCCAACTGAGTCCATGCTAAAGTGCAGAAATGCCTGGGCTTTTCTGGAAACTGCTGGGGTGTCTCCACCAGAAGTCTGTTTGAATGAGAATGTGAAGATCCTATTAGGAATGAATTCACCCAAGGAGAGGAGTAAGACTAAGGTAACAGCTTGACCCACTGCTAAGCCTTGATCACTGGGAGAAAGGGACAAACCTGAACAGAACGCTGGGTCCCAAAACAGAGTTTTAAAATACACAGGTGTGGGACTTCCCTGGTGGCACAGTGGTTAAGAATCCGCCTGCCAATGCAGGGGACATGGGTTTGAGCCCTGGTCTGGGAAGATCCCACATGCCACAGAGCAACTGAGCCCGTGCACCAGAACTGCTGAGCCTGTGCTCTAGAGCCCGCGTGCCACAACTACTGAGCCCACGTGCCACAATTATTGAAGCCCATGCGCCTAGAGCCTGTGTTCCACAACAAGAGAAGACATTGCAATGAGAAGCCCGCACACCGCAAGGAAGAGTAGCCCCCGCTCGCCGCAACTAGAGAAAGCCTGCACGCGGCAACAAAGACCCAACGCAGCCAAAAATAAATAAATAAATTTATAAAAAAATAAAAAAATAAAAATGAAATACATGGGTGTGTATATGCATAGAAAAGGAGATAGACAAAATGGTGATTTTTTTACTTTCTGAGAGGTGGGGTGATTTTTAATGTTTTCTTTATACTTTAAAATATTGTTAATATTTTCTACAATAAATACATAAAACATACTAATAGAATAAAATTTTATTTAAAAAATCATGTAGAAACTAATTTTCCATAGTGATTGACTTTCTCCTCCTTTTCACTGTAGAACAAAGGCCCTTTAGTTTACATAATAAACAACCTTCATAAAATGCTGTTGAGATCAGCAAGCATGCATTGTACAATTGTTCCCGTGTTATCTGTTGGTATTAGCCCTCTCTCTCTCCAACTGTATGATAGAAAGCACCTGGCACCAGGTCCATAAAGACACTTTAATAGACCTTAATGACCTTCTTTAAACAAGCTGCCAGCAAATCTTCATTAACATCTGTATAGTTTGAAAAAATAAAAGTGACCACCAGTAAAAATCTATTTCTCCTAAAAGATTGCAAATGATCTCTCTGAGAGGGCTGGAGACCAAGACATTAGGGCAAAATTTCTAGAGCAGTTAAGTACTGCTTCTTAACACATAATCATGTTCAACTAAAATTGATTTTCAGATTTTTAAAAGATTTACAAAAGTGATCAAAAACGTTCACATGTGTGAAAATGACCATCCGGAGAACTTGGGTTGTAGTTACGGGATTTAAGGAAAGAGTAACTCTAAATTATATTTTGCGACCAAGTGATATTGAACGCATGGGATAAGATTTCTGGTAGACATCCTAATGCTTCCAATACTATGAATTCCGTTTTTCTTAACTCTGATTGTTGGGTGGTCATCAGATTCTGTTTCTTTCTAACGTGATGGTAATCACACAAACATGCTGTTTTCTATTTCTTTGCTGGGTTTAAGGTTACAGGGTGAAAATGGTCACAGTATACCAATTTTAAGACTGGCTTAGTTCAGACACATGTTTCCAGATGGGCCCTGGGATGGGATGGGATCTCCTTGGAAACCAGAGGCATTGAGAAGTTTGACAAAACGGGGTTAGGAGTAAACTTGACTCATTGACAGTCCATTGATGGTCTTTGGTCTGGAAAATGCTCTTTAGTGTAACTGAAATAAGTATTTCAAAATCGAAGTAGAGCGGGGAAGACTGAAAAGGTTAAAATTATTGCCCAAGACTTGAGGTTTTATGGACCAGTTTTTTTTTCTTCTCCAACTCTTATTTAGTCTTTTTTTTTTTTTTTTTTTAACAAATACTTTTTTTTTTTGGCCATGCCTCGCAGCTTGTGGAATCTTAGTTCCCCGACCAGGGATCGAACCCGTGCCCCCTGCAGTGGAAGTGCCAAGTCCTAACAATTGGACTGCCAGGGAATTCCCTATTTAGTCTTATATAATGATGACATCTTCACAGTTGCTACAGAGGTAACTAATTTAAATGGGACACATTGAAGTGACTCTTGTTCCGAGAAGGAAGTATAGTATACATGAGGGATGACTCTCACCTCAGAAGGAAGGTGAGTTTAGGGAAAACAAACTTGGAAAAGTTCACTTTTTTAGCTTTAGGAAAACATATTTGGGATCCTCTAAAATTAACTTGAAATGAACCCCAGGTTGCATCTGAGCTAGTGATCTAGTAGTTCACCCAAACATTCATTTAAAGTCAATTCTCAACTGTTAGTCAATTCTCAACGTTCTTTTGTGTGTTTGGGAGGTCTTCTTGCTAGAAGCACAATTTAGTGTCCAAAACTTGAACTCTGAAACCAATCTGAGTTCAAATCCCAGCTTCATTACTTACTAGTGTGACCTTGAGCAAGTCACTTAATCTCCCAGTGCTTTGGTTTTCCACATCTATAAAGAGGAAATAATAATAGTAGCTACCTCATACAATTGGTGTTAGGATTAAAAGAGTTAATATACATAAAGCAGAGAGAATAGTGCTTAGCATATGCCATGTAACTCCTCTCTATGTTGTTATTATTATTATTTTTAGAATTAGCCCTTTCTTTCCAAAATGTATGAAAAAATAAGAGTAACCACTGTTATTATTGTGGCTAAAGGAATGAATATTCTTCCTGAAGTTTCTAATTTATTATCAAATTGAAAATCGAGCATTGGAGAGAATGCAATCCCATATTTCAAAATCATAAAGGTATTTGTTTATCTACAGGTTTCTTTTTTGTGGTTCATTTTCAAATGTGACAGATGTGCCTTTTTTAAAGGGGTATTTGACGAATTCTGTATATGGGAGAAAGGCTGGAAATGTCAGTTTTTTTCAAGATAATAAAGCAGTGAACCTAAATGAGATTTTAATCTAAACCTTCTATAGGAGTAACAGCCCTTGCTATCATATTATATCATCTTCCCGTTCACTCCAGCTTCCTGTTTACCTTTTTTTCCTGCAGCTGTTTGTTGTTTGTTGACACTGGAAAATCCCCTACTCCCAGGACCCATTTAGCCTTCCAGGTCTTCATGAAATTCATTCTCCCCCAGACAAGATAGATTTGTTTTGTTTTGTTTGCTTTTCTTGTCTTTGGTTCACTTTTCCTTTTATATTTTCATTTCCTTCAAGAGTTTTAGTGCGATTCTTTCTTTTCTCTTCCATTCCCTTTAATAGTTACTTGGCGTTTCCTACATGTGGGCAACACCTTCTGAACTGCGTTGCTCTGCACCTCTTTGGAAGACCTGCTTTCATTTTTCCTGTCCAGGTCATTTGTGCAAATCACTAAAGTTAGAGAATTAGTACTAATGACTGGTCAACTCCATCAATGCAGTCTCCCCTCTGTGAAAGTTTACTTTCCTGGTTCAATGTCTTTTACTGCAAAGCTTGTTAAGAGCCGTTATTGCTTGAAGAAGGTGCCTCCTGGAACCTTAAGACTTCCTGTTTATGCACAGGGCAGGGCCCCGTTGAACTCTTGACAGTGTGGGCAGCTCCTGAGCTTTGCCGAAGAGCTTCAAGTAGGATCCAAGAGGAACCACGACTGGGACTTAAAAGCAAGTGTCTGCTTAGCTGCCATGTCTCTGCTAGAGGCTGTGAGAAAGCACCCAGCCAGAGCTGGGGACAGATTTGGTGCTGCCAGTAGAGAGGGCTGCACCAATGTCAGGGTCCCAGCAGGGCTGCCTTTGAGTCTGAAAGTGTCTTAGCTCTGGAAGAGGAAAAGTTACCCTCTTCAAAGTCCCCGGGCTGAGTGGATAAAAACCAAGGACTGAGTTCCCATAATCGTGGAACCAGACAGACTGTTGTATTTAGCGCCTGTTCATACAAATAGTGTTTATAGAAAATCCAGACTTCCCCAAATCCCTTCAGTGTCCACCAGGGTCTAGAGGGGTCATAATCTGTTTCCGCTAGAGTGTGACACTTGTCACAGATCTGAGCAGGTCTGCAGGAGCTCAAAGTCTTCTGTCCCCTGCTGAGTTTCTAAGCCCTACTCTGTATCAAATGCTCCCTCTCTATAAAGCTGTCCCTATGGAATAATTGTTACTCACAATGCCAGCAAACTCCTGTCTCCAAGCAGGGGATCTCTTCCCAGACTGGGGAGTGGGGCGCTTGAGGCTAAATTAATCATTGGAAGCTGCTTGATGAAGCAGGATCTCAGCAGGGAGTCCTGGAGAGGAGCCAGGACAAACCCAGCAGGCTTGCCCCCATGGTGTCAAGTTTCTGGGTCAGGAAGAACCAGATGAGGCACTCGCCCACATGGCCAGAGCAGCAAAGCCAAGGAAAGAGTGTGCATTTTTCATCATGCAGGAGGGAAGAAAGCCATGGATTCAGGACCTACCCCCTGAGGGGGGTCTCACCCAGGCCTGGAGAAGCATGTGCCCCTAGAATGCCCACCCTCCAGCCAGGTTCTTGCTAACATGGCCCTGAATAAAGCTGGCATCATCTTGCTTCCTGGTTCCCTGTTACCCGGGCTCCACACCATTCAGTCCCTTCCTGTCGGTGCAGTCATATTCCAGGTAGCAGGTGAGACACAGCTCTGTTCCAGTATAGTCCTCCTAGATTAGACATACAGGGTTAGTATGTGTTGTATTGTTAAAGCCCACCGCCAGTATTCCTTCTAACCAGGTTCCAACTGTGCAATTGTAGAGAAGAGCAAAAGACTCCTTAAGGTTATCACATCTTCCTCCTTTTAAAAGCCATTTTCATCCTTATATGCTGGCCTCACAATACTGCTTATCTCTTACCTCAATAATCCTGTGTAATAAATGACCACAAAATCTCCATGACATATAATGGTAACCAGTGTTTTGCTTGGGTGTCTGGGGTGGTCAGCCAGGCCATCTGCTGGGGTGCCTCACACATCTACGAGTGGGCTGGCTGTTGGCTGGGTGACCAAGGTGACTGAGTTCAGCAGGCTAGCCCGGGCGTGTTCTCATGGCATGGTGGAGGAACACAAGGGAGGGAGTGGAATCATGCAAGTCACTCTATTTTCTGTTTATGAGGTGTTGCTAACATCCTACTAGCAAACTCAGTCACATGGCCAAGCCCAGATTCAAGGAGTAGGGAAACACATTGCCTCTTTAGGGAGAGGGGCCATAGAGTAACATGGCAAAGGGTGCTGGATACAGGGAGGGTTGCAAATATCACCCCCATCCTGTGGGTCTCAACTGGGGTTAGGCTCACTCCATAGAGAAGATAAACTCCCACAATAGCAATCCCAACATAGTGATGAGTTACAATCCACAAAGTCAAATCTTTGTCCCCATGAACGATCTAGAGAAAGATCGCTTTGTTAGAGTGTTAATAACAAGAAATATTTACCACAAAGTTGGTTCTTGTTTGTTTTGGTTTTTTAAACAAGTGTTGGGAGATAATTCTCCATGGATCGCTCTCATTTCTTCATGTCTTGTGAATAGAGGCACTAACTGCCATTTGTTCCTAGCTGTATTTCCAAGTATGTTTATATAGCAAATAGACTTGGAAGATAGAGTGGCTCCCTGTGGAGCAGGGTCAGAGAGCAGATGTTTTCCTCTAGAGCAAAAGCCACCAGACCTGCTTACTGCCCACTATAAAATAGTCAAGTTCCCCAAGCCCAGGGTCTCAGTTGTGACACAAGCCACTGTCTGTGCACATTCACCTCTGTCCCTCAGCATTGCCCCCGTGGGATCTGGGGGGTAGGGGGGTGTCAAGAGGCACCAGTGCAGATGTGAAGCTCATGCTGCTTGCTGTGCCATGGACAATAAAATTTTTTTTGTCTCTGACTCAGGAGGCTTCTACCAGCATCTATGAAACTATGGCAGGCTACTTTGTTAGTTTGTAATTAGGGCAAAAACTCAGACCCTTCATGATTCTTGACAAGTCAAGTAGCATCTTCCCAGTCATGTCCATGTATCTTGCTCCTAGAAACACCATGGTCTATAGCCACTACCATAGAGCCCTCCCTGTTGGCCAGAGCACCCTGATTGCTGCCCTGTCCTTCCCGTCAATTATGGCAATTCTGTCTCCTTTGCTCTGATGATTAACTGCCACCATCCAGTCTGTCATTTCAGAATTCTGCCATTTCCATTGATACTAGGGAGCCCATTTCTGTGACAGCATCTCCTACTATCAACCCTGGTCCCTACCAAGAACAACCAACACCAAACTTCTCTAGGATGTCAGTGCCTCCCTCACCTGTACCCATTATTGTCTTAGTGAAAGGAACTTTCCCTTGGCCATCCTGAGGTGTATAGTACATTGGTGGCTCCTATGGTCTTGCACAATAAATCTATTCTAACATTCCAACATATCTGAACTTTATGACCTCTTCATCAACACAGTGCTAAGGCAATTCAAACATTTCCACTTCATTTCCTGTGGCCATTGTTTGGTGCAAACTTCAAGGAGCTAACCCAGCAGTATATTAGGATCAGTCCTAGATATCATTTCCCTGATGTTCAAGCATGGGAGAGGGCTCCTATATCAAAACATTCTCCCCTCCAGCCTTGTATTCTGCTCTTGCCACCAATTCCACCTACCCACCCCTGCCCCAACTGATTCATTTAAGACCCTCCCCTCATGTGATCCTTGGTTCCTACTGGTCCATAATAACCGGGTCCTGCAATGTCTTTGGTGTGTAAGATTTTTACTCCTGGAGAAGGAGCTGTGTTTCCCTGCTCAGACTATGTTGGGATCTACTCTTTTTTTATTATCTGGAGACAATAAAAGGAGGCAGGGTAATCTTGAGGCACAAAGACATCACGGATGTGTCTGCTCTCCTCTGCAGGGGGAGGGGCTTCAGAGGAGTGTGCTTCTCAGGCCCATCAGTCCAAATATCCCCAAACCAAATCTCAGGTCTTACCCTTTTTTTTTAACCCTGACTTTGACATAAGAGATTTGTTGAAGCTGTGATTTAATTTCCTCTGCAGCTCTGCCATTTTTATAACTATTCTGGGGCCAATTTTGAGCACATTCTATCCTGCAACTGCTGGAGGCCTTCTGGCTTTCATATCATACCTTCAGTTGATAGTTGGCTAAACTGAATCATTGGTTTTTCAAGGCTTCCAGAAAGTTAAAATCGGGCCAGCTCCCCAATCTTTTAATTTCCCTTACCGCCATTCCATTCAAGTGTTATAGCTGCCATATAACCCAGTGTTTCATCTTTTACCTGTACCTGTACAGGTGAGTCTTAGGGACCATGATGCTACTGCAGGCTGGGGGTTATCCCCGCCACACTCCAAAATCCCACCTGGAGAGCCTGCTTTTTAGGACCACTGCTACCAACTCTCTTAGCCTTGGCTCTCTTAAAAGCAGAGTCTGAGACAAAAGCTCATGTCAGCTGGTTTTCTTGGGAGTGACCCCAAGGAGTAGGAGTGAGGAACCAGAGGAATAAAACTGGGAAGGAAGAAAAGCCAATGAAAGAATACAATGTATAACAATGTTTGCCTCACCCCACTCCTATTAATGATTGAGTGCTCCACTATTTATGTCTTTAATATTTTGATTAGAATATCCTTTCTGGGTAATTTTGAATATTTTTAATGAAGTTGCAATCTTTTTCTCATGTTTTTAAATTGCTATTCTGTTTGAGATTTTTTTCTTTCTGTTCTTTGTTCATTTACTTATTAAGGTCCAGGCTTGGTTTTTTAAAAATATCTTCAACCATTTTTGTAGTCACTCTTATACATTACTAGTAGGATAAATATTGATAGAACATTTCTAGAAATGTTTTTTGCAGTGTGTATCAAGAATTTTTAAAATGTTTCCACCTGTTGAAATCTCTCTAAGACAAGCTGGACCCAGGGCCCTGGAACAGGGTAGGTTTCAGGGAGCATGGCTTAAGGGTCTGGGTAACACGGGGTTGACTTTTCATGGTCACTTTCGCCTAATTTGTTGTTTGTATTTGTTGTTGTTATTGTTAGTGATATTTCAGGGCATTAGAAATTTTAAGCTTTTATCTGTTCAAACCTGTTGACTTTAGAAAGGCATCCCCCACCTGAAGTCAGAAAATTTCAACCATATTTTCTTCTAGTTTTTTCTCCAAAGATTTGATATTTTAAAAACATTTAACTCCTCTAGACCTATAAAACCACTAACATAAAAAATGTAATAACACCAAGTGCTGGAGAAGGTGTGGAGAAGCTGGGTCTCTCATACATTTCTGGTGGGAATGTAAAATGGTACAGTCTCTCTGGAAAACAGGTTGTTAGTTGCTTATATAGTTAAACATTACCATACAACCCAGCAATTGTGTCCTTGGGCTTTATTCCAGAGGAATAAAAATTTATGTTTACACAAAAACTTATATGCAAATGTTCACAGCAGCTTTATTCACAACAGCAAAATATTGAAAACAGCCCAAAGTCATTCAATTGGTGAATAGGTGAACAAACTGAGGTACATCCATACAACAGAATAAATACTACTCAGCCATAAAAAGAAATAAGCTATTAATGGCTGCAACTAGATGGACCTCAAGGGCATTATTCTTAGTGGAAAAGGACAATCTCAGGAGGTTACCTGTGTGATCCCAATTATATATAACATTTTTGAAATGACAAAACTGAAAGATAGAGAACAGATTAGTGATTGTCAGGACAGGAATGGTGGTAGGCAGGAAGTAAAGGGTGTTGAGGAGCCCAGGGGAGCGGAATGGTTGGTGATGTGTAAGAACATAAAGAGGTAGCATGAAGGAGTTGTTTTGTGGTGGTAGAACAATTCTGTGCCTTGTTTGTGGTGGTGCTTACACAATTCTACTCATGGGATAAAATTGCATAGAACCGCACACTCACACGCACATGCACACACATACACACACACAAATGCAGGTTTTAAAAAAATGGTAGAAACTAGGTATAGTGTGTAGTTTGGTTTAAAAGTAACTTTTCGTTGTCAGTTTCCTGGTTTGTACAGCAGCTATGGAAGATGTCATCACTGGGAGAGGCTGGGTGAAGGGCACTCAGGACTCTACTGTTTTTGCAACTACCCATGAGCCTATAATTTTTTTCAAAATAGAAGTTTTAAAAAATGTAACACTTTAATTAATCTGAAACTTATTTTATAAATTGTATGAGGTAAGAAACAATTGATTTATATCCACATGGTTACCCAAGATCCTACTGTTATATCTTGACTAATACTTTCCTGCCCCACTAATTTATGGAACCTCTTATGGTTTTCATTGAACTCTTAAAAATTCTGGGATCTCTTGCTAAGTTACCCAACTCTACTGTTCTATGTGTTCTTTCATCTTGTGCCAAAGTCTCACTGATTTAATTGTTGTGACGTTACAATGCGTTTCAGTAGCTGATAACACTAGTGATTCTTTATTGCTCTTAATAATAATAAAGAGGAAGGAGGAGGAGGAAGGAAAGTCATGTTTCCTGAATACTTACCATGATCCAGATATAGAACTAAGATCTTCACTTGGATTGTATCACTTAATCCTCCCAATACTCATATGAAGTAGGTTTTATTATTATTTCCCTTTAACGGATAAGGAGTGAGAGATTCAGAGAAACTGGGCACTTACTCAGGATCACAGGCTAGTAAGCAGCAGAGCCAGGATTCAAACCCAGGCCTGTAGGATTCCAAAGACTATTCTTTTAACTACTGTAACATACTGTCTCTTTTTTTAAAAAAAGAAAATTTATTTCACTTGTTTATTCTTCTAGTTCAACTAACAAAATTATACAGTCATGTTCTGAATAGAAAAAAAATATTTTGGTTGTATATTCTCAAATGTCTAAATTAATTTTGAAAAGAGTTAGCTATCTTGACATTTACTTTTCCTATGCATGGTCATGGCATTCAAGTCTTATATCATTCAAAACAGTCAGTTTGATTTTAAAATTACTTTAAGTATCTTTGAATAGGCAATTCAGGTTCATGATACAAATGTCAAAAGTACAAAAGGGTACACAGTGAAGTGTAAGTGTCCATCCCAGCCCATCCCACTGTTACCAGTCTCTTATGTGCCCTTCTAAAAATAAACGATGGAATTGTAAGTGTATATGTGTATAAAGTCTATACATACACACATACTATTCTGCAACTTGATTTTTTTTTGTTTAAAAATCTTAGAGTCTATTCCATGTTAGTATATAGGGAGCTGCCTATTCTTTTAATGCCTACATTGTTTTCCATTGACTGAGTATAATAAAATTTATTTCACCTGCCCCACATTGATGGACATTAAGGTTTTCATTTTTTTGCTATTATAAATAATGTTATAAAGAACATCCTTGCACGTACTTTATTTCATACATGTGCAAGAATATGTGTATATTAAGTCCCTAAGAGTGAAATTTCTGGATCTAAGGGTTTGTGCACTTATAGTTTGAATAGGTGTTTTCCAAACTGATTTTCAGAAACTTGAACAAATTTACACTACCACCACCAAGAGAGTGCCTGTTTTTCCAGAGCCCTTATTGAATTCTTTATCTTTGCCAATCTAATAAGTGAAAATAGTATTTTATTATAGTTTTAATTTGCCTTTCTCATATTACAAATAAGAGTGAGCCTGAGTTGTCAGTCATTTTCTTAATGATTTGTAGGAGATTTTATATATTAGAGGATTTTACCCTTTCCTTGTAATTTAAATTTTTCCCCTTAGTTTGTCCTTTTTTTTTTTTTAACTTTTTAAACTTTGCTTATGCAGAGGAGTTGCCATGCAGAAATTGTTTCTTCTCGTGTAGTCAAGTCTGTCAATCTTGTCTTTTATGGTTTCAAAGTCTTGTGTCATATTTAGGTTCCTCTATTAATTTTATGGTTCTTTTAAGCCTTTCACTTATCTAGAATTTATTTTGTCTTTGTTTGGATGACTACCCCATTGTCCCAATATTATTTTTAAAGTGAGCCATTTTTCTTTCCTGATTTGAAATGCCAACTGAGTCCATCTATACTAAATTTCTGTTTGTATTCGGGTCCATTTATGGACTTTCAAGGCTGTTTCATTGAACTTTATGACAATTCATGTGTCAATACCTCACAGTTTTACTTATTATATTTTGATAACATGTTTTATTGTCAGATAAAGCTTGTGTCTTCACCACTTTTATTTTTCAAAACAGAGAGCTTGCTTATTCTTAACTGTGATGCTGGGTCCATACCTCAGGGCTCCAGCCAGCTCATATATTCTTCCCAGGCCCAGTCCTGAGTCAGGGTCTCTATTTCTTGTTCTCATGCACACTTAGAAGACTGCTTAGCAGAAATGTGAGCCCCCTTTACTCATCCCCTTCTGGCAGGGGCTTCCCTAAAGGCCTTCACCAATAGTGTTTCCACGTCCTGGAGGGATTCACCCTCCCTGGATCAAACACAGCGCTTGAAGTACTTCTCTTGCTGAAGTTCTCAGAGTAAGTTCTGAGGTTTGATGTTTTTCTCCAACTAATGTCAAATAGCAGGCCTGTAATTTTCCCAAATTTAAAAGCATTTTCCCCTGGCTTCCTGGCTGGCTCAGACTTGCAAAAATAGTCTCGATTTCAACCTCACTTCCTCTAACATTGTGCAAGACAGTGTGTGGCAAAGCCGTAGAATATAAAATGTTTCTGACATTTTCACTCTGTGACTTGCCAGTTTTTCATCTGATTCTTTTTCCTTTTTATAAAGACAAATTAGAAAGCAATCACTCCGTAACCTTTGGCTTTGTTATTTCTTTATCCTTTGTGCTACCCAGTTCTATTTCCTTGTCTATCACTCTTCTCTATTGATTTTGGATGGTTTGGTGTTTGCCTTTGTGCTTTGCAAAGAGAGCCATTGACTTTGAACAGATCTAGAAACGTTGGGAGCTTTTGGTGACATAGCCAATCTTAGTGTTGCTACTAAAAGGCATTAGAAATTGCCTTGCAAGTGAGTTTATTGTCTCAGTGTATGATTATGGAAATAAAGACTGCTGACGGTTTTTGGCAAAGACCTTCAGAGTTATCATCTGCCTATTCATGACAACAAGAACCAAGAATGACCTGTTGAATGTCCTGCTGAACCACTGATGGCAAATGTGTCTTCAATTTCAACTCTAAAAACTAGGATATGCTGTAATGGAGAGAGAATTTTGGAAGGAGAAGCAGGAGAATATAGTCTTAATGTGCTCTGGCTAGATGGAATACCTCACCACGCTCTGGAGAAAAAGGCTGCTGAACAACTCATAAATAGGAGGTTGTATCATACAGACTCTTCTAGATGGTCCCTAAATGATAAGCGCTGGGGATAATGTGACTAGGGAAGGCTACCTTATTTTTTTCACCTTTCTTCCTCACAAATCATCCCCCAGATTTTTACCCAGTCTCTTGCATACAGCACATGAGAAATTAGTGGCCAAAGGGCAAGCAGTAGAAAAGAGTGAAGGAAAAAATTTAAGTCATCCTCAGGCTGGATGACTAGATGCTAAACAGTTGAAAGTTTCCTCTAGGGACTTCCCTGGTGGAGCAGTGGTTAAGAATCCGCCTGCCAACGCAGGGAACACGGGTTCGATCCCCGGTGCGGGAAGATCCCACGTCCAGGAAGATCCCACATGCCGTGGAGCAAAAGAACCCATGCGCCACAACTACTGAGCCTGCTCTCTAGAGCCTGCGATCCACAACTACTGAGCCCTCGTGCCATAATTACTGAAGCCCGTGCGCCTAGAGCCCATGCTCTGCAACAAGAGAAGCCACCGCGATGAGAAGCATGCCCGCCGCCAGGAAGAGTAGCCTCCGCTCGCCGCAACGAGAGGAAGCCCGTGTGCAGCAACAAAGACCCAACAGAGCCAAAAATAAATAAATTAAATAAATAAATTTAAAAAAAAAGAAAAGAAAGAAAGCTGCCTCTAATTATATAGCAAGGATGATGGTGAGGGATGAGCTCAGCCAGCTCCCCAGCCCCAGAGATGGTGCCGTGAGAATGACCACAATGAAGCCTTTGCCCAGGAGCTAAGGTACTTGCTGCTGACACATGTGGACCCTGCCAGGCTGACCAAGCGTCCCCTCCCTGTCACTGGCTCTGCCTCTGGAGAGGTAAGGAGCTAGCCCTCCATATAAAGCACTTAGGGATTCACGGGCTGAAGTACGGTGATGCTCCAAGCTAAAGGGAGTATTTCAGAACAAGAAGAGCAGGTGCCCTTTGACTCAGCAATTCCTGGGTGAAAACCTGTGAGGACATTAATTTGAAAAAATGGATTTTTCGGTTGCTTGGGCTGTGGTGCAAAATATGCCTCCCCACCGAAATCATCAATAAATTCTATGGTTCTCATGAAAGCAGTAATTTTTTTAATTAATTAATTAGTTTATTTATTTATTTATTTATGACTGTGTTGGGTCTTCGTTTCTGTGCGAGGGCTTCCTCTAGCTGCGGCAAGCGGGGACCACTCTTCATCGCGGTGCGCGGGCCTCTCACTATCGCGGCCTCTCTTGTTGCGGAGCACAGGCTCCAGACGCGCAGGCTCAGTAGTTGTGGCTCACGGGCCCAGTTGCTCCGCGGCATGTGGGATCTTCCCAGACCAGGAATCGAACCCGTGTCCCCTGCATTGGCAGGCAGATTCTCAACCACTGCGCCACCAGGGAAGCCCGAAAGCAGTAATTTTAATGGCAGCTGAGGAAAGAGCTCACACATAAGGTGATGGGTGAAGAAACGGGTGGCTGCATAGTGAGAGTTGGGCTGATGACTCGCAGGTTTGTGAACTGATTCACCTGCCAGTCAAGCAAGACTGTGTTCAAGACCATGAAAGTAGAATGAAGAAATGTCTCATGAACACTCACCCATATCATCACAGGCTGAATCATTCTTGGTTCATTCAGATTTTCGTGTGTTGGCTCTTCCTGGATATTCAGGGAAGCAGGGGTCCTGTGTCCAACTAGAAGTCGGAAATCTTTTGGAGGTCATCTTATTCTTGATCTTCATCTAATGGGGCATTCTCACATTGGTGAGTCATGGTGTCTTGGGTCAGCTTTCTAGCCACATCTGTCTCTTCCTCGACCAGACCAGCCCTGACTCCTCACTAATCACGGCAGTGAGTGGGGTGAGGGTGGAGTGGGGCAGGGAGCAGAACAGACATCCTTTCTCCCCTGGTTGAGCACATCTGCGGGTGGCCAGGGAGAGATCCTGCCTACGCCACACCTCAATTTTCATTACCCAGCTCTTCCTCCCTATTGATGAAACGACTCCCTCACGTTTACTCTTGGTGGAGTATCTGGAATCTCATAATCTCATAACATTCATTCCAACTTGTTATCTTCCACAATTTTTACCTCACCCAATATTTGACATAAAAGGACATAGGCAACGTGACAACTTGGATATGAACTCAGTTCAGGGAAAGAAAGTAGTCATCTTTAACCTGATAAAGGATACCTAACAGAATCCTACTGAGCATGGTGCAGTACATAATGGAATATTACCCAGCAGTGAAAATAAATGAATTACAGCTCTGCAATAAAATAGGTAGGTCATAGAAACAATGTTGAGTAAAAAAAATGTAATTCCCAGAATCTACATATATAATAATATAGCAATTTTATGAAGATAAAATCTAGCTAAGATGAACTAGATAGATAGATATTTTACTAGTACCTATGTGCAAAACACTATATGTGTGTATTCATTTCCTGTGGCTGCTATAACAAATTACCACAAACTTGATGGCTTGTGATGACGGATTATCATTCTCTCCCAGTTCTGGAGGCCAGAAGTCTGAAATCATTCTCACTGGTCTAAAATCAAGGTGTCAGCAGGGCTGTGCTTCCTCTGGTGGCCCTAGGGAAGAGATGGTCCCTTGCTTCCCCCAGCTTCTTGCGGCTGCCAGCATTCCTTGGCCACATCACCCCAATGTCTGCCTCCAAGGTCACGTTGTTTTCTCCTCTTCTACAGTTAAAGCTCTCTCTGCCTTCATTTTATATGGACACTTGTGATTGTACTCAGGGCCCACCTGGATAATCCAAGCTAATCTTCCCATCTCAAGATTCTTAACTTAGTCACATCTGGAAAGTCTTTGCCGTATAAGATAACAATCACATGTTCCAGGGATTAGGATATCTTGGGGGTCCATTATTCAGCCTACCACTATTGTGTGTGTGTGTGTGTGTGTGTGTGTGTGTGTGTGTGTGTATACACACACACACACACACATACATATACATTTTTTTTTTTCCTAGAACGATAAATACTAAATTCAGGATAAGTGGTGCTGGGACAGGATTGTACAGTCTTGTAAGAGCTGGTTCTGCACATCTCTTCCCAGCTCCACACTCAGTTACTTCAGCTTGGTAGATTGAAATCAGTCATGTGGGAGTATTTACATTGCAGAAATGGATGAGCACTGTAAATGAGAGCCTTTTCCCCAGAGAACTGGTTTATACCGTCAGGAGCGTGATTACTCTCTCGGTGGGTGAGGCAGAGGGGTGAAATTGGGTTTGGTAATGCTCTAGTTTTTAAATTGGGTAGTGTGTTTATAGATGTTTGTCCAATTATTATGTTTTGAACATACATATATATATATGTACACACACACACACGCACCTGTATAGAATATTGAATTTTTTTATTTAAAGAGAAAAAAAAATGGAAGGTAGTAGGAAGTTTCTGATCTTTCAAAAAAGAAAGAAACCCATACCAATGGCTGGCAAGGATGTGAAGATACTGGATCTTTCATCCGTTACTAGTGGGAATGTAAAATGGTAGAGCCACTCTGGAAGATGGTATGGCAATTTCTTACAAAACTAAACATTCTCCTATTATACAACCCAGGAATGGCGGTCCTGGGAATTTATCCCAGAGAAATGAAAACTTGTGTCCACATAAATCCTGGACACAATGTTCATAGCAGCTTTATTGGCAATAGCTAAAAAGTGGTAACAACCAAAAAGTCATTCAATAGGTTACTGGTTCAACATACTACTGTGTTTAATTACTGATACACGCAAAGACCTGGAGGGACCTCAGAGGTATTATGCTGAGTGAAAAAAGTCAATCATAAAATGTCACATATTGTTTGAATCTATTTATATTATATTCTCAAAATGACAAAATTATAGAGAACATATAGTGGTTGCAAGGGGTTAGGGATGGTGGGGAGAAGAGGGGTAGTGAACAAGACTATAACAGGACAGGAGGAAGAGGAGTGGTGGGTAGCAAGAGGGAGATCTTTGTAGTGGTGAGATATTCAGTATCTTGATCATTGGGATGGTTTCATGAATCTATGTATGTGATATAATGGAATAGAACTATATATATGCGTTGTATCAATGCAATTTTCATGGTTCTGCTATTTACTCTAGTTACCTAAGATGCAGCCATTGAGAGAAACTGGGTGACAGACATGGAACCTCTCTTATTCTACCTTTGTAACTTCCTGTGAACCTGTAACTAAATTCACAAAACTAATTAAAGGTAAAAGAAATTTAAATTTTTCAAAAGAAAAAAGCGAAAGGCTATCATTAATTTTATACCTTCCCCTGCAAACTCAGCTCAAAACCTAACTTCTGTGCTAATATTTCCTTTGATTTTCCCCAAGTCACCCTTCAAATCAGGGTAAGTGTCAAATCAGAGCCCCCACAGTTGTTCAGCATCATCACCGAGCACCCCTGCCTCCCTGTGTAATCTATTTCTTCTGAGAGTCATCATTTAAGATGCCTTTCACGCGTTTCTCCTTGTCTCTCCGATGTGTTTATGTAACCTCTCTCTGGCTCCCTTAATCACACCTTATCTTGAGTGAGCATCCCCCAGATCTCCCTAGGACAATCTGTTTATCAGTATGGGGAACAAACACAAGGTTTCTTCCTTACCCTGACTTGTTGGAAGTTTCCTTCTGCAACCTGTTCTTAAATCTCTGTCCCAGCCTGCCTTGCTACCTTTTGTCAGACACTGACCACTGGGAAGCAGGTTAAAAGTATTTTCTGACAAAAGCAGCCCACTGAGTTGTATATATTTCCTCTTCTTTTATTATCACATTCCCATTTTCCCCAGCCAGCGGGTCAATAATTTTTTTTTTTTTTTCCTCTTCTCTTCCAATAAGTGAATTCCAGCCAGGATCAGTAACATCCCTGAATAGGCCAGGAAATTTTAACTTTGATAAACCAGGAGGTAGTTAATGGAGGACTTTCTGATCAGGGGCTCTCAGCTCATAACATACAGAGTTACAGGCTCTTAGGGGAGGGGACCTTGCAGCTCTCACACATCCCAGAGGATGATGCCTGGGACCAGGGAAATTTCAGGCTATGATATTCCTCTCGCCATTCTTTCCTCAACCATTTCTGCAGATTCCTGCTGAGACCAATGCCTGTTGATGAGGTTTCCACTTCCTGCCTCTTTCTTTCTTTTTGTAAATTCACTTTTTGTCTACATGCACAAAGTTAAAGTCAAATTGTATCACAAGACTTGTGAAGGAAAACAGCACTCCTCCACCTTCTACTCCAGTCCCGTTTCCCAGAGGCAACAATTTTGAACTCTTTCAGTGGTTTCTCCAGATATTTGCCATACTTACCTTGCTATTACAGACATATCAGTTTTTAGACATACCCACATTATCTGTTGACTTTCTAACCAATGGTAGAATGGGGATTGAACTTTCTTTCACTACCATCCCTCCTTCCCCTCCCCCAATAAAATATCAAAATTTCTAAAAATGTAATTGACATTTAGTTTTTATATTATGTTCCCAGCCAAGCTAAGCAGTGTAAGGTAATTATATTTCTTCTCTTTTACTATTTTTGTCTTACCTGCAGTTATTTGCCTTTCCTTTTTCTTAGGCTTGTATATACTTGTCTCTGAATCTTTCTAGACTCTCCCACAATATTGTAGACAAATTCCCCTTAAAACAATTTTCCTCATGGTAAAGACAGGTTTTCTGATCAGGTTTTTGTTTGTTTGGTTTTTAATCTGGAGGTTACCTTCTGGGAGCCTGAAGGCTTTCTACCCTTATGTGGGCTGGTTACTCACCAGGCCTTCTGCACGACCATCAGTCTAGGGCTCCTCTTTACTCCTCTCCTTGGTCCTGGGCCAAGTTGGATCCTTTGAGGAGGAGACACTAAGATAGAGTTAAGAGAGCAAGAGATTTATTGAGGAGAAATACCAATGCAAGGAAAGGGAAGAGCAGGACTGGACAGGAGAGCTGTCAGATTGTGTTGCAGACCCGACTCTACCAGCCCTATAAGGAGTGCCAGTGCAAACAGTGTCCCCTTGGGAGGCCCCATGATAGTGGAAATGGCTCGGTCCTTTTATCGCCGCCTTGCTCAATTGTTGAACAAGGACCACCCCAAGAATGTAACCTTGCCTCAAAGCTGAAGCATAACCCAAAGGAGCTACCATCTAGAGGCTGTCAGCTAACCACACTTCTTTCAGTTGGGCAACAAGTCATTTTCTGAAGGGGGTCTGAGCAGCACATTTCTAGGTCTGCACAGATCACATTTTCTGAATCCTATATCTTCCTCTTTCTTATTTTACTCCCTCATTCTGTTGGAGCACACTCTCAGTAGTTCCTTAAAGCACTTAGAATATAAATTTTTTGAAACCTAGAATATCTATAAATGTCATTATTTTATCCTCATACTTGATAGTTTGGTTGGGTATAGAATTCCACATCCCTTTGACCTATAATTTTGAAGTAACTGTAAGAAGATAACTGCTCTATCGTCTTCTAGATTCTGATGTTGCTGTTGATAAATCTGATGCCATTGTGTTTCCCAGCCCTTGTATTCTCACTTTTTTCCCTACTATTTTCTCTCTCTGGAAACTTTTCGGATCTTTATTCCCAATGTAATTCCCACTGTAATTTAAAATTACATGACTTGGTAAACTTTTTTATTCATTAGGCTGGGCACATAATGGGCATGTTGAATCTGGAGGGTAATGTCATTATACACTGAGAAATTTTTTTTAATTACCTATTTAATAATTTTCTTCATTTAATTTTTTCTGTTCTCTCTTCCTTGAGCATCTGTTAGTCAGAGGTAGAACTTTCTGGATTGATCCTCTTTTGTGATCTTTTCTCTCCTATACGTATCTTTTGTCTTTTTTCATAAACTCTCTAAAAAAGATTTTATCTTCCAATCTGTCCATTGAATTTTTCATTTCAGCTGTCATGGCTTTCATTTTCAAGGGTCTTTTTAAAATTCTCTAATAATTCATTTATAACATCCCATTCCTGTTTCATAGACACAACATCTTCTCCCATTTGTTTGAGGATGTTAGAGTTTTGTTGTTCTTTTTTTTTTTTTTAAATTCTGCTCTCTGTATTATCTCAATTTCCTCCAGGTTCTTTTTTTTTTTTTTTTTTCTTTTCTTGTATATTCTGTTCTCTGTCTTTCAGGTTGAGGGTTTTCTTCAATATCTGATGATCTTTAGTTGTCTGATCAAATTTAAGAGTGAGATACTGTAGAGCTCATTGAAAGGTATACAGGTAGGCTTGTTAAATGGTAGACTCTGCTCTAGAGAGACCAAGTGGCAAGCTGACCTTTTAATTGGGGGTCCTAAAAGGTCAGGATCTATAGAACTTTTCTGTGGAATCTTTAAGTTTCTCTCAAAGAAGAAAACTCTAGTCTCCTATCTGTGTGCTGCAATCCTGGCTGCCATTGTTTTGAAAGCCAGGAGGGAGAGAGACTGAGGGACTCTCCATTTAGTACACAGATTTTTATTCAGCCTCTGTTTTCAATAGGGCATAGCCCTCCCATCCTTTCCTAAGATCTAAGATGTGCTGGTATCCCAGAATGGGGAGCTTCTTATGTTTACATGTGGGGGGGGAGAAGAAAGACATGGGGCTATAAATTCTCTTTATACAACTTTCAACTAGTCCCCTGTTTTCATTTTCATACTTAACTGACATCTTCCATAACGCCTAACACTCCACTTCTTGAGACTTTCCAGGGTTCTGTAGTGTGAACTGTCTTGCTCCTCACTGTGTCTCTCTCTGCAAGCACATTCTTACATTCAGCTTTCTCCGCTCTGCTGTATCAGTCACTTCTCCTATGTCTCCTATGTCTACCTCTTCCAAAATTTTTATACCTTTAAGTGGCTGTTGTCTTCTTTAATTTGGAATATATATATACATATTTGTTAAATATCTTTACTAGTGCTTTTTCAGACAGAAGAGATATAAATGTATATATTTAATATACCATGTTTAACTGAAAATCCCTGACATGAATTTCCAGTGGGTTTACAGGAAGACCATAGTAATTTCCCTTTAACTTTATTCCAATTCTTGCAAACATTTGGGCATCCTTATGACACAGGGAAAACAGCAGTTCCAGAGTCCCATGACTCTCTGATAATGCTGTTTCCTTGATTGTCCTGGATGTTACACAGTGTTCTTCATGCAGTATGCTTGTCAAGCAAGACTTTGGTTCAGTTATTTTCCCAGCTCTTTTGGAATGTACTATGCCATGACTTTGTTTTGTGATTCATATTCCAAGCTTTGGTATTAAGGGTGGAATAGGAGTGAACATTGTGTAATATCATAACTTCCCAGTAGAAATTCACATCACAAGTCCTCAGATTTTTAAACTCAAAGGCTAAGCGTTGGCTGCCTAGAGAGAGTAAATGTTTCCACAAAAGGAAAAGAATAACCTTTTTGCAAGCATAAAACTGTGTTCTCTACCTCTTCTAAGATAAACATAAAATTGCTCACGGTGAAAAGGACATGAAAAGTTGTCCAATTCAACCACTCATACAAAGCTTAGAGCCCTCCATTCCCCATCATCCCCATCAACCTGTAAAAGAAGGGCAGAGACCGTGCTTGAACTCATCTGGTGATGAAAATTTACTCTCCCTTTAGGCGACCTCTTCCCCCTTCACAGCTCTAACTGTTCTGATTTTTATTATCTACCTCTTACTGAGCACCAATGATGAGCTAGCTCTCTGCCAGGAGCTTTACAAATATCTCATCTAATCCTCACCACAGCCCTGGAAGTGTTATCATTCCCACTTTGCAATTCAGAAAACTCAGAGAGATTAACTGTTTGCCCAAGATCCCACAGCTAGTGAGTGGCAGGGCCAGCAGAACAGTGGTCTCTCTGGCTATAACTTCTCATTTTTTCTATTGGTTCTTCCTTTGGCCAACCCATAATACCCACTTTTGATAGCTTTCATCCACCAGGGCTATTTCTGTCCCTTGGGAGCATAGAGGGAAAAATCTCATCTCTCTTCCACATTAACACTCTTCAGCTATTTCAAGATATTTATCTGATGTCCTTTCCACTCCAGGCTAAAGCTTTCTTAAAAAAAAAAAAAAAAAAGAGGAAGAGAAGAAAGGAAGATCAATATCTGTTTTAAAGGTATTAAATGTGTGTCTCCCTTTAGTTTCTGAGTTCTTTTCCTACTTGTGACGCTGTAGGACCACTGGTCCAACCTCATAAGAGGGCATACCCTGGATCTCTTCAGTGTGTGGTTGGAAGCTGCTGCCCAGAAGATAGCTATGACTCTGCCCCAAACTGATGGTTGCAAAGGGCCAAGATAGGCCTATATAAACTGGGAGCATCTAATACATCAGCCTCTGAAGTTGCACCAATCATAATGGAATTCCTTCAGGAAGAGACCCAGATGAGTCTGGGGCAATATTAATTGCTTAATAAAAGGGTTCTTACATAGACTTTGTTGTGTGCCCTAAAGCAACTTCAAATTATAAATTGACATTGAACCACTGCCCATATAAGTCCCACCAGATAGCCTCGTTCCTTGGTTGCAGGTAGATTTGTTTTATGGTGTGTTGCCCAAATTTGCCTGATCATAAGCCCCTGGGATCTTATTTAAACTACAGAGTTCTGGACATCACCCCAGACCTCCTGAGTCAGAATCTGCAGGGGAGGGATCTGCAGTTTTAATAAGCCTTTCCAAGGGATTCTCATCATCACCAAGTTTGGAAAACACTGTTTTGAGGAGTTCATTGCCTGAAATTCCATTCCTTGTTTTTAAAATTTGGAGAAGAAAAAGAGTTGAATGAAGATTATGAGGGTTAATTTTATGTGTCAAATTGGCTGGGCCACCATGCCCAGATATGTGGTCCAGTGTTATTCTGGATGTTTCTATGTGGGTGTTTTTGGATGAGATTAACATTTAAATCAGTGAACTTTGAGTAAAGCCAAGTGCCCTCGGTAATGCAGGTGGGCCTCATCCAATCAGTTGAAGGCCTGAATAGAACAAAAGGCTGATCCCCTTTGAGCAAAAGTGAATTCTGCAGCAGCCGGCCTTAGACTTGAACTACAGCATGGCTCTTCCCTGAGGGGGGTGGATAGAATAGTTGAGAAGAGAAGAAATGAAGAGAGCCGTAGTATTGTTCTGAAGGGGCAAGGGGAATTGAAAGGTACAAAAGAGCTGTAATAACCTTGTTGTGACAACAACCCATAACAAATACTTTTGGAAAGCAGCAGGAGTAGAGACTGAGGCCTTTTTTAAATACTAGATTTGTTTTTACATCAGACTAACTGAGGTATAATTCACACACAATAAAACCTACCCTTTTAAAGTAGAAATTAGATGAGTTTTGATCAATGTATAATATAAACTCATGTAACCACTATAAGAATCAAGATGCAGAATATTTCCGTTACCTCAAAAGTTCCCTTGAACTCCTTTTTAGCCAATTCCCTCTGCCATACCTGGCTCCTGGCAACCACTGATTTGTTTTCTGTTGATATAGTTTGATTTCTAGAATTCCAAGTAAATAGAATCACATGGAATGTAGTTTTCTGTGTCTGTCTTCTTTTACTTAGCATGATGCTTGCAAGATTTATCTATAAAAAAATTTTTTTTAAGTAAAAAATACAAAATATTTTAAAATACATAAAATAAATTAATTTTTTAAAAGTTTTTAAAAAAAGATTTATCTAATACTGCTGCATCTATCAGTAAATTTTCCTTTCTGTTGCTGACTAGTATTCCACTGTATGTACCGCAGTTTATCTATTCACCAGTTAATAGACATTTAGGTTGTTTCCAGTTTGGGGCTAGTATGAATAATGTTGCTGTGAGTATTCCTACTCAGGTCTTGGTGCAGACATGTGTCTTAACGTCTCTTGGGTAAATACCCAGGAGTGGGATTGCTGTGTCATATGTTAAGTGTATGCTTACCTTTATAAGAAATTGACCAACTATTTTTCAATGGCTGTACCATTTTGCATTTGCAACTGCAACGTAGTACTGAATTTTTTTGACAAAGACATGATGTAGACATGTACAACAGTTCACTGCAGACAGATCTACAAACACCTTTCTTTGGTGTCATGAGTGTTACCGAGTCCAAGCTCACTCTGCTTGCTGCACAACAGGCCAATAAATCAGGAGACGAGGTGTTGAGGCAAGGAATAGCGACTTAATTCGGAAAGCCAGTAGACCATGAAGATGGCAGCTAGGTTCCCCAAAAAACCATCTTATCGGGGTCTGGCTACCAGTTTCTTTTATGGAGCAGAGAGGGGGAGGAGGTGAGGAAGTAAAGT
Source organism: Balaenoptera musculus (assembly GCF_009873245.2). Taxonomy (NCBI): domain Eukaryota; kingdom Metazoa; phylum Chordata; class Mammalia; order Artiodactyla; family Balaenopteridae; genus Balaenoptera; species Balaenoptera musculus. The sequence continues at coordinate 61,121,470 of NC_045787.1, read as the reverse complement.
AAAAGGGCCATTAGTTTTGCCTGGCTTGGCCAGCATCGGGGAGGGGATGTGTTCATTTCTTCTTTTCTGCAGCCATTCACAGGTGGGCAGGGTCAGATTATCTCCCTGTGAGCTGAACAAAGGCATGTTAGTTTAACATTCAGGCAGAGGGGCAGGGTTCCCTGAGGCAGACCATTCTGTATGATTATAATAGCAAAAGCAATGAAAAGCAAGGAAACAGATCCAACATGGGGTCAGATTTTGCTCTTCCCTGTTACATCAGCAGGGACAGAGAATTAGCTTTGTATAAAACACTGCTTAAGAGCACTGGACCTGGAGTCAGACTGAGCTGGGTCCATCACTGGATTCAACAATATTGCTTCTGTAACTCGGGGAAAGTCACTGGATCTCTCCGAGCCTATTTCCCTCATCTGTAAAATGGAAATAGTAATAGTTCCTCTCTGCTTAGGCATGTTGTGAGGATTAAATGAGATAAAGCACATAACGTACTTAGTATAGAACCTGGTACATAATGAGTGGTCAATATAAATTACCCTTATTGCTCTCATTACCTTCTTTGAAATAGTATTTGTTGCAATAGGGTTTAACTATGTGAGAACATGGACTATGAACTTGACTTCTTTGGAGTTTCTTTTCGGTAATAACTTAGAACTCAAGAAAACCATAGGAAGCTGGAAAGGATGTTTTGTCATTGAAAGAAGGTATTTGTGGTTATCTGGAATGAAAAACCAGCAAGTCTTTCTACATCCTCTCTAAATTTTCTGGCTTTAGTTTCCTAATCTCTAAAGCACGGGTAATAATTCTTGCCCTTTCTCTCTCACCGGTTTGATGTGGCAATCAAAGGAAAAACACTTTCATTAGAAAGTGTTAAGTGTTATAGAAAAATCTGCCACCAGTGAAAGTTTTAGAATATAGCTTTCATTAGAGATGATTTAGTTAGAAGTAATCAGAAAATGGTGTCCTTTAAAAATTTCCTTTTTCCAATGTTACATTGGAAAAAATAACCTGTTAGTTGGGGAAAATTGCAACAAAATGCTATTAAAGTAAGACTTGTAAGAAATTGGTACCAAGAAGATCAAACTACCACATAGGTCCTAAGCCAGCACTAATGTACCTCTAATGTAAAAAAGAACATCATACACCTGGTGCCTTTCAAACCTACAGTAGGCTAGCAAGCTGAATTCAACATGGTATTTTAGTGGCTACAGGAGAATGGTTTGTCTGTGTATGCATCCAAACATCTGCTTTCAGTTACTTAGTTAGATGACACATGAGTTTGAACATGCGACTTGAAATTTTTTTGAGACCCTATTAATTGCGTGAAAAAAGCTTTTACACAATGGCATTTTCTACAGTCAGGAAAGTTTTAATAGAAGTATAGATTATGTAACTCTCCATCACAACCATGTGAAGAACAGAATATAAAGTACAAAGTTGCATTTGGGAACAGAGAAGTAATGTGTATTCAGAATGGAAAAGAATTAATTGTGCCTTCCATAATTTATGAGCACTGCCAGCAGTCAGCCTAAGCATCTAAGTCATGTTTTTCCCTCAGGATCCAGATCATCAGGGTTTGGTCCTACCTGTTCTGTGGAGGAAGTCTAATTCCACCTTATTTCCCCAATAGGAAGAGGAGAAAGAGGAGGGAACCTTTGAAACAGCTGCCCCCAGCCTTATCTAGGTGATGTGGACTCTCAAATGCAGATACTTAGCATTTCTTATTTAATAAGTTGCTTTTTTTAACCAAAGTCAGAGCATTTATCATAAATTATTTTTAAAACTCAGAAATAAATGAATGAAGTTGTATTTTTAATATGCTAATGGATAAATGTATTCATCCATTTTTTTTCTCCTATAAATTTTTAGTGTGGACATTCTGATATTTACTATGTGGACTGAAATTATTATGTGTGACCAGAAATATAGAACATGTGGTTTAATCAGAACTCAGCCCAAAATGTCACCATTCAGAAGCATACACTGAGCACCTATCTACCTCAAGAATACTTAGAATTATCATGAAAATGAAATATGATCATGTATGTGAACATGACTAAATATTATATATACTAAATAAATAAATAATTATATATATATATATATATATATATATATTACAGATGAGGAAACCAAGACCCAGAAAGGTACAATAACTTACCCAACATTTCACAGCTAGTAAGCAGGAGAAATAGAATTGAAATTCAGGTCCTTCTATTTGACTGTTGCCAAATAACAGATGTATAACCCAAAAAACTCAGGACATGAAAACTCTAGAAATATATTTTGACCTGTGACCCCAAGGAGAACTGCAGGAATACCTCAGTTGTTCTCCAAGGAAATCAACCTCAAAATTAAGACATACATCTCAAATATCACTACTTTCCTTAATAACCTGAATAGGTCTGTAATCCATAAATTTCTTAATATTTCCTAAATTTATTTCTAGTTCCAACCCAGAATATCTCTTGGGATAAGAAGTACCTTAAGTTTACTAGCAGTTGTGTTTTTCAGTATTGCTTTTATATCAACATAAAATATTTTTCACACTTCAGTGAATATTCCCCATTTCTAGTGTTCTGAATTTTGGGGTACATATTCTTTCCCTATCCATACTTTCAGAATTTTATAAAGGTTGCTTGTATCTTCCTCCCTAATTAAGAATACTCAGTTTCTGAGTCTGTCTGAATCTGGCCTCATAAGCAAGTGTCTTCATTGCAGAAGCTGACTCAGGGCATCTTGCAGATGAGAAAAAAGATAAAACCTGCCTACCTGGCCTCCTTCACAGGCCTCCCCCTGGTTGGACATGGTCTCCTTCCCCCTGTGTCCTGCAGGTCTGCCTTTAGGACACCTACTCCCTTCTCTTCTTTTCACTCAAGGATTAATAACCAACTAGAATTTAGGTTATTTCTTGCCCTTCATTATCTCACACAGTTAATAGGCCACAATATCTCCTACCTTTCTGAAGAGTGCTAAAATTTTAGTTTATGAAAGCTGTCACATTACAAAAATTTTTTTTTAATGAATCAAGCAAAGGATGTGGGAGAAAGAGAGAGAAAAAAACCCACTATCTTTGGCAATCAAAATTTCTGTGCTACTGTATAGCACAGAGAACTGTGTTCAATATCCTATGATAAACCATAATGGAAAAGAATATGTTTTTAAAAAGAATGTATCTATATGTATAACTGAATCACTTTGCTGTACAGCAGTAATTAAAACAACGTTGTAAATCAACTATACTTCAATAAAAAAACTAAAAAAATAAAATACAATAAAATTATTTTTATAAATTTATTTTTTTATTTTTGGCTGTGTTGGGTCTTCATTGCTACGTGAGGGCTTTCTCTAGTTGTTGCAAGTGGGGGCTACTCTTCGTTGCAGTGCACGGGCTTCTCATTGCGGTGGCTTCTCTTGTCGTGGAGCACCGGCTCTTGGGCTTCAGTAGTTGTGGCATGTGGGCTCAGCAGTTGTGGCACATGGGCTTAGTTGCTCCATGGCATGTGGGATCTTTCCAGACCAGGGTGTGAACCTGTGTCCCCTGCATGGCAGGCAGATTCTTAACCACTGTGCCACCAGAGAGGTCCCAAAATAAAAAATTTTTAAAGGAAAAAAAAAGTTCTGTGGATCACAAGTGTGGTGGGCATCAGAAACATCTGTAGATTCCTTGGCTCAACCCCAGACCTAATAAATGAAGCTCTCTAGGGTGGAGTCCAGGAATCTTCAATTTAACTGGGCCCCCCCAGGGTGATTCTGATATAAGTGGTCAGAAGCACTGAAATGGTGTGATGTGATCAGTCAAACCATTCTCTTACGGAAAGAGGCAGTGTAGCTGATCTAAAACTAACACTATTCATGACTTCTCACTTGTGATAGAAAATTCCACTTAAAACTATGAGCAATCTGGGGCTTCCCTGGTGGTGCAGTGGTTAAGAATCCGCCTGCCAATGCAGGGGACACGGGTTCGAGCCCTGATCCGCAAAGATCCCACATGCCACGGAGCAACTAAGCCCGTGAGCCACAACTACTGAGTCTGTGCTCTAGAACCCATGAGCCACAACTACTGAGCCTGCATGCCACAACTACTGAAGCCCGCACACCCAGAGCCCGTGCTCCGCAACAAGAGAAGCCACCGCAATGAGAAGCCCGCACACCACAACGAAGAGTAGCCCCTGCTCACTGCAACCAGAGAAAAGCCTGTGCACAACAACAAAGACCCAATGCAGCCAAAAATTAAAAATAAATAAATCAAAAAAAAACAAAAACAAAAACTATGAGCAATCTTAGAGGCTCTTATTCTTCTGAATAGTCTAAAACAAAAGACTAAAACAAAACAAACGAAAATATCCACACATCGAATCAAATAAACGCTGCCTGAAGCAATAGCAACCGCGTCTTGCCCATGATTTGGAAAGAGTGTTTTTAGTTCTTCCCCATAAAGTAGTAGAAAAATAAATGAGTAGAGATCTGTGGGCTCCTCTTTCATGGGCCCTCTGGAAAACCTTTGGTTTTTGCCCTGAATGAGAAATGTTTAAATGTCCACATGCACAATCAGATAATTTCCAAAATGCCTTTCCCCTGGTCTAACTCAATTCAGATAACTGTGTTTATCTGTGAGAAACCCTCAGGGAAAACATTCAGGCCGAATGATCTCATGCCTGGATTTTGCAAAACAATATGTGCACAAGAGCAGAATTTATATCATCATCGAATCTGTGCCATTCCCCAATCCAGCCCCGGAATATTCTTCAACAACGTGTCTTCTTCTCCATGTCTGAGTCATTTCCTAGGCCTGGATCCAGGACAGCCTGCAGACCCCTAGCCACCACGCAGGCCACATGGGGAAGCACTTCTGTACTATTTCTAGGAATGGCGTCTTTTAAAATTATTTTACACTTATCTCACTCATTTTGCTATCCCAGATGGTTTTAAAAGGGGGGATTGCATGGCTGAAAGTGATGTTTTATCTTTCCTCAACATAATTTAAAATTTCTATTGTGTCCAACTGAGAGAAAAGTCAAAGTTGTGCCATGGTGGTTATGACTGTCCTTGGAGATATTGGACTAGTCTCTTGGGGCAAAATTCTGGAGACTTGTTTGCTGCCTTTGGAAATTAGCTGTCTTTGCACCCCTGTTTCGCGGGACATCTGGGGTACTCAGACTCTACCTCTTTTTCAGGGAGATAGAAGAAGCAGGAAACGTTGTTCTGGATAGAACCTCTGACCACAAACAACTGATAGTAATATTTCTTGGTGCTTGAGTTTATTAGACTACATTTTTGTGGTTGAAAAGCTTTGGCATCATTTTCCTGGTTGTCACCTCCAGAAAGGCACATAGCATGTGTGATCTACATGTATATTTTCCCACTGGGGAGAAGAGTCAGGGAGAGTTACTCTGTGCTCTGCCTCTGGAGAGGAAGCTACAGTTTTCAGACAGGCCTGCTCAGAAGATTGTCCTGGAGGCCGGTCTGGGATCCCCCAAAAGGGGGCACATCCAATTTGGTGACTGCAGGGTGAGACTCTGAGCCCAAACTTCCCCACACACTGCCTGTTCCAATTAACTCTTTTGGTTTGGTTATAAGTTCTGAAATCTCACCATTGGAAATTCATTTGAGTTGATAGATCTCCTCTTTAAGAGGTCAAATAAGAATGAGTTGGGGGCCTAGAATGTTCTTTCTGTAGCTCTTGTTACCTTACCAACCGGGTCCTATAAAAATCAGGTATCACCTCTTGCAGAAACCTCTTTCTGGTCATTGGCCCTTCTTTGAGCTCTCATAGTCTAGGGCCGTGTCGTCACTTCCTGTCTGCGGTTAATGTTCTCTACTGGCCTTTCTGAAGGTAGGAACTGTGTATGTTCATCGTTATATCTTCACTGGACCTGACACATGGTCTTCACTCTATAATAGTTGAATGAGCCCCAGTTTCTTCCATTGTAAAATGGGGTTGATGGTGGTAATGCTCCCCTTCTCAGGGTGTCTGTGAGCGTGAGGTGAGATAATCCATGTCGAAATGTTGGTCAACTATAAGGAACTGTGCAAATGGAGGTCATTATAATAACTTGAGAGGAGGTGGGAGAGAAGTCCCAAAGAGGGACACACAAACCTCACCATTCTGGATATTTTCCTGGGGCCCATTCTAAGTGATTACACGTAGAAGTCATTATATATTGGACTTCGCTCTGTCTTTATACCAAGAGCCTTTGCTCTGTGTAAACCTGAAAGGAATAATCCCATAGATGTTCCCCAGAGCTCATCTTTTTGTAGAACGAATAACCAGAGGTAGGAAAATCGGATACTAATTTTCACAGAATCTGTTTGATAACTGCTTCGGTGGATAATGGCATTAATTGTTAAGGCTAAGAGCAAAAAGAAACCGGAATCTGCTCATTACTCACATGGACCATAGTCGAGCGGGAGACTGTAGCAAATTGTAGAAGAGATGCCAGTTGCTTCCTCCCCACTCACATCTGCTCATTAGAGAACCTGCCTCCCCTCCCAGCCCTGTTCTCAGCTGTTTGGACAGGGCTGGAGAGCCACAGTTCAAACCTTCTCACCTTAGAGAAGTAAAGTCATGACAGGGCTATGCCATTTGGATTATTAAGAGTTTGAACAGAGACACTGAGGAAGAGTCTACCTTGGAAACATGAACAGGGAGGCCATGTTGCGCTAGGCTTGAAGCACCGGTGCACATCAAAGCAAAGAGAGCCAGGCCTTGACCCTGACCTGCCATTTTACCAGGCCCTGTCTGTTACCATTTCCACTGTCACCATGCCGAAGTCAACTCTAAGAAAGGATCTGTCATTTAAAAGGTAGCTGAAATGTAATGGGAATGAAGAGGACTAGAAAGCAACACACCTGTATTTAAACAAGACAGGAAAAAAAAAATAAGTAAATAGAAAAAGAAATAGTGTTTATTTATGATAAATGCTAGAGCATGCAGCAGTAAACTGATAGAGATTTTTTTGGATATTCTGGATGGAATTTCTAGGCTGGTTTAAGTTCTTTAGGGACTGATGGTGCTGGTGTCTTATTATATTTATTCAGGTTAAGAAAAAATAAATTGCCTAAGGCAAAAGTCAATGTCATATGAAAGGTGGAAAATGGATGTAAAAAAGGACTCATGTCCAAGATTAAATCTGAGGAGATGAAGGAAGTGGTGAGGAAGTAACAGAGGAAATGTTATTATCCAAGCTTGTCATCTGTGCCATGTAGTTTGGCCGCCCTTTGGAGTTGGTGGCAAGAAGGATTTTGATGGGGGTAAGGGTGTCAGAATTGGCTATGACCTGGCATAGCATTCTAAGTCATATTTATAATTGAGTTGTTCTTACTTGGAGATAGTATTTCTCCTTGAGAGAAAGAGGGATTCATAGGAAATCTGGATTGCTGTCACAATGTAAACATAAAACACCAAGCTGTACTTATAAGACGCATATATGGTATACCTTTAAATTTCAAGACTTCCCAAAAGACTTTTGCTCTGTGGTTATATTTTTACTCTTTTTGCAGATAGAGCTTCAAAGGTCCTCCTCTTTTTTAAAAATTATTTATTTATTTATTTTTGACTGCCTTGGGTCTTTGTTGCTGCGCGAGGGCTTTCTCTAGTTGCGGAGAGTGGGGGCTACTCTTCATTGCGGAGCACGGGCTCTAGGTGCGCGGGCACAGTAGTTGTGGCGCACGGGCTTAGTTGCTCCACAGCATGTGGGATCTTCCCGGACCAGGGATTGAACCCATTTCCCCTGCCAATGCAGGCGGATTCTTAACCACTGCACCACCAGGGAAGCCCCAAAGGTCCTCCTCTTATACTTATAAGGTCCTACAGTCTTTATTTATACTTGTGCTCTCTTTTCCTTTGCTAGTCCTTAATCTTTTTTCTTCTTTTTCCACGTATTGTATTGTTTTTTCACTTTTGCTTTTCTTTCTACCAACCTCCTTTTTGCTTTTTAGATCTTTATCCATTTTAAAAAGTAGCTGGACTTCTGAAACATGCAGTCAGGAAGAAAGCAGGCAGTCTCCCTTCCTGTTTATCCACCTTGCTTGTTTTTTTGGCATAAACCTCACACTCTTATGGTATTTCAGGCCCACCAGGTATTAGAATAATAATGTGAAAAGTTTAAAAGAAGTGTAACCCTGAGGCCATTTGCAAAGTGTTCATTCTCCAAGTACAAAGTTTAAGTGAGTTTGAATGTCAGCTTATCTCCGATTCCCATTTGTTGTTCATTTAAGTGATAAATCTACTCAGTTTATTGCTCTAATCTTGTGCTGGCTGAACTCAGGATCTGCCTGAACCATTTGTGGTCCTTTTCCAAGTCTACAGCATTTCCACTGATTGCCTCCTTATAGCTCTTCACTGTGATCCAAGGTTCTCCTTTACTTGCCAAACTGCATATTATGTGGGGAGATTGGTGGTGCTGGGGGTTTTCTTTTGGACTACTTCTTTACTTTCATAAATAAAAAGTAAGCTATGTAATACTCTCAGGCAGTAGGTAATCAAATCTATTTTTTTTCTTTAATCAATTGCTCTGTGAGTGCCTACCCTGAGCCAGGCACTGTGCTTGATCCTGGGGATGTGGTGATGACAGTCATAGAAAAGGTGACAACAATGCACCTGCTCTCATGGTGCTCATGGTCTAGCACATGTATCATAAAGAGAAGTAATAAGAGGGCTAAGGTGCAACCCCTAGAGGCCCAGTTTTACACCAACCTCATAGAAGAAGATTGCATTATTCAGAGATTTAGTTAGAAAATATTTTATTACATCCTCCTGAGGGTCACTCTGGACATCACTGTTGAATTTAAGACTATTTTTTCTTGTTCTCAACAGCGGTGAAGACCTTCTGCTCAGTATCCTCCAAAGGGGAACTCTATATATTTTAGTAGAGTAGCTATTAAGCTGCCCTTTTCTATTTTTCTATTGTACCATTTATCTCTTGAAGGTCTTATTTGTCAGGAGTTCCTGCAGAGCTCATGCATATTGTCAAGCATCTAACTGGTCCCTAGGGGGTTTCCTTGACTCCAGAGAGAATAGAGCACTAGGATATAACCTGAATGATAGTGGACAGCACTTTAGAAAGAAATTTTTAGTTTTCAAGGGGGAAAAGATTATGTTCTGGAAGTATAACATGCATTTTCTTTTAGATAATGCATTTGCTCATTTGGGCCACTAGGTTAAAGGAGGTAAGAAGCCCTAAGTAATATATTTTTCATCAGAACTACTACAGCCCCAAATCATGCTAGGTTTTATGTAGCATCCAAATGAAGTTTAATGCCTGACCTTATATAAACAAAAGGTGTCATTATTATAAGCAGGGCTGTTGTTCCAGGCTTGTGTTACTAATGGCCTTTTGCTGAAGGTAATGGCTGACTCTATATGTTTAAGCAATTAAAACATATAGAATCCTACAGTAGAATCCTACAGTGTTATATCTTGGTTTCCATGATCTGTTTGTACATTTCCATCCCATTACCTTTTGAGGAAGCTTACCAATACATGCAACAAGCCTAGTGCTTCTACCTTGTGAGACCCTTTGGATTTTCGAAGGCAGCTGCTCTGCAAATCAAAGACTCCCTATTTTCCTTAAGAATTTCTTACGTACTATCCTGGCTGCCTGCTTCCCAATCCAACTGGGCAATAAGTCCTACATTTCTTCCTTTGCTGTATCTTTTACATTGGTCCCTTCTTTCTTTGTCTTCCAACACCTTTACCTGTACTTCTGTGAAAATTCACTACCTCTCCCTAGACATGATCAGACAGTTGAAATTTTGGGAAACGTAACATTAGGCTCAATTTTATGATTGTCTTTTGGAGAATGTGGGAAGAAAACAATGTGTATCATCACTACCAATCATTCTGGGGCAAGATTCAACATGACATTTAGTTGTAGCTTCACCTGCAATTTGCAAAAGAGACTAGGACTAACACTTGTAGACACAGAAAAGTGTTATACCTCCTCCAAGTCTAATTCTGACAATTCTAGGCAGAGCAAGTGCCCACTGTAGAAACACTTTTATATCACTTAGAACTTCTCCCCTCCTCAAAAACCATCAGTGGCCTCCCATCACATAAAGTGTAGAATCTAAACTTCTGAGCTGCCTTTCAAGCACTAATATACACAGCAAAATTCGTCTAAATTATTTCTTACCTGTCTTCCCCAAAATAAAAGCTCTGTGCTTTCCTGCCTTTCCTCTTTGGTTACAGCTGTTTCCTCCATCTGAAATGCTGTCCTTCTTCTCTCTGCCTGGCAAAACCCAACAATTCTCAACACTGATGACCTCACTCAATCACCTGTGCAACTTAAAAAAAAAGAAGAAGAATTCAGCAAGTAGATCCCCACTTTGAGGGTAGAGCCCAGCACATATATTTCTTTAAAATGCATTGAGAACCACTAGCCTACCTAATCCATTAATATTCAGTTCAAATCCCACCTCTTCTGGGAAGACATCCCTGACCATGCCAGGGAAGAAAGTCCTTCCTGCTTGCCAGTATGAGTACATTCAATGGCACCTAACACTTACAGCCTAATATGACCCTCAGTTAGCTCAGAAGCTCGTGGACCATGAAACCAAGTCTTTTAATCTTCTATTCTTGGGCCATTAGTGAAACTGAGTCCCCGAAAACCAAGTTCTCTTACTGAGTTTAGGTTTAATCTCTCTATCCAAAACTTTATACCCTTTCGTGTCCCACCCCGTTCCCCTCAGGATCGAGGAGTATCAAAGAAAAGGGGTAGATTGAAACCAAGCAGGACTCTTTGGGACCTTTCCAGGTACAAAAGCCCCCCTGTGTCCCTCATTTCTTGTTTGTAGGAAAAAAAAGGCTTTAGTCTCCTAGGCTTTCCCCCAGTTCCAAAGAGCAGACTCAAGCAGTTAATGATTAGAACAACAGAGTCACAGGACTCCTAGTTCCTCCTGTAAGGATATAGATAACAATCCTTGAGTTGTTCTGTAGAAACTAAGATCCCCACCCAGGTGGAGAATAGTGACTACAGGCTGACCACAAGCACGTAGACCCCAGAGAGGCTGGAGCCAGAAGGCTGAGATTCCCAAAACATCCCCCTGTTCCTGTAACAGAGAAGAACAAACCTGACGTCATATTGGATCTATTCCTTTAGCTCTAACCCCTGTGCTCTCTCGCCTGCACTTTAGCCATGCTGGCTCTGCACCTTTGTAAAAGAATGTTGCCTACAACCTGAAATATACAGGATAGCCCATTCTCAAGGCTCTGACCTTTAAAGGTATAATACTTTTCCATTCATATAAAGATAAAAAGTTTCAGAACAGAGAATAACATTCATCTTGCTGGAGGTTTACAGGAACATTGTGAAGAGCTATGTGGACAGCTGCAAGAACAAAGGATTCCTGCACCAAGAAGTCTGCAGCAACCAACCACACCCCCTCCCCTTTTAGTATAAAAGAAGCTTGAATTCTAACTCTGGTAAGATGGTTCACCATCTTCTTGGTCTGCTGGCTTTCCAAATCAAGTTTCAATTCCTTGCCCCAACACCTCGTTTCCCAATTTATTGGCCTGTCCGGTGGCAAGAGCTTGGATTCAGTAATATTACCTCACTACCAACCAATCGGAAGAAGGTCCACAAGCTGATAATGCATCCTTTGACCCTCTCGCCTAACACTGTATTTAAAAACCCTTGCCTGAAAGCCATCAGGGAGTTCAGTTCTTTTGAGCATGAGCTGCCAGTTCTCCTTGCTTGGCTCCCTGCAAATAAACTCTTTGCTGCAAACACTCACTGTCAGAGTTTGGCCTTCTGTGCTGCAGGCACATGAGCCCTTGCTTGGTAACACTAGCACAGTGCCATGCCACAGTGACCTTTGTAAGTATTTCCCAGTTGTTTGCCACAGGCTGGAGGGACAGGTGTAACCAAAAACAGATATGGAGCATGTGATGGAAGAAAACCAAGGCAGGATGCGGGAGCAACAGGGAATTCTCTAACACCTTATGTCCACAAGCGAAGGCAAGCTGCAAGAGGGCAGGAGCTCAGTTCAGGCCAGATGAGCCCAGCGTGGGATCCTCAGAAGTGGGGTGAGGTGGAGTGAAAGTCCATGCAGAGTTCTAAATGCACTGCATTTTAGAGGCTTGGGGAGGCAGCTTTCAATTGGAGAGGGGCTGCCCTCCGGTCCAGGCAGATAACTTTGTTACTGAATTAAGTCCTATGGACCCTGCTCGGGCTCTAGCCCAGCTGAGGCTCTCTGCCTTAGCAGGGGAGGGTTTGTTTTCTGTTGGGGTTTGAGCAGCCAATAACGAAAGTGAAGCTGAGATGGACACAGCAACAAGCTTTATTCACTGGCCAAAGAACGAAGAAGCGGGAACTAAGTTCACAGATTAACTTCTCATCCACTTGGTGAGAGATGTCTAAAGAGTAAAGACGGAGGAGGAGTGAGGCTGATGATGGGGAGGCATATGCATTAGTCTATTGCGGAAGAGGCAGTGCTTTTTCCGAGGGAGTGGGGTGCCACCCCCTTTTTATCCTTTTTTTATTCCTTTATGTCCAGCCCTGGCCTTTGGTAGGTGCGTTGTTTAATATGCTAATGTAGTAAAAATCAGCGTATAATGAGACTCAGGGTTTGTTGGAGGTCCGATTTATCATCATCTTGGTCCCAGCTGGTTCCATCTGGTTTTTTGTCTGTAGCTTCCTTTCTGATCTCTGGACCCTCTAACTTAAAGGTTTATGTTAACTCTTGCTAAAGGTGTGGGTTGGCAGGTTTTGATCAAAGACCTGGAGCAGCTCTGACAACAAGTTGAGTCTCCAGGGTAGGTTTAAGGATATTAAAGAAGAGATCCCAGACTTGGATAGGGGGCTGAAAGTAAGGCACAATACAGAAAAGGAGCTGTTCCAAGATGGAGTTGGAGGAGGAATCAGGATTTGGGGGGTGGAAGAAGCAGGCCCTCCTCAGAGAGACAGATAAACTTCTGGAGTCATGTTTTCATCATTCATGAGATACTTGAGTACCAGACTTACATATTAATTGATTCCTTTTATTCCCTTTCCTAATTCCCAGAGTAGTTAGGCACTTTAAAAATGTCCGAGCCTACGTGCTGTGCTGCAGTAAAAGGGGCAAAGAGAGGGCCCACTGCCCAAGGCCCTGTCTGCTGAGAACCACCTCTTCTCCAACTGCTGTCCCACACTCTGTGGACTTGCCCGGGGCAGGCCAGCCAGAAAGGAGCCTTTGAAAAGTCACCCAAAGAAAACTCTACAAAGAAACCTTCTGTGTGGGAATGGCCTGGGGTGCCTGTTTCATCACAAACCCTTCCATTTCTGCGATTCCACACGTGGTAGATATTTTTTAAACAGAGAAACTAGATCTTTCCGATAATACATTCATTGAAACATTCCCACCCTCCCACAGCTGGAAAAGTCCTCCAGCCCTAACATTTGATTGGAAACAAATTAAGGAAACTCAGACAGTCTGCTGGCCCAGGGGTCCCTCTCGCCTCCACGGGTGGGTCTCAGGGTAGTGAGGACCCCTGAGGCCTCTCCACTTAGGCATCAAGAAGGAAGCCACCCAAATACTGGCAACTGTGCCCACTTCCTGCCCTTAAAATCCTCTGTCTCCAAACTTCTCCCCTCAGTTCCCTGAACACTTGCTCTGTGGTATTATAGGGGCAGCGTCTTATAAAAGGAGCCTGAGACCACCACCTCCTGTGTGTCGGCTGAGAGCAAGTCCTGTAGCTGCTCTGCTTTGAGTTCATTTAAATGTCCATCCTCACAGCAACCCCGTGAGATGGGTGTTATAAGACCAATTTTAGAGGGTAGAAAACTGAAACATTGAGAGGTTAAGCAAGGCGCCCACTGACATTTGGGAACAAGTAGAAAATGGGGGCTTCCAGCGCAGGGCTGTCTGTTTCTGATGAATAATAATAATAGCTAAAATGTATTGAGTATTTATGACCTGCCAAGCATTGTTATAAGTCCTTGACATGTGTGTCCTCACAGCAAACCTACAAGGTAGGAGCTATTATTATCATTTCCCTCCTTTTACTTATGAGGAAACTGAAGTACAAAGAGATTAAATAACACGTCTGAGATCACAGTGTTACATAGTATGGCTGGGTTTGAACGTAGACAAGTAGTCCAGGTGCCTCACTGCCCACAGGCCTGGGTCTTCCTTACTCTGTTTGTACTGCCTGGGCCTTCTCAGGCTGGCGGCAGAAGGTACCGTGTATCAGCAATGCAGGACACATGGTGTGATAGAAAATTGAGGTGTTTTTAAAAATGATTACTGAAATATATAGGGTCTTAACAGAGATGAAATCCATGAGGATTGGAGTGGACAGAATTTTTACTAACATGAGGAAATGTATAGGTCAAGGTGTTAAGTGAAAAAAGAAAGTGACAAAGCTACCTACACGGTTGAGGGATATCTGAGTATGATCTCAATGATGTAAAGAGATACATGAAAATGATGAAATAAATGAACTTACAGTTTTTTCAAAAAAGATTTGTTAATTTTTTAAGTCAAGCAACGAGAAAGGAAAATCCTTCCACTGGTCTATGTTATTCTAATTCAGTATAGTTCAACAAGGATTTTTGTGCACCTGCTGTGCCGGTGGCTCAATGACACAGATGTCTTGGCCTTGCCCTGAGAAGCCTGCCCAGTGGTGCAGGCTGGAGGGGCCGTGAAGTCTCCTCCCCACTACCGCCCGATCCTGGGTAAGCAGACTTAACCCAGCCTGGCTGGGCAAACTTTTGAAGTAGGCAGACGTTTCAGTTGTACACTTTCTACCATCTCCTTTCTGCATCCTGCTCCCACCACCCAGCCAAATTTCTGGCATATGGAAGGAATTTTAATGTTTGTAAACTAAAAACACATCTCTCCCTGTCACTCCACATAAAAATGTTCCTTAATGCTGAATAACTTTTTTTTATTTGCTAATCATTAACAAATAACCTTGAACATATTATTTGTATTGAAATTAAATCAGTATTATATATGTACAAAGAAAAAAGCCTTACCACCTTTCAGTCTCACCTTTCTATTTTATACTTTCTCAAGATAAACCGGTGGCTTTTAAAATAGGAGTGGAATTGTTGGGTCATGTTTTAACCCCTATGTTCAACTTTTTGAGAAACTGCCAAGCTGTTTTCTTAAGCAGCTACATCATTTTACATTCCCACCAGTGATACCTGATGGTTCCCATTTCTCTGTATCCTCACCAACCCTTGTTATTTTCTCTTTGTTTTTTATTGTAGTCATCCTAGTAGGTATGAAGTGCTGTCTCATTATGGTTTTGATTTACATTTTCCTAATGACTAATGATCTTGAGCATCTTTTTGTGTGCTTATTGGCCATTTGTATATCTTCTTTGGAGAAATATCTATTCAGATCTTTCACCCATTTTTAATTAGGTTGTTTGTTTTTTTGTTATTGAGTTATAAGAACTCTTTATATGTTCTGGATACTAGATCCTTATGTACAGAAGTTTTAATTTTTGATGAAACGTAACTTATTTCTTTTTCTTTTTTTTCTTTTGACTGCCATATCTAAGAATCCATTGCCAAATCCAAGCTCTGGAAGATTTACTCCCATGTTTTCTCCTTAGAATTTTATAGTTTTAGCTCCTATATTTAGGTTCTTATCCATTTTGAATTCATTGTTTTATATGGTGTGAGGTAAGGGTCCAACTTACCCTTCTAATAAACACTTTGAGAGGTTACTGGAAATTGGTCATGAGACATTGAAGAGTAAGACTTGAGTCAGTAAACACTTGGTCTCTTCTGGAACTTCCCACTCAGCAAATTATATCATCATGAGTTTGTCTCAATGGGGGATATAGTCTAACATAAGTTCTCTCAAGATGTAAATAAAGTGAAACCTAGAAATGAAACTTTTAAAAGCATTTCCTCACAATCCCACTGCCATATAGAATGGTTAGGTTACTTTATTCAAAAAATGGTCTATAATTAAATCATGATCCTGATTGGATCATGATTTGGACAATAAATTATGAGACAAGAAACCAATGTTTGGTTCTCCCATTCTGCCACTAGCTGAAATGGCTCAAGATAATAACTGAACCATCACAGCTACAGTTTGTACTTTGTAAAATGCTATAAACTACTGCTAATACTTTCCATAAAACTTTGTGAGATTTGGGGTTTAAAAAATGTAATAAAACTTTGAGTTCATTAAAGTTCAATGTATGCATATAAGCAAGCATTATTAAATGGCTTCATTTTGCAATATTGAGAAATGAGAGACATTAATACATTTTCTCAAGGTAATGTCATAAGTCAGCTCCTTGAAGAACACAGTAAATGCACAAACAATCTCTTACATTAAAATGTTAGCAGGTTGCTGGCATTGTTACCTTCAGGCATTGGCAGATTTCCTTTACTTACAATGTCATGAGCTTGGAAGTTTTAAGAGGTGTTCTGGGCTGAGAGAACGAGAAGCTATGCTTCTGGACCACAGCCAGTTTCAGACAAAGAATAAGAAAGATTTAACAATTTGTTTTCTAAGTTTGAAATGTTTCTCCTGGATTCCTTTTGTATTATCAGTAAACATGGCAGTTGCTTTTTCTTTTGAGGTCTCTGAGGTTAAAATGCACTTTAAATAATGGTTTAGCTCTGAACAGGCATATCATATTGTCTTTCTATTGCTGAAGTGGCTAGTTTCTATCAGGCCAAAGAAAGTTCAGGTTTCTAAGAAAACATTGCACTGACAGGAAAAATCCCACATTAGAAGACACAGAGATGGTGTCTGATGTAACTTTATTTTTAGGATATGTTTATCGATTATTTTTTCATGTTAATTTTGATCCCATCAGCAATCACTAAATGCATTAAGCCTTGCATTGAAACTTTATTTTGACTTGAGGATCAATAATTCCTTTAGGATTTGAGGGCCTTATCTGGTTCGCAAAGATATGAAGTTTTCTAAAGTAGTATTTTGTATAATTGCAAAAGAGCAACTCAGAAGAAAGGAAATTTTCTTTTTACTTGTTATTAAGTTGTTGAACTAGGTAATGAGGTGACACCCATCAGGAGTACTGATTTAGACCACTAGTAGGTTTCACATGTCTCCATAATAAATGACAATGATATATAATTTAACCCAACCAGGATAAACTTCTAAAAAGAGTTTCCCAGCCTCTCTCAAACCCTGGATCATAAAATCGCCTGGGAAAGTCTTTCCCACAGCCTGTTAGCTGACATTTTTCATTTGGCTGGAAAGCATGCGGTATGCCAAGATTTATCAGCACTATGTAATGTTGGTGTAGTTCAAGTTATTGAGACAGAAGCTGGTATCTTCTAGCGCCTGAAGGCCTGTTCCTGGCTTGAGTACCAAGGAAGGTATAGCTGAGCCCAACTCCACCATCTTTTGGCAAAGGGAAGGATTTGACATTGGTCTTTAAAGTTTCCAGGAGGGAAGCTCCAGTGTCACATATCTGTGGCCCTCCCACTCATAAGTGGGGTATGTCACATTCACCATGCCTCTCCGGGAATCTGGTCACTTGTCCCATGTTTGCTGCCTCTGTGGCTGACGCAACCTGCTATGCATCCCCCAGCCTGGAAACCTGGACGCCATCCTTGACTTCTTTTCCTTCACTGACCACCCAGTTGGTGCTGCAAGCCCACCGCCATCGCCAATGTAAGTCCTCATCCCCTCCCCTGGAAGGTAGGTCTCTCCATTCCCGGTATAGCTCTCATCCAATCCATCTCTTCACATAGCAGCCAGAGCAATCTGTCTAAAACAAGATCTGATGGTTCCTGGGATTTAAAACCTTCAACGGCTTCCCATGGACCTCAGATTGAACTTTGTAATGTGACTCCTAGGGTGTTAGTGGTCCCACTGCCATCCACCCTCTTTCCCCAGTCAACTTCTTCTCATTCCTCGCTTTTCCTCTCTGAATACCCTCAGCCATGCATTCTCTGGTGCTTCGGGGCCTTTGTGCAGGCAGTATCCTTTGTCTGAGTGGACTGCCTTCTACATTTCACCTTGCGAGCTCTTACTCACTCGTGAAAACAAGGTCACAACCCCCAGAGAACCTCCTCTAATACCCTCCCCTCTCCTCACCTGTTTTCACTGCTGCTGGGCTCCCATGACACCTGCTCTTATCTGTAGCACAGCACTTTTACCTAGATCCTTCCTCTCACCCCCAAAAGGCTGGGTGCCTTTAGAGGACTGGGACATGCAAACTCTGTATCCCAAGTTTAGCACAGTGTAAGCTCAGCATTGTGTATTAGAGGAATGCTATGTATTACAGCTATTTATTTAATCCTGGCCCCACTGGCAATCAAAATATGCATTGATCTTCATTGAACTACATCCATTCACTAGATTTTATGCTCTTTGAGGATGGAGTCCATGCTTAGTCATCTTTGTATCCTCCCTACGCACAGTAAGTGTTTAGCAAATGTTTACCAAAATTATTCCTGGTTGTATCTGATAGCGCAACCATTTTCTCCTATCATTTTTCTTTTTTTAAAGTGAGATGTATTTCATGTACCATAAAATTCACCCACTTCAAGTGTATAGTTCAGTAGTTTTTAGTATACTCACAGTGGTGTGCAACCATCACACAATCTAATTTTAGAACATTTTTGTCGCCCCCCCCAAAAGAAATCTGTACCAATTAGCAGTCGCTCCTCACTTTTCCCTACCCCCAAACTCCACCCCGGCCTAGGCAACCACTAATCTATTTTCTATTTCTATAAATTTGCATATTTTAGGCATTTCATATAAATGGAATCGTACAATATGCAATCTTTAATCACTGGTTTCTTTCACTTAGCATAATGTTTTCAAAGTTCATCCATGTTATAGCATGTATCACTACTTCATTCATTTTTATGGCTGAATAAAATGATAGCATATTGTGTATATATACCACTTTCTCTTTGTCCATTCACCAGTTGATGGATATCTGGATTTCCACCTTTTGGCTATTATGAATAATACTGCTTGAACATTTTTGTACATATTTTTATGTAGACATGTTTTTATTTCTCTTGGATATATAACAAGAGGGAAATTTCTGGGTCATATGGTAATTCTATGTTTCACCTTTTGAGAAACTATCAAACTGTTTCTCAACATAGCTACACCATTACAGTCTCACCAGCAATGTTTGAAAGTTTCAGTTTCTCCATTTCCTCACCAATACTTGTTATTATCAGTCCTCTTTATTTTAGTTATCTTTGTATGTGTAGTGTGGTTTTCACTGGCATTTTCCTGATTGCTAATGATGTTGAGCATCTTTCCAAGTGCTTATTGGTCATTTGTATGTATTCTTTGGAAAAAATATCTATTTAGATTCTTTGCCCATTTTTTATTTTATTATTATTATTATTGACTTGTAAGCATTCTTTATGTATTCTGGATACACATCCTTTGTCAGGAACATGTTTTGCAAATATTTTAACCCATTTTATTATTTTTTTTATTTTATTTATTTATTTTTTTAAAAAATTTATTTATTTATTTATTTTATTTTTGGCTGTGTTGGGTCTTAGGTTCGTGCGAGGGCTTTCTCTAGTTGCGGCAAGTGGGGGCCACTCTTCATCGCGGTGCGGGGACCGCTCTTCATCGCGGTGCGCGGGCCTTTCACTATCGCGGCCCCTCCCGTTGCGGGGCACAGGCTCCAGACGCGCAGGCTCAGTAGTTGTGGCTCACGGGCCCAGCTGCTCCGTGGCATGTGGGATCTTCCCAGACCAGGGCTCGAACCGGTGTCCCCTGCATTAGCAGGCAGATTCTCAACCACTGCGCCACCAGGGAAGCCCCCATTTTATTTTTATTTCCACTTTTTTGATGGTGTCCTCATGTCACACAAAAGTTTTTAGTTTTTATGAAGTACAATTTATGTATTTTTCTCTTTTGTTACTTATAATTTTAGTGTCATGTCTAAGAAGTTATTGCCTAACCTAAGGTCATTAAGATTTACTCCTATGTGTTCTTCTAGGAGTTTTATCGTTTTAGCTCTTACATTTAGTTGTATGATCCATTTTGAGCTAACTTTTCTGGTATGCTGTGAGGTAGGGATTCATATTCCTTGTTTTGTATGTGGATATCAAGTTTTCCCAGCACCATTTGTTGAAAAGACTATTCTTTCACCATTAAAATGTCTTGGCACTTTGTTGAAAATCAGTTGATCATAAATGCGGGAGTTTATTTCCGGACTTTCAATTTTACTGCATTGAGCTATATGTCTATCATCATGATAACACTACAGTGTTTTGATTTTCATATCATTTTTAAAAAGAAGACCAGGAAAGCTGTGTATTGGCAAGTTGGGAAGAGTGGTCTCCTTGAACTGGGAGAAGATTCTTTTTGCAAGAATATGGATGTCAGGGAAAGAAATAAACATCTACTGAGAACTATTATATGTTAGGCATTATAGTAGACGCCTTCACATATGTTGTGATAACAATCATGTAATAGTTGTAATAACCCCATGCAATAGGTAGAATTATCCCCATTTTAAGGCAAGGAAACTGAAGTTTGGAGAGGTTAAGTATCTTGCTTAAAATAATTTAGTAACTGGTGAAAGAAGTGGGATTTGTACACAGTCCCTAGGACTTCAAACCCATGGTCTTTTCATAACAAGGAACTTTTCTTACCGCACATCTAGTGAACACAAGCTGCATCTGAAGGCAGTGGAGGGACTTGAATTCATTAATATCAAACATTTTTCTCATGACACTCTAGGAAGTTAAAGGAGTACTTGTAACTATTTTGAGACAGTTGTCTAACAGCAAAATTTCACAGGATATTTCAAGAAATCACTCTTCAACTATAAAAACTAGCTTTGTGGTTAATTTTAACTTCACAGCATATGTTATTCTCATTTATATGACCTCAAAAGTGTTGAACGTTATTTTGTATAATTAGCATAGCACAATGCCATCCTGTTGGAAGAAAAGCTAGAACTAATCTCAGCTATGTGGGTGGATTAGCCTTGTCCTTAGTTCTTGTTTTCATTGAAAACCTTCCCAAGGTTGTTCTGAAATGAATACAGGTCATAGTTGTCAAATGAGTTCTATGTGAAATAATAGAAGATTTAGAATTGAGAAAGATTTGTGAAGTCAACGAAGAAATGGCATCATTTTTTTTTTGCATAATTCAGTTGATACAAGCTCCATTCTTTTTCTTTTCTTAAGTGAGAGCACAGAGAGTATCTTCTGGGTCCCAGAGTCTGGGTAGAAGTTAAGTTTAGATAATGCAGATTCAGCCATGACAGAAACACAGTCTAGACAATTCTGTCATCTCTTGTTAACTTTTTACCCTCTCTGCTCTGCAGGGCAAGAATCTGTTGCTTTCTTTCAGTGAAGATGCTGCACCTAGATGTTTAGATTGTCCAGTGTCGCTTATGTAAAGATTCCCATGACTCAATTCCTCTTAGAAGTTAGTGCCAGGAAAAAGTTTGCCTAACTTAAGAACAACTGTGATGTTTTTGCCAGACCATGAGAACTATATTATTCATTGTATGTCATTCTTGTCTTGACTCTTGGAAGCCCAGAGCTAAATTTAATGTTCAACTATGTTAAACCAGGACCCCGGCAAGAGGATCTCTTACCTCCTTCTGTTGTTTTTAATAACAAGTTACTCCAGGGCCATTTGGAAGTAGGTAGAGTACATGTTATAATCCATAATACTAAATATTTTTATTATCAATAGAAAATAATATATATTCTAACTCTAGCACTGTGTGAAAATAGGGTGCCCGACAGTTGCTAGTTTTACAGATATACATGTTTATGCTCCATGTTTCCAGAAAGAGAATTGTAAGAGAAAGAAAAAGAAAAAAAAGTTTCTTATAGGCCAGGTTTTCAGATTGGAGATTAGGTTTTTTTCAGTCTGGGTTATATTAGGCACAAATATCCTCTTCACAATGCAAGAAAACAGCAGGAATTTCCTCAAATTCTCATCCTAGCATTGTTATTAAAACAGGCTGAATATTTTCCAAATTTCATTGTAGGTACTAGTGAGGGTAACAGTAAAACCTTACCTGTTAGAGGTTTTGAGAGCAACACATAATTCGTAATCAAAAACATAAAGCTCCTGCAAGCACAAGTCAGGGACCAGATGCACAGCATTGTTCTTATAAAGGGCTACAGCATGCTTTCTCGGGATGGTTTTATGTGTGTCATGAATACCGTAAGACAGCTAATCCCCCAAGCTTCTTTGTATTTTGTACCTCTTCTGAGAAAGGTTTGTAATCCAGGAAAATGTCTGC
Organism: Balaenoptera musculus; assembly: GCF_009873245.2. Taxonomy (NCBI): domain Eukaryota; kingdom Metazoa; phylum Chordata; class Mammalia; order Artiodactyla; family Balaenopteridae; genus Balaenoptera; species Balaenoptera musculus. The sequence goes on along the minus strand of NC_045787.1, from coordinate 61,099,290 downwards.
AGGTGAAGATTCAGAGTGAATAAAAGTTCAGTGAATTGAGTTTGCCAGTTACATATTATTGAGCAGCTAAGAATGTTGCAGAATTTGCATGCAACTTATAAAGTAATATTGCAATAAAACATTCTCTCATATGGAAATTTCCACCTCACTTCACGGTAAGCTCAACTGGATGAGGGCCAGATACATTTGTTTATGGCCGTGATGACATAATAGGAGGAAATAAATGAAGCACCTTCTTGGGTTTAGTTTTGCCAGAGTCACATGGAGTCTAGTTCTGGAACTAGAGGCAGGAAATTTGACGATTACTTTAGGAGAAGTCAGTGGCAAATTAAGACTATTGCTTCATTGATAGAAGAAAGGAAGGCCTGGAGGTAGATACTGTGGCTGGAAGATAAAAGTGGCTGACAGCCCTCAGTTTCTTCCAGAAGAGAACAAATGTCCACAGTTCAGTGCTCTTATTTCTCTCATGACTTAGCCGTGGTGTATTTTCAGGGCTATGTTTCTCTTTGGCTTGAGTGTGGACAGTGTCCTTAATAGATCCGTGAGGGAAAAGGAAGTCTTTTCTACAGTTCATTGAGATTTCATCAGGAGCCCATGGCTGACTTGGTCCTACTGCCGTCCCTTTATGTGGTTATTGGAAAATCCTACATGCTCATCTGCACTTGTAATATTTGTTCTCAGTTGGAGACATTTTGCTATCCTCATTCAACAGATAGTCTAGCACCTTGGTAATGGCGGGAAATTCCTTTTGTATTTACAGGCTCAATTTTCACCCTTGACTTAACTGCCAGTTGGAAGCAGAAATTGAGATATGACATTACTAAGTCCATTGGAGACTTTGGCCAGGTCATTCCTATGGCCCGAAAGATGGCTTCTATCTCACATAGATCAGAGAGCACTAATTTTAATTGACAGAGCCCTTTTAAATCAGTAGAGCCCTTCAAAATTTCCTTTTATCAACATGTACTTGTCAAGGAAAATGGATTCTTAGAATTTCAGATGGCTTCTTTGTATAATTCGATCCATGGAATAAAAAGGCAGAATGAAAATTTTTAAGAGAGTGATTTTTCAGAGGACCCCAAGTTGGTAAACTATAATTTTGCTAGTTTCCTTGAAGAGATTCTCAGCTTAAACTGTTTCATTTTTTATGTGATCTTCAAAAGACATGGATTTTCAAGTTTGTGTCTAGCACTGAAATCCTACGATCACAGTTTTAGGAAACAGCAAGCTCTCAGAATGGGGGGGGGGCTGGTTCTGAGTGGTAGATTTTTATGAAGATGAGGAGACAAATTTAAAGTTAATCAATGAAATAGAGTTATTTGTAGTGAGGTGGATGGACCTAGAGTCTGTCATATGGAGTGAAGTAAGTCAGAAAGAGAAAAACAAATACCGTATGCTAACACATATATATGGAATCTAAAAAAAAAAAAAAGGTTCTGAAGAACCTAGGGGCAGGACAGGAATAAAGATGCAGACGTAGAGAATGGACATGAGGACACGGGGAGGGGGAAGGGTAAGCTGGGGCAAAGTGAGAGAGTGGCATGGACCTATATATACTACCAAATGTAAAATAGCTAGTGGGAAGCAGTCGCATAGCACAGGGAGATCAGCTCTGGTGTTTTGTGACCACCTAGAGGAGTGGGATAGGGAGGGTGGGAGGGAGACGCAAGAGGGAGGAGATACGGGGATATATGTATATGTATAGCTGATTCACTTTGTTATACGGCAGAAACTAACACACCATTGTAAAGCAATTATACGCCAATAAAGATGCTAAAAAAATAAATAAATAAAATAAAGTTAATCAATATTCAGTATGCTGACAATCATAATATATCCAATGTATCTGTCATAAATGCATAGTTTATTTACATTCCAGATTCATACTCAGAATAGGATAAAAAGTGTTCACACATGAAAATACCTAGCTTTGTTGATGCCAGTTACACTAGGTGGGGTATAATGTTCAGAGAAGTGAGTGATCTGCACAGGCAGGTAAGTTCAGAATCACAACATTTTAGCCAGGCACCACTGTAATTTTACCTTATGACCCACTGGCTCATAATTACTTTCTCCCAAGGTCTTCTTGTCATCTGACCAAACATTGTAGGTACCCTTTAATTTCTTATAATTTCCTCCTCACTTATCTCCCAGTAAATATTTCTTGAACATTTGGCTGAAGCCCATGATAGAAGCAGCACTCACAATAACCCAAAGTTCCCGCTATTGTTCTTTCTCCAGCCCTGCCTTTCCAGAGAACTTGGCAGGCACTTTCTTCTTGAACTACACCTTTTAGCCTTTCTCTCCTTCTGTCCTCCCTCCCCTGCCCATGCCTATTTTCTTGCTTCCTGTTAAGCATAATTTATCTACTCTTCAGATCCAAATGATCCTATCTGGGGATACTTGCTTTGATTTTAGTCCAAATAGCAACAAACGTGGTTCTGAAAAAAACTTTCTTTTTAGATTTCCCAGGTGGTTCTCCTGTGAATTCAGTAACACAAGGTATAAAATGGGTGTAAACTCCCTTTTTTACATATTCCGGTAGGTATTTACTGTGTCAGACATTGCGAAAGATACACAGATATGAGGCTTGACTCTAGCCCTCAAAGAGACTAAAATGTAGATGAGGCATCAATTCAAGTTACGTAGATATGAAACATAATACAACTCAATAATATGGATCATCCTGTGATGCCATGTTCAAGTACGCACCGTCCACGAGGGCAGACATTTTTGTGTTTCTCTTTATTCGCCGATGCATTCCCAGTGCCTGAAACAGTCCCTGGCATATAGTAAGTGCTCAACAGATGTGTGGAATGAAGTAGAATCTATTTTCTAAGCATGGAATTCAGTACAATACAGTCTACTCTGTTACCAGCATGTTTCTGTAATGAAAGCATGTGTAACAGAAATTAACTCATTCATGACTGATATGTAGGGAAAGGATATTAGTAAAATGCAGTGGTTATGTTGGTTCATATGCAATTGTTGCCAACACCTTAATATTCTGCACCATCAAGAAACAGCAGCTGCAAACAAAACACAGCAGAATGCCAGTTGGGGAGGACACACAGTGCTATGCCCGATGTTCATTCACTCCATGTTCTTTCTCTTGGATTGGTTTGACCATGAGCTCTAACTTGGGAGGGGTGAATTCACCTCTTTCTTGTACATTTTGTGCTTACCTTCCTAACTCAGCAGCCTCAAACAACTCTCCTTCCAATCTCTTCATCAGTTTCTTCCATCTTTTTATAAAGGTAAAGTCCTATATTTATATTTACTGTAATATTTATTAGGAATTGAATGTGGCTCTTAAACTCTGCTAGCATGTTTTTTGGAATGGTTACTGTTTTTGTTGGTGCTCTGGTTGCAGTGTTACATAACTTCTGAGTTGTTTCTTATCCTATTTCCCCCATAAGCCTTGTTATTTCTAGTGCATGATTTCAAAAGTGGGAAGATCACACACATCCTTTTATAGAAGAAATGTTGTACTACAAACTTCATTTTCAACGAAGATAAGTGGGATTTGGCTGTGGGAGAAGATGAAAGACAGCATTCCAGTTCTGGCAAGAGCATCAGCACCTCCCATGTTTCATACAGTATGGAACCTTCGGGGGGAGGGGAGGATCCCCCCCACGCTGGTGAGAGTGCCAGGCTCCAAGGAGTGGGTAGGTGGATGGCTTCGAATGGAAAAGTTTTTAAGTAATTCATAATTTTCTGTGGCAAAGTGCCTCTTAGAGCTTCTAGAACAGGAAGTAGCCTGCCAAAGCGGTGTTCTAGAACCATTAGCGTCTAGGCTAGGAGTGTGCAGATGGATGCCAGTGCAAAGAGGGCCAAAGCAGGGAACCAGGGAGGAGGTCACTGAAGCAATGAAATCCCGAATCAGCGAGAATTAGGAAGGTGGCAGGGGGCTTGGAAAGGACGGGGCAATTGGAAGGACCTTAAAGAATCAATGGGAGTGGCTATTGGCAGTGGTGGAGAAAGGCCCCAAACTGACTGCTAGGGTCTGAGTTCAGGCGACTAGTGGCTACAGGTGACCCAGACGAGAGGCTGAGAAGCTAAGGACAGGAGCAAGTTTGCCAGGAAAAAAAGACAAGAAGGGTTTGCTTGGCAAAATGCTGCGTCCCGACGTTGAAATCACAAGGAATCTTGTCACCTTAATTCGTGGCCATTTAACTCTGGGTTCTTTGCTCCCCACCCTGGGGGCGGTGGGGGGCAGTTAGTGAGTCCCCTCTCTGGGCAAAGATGCCTTTCCAGACTATTAGCTAAAGTGCCTTAGAAATTCACCCCGAAACCGTATTTTAAGTTCAGGGGAGGATGTTTCAGGATCCCAAGCAATCAATTTACGTATATTCTTTGCGGCTGTTCGCACTGAGTTTCCTTTCTCAGAGACTCCCAGGGCGAGGAAATTTACGCCCGGACCCTCGACTCCGGGCGAGGAAGGCGAGGATGGGGGTCCAGGCACCCCCAGCCCACCCTCCCGCTTTGGATTCTCCAGGACCAGCGGGCGGACATTCTTCCCGCTCGGGCCCCGCCTGGGGAACCGCTCCGGGCGCTGCCGAGCACGCTCTCCGCCGAAAGAGTCCGGGCTCTCACCCCCGACGCCGACTTCGCCGTTCCCCGCCTCCCCAGCCGGGCGGTGCGCGCTCTCCGGGCTCCGAAGACGATTTCCCGGAACTGTGCTCGGAGGTTTCCCGGCGCGGGACTTTGGCGGGACTCCGGGAGACGCTGCCGCCGCCCGGTGGGCGCAGGGACAGGATCCCAGGCCCCCGGGCCTCCGCCCCTCCTCTCGGGGATCCCCTTTCGCCCACACCCTCCCGGGCCCCGCAGGACACTCCCCCCGGAGGCCGGGCCTCGTCCGCCCGCCCCCGCCGCGTCCCCGGCCGCCCGCCCCGCCCCGCGCGCCGCGCCGGGAGAGCCCCGGGCCCCGACCCCTCCCCCCGACGCCTCCCGAGAGCGGGACGCGGCGGCGATGGTGACTGGGCAGCGGCGCGGGGCCGGGTCCTGGGCAGGGAGCCTCGGCGGCCTCTTTCTTTCTCTGCCCCCGCCCCTCTTTCCCCTTCCTGCGTGCTAGCCACGGCAGCGGCCGAGGTCGGCGCTCTCTCCTCGCCTCCTCTTCCTCCTCCTCCTCCCCTGCCCGGGGACCCTCTCCCCTCCCTCAATCGCCCCCTCCTCTCGCCGCCTCCTCTCCTCTCCCCACCCCTCCCTCCTCCTCCTTCCCCGAGTGGCCGGCCGGGCCAGAGAAAGAGAGACCGAGAGAGAGAGCGACAGAGGTGGCTGCGAGGAGGCGTAACGGTAAGCCCCGGCTTGGGGAAGGCAGCGGGCTCGGAGCCGGGATCGCCGAGCCGGGACCGGCTGAGTTGGAGTCGCCGGGCCCGCGCGCTCTGCGGAGGGAAAGCCCGCAGCCTCCGCCAGGTAGGGCACCCGGCGCGGGGCTCGCGGAGCCGTCGGCGACCAGCGGAGTCCGGGTTGCGTGCGCGGCGGCCGGCGCGGGAACTTCTTCCCGGCGCCCGAGGAGCCCGAGGGGAGGGAGGACCGAGCCGGGGAGGCGCTGGCGGGACGGTTGCTGGACGCTGGGAACGGGAGGGAGCGCCGCTTCGGCTCTGGTCGCCGTGGTCGCCCGCAGCAGAAGTGGAAAAAAGTTGTGCCTGGAAAGACGATTTTCCGGGAAGCCGGCGCGAGCCCAGCTCTCTCGCCGCTGCCGGCGGACTGAGACCGGCGCTCGGGTCCCGGGCGCAGCTTGGCGCGGGGCTCGGCGCGCCTGGTACCGCGCCCGGGGGCCGCCCCGCGGTCGCCCCCGCGGGGCCCGGTCTGCGGCGTGTGGGTCACGCCGGCCACAGACGTCAGCGGCTTCTCAGATCTGGGCTGCATTTTTGTGGGCAGCGCAGGGATTGGGGGTGCGAGCTGGAGGAGGAGGAGGTGGGCGTGGAGTGGGGAAGACCACATCTGGCCTGAGTGGGTTGAACCCAAGGGATGGGGTGAAGGACAGCGGGGAACTCTGTGTTTCCGGACGTTTTTTAGGCACAGAGTTGTGTGTGTTGTCCTTTTTTCCCTTTCATTCAGCTGTCTGGTGTCCTTTGAACTCAGAAGGGCGAAAGCATTTGCTTCAATCCTGTTCACCTTTTCTCCCGTTTCAGGAGGGTCGGGAGTTTTATGAGAATCCTTGAGCTGTTTCCTCAATGGGAGTAAAGTCTTACCCCCCCCCCCATCCCACCCCCACCCTCACTCCTACCTGGGCTATTTCCTGTATTTAGCGCGTTTTCTATTGTGATTGTGTGCGTTCATGTAGGTTTCCATCAGCGACCCACAAGTAAAAGGAGAGCTTCTGTCTGAAATCGCAAAGCGGCCTCTGTAGACAAGTGGGTGCTGGAGCCCGAGCGGGGAGAGGTGTGGGCGGGAGGGAGAGGGGGAGCTGTTAGAGCCTGGTGCGGAGAGTTAAACCTCAGTAACCGAGTTCCGAGGGACGTTTCTCCTCCGCACGTTGCTTTTGCTTCGCCCATTCGCCTGAGAGAGCTCCACCCGCGCCAGGTTTACGCGATGATGGATGCGAATTTCTTTGGCGTTGCTCTTTCCCGGATATTCCTCTTTTCTACTGGTCCTCTTTAAAAAACGACTTCTCCTTTTCAAATGTAAGAGATAGGGAACACATGCTGGTGGGGAGATTAAATGTTTTTACAGATAGGGAAAAGAAAACCCAAGATGCTCATTTCTTTTTGCTGTCATACTGTGATAGACTTGTTATTAATCTTTGTCAGAGATCTGATTCTGATGAAATAATATTGAAAGAGTTTGAGGTAATACCAGATAAAACCCAACGTCATGATAATATTTTTCCTAAGTGGTCACACAGGGAGCAGATAGTGTGTGTGGATTGTTGTGGTGTGTTTGCAAAGGGTGCAGCAAACATTTTATGCCAGGAAAAAAGACATTGTGTGGTGCAGGAGTTGATGGGGTTAGGGAGGGGAAATCATTTGTCTTCAGAGCAGTCCAATTAAGAAGAATAATTACACTGCAAATGAACATTCTTGAATATATGAGTCGCGAGACATGAACCAGTAATTTGTCTATAGGAAGGAAAATGAATCTTTGTGGATTAGAGCAAAACGGTGCCTTCTGGAAAAAGTAATATATGCTCTTTATGCATGTGGATGGGCTCAGATGTGTGGACTGACGAATTAAAGAGATTTTACTGCATGTAGTGTTTGGGCAGGGCAGGGAGGAAAAGTCCATAGTAGGAGAAGATAGAAAATATATAGAAAAGTATCCATTTTTAATGGACAACATATACAGCTTCTCAACTTCTTTATTGCAAAGAATTGACAAAAGAGGAGACCAAAATGTAGGAGACCCAAAATTGGGACTGTTGAATTTCCAGAGGTGTCACTTACTACCTGAACCTGGGACAAGTTATTTAATTTCTCTCAGCCTTGGTTTCTGTGTCTGTAAAATGATGGTAATAAAGTTCAAGTCAAAGAATCACCTGGAAGTTTAACTATGATTATGTAGTTTTGCATAGAACTTAGGGTGGTCCCTCACGCTGGGTAAGTGCTCAGAAAATGTTGATGATGGTTGTCAAGTATTTCAAATGCCCGGGAGAAAGCAGTGCCATTCAGAGAGCCGGGCTGCAAGGGGAGCTGACTTTGAGCGACTGCTGATTTTAGGTCGGCTGATGGTCGACCCTTAGTTGAGGCTGTCCCTGTGCCCCCAGCAGCCCACACTCAGAAACATTTGATCTTTCTAGAACTTGTAGGCTGCATCTTTTTGGCCCCTCTAGTCAACCTTTTCTGGGACTCCAGCTGTGGGGAATGTGTAGTGCAGGCTCCGTGTGGGTCTGAGGACCTGAGCACAGGTGTGGCCTGTAATTCCAAGCCTCACTGCCCCCTTGCAAAGGCACCTTCTCAGGTTCCAGGTGCCGCCAAAGTCAATATCGACATTTTATTTAAGAAAAAAAAAGAAAACTTGAGTGGTGGACATGGTGTCTCTCTTGGGAATTCTAAAGCAGTGTTTTCTCAGTGTTTACGGCTCTTAGAAAAATACAAATAGTAAGCAAATACGTGATCTCTAGAATTTATTCCAAAAAGCACCTTTAAAATATGTCTTGGGGTTAATGGAACATTGCCCAGTTTTTCCTAAGGTTGTACCTAGTTGCAGAATGAACAAAAGGCATTCTTAGCAAAACAGTAGTATTTGGAGCTGGGGAACTATGCTGTATATTTCTTTTGTAATCTGGGAGGAATGCCTGTTTGCTCATTCATCCATTCTTTTATCCAGTCATTCAGCAAATACCCATGGAGCCTCTTGCATGGGCCAGGCTCTGTTCTGGCCTCTGGGAGCATAGCAAGAACCAAGAGCAGGCCTCTCCACTCACAGAGCACTCATTCTAGTTGGAGAAGCAAACTCTATGTGCGAAGGACCTCCATAAACCCAAGAAGCTCTCTTTTTTGTTTAGAAGTGCCTGCGCTGGGAAAGCAGCGTGCTGGACGTGCTTCTCTTCCACAGGCCAGCCAACTTGGAGGGAAGTGATCTGGCTGGGGGTGGTGGCTGGGGCCAGCTGGTCCTGTGGGTCCTCCACAGGGAGAAGGAAGAAGGGGGAGCCTGTTTCTTTCTGTGCTTTATAATAAAGCATGTGTCCTGTTTGAGTAGAATCACCAGCCAAAGTGCCACGAGAACAAACGGGTTTTTCTCCGAAGTGAGACTTCACAGCCTTAGAAAGGCAAAGAAGGAATCAAAGGTCAGATCTGATCATCAGCTTATAAAACCCAGATTGTGTCCAGGGAAGAGTCTGGTCTGGTACTTAAAATACTGGACCCTTTGCTGTAGGAGGCGGGCCCGAGAGTAAAGGGAAGAGTGGAGACTTAGTCCCTCATGTACCTTCAAGGTTTTTTTCTCCCATTACTTTTAAGGTTACAGTAATATCTGGTACAGTAAGAATGCATTATGTTTGGAGTCTAGAAGGCTCGAAATGGTATAAGGTCATCAGGGCACTGAGAGTAGCTGTTTGGACTAGAGGCAGAGTGGTGTAGGGAAGTCCCTGAGGGTGCTGGGTCTTGGGTGCTGAGCTGGGGAGTCTGAACTTCAGCTCGAAACCTGTGTGGAAGATGGGGAACTTGCAGCAGGTGATTGACCTGATCATACTGTGCTTTAGAAGGAACTCTAGGTGGGCTCGGTGACTAGGAGGCCAGGGCCAGGGATAGCAGGTGAGCCGGGAAGTTAGTACAGGAATCCCGGTGGGACTTGGTGAGGGAGAGCGGGAGAGACCTGGAGAGACTGACCGCACTTCCTCGGTCATGTCCCATGGGTGGGTTCTTAGTAACAGGGAGTCCAGGGTGACTGGAGTGGGTCATGGCACCTTTCACTGAGTTAAGCAGCTATGGGAACCTCAGTCTGGGGAGATGGCGAGGAGTAATGAGTTCAGTTGAATCCACAGCTGAGTTGTGAGCCGTCCAGGGAGAGATGCCCAGCAGAGCATTGGATCCGCAGGCAGGAAGAGAGGTCTGGAGCTGGAGATGAAAGATGGAGTTATTTTTACAGTAGCAGCAAGTGGTTGGCTGGTCTCCTGAGGTTTACTCAAGAGTGAATAGTGAATAGTGAATAGTGTTCAGGGTGAGAGTAATCTGTGTCCTTGTAACTGAATTTTTCTCTTTCATCCTTTCAACGGGACTAACGGGTAATCAAGCCCCTGACCTTGGCCTTCAATGACCAGACTCTTACTGGTGTTATTTTGCCGACTTGTGAGACCTGTTTATTGTTTTCAATTGAGATAATTTAGAGGAATGTACATAGAATGGCTCTGAACATTTTTAATAGCTAGGATGTACAACTGATAAAATTGACCCTCCTCCAGCCCCGACACATCTACATATTCTGGACAGACTGTGTTCTTCCCCGAATTCCTAAATAGAAACCCTAATCCCTCATTGTGATGGTACTTGGAGGGGGCACCTTTGGGAGGTAATTAGGTTTAGATGAGGTCATGAGGGTGGAGCCCCCATGATGGGCTTAGTGTCCTTCTAAGAAGAAGGAGAGAGTCTGGAGCATGCTCTCTCCACCATGGTGAGACTGTGGCCATCTGCCAGCCAGGAGGAGGGCTTTTCCTAGGAACCCAGTCTGTAGGCGCCTTGAGAACTTGTACTTGGAGAACTAGTGTTTTCCTTTCCACCAGGGACAAGGCTTATCTGCCTTCTTTTTTGAAGTTACCATATGGCCCTCAAGGGGCTGTTAATTTGAATTTCATTCATTTGTGGAATAAAATAACGTGTGCAAAAGTAGGCCCCAGTGAATGCCTGTTAAAGGACAAGCATGCTATTTGATTTGTGTATAGCCTTACTCCTCTTTCTGTTGTGGATTTAGGGTACGGCCAGTGGGAATTATTAATCATCGTTAGTCTGTGTAACCAGCAATAATGCCTCGCCTTGCTCTTGCCTGCCTAACTGATCTGCCATTGAAAGGAAAACTGGACAGCCTAGACAGACTGCAAGGATGTAGGCTAAAATTCTGACTGGTTATTTTGGACTCGTGGGGTTACAGGTGACTATTTTCTTTAGTTTTCTGCTTTTCAGATTTTTTAAAAGTAGATATTACTTAAAAAACCAGAACAAAACAGTTGTTGGTGTTTTCTTCCATTCTTTTTTTGTGCAAAACTGTATCAGCTGTTTTGGCCACAGCCCCCTACACCTCCTTACATCTGGGTTACATCCATGGTAAAGAAGGTCTCTGTCTTTAAAAAGACTTGAAATTCCTATTTGTTGTAAATGTAGTGGAGGAATGTAACCAGGCCTGGGTCCTGTGACCCAGAGCCAGAATGGGGCAGCTTCCTCCCAACAATAGGGAAGGACCCACTCCTTCCTGTTGGTACACTTTGTATGTTTTCATAAACACTGTTAAGTGTGATCTGAGAGGTGTTTCACTTCTATATCTAAATGTGTAAACATCTGTCAGATTGATATGTACCTAATTAAATATCTATAAATATATACATATATAAATATACTATACTCACATGTGAGTTTTTTTTTTTTTCTTGTTTTCAGTTGTTTCAGTGTTCAGTAGAACTCAAACCAGCAGTGAGATCTTAAATATCCCTTTAGCATCAACTTCCCCACATTCCCGGAAAGTTAGAGGGACTCTCTTTCCTCTACTGATTCTATTGTTCAGCAGTTTCTCTCTTTCCACACTGAGCTGTGTTGTCAAGGGCACCTGGAGTTCAAGCTTCCTTTCTCCTGGGGCAGGCTGCAGTTGGGCTGAATTTCACATGTTGTTTTCCAGTTTTGAGGCAGTTAGCCAGTTGTTTAAAGACGCCTGTAACTGCATAGACAGTAGCCACATTTAATCTTCAGATAAGTGGTGCATGACACACTTATTACTCAGGACAAATTAACCTCTTAAAAATTTATAACTTTTCTCTCACCCATAGGGATCAAATTTTCTGAAATTAAAAATAATAGACTGGCCGGTCTCGCAACTACAGACTTACCAGTAATTGGTGTTTTTGTGTTTTATAAATGGCTACCCTTTGTATATGAAATATACACGTAAGGAAAACACGGCTCACAACTTGAAAAACAATCTAAAATCACATCTTTTTTTTTTTTAATGGCTAACTGTCCATTCCTAGAAGATGATTCTGCACAGGGAAGTATGTCTAAACAGATATTTACTCTGTCATGTGCTCATTCTTATAGTAGCCATTTCAGGGCTTTTCTGTGCTGGAAGCTTATAATTTACCAACCTGATTACGATTCTGCACAGATCCGTGCTGTAATATGTAGCCTAGGGTGCTGGCTTACACAGGTGACTATAGGTCTTTGGGTTTGAATACTTTCGGTAAATGGGTTGCTTAGGTTGTCTTGTCTTTTTTTTTTTTTTAAATGTGTTTTTTCCAATTTGTGTTTGGGTCTGTTGTTCTTTTCTTGATTAGTAAAGAAAAGGCAGCATTAAAGGGAGCTAAGCTGATGTGGGGAATGTTTAAACTATAATCCAAAGCCCAAAAGAACGGTAGCCGGTGCAGAGGCCATACTGAATAATAAGAACACAAGTGGTGGTAGCGATGAAGAGATGGGGCAGGTTGTGTATACACCTGTGTGGACAGGTGGCCGGGGGACTGTTGAGGATAGTCTGGTCAGCTGTGCTGCACAGGGACCACTGTTCCCCTTGGTCTGGAAACTAGACTCACGGACCCTAAGTATGTTAGCTTTCTTAGCAACTACATTAGTCAACAAAACTTACATGTTTTTAAAAAAAATTTAAACATTTTAAAACAAGAACTGTCGTTAGGTTAGATTTCCTCTAGGTTAGACTTCCTCTAGCTTACATATGTGTATTTGATTTTTTTTTAAAAATTATTTTATTTATTTTATTTTTGGCTGTGTTGGGTCTTTGTTGCTGCACGCGGGCTTTTCTATAGTTGCGGCGAGCGGGGGCTACTCTTCGTTGTGGTGCGCGGGCTTCTCATTGCGGTGGCTTCTCTTGTTGCGGAGCACGGGCTCTAGGAGCACCGGCTTCAGCAGTTGTGGCACGTGAGCTCAGTAGTTGTGGCTCACGGGCTCTAGAGCGCAGACTCAGTAGTTGTGGCGCACGGGCTTAGTTGCTCCTCGGCATGTGGGGTCTTCGTGGACCAGGGCTCGAACCCGTGTCCCCCTGCATTGGCAGGCGGATTCTTAACCACTGCGCCACCAGGGAAGCCCGTGTTTTTGATTTTTAAAATCTTGGCCATAGGAGTTCCCACTTCTTGTCAAATTTCAGCTTTCTCGTCCTGGTGTGTGTTGTTCAGCCCGTCGGGATGATTTTGAATTCTCACCGGTCATCTCTCATGTCAGCCACCCCTCTGGGCTGAGTGCTGTTCTTTGATCCATTCTGCTCACCAGCCATCCAAGTTCTTTGAGTCCTTTTCTGCCTCTGCTCTGTTCAGCCTCCCCAGTCATTCTCCTCTTAGTAACCAGGGGCGTGTCAGCCTTTGCAGGCAGCTAGAGGGCAGAGGGTTGGAGTCTGTGCCACGATACAGAGGAAGCTAATCATCCTCGTGACCTCGACCTCATTAACATTGTGCTGGCCAGAGCGAGCCAGCATTCCGTAGTATTGTTTGACTTTGGATCGTCTCTACTGATTTGTGGTCGTGGGGTCCATATTCCTGCCCCCTCAGGGAGCCTGATAGGTAGAGGAGCCAGAGGACGTCAGTACTTACAACCTCCTTATAATGCCCTAAGGTGGGGCTTTGGATTGTCAGCTGTCACTGGGCCCCCGCTGATGGTGATCTGGCTCCAAGACAAAGCAAGTCTGAGAAGACTTGTGTAAGGATTGTGAGGGAAGAAGGCCTCTTAGAGTGTGGAGTCGCAGTGGGTGGGCTGGTGAGCTGGTGCCTCTCCAGGTGGGGTGAAAGTCTCCCCGTGGTGGCACTCTCCATGCCTTAAAGCAGGGCTTCTCACGCTTGAAGGTACACAAGAATGATGTGGAATCTTCTTAAATGGCAGATTCTGACAAAGCAGGCCTGGGCTTCTGCATTGCTGATAGGCTCCCTGTGAGGCTGGTGCCACTGGTCCGGTGGAGCAAGGCCTCACATAGACAGGGACACGACTGAGGCTGCGGATTAGTCAGCCGGAGACTCAGACCTGTAAAGGCTGACGCCAGGAGGGTACCTGTAGGGGCTGGTTTAGAGTTTGTTGCCTGCTTCTTGGGGCTGTCTTTATTGGGATAACCCTGAGGGCTCTCAACCCTGTCACTGCCATTCGGCCTGTAACAGCCCCAAGGAGAAGCTGTGGGGTGGGGATTCCCTTCCATCCTTAGGGCAGGGAGGGAGGTCATGGAAGGTCTTCCCGGTGGAATATAGTTAAGCTAAAGGGAGAGGTTTTGTTTTTGCTACATTTTAATGAAATTGACTTCCTCATTACCTGATGATTATATTCCATAATTTTAACTACTTAAAGAAGGCTCTGACTTCCTCCAGTTAAGTCTGCCTTTTCTCACGTGCAGTATCACTTTGAAGTTATGTGACTACAACGTTTTAAAAAGTTACATATTGTTTCCTTTGGAACGTTGTTTCTGAAACTTGCCTGACCCTCTGCTGGGTGCTGGTTAGACCTGTGTGTTCTCAGACCCTGCCCTGGAGTTTTGACTTCATAGGTTTGGTGTGGGTCCTGGGAATCTGAATTTTTTGAACAAAGTGTCTAGATGGTTTTTATAATTGGGCATGTTCTAGAAACACCATTTTTGAGAAACATCAATTTAGAAACCTGTCCATCTGAGCCTGTGTTATCAGTCATGTCTGAGGGGCACCCTCACCTGTTCTTTTCTAGGCCTCTTAGATACTTGGTTGTGAAGGGCTGGCTTTTGTCCCATTGGACCCACTTCAATTTTTATCTTGACTCATGTTTTCATTCTTACAGTAAGGCTCTTTCTTATCTTGGATGGGACCAAATCAGAGTCCCTTGTCAACAGTGTAAGAGTCAGTTCTGAAGCCGTTATTTTTAGGAAGGTTTTACAGACACTGATTATTAAGTGCTTTGGGGCATTCTTGGAGATACTGGACTGTACACTTTGGGCCTCTGCAGAGAAAGGAATGTCCTGAGGCCGACTTCTCCCACTCTCTCCCCTGCTTGGGTTCAGACACTGGAGATAATATTAGCGTGTCCCCTTCCTCAGTAAGCGCTGACCAGAAATGGATGGAGAAGGGATCCTCATCCTTCAGAGACAGTTTGGTTCTGACCCAGGTGAATTGACAGATGGAGGAGATGGACTTTGCACGTCATTGTATCAACATTAACCTCCATTTTTACAAATGCAGGATCCATCTCACCTCCATCCTAGGAGGTGGAGGTGTTTTCATAAGCTGACACTTATGAAACAAATGAAGTGGGAAGTGGTCAGTGTGATGGGATTGGCGGAGTGTGGAAGGGGCTCTGTAGCGAAAAGCTGGAATTCACTTATTGCTGTGCCTAAAATTTTACCATTAGAGGAATTTGGGTGAAATGGTTCTCTTCAAACCTCTTATTCAACATGTAAGCATCCATAGAACAGGCACTACGTTAGTTACTTAGGACTTAACAGGAAGAATTTCATAAAATGCCAGCAAAGATCAGGGTATGAAGAGAGTGGACTTTGATGGGGTGAAGTGTGGGCACTGTGAGGGCAGGGCTGGGGCAGGGCCACCGAGGACAGCTCAGGTGTCCGGAGGAGCCCAGGATACCTGGTGGTGGGGGGCACTAGGCAGAACTAACTCTCATTCACTTAATATATGTGTGTGTGTGTGTGCGTGTGCACGCGCGTGCGCACGCTGTGTAATAGGGGCTTTAATATCTTTGATGATGCATCTGGCATACTTCTATCTAGTGTGGCCATTTCACATATACCTGACCAGTTGTAATGAAAAGCCAGGTGATCTAGATATGAAAGTTAAGGTTAAACACCATAATTGTGCTTGGGATTATGTTGCTCTTTTTTTTTTTTTTTTGGTCTATTTAATTTTGAGAGAGAAGCTCAGGAAATGATCCAGTTTCTGTACCTGCTTATCAGGAGAACTTGGCCAGCAGCAGAAACCTTTCCTTCTCCACTAAGGGCCTTTTCCCAGTCAGTTTTGAGGAGGGCTTGACTCTTCTGAGACCTCATGCCACCTAGAAAGTGCTTTAGGGCATGCCTTCTCTCTCATAGCTGCAAAAAATATTTACATTTTAAAGAATTTCTCAGCTCTTAGCTGGCTGAAAGAAACTCTGAACTTGGCCATTCTGGTGCCCAGCTGAAGCTTGTCTGAGTGGTCTAGGGTGTTTTCAGAATAGCGTGGAGATGGTGGGGAGAGTCTTTTTGCCACTGCTTGACCAACAGAGAAGTTACACACAAGTACATCCCAGGGACCAGAACTCTGGAAACTTTTACAAACTGACCCACTCCAGAAAGAAACTTGACCCTTCGATGAAACCACGGGAGCTTTCTGGATGGCTTCATTGTTTCTTTTCTGGAGTGGTCAGATTCTGTATCTGGGTGGGAGGAGAAACATTGTCCCTGTTCCTGAAGCTGGAGTTTCCTTTGTCTACTCTGAAATAAAGGAGGGCCACAGAAGAGGATGGGGCATTTCTTAGGGAAATGAAACCCTCCTGAAGTACTACATCCCCACGCCAGAGGTGGGCCCGTGTACTCTTCCCCATGGTCCGCAGGGCTAGCATCATTTCTAAGTATCGATAAAAACAGCATTGTGTGCACTTCCCTGGCGGTCCAGGGGTTAAGACTCCACACTTCCACTGCAGCGGGCACGGGTTCGATCCCTGGTCGGGGAGCTAAGATCCCGCATGCCTCGCGGTGCGGCCAAAAAAAACCAAAACACCAAAAAAAAATCCCCAAAAAAACCTTTGTGTATTTCCTTTTAAGCATAAATGGACATCACAGTCCCAGTAGAATGTGAGGCCTTGAGCACGGAGGTGCTGTTGGGGTATCAGACCGGGCTATCTCTGTACCCCGTACTCTGCTCACCGCCACCCCCGTGCTGGCACTGCCCCCACTTAGTGCTTGCTGCCTTTAGGGAGCATCAGAATCACCCGGAGGCTGGTTAAGACACACACTGGCTGGACCCCACACTCCCGGAGATTCGGAGTCACTAGGTCTGGGATGGGCAGAGAATTTGCATCTCCAACGCGTTCCCAGGTGATACTGATGCCGCTGGTCTGGGGAGCACAAGTGGAGAAGCACTGTGACACCAGGCACTTCTCCACCTTCTGGAGGGTGTGTTGGGACGGGCAGACTCTGCCCCTGATGGCGTGTCTGCCTGGGTGGAATCACTTAGTGCTGGAGGAACGGGTAGTTCAAAAGCCGTGGTTTACTGGAGGGAGCCCTAGCCCTGTCTTCTTACCCTGGGGCCTTCTCTCCTGCTCGTTCCCACAGAAGACCAGGGATGTGGCCTTTGGGGTAGCTGAGGGGGGGCATTCCTTGCCTCCTGGCAATCCCTTCTCTCTGATGTTGCAGGAAGCTCTCTGGACCATGCCACTCTCCTACAGGAGACCCTTCACGGGCTTGCCATCGGCCTTAAGAGAAAGTCCAGACTCTCCTAAAATGACTGCCCGTCTCCCTGTCGGCCTCTGAAATGCTCCTTTTGCTTGTGAACTCACTGGTTCCTCTTGCTTCCTGGGCACCCATTGTGCTGTCTCCTCTGCCTGCTGTGCTCGCAGTCTGGCCACCGCTTGCTTACCAGACCTCAGCTTAGCCGTCAGCTGCTCTGGGGAGCTCCCTTGGACCTCTCTGGGGTCAGCTGGTGCCTCTGCAAGGGCTCCACGTCACCTTGTATTTTCCTCACTTCAGCTTCTCTCAGCTGCGTCAAGGTCATGATTACCACCCATTGACTTCTCCGTCTTGGTGGACTGTCGGCTCCCTGAGGGCGGGGAACCCATGACATGGTCATTCACATGACTCCAGGCTTGGCATGGTGCCCGGCATATCGAAGGCCTTCTTTTTTTTTTTTTTTTTTTTCTTTATTGGAGTATAATTGCTTTACAATGGTGTGTTAGTTTCTGCTTTATAACAAAGTGAATCAGCTATACATACACATATATCCCCATATCTCCTCCCTCTTGCATCTCCCTCCCACCCTCCGTATCCCACCCCTCTAGGTGGTCACAGAGCACCGAGCTGATCTCCCTGTGCTACGCGGCTGCTTCCCACTAGCTATCGGTTTTACATTTGGTAGTGTATATAAGTCCATGCCACTCTCTCACTTCGTCCCAGCTTACCCTTCCCCCTTCCCGTGTCCTCAAGTCCATTCTCTAAGTCTGCGTCTTTACTCCTGTCCTGACCCTAGGTTCTTCAGAACCTTTTTTTTAAGATTCCATATATATGTGTTAGCATACGGTATTTGTTTTTCTCTTTCTGACTTACTTCACTCTGTATGACAGTCTCTAGGTCCATCCACCTCACTACAAATATCTCAGTTTCGTTCCTTTTTATGGCTGAGTAATATTTCATTGTATATATGTGCCACATCTTATCCAGAGAGTTTTTTTTTTTTAACATCTTTATTGGAGTATAATTGCTTTACAATGGTGTGTTAGTTTCTGCTTTATAACAAAGTGAATCAGCTATACATATACATATGTTCCCATATCTCTTCCCTCTTGTGTCTCCCTCCCTCTCACCCTCCCTATCCCACCCCTCTAGGTGGTCACAAACCACCGAGCTGATCTCCCTGTGCTATGCGGCTGCTTCCCACTAGATATCTATTTTATGTTTGGTAGAGTATATATGTCCATGCTACTCTCTCACTTTGTCCCAGCTTACCCTTCCCCCTCCCCATATCCTCAAGTCCATTCTCTAGTAGGTTTATGTCTTTATTCCCATCTTACCCCTAGGTTCTTTTTTTTTTTTTAATTTTTATTTATTTTTATTTTATTTATTTATTTTTGGCTGTGTTGGGTCTTCGTTGCTGCGCACGGGCTTTCTCTAATTGTGGCGAGTGGGGGCTACTCTTCGTCGCAGTGTGCAGGCTTCTCATTGTGGTGGCTTCTCTTGTTGCGGAGCATGGGCTCTAGGCACGCGGGCTTCAGTAGTTGTAGCACGTGGACTCAGTAGTTGTGGCTCGTGGGCTCTAGAGCGCAGGCTCAGTAGTTGTGGCGCATGGGCTTAGTTGCTCCACGGCATGTGGCATCTTCCCGGACCAGGGCTCGAACCCATGTCCCCTGCATTGACAGGCGGTTTCTCAACCACTGAGCCACCAGGGAAGCCCCCTAGGTTCTTCATGCCCTTTTTTTTTTTTTTTTTTTTCTTAGATTCCATATATATGTGTTAACATATGGTATTTGTTTTTCTCTTTCTGACTTACTTCACTCTGTATGACAGACTCTAGGTCCATCCACCTCACTACAAATAACTCAATTTCGTTTCCTTTTATGGCTGAGTAATATTCCATTGTATATATGTGCCACATCTTCTTTATCCATTCATCTGTTGATGGACACTTAGGTTGCTTCCATGTCCTGGCTATTGTAAATAGAGCTGCAATGAATATTTTGGTACATGACTCTTTTTGAATTATGGTTTCGAAGGCCTTCTTGATCATTCTGTGAGATAGCTATGGCGCGGAGGAAACCAAGACACAGGTGGGTTAAGTGCCTGGCTTACCATTACCCTCCAAGTTAAACACCAGGATTCTCACCCACTTCTCTGATCCAACCCCTTGGCCAAGTGACACTGGCCAGGTTTTCTGCTTTGAGGCCAAGGAGCCTTAGGCACGGTCTGCAGGTCTCTACTGGGGCTGTTAAAAGACTGGCTATTCCAAGTTAACAAAAATGGCCCTCTCCTGTTGTTTTTCAGGTAAACTGGGAAGCGGACTCTTGAGTTCACAGCTGGCCTGTGGCTTTGCACCTCATCGAGGAGCTCCTCCTCGTACAGGTAAGGGGTTGCTTCCTGGATCTGCTCATGTTCAGGCTGGTTGTGGGAAAACTCCAGCCATGCAATGCGCTCTGATAACCACCCCAAGTTCTCATGCATTAAAAAGAAAATCCTTAAATATAGGGTGGCAGCTCCTCTAAGAAAGGTGTAAAGGGACTTCCCTGGTGGTCCAGTGGGTAAGTCTCTGCGCTCCCAATGCAAGGGGCCCGGGTTCGATCCCTGGTCAGTGTAATTAGATCCCACACGCGTGCCGCAACTAAGTCAGCATGCTGCAACTAAAAGATCCTGCATGCCGCAACTAAAAAAAAAAAACAGATCCCACGTGCCGCAACTAAGACCTGGCGCAGCCAAAAAAAAAAAATTAAAAAAACGAAAGGTGTAAAGTGGTCCCCTGCCCCACTGAGTTATCGGGTGAAGATGTTTATTGACCTGCCTGGCTTTCTCCTGGATGTTGCTGCCCATCTCAGTGCCCAACGCGCTTTCCTTTTTGCTGGGCACCCTTCACCTCTCCATTTGAGTTGGTGCTTTAGAATTCCTTTTCCTCATTTAAGACTCAGCCAACATTTCACTTGTTATTTACAAACTGTCTGAAGAGAGGGTGTTCGGAGCGTAGCCTTTTCCCAGCTTTCCAGCGGAACGAATCGCTGCCCCTCTGCTGACACAGCACACTGCACGTGCCCGTGGTGAGCTTTACTTACTTGTTTGTACACGTCTTTTCCCCTAGCGTGTGAGTTCTTTTTGCTGCCATCTCCTATCTTGCATGGTTTCTGGCATGGAACAGACTTTCAGTAAATGAGTGAATGTTCATCTGAGGATAAAAAGAAAAAAAGCCCTAGTAAACTAAACTGAGGCACAGCTACAAAAAAATGATAATGTATTCCTAAGCCAATGAGCTGATGTGTAGAGTGCCTTTTTGGATTAATGACATGGCTGTTTGCTCACATTACCACGGGTAATTGAGAATGTGCCATAATATGTTAAGTCGGCAGGAGTTTAGATTCTTACCCCTATTGAAAAGGATGAGAAGTCAGGAGTTTTTGTGTCATTGTCAGTAAGGTGCTAACTGACAGCCTGGGACCCTGAGCCGCCAGCCCCCTTGGCTGCCCTGGGAGAGACATCTGTCTGCCAGCCCCTGGGAGTCCTGGGCAGCCCCAGGATTGAACGTGTAACCAAATGTATGGCAGTAAGGGAGCAAACAATTGACTTGACCAATTTATAACCCAGAGGAAATAAAAATATTTCTAAAACACAGTTTAGGTTTAAATAATTTTAATAAAAAGCTTTTAAATCATGCATTTCCATTTCCCCTGTAGTCTTAGTATGCTGGGATCTTTGAGAGACACACTGATTGGCTTGATGCCATTTTGCCTCATCCTGTGGGTTGGGAGTAGCAACCCCCAGGGCAGTGGTTTACCTGAATCTGGAGCCAGAATGGGGCCTGGGTCCTTTTAGGAACTGGCAGGTGGCTGAGTTCCCAGAAGCCAGGGTGGAGGTGGGGCGGGAGGGACTTCAGTCTGATTAAAGACCATGGTCACACAGGAGAATGCGGTCTTGAGTGTTCGTTCCTGCCTTTTTATTTATTTATTTATTTATTTATTTTTGGCTGTGTTGGGTCTTCGTTTCGGTGCACAGGCTTCTCATTGCTGTGGCTTCTCTTGTCGCGGAGCACGGGCTCTAGGCGTGCAGGCTTCAGTAGTTGTGACTTGCGGGCTCTAGAGCACAGGCTCAGTAGTTGTGGCGCATGAGCTTAGTTGCTCCGCGGCATGTGGGATCTTCCCGGACCAGGGATCAAACCTGTGTCCCCTGCATTGGCAGGCGGATTCTTCACCACTGAGCCACCAGGGAAGTCCCCGTTCCTGCCTTCTTATCCTGCCTCTACATGAACAATACTCATTGTTCAGCCTTTCCATTTGCTTTGTTTGGCTGTGTGCAGCACGAAAGCAAAGAGAAAGAAGTTGTTTTCTGGTTTCTGGGTGTGCTTTCCACAACCTAGTAGAAGTACCAGCCAACTAGTCTCACATAAAAAAAGCGGTCATGTCTCCATGGTTTCTTCTGCTTGGTGCTGAGCCCCAGCCAGAGAGCTGCCTGAAGGAGAAGTTAGTGAAAGGCAAAGGAGTAGAGGAAATTTGACTCTCACCTGACCCTGTTCATCTTAAAGTTTCCTAGGGCTTGGGTAGAGGGAAGGTTTCAGCTTTGCCCAGGGATTTCTAGTCTCCATGGACTCCATTTTGTCTATCATACTTGAAAAATGAACGAAGAAAATTACAGTTTAAAAGCTCAGATGTTAATATATGAGTGAGTTTTAGCTTTTTAGTAGGTTATGGAATCTGAGATATTACCAACTGTTTTCTGTTGTACCATGACTGCAGAAGCTGAGTGCAAGGTGGTGAGTATGTCTGGTCTTCATGCCGCCAAACACATGGGCAGTAGTACTTCCCAACTGATAATAATTGGCCACTCACTGAGCCCTAGGAGATCTCTGATTCTCAGAGTGTCTCCTGTTTTATGATAACAATTCTAATCTGGTTAGAAAAAAAAAATGAGGCAGGTTAAGTCATCACATTACTGAGCTGGTCCCCCTCCACCCAGGGCATCTCACACATCAGTGTGCGTTTGGGCACACTTCACAGA
This sequence comes from Balaenoptera musculus, assembly GCF_009873245.2. Classification (NCBI taxonomy): domain Eukaryota; kingdom Metazoa; phylum Chordata; class Mammalia; order Artiodactyla; family Balaenopteridae; genus Balaenoptera; species Balaenoptera musculus. Next base: position 61,077,303 of record NC_045787.1, on the reverse strand, counting down.
GCTGTCTCATTGAATCTTGACAACCCAACGTCATCCTAATTAGAAAGTCCAAGAAGTGATCTAGTTCCTGAATTTCCTTAGAGCTTCTGAACTTTGTTTTGGATTTCTAATGTGGTGTTCTTCTTTCATTCAATTAAATGTTTACTGTTTCTAAAGAACAGTTTTACTAAGAACTGCTAGTGCCCCAGCAGCAGTAAAATTGTGTTATCAGGGTGCGCGAGCATGTGTGTGTCTGTGTGTGTGCGTTTGATATAGCCATTTTGGAGCCTTGGCCTTGATCCAAAGACACTGTCCAGCATGGGCCCCTTGTATCCAGGGCAGACATTTGGGAGCAATCAGAGCAAAGGCAACTAGCAGACACAGCAACTGGTCTGCTGGTCCCGGGCTCCAGCGTCGTTAGCGTGCTGGTCTCTGACCAGCCAGTTCCTTTATTGCTGAAATGAGTGGGAACTCAGACTGCAGCTGCTGACAGATACACACACAAAGTGGCACATCCCCCCTTAGGTGTATGGTTTTTCCAGGTGAAGCCTTTATCTTCAGCTTCAGGTGAGCCTTTATCTTATCTTTCTCTTAAAGAAGAAGCAAAATCTCCAAAATTGGTTTCCAAGTTTCATTGTAAAGCTGCACCCAGGTATTGACATCTCTGGGGAAGAGTTTGCTTTTTTCTACTTCCAGAACACAGTTGACGCATAATTGGGGAACCACTTTCTACTTTGATCACGTCCCTTGTCAGCTGTGATTTGATGGTTGGTTTGTCTTATCTACTATGGGAGTTTTTTGTTTTTTTTTTTTAAGGCATTATTTACTTTGTTTATTTATTTATTTTTGGCTGTGTTGGGTCTTCGTTTCTGTGCGAGGGCTTTCTCTAGTTGCGGCGAGCGGGGGCTACTCCTCATTGCGGTGCGCGGGCCTCTCACTATGGCGGCCTCTCTTGTTGCGGAGCACAGGCTCCAGACGCGCAGGCTCAGTAGTTGTGGCTCACGGGCCTAGTTGCTCCGTGGCATGTGGGATCTTCCCAGACCAGGGCTCGAACCCGTGTCCCCCGCATTGGCAGGCAGATTCTCAACCACTGCGCCACCAGGGAAGCCCTACTATGGGAGTTTTGATACTGATGTGAAAGAAAAACTTAGAAGTACTTGTTTCCGGGGAACGTTGGTTTTAAATGGAATACCTTAGGCTTTCGCTTTACAAAAGGACTGTAGGTGTTGTTTTAGATCACTCTCATGTCCTCTTTCAGTTACGAAATGACTATTTTCTGTTTCTTGAGAGTCTTTTTACGGTTATTATGGATCTGAGTTGGAAGGAGGCCTTCAGATAACTAGGTAATAAAAGTAACTTTTTCAAATAGGCAAAAGAGTGAAAAGATTTTCTCTTCCATCTCTTAATGAGAAAGAGTAAATTCCCTGCATTTTAAACGCTTCCTTTTCTCTACAGAGCATTTCTTAGAAGGAGCGGTTTCTGAGGCTTTCGGAATTCTCTTCTCTCAGGTTCCTTCTTCAAAGCTAGAGGAAGCCTTTGCTGGCTCCCTTTTTAGACTGATGCCACGGATGCTTATCTTTCCTCTCCTTTATTTCCTGGTGGGCAAGCCCTGCTGCTCACCTCGCCTGTGTTTTATGTGCCTGCCTGGGGTTGCTGCAGAGAAGTGCTTCTACCCTTTATGGCTACAATCTGAAAAAGAAAACAAATAGCTGAAGCTCCATCAAGTCCCAGCAGGCTGGGGAAAATACTTCTCATCCTCCTTGTTCCTGGGTTCAAAGTGCACTTTGCATTTTACGGGGGTGATCAACCCTCCCAGGGTGCTGGTTTGAGTGGGCCTGCAGTTTGAGCCTGGTGGACAATTAACCACACCGACCTCCTCCTCTTGCCTTTGCCTTTCTGGCTGAGTTGACATTACTGCTCTGAGTGAGAAGCAGCTGCTGCTCCTTTGAGCGGAGCACCAGGCAGGGGTGGGGGGACATTTGATCCTGTTCAAAGGGGTTGTCTCTGAAGCATGAAGATTGAACTGATTGTGACCCCACCCGAGGGGGGAAGCAGAAGCGCCCTCTGGAGAGCTGGCCAGGAGGAAGCCATTACTAATCCCGTTGGCCTGTGGGGTCTTCAGGGTCTCATATCCATTTAGAAGAGAGAGAATTAGGGTTGAAGGTAATAAAATAGGCCTTAAATTAGAGGAGCAGGGGGTCATTCTTATCAAATTTTGTGGTTGTTACGGAGGAATAAAAGGCAGAGGAGATAATTTCGTTAGCCCCTTTAAGATCTGTATCACAGGGCGATGGCATTTGGGGATGGAGCAGAGCCTCACAGGGGCTGGCCAGTTGCCTCCTGGTAAACCTAGAGCCCGATTTCCATAGCACTGGGGAGGGCTTGGGAGGCCCAGTGATCGTTTAGGGCACTGTGGTCAGGAAAAGAGTTTCTCCTGCTGCAAATGAGTTAGCGACTTCAAACCAGCTGATACAGGTCTTGATGGACCACTTGGCCTGTTACTCGGGAACATGGCATTCACACTGAAAATACAGACATCCGCCGGACAAGAGAGCTCGTTCAGAGCTCTGGGACGGTGTCTTTACCTCTGAGGAAGGCTTGCCAGTCATCTGTTGTCGAGGTCACTGCTTCAGAGCATGATGGCCCCGGAATTCCCGCGAGCTGAGCGGTGTTCAGGTGCCGGGGAGTGAGCAGGACGGTGAGGCTGTGCCTTCTGTTTGATGAGCCCTGTTCTGTTCACGGTGTACTTGCACTTCTGCTGCTTCATAAAGACCCTGCTGGGTGGGCAGGTATTTCTGTCCATGTTTACAGAGAAGGGAGCGAGGCAGAGAGAGGTTATGTGACTTGCCCTCTCTGGGTGGGGAAGTGGGGGGTCTGGGATTCTGTCCCTGGACTTCTGACTTTCAAATTCAGCCCTCTGTGATGGTAATGAGAAGAAACCGAGGGAAGAGGAAGAGGGGGTGAATGATAGAGAGTCCTCCAGGAGAGGGGAGAGAAAAGTTTGACGATCAACAGATAGTTCTCTGTACCAGCCACCAGCTGGCACCATTCCCCAAGGCAGCCTGGTTTCTTTCTGAGGGTGAGCAGAGTTTTCCAGGTGGGCAGGGCCGGGGAGGTGGGAGCTGGGGGAGGTTGGAGAGAGGGCAGGATGGGAAGGGCTCTTTGTATGTATGAAACAGTCCTAAGTAAAGTGCTGAGTAACGTCTGGAGAGCCTGTGTCTACGATCAGAAAGGCCAAGACCTCAGCTGTCTGCATCACTGCTTCTGGGTGGTTTATTCCCAGGGCCCAGCCTTTCCCGTGTCCATCTTCATTTACACTCTTACTGTCTCATATCTGCTTGCTTTCCAGTCTCCAGCTTCTCCCTCTCTGCTGTAGACATTTCTGCTTAATATTTGTGAACTTAGCTCTGAATAAAAAGAAAACTTCTATTAAGATGTGCTAATAGAAACCTCAACCACTAGTAAGTACATTTAATCATAGCCTCAGTTTGTATAGTTCTTATAAAATTCTATCCCCCCATTGGTTCAGGAGCCGATATTTCCCCGTACAAGTTGGTAACGGAGACCATAGATGCCTCCCTTTTGGGTGGGCGTGGTGCTCTTGGGAACTCCAGCCAATGTTTTCCTGAAATGTTGTCTGAGGGGAATTTCGGGGGTTGGAGGAAGATTTTCACTTGTTTCACTGGTGCTTCTCCATATCCTGTACAAACATCTTTGCCCTTACAGTCCTCAGAGGCCCTCTTACTTTGGCCATGTACTGTTCTTTTCCTTCATTACTGTGGCTAATCAGAAGTTGGCTGGACTTCAGTGACTCTTAAAAGCCTTTCTCTCTGGCTGTGTCCAGGCAGTTGAAGTGCAGTGTCAGAAATGATGTGAGTTGATGAAGAAGAAATAAACAAACCCAGGCAACATGTGAGGAAGCCTTGGCAGCCCTGCTCCTGTTTTTCTGTAGTTTTGATCTCAAGGAACCAGATTGCCTCTGTGTAGAAGGAACAAGGCCGTGAGGGTCCCTGTGCCGGGAGCCTGAGCTGTGCCTGCCTGTGGGCCTTCTGTGTTAGAGCTACACTTAGTCTCCTAAACTCTGGGATGAAAATGAGTCGTTTATGTTCGGCAGAGTGCAGAGAAGTCACACGTCTGCAACCTGAGCTATATGAATATGGAGTAAAAATAGCATCTGTTCAGGGAAGCAGAACATTCCAGAATGCTGCAGTCCCCTCTTGGCACCAAAGCCAAGAGTGGAGAATAGGAGAGCTGGGAGGGACTTGAAAGAGCTTCTTGTCCAAGCCTTTTAATTTCAGTCCAAGACACTGAATGACTTGGCCCAGGCTCTGCCCAAGCTCTGTCTTGTTTGGACAGCTTCATACGTTTGGTCCCTGGCATGTTTTATAATAGGTGCTTCATGTGCACTTGTTAGGCGGGTGAATGATATACATGAAGCTATGACTTCAGACTCCCAGTCTAGTGCTCTTTGAGATACTTTTATAGGCTGAAAAGTCTGTAAGAAGTGGTGTCAAGTAGCTTGTACATAGTTGAGGCTTTCTTGAGATTACAGGTAGGTTAGAAAATTGAGACGTAGCAAGATTAAACTGATGCCTTAAAGTTGGTGGTGCAGTTGACGGCAAGACAGGCTTTCTCAGGCTTGGGGGTGGCTGGGAGGCAGGATGCCACGTGGTAGCCTGGGTGAGGGGTGCCCTGTGGAGTTGGGCGGAGCCTGTGCCTTGCGGAGGTGGTGGTCCCAATCAGTCCGGAGGAATCAGGACAACTGTGGAGGTTGAGCTTGAAGTTGCCCCTCTACCCAAGAACAGTACCTGACAGCCAGAGCCCACCCTCCTTCTGTGGTTCAGTGCTTCCTTTTCAGAGGGACATGCTACTTGGAGCTTATCACACTTGCAGTCTGTTGGTGGACGTGTGTGTGCGTGTGTACACGGTGCTGTGGGTATGAGCGGAAGGCCCAGATACGTTTGAGCACCGTAGCCAGAGGCGGAGGACTCAGTCCTCCACACTGATAGATGCCACTGACCGGTACATCAGGCTCTCCGCCACTCCCAGCCTCATTTTGAAAATTGCAGCCCTGCTGTCAGTGGCCCCAGCCAAGTGAATAAACCAAGTTGTGCAGTGTCATGTGCCTAGAGACCCACAGTGGTGGCAAGCACACAGCTGCTTTCAGGCTGGTAACTCAGAGCGTTGCGGTTCATCTCTCTCCCTTATTTAACCTCCCAGTTAACTCACAAAGAGATTTACCATTGCAAGCGAGTTTTAAACTTTAGAGTAGTTATAGGAGATTAATTCAAGATGAAAAGTTGCCAAAGAGAATTTGGAAGGTCAAGATATTCTGTTTGAATTCACAATCACTGGAGAGATGTCATTGTTTACTGCTTGGTTGGTTTCATCCACCCACTCTGGCCCAGCCTCCTAGCCTGGCTGAGCATTTTGCATCTTTTTAAATTGACCTCTAGGCTTCACCACGTGGCCTTGGTGTCTGGGGGTGAGTGTCCTTCCTCTGGAACACTTGGCACCTGACCACTTTCAGGTGGACTTTCTGTGCTGCCTCAGAGAGAGAGAGCACATTTCCTTCTGGAAACCTGTTCCAGCCGACAGTCCCTTCACAGGTTCACCAGACCTCTGCTGATGCTGGCTTTGCATGACATCTCCTTGCTTCTCTTCAGGAAATAGGCAGCAGACATCCAGTCTCCTGGTGGGTCTAACCCTGATTGATGCCTACAGGAAGGTAGCGCCGGGTTATCGGCTTCTGCTCTGTGTTATAGATCACAGGGCTTATTGATCTAAAGCTGGCAGGCATTCTGCAGGCCAGAGGTGGGCCTGACCAGGTCTCCATAGCAGCAAGAAGAATGATGACTGTTGGATAAGTTATTAGATCTTGAATAAAAAGAACAAACTTAATCTTGCACAGTGGCATTAATCATTACTTTGTTTTTTGGTGAAAGTCAGGCCTGGGGAAGTAATCTTGTGATAGTGCCAGCACGGTCTGGTGTTTGAACTTCTCATGGGGGCTGTTCCTTGGCACTGATATGGTTCTTTGTGATCCTATGCTGTTCAGTGCTAGCATAGTGCTTTGGAAGTAAACAGTAAATATTATACTCGAACCCAAAACATTTTATATGAAAAGCCATGCAAATTAGAAACAAATTCAATTTTTAAGAATACATATATGTTGATAAAAACAGTGTGTTTGGAACATCTGGTTTCTTGAATTCATTTACATGTGGGGAAAACTTGATTATTCTCTTTAGATTTCTTGAAAGTACAAAGAAAATTGAGGTGGGAGTGCCTGACTTCCCAGCTATGAGCCCTGAGCTTTTATTAAGGGTGATTTAGAAAGCAAACCTTTTAAATTTATTTATTTTATTTTATTTATTTTTGGCTACGTTGGGTGTTTGTTGCTGAGCACAGGCTTTCTCTAGTTGGGTGAGTGGGGGCTACTCTTCATTGCATTGCGTGGGCTTCTCATTGCGGTGGCTTCTCTTGTTGTGGAGCACGGGCTGTAGGTGCGCGGGCTCAGTAGTTGTGGCGCACGGGTTTAGTTGCTCCGCGGCATGTGGGATCTTCCCAGACAAGGGCTTGAACCTGTGTACCCCGCATTGGCAGGTGGATTCTTAGCCACTGTGCCACTAGGGAAGTCCCAGAAAGCAAACCTTTTAGTGGAGAAGTGTTTTGATACTGCCTGTTGATGAAGGCATACTTTTTGTTTATTTATTTACTCATTTTATTGCATGTGATAATCGTTTCAATTCAGTAGTTCTCTTTCTCTTTTTTTTTTTTCTTTTTAAGCAATCTATGGGGATTTGTAACCACAATGGCAAAAAAAAAAGCTCATGGAGGTTTATCTAGTAGTGTTCATGTTTACAAAATTAGATGCTGAAATGTGATGGAATCCTCTATTCATAGGGTTCCAACTTGCTATAAAAGTTTAATAAGTTAGAAGATTGATTCGCGTTCATGATTTTCTTATTGTAAAGTGAAATCATAGTATATATGTACATTCATTGGTCACTCCCCAAATAAGGTATAAATCATGTAGGTACAGTTTTATAGGGAGTAGGAGAGTAAGAATCAAAGTATGTAGTTATTTTGCAAGCATCTTGCTCCTGCTTTTGTAACACAAATCAGAGAAGTCTTTCATACGCCCATCTGTTTTCCTTCCATTTATACCTTCTGTATTTTCTGTAGGTGATTTCCTCCCTTGCCGTGCTCTTTCCCCAGAACCAGTATTAAATCCCAGATCATCACCCCAGTTTCATCACCCTCTGTTTGTAAGGCCTCAACCGTCACCCTCTGTTTGTAAGACCTCAACCGTAGGGTCTTCATGAGAGGACCAAGTTCTTCCTCCAGTCAGGCCAGGTCCCAAGGATGTCTTGGTCTGTGTCTCTGGGTCCTTTCTGGATCCCAGTTGTACCTAACAAGCAGCCCAGCTCACCTTGAATCTGAAGAGTATGCATTTTCTATAGCCTAAACTTGTTAATGATTAAACACACAGGATTAGATGTTGTTTGGTGAGTATGCAGCCTGTTTAAGTATATATTTTACCAGTTAACAAACACTAGAGAGCTATATATCAGGCTCTTTGGAGGAGAGAGTGTTTGGGAGACAGCCCTTCTCAGCCCCATGTTGTCACAGGGGGGAGTGGGCTCTGTGTTTGGGCAGGATCTGGGATGGGGCAGAACCAGCCTTGAGTCAGGCAGGCCTAGGTTCCAGTCCCCACTCCCCACTCCTAGGATCCATGGCCCTAAGCAAGTTACCAATCTCTCTAGGCCTTGGTTTCCTTATCTGTGAAATGGAGAGAACTGTTATAATAATAGAGGCAACCTCTGTAAGGCACATCTGGAACACAGTAAGTGGTGGTTATCACCACTGTTAAAATCGGAGCAAGTCAGCTTTAAGTAATCCAAGAACTCTGAAAGTTTCTCCCGAATTGTTGGCCCCTCAAGCCAAGGTGCTCAAAGCATTTTTGTAGCTGACGTTTTCAGGCATGTGGTGTGTTTAATGCTGGTGCCGCCCTTTCCATATTGAAGCTCGCTGTGAGTTTCCTGGCACTCCTTGCCTTGCTTGCCCTTTCTTCAGCCGGCAGCTTCTGTAATCTGGCCTTTCCCAGGGCTTCCTTTGCCTTAAGGATCAAAGGAGTGTGTATTTTGACATGAGGTAAAATTAATAGTCGTCATTTAAAAGTTAGTCCTGTGGTCAGATTTGTTAGTGGGTATGTGTTTCCCAGGAGTGAGGGCCACGCTCCATGGTGATGTGTGGGATAGAGCTAAGGTTCTCCCTCCTGGGGCAAAAATCTTTGTTGGAAAGGGGGGTTCAAAACCCAAAAATTGTATAAAAAGTGTTTATGTTTATCCTGGGAGAATGGCAACACATCACATGCTGTTAACGGGCCTGGCCTGCACTGCAGTTTGTGCCAACTCAGCGAGGTAATTTATTTCACTGAGGGAATTGTGGGTTTTTTGGTGCCATGGATGGGTGTCATTGAAACCTTATTTTAAGAGGAAAATAGCAATTAATGTTAGAAATAGGAAATAGCTTTACAAATTTGTGGTGGAAGAGACCCAATAAAAATGACTGTCAGAAGTTCCCCAAAGGTGAACATCAGAATTTATGAAAAGTGTTTTCTGCCTGGTAAGTTGACAGCTTTTGATTTGTAAGTATAAACCAAAGGATGAGTGCCATGAACGGAGCAGAGCATGTGTGAATGTTACTGTAGGGAAGAAAGTCAGTCCCTGGGCTGTTCAGGCAGTCATCTGTGTTGTCTTACGGACAGGTGGCAGAGGACCGGCTGTGTTTGGTCAGATTAGGCCATGTCTGTGTCATTGTTGCTATTGTTCTCCTGCTGGGAGATGACAGATGGGAGAGGCTGTCCTGAAAGAGCGGCTGTTAATCTGTAACTCCGGGTTTGCTCGCACCCATGCATAAACATTTCAGCTCATTATTTTAAGAAACAAAAGACCACAGCATACGGGAGCCCCTCAGTTCTGATTTGTTTAAAGTTCGTTTTTTTGGTTTGCCTGTCTGTAGTATTGCTGATGTGACTGGGTCATCTAAATTAAAAGGGACTCTTAAAAATTAAGTTAAAGAATGATTTCATGATGAGAATTATGATTTTCAGACTTTGAGGAGAACTCTTTTTTTAAAATGACATATTCCAGTGGAGCCATGGCATCTGTGCATTTGACTCGTAGAAATTCAACTGTACATGCATGGTGCAAAAACAGAGGAGAGAGAAATAACAATGAAAATGATGGGGAACTGCTAACCGTCTGCTCAGTGAGAGTGTGTGCTTTAGAGCAGGATTTCTCAACCTCGCCGCCGTGGGCATTTTTGTGCTGAATCATTCTTCGCTGTGGAGGCCGTCCTGTGTATCGTAGGATGTTTAGCAGCACCTCTTGTCTCTGCCGACTGGACGCCAGCAGAACTCGCCTCCCCCAGTTGTAAAGATCTGAACTTCTCCGGACACTGCCCCTTCTCCCCTGTGGGCTGGGGGCAGGGAACGGGGAGAAGCAAGATCATCTTGGCTGAGAACCACTGCCTTAGAGTGAGAGTGTTAGGAGGTTCTTTTCACTCTGTTGTTACCTCAGGTGACCTGGGTTCCAGCTCCTCTCACACATCATCTTGCCTTACTGGGTATGATTGAGTTAAAAGAAAATAAAAACTGAGGCCTAACAAGTGTAAATTGCAAAGGATAGCTCAGAGAAAATGAGTTTAAAGCTTTGGGGATTATGCCTCAAGGGAGAGCGGCCTCAGTGAAATCTCTCCTAGAAGTTTCTGAAGGCCAAATCCTTATAAAGAAAAGCAGCTGGTCCAAGGGGGAAGGGGGGAGGGTGGGAGGAATTGGGACATTGGGATTGATTTATATACACTATTGATACTATGTATAAAATAGATAACTAATGAGAACCTACTGTATAGCACAGGGAACTCTACTCAGTGCTCTGTGGTGACGTAAATGGGAAGGAAATCCAAAAAAGAGGGGATATATGTATACGTATAGCTGATTCATTTTGCTATACAGTAGAAACTAACACAACATTGTAAAGCAACTATACTCCAATAAAAATTAATTAAAAAAAAAAGAAAAGCGATTGGTGCTTTTACACAAATCCTTGCCTTGTCAGTTCAGAATTTCTTGGTAATAGTTGGGGCTCATTGCCAATTTCTAAACCCCAAGTCTGTTTATTGAGTCTGGATAATACCACTGGGCTGATTCCCTGCTGTTTTTGACCAGTTTTCTGAAAAGCAGTCACTGGTTCCTTTTTCTCAGGCTCAGCGTCCCGAAACAGACAATTCTGAATGGATATGTTCAAGGCTCGGTGCAGACTACCTTTGTCAGAGTCTTTGAATTATTTTTCATACAGTATGGCTGGGGAGGTTCTGGATTTTAAAAACAAAGTTTCTTTCCTTGAATCTGGGTGGGCTTGTCACTCCTCTCGCCAGTAGAGTGTGACAAAAAGTGTCAACATGTGACTTCCAAGTCTAGGTCATAAAAGGCCATGCAGTTTTGCCTTGATGGTGGGAACACTGCTCTTCAAGTCCTGAGCCGTCATTTAAGAGGTCTGCCCTATGGTCATTGTGGCAGGTGCTCCAGGGGACAGTCTCAGGTAAACCCAGCCTTCCAGCCAGCCCCACTGACATGTGAATGAAGCCATCTTGGACCCTCCAGACTAGCCCATCCATCTACGACCTAACGACCCCTGCTATTGCTGCCTGGAGTAGAAGCGTCACTCAGCTGCTCCTTGCCCAGATTCCTGGCACACACAGTGTGAGACGCTATCAAAGGTGTTGTTTTAAATGACCCCTAATAAAATAAATCAACCACTTTGTCTGGTGTGCTATAAAACTTATTCTAGAGGCTTCTTTTTTTTTTTTTAAATAAATTTAATTAATTAATTAATTAATTTATGGCTGTGTTGGGTCTTCGTTTCTGTGCGAGGGCTTTCTCTAGTTGCGGTGAGCGGGGGCCACCCTTCATCGCGGTGCGCGGGCCTCATCGCGGCCTCTCTTGTTGCGGAGCACAGGCTCCAGACGCGCAGGCTCAGTAGTTGTGGCTCACGGGCTTAGTTGCTCCGCGGCATGTGGGATCCTCCCAGACCAGGGCTCAAACCCGTGTCCCCTGCATTGGCAGGCAGATTCTCAACCACTGCGCCACCAGGGAAGCCCCTAGAAGCTTCTTGAGAGGTGGTTTCTTGGTCTTCTAAAGAAATTTTGAAGGGTAATCATGACTGCACATGTTATGCCTCACTGCCCACTGTGATGCCTCTCGGGCATTAAAAATATTTTAATTTTAACAAGTATTGCTTAATAACAACTATTCAGCAAATAAAAGTGAAGTTGCTATGGTTTAATCTGGAGATAAGGGTCAGAGCCCTTGCCTTCATCTGGTGCCTTATCCCACATTAATGCTCTCTTTGCCCAAGGCAACTCTTTGGAACCTCCCTGAAGCCCACAGTTTGAAAGAGCTTTTCAGTTATTCTTACAAGACTAGATCAATTTGCCCTAAAGCCAGTACTGGGGTTGCGTGCACTCTAAAAGGTATGTCTCCTGGAGGTGATCAGAACTAAAGTATAGGTTGTAAGAATGGAATCTTTGGGAGTATGGCTGCGTGTCTGTGTGCTTGTGAGCAGCCAGAATGACTATCCCTTAGGCTGACCCAGTTAGGGAGGGAAAACATACAATTATTTGTACTTACCTTTTTCTTACACGAGAACTGATAGTGTCCTTGTAAATGTGAAGTTACTGGCACTTTTAAGAAGCCTGGAAATAACATAATGACCATCATAAGAAGAGACTTGTGATGCTTCAGATTTTAAGTGTGCATAACGGGTTCTCCCAGAAGCCAGGGTTTGCTTCAGGAAAGCCAGGATTAACAATTCACATGCAGGGATCGTTTCTCCTAACTTAGGGCAGGTGGGTGGGGTGAGCTGCCCACATATAAACAAGTCCAGGTTGTTAGGGGTGTGGGTGACATCCGGGATGTCACTGTTGATGCTGATGTCAGTGACGAGCATCATACTAGTCTCAGGAACTGTTGGCTGTAATCTGACAAGGAGGGTGGTAGTTACCTTCTGCAGAGCCGGGGAGGACTGCCGGTGAACATCAGGCTGCCTTAGGGCGAGCCGGAAGGCTACCCACATTCTGAATTCCTTGTAGCATCCTTTCCTTTTCTCTCTGGGATATGTCAGTTCACAGTCCAGGGATTAGGGGGGCTGAGCATCTGTTGGCATGGTGTTCTGAAATTTGGATATGACTGCTTTGGAATTCTTGCCAAAATCCCTTTCTGGCTTTGTGATTTTTGTGTTAAATGTCCTCAGAAGCAATCCATAGTCAGAATGGCTACAAAGAAAACCTGAGAAAGGATGTTTGCATTTGCCAAGGGAATGGGAGAGTGGGGAAGAGAGGAATAGAGGGAAGAGTGAAGGAGGAGGACAGGAGAGAGGAGGAATGGGTGAGGGGCTGGAGGACACAGTGTGACTGTTGGTCCTGAGAGCATGAGTACCACTGGCCCCTTCAGATCCCACATCCCGGCGCCAGCTTTGCAAAGGTGAGCTCCCTCTGTGTCGTCATCTAGGGGAGTTACCTTTGGGTGGTCCTGCTGGCGTGTTGCCTCATCAGATGGCAGAGAAGAGAGGGCAGGCTCAGGAAGGAGTGTGGTTGTGTTTCTTGCATATCTATCATTATGACCATCTTGGTTATTTGTATTTTTGGAGCCAAGTGAGCAGTTCCCTTTGTGTCAGAATAGAGGTTCTTATTAATTGTAGTACCAGGTTTTGGCTCCAAATTGGATTTTTTATTTTTGGACAATCTGAGTTCTTTTGTGTTAGTCTGAACAAAGGGAAGGGCTTCTCATCTGTAGATTGGAGATCGTCTGGCAGGTCCTAAGTTAATTTGAAATCTTGGGCTTAGAGTTTATGAAAGAACAGATGAGGAATGCCTACCATATATGGATTTGTTTTTATTTTTTTATTTTTTTAATATTATTGATTGATTGAGTTTTGGCTGTGTTGGGTCTTCGTTGCTGTGCGCGGGCTTTCTGTAGTTGCGGTGAGCAGGGGCTACACTTCGTTGCGTTGCGTGGGCTTCTTATTGCTGTGGCTTCTCTTGCTGCGGAGCCTGGGCTCTAGGCGCCCGGGCTTCAGTAGTTGCAGCATGTGGGCTCAGTAGTTGTGGCTCACGGGCTCTAGAGCGCAGGCTCACTATTTGTGGCCCACGGGCTTAGTGGCTCTGCGGCATGTGGGATCTTCCGGGACCAGGGATCGCACCCATGTCCCCTGCATTGGCAGACGGATTCTTAACCACTGCACCACCAGGGAAGTCCCTATATGGTTTTGTTTTTAAAAAACAGTTTTCTCTCAGCTGCTGAGTCCTGATGACTTCTCAAACATTTGGATTGTTTTTAGTCTAATTGCCAAACTAACAATGCAGCGTTGAGGCAGGGGAAGGGAGGAAATATGGTATGTGTCTTCCTCTTGTCTCTCCTTTCTTTCTTCATCTGCCTTTGCTTTCTAACAGGTATTTTTTGTTTCAGTTTTCTTGATGTCCTTTTGATTTGCTTTTCTGTTTACTGTAATGGTTCTAACTGAGGCAAACCCACTCTCCTCCCCTGCCCCTCCACATTCCAGGGGTGTTTGCATCTGGAAGGGGGATTTTAGGATCCCCAAAGGCTTTTTAGGATTTCCCAAAGGCTTTTAGGAAATAGGGACCAGGGATCCTAAATGTCTACATAGGAATCCCTCCTGAAATGTTAATTAATACTGCCTGCATTGTAGATGGCAGTCAAAGGCTCTTCCACAATTTGTGGTAGAGAAAGAATCTTGACCATTGATTTATAAACTGTGACTAGCTAAGATAAAACAAGCTAGTCGAGTTGAGTGGTTAAAAGGCCAGGCTTTGGAGCCAAACTGCCTGAGTTTGAAACCAGCTCTAACATTTGCCAGCTGGGTGATCTTTGGGAAGTTAACCAGCTCTAACGTTTCCCAGCTGGGTGATCTTTGGGAAGTTAACCAGCTCTAACGTTTCCCAGCTGGGTGATCTTGTGGACACTACTTAAAGTCTCTTTGCTTCAGTACCCTCATCTGTAAATAGGGGTTAATAATACTTCATAGGTTTTTGTGATGATCGAATGGGTTAGAATGATACTTGGCATATTTTAAGTATTCAATAGTTACTTCTTTCTGATAAAATATCATTCTAAATGATCTCAAGGCCTTAACCCTATTCTTAAATCTTTTAGTCTTTTGTTTTCTTTTTCTAAACATGAGCTATATTGATGTTCAAATGTTTATATTTACAGACCCAATATGAATTTTACCACAATTTTAAATTCAAATATAAAAAAATGATTTAAGAGTATTTCTTTTTTTAAAAAATAATTAATTAATCTATCTTTGGCTGCATTGGGTCTTCGTTGCTGCACGTGGGCTTTCTCTAGTTGCGCGAGCGGGGCTACTCTTCGTTGCCGTGTGCAGGCTTCTCATTGTGGTGGCTTCCCTTGTTGCAGAGCACGGGCTCTAGGCACGCGGGCTTCAGTAGTTGTGGCTTGTGGGCTCTAGAGCTCAGGCTCAGTAGTTGTGGCGCACGGGCTTAGTTGCTCCACGGTATGTGGGATCTTTCCAGACCAGGAACCTGTGTCCCCTGCATTGGCAGGCGGATTCTTAACCACTGTGCCACCAGGGAAGTCCCTAAGAGTATTTCTTAAAGACTTTTAATGAAATTGGGTAGAGTCTTGCAATAGAAACAATGTCTGTATGCTAGATACCGTGAGAAGAACTTATAATAGTCTGATTTAGGACTGCTTTTCTAATTCTCGAGGTGGCGCTAAAAAGTAGATTCTTTCTCCTTAAAATGAGTGGGCTTTACCCAGAGCCTCAGATGTTCAGAGTATGGGTAATAACAAGCTTTCTTGACCTTCCGCACCCTCCTGAGACCCAGTGGAGATGAGCCCCCCTAGCCACGGAAGGTGGGTAGAGTTGTTCTAGTAACATTTATCTGTTGGGCCCTGCTTCCTAGGGGTCCAGCTAGAAATGGTGCCCATGCAAACCAGGCCAGTCTGCCCAACGGCATTGAGGGAGACCAGACCAGATTCAGGGCCAGGACTGTCCAGGTATATTTTACCCATGAAGGCTTTTAAAACTTAGAGCTAAGCCCCGTCATCCACTAATGTTTCTAACATAGCATTGCCACCCAGGTCATCAGTCAGCAAGCATTGTTTCGAAGTTCAGTTCTTCAACTATTGTAGAGTACTCTCTGGTGACCTAGGAAAGAAAGTGCTGTTATTATTTTTTTTTTTTTTAAATTCTATCTGTCTATCTATTTATTTATTTATTTAAGCCGCTCTGGGTCTTCATTGTGGCACGTGGGATCTTTAGTTGGGGCACGTGGGATCTTTTAGTTGCAGCAATGTGAGCTTCTTAGTTGCGGCATGCACGCAAGATCAAACCCAGGCCCCCTGTATTGGGAGTGAGGAGTCTTACCCACGGGACCACCAGGGAAGTCCCGGAAGTGTTGTTATTAAATGGCATTTGTTTGGGGTGTACTAGGCCCCAGGGAGGATACTGACCAGGGCTCTCTTACAAAGACAGCTGTTGACTCCTCCCAGTTATTTTCCTGGTAATCCTTTAATGGATCATAATATTAACATCCCCATTTTGTACCTGATGAAACTGAATCACAGGTTTAACAACTACTGCCAGCGGCCCGCCCCCCGCCCCCCCCCCGCAAAAA
Organism: Balaenoptera musculus; assembly: GCF_009873245.2. Classification (NCBI taxonomy): domain Eukaryota; kingdom Metazoa; phylum Chordata; class Mammalia; order Artiodactyla; family Balaenopteridae; genus Balaenoptera; species Balaenoptera musculus. Next base: position 61,061,598 of record NC_045787.1, on the reverse strand, counting down.
TAAGCTTCCTAAAAACTTCCTCCCCCTCAAACAACTTCCCCCATCACAAACAATTCCACCCCCCAAAAAGTTTGTACAGCCAATAAGTAGGAGAACTGGATTTTGGACCACATCTCTGTTTGATCCAAAGCCTGTTTTAAATCACTACTTTGGCCTTTCTCTTAGTATGAAATAGACATGGATAGTCCATTTTGAAATGGATTTAAAAATTTGAAACTGAGAATAACAAGCACAGAGAGATGGAAATTACTCATGATAGGAGAAGGTTGACTTTATGTAAACAGAAGACAGTAATAATTAGCATCTGTTTTATGCCAATCTTCACGACCTCCCTATGGAGTATTAGATCCATCTTACAGATGATGCAATAGAGGCTCAGTGAGTATAAGTAACTTGTGTAAATAACACAACCAGTAGGTGAAAAGCAGGGATATGAATTCTTTTCTCACCACACCATGCTGTGAAAAGGCTGGGAAGGTCTTATTGCCTCATCACTTCCAGTCACTCCTAGGGTACATGGGACAATCCTGGAATTAAGACCCAGGAAAACCAAGTGTATCTTCCAGGCTTCTCACTGTCTTACGGAATCAACAGCCTTTACCTTAAATTCATTTCTCATCCAGGAAACTTATCCATGTCTAAAGAGAGAAATAGCCCACAAGGGAGGAAGAGGACTGGCAAAGGAGGCATGACCTCTAAGTTGTCGGTTCCATGGACTTGGCCTTGTTCCTGTGGCCTCTGCTCTGCAGAACCTGGAAAAGAGCCAGTGAGAATTGGCACTCTTTGCACCAGCAAATGCATCAACTTTGATGCACAACTGCCTGCCCCACTGAGCCACCCCATCTTTCTGGTGCCTTATCTGCCAGGAGGACCTGAGGGTTGCCAGGTGTGCATGTGTTGGAGCTCACTGGGGAGGAGAGGCTGGGATGTGTCTGTCTGTCCTGGAGCAATTAGTGGACCATCCCACGTGCATCACGAAGGATGGCTCTTTGCTCAGCCTTAATTCATGAAGAAATCGCTATCTCCCCAGCTCATTTGGTGCTGGCCTTAAGGGCAGTGTAAATAGAGGACCAAGTACTGCTATAAAATGGAGTCCAGTGCTTTTGATTCAGCCCCTGGCACCAGGCCTCTGAGCCATCATTACAGGAGCTGGTTTCATAGCAATAATTCTGGATATTGGGGCAAGGAACGGCAGCCTTTGTGTAGGGGAAATGTGCCATGGGTAGGTAGTTGACTGCTTATTAGTTTACTCTTTCAGCCAAATTATTTTTGTTGCTGTTAAAAATTAATTTTAATAATTGCTTTTGGATCAAGCTGTTGAATAACTGAGCCAAGTTTTCACGCCCAATGAACTTTTATAGCAAACTCTCCTCTCTTTATGGGGTTATTATGAGGATGATACTTGTAAAGCACTTTAACTGCTTAACAGAAGGCTCTGGATAAATAGTGGTCGTACTTTCAGAGTTTTGGATTATACAACGGCATTCCAGTCCTAAAAGATGCAGATCATACTCTCCTACTAACCATTTACTTCAGTGGCTATTTTCCTATTTTTAATTTCTATAGAGCCACCTATGCAAAAGACTTGGAGTGATATTTATTTTTCCATAACTTTATTCAACTGTTTAAAAAAAATCTCTTTGAGAGGAAATGTTTTCAGAGTATCAAAGTTTGAATAGTAAGTAGATAGTTGAAAATGCTCTATTGTCAATGAACAGCCAGCTTTGCGTTAGTTTGTAACAAAATGTCTAGTGAAAGGGGAGTCCTTCACTATCAAAGAATGTTTTTTTCCTGCTGTTCTCTTCTGTTTTGCCTTTTGTCTTAGGGAAAACACCAAAACATAAAAATTGTTGTTTTGTTCTTTCAGAGAGAAATACAATCCCTAAAAGGGACTAGCATACAATGTACTGTGGGTTTTTAAAGAGTGAAGCACCTATTTTGTGTGTGTGTGTGTGTGTGTGTGTGTAGTCTAAGGGCTTGTCTGTACGACATGTGGGGAAAATGGAATTAGAAAAAGACTCCCCTTTGTGGCCTCAGTACATTCTGAGTTTTAGCTATAGATTTTCAGTAAGACTTAAAGTTTGAGCTCCCACATGATCCATTATACACACAGCAGCTGTCGGGATTGTTAAAAATGTAAATTAGAGTACATTCATTCACTGCTTAGAATCTTCCAATCCTTTCCTGTTGCACATAGGATAAAATCCAAATTCCTTGGCATGATGCATGAGGACTGGTGTGATTTGGTGCTGTCTGCTTCGCCAGCCCCAGCTCATCCTGCTCGAGTCCTGAGACCTTTTTCCTGGTACTCAGCCACCAAGCTCCTGCCCTACTCAGGACCTTCACATGTGGCTGTTTGCCCTGAGATGCTCTTGTCCCAAGTCTCTGGTGTGCCTTCCTGAGGCTTGGGGTTCAGCACTACTCCCCAGGCTCTGGTGTGTCAGTTATTGAGAAAAGAGCTCAGAAGCCTCCTGGGCCAGGGTCAGATGGTGATTCTTATCCCAGCATGGTGTAGGGACGGACAAGGAACAGAGGTCAAGGCCCAGGCTGAGCTCCACTTTGAAAGTCTTCCTTCTATACCTCAGCCTACATTGACCTCGCCCTGCTCTGTACTGTCCTTGGAGCCAGGCCACACAGTTTAGAGCTGCCTGTTCCCTGGCCCAATCTGCTGTCAGCTTTCTGCTGGCAAGGCAGGGACTGTCATCCCTTGCTTGATGAACACTGGCATTATGTCTTGTTTGATTTTAAAAACTAGTGCCTTGGAAGAATTTTTACCCCTATCCGTTTGTTTGATGGCTTGTAGCAATTCATAAACTTCCTTTTTTTTTTTTTGCAATAACTAAGCAATGAAAACTGAATCTGGAGCTGTACCCCTTAACTCTGCTTCTTGCTTCTTGGGAAGAAACACTTATACATCCTATTAATGCCCAGGCAATGCTCCTTTCTTTATTTAGGGTCTAATCATCTTTTTGCCACGTGATAGATGTCAGCATATTGGTGTAATCCCTGCATATGGCCAAAAATCACACTTTTAAAACAGATTAAGAATTATTCAAGAATGCACAGGAGAGAGAGGGAGAGGGAGAGAGGAAAGAATGAGAGGGAAGGGGGTGGGGAAGAGAAGGGGAGGGAAGAACAGTAACTGCTAGAGAAACTCTTCTTTGCTGCTTTAATTGTTAGAGAGATTGGACTTTGAGGTTGGTCTGCATTGGAGAGACTACTGATGGTGTAGTTTTCCCTGGACTATGTAGCCTTTTTGCTTAATATCTTTCTTATTTGCGGATGCTCTGAATTTTTGGAATATTTGAAGGGGGGGCTTCTCCCCACCCACCTGTAGTGTGTACCACAGTTCTAGACCCATAGTCGGCCTCCATTAGGGACCTATTAACTGGTAATTGTTTAGATCCTTTGCTCCTTGAGTGGAATCTTGCCAGCACAGTTTACCCTTGAACAATGCAGGGGTGAGGGGTGTCAACCCCACCTTGCAGTTGAAAATCTATGTATAACTTGACTTACCCAAAACTTAACTACTGATAGCCTACTGTTGACCGGAAGCCTTACTGATAACGTAAGCAGTCTGTTAACACATATCTTGTATGTTACATGTATTATATTCTGTATTCTTACTCTAAAGTAAGCTGGAGGAAAGAAAATGTTAAGAAAATCATAAGGAAAACACATTTACAGTACTGTACTGTATTTATCAATACCATAAGTTCACATCATCTGTTTACAAGATGAATCGTCTGTCAATACCTACATCAGTATTGTCTTATATGATACAAAACACTGTAGATGTTATATGTATTGTTAACACTAGACATCAGAAATGAAGAGTGTGAAAAAGAAATTCATATTTATTTATAGGTGTAACGATTCATGCATTGATAACGAAGAAGAAGCAGTGTAATTGCTTTGTGGTGGCCTAGTGTAATAATCAATGTGATTGCTTCACAGTAGCCTAGCCTATACACTAATGAGTGAACCGTTATACAGTTTTTATGGCATACAGTCATTAATAGTACAGTATTGGAAACATTGTTACTTTTTAAAAAAATCACTTACCTGTGATGATAGGCTGATACACAGTTTCTCCAGTTACAAGAGAGAGAGGCATACTCTACAGTAATGTAATTCTTTGAAAGCAAAGTTATAAAACCATAAGAAAATGAACACATTATTAGTTTTATATTAAATATTACTCACCTTAATGCCCATGTAAGTATAGACTAGTATCTACTTCTATACATCCATGACCTACCCGACTTTTTCGTAATTTTTTTTGATATTTCTAGGCTACGCTGTTCGTCTGTAAATTTTTAAAATTGTCACAAATCTCCAAAAAAGTTGCCAGTACATTTATCGAAAAAAAGCCTGTGTATAAGTAGACATGTGCCATTCAAACCCGTGTTGTTGAAGGGTCAAGTGTATTTGGTGGATGTGCTTAGACCAAGTCTTTTCCGGTGGCCATGGGCTGCCTTCTCTCCTCTCTCTTCTTTCATCACCTCTGGGTGAAGTTTCATTTTAGCACCATTCCCTACCCGGACAGAGCACATGCCGAGTACAGAGGGCCCGCCTGGCATTCCCTGAACTAGGACCTGCGGTTCCACCTGCCCCTCGCGGAGTCACGGAGCAGGAAAGTGCGCGTGTGCTGCCCAGGAGGCTGGTCCAGTGGGCTCAGGTGGGGCGGACTGGAGGCAGCTCTGCCCAGCTCTGTCCAGGCCAGTCTGGCTAGATGACTCCAGGAGTGCTGGGAGCTGTTAGCTAGGCAGGCTGTTTCTCCGCAGCAGCTTCTGATGTATGGCAGTGAATTTTCACCCTATGAATAAAGGATGACTCCTACTGTCTCTAGAAAAAATTCCTTTTTCTTTTTTTTAAAAGATGTATTAGTGACTCTTTCTTCCCCCAAATGGAAGAAGCTTAATTTTCTGGTTTCTTTTCTGTTGTTTCAAAAAAATGCTTAATGTAGAAAGTGCAAACAATACAGAAAAGTACAGGTGGAGGGCAAGTCATGCCAAGTACTAACCTTCTAAAGATAATTCTTGCCCATATTTTTGATGATTATCATACATATATACACACAACCTTAGATACATGAAGATACATGAAATCATATTACAAGGCATTGTTTTATTCTTTGCTTCACAATAAATTGTGGTTGTCTTTCCATGTCAATAAATTTAGACACCTCCTTTTTAATATCTGAAGAATATTCCATTTTATGAATGTGCTGTGGTTTATTTAATCAAACTCTTATAGATGGAATATTTTCCCTGTTATGAATAATACTCCATTAAACGTCCTTGTACTATACTTCTCTAATGATCTCACAGGGTAAATGGATTAAAACTACTGAGTCAGAGTATTTTGGATTCTCATGCAGGTTGACCAACTACCATCAGAAAAGTTGAACCATTTTTTATTATCCCATAATGAAGGAAAGCCCTTGCTGACTTTCTTTAATGTTGTACTTTAATGTATTTTATTTTTAAAAATATTTATGTATGTATGTATGTATTTATTTAATTATGTGGCTGTGTTGGATCTTAGTTGCAGTACGCAGGATCTTTGTGGTAGCATGCGGGATCTTTCGTTGAGGCATGCAGGCTCTTCATTGTGGCATGTGGGTTTCTCTCTAGTTGTGGCACGCAGGCTCAGTAGTTGTGGCATGTGGGCTCTCTAGTTGTGGCGCACAGCTCTAGAACACGCGGGCTCAGTAGTTGAGGCACGTGGGCTTAGTTGCCCCACGGCATGTGGGATCTTAGTTCCCCAACCAGGGATTAAGCCTGTGTCCCCTGCATTGGAAGGCAGCTTCTTAACCAGTGGACCACCAGGGAAGTCCCTTTAATATATTTTAAATGATTACATTTTCCAAACTTTTTAGCTACTTTTTTTTCTTGGCAAATATATTTGAGATAACTACATAAGAAGAGATTTAATGATTAATTTTGTAGCTTCAGTGGTTAAAAACCAAAAATGAATATCCAGTGTACATTTTCCCTCACATTATTCTGGTATGCAGTTGTATCTTTTTTTGGCTTTCATACTAAGTAGTCACCACATTGGAAGTTATGTAATTAAAACAGTGCCCTTTTTCAGTCTTTATTTTGAAGAGTCTGTCATGCTCCATATTTTCATATTACTCCTAAAACTTTGCCAAAGAGGACTTTTTGACAGTAAAAGTAGCAAAAATACTATTTTGCAATTTGATAGGGATTTTAAAAAAATAACTCTTGAGTTCTTATTTGGAGGTGTAATCTTCAGGTGAGTATTCTAGCATTTCTACCAAGGAAGCACTGCTTTCATGACCATCTCTGGTTTCTTCTAGAATGCTTTCTCCATTCCTTTCAGTCTGTGAGAGTTTTCCCAGATCCATGTGATCCATGACCTGTTGTTCCACCTCTTTGAACTTTTATCTCCTTGATCTCATTTGTCCATCCCCTGGTGTCACCTGAAACTTTTTACCAGTTCATTGGTTAATTGCTTATCTTTCTTTTACACTTTCTTGAGTTCATGTAATGATAGGGAGGGATATCATGTATCTTCTTAAAAAGCTTTTTTGCTGTGTGTTCTTTTACTGCCTGGAGTGATTTAACATTTGAAGTTCATTATGTGCTCCCTTTGTCTGGGCCTTACACAGGTCCACAAAACGCAGACTTTGGCTGTTGAGATTATTGCAATACCGAGGTGTAGGCACCTTTAGCTTAAGGGAAAAAAACAATACCAACTTCATTTGTTTGGAACCTTATTTGGAATTTGAAGGGATGAGTTTTAAAGTAGTTTGGGAGAAATTTTTCAGTGTCTTCTCTCCTCATTAGGTAAAGCCTTCCAGAGGAGACAGACTTTTCATGTTGAATTTTGATTTAAAAGACTGGGGTCACTAACTGGAGGGCAGGGATAGCTATTGAAGAGGCTAGTCTAGAATAACATGGGAATGAGAGGTGGGAAACAAGAGGAGGGGAGTAACACAAAAAAGATGCACAAAAAAGACATCTTGGAGAAGGTTGGTGGAGCAGATATGGCAAATTTTATTTGTAATTAGATCATAGCTTATTTTTAAATGTCCTTTGTTCACGTCAGAGTGGCAAAATATAAACCTATGGAAGGAGATGCACGCCAACTTTGGGTGTGGATTCGTAGAAGAGAGGGGTCTGTGATAGACCCAATGAGGCTGCTGTCTTTTCACACCCAGTACTCAGGCTGCAGGGCAAACCAGAATGCGGGGGACTTTCACTGGGGATGTTGAATAAAGTGCGTGGTCATCCATCTAGCTGAATGCCAGGGGTCCAGGCTAGAGTTGACTACTCTGTGACAGTTCACGCTGCTTTCTAGCAAACAGCTGGATTCCCCCAGTGTCTAAGCCTTCTCAGGGTGAGTTGTATGAAAACGACTCTTTCAGGACACTAGGGTACTAATGAACTGTTGCTTTAGTGCTATTTAATAACTCACAGTCTTAGTGCAGTAAGTGGTAATTAATTACTGACTCTTTGAGCCACCGGGGGACCATTTGGTAATTACTGCTTCATTGCTGTTTAATAAATTTCTGTTGTACATTAAATAGCCCTCCGCAATAATTCATGGCCTAGTCCCTAGTGGCAGAAAAAAGTTAATGCTGCTTCTGGAGATGCTCATCTGAAACCAGACAGTCACTTAGGCAAGGGAAAGTAAAGGTGCAAGAAAATCTTTCAAATTAATGGTGCCCGGACTTCTGCATTTCATGGACTAGTTTTCTTGGTTTTTTTTGTTTGTTTGTTTTGGGTTTTTTTAGTGTTTAGAGACATACTTAAGGTTGTTAAATTTTTGATTTTGTCAATTATTTTTCCCCTAAAGAAGGCTGACTCGAGAGCTCATTGCCTAGGGCATAGTGGGCACTTGGTAAACACCAGCTGAGTTGAATGGAGTTACGCATTTTAGGACAGACTTTTTGCTGATGACACCTGTCTAATTTTATTCCTCTTTCATCAGAGCTCATACTGGAGATGTTAATTTTGTAAAATGTGTTCTTGAATATGGCTGACTAAGGAAATTTCACTTTATGTGGGGATTGTGAGGGTTAAATAGCAAATGTGAAAGCTTTGGAAGGGCATCAAACCAGATTGTAAATGTAAGGTAATTAATATTGTCCACTGACAATACTACACAGAAGTGATTAATCTTGGATTATATTAAATTCTGGGGAATTCTAAAATGTAGAGCTGATTAATCTAAAGATAACTCATCCTCAGATTGTTGTGTCTTGATTCCTGAGCTAAATTTATGACAGCTCAAAGGAGAAAGTCTTAAGATTGATTTAATTAAAATTGATACTTTAAAAAAGAAGCATAAAGGCTGCCTTTTCTGTGATTTTGCCTATCATAGAAGCCGGATGTGTCATAAGGTGATCTGTCTGAATTCTATCCAGTTTAGGTGGTATCGTGGTCGTGGTGGTGGTAATGGTGACATAAAAAATACTAAAAATCCTGGTGAGTATTTTGAAGGATGGTGGAAGGAATGATTAGCAGCTAATGACATAGAGAAGTGGCCCATGGTTCCTGGAATGGCTGATGCCCAGGTTAGTGCCATCTATTTCCCAGATAGATGTCATCCTGCTTGGAGGCTAAGTGATGCATTAGTGCATGTCTTGCTTCTAATGACCACCAGCTTTTTAAGTTGCATTGATTGCCTGGATGTCCTGTAGAATGTCTCATTTTGTCAGCTAATCAACAGTTAATTGAAACACTTTTCATTAAACTCCTCTTTCTAATAATGTTTAAAACATAATTTAAACCCTAGGCAAACCATGGCTTCTGTCAGCTGGCTTCAGAAGCCCATTAATACAGGCAAAGTCTACTACAGTGGGGCTGGAAAACCTTTCCTTACCCTGGAGGTAATGGAAACCTCCCATCACATTTTCTGATAAAACACATTTTAAGAGATGAGTTTTCAGACGCATTATTTTGTACAGGTTCATTCAGCAAATTACTAATGTATGAAACTGTAAACACATTGATCAGACATAAAGTTAAGTACATTCTTGAGAAAATTCACCATATCTTTAACCCTAGCGGTTTAGCGGTTTAAGTAGAAGGGATTTAGAGAGCTCATAATAAATGCAGGGAATAGAATAAACGAAAAGGGTTAAAGGAAATGTGTCCCAAGCAGCACTGATGTAGAACCTCGTTCCTCATTACTCTCCCCAGGGATCCTGCTGGCTTTATTGTAGAGCCAGCCTTCAAGAAGCCACAGAGCAGACAGGTATTTTAATAACACAAATTAAGAAATTAATTTTAATGGTCAGAGTGTGCATGTGATGTTGGCGTGAATACAAGGTTCTCTGATCACAGAGCAATCTATTACGTGTCTTTGTTTTGACTTTTTACAATTTGTGTTTGTTCAGCAGCTTTACAATCACCAATCAACAAACTATAGCAGATTGAATTCTCATGTCTCTGTCTCTGCTTTTGGTTCTGAGATTGTATCCATGTGAGATTGTTTTATGGTTTTAAGTGGTGAGCAAGTACTATTGTATTTAAAATATTTACTGTTGTTGTAATTTACATTCCATATAGATGCATGAACCACATTTAGCTCACTTTGAATAGCCCATTTAAGAAATTGACCCTTGAACAACGTGGGAGCTAGGGACACCAGCCCTCCACGCAGTTGGAAATCCGCGTATAATTTATAGTCAGCCCTCTATGTCCGTGGTTCCTCCATATCTGCAGATTCAACCAACCGGGGATCATGTAGAATTGTAGTATTTACTGTTGAAAAAAATCTACATGTCACTGGACCCGTGCAATTCAAACCCGAGTTGTTCAGGGATCAACTTGTATTTCATCGTTTTGTGTGTCATAGTGTGCTCAACTAGCCCCATATTAGGGCATTGGAACTCTTGTCGGTTTGAGGCTGGCATAAATAATCCTGCTGCAAACATCTTTAAGCAGATTGCCTTTCCCATTGGAGTTCATTCTTGGGGCTGTATTTCTCCAAGAGAAGTGCCTCCTGGTAAAGGGTGTGGACTCGTGTAGCTCTTGCTCCATTTTGCTACTTCCCATTTGCTTCAAGCGCCCTCTGAGGAGATGTAATGAGAAAGAGAAATACGACTGGAAGGAAAAGGAACTGTCTCTGAGGTGTGGAACCTTTTTATTGGTTCAACTGTCCGAGAACGATAGTTGTCGGATCTCTAAACTGAGGCTCTGCCTGCTGTGAGCTAACAGGTGAATTAGGCATTTGGAGGTAGCGGTTCAGAGCACAGGCTGTGGGGTTAGCCAGGCGTGGCTTCACCTCCGTGGCCTCAGTTTCCATTTCATAAAATGCATATGTTAACACCTGCCACATCGTGGGTGGTGGTGAGGTTTAAATGAAAGGATGTGCTGTAAAGTGACTCACTGACAAGAGGTCTGGCTCATGTTCAGTGCTCAGTGCGTGCAGCTGCCGTGATTTGCTCTCACTTGGGGCCTGTGGCAGCAGACCTCTGACGTGGAGTCATGCAACGTTGGCAGGTTGGTCCCCAAGTCCTTGGACTCTCGGGTGTGTTCACTGAACCCCAGGTCAGTGCGCTTCTGCCTGGGCTAAGTCCTCACCGTACGACTCATTCTCAGGTTTATACGTTGAATGAACATTGGTGGTGAAGGGCCTCTGTGGCTTAGACTCCCGCACAGAACTAAATCTAATAACAGTATCAGCATCTCTGTGTAGCAAACTTACACCATCCTTTTTTAGTTTGGTGAAAAAATGGAGAATTTGAGAAGGATGTGTTCCTTTCAATCCTGTATTTTCTTAGCTTGAATAAAATGCCTTTAGGGAAAAGGGCAGGTAAGAATTTTAACTTATTCGGGTTTTATAAGAAAATGTTGCACCTTTCACTTTCCTGTGACATTAGAAGGAATCTTTCTACCTTAAAACCACCTAATTTTATCAAGTCCAAGAAGTGTCAATGTCATTTGGACCTTAATTTTTTTTTTTTTTTTTTTTCTATTTCCCTTCTTCAGTGCCTTCATCGTCCCCTTTAACCATATGTGTACTTTTGGATCAATGACTTGTCTTTCTCCAGAGTTTGTATCAGATATGCCTTCCTTTTCTGGAAATTTCAGTGGAATGTCTTTTAAGTATGGTACCATATTTTGTTAGTATTTTGGGGGGTTAGAGTATAAACTAATGTGTGTGTTTTCCACATAACTATGTTTTTTAAAAGCACTTTTCAATTTTTTGGTTTTAAAGAGTTAAACTTCCCCACCCATTTGGTATTGAGCGTCCAGCCACAGCACAACATTTACACTTGTTCTGCAGTGTTTAAGTAGGAATGTGGTGACTCTCTACACCCGTGTTTCCACTGCTGGAGGGACTGAGGATCTGAGGAAAATGACTTTAGGGTGAGGAGACTAAAAGGCTGGAGAAGAAGCCCCCGTCCCTCCTCAGTCCTCTGGCTTCTCTTCTTTCGCCAGCAAGTTAGCCGGTGGCCTGAGGAGAAGGCAGCCAACATGGGGGGTTTCATCCTGTGTTGGCCCTAACCCTGAGGAATGCTTGGGAGGGGTTGGAAGGTTTTGTATTGTTTTGGTTTTTTCCCCTTCTCATGCTGTTGAATTCATCAGTGGTATAAGTTTGCTACATAGAGATGTTGATACTCTAATTAGATTTAGTCCGTATCTGTTGGTTCTTAAAGAACTGACATCTTTCTGTTGGGGTTCTGCCTCACTCACCAGAGCCCTTCACTGTGAGTCTTAATTCCTATACAAACCTGAGAATAATTTGCATTGCTCGTGGGCACTTGTCCTGGGCAGAGGAATTCAGTGAATGATCCATGACTCTGCACTCTTGGGACTGTCTGCTCTGGGACCTGCATTCTCAGTGGTAGTTTCGTGACCATGGTAGACTTATCTCAGCTTAATAAATCTCAGGCCAAACCACATCACCCCTTCAAGAAAAGGCATTTGTTCTGTTACCTCACTGTCACAAAGAAGTCAAGGGTCCCAATATTTATCATCCTCACTGACACCTCACCTCTCCTTTCATCACCAGACCAAATGGTAGGCGTTGTTCTACTTAATTGTATTTTCACAGTTTTTCCTCTGAGGCTTCACTGCCTGCTGTTACTTGATCTTTCAGACGTGAGTGCCCTCCTGGCCTGTGGGGTCTGGCAAATGGCAGACCTGCTGGTCAAGTGTTGGGCAGATTTAGATGTGATTCCCTTTTACTTTTTAGTGTTTGGGGAGTTTCAGTTAATTCTTTTGCTTTTCTAAACAGCTAATTTAAGTTCAGACACAGGCCAAAGTAGAATGTTGTCCTGGTTGTCTACTGTTTATGTTCATTGTGGAAAGTATTTTCTCTGAACATTTACTTTAGTTACCAACTTCATAGTATTTTGTTGGTACTGTCTCTCTGAAGGGGCAAGTATATTGTCTGCTTGCATTCATTAGTCATTTCTCTCTATGAAAGCTTTATGATTTGATTTTTCAAACTCACAGTAGAGAAACTATCCTTTGACTTGGGTTATAGTTTTAGCTCCTTTTTTTCATAATCCCTAACCCCAAACTGAAGGGCTTACTGATGAGCTCTTACTCTGAACTTTGATGTGGCCGTATATTGGGAGAACACCATGAAGTAACAGGGCTTTTGTTAGAATTGGTATCTAGTTTGCTTACTTGACAAGAATATATCTGTAATTTTATTTGAAAGGCTCACTTTTAAGTGAAAAACCTCACCTTGAAATTTTCAAAACTATTTGGGAATTTAGTAAGTGCAATGCTTTCAATTTCAGTCTTTCAAAATAATTTTCATACATGAAAAACCTCCCTTTATTTGATCTCCTCTGTTTCCCTAAGAAGCATCTCTTTCTGAAGAGTATATTGCCTGCTCATTATTAATCTAAGTGAGAGATTAATTGCTGAAAGTCACAATTAAGATTTGCTTGGCCACTTAAAATTTTCTTTTAGTCAGAGATTTGACTTCTGAACAGTCACTTCAAAAATTCTGTCTTTTCAGGCATTTTCTGAAGAGAACTCCAGAAACTGCCAATGATTTGGGGGACAATTTGAAAAATCCCAGATTTAAGGGCTAAGAAGCATTCAGAATGGCTGAGGTGGTTACACATGCAGAAGGACATCTCATTTTCTACACCAAGTCACAAGTAGACAAGATCCCAAGGCTAGGCAGTAAACCTTGATGTTTCTTATTCATTTAACTGTTGGGCTGGCAGGCAGAGCCTTTGTATAGACATATGGCCTCCTCTTAACAAAGTTCAACCTGCTAGGAGGAGGGTTTATCCTTGGCCATTTAATCTTGGGAAGTTTTTATCTCTAGGAATCATGGAAGTCACAAATAAAATACATTTCACATTAGTTGAGAAAATAAAACTATATCTATAACCCTTGGAAGGACAGAGGAATGACATAACAAAACAAAGAGCACGGCTGTGTCAAAAAGGGGCTGGAGATCAGGATGCTGGGCTGACAGTTAGGCACACCAACAGTTAGAGCTCAGCATTTCCTGTGACTTGTTGCTTGAAAAACTAGGGATAACTGGACCTGGATTAACTAACACGCCTGTTACTGAAATGACTGTATGTTCAAATTTTGTGAAATAAGACTTTCTCATATCTGAGGGCTTTGCATAAATGTAATAATGCTAACCATGAAAACAATATCCTTTATTTTTTTAACCTTGGAATGTTATTTGAAATATAACATGAAATAATTCATGAGGTTATTTGTTAATTGGTGGATAGACATTCATGATTATCCATTGTTCTCACTTGAGAATACTTAGGAGAGTACTATTCTGGAACTCCACTAGAATGCTTTCTCTACCAGAATGCAACATTAGACAGATCTGTTTTGATCAAGTGAATTAAACTGTGCTATGAAAAGAATCTCATTGTGAGGTTGCCTTGACCCGGAAGTTTCTAAATTTTCCCTGTCTTGGTGCTCTAAGTGTCTTGATAATGTTTTCAAAAGAAATACCTAACAGTTTTGTTTATTAAGTACTGATAGATAAGTACAAACAACCTACTAAGTATTAATGTCCTAACAACTTAGTTGCCATTTGAAAAAGTAATACCTATAAATTGAAAAAAAATATATGTTTTTCTCTTTACAAAATTTTAAAATTTATTTCATTCTTAAATACCCACCATTATTTGCTAGTGGGATGTGTCACTAAAACCTTGGAATTAGATTGGACACTCCCACCCTTATTTTTTGCTCCACATTGATTTTCAGATATACTTGGCTTGGTATCATAACAATTGTAAAAAACTCAATTTCACAAAGATAGGATGTCATCAAAAGTACACTCTGTGAATTAACTTGAACTAGTCATTTTTACAGTGTCCAACACTTCACTCTGTTTTCTTTGAAAAATTGAAATACCCTTCCATCCTCCTGTGAATTCACTGTGGCTCACCAGGGCACCTTGGCACGTACTGTGGGAAACCTGGTGTTAACCTGTATTTGTTCTCTATAACTAAGTTGGAGTTGCCTGAAAGGGCCTGTGTATTTAACTGCATTATCCAGAAGTTGCCTCCCATTGTTATTTAGTTTGTTGTTGTCAATTTTTGGTGAGCAACAAAAACATTTCTAGACTTGGCCTCCTAGAAATTATTTTTTTTCCTTTTTTAAAAAAATTATTATTGGAGTATAGTTCATTTACAATGTTGTATTAATTTCAAGTGCACAGCAGAGTGATCCAGTTATACATACGCATATATATATATATATATATATATTCTTTTTCAGATTCTGTTCCATTATAGGTTATTATAAGATATTGAGTATAGTTCCCTGTGTCATACAGTAGGTCCTTGTTTATTTTATATGCCTCCTAGAAATTCTTATTCTGTATGTTTGGGATGAGTGGGTGGAACCCAGGTATCTGCATTTTTAACAAGCTTGCCTGGCAATACTGATGCATGTGAGGTTTGAGAACCACTGAATTCCATCACAGATCTCTTAAGTTCAGGGACCATGTTGCTTTTCACTTAAACACCTTCTTATGCCTATAATATAGCATAATGTACATTTGACAAATGTTAATTGAATGTATTGGACTTATCTATTGTCTCTTACTTCACTTCTCTCTCCTTCACAACTTCTTTTGTTCCGTCCCTTAAAAGGGGGGGCCGGGGGAGCGGGAGGAAGGATTGGGTCTGAGAGTTTTGTGACTTTCCAAGCCTCCTGTCCACAGTCTTCCCTGTCTACCCTGCCAGTTCCTCACTCTCCCACACACGTCCTTTCATCTTGTTGAATCAGTAGCCCGTATTCCCTGAGATACACTTGATATGTTTCTCTCTCTATCTTTCCTTGCTTCTGTCCCACACTAAGAGATGTAAGTTTCCTAAAGTGGGAAAAACTCTGGGTTTGGGAGAAAATTGAAAAAATTTATGTGTTAGGCTAGAAGAGACTTAGATTATGATTTGATACAGTACTCCCATTTTAGACTTGAGGAAACACAGGGAAGAGATGTGATGTACTCAAGGTCACACAGGGAGTGAAAAGCCCCACTTGGAAAGTGCATCTCCTGGCTCCACGCTCAGGGCTGTTTCCACTCCCCTCCAGACCCACCTCATTTCTGGGGGTGCTACAGGATCATCTGTGAGTTTTCCAAGTCCCACAGGTAATTCTGGTATGGACCAGAGGCTGATAACCGGGCTTGGAAATACGCTTTGCTCACACTATTATCATGCGTAGTATGTTAAACATTACTTTGTGTTTTATTTAGTCAATACTTAGAAATTGTTTCCTTTTAAATGTCTGAATTTTCATTTCATATGAATTTACAGACTGTGGAACATGGACAACTTAGAATCAATGTTTGTGTTTTAATGGGAAGAAGGGAAAAACTTGAACAGAAGAAACTATCAATATTATCATAAAAGGAGGAATTTGTCTTTTCTGGATGCTTATTTATAAATTACATTCTGCCAGCATCCAAATGTGGTTTGCTGACCAGCCAGCCGAGCATTTCCCTGCCCAGAGCCTCTTTCTCCTTCTGGATTCCTCGCTGGGGTCTGAATGGTTGGGCTCTGGGGGCCTGACTTTTGGACAGGTGGGACATGGCTGTACTGGACATTTTCACGCAGCGGGGTGACGCCTTCACCCCTAGGCAGAATTGGAGTGATTAGATAAGACTCACGAGGATTGCCCAAGGAAGATCAGTGATTTTTACTGTGCTTCTCTTTATCACATTTCTGGTATATTTTAGAAGACCAACTTATGTTGAAGGAAAATTGGGCACTGTGAAACTCATGAAAAAATACTCTTGGAACTTAGGAATTCCAGGGCTACTTCATTCAAATATTCTGTCACTCATTTGTGCCTGCATGCTTCACTCATTTACTCAGCAGAATTAAAGTCTCTCTGAGAGCTCATCCTCCACGAGCTTCTTACCTCCCGCGAGATGACGCCGAGATGACGCCGAGCTAGGTTATCTTAAGCAGGAGTGTGTGTCCTGGAAATCCAGCCTTCTCTCTTGAGAACTAATCTTGTAGCTGTGCATCTTTTCAATTCAACTTCAAATAATATTTGTTTGCCTTTGAAGGTAGACATTATAATGATAGTGGAGAAAAAGAAGTGTATAATTTGTATGTCATATGAAGTTGCTTGTAATTTATTATCTCTTGTGACCTATTTCTTCAGTCCAGAATAGCTGGAGAATTGAGAATGCCCCCTTTTTTTTTTTAACTGATGAAGGAATGTTTCACCTTTATTATCTAATATAATCAAGAATAAATGTAACTTAAATCCACAGATAAGAGTGATACCACTTAATACCATTATTGGTAATGTAAACCCCCCTTCCCCTCAGACTGCTCTTTCCCAGAGGTGCTTTTAAGGAAAAAAATGCTATTTGGTATTGGGTTTCTTTTCTGGTTTTTCCTTGTCTGGAATCACCTCTAAAGATGGGCAATTTCAGAGAGAAGGAATGCCGTAGATTCTCCTGATGCCATCCTGAACAGCCAGGACTGCTCGTCATGTCTCTCATCACTGAGACATCATCCATCATGATAGAAAGAGTGTGCAGATTCCAGGCGGCAGAAATCCGTCCACTCACTGCACTAGAGTTGCCTTTAAGCACTGATGTGGCTTAAACTGCGTTTGACCTGGTGCTTCGGATTCAAGCCAGTAGGTGACTCATTATTTCAGATGTTTGGTTTGTGCTCTTATAGTTGAAGCACTCTGTAAGGAAAATAGAAAAGCCTGTTGTAGAAATACGGTGTGTCTCCAGGAAGGAGAATCCCTGACTCCTGACTGGGGGTGGGATGTCAGCACAGGGCTCATCTAACTTGTTGTTTTACTTTAAATCCTGGTTTGAAGTGGTCCTGGCAACTGTCCATCAGCGTGTGTGTCAGCGGCATTGCTGGCTGTGGTTGCATTCCTGATTGTGAGTTCAGAACGTGCTGGGTACAAAGTCTGCTGTCTGGTCACTGAGGGAGAGCTGTTCACCCTGAGGATAGGCCAGCCATGCACCGGTCACCAGGCTCCATCCTGAGGGGGAGCAACGATTTAAAAGGTTAACCTTGTCAGATGCTTTCTCTCTGCACTTCGGGATGTTATGTGCAATTATGTTCTTTCTTTGGTCATTGGAGGCTGTCCATTTTCTATAGGTGATTTAGTAATTGTGGAATGTTTAGCTTTCTAGAATCAAACTAAGACTATTGTAAGATGTTGTTTTAAAAATTATCTTCAACTCTTGCATTAGGTTTTTAAGTGAAACATTCTGCTAACTTGTAAATTTGTCTCTTTTTTCTTATGTCTTGGTTCTTAACTATCCCTGGGGAACACTTAGGAAAAATTATCGAATCCCTCCTCAAACAGTGTGGTATAGGAACTGCTGAAGATTTGTAGCTCTGTGGCTGTGAACTCACCGTTACATGCCGTTGTAGACTTATAGCCATTATTACTTTGTTACAGTATTTTGATTAATTTATTAGATGGTGACTGTGTGTCAGATGCTTGTTTTGAGAGCTTTCAGCTGGTCGAATAATAGATTCTATCTATTGGGTATGTGCCAGGAGCCCCATTTAATCCTCACGGATACACTAGACAGCATAACTTACAGATACAGCGAATAGCTAATTCTCAGAGAGGTTAATTAACATGCGCACGGCCACACAGCTAGCAGGTAAGAGCTGGAAGAGTTGACCTCTCACCCACGCTGGCGTGATGAGAGGATGTGTCTCAACCAAAAGCTCTACTGCCTGTCCCCTAAAAATGAGGGGCAGAGCTACCATGCCACCTAGTGCTGACCGTCCGTCAGCCTCTCAACTTGTCTTCTTGCAGAAGAGCAGGATAGCATAATGGTTAAAAGCAAGGGCGATGCCCAAATTCCACACTTATTAGCTTTCAAACCTTGGGCAAGTTCCTTAGCCTTTTTATGTCTTCCTTTCTGCATCAGTGGATAAAACGGTGCCTGTGGTTGTGAGGCTCAAGTAAGTTAATACCTTAAAGTATTAGAAGAACAGCTCATAATAAGCAGTATGAGAGTGTCTGCTACTCTTGTATATTATCTTGAGGTCTGACTAGAATGAAAAGTCCTCTCCATCTCTCTCTTTCTTGCCTTATCAAGCAGGAAGCCCTGGGTCAGCTCGTGGGAATGCTTCAGAGCAGGGAGGGTCCTGAACTGTCAGTTGGTGAGGGCGGCCCCCTCAGGCCCCAGTCCAGTCTTTACCCTCTAGACCATGTGTGTTGCTCCCAGGTTCTTCCTCCCATCCTTGGTCTGTCCAGTCTCTGGTCCAGTTCCCTGTTCTCCCCAAAATGTGTGTGTCCTCAGCCTCTACCACATGTGCTATAAATACACCATTGCCTATCAAACACTGATTGAGTATCCCAGCCTGTTGTCCATATGTTTCACCTAGTGTGGACACAATGATGTATCATAAATTATGACCTCCCGGAGGCAAGGAACGAGTCTGTGAGGACCTTATAGAGCAGTTTTGTTTTGTTTTTTAATTTTTTAATTTAATTTTATTTTTTTTACAGCAGGTTCTTATTAGTCATCCACTTTATCCACATCAGTGTATACATGTCAATCCCAATCGCCCAGTTCATCACATCACCACCACCACCCCAAGGCTTTCCCCCCTTGGTGTCCATACGTTTATTCTCTGCATCTGTGTCTCAATTTCTGCCCTGCAAACCGGTTCATCTGTACCATTTTTCTAGGTTCCACATATATGCGTTAATATACGATATTTGTTTTTCTCTTTCTGACTTACTTCACTCTGTATGACAGTCTCTACAAATGACCCAATTTCATTCCTTTTTATGGCTGAGTAATATTCCATTGTATATATGTACCACATCTTCTTCATCCATTCATCTGTCGATGGGCATTTAGGTTGCTTCCATGACCCAGCTGTTGTAAATAGTGCTGCAGTGAACATTGGGGTGCATGTGTCTTTTTGAATTATGGTTTTCTCTGGGTATATGCCCAGTAGTAGGATTGCTGGGTCATATGGTAATTCTATTTTTAGTTTTTTAAGGAACCCCCATACCGTTCTCCATAGTGGCTGTATCAATTTACATTCCCACCAACAGTGCAAGAGGGTTCCCTTTTCTCCACACTCTCTCCAGCATTTGTTGTTTGTAGATTTTCTGATGATGCCCATTCTAACTGGTGTGAGGTGATACCTCACTGTAGCTTTGATTTGCATTTCTCTAATAATTAGTGATGTTAAGCAGCTTTTGATGTGTCTCTTGGCCATCTGTGTGTCTTCTTTGGAGAAATATCTATTTAGGTCTTCGGCCCATTTTTGCATTGGGTTGTTTGTTTTTCTAATATTGAGCTTCATGAGCTGTTTATATATTTTGGAGATTAATCCTTTGTCCGTTGATTCATTTGCAAATATTTTCTCCCATTCTGAGGGTTGTCTTCTCGTCTTGTTTATGGTTTCCTTTGCTGTGCAAAAGCTTTGAAGTTTCATTAGGTCCCATTTGTTTATTTTTGTTTTTATTTCCATTACTATAGGAGGTGGATCAAAAAAGATCTTGCTGTGATTTATGTCAAAGAGTGTTCTTCCTATGTTTTCCTCTAAGAGTTTTATAGTGTACAGTCTTACATTTAGGTCTCTAATCCATTTTGAGTTTATTTTTGTGTATGGTGTTAGGGAGTATTCTAATTTCATTCTTTTACACGTAGCTGTCCAGTTTTCCCAGCACCACTTATTGAAGAGACTGTCTTTTCTCCATTGTATATCTTTGCCTCCTTTGTCATAGATTAGTTGACCATAGGTGCGTAGGTTTATCTCTGGGCTTTCTATCTTGTTCCATTGATCTATATTTCTGTTTTTGTGCCAGTACCATATTGTCTTGATTACTGTAGCTTTGTAGTATAGTCTGAAGTCAGGGAGTCTGATTCCTTCATCTCCGTTTTTTTCCCTCAAGACTGCTTTGGCTATTCGGGGTCTTTTGTGTCTCCATACAAACTTTAAGATGATTTGTTCTAGTTCTGTAAAAAATGCCATTGGTAATTTGATAGGGATTGCGTTGAATCTGTAGATTGCTTTGGGTAGTATAGTCATTTTCACAATATTGATTCTTCCAATCCAAGAACCTGGTATATCTCTCCATCTGTTGATATCATCTTTAATTTCTTTCATCAGTGTCTTATAGTTTTCTGCATACAGGTCTTTTGTCTCCCTAGGAAGGTTTATTCCTAGGTATTTTATTCTTTTTGTTGCAATGGTAAATAGGAGTGTTTCCTTAATTTTTCTTTCAGATTTTTCATCATTAGCATATAGGAATGCAAGAGATTTCTGTGCATTAATTTTGTATCCTGTAACTCTACCAAATTCATTGATTAACTCTAGTAGTTTTCTGGTGGCATCTTTAGGATTCTCTATGTATAGTATCATGTCATCTGCAAACAGTGACAGTTTTACTTCTTCTTTTCCAATTTGTATTCCTTTTAGTTCTTTTTCTTCTCTGATTGCTGTGACTAGGACTTCCAAAACTATTTTGAATAACAGTGGTGAGAGTGGACATCCTTGTCTTGTTCCTGATCTTAGAGGAAATGCTTTCAGTTTTTCACCATTGAGAATGATGTATGCTGTGTGTTCGTCGTATATGGCCTTTATTATGTTGAGGTAGGTTCCCTCTATTCCCACTTTCTGGAGAGTTTTTATCATAAATGGGTGTTGAATTTTGTCAAAAGCTTTTTCTGCATGTAGTGAGATGATCATATGGTTTTTCTTCTAAAACTTGTTAATATGGTGTATCACATTCATTGATTTGTGTATATTAAAGAATCCTTGCATCCCTGGGATAAAACCCACCTGATCATGGTGTATGATCCTGTTAATGTGTTGTTGGATTCTGTTTGCTAGTATTTTGTTGAGGTTTTTGCATCTATATTCATCAGGGCTATTGGTCTGTAATTTTCTTTTTTTGTAGTATCTTTGGTTTTGGTATCAGGGTGATGGTGGCCTCATAGAATGAGTTTGGGAGTGTTCCTTCCTCTGCAATTTTTTGGAAGAATTTGAGAAGGATAGGTGTTAGCTCTTCCCTGGATGTTTGATAGAATTCACCTGTGAAGCCATCTGGTCCTGGACTTTTGTTTGTTGGAAGATTTTTAATCACAGTTTCAATTTCATTACTTGTGATTGGTCTGTTCATATTTTCTATTTCTTCCTGGTTCAGTCTTGGAAGGTTATACCTTTCTAAGAATTTGTCCATTTCTTCCAGGTTGTCCATTTTATTGGCATAGAGTTGCTTGTAGTAGTCTCTTAGGATGCTTTGTATTTCTGCGGTGTCTGTTGTAACTTCTCCTTTGTCATTTCTAATTTTATTGATTTGAGTCCTCTCCCTCTTTTTCTTGATGAGGCTGGCTAATGGTTTATCAATTTTGTTTATCTTCTCAAAGAACCAGCTTTTAGTTTTATTGATCTTTGCTATTGTTTTTTTTGTTTCTATTTCATTCATTTCTGCTCTGATCTTTATGATTTCTTTCCTTCTGCTAACTTTGGGTTTTGTTTGTTCTTCTTTCTGTAGTTCCTTTAGGTGTAAGGTTAGATTGTTTATTTGAGATTTTTCTGGTTTCTTGAGGTAGGCTTGTATAGCTATAAACTTCTCTCTTAGAACTGCCTTTGCTGCATCCCATAGGTTTTGGATCGTTGTGTTTTCATTGTCATTTGTCTCTAGGTATTTTTTTATTTCCTCTTTGATTTATTCAGTGATCTCTTGGTTATTTAGTAACGTATTGTTTAGCCTCCATTTGTTTGTGTTTTTTATGTTTTTTTTCCCTGTAATTGATTTCTAATCTCATAGCATTGTGGTCAGAAAAGATGCTTGATATGATTTCAGTTTTTTTAAATTTACTGAGGCTTGATTTGTGACCCAGGATGTGATCTATCCTGGAGAATGTTCCATGTGCACTTGAGAAGAAAGTGTAATCTGCTGTTTTTGGATGGAATGTCCTATAAATAGCAATTAAATCTATCTGATCTATTGTGTCACTTAAAGCTTGTGTTTCCATATTAATTTTCTTTTTGGATTATCTGTCCATTGGTATAAGTGAGGTGTTAAAGTCCCCCACTATTATTGTGTTACTGTCGATTTCCTCTTTTAGAGCTGTTAGCAGTTGCCTTACATATTGAGGTGCTCCTATGTTGGGTGCATATATATTTATAATTGTTATATCTTCTTCTTGGATGATCCCTTGATCATTATGTAGTGTCCTTCCTTGTCTCTTGTAACATTCTTTATTTTAAAGTCTATTTTATCTGATATGAGTATTGCTACTCCAGCTTTCTTTTGATTTCCATTTGCATGGAATATCTTTTTCCATCCCCTCACTTTCAGTCTGAATGGTCTGAAGTGGGTCTGAAGTGGGTCTCTTGTAGACAGCATATATATGGGTCTTGTTTTTGTATCCATTCAGCAAGCCCGTGTCTTTTGGTTGGAGCATTTAATCCATTCACGTTTAAGGTAATTATCGATATGTATCTTCCTATTACCATTTTCTTAATTGTTATGGGTTTGTTTTTGTAGGTCCTTTTCTTCTCTTGTGTTTCCCACTTAGAGAAGTTCCTTTAGCATTTGTTGTAGAGCTGGTTTGGTGGTGCTGAATTCTCTTAGCTTTTGCTTGTCTGTAAAGGTTTTGATTACTCCATCGAATCTGAATAAGATCCTTGTCAGGTAGAGTAATCTTGGTTGTAGGTTCTTCCCTTTCATCACTTTAAGTATTTCATGCCACTCCCTTCTGGCATGTAGAGTTTCTGCTGAGAAATCAGCTGTTAACCTTATGGGAGTTCCCTTGTATGTTATTTGTTGTTTTCCCTTGCTGCTTTCAGTAATTTTTCTTTGTCTTTAATTTTTGCCCATTTGATTACTATGTGTCTCGGCGTGTTTCTCCTTGGGTTTATCCTGTATGGGACTCTCTGCGCTTCCTGGAGTTGGGTGGCTATTTCCTTTCCCATGTTAGGGAAGTTTTTGACTATAATCTCTTCAAATATTTTTTTGGGTCCTTTCTCTCTCTTCTCCTTCTGGGACCCCTATAATGAGAATATTATTGCGTTTAATGTTGTCCCAGAGGTCTCTTAGGCTGTCTTCATTTCTCTTCATTCTTTTTTCTTTATTCTGTTCCACAGCAGTGAATTCCACCATTCTGTCTTCCAGGTCACTTATCTGTTCTTCTGCCTCAGTTATTCTGCTATTGATTCCTTCTAGTGTATTTCATTTCAGTTATTGTATTGTTATCTCTTTTTTGTTTGTTCTTTAATTCTTCTAGATCTTTGTTGAACATTTCTTGCATCTGCTCCATCTTTGCCTCCATTCTTTTTCCGAGGTCCTGGATCATCTTCACTATCATTATTCTGAATTCTTTTTCTGGAAGTTTGCCTATCTCCATTTCATTTAGTTGTTTTTCTGGGGTTTTATGTTGTTCCTTCATCTGGTACATAGCCCTCTGCCTTTTCATCTTGTCTATCTTTCTGTGAATGTGGTTTTTGTTCCACAGGCTGCAGGATTGTAGTTCTTCTTGCTTCTGCTCTCTGCCCTCTGGTAGATGAGGCTATCTAAGAGGCTTGTTGAGGTTTCCTGATGGGAGGGACTGGTGGTGGGTAGAGCTGGGTGTTGCTCTGGTGGGCAGAGCTCAGTAAAACTTTAATCTGCTTGTCTGCTGATGGGTGGGGCTGAGTTCCCTCCCTGTTGGTTGTTTGGCCTGAGACGACCCAACACTGGAGCCTACCCAGCTCTTTGGTGGGGCTAATGGCAGACTCTGGGAGGGCTCACGCCAAGGAATACTTCCCAGAACTTCTGCTGCCAGTTTCCTTATCCTCACGGTGAGACAGAGCCACCCCCTGCCTCTGCTGGAGACCCTCCAACACTAGCAGGTAGGTCTGTTTCAGTGTCTCTGGGGTCACTGCTCCTTCCCCTGGGTCCCGATGTGCACACTACTTTGTGTGTGCCCTCCAAGAGTGGAGTCTCTGTTTCCCCAAGTCCTGTCGAAGTCCTGCAGTCAAATCCTGCTAGCCTTGAAAGTTTGATTCACTCCCGTTGCCGGATCCCCACATTCGGAAGCCCGATGTGGGGCTCAGGACCTTCACTCCAGTGGGTGGACTTCTGTGGTATAAGTGTTCTCCAGTTTGTGAGTCACCCACCCATCAGTTATGGGATTTGATTTTATTGTGATTGCGCCCCTCCTACTGTCTCATTGTGGCTTCTCCTTTGTCTTTGCATGTGGGGTATCTTTTTTGGTGAGTTCCAGTGTCTTCCTTTCGATGACTGTTCAGCAGTTAGTTGTGATTCCGGTGTTCTCGCAAGAGGGAGTGAGAGCACGTCCTTCTACTCCGCCATCTTGAACCAATCTCGAGTCGAGCAGTTTTTTTTCCAAAGCATTTAATCACGAAAATGATATTATTATGGGACCTTGGGCGTGAAGGGAGAGGCACCTGGGGAAGACACTCGTGCCTTTAAGTTCCCAGGCCCCATCTTCCTCAACCATGAAGCTACAAGGTAGACTCGTGTCCCCAGGTATCCTAGGGCCTTGGGCTCTTGACTTTAGCTCTTCCCCCTTCCTTATTCAGGGAACCTGCAGGTCTTATTACCCATCCCCCTTCAGGGCAGTGAAACATTTCTCTTCTGATTCCCACAAAGAAGAGAAGTGAGTCAGGCATTCCTGCTGTAGAAACTGCTCCTGGGAAAGGACTCCATGCAGGGAGTGATGGCCCAGCTCCTTGGGCATCTCCTTTCACCCCACATAAATGTCAGAAGCTGGTGGGCACCTGGCAGTGCTGTGGATTGCCCCTCCCAGCCAGAAACCTTCAGTGATGGAGGTTGTGCACAAATTGCCAAAACCAGGTGTGGAAATGGCCTGTTGCTTTTTGTTTTGTTAATTGTGGTAAAATGCTCATAACATAAAATTAACCATCTTAACATGTTTAAGTGCACAGTTCAGTGGCATCATGTCCATTCGTGTTTTTTTGTGCAGTCATCACCACCATCCATCTCCAGAACTCTTTCTTTCATCTTGTGAAGCTGATGCTCTTTACTCATTAAACAGTAGCTCCCCACTCCCTCTTCCCCCAGCCCAAGGCAGCCGCCCTTCTGCTTTCTGTCTCGATGAATTGGACTACTCTAGGGACCTTGCAGAAGAGAGATCATACAGTGTCCTTTTGTGACTGGCTTATTTCATTTAGCATGATGTCTTCATGGTTCATCCATGTTGTAGCATATGTCAGAATTTGCTTCCTTTTTAAGGCTGAACAGTATTCCATTGTGTGTATGAGCCACATTTTGTTTATTCATCTATCTTGTGATGGACTGTGGGGTTGCTTCCACCTTTTGGCTATTGTGAATAATGTTGCTGTGAACATGGGTGTACTGCCCATTGGTTCTTGTTCTGATGGGACCTTAGGGACCCAGGAGTAGATTCTGTTCTGACTGGTTGTGTAAAGGAACCTCTATTTGTACAGCTTTGAATCTTTTTTGAAATTCAGAAAGAACAACCGCCTGATTTTCAGGAGTGATTCAGCCAAGTGTGTGTTTCTGTGTACCTGGAGTTTTCACTAGTTGAGGAGTGATCGGGCAGAACTTAATGAGGATGAAATTAGAAGGGAAGAAAGCAAAAGATGTTCCAAAAGGGTCAGTTTGGCACCTAATTGTGAAACTTTGGTAGAGAAAAAGGGAAAAAGAACTTCACTCCCCTCACAGAGAATTTATGCAGTCTACCTGGAGAACTATAAACCACCCGGGAGATAAGCCCAGGTTAGCTCTTACTTTGTAGAACTACCCGTGTATCTTTTAGAGCCAGGAATCCCCTCCACACGACGGGCTGCGGTTTGCAGAGGCTTCCTTCTGCGGCCTGAGGCATTCATCCTCCCACTCCTTTGCTGGAGGTATGCCCTGTCCTTCCTGAGCTGTTGGGACCAGATGCCTTGCCATCTCTGGCTTCTTCTGGTCTCTTCCAGAGTTCCCTGGCTGGAATTCTACTGCCACACCTATATCTTCCCTTTGACCTCTAACTGTAAGTCTGTATTGCTTGTTAAAAAGAATATTGGGGCTTCCCTTGTGGCGCAGTGGTTGAGAATCTGCCTGCTAATGCAGGGGACACGGGTTCGAGCCCTGGTCTGGGAAGATCCCACATGCCACGGAGCAGCTGGGCCCGTGAGCCACGACTACTGAGCCTGCGCGTCTGGAGCCTGTGCCCCGCAACGGGAGGGGCCGCGATAGTGAAAGGCCCGCGCACCGCGATGAAGAGCGGTCCCCGCACCGCGATGAAGAGTGGCCCCCACTTGCCGTAACTAGAGAAAGCCCTCGCATGAACCGAAGACCCAACACAGCCAAAAATAAATAAATAAATAAAGTAGCTATAAAATTAAAATTACCTTATTTGTTCCCAATAAAACCTTTAAAAAAAAAAAAAAAAAAAGAATCGATGGTTAAAAAAAAAAAAAAAAAAAAAAAAGAATATTGTACTGTATGCTAATTCATTAATACATATTCTTGACCATTGAAAAGATCACCAAATGGAAATGATTTGAAGGGGACCATTTCTTTTCAGAAAAACTTTCCAGGTGTAGTGTTCGCCACATCCTTCCCAGCCTTCCTCACTGGCTGTCAGTCCTGAGTTCAGATGGGAATCAGTCTCAGCTCATCAACTGTATGTTCATGCCAGTTGTGTGTGCCCAGATAGAACCATAAGAAAATTTGATGAATGTATGCAATGCCCATTATTTTTTTTCTATCCATGTTCTAAATCATGCCTAGTTTTTGTTTTTGTTGCCTCAGCTAACCAGCTTCCCTTACGTTCCTTTAAGCCATCACAAGACAACTACCCCTGACTACCACTGACTTCTGCCCCCCTCACTTACCTTCCAAAGGACTTGGTTTTAACAATGCTAATTATTCCACAAGGATGTCTGTGTTTGATAGTTGTCAGAATGAAAGAGCTCTGTTAAGGTGGGAGGGTAGAGATGATGATGTGAAGGATTACAGGGCCAAAAGGATTGCAGGCATTTTCTTTCCGTTGGTCTCAGGATTTACTTTGAATTGCGCATTGCCATCCTATGTTTCTATCCCAACTCTTCGGCCTTGCTCTTCCCAGATGATTTCATTGAAAAGCAATGGCAAGTTATGACTTGCCTTTTCTGCTAGAGCCTTAACAGATAGTTTATTCCCAACTGTAAACATTTTAGTAAGCCTTTTGTTTAGTGACTCATTAATTTGATGAGGAAAATATCCTAATAAAGATAAAGAAACTGTAAGCTGTTTCAAAAGCTGCAGAGGGAAAAATGTTCGGGCCCTTGTAGGTCAACTGCTTCCCCTTGTTCCTTGCATTTTGTCTGTTGCTTGGTCATGGGAACAGACAGAGTGGTCATTTAGGGGTTATGTCCTCATCTGAATTCCCTTCTGTGAACTTAGACGTACATGCCAAGAATGATGTCTGACTTCTGTGGAGTCTTTTTTCTATGGACAGAGACTATATCCGAGGTGGTTTTATGAAAAACAGTCAATGAGATTTCCCCCTTCCACCACAAGCTACTGCATTAAATGTGTCACTAGGTTAGCACCAAGAAATACTTGGTTAATTTTTACTAGAATGTCACAAACCCCCAGGTATAAAGGGTCAAAGATCCTAAAATAGATCAGAGGCTTAAGAGACGAGGAAACCTCCTTAGCTATAAGCCTGTGGTTGCATAAGGCAGAATCTGCATTCTCCATTTGTATAAAATTGTTCTGGGGGAATTACGACCTTACATTCTACATAATTTTGGTAAGACTCAGTGTTCTCGCATGGATATAACTATTTCTTCGTTTTACTTGAGTGTCTAATGAAGTATAAACTTATTTCGTGTAAAATACTCTTTGTGAGAAAAATATAACGATCTTTATTAAATCCAAGAGTAAACATCATAGATATTTCAAAAACAATTGTCCAGGGATTTTTCACTTAAATGTCAAGAGGCAGTTGTATGTCTCTGTGATTCTCAACCTTTCAGGAGGAAGACGTAATTGAAAACCGGAAAAAAAAAAATTAAATAACACTCTCCAAACTTTCTTTGATAGAAACTTTGCTTGCAGTATTCATTAGTTGTAAAAATGTATAAAGTGAGAAGGGAAAAATGAGTTTGTAAAAATAAAAAATCAAGAGGCAAGGTCAGTTGAGGCTCTAAGTACATTATAAAGAACTTGGATTTTGTTTTACTTATATAATCAGTTAGTACCTTTATCTAAGTTTGTATCTACTCTCTTGCCAGGTACTTGTTAAAAGGAAATATAATGATCCAAAGGTAACCTTTCATTACAACATACCCTTAAAAGTATTGCCCAGTGTTTTATTGCTGACGGGGTCTTCCTGGACTACCTCGGCCCCCCTGCCCCTGCCCCCCACGAAGAAAAAAGTGGCATAACACAGCCATCTGCGTGTAGTGTGTGCATTTGTATCATGATGCAAGAACATTTCATAGCAGACACGACAAGTCAAGTTTGATAATGATATAAATATGTTTTGGTTAGATGTCTTTGTAATTACATAGAATTATGAAATGCTCTTTGTGAGGTGTGATCTTGCATACTACACAGGTCGTATTCTGCAGTGACACCCTGCAGGGGCCAGGTTTAATTCTGGACCCCCTTAACCTCTCATGATTGTCAAATAAACCAGTCTTTGGTGTAGCAGGGACTACGGGAAGGGCCAGGATTCATGCATCCATTCGGCTGACAGCATGTGCCCTGCTCTGGGCTGGGTGTCGGGTGGGGCCTTGGGCACATGAGGTGAAGCAACTCATGGTCTCTTGGAGGAGAAGGAGACAGACAAGATCCCCCAGGTGTGCTGCTACGCCACAGGTGCTGCCCCGGGGTCCATACAGGCTGGGGCGGGGTGTGCCACAGGAGCCTCTCTCACCACTCACTGCGGTTAAGGAGTGGCGGGGAGGGAAGTCAAGGGTAGGTGCCAGCTGAGCTGAGCCTTGACAGCTTACGTCCAAATATTAAAGCTGGTTTTTTACAATAACCTTTGAACCACACTGCCTATGTAAATTAGGTGACTTTATAATTTTTTTAGGGAAAGCTTTATTACACTCCCGCTTCATATCTAAATGGAAACAATGCAGTGGAAAACATAGTCTGGGCCATTCAGGCCTGACTTTGTGTCCTGGCTGCCACCTAGTAGCCACTTGACCTTTCTGGACTTTACATGAAAGGGGACAATGAAATAGTCGGCATGTGTTGGTTGGCAGCATTAAATGAGGTAGGCTACGTAACGATCATTATTAGCCCCCCCCTTTTCCCTTAGCACACCAAAGTTGAATGCCTCGAAAAAGGTATTTTATTTTGAAAGGTGCCTGATGAACTCAAGAAAGAAAACAAGGCTAATGACAGGATAACGAGAGTGACTAATATTAGGCACCGTTTATTGTTCCTGGCACTGTTCTAAGTGCTTTCTTTACATTTCCTCATCTAATTCTCTCAGTAATTCAGAGTTAGGTGCTGTCATCTCATCCCCACTTTACAGATGAAAAAAGTGAGGTTAGAACAGTTACGTAACCTTAGTTAACCCTGTCCGTCTGGCTCCAGAGCACTTAACTGTCAGAATGGAGCTTCCAAAGAGGATAATGAGGCTGACAGTAATAATAGTGCTTCATCCTTCGAGGAGCACTTCTGTGTACCTTGTTATGTTTGTTCTTCATAAGAAAAAAAAGGGGATGGCTAGAAATGGGATTAGAAAACTGAGGCCCCCAGATGGGAGGTGATTTGCCCAGGGTTACTGAATCCGTACGTGGCTGAATTGGTGCAAGAATTTTCCTGCTTGATTTTTCGGAGCGTTTATGGAATGAAGATAGATCAGTACAGGAATCCTTTTAATAAGTGAATGCTGTTAAATTTTTAAAATACAGAACAGACTCATGGAGGTTAATTGCATTGTTCAGGTGTCACATATCACTGTCACATTGCTGTGGCCAACTGTAATGAGAAAGGGCATATCAGCCCCAGAGCCACACGGCTTCTGAGCAACCCAAGTGAAAGAGGTGGGGAAGTACCAGTGCATCTGTCTTCTGGTCCCCTTGGAGCCGGGGTGCCTCCTCAGGCCGCCTCCTGGGATTCTGAAGCCACCAGGGAGGAACCCCACTGGCACAGGCCCCCTCACTTGTTGTTATAGCCCAAATTGCCTCCTGCTACAATTGGAAGGGAGATGGTAAGGATTTGCCGGGGCCTGTGTGGTGAGGGTGATACGGAGGACCTGGGCCCCCTTCTTCCGATGCTAATCAGGCTGTCTGCAAGTTGAAGGCTCAGCGCAATTTTAAAGAAAGCAAGAGAGACAAGAAACCAAATATGGTTGGGTCAAAAGCCTCTTGGAATTATGTGGTGTTTTGCCCTGTAGCTGGAGATCCAGTTACAGATGACTGTGATTACGGCCTTTGCAAACAGTTGTCAGAGAAATTCATCAGATTTCCAAAGGCTGCAGAAGAGCAGATGTGGAATTAAATTTCAAGCACAGTTACTCATAATGGCTTACATGTGGACATGGAGTATTTAGGATTAAGGCCTGAGTCCTTGTGTCCAGGAGGTGTGGGATGCTGAGACTGGAGGTGTCAGCATTTTCTGGTGGTCTTTTCCTGTAGTATCAATTGTTCTTGGCCCACAGACCCTTACAAGTGGTGAAATTCTTCCACAACAGCTAGCTCACAGTGCCTAACATTGTCATCCTTTGTCCTATTTAGTAAGAAGACTCTAACCGGCTTCTTTGCCAGCAGGCATCAACCATGCCAGCAGATAGATTGTGGAAAGCGTGAGTCTCTATGGCCAACTTTAATTGGCCGTGAAACAGACATTTTCACACTGTTAGCAAAGTTCAAAGTATTCAGGCTTGCCTTGTTTAATATGTTTTTTCACAGTTCAAATGGCAAGGACTTTAATGACTGTAAGAAATACCTTTATTTTATTACTAATAATGAAGGTCAAGATCGAAAGGATAGGTGTAATTATAATAATCTAACAGTTGTTCCTTTTGAAGCAATAGCTACTAAGTTTCTCCCATCTCCAATAAAGAGGTAAGCTTACTGAGTTAAAAAATCTAGTAAGTGTTCATTAGGCAACAAAAACAATTAAAAAGAACGTTCCAAGCCTTAGTATATATAAAAAGAATATTCTAGTTCTTGTTACATTGAAATGCCCTTTTCTAGAGCTTTTCAAATAATAATTGCTAGAAAACGCAGCTTATACTATGTTAATAAGCAGAGAACCTACAGTGAGCGGTGGAACAGAATTTAAGGATCAACTTTTTTTCCCCCTATAAAATCTGGAAGTTTCTGCTGTTGCTTCGTTGGATGTGTGCGCCTGCTCTGTGGGGAAGAGAGCTGGAGAGCGTGTGGGGCTTGTGTGGGATCACTCCTGGGACACTTACACGTGCCACGTGGGAGTCCTCTTCGCACACTCGGCTGCCAGAGTGTGTCCCCATTTTTCAGTGACTGAGACGAAGGGTAGAGGGAGGAGCGGAGGCTGCGGGGCAGGGGCACACCAGCTCTGCGACGGCTCCGTGCGCGGGGCTGCAGTTACTGCCCGTTACTGCAGTCAGACGCTGCTGTGCCTGAAATACACGCACTGCTTCTGCAAAACCAGGTGGGGTGGCACTCTTCTGCAAATGAGGCAACGTGAAACTCCAGTGCGGTGACGTGGAATAACAACCACCAGTACTTGCCTACTGCTTCATGGTGAGGAAACCATCTCATTTAATCCTCACAGCTGCCCGCTGAGGTAGCATGATGATGAGCTCATGTTAGGAGGGGAGAAGGTCTCAGAGGTTTGAGTAACTCGCCCCAGGGAAAGGAGACCAAAATGGACAGTTTTTGACCACCCGTGATCATTATGTCCCCACACCGAAAATGGTGAAGGTGGTACTTAAACGCAACAATTTGAACCCCAGAGTTGATGCCGTTCCTCCTTCTCAGGTCCTTTAGAGAGGCACAAGCATTGTGTAAGAATGGCCTTGCCATCCCTTCCATGTTAAGCTCCGGCATTGCATGGCCTTCTAGACCACTGGGAGGTCGTGTGAGAAGGGTCTGACCTCAGGCCCCATCTGTAAAATGGAGTTAATGGCTTGTCTCATGTAATTGTTGTAAGTGATCCGTGGAGGGCCAGGGCTCAGTCCATACGTGATGAGGAGGAGGAGGATTGTTGCTACTGTTAAGGTGCTCCGTGCTCTTGAGGTTTTAGTTGTGGGAGGTTCTGTCTCCCTGGATGCATGGCTGGGACGTTTCTGTGCTGAACATCCACTCCTGACCCTCCCATGCTACACACACCCACAGTAGCTTCCTGGGGGCTGGTTTCCAGGGATAACAGCTTTTGAACCGCTCTCATCATCTGTTTCCTATTCATTCCACATACCCGAGTTCAAACTTTCAAGATTCTTTTTTTTTTTTTTTTTAAATTTACCATTTTTTAAAAAATTATTAGCACCTTTAATTATTATTTATTTATTTATTTTTTTTTCTTGGCTGTGTTGGGTCTTCGTTTCTGTGCGAGGGCTTCCTCTAGCTGCGGCAAGCAGGGACCATTCCTCAGCACGGTGCGCGGGCCTCTCACTATCGCGGCCTCTCTTGTTGCGGAGCACAGGCTCCAGACGCGCAGGCTCAGTAGTTGTGGCTCACGGGCCTAGTTGCTCCGCGGCATGTGGGATCTTCCCAGACCAGGGCTCGAACCCGTGTGCATTAGCAGGCAGACTCTCAACCACTGCGCCACCAGGGAAGCCAAACTTTCAAGATTCTTATACCTCATCAAACAGTGGAGACAGCTGGGCCTCTGGTTCTTGCTGACCCCGACACCTTCTTAGGGCCAGTGGTATTCATAGCCTCTGTCCAGAGCTAATCTTTTAATTCATCCTTTAAAGGTTTATGGAACATTTTTGTCCCGAGCAGAACCGAATGCTTTATGTCCCTCTGCATCACTTAAGCAGGAGTGGACATGTATCATCTTACCTCATTTCCTGGAAACAGGCAGAGACAGGCCCCCAGGAGGACCTAAAATCTGAGGTCACACTGCTTCCCTCGTTTTCATTGCCAGCGAGAGGTACTTCCCAGCAAATGCTACTGTTCTTCTTCTTACCTTTCTTAAGTTTTTTTTATCCTGGTTGTCTTTTCTTCCTCACTTACTTATAGGAAATTGAAAGAACATAGGAGCCTCTGTTCCTACTTTTTCAGTGTTAATCTAAACTTTGTGAAACTCCTAAACTGGTCAGTTCCTCCCCTTCCCAACTGAAATCTCCTTGAGCTTAGAATGCCATCTCCATTTACAAAGTCCTTCTCATCAGCTGCTTGCCGAGAGCTAGAATCATTTAGGTCGGATTGGTTCAACATGAAATAAGACTGAAGATCCCTTATTTATCATCTAGAAGAAAAACCATTTATAAAGCCATCACTCCTTTAAAAAAAAAAAAAAGAAAGAAAGAAAGAAAGCAAAACTGAGTCATGGGTACTAGACTGAATCAATGAAAATTTGAGTGGAATGGGGACAAAATTCGTTGCCTTATTTTTAATTGTAGGGCTCCTGTTTATGCAAAGTGGCCCAGGGATAAAGAAGAAGCCAGTCTGAGTTGAGCTGGATAAAGATGAACAAAAGGGTTGAAGACATTTATTGAGTTATTTATTTGCCTACTCATTTCCTGTTATTGTTAACTGAATGAATTTCTCTACCAGCCTCTTCCTCAAACATCTTCCTTCTGATTATTATAGTTGAGGAAGCTCCAGGGACTTGCTTGGTCTTTTCCTTCACCTAAAGATCCCTGTTAAAGTCCTTGATTAGATATGATAAGCTGGAATATAAATGAAAAGTGGTAAATGAGATTCCAGGAGCAGTTTTTCAAGAGTCCTACAGCTCCATCAGTCCGCTCAGTCAACCAGTATAAATTAACGCAGTATGGTGGGCATTTCGACAGATGCATCTTTCTACTTGGCTCAGTCCTGAAATCTGAGAATATTCCAACCACAGCTTCAGTAGTTGCTCTGCTTTGACCCATGCTGCAGGAAAATGGCCAGGCCAGAATCACTCAACTTGGGGCCCTTCATAGGCCATGTGAGGGTCTTTTTTGCTTTGTTTGAGGGCAGTTTTCATCTTTTTCTTTCCTTTTTTTGCAGACTCAGATTCAAAAAGGTGGAGGAAATAAACTTTTGTACTGAGGTTTGAGTGTCATACCGAGTGTGTTACTGAGTGTACCTTCTCAGAAGGGTCTGCTCGAAACACAGCTATTTATGAATAAGCAGCCTCCCTGCCACTGAATTGTAGCTTCTAGGCAACAGAGAGCTGGACTTGGAGTC
Source organism: Balaenoptera musculus (assembly GCF_009873245.2). Classification (NCBI taxonomy): domain Eukaryota; kingdom Metazoa; phylum Chordata; class Mammalia; order Artiodactyla; family Balaenopteridae; genus Balaenoptera; species Balaenoptera musculus. The sequence continues at coordinate 61,026,875 of NC_045787.1, read as the reverse complement.
TCTGAGCCCTCACAGTACTCACGTATGTTGTTGATGGATCACGTGGTAGTTTTGTCCTTGTTAGAGGACATGTAGCTAAGAGCAAGCATGCTACTGGGAACCTAGTGTGTGAGATGAGTGGAGTGGAATGGTGTTGGAAGCCTTATACTGAATGATTCCTGGAAGAGAATTCCTAGAGGAAATTGGCAGTAAAGTGAAGCCATTCATCTCACCCCTTGATCTCTTAGCAGGGGAAAGTACCTGTCCCCGGGTGGACTGAGAAGCCCCTGAAATATATATGACCCAACCCATTCCCAAACAGGTTTCCATTTGAAATGGAACTGCCAGGAACCTTCTTTCTTGCAAGAAAAAGGAAATGATCAACTACACCTGGTTGTGGGTGCTCAATTCCAAACCTCTCCAAATGCCCCCTGCTAGAGGGAGCCTGAACTCAGCCTCATTTGGACACCAATTGGCAAAAAGTGGTCTCATTTTTTCTTCTCTCTGCCCCTTAGGTCATAGTTTTTTCCTGCTCTCTCATTGCTTTTGAAAAACCCAGTAATATTCCTTTTATTCTTTCTGTGATTGACATCTTTTTTTTTTGTCACAAAGGTAATGTGCTGGCATTTCCTATCTTTACATTGATCCTCTGAAAAGGTGAAGTGCAAACAACCATGCCAGAGAAGAGAACATACTTAATATCTTCGCAATACTATCCAAATTCTTGAGAAACTTATTAGAACTGGATTATCTTGGTGTTTGCCAGTTGAGAACAAGCCAACAACTGTACTTGTCTTTCTTTCCCAGAGGGCACAACAAGAAAAGACAGAAAAGTTCAAGGAATTAAAAATAGAGCTTTCATTAGGAGGTCAGGTAAACATCTCTTTTGAGTTTCATTGAAAAATTCCAGGAGGTCAAGGGCAAAATCTCCAGAAGACTTGTTTCAAGGGGTAGCTCAGTGGAAAGTTCACCTTAAAAAAGATTTAGGAAACCTGAGCATGATATTGCTTAGGGGACTCTTAGAAAAACAGAAAAGGAAAAGGACACCAAAACCCAAAATTTCTACTCATTTGGAAAGTGTGGAAGACCTGGGAATGATTTTCACCAGTGACTATGAGAGACCTCTTCATTGCACATGAGTTTCTTTCTTTCCAGAAGCTGTAGAGTCATTTCTTAAACTTGTGAATTTGAGTGCAGACACCCATGGTGCATGTAGGGTCATCTGGGCGAAGAGAACAGCATAACCATCCTTGTAAGCCAGGCGCATTTCTTTTTTTTTTTTTTTTATAACTTTTTTTTTAATTTTATAGCTACTTTATTTATTTATTTATTTATTTTTGGCTGTGTTGGGTCTTCGGTTCGTGCGAGGGCTTTCTCTAGTTGCGGCAAGTGGGGGCCACTCTTCATCGCGGTGCGGGGACCGCTCTTCATCGCGGTGCGCGGGCCTTTCACTATCGCGGCCCCTCCCGTTGCGGGGCACAGGCTCCAGACGCGCAGGCTCAGTAGTTGTGGCTCACGGGCCCAGCCGCTCCGAGGCATGTGGGATCCTCCCAGACCAGGGCTCGAACCCGTGTCCCCTGCATTAGCAGGCAGATTCTCAACCACTGCGCCACCAGGGAAGCCCCCAGGCGCATTTCTGATGTCTGTGGTTTAACCTATAGCGTAGTTCTTGGTTATTCACTTTGTGTTGTTCCAGTTACTAGTTTCAGGGTTCAAATGACATCTTTTAACAAGAGTTAAGCTCTTGTTTAACTTTTTTAAAAAAGTTGAAATAAACAGTCACCTTTGACTCTGAAGGAAATTAAACCACAGTTCAGGTTACCAGTGGAGAGTGTGGAATTTCTGTCCTGGAGATCTTCAAAAGTAGAACATGAAAATTAGGTCACTTAAGTAAGTCTGTTTGGCGGCTAACCAAGATGGCATCTTTGCAGAGTTCCCAAGTTTAGAAAACAACTCATGTTAATATTCATATATCCTTAGAACATAAGGAAAATCAGTACTTTGTTCCATTGTCTTTTGACTTCTTAAAAATGTTTGACTTCCCCATGCCCTGAAATGACTGTGTCTCTCATTTGTGTTGTATGCTAATGTTGCTTGTGGAAATTTGGGAGTGAGTAGGAGGGAGGAAGGAAGAAGTCCTTTTAGAAGATGACATTTGATCTTTTCAGAGGGTGGCGCTGGGAGCTCACTTGGCTTCGACAGAGCTGACTTGACTGAGCATATTAACAAACTCCCCAAAGAGCAGTGCTTAGCTTGAGGGTACTTCCTGTAAAGAACTATTGCTTTACTAAATGATCAAACTTGCTGGCTTTAAATGGTCTATAAAATGCGAAGAGGTTGGTTGGTTCAGTGACATTGGAAGCTATTAACTTAAAAAAGTTAAGAAGATTGTCTGAAACAAGATTTTTAAATCATCTGGCTCCAGTAGGAGTCTAGAATGACAAAAATGAAAAAGTCAAGAAAAGTTTTTGTGGCATGCCAAACCACAGTGAGCATAGTTCTTAGTGACTTGTTGAATTCCCAGTGTCCCCGGGGCTGGCCGTCTACTTCTGCAGACTGCATCCAGCTCTAGCCTACCACATAGTGACAAACCAGCTTCCCTCCCACCTACTGACCTTAAAGACACACTGTTCATTGGCTTTTGAGCATCTGTAAGAAAGAATTGGTTTTTCAGAAATGAGAGACGTTATAAGCTATTAAAGGTGCTCAGCAGACAGGAAAACAAAAGGTAAAATTGGAGGGCTTTTGTGTGTGCGTGTACCAGTAACTTATGAAAACCTTTCTTCCATTCTTTTTAGTGAAGATAGATTTATCTTAAGAATTTTAGTTAGGTCAATGTCCTATGTGACTCTGTTTCTTGAAATCGCCCAGTCAATGTAATATGGATTTAAGACATTCCCAGGGACCTAGAAACTAAAATATACTACCTTCCCTTTGTTTTTCTTCTCTTTGTCTTTTTTGTTTGTTTGTTTTATTTTCCTGGACAGGCAAAAATAAAGGAGAGAACTCTTAAGCTATAACATTTGGTTTTAGTGCTGTTTTCTTTCCTTGTTCCATTTAAAAAAGGACACATTCATTAAAGTAAGACCCTATGTTTTTAGTTCTTTCTCTCTTTTAACTTTCCATTTATTTGAAGTTGGTTCTGCCATGTGGTGGTTTTCAAGATGTTTGTTTATTTACAGTGAAACCCTTTCTTTCAAATGAAATCTTGTGTTTAATATATGAAACAGATAAACTGCAGCTGTTCTGGGGGTTGCCCCTCGGCCTCCTCCTGCCTCATGGTTCCTGAGACACAGCTGAGTAACCCAGGGCCCTGAGGAACCTGGTTTTTAATCCCCTGGCATGAACACAGGATTAGGAGGGAGTGCCCAGTTTGCTGTCCCCAGCTTCGCCACCCAGACTTTTTTGTCGCTTCTCTTCTCTGGACTGAGTTCCCTGTTTGAAAAAATGATGGCTTTGTATCAGATCATCTCTGAGGTTCTTCCTGCCCTAACAGTCAGCAGTTCTGAGCTATACACAGAGAGCTTTGAGGCGCTGAAATGTTCGGTGACTGAGGAATACACACAGTGAGAGCAGGAGGCCTGGCTAAAGGAAGAATCGTCCTGTTCTAGCATGAATGGTTCATGTAAATGAAAGGTCAGGAACCAAAACTGATGCATTAGCAGAATTGTCTCTGAGGAAAATGTTATCTGGAGATTTCAGTGAGGCATCCTCTAACGCAGAAGAGTGTTGCGGAGAGAGGGATTTAAACCAGTTGCAGGTTGCTGTTTACCATTGATTGTAGTTGAATTTGCTGCTAAATGCTTAGCTATTGATATTAACAAATAAAATAATATTCTCTCACTAGAGAAAATTCTGTCCTATCACTGTGTGTGTGTGTGTGTGTGTGTGTGTGTGTGTGTGTTGGGGAATGCATCTGAGGCATACATAGTTCAAGAATCTGCAGCCAGTTAACACATTTGGTTAGAGAATGGGGTATGGTGAAGCCAAGGTCAGGGTTCAGTAGCTCTGGGGGCCAGTTAGCTGGGCAGGGCTCTGGGGCCAGACTGTACTTTTAATCCTGACCAGCTGCTTCTCACATGTGTGCCATGGGTCACAGGGAGGGTTAGAGAGCCTGGAAGGATATCTGAACTCAGCTTTTCCTCCTGGGACCTTGCAGGCAGGTCCTGGTTATGGAGGGCTTGGCGTCTCATCTTGGTGGATGGAGGGCACGCTGCCTACATCTTTAACAGCTATGAGAAGAATCTTTTAAATTCTCCCTGTGAGCCAGGGTCTCAGTGCCTGCTGCTCGTGGGTCTCTCTAGCCTGAAGACAAAACTTCCAAGGCTAAGTTAGAGTAGAGATTACTGAAACAATGCTCTATAGTTCTTGCTGTGACAGTACCTTCCTCTTTTTTGGGAATTGGGAGAAGGGTTGGCATTACAAGAGAAATCTGCTTCTATTTTAACTCCTTAAAGTCCATTGTTCTCTGTAGCTGTTCTCATTTCTTCATTGAAATACCATTTTGTAATTAAAATTTGAAACACTTGGTTTTCATCTGTGAAAGAATAGCGTACAGGAATCTTATGAAAGTTGTTTGGAAAAATATGATTCCAGGGCACATAGTTCCCCCAGAGAATGGTTCTGTATGAATAGATTTTTACTACTAATTTACACACAGAACATTTTCTCATGTTTCTTAGCATACATGCAGTCATGTATGAGCCCTCAGTAGGATTTCATTTTTGCCCAGGGAAGCAATTAGATTTAGCTGTAATCTGTCTTCTATGAAAGATAAGGAAAGACAAGTCATCTGAACTAACGTTATCTCGAACACTTCTTTGATGAGAAAAGTATTTGTTTGCATGATAAGCATTACAGAAGTATAAAACTTAAGTGCCTCTTGATCTCTGGACCAATCATCATAGTCTTGAGCCAATTGTGAAAATGGGTATAAAAATTAGAATTTTAAAACGTCTGTTGATTTTTATCCCCAGAATTAATTTACTCCAGGTCAGTGGCTTCCAAAGTGTGTGTTTTCACCGTCGAGTGCTTTCGTCAAGCAAGATTTTAAGTGGAATTTTAACGCAGAAGAAAAAGATAAAAGCAGAGACCCCGAAGTTGTAGCTGGGGAAGCACTCTGCTCGCTTCCTCCTGCACCCCGCCAGCGGCACCCCTGGGGCCCTGTGCTCGAGGACCCTCTGCAGCACGCTTAGAGCAGGCGCCTCGCCCAGTTGCTTCGGCCCCTGCGCGTGTTGAGGTTGGGCCTTCCTTCGCCTCCTTGACTAACTCTTCTGAACAGGGCACTCACGGTGACGTGTGTTTCCCATTGCTGATTCTGGGTGGTTATTTTTAGTTAAGCAACTTAAAAGCAAACCACCTAAGCCAACCAGTGATTTTTTTTTCTATCCTGAGATTGGAACTTTACATTTGACTCATCTTTTGAGTTTAGCTCAAATGCCACATTTGTCACTGCTTTTAGTCTGTGCCAGGAAGTTTTTCTCCTTGTGGATTTACGTTCAAACCTGTAACTACAGTGCTTGCGCCATGGTGGATGCTCATGTTCACTGACCTTGTAGGAATGAGCTTTTTCCTTTTATACCCCATTCTGAGTAATTGTGTTCCTGCCTGCTTTCTTTCCGGCACTGGATAATAACACATAATGCAGCGTTATTCCACACTGTAGATAATGCTGGAGTATCTCTTAATCTTTGATCAGACTGGACTAACTCAGAATCCTACATGAGAAAAACAGCCTCGTGTAAATATACAATTCTCGAATCCATGTTGTGCAGGTAAGGTGGCACTGAGGATGGTTGGTCTTAGTCTTAATAGGTGTTCATATATTCATAAGCATTTTTCGAGCACCTGTTGTCTATAGAGTAATTTGGCTAAGCCTCGACGAGACAGATCAGATATTTCACATGCAGTCACTCCTTTAGTATGCACCCCTGTGAGGTAGATGCTATTAATTTTTTTTTACTATACAATAGCCAGCTCTTCCCTTACTCCAGGGTAATCTCACCCTTAACTATGGCCCCTACTATGATTGTGTTACTGTCATTTTCCCCTTTTATGGCTGTTCGTATTTGCCTTATGTATTGAGGTGCTCCTATGTTGGGTGCATAAATATTTACAATTGTTATACCTTCCTCTTGGATCGATCCCTTGATCATTGTATAATGTCCTTCTTTGTCTCTTGTAATAGTTTTTATTTTAAAGTCTATTTTGTCTGATATGAGAATTGTTACTCCAGCTTTCTTTTGATTTCCATTTACATGGAATATCTTTTTCCATCCCCTCACTTTCAGTCTGTATGTGTCCCTAGGTCTGAAGTGGGTCTCTTGTAGACAGCACGTATATGGGTCTTGTTTTTGTATCCATTCAGCCAGTCTATGTCTTTTGGTTGGAGCATTTAATCCATTTACGTTTAAGGTAATTATCGGTATATATGTTCCTATTACCATTTTCGTAATTGTTTTGGGTTTGTTATTGTAGGTCTTTTCCTTCTCTTGTGTTTCTTGCCTAGAGAAGTTCCTTTAGCATTTGTTGCAAAGCTGGTTTGGTGGTGCTGAACTCTCTCAGCTTTTGCTTGTCTGTAAAGGTTTTAATTTCTCCATCAAATCTGAATGAGATCCTTGCTGGGTAGAGTAATCTTGGTTGTAGGTTTTTCTCCTTCATCACTTTAAATATGTCCTGTCACTCCCTTCTGGCTTGCAGAGTTTCTGCTGAAAGATCAGCTGTTAACCTTATGGGGATTCCCTTGTGTGTTACTTGTTGTTTTTCCCTTGCTGCTTTTAATATGTTTTCTTTATATTTAATTTTTGATAGTTTGATTAATATGTGTCTTGGCGTGTTTCTCCTTGGATTTATCCTGTATGGGACTCTCTGTGCTTCCTGGACTTGATTAACTATTTCCTTTCCCATATTAGGGAAGTTTTCAACTATAATCTCTTCAAATATTTTCTCAGTCCCTTTCTTTCTCTCTTCCTCTTCTGGGACCCCTATAATTCGAATGTTGGTGCGTTTAATGTTGTCCCAGAGGTCTCTGAGACTGTCCTCAATTCTTTTCATTCTTTTTCCTTATTCTGCTCTGCAGTAGTTATTTCCACTATTTTATCTTCCAGGTCACTTATCCGTTCTTCTGCCTCAGTTATTCTGCTGTTGATCCCTTCTAGAGAATTTTTAATTTCATTTATTGTGTTGTTCATCACTGTTTGTTTGCTCTTTAGTTCTTCTCGGTCCTTGTTAAACGTTTCTTGTATCTTCTCTATTCTAGTTCCAAGATTTTGGATCATCTTTACTATCATTATTCTGAATTCTTTTTCAGGTAGACTGCCTATTTCCTCTTCATTTGTTAGGTCTGGTGTGTTTTGACCCTGCTCCTTCATCTGCTGTGTGTTTTTCTGTCTTCTCATTTTGGTTAACTTACTGTGTTTGGGGTCTCCTTTTTACAGGCTGCAGGTTCGTAGTTCCCGTTGTTTTTGGTGTCTGTCCCCAGTGGCTAAGGTTGGTTCAGTGGGTTGTGTAGGCTTCCTGGTGGAGGGGACTAGTGCCTGTGTTCTGGTGGATGAGGCTGGCTCTTGTCTTTCTGGTGGGCAGGTCCACGTCTGGTGGTGTGTTTTGGGGTGTCTGTAGCCTTATTATGATTTTAGGCAGCCTCTCTGCTAATGGATGGGGCTGTGTTCCTGTCTTGCTAGTTGTTTGGCATAGGGTGTCCAGCACTGTAGCTTGCTGGTTGTTGAGTGGAGCTGGGTCTTGGCATTGAGGTGGAGATCTCTGGGAGATTTTCGCTGTTTGATATTACGTGGAGCTGGGAGGTCTCTTGTGGACCAGTGTCCTGAACTTGGCTCTCCCACCTCAGAGGCACAGCCGTGACACCTGGCTGGAGCACCAAGAGCCTGTCATCCCACGGCTCAGAATAAAAAGGAGAAAAAAAAAAGAAAGAAAGAAAGAAGAAGGTAAATAAAATAAAATAAAGTTATTAAAATAAAAAATTTAAAAAATAATTATTAAAAAAAATTTTTTTAAGTAAAAAAAGAAAAAACGGACAGACAGAACCCTAGGACAAATGGTAAAAGCAAAGCTATACAGACAAAATCACACCCAGAAGCATACAGACACACACTCACAAAAAGAGAAAAAGGGAAATAATATATATATCTTTGTTCCTGAAGTCCACCTCCTCAATTTGGGATGATTCGTTGTCTGTTCAGGTATTCCACAGATGCAGGTACATCAAGTTGATTGTGGAGCTTTAATCCGCTGCTTCTGAGGCTGCTGGGAGAGATTTCCCTTTCTCTTCTTTGTTCGCACAGTTCCCGGGGTTCAGCTTTGGATTTGGACCCGCCTCTGGGTGTAGGTTGCCTGAGGGCATCTGTTTTTCGCTCAGACAGGACGGGGTTAAAGGAGCTGCTGATTCGGGGACTGTGGCTCACTCAGGCTGGGGGGAGGGAGGGGTACGGATGCGGGGCGAGCCTGCGGCAGCAGAGGCCAGCGTGACGTTGCAGCAGCCTGAGGCGCGCCGTGCGTTCTCCCGGGGAAGTTGCCCCTGGATCACGGGACCCTGGCAGTGGCGGGCTGCACCGGCTCCCGGGAGGGGCGGTGTGGAGAGTGACCTGTGCTCACACACAGGCTTCTTGGTGGCGGCAGCAGCAGCCTTAGCATCTCATGCCCGTCTCTGGGGTCCACGCTGATAGCCGCGGCTCGTGCCCGTCTCTGGAGCTCGTTTAGGCAGCGCTCTGAATCCCCTCTCCTCGCGCACCAGGAAACAAAGAGGCAAGAAAAAGTTTCTTTCCTCTTCGGCAGCTCCAGACCTTTTCCCGGACTCCCTCCTGGCTAGCTGTGGCTCACTAGCCCCCTTCAGGTTGTGTTCACGCTGCCAACCCCAGCCCTCTCCCTTGGATCAGACCGAAGCCGGAGCCTCAGCTCCCAGCCCCGACCCGTCCTGGCAGGTGAACAGACAAGCCTCTCGGGCTGGTGAGTGCTGGTCGGTACCAATCCTCTGTGCGGGAATCTCTCCGCTGTGCCCTCCGCACCCCTGTTGCTGCACTCTCCTCCGCGGCTCCGAAGCTCCCCACCTCCGCCACCCGCAGTCTCCACCCGCAAAGGGGCTTCCTAGTGTGTGGAAACCTTTCCTCCTTCACAGCTCCCTCCCACTGGTGCAGGTCCCGTCCCTATTCTTTTGTCTCTGTTTTTTCTTTTTTCTTTTGCCTTACCCCGGTACGTGGGGAGTTTCTTGCCTTTTGGGAGGTCTGAGGTCTTCTGCCAGCATTCAGTAGGTGTTCTGTAGGAGCTGTTCCACATGTAGATGTATTTCTGATGTATTTGTGGAGAGGAAGGTGATCTCCGCATCTTACTCTTCCGCCATCTTGAAGCTCCCTGCCCAAAGCAATCTTGAGAAAGAAAAACGGAGTTGGAGGAATCAGGCTCCCTGACTTCAAACTATACCACAAAGCTACAGTAATCAAGACAGTATGGTACTGGCACAAAAGCAAAATTATAGACCAATGATACAGGATAGAATGCCCAGAGAAAAACCCATGCACATCTGGGCACCTAATTTCCGACAAAGGAGGCAAGAACATTCAATGGAGAAAAGACAGCCTCTTCAATAAGTGGTGCTGGGAAAATTGGACATCTACATATAGAAGAATGAAATTAGAACACTACCTAACACCATACACAAAAATAAACTCCAAATGGATTAAAGACGTAAATGTAAGACCAGACACTATAAAACTCTTAGAGGGAGAACACTCTTTGACATAAACCACAGCAAGATCCTTTTTGACCCACCTCCTAGAGTAACAGAAATAAAAACAAAAATAGACAAATGGGACTTAATTAAACTTAAAAGCTTTTGCACAGCAAAGGAAACCATGAACAAGACGAAAAGGCAACCCTCAGAATGGGAGAAAATATTTGCAAATGAAACAACAGACAAAGGATTAATCTCCAAAATATACAAACAGCTCATGGAACTCAATATAAAAAAAAACAGACAATCCAGTTAAAAAATGGGCAGAAGACCTAAATAGACATTTCACCAAGGAAGACATACAGATGGCCAAGAGGCACATGAAAAGATGCTCAACATCACTAATTATCAGAGAAATGCAAATCAGAACTATAGTGAGGTATCACCTCATGCTGGTCAGAATGGCCATTGTCAAAAAATCTGGAAACAGTAAATGTTGGAGAGGGTGTGGTGAAAAGGGAGCCCTCTTAACACTTTTGGTGGGAATGTAAATTGATACAACCACTATGGAAAACAGTATGGAGTTTCCTTAAAAAATTAAAAATAGAACTACCATATGACCCAGCAGTCCCACCACTGGGCATATACCCTGAGAAAACCATAATTCAAAAAGAGACATGCACCACAGTGTTCATTGCAGCACTATTTACAATAGCCAGGACATGGAACCAACCTAAATGTCCATCGACAGATGAATGGGTAAAGAAGATGTGGCACATATATACAATGGAATATTACTCAGCCCTAAAAAGAAATGAAATGGAGGTATTTGTCGTGAGATGGATGGACCTAGAGTCTGATACAGAGTGAAGTAAGTCAGAAAGAGAAAAACAAATACTGTATGCTAACATATATATGGAATATATATATTAAAAAATGGTACTGATGAACCTAGTTGCAGGGCAGGGATAAAGAGGTAGACAAAGAGGATGGACTTGATGACATGGGGTGGGAGGGCGAAGCTGGGGTGAAGTGAGACTAGTATCAACGTATATACACTACCAAATGTAGAATAGTTGGCTGGTGGGAAGCAGCAGCATAGCACAGGGAGATTGGCTCAGTGCTTTGCGGTGATTTAGAGGGGTGGCTTAGGGAGCATGGGAGCAAGGCTCAAGAGGGAGGGGATATGGGGATATATGTATGCATATGGCTGATTTGCTTTGTTGTGCAACAGAAACTAACAAGGTATTGTGAAGCAATTATACTCCAATAAAGATCTGTTTAAAAAAAAAAGCCTCAGTGTGCAAATAGAGGCTACCCTCACCTGCTCTCCTTTTCCCCCTGGGTTTCTTGGCCAAGATATTATCATCTACCCATACATGTATTCATCAACTGATACTAAGAACTCAGTCTGTCTCAGGTGCTAGTCCAGATATTAGGGGTCCATACAGCACAGACTCAAGCACATTCAAGGCCTTGCCTTAATGGAGCTTACACTCTAGTGGACAAACAACTGACTTAGAAAAAATCTGTATCTGTACCTATATATCTAAATATGTCTATAACTACCCATTCATCCCTCTGTATGGATGGCTGTCAGGCAGTGGTGAGAGCTTGGAGAAATAAAGCTGGGTGAGGATGGCAGACAGTGCTGGAGAGTGAGAGGATGTATGCTGTGCTCTTCAGCTCGGGTGGTGAGGGAAGGAGGTGACATTCGTACAGGGACTTGAATGAAGTGAGAGGGTAAGCCATGTGAACATCTGTGATCTGGAGAAGGCCTCTGTTCCTAGTCAAGGACTTAGTCATGGCCATTTTGTAATGTTGCCGAAGCCACAGTTCGTAAATGTTAGCTAGCAGATGGATGGATGTACCTGGACCTGGGAGTCAACCAAGCAAATAATTATTACCCAGTGTGCTGGGAGTGACAGAGGCATGCTCAGAAGTCTGCATGGGCTCAGAGGAGAGAGGAATGGGAAGAGGTCAAAGGCAAGAGCAAGTTTAGAGAAGGCTCCGCGGAAGATGACGCTTGAGTTGGGTCTTGAGCAGAGTTCCACGTATGGAATTGGGGAAGATATAGAGGCGAACGGGCAGATTTGGAGGACACAGCATCAGATTTGGGGTCAAAGCAGGCCACGAAAGAGGGGCACATAGCCCCATGACTTGTCATGGTGAGTGGTCATCAAACCCAGGACAGGTGAGCTAAGGTCAGGTGTGTTCGAAGAGGACGCATTCATTAATCTGACCTTGAATGCTGTCCTTGGGGAAGAAAAAACGGGAGAAAGAATCTTGGGTTTACCCCTTTTCTCCCCTTCCCAGGTGCCCCCTTGAGAGCGTTCCTTCCCCACGTCCCCCTTATCCTGTGTCCTTTTCTGATTTTAAAGACCGCTTCGGCAAGTTTTCTGTTCTGAGAGCTGTTGCAGAAGTCTCTGCCATCTTGGCTGGAAGATCAGTCATTTATGTGTTTTGAGAAAGAACTCCACTGTGTGGTGCCGCGGGGAAGGGGCCTGGCTGTGATGCCTGAAAGCTTTAGGGAGAGAGGACGGGGCTCGGCCTTTGCTTCTGACCCAGGGTGAGGCTGTCTTGGTGGGGGGCTGGGCAGGAAGGGCAGGCTGTGGCTCTCCTAAATGAGGGGTGTGGGCTCTGGAGTCACCCTTGGTCTGGGCACTCATTGGGAATGGGACGAATGAGCAGCGGGGACTCTGCAGAAAAGCTCTGGCATCTTCCACATGCGGCTATGGCATTATTTTGGTTTTAGTGTGTTTGCCTTCATATTCTCTAATTTATCAGGGTAGGTTTCCTCCACCTCCCACTTTAAGTTTTATTCGGAAGGCTTTATAAATACAGTGATTCTGTGATAAGATTTCTGTCATGTATAATAGCTTTTTTTTTTAATTAATTTATTTATTTTTGGCTGTGTCGGGTCTTCGTTGCCACGCATGGGCTTTCTCTAGTTGCAGCGAGTGGGGGCTATTCCTCGTTGTGGTGCGCGGGCTTCTCGTTGCAGAGCATAGGCTCTAGGTGCACAGGCTTCAGTAGTTGTGGCACGTGGGCTCAGTAGTTGTGGCTCATGGGCTTTAGAGCGCAGGCTCAGTAGTTGTGGCTCACGGGCTTAGTTGCTCCGCGGCACGTGGGATCTTCCCGGACCAGGGATCGAACCCATGTCCCCTGCATTGGCAGGCAGATTCTTAACCACTGTGCCACCAGGGAAGCCCCATGTATAATAGTTTTTATTCTTTAATACTAAGTCATTGTATTCCTTTGTGGTGTGCACATTCCTCTGCTTAGGTAAGCAGAGCTGTCCGAGGAGATGTCAGGAAATTTCAGTACCCACCTCCTTCTCTCCCTCCTTAGAGTGCAGCGGCTGTGCTCCCCTTTTCCTTGTGGGGTGGTGGTTGTAGTACAGGCCTCATTACAGGACTCCACCGCCGAGGAGTATTAGGATTTATTTTTATTGATAAATTATACTGTACATTACTATGTGAGATTTAGTGCCAGCTAAGAATATTTTATTAAAGGTTCATGTACCCTTTGTTTTGTGGTGATGCAGATTTTTACACATTTCTTGAAATTTTTTTTTCCCTGAAAGTGAGAAGCGTTTGAAGTGATTTTATTCCTCCAGCCTTCATTCAGAGGGTGTCCTCACGCGTTCCCCGGTGACACTGGCCTTCTGGGCTCTCTCTGGTGTAAATGAAGATCCTCTTGATTGTCTCTGTGCCACCAAAATCCTGTTACCTGCTCACTAATGTCAAAGGTTTAGCAAAGCTCAAAGCATTTGATTATGAAGACTGAAGCTTAAGGTACACATACCAGCAGTGACCCACACGCGTTGTGGTATAAGCCAAGGCTGCCAGCCCTTCCCACAGTATAGGGGTCTTGGGGGCACAGCGCGGGGGCATCGAGGCAGAGAATTGCTAACAACACACGAGAGGGAGTACTTCCTGGAAAGTAGCAAGGAATGCCTTGTTCGTTTTGGTCTCCCCGGTGCCTGGCAGATATTTTTTGACTGGGAGTAGATAAAATAATGGACAGATAAATGCTTTTATGTATATGTAAGATAACGAAAAGGGTAAATATTTAAGCTGGGGAAGCTGGGCTTCCTAAAGCAAGCTATCCATTTTACCACTAGAGCTACCTTGCTTAGAGGCAGACTCTCCCTTTCTCTGATTTCTTGCCTGTGTTTTCAGGAAATTGCAAATCCTTTAAAGGGAAGGCATTTCCACAATGGTGCGTTGGCCTGTCCCGATGGTGTAACAGCCCTGCCCCTCAATGAGCTTCACCTCTGTGAAGGCGATGCCATGTGAGGGTCTTCAGGAAGCATTCCATAGGTCAGACAGGCTGATTCCTGGGCTTCAAGGGGTTTATCATTGACGGCCAGCCTGGGAGCAGGGTCTCTAGTTGCTGTATATCTGCCTTGGCCTGTGTGAGTCCGAATTACCCTGTTTGGAAATCTTTTTAATGAGTAGACGTTCTTTATTTCGAGTTTTAATCTTGCCATCTGTTTTTCAGAAACACTGGTCTGTTATTACTTAAAGTTTATTCCCAGATTTGGAATGCAGACTGCTAAGAAACGTCAAACAGAAAGGGCTTGTCAGCACTTTTGGTCCAAGTTCCTAACAGGGCCGCCTGTTTGCCTGGCATGTGCCCCGGCTGTGCTGCGCTCACCTGCCCTCCTGTGACAACCTGGATCTGTCAAATATCAAATGACCTGTTCTTGAACAAGTGGTTGTTGGAGTATTGGATGAGGTTTACTCATTGCCAGTGCCTGACGATATTCACAACTGTTTCTCTCTTGCAAAATGATCACATATCTATACTCAAGTTTAAAAAACAAGCAGGAATATTAAGAGTAGTTGTCATCTGGAGGAAGGTTTCTCAGAATTACTTAAAGAGCTCTTTATTTTTATTTATTTGTTTGTTTGTTTGCTTATTTATTAAAAAAATTTTTTTTGTCTGCATTGGGTCTTCATAGCAGCACGTGGGCTTTCTCTCTAGTTGCAGTGAGCAGGGGCTACTCTTCGTTGTGGTGGCTTCTCTTGTTGCGAGCACAGGCTCTAGGCGTGCAGGCTCAGTAGTTGTGGTGCACGGGCTCAGTAGTTGTGGCAAGTAGGCTCAGTAGTTGTGGCTCACGGGATCTAGAGCGCAGTCTCAGTAGTTGTGGCGCATGGGCTTAGTTGCTCCGTGGCATGTGGGATCTTACCCGGACCAGGGCTCTAACCCGTGTCCCCTGCATTGGCAGGCGGATTCTTAACCACGGCGCCACCAGGAAGTCCCTAAAGAGCTCTTTAACTGTGCACACTTGCTCCGTTAGCCTCCTCCACCACCTGTATCCTAAGGATACTCCAGGACAGAAGACATTATGCACCGACTTGAGGACTCCCCTGTGAGGACAGCATAACCACCACCCCGTACTCCTTCCATGCCTGCTGAGTCACCCTTCACCTCTGGTGTTTTCTCCTCATTCTGGAATTCCTGCTGTCATCTTGGCTTGATGATTTTCTCATTCCTATTAACCCAGTATTTCTCTCTTTCCCATATCATGCCTTTTCTATCTGTGGCAAATTTTCCTAATGCGATCACCCATTCGTTTACACGGTAAATATTCAGGAAACATCTGCCCTGTGCCTTGTACTGTCCAAATGCAGGAGATAAAATCCAAGTAGGCTATTCTGTGGTACACAGATACTTAAAAACTTACCCTTTAACACATTCATGTTGATGTGGGGAGTTTTGGATTGAGTCATTTCTCCTTCCTTACGAGTAAAAGGAAGTTTCTGTGATGAACGTTCAGCTTGTAGTCTGTGAGGTCTTTGGAAACTTGAACTTCAGGCATTCCCTGTGTGACTGAGTGGCAGGGCAGGCATTGCAGAGGTTCAAGTTCCCAGGATTTCACATGAGTTATCACAGTCCAGCCTTTGGCAGTCTGCCACCCTCTCTACTTGGTAGACAGGTTTGTGAAATTTGACACTCTTATGTCTTTCCTGGAAAATCTTGTAAGGTTCAGCAGTCCTTCAGTGGCTGACCCATTTCTGTTAAACTCCTGTTGTCAGACCCAAGGTTATCCCGGACCTGTTGTTAGAATAGTCAGTGCATTCCATTGACTTTTTTTTTTTTTTAACTCCCAGCTTAGGCTTTGAGTGACAATTTATACTTTGGATGCAGAAATGGGACATTCCCCTTTTTTTTTTTTCTTTCTTTGTTTATTTTTTGGCTGCATTGGGTCTTCGTTGCTATGTGCAGGCTTTCTCTAGTTGTGGCGAGCGGGGATACCCTTCGTTGTGGTGCACAGGCTTCTCATTGCGGTGGTTTCTCTCTTCTTGCGGAGCACAGGCTCTAGGGGTGCAGGCTTCAGTAGTTGTGGGGGCTCGGGCTCAGTAGTTGTGTCTCACGGGCTCTAGAGTGCAGGCTCAGTAGTTGTGGCGCATGGGCTTAGTTGCTCCATGGCATGTGGGATCTTCCCAGACCAGGGATCGAACCCATGTCCCCAGCATTGGCAGGCGGATTCTTAACCACTGCGCCACCAGGGAAGTCCCGGGATACTGCTCTTTGTGTTTGTTATGCTGCCCCTAACTCCCCTTAAAATGTGAACCGACTGCCCCAAGCATTTATTGTATCAACATAGCACAGTAAAGTAGGATTTGGACAAATATTCCTTTAGTGGACACATGTAAGCGAGAGAAGTGTCTCTACCAAAAATATAGAGTACTTCTTAGTGA
This sequence comes from Balaenoptera musculus, assembly GCF_009873245.2. Lineage (NCBI taxonomy): Eukaryota > Metazoa > Chordata > Mammalia > Artiodactyla > Balaenopteridae > Balaenoptera > Balaenoptera musculus. The sequence goes on along the minus strand of NC_045787.1, from coordinate 61,010,504 downwards.
GGTAGAAGGGGTGGTTTGTGAGAGTAGTAGGGCTCTTACCATATTTTGCTTTCAGCTCATCTCCTTTGGTATTCACTTCCGTGCTTCACATTTCTTTGGGACCCATCATTGCCCCTGTCCTTGATGAATAAGTATGGTCTTGGTTGTTGCAATATTGCCTAGTTGGAAATACCCTGGACTTGGGAGTCAGAAGTCCTGGGTTGGAGCCCAGATTATAGTGTTTACTGTGTGATTCAATTTAAATTGTTCAAATTCCTAGTCTGTAAAATGGGAATAATAAATGATGTCTGTTCCCACCCCCACTCCAGCTACCTTCCACTCCTAGTGTTGATCAAATGAGAAAATGAATTTCAAAGTGTCGTGTAACTTACACAGTGCTCTGCCGCGGGAGCCCCCATCCTTACCAAGTATGGGCTTTGTGAACTACCGCAGGGTTCATGAAATGCCTCTTTCTGTTACAGGATGGTTATTGAGACTTTCCCCTTCTACGGGCATCTGTGATCACAAGCAGCTGCCTCTTCACCCACCCAGAGGCAGCCTGGACCTCTGTGGGACAGCTGTTTATGATGACATTCTTTCTTCGGTTAAGCAGAAATCTAGCCTCCTAACTTCAAGATAACTTACACTTCTTGGTTCTAGTTTTACAGAGTAACATGAAACAGTTCAAATCAGTGCATGTCAAGTTATAGAAATTTATAACTGAGAAAGAGGTCTTAAACTGAGCTTCCTGTTTTTGGCAATTCAGTTCAATAAATAAGAGCTGGGGCCTGTCACGTGGGTGCTGTGCTCCGGCACTAAAGGCAGCTATTGTTTCTCCTCCTGATCTCCGGAAGTGGAACCAAAGGGCAGGGAACCAAATGGGGATGAATGGGAAGCAAAAACTTTTTAACTCCTTAATGTGCAAAAATGTGGTGGTTTGAATTTTTTTAAGAATCCTTGCTAGAAGAAATAGTACCTGTATTTATTGGGCTATGAATAATTTAAATAGCTCAGCAGACTACTAATCTACAAATGAACATATTTACAAAATAGAAATAGAGTCAAAGATGTAGAAAACAAACTTATGGTTACCAAGGGGGGAAGCGAGGAAGGGATAAATTGGGAGTTTGGGATTGACATATATACACTATTATATATAAAATAGATAACTAATAGGAATCTACTAGGGACTTCCAGTGGTTTAAGACTTCACCTTCCAATGTAGGCGGTGCAGGTTCGATCCCTGGTCGGGGAGCTAAGATCCTACATGCCTCTCTGCCAAAAAACCAAAACATAAAACAGAAGCAGTATTGTAACAAATTCAATAAAAACTTCAAAAATGGTCCACATCAAAAAAATCTTAAAAAAAAAAAGAAAAGAATCTACTGTATAGCACAGGGAAGTCAATACTCTGTAATGACCTGTATGGGAAAAGAATCTAAAAAAAAGTGGATATATGTGTATGTATAACTGATTCACTTTGCTCTACAGCAGAAACTAACACAACATTGTAAATGGACTATATACTCCAATATAAATTAATTCTTAAAAATCTACAAAAATGAAGACAAAAGAATGATAAATAAGAAACAGATATTTCTAATTTTTATAAACTCCCATGTGTTTAACAACCTGTAGATGAAAAACATATTTGCACATAGAGAAATGGAAAAATGGTGAGATGGCCGCATGATGATGCCTTTGTGAGTGCTGCACTTCCAGTGCAGGGGGTGTGGGTTCGATACCTGGTCTGGGAGCTGAGATCTAAGATCCCACATGCCTCTCAGCCAAAAAACCAAAACATAAAACAGAAACAATATTGTAACAAATTCAATAAAGACTTTAAAAATGGTCCACATCAAAAAAAAAAAAATCTTTAACAACACTGTACTGTAAAGCAACTGTACTCCAATAAAAATTAATTAAAAAAATAATAAAATTAATGGGTATATTTAGTACCTACTTCAGGGTTTTTGTGAGAAATAAATGAGTTAATTTCCATGAAGTTCATAGAACAGTGCCTGACAGTTAATGCCTAATACATTAACTATTTTTTATGAACTTTTGAGGACTGTGAGATTTGACATATTTTTAGTCTACTGTATTTTTTTGAAATAGCATTAAAAAATAAAAAACTATATATAACACCCTACTTACCAACCATATCCAGTAACAGAATTGGCATGGTTCATCTTTCTGATCACTTTGGTGGTTTCACAAGATGGGACTTGGCTGTCAGAAAAGCTTTATCATGATACTGAAGACTTACTCCCAGATACCATACTTCTTTGGACCTTAGGCCAAATTTATGTATTCTAGGAGGTGCTTTTTCTCGGCAGTGTGAGTTTGGAGAACTTTAGGTGGGAATCTGGATTCAACCCTGCCTTCTCTGTTGTTAAGAGTCTCGAGATGTGCCTTAACTGTCCAGAACTTTTGCTTGCCTTGTATGTAACAAAAGAGATTTTTAAAATGTTATCCTTGATTTGGAGGTGTGCTAATTCAAGTATTTTTGTGACCCATTTAGCTTTTAGAGGTAATGAAACATTGCTCAAGAACTTCATTTATAACAGACCCATTCATAATAATCCTAGTGGCTTATTTCACAGAAGCTGTTTCCAGATAAAAATACTGATCATGACTTCTCATGATGTTTCCTGAAAGGGTAAAATTAAACTGTGGGAAATTCTTGGAATTTAACTAGTAATTAACTTATAAAGGACCTTTTTAAAAAATCATAACTCCCCCAAGCTATTATATAACAAAGGACCTTAGGAATTCAGAATTCTTTTATGTATGTATTTTTTCTCAACTGAAACCCAGTGAGCATTGTCCAGTATCTTCGAGTTTATAACTGAACTAAAATGATTTCTTTAGATAGAGGAGCCTTTGAGTCCAGTATTGGCTTTTCAACCTCAGGTCCAGTCTGTATTTATACTGATGCTGCACGTGTTAACCTAGTTATCTGGATGTAAGTTTTTACTTGTGTACTGTATTATGTTACAATCCTAAATGGCATGATTAGGCTCAACATTTTTAAACATGCAGAAAGCACAAGTTAATTTTATCTGCTAGTCGGTTTCCTTTCCAGACTTTTACTTTAAGGAATGTCAGATTTCTATTTGGGGAGGTGATGAATAGACTACATAGAGTGAAATGAGTGCTTTCAAGGGGCCACATGGCAGAGTGAAAAGAGCATGATTTGGAAACCCTGGATCTGTGTGATACTGGGGAAGTTTCTCTGCTTCTTTCAACATCTGCTTCCTCATGTGTTAATGGACGTACTCCCTGTCTGGAAAGGTTATAATCTGATGCCACACAGTCCTGGGGGCACAATAAATTCCCAACAAATGGCAACTGTGATATTTTATATAAGAAATTTGTTCCATTTATGTTTAATATTTCAAAGCAGTGCTGAAAGACATTTTGGTCTATTTTGTGACCGTGTTAAATAGGCTTATAATTTTAAAAGGTTATCTAAAGACTTTGAGAACACCAAAAGGAATACTTGATTTTGGAATAAACTAACTAATCATTAAAGAAATTCTTCTTCTCGATTCCTCTGTTTACTATGTGAGGGTTTTAATGACCATTTCCCCATTTCTCCAATTTTTGACATCCTTGTGAATTTAGCTTTAAAAAAAGTTAACAGAATAACTGAAAAAGGATATAAAGTGCTGCCAGGATGGATTCCTCATTCACAATTTTATATTTCATTCCATAATTTGTTTTTGGATTATTTGAGCTTTTTATGTTTGTTCATAAAGTGCCTTCAAGGTCACAGGTTGTGTTTTCAAGTTGATCCCCTTGTGAGGGGAAAGGAAAGGATGTCGTAAGGTGCGTGTTCATGGGCTGCACCTTCCTCCCTGCTCTCTTATTTTTTTCTGGTTCATCAGTGGTTTGGACTTTGGGTTAGTGCATCAGTGTTCCCAGGAAGGGGTGGCTACATTGTAATGCAAGCTGCACTTATATGCAACCTGGGGGCCAATATTTGAAACATCACATATTTTAATGAGACATAAAATTGTATGGTAAGCCTTTCTTGTGTGTTTAAAAAAAAAAGTAATGTTTTGTTCAATTTGTTTCTCCAGGTGGCATTTTTCTGAAGTTGTTCATTGAGACGTCCCAGCATTCCTGCAGATATAATAGGTGAGTCAATGAAATCAGATACCCTTACTATCAGTGATTCTTTGGAAACCCTTTCGAGGTGGGTGGCAACTTACTTCTTGAAAGAGGTTCAGTGTTCCAAACTTTGGGGCCCTGAATGATAAACACTAGTTTTTTTGATTTTGTTTTTGGCTAGAAATACCACTTTGATGAACGTACACAAATGTTGTAAAGGACCCTGTAAAGTTTCACTAATGATACTAAGTTTAATGCTGTAAATTCCATACCTTCAGTTCTGACATAGTTTGTTCTGTCACCATTTACAAACAAGTTTAAGACCTCTTTATAATGGGCACAGCTGGCTTTAAGTTGTCTTTCCTTTTGAGCTTCTCTGTGGATCATTCACCCTTTGTTATCATTTCTCTCTGAAAGGGGAAGTAGAGATGGCCAATTCAAATTACCCAGTTTTAGTTTTTGATGACAGCATGGGTAGAGGAATTGCCTAAATAAAAGTTGAAAACAGTTGACTAATAGGTGATTTATGATTAACTCTATAGATTTTAATTTATAAAGGTCACTTTGGGAAAATATTAGTAACAGAAATAGGGGCTGAGTAACCTCCTGCAGTATGCATTCAAGGAAATCAAAGTGGAAAGTTAAATAATTGTCCCCAAAGACTTTGATCCAGCTCTGTTTCTCAAAACGGAGAGGCCTGTTCAACCTGGTCCTGTAGGGGCCTTGCTCTTGTCATGAACTTGAGGGTGGGGCTCAGGCCAAGGGAACCAGTGCATGGTATGTACTTGGGACTGACCCACACCCTGTCCAGGAGGGTCTGCCACGTGCAGGGGATTTGAAGAGTATTTTCACAGATACCGTCTCATTTGTGGAAAGGTGATCTTTTTTGTTCACAGATTCTGGGGAAGGAAAAATTGCTCTTATGTCGTGAATTGAACTATTGATTTCTCAAATGTTTTTAAATTGTCCTAACAACTGTTGGTTGGGTTAGGTGAGGAAGCTTGGCTTGTTTTTTGTTTTTTGTCTTTTTAAATGGGAACTGTAAGCACTTATGAGTTATGAAATTATTTGAGCAAAGTTCCTGCTCATGGGAAAGCCGAGGCTGACCCAAGACAGGTGGGTGTCCTGTTGGCACTTTATCAAACTGATAATCTTTAAATATCTGCTCCATGTTTATTTAGTGGGGGTGGGAGAAACTGATTGTCTATTAATAAAGACTATTAATAAAAAATACATACCTTTCCCTGAACATTGAAAATAAGGGATTTATTACTTCTGATTTTCCGAACCAGGTGTTCATAAACCTGTTTAAAATTTGGCAAATAATAACAGTCTGCCATGTGCTGTTCAGATCCAGAATTCCAGAGACCTGCCAGCCAGGTGATAATTGGGGTTGCTGGTGAGGCCTGCTTTTGCTCATACAGTTCTATGAGGGAAATAGTCTCAACAGAGACAGGCTTGTGCTGGTGAAGGGTGTTTCTTTCTACTCAGAGGCACTGTCTGCTTGAGTGAAAACAGGTCTGATTGCCATTTTGCCTGTTATGTAATGAGTCGAGTGCACCCCTGAGTTAAGTGGCTCCATGTTTCCAGTGTATTCCAATGATGATTTAGTCCCCCTTTGTGAGTTGTCACCCTGGATCAGTTCCAGGCTGGCCTGTTTAATCCAGCTCTGGGGAAAAGCCAATTCCATCTGCCAGTGCCTTCAGCAGCTAATTCGTGTTTGCCCTTGAAATCCCTGTCTCTGAAGATTTAACCAGATAAAACCAACCTGCTCTATATCTTTTCTGGTTTTTGTTTTTTGAATTGTGAATTCATCCCATGTAAATACAATAAAACTTTACCAAATCGGAAGACATAAGAACAGCCACTCTGATTAACAGCATCTGAATTACGAAGAAATCTGATCCTACCTTCTGCTGTATATGGTCGCTCATGTTATATCAGCTTGGTAGAAGGTTTCTCTTGAGCAGAGAGAGTCACTGCGGTCTGGGGAGAGTCTTATCACCAGGAGGCCCTAGGCTGAGGCTCCACCTCAGCCGGACGCAGACCTGGGTTGGAATTCCAGCTGTGGTGCAAGCTGGCTGTGTGACTGAAGGCAGCCTTCCTTACCTGATGGAACTCTCATCTCTTTATGTGTGGATACTACTTCCTTCCAGAGTGGTTTGGAAGAGTGAACAAGGCGTGATGGCAGCATGCGTGGTACATAGTAGACGACAGGTACCCCCTGCCTGGCTCCTGACCCCAGGCATCTTAGAAAAGACATTGGACACGGGGTGGAGGGACTGCTCTGCTGGGTAGCTCCTGTGTCTCCCTGGTGAAGTACAAGGCGATTCCTGCTCTGTTCTGCCCCGCCTACTCCGTGAGAATTGTGAGGAGCCTTTGAAAAGTAGGAACTTAGGGTATGTGGTTAGAATCAGAGGGCTTCTATGGCAGGCTTTTTTTTTTTTTTTTTAATCTGACTTTCTGGGCTTGAATCCTAGCTCTGCACCTTATAATTAGGTGTATGACCTTGAACAAATTATTAACACCCTCTCTGGCTCTCACCCTATCTCACAGGATTGCTGTGAGATTAAATGATGCACTGTGTGTAGAGTGGAGCATATGGAGCTAGTACTTGGTGAATCTCAAGAAACATGCCAGTAAATTTGCCAGAATACATTTAGAAGGGAGACAGAGAATCTGACTCAAAAGAATATCCGTGGTTTTAAAATCTCTCCAGTTTGAACCTCGGCTTACTGTGCTGCCTTTTCTATCATGTTATGATAGTTTAGACCAGGGAAGGTCATCTTTGTCCTGAATAAACTAAGAGTGACCATATCCTGCCATGTGGGACTCAGTTATTCAGAAGGGCAGAGCGTTGGGAGTTAGTCTTCCTGGATTTTCTTCATGAGTAAACAGATCTTTCCCCATCTGGAAGAATTCTTACCAGAATTGACCAGATTTGCAAAGTGAAAGCTCTAGACCTGCATTGTCCAATATGGTGGCCACATATGGCCATTATGAGTATTTGAAATATGGCTAGTATGACAGAGGCACTGAATTTTTAATTTTATTTAATTTTAGTTCATTTAAAATTTAGAACTAATAGTTAATTCAGTTATTGGAAAACTTTTACGTATGTGTGGGACAACTTGGGCATCTACTTTTCAACTGTAAATTTTTTAAAGTTTAAATCAGATCAAGTATTTCTGATGAAAATTTAGCGCCTGAGTTGAGATGTGCTGTAAGTGCAAAATACACAACAGATTTTGAAGTGTTACTGTGAGAAAAAATTATGTCAATATTTTAATACTTTTTATATTGATTCTATGTGGAAATGATATTTTGGATATTTTGAGTTAAATACATTATTACAATTAATTTCTTTTTGCTTTTTTAATGTTGCTCCTAAAATTTTAAAATAATGTACATGGCTCACAAAATTCTATTGGACAGTGCTGCTCTAGACGATCCTTGAAAGAATCAGATAATTTCTAATTTATTAAGTGAAGTACAAGTTTTTCCAATAGACTGCAGATTATGAAAGTGGTTTTTTTCTTCTTTTAAGGTTTTTGTTTCAGTTTACCAATTAAGTTCAGAGGAATTTTTAAAAATACTTAAAATTGGAAAGAAAAAGAAAAGGCACGTAGCACATGTGTTACCTGAACCTTATGTGATACAGCCTGAGGCTCCATTTAGACGTCTTGGCTGTAGTCTTTCCCCTCAGCCAGCTTACGAAACGTACGAAGGGAGGCACTCATAGTCGTCCACCAGGATGTGAACCCACACACTCTTTTTCAGCTAAATATTCTGCTTCTTTGATGATTGTCGGCTCTAACATTTGATGCAGATACCTTGCTCCCCGGGTCACATTTTGCCATGCCCAGGAGATCGGTTTAGGAACAGTCATCCAGGAGAAAATAACTTTTAATCACCTATAGCAAGTAGCACTCCCTTCTTACTGCAGTACCAGAAATACAGAGATACATTCCTAAGGGAATAATTGCTGGCTTGATGTTTAGTTGTAACCAGTGTGTGTATGAAACGTGAGAAGATAATACAATGAAAATCATCGGTATTCTGTTTCACATGTATGCCCTGGGTGACACTTAAGTGTATTTTAAGTGGTGGGGGGAAGAGTGTTAGATTCAGAATCATCTTGGTCTGGGTTTGAGTCCTGGCTGTGTCACAAAGTGATGGTAGTGAGGTTTCCTAACTTCTCTGATTGTGTTCCTGCGTAATTGGTGCCAGCAAACACCAGTCACTTTCCTTGTCAAAATTCTTCCATTGTAAGTACTTTATCTGTGACACCCGCACCCCTTTCTGTAAGAAACATGGCAAATACCTTGCCGTCCTCCTACTTTTCCATACTGAGCAAGTGAATGAGAGAGTTTACTTTCCAGTACTGTAAACTTTATCCAGGAATTAAACAGGATTTGATATTTATATATTAGATAGAAACCATTATCAAATTTCATGAAGAATCTTCAGCTAAAGAAAGGTAGCTTTTCCTTGCAGAGAGTTTAACTGTTTTTAAATTCCAGTATTAGAGTATAGAATTCATTTCCACCAGCAGCTTGAAAGCAATTAATAGGAGAGGAGAAGCACTTAGTAAGAGAGGATATTATAGCTTTCTCCTTTTACTGAGGGTAAATTGGATGAAATTTACATTCTCTGGATAGAAAATGATAAAATAAAGTATAAGTAGGCAGTGGTTTACAAGATGTAGCAAAAGCAAATCAAAGTAATTAAGTGCATTAAAGACTTAAACTGAGCGCAGTTCTTTTTCTATTCCTGTTACTTGCAGGTTGACAGGTGGTCTTTTTTCTGGTCAGAAGTCTGGCTGTAGACACTGTGCCTGTCTGAAGGAGAGCCCTGAGCGTTCTTCCCAGCAGGGACGTTCCCTTTCTATGAAAAGTGGCTTCCCCTGGCAGACTGTAAACCTCCTGAGAGCCGGTCTGAGTCTTTTATTATACCCTCTGTGCCCAATACAATGCCTGATGCGTGGTAGGTGCTGAGTGAACATCAGCTGAATGGATGGAGGATAAATGATGCTTAGACTGTAAGAGCTGGCTCTGTAACATTCTCTGAAGAGAACTCTGCTTCAGGTACATTATAGGCTGCCCAGCACAGTGCCTGACACGTGTTACGTGCTCAGTAAATGTCGGGCAAATGGAGGCGTGAATGTGGGCTTAAGTATAACTTCCAATTTATAAAGGACTTTTGGGAGTATGACCTGTTTGTTTATTTTTTTGATATTTAAAAATATCTTTATTAACATGAGGTCGGAAATAATTTCTTAAGAAACAAAGAGCATAAGTCACATAGGAAACAATTGATAACTTTGGCTACATTAAAATTATGAACTTTATCGAAAGCCTATATAGAGAGTGAAAAGATAAAATATTTAAAACACTCGTAAATTCACAAAGGAGAATATGTAAAGAATGCCTGTGAATCAATAAGGAGGATCGGCAACCAACTGAAGCAAAAATCCAGGAGTGGAGAAGGGTGGAGAAATACTTGAACAAGCACTTCATAAAGAGGAACCGCAAGGAACCAGTAAAATGAAAAGTTGCTCAACCTCTTGAGTAATGTGATTACAAACCCCCCACAAGATACACCCTCACCTCCACCTGGTAAGCAAAAAGTTTTTAAGTCTGATAATGGCAAATCCTGACAAGAATGTGGAACAGCATGAAGTCTCAGATACCGCTGGTGAGAATCAAATTATTAGATTCACCCACTTTGTTTTTTTTTTAACTGAAAAAAAGTTGACATACAGTATCATGTTAGTTTCAAGTAAACAACATAGGGAATTGACTTTTAAATACATTATGAATTGATCACCATGATAAGTCTAGTAACCATCTGAATATAACCCATTTATAATTTGGGAAGCAAAGAAGGTTCTTTTAAGCAGAGAGTTGAAGTTGAACATTAAGAAGGCACCACGAGTGACAGATTGACCAGAGGCCAGGAGCCCAGGTAGGAAGGTGTCAGTGGCAAGAAACGACGAGGGCTGGGGACGAGAGGGTAGGCAGGGCTGCAGCTAACTGATGAAGCGCAGTCCTGGGGGAAGGGGGAAAGGCGCCTGCGGGGTTAGCTCTGGGCAGGGGCTGGGGCAGCTCTGTGGCAGAGGGAGGGGGGGGGTTGCAATAGGGTAAGATTAAAGTACAAGGAGTAGATGTTAAGAGAATTCCCACGTGGTGGCCTCAGTTCTTTTGAGAAGTAGAAGTTCATCTGCTTTGGGGAGAGGAGGTGAAGCCTGGGGTTAGAAAGAAGAATCCATGATTCCCTACATGGAAAGGAACTCTTCTCAGTGCTGATGTGACCATCTTCCTGTGAATTCTGGTTCTTTGTCTGATGGACTATTCCCCAGGGAATTCTGGTTCTCCCTCTGATGCAGTTGGTCCACAAGGACCTCCTGGATCTCACATCAGTAGACATAGTTTTGTTGTGATCAAATGCCTAAGTCTATGAAAAACGCTATTTGCAAACCCTCCAGCAAGTTGATTTGGTTCCAGCTGGTACCTCTCTTGTCCGTCCCATATACATGGAGAAATGCCATAATCCTTATGTAGAAAGCTTTTCTGCTTTAATGGTCCACTCTTTAAATTGTTCCTTGAAGGGAAGGGGGTGAACTGACCTCAGGTGAATGAATATACACTGGGATAGTGTAGAGGTGTCTCCCTCATTATCACCATAAAATATATTTATGCTTTTATATGAAGCTTGTTAATATAGGTAAATAGTAGCTGCATACGTTTTTATTTGGTATTCTTTTTTTTTTTTTAAATCATTTGCCATGTCAAACCACAGCAATCCATGCTTACCACCAAAGAAGGCCGTAATACAGCTCTGAAGTTCCAAGATCCTGCCCCCATAAACACCCTCTCTACTCTTTGAAATTTCATCATGGCTTTGTAACAGAAACTGACTTCTTCTGAATTAAATATTGATTTAATCTACATTTCCTTTTGGATTAATTCAATAACCAAAATAAAGTGTTCGTTATCTTTTCCCTGTCTCGTGCTCTCACACTGTGGGGAGACCACTCGTCATACAGCGGTCCCCTCCTTCCAGACACCAGCATCCCCTGAGCCACGGGGCAGCCATTTACCAGGTATTATAGGGCTGGGGTGCCAGGCAACCTGTAAAGGTGGGACTGGCCCCCAATCTCTGTGCCTTATGTTACCAGCCCAGAACAGCCTGTGCAAAACTCTTAAAGCTAATTGGCAAGCTCAGATGGACTTGGAAATGTACCTGACTTTGATCCAAATTATTCTATATACACAGCCAAGTTGTGTTAGGAAATGGACACTTCCTGTCATTAACTCACAGCTAATGAAGACAAATATGACTGCAAATCCACTTTAGAAATCTCGTGTGACTAATCTGTAGGAGCTGGGTTCTCTCTTACTGCCTCATTTCTCTCTTCTTCCTTCTTTCTCAAACTGCATTCCTGATTCAATTAAAGTTCAATCTATTTTTCTCCTACTCTTCATGGAATGACTATGGATTGGAAAGGCACATTCAGCCTAGGGTGGTGGTCAACCGCTGTCATGGACTCATCATTGTTCAAGGTCAGGGTAACCAGTTTATTGGCCATTTACACCTCACATCAAGTATATTTAAGTCTGCCCTTCTAGAAACTCAGGCATTTTGGTACAAGGGTAGTTACAGAGAAAGTCACTTGGCAAAAACCCAGGAATTACATTTTTATTTAACTGCTGTGATAGTCTATGTTTTATGTTTGTATATTTATGTCATCTGCACATCTTAAAGACGGGTTTTTTTTTTTTAACCTGTTCAAAGGTCACACCTCAGTCTTTCTTGTGCCCTTGAGCACTGTATACTCTTGAAGCCAAGCAGTAGTCCTTATGTACTTACTCTTGTGGCTGGACTAGAATTGCCAGAAGATGTTTGTATGTGTTTTTCTCCCAATTATCAAAATAATCCATGCTCATACAGAAAAGTATAAGCAGGAAGGGAAAAAAAAATCAGTTCCTTTAAGGGTCACCACTGCCAATCTTGTGACAAGGTTTTCTTTTTGTACATTCTTTTCTTCACATAATTGAGCACTTATTCTGTATGCGACTTTATATTCAGTTACTTTTTTGTTTAATATTATAAGCATTTCCCCATATCATAAAAAGTTTCTTGTTTAAAAAAAATTTCAGTGGTTGAATATTGTCTTATGGTATATATTTAAATCATTTTAACATTTTATTTTTGACATTCGAGTTGTTTTCTGATTTTTTTTAAAACCATTAAATATAAACTTTGAATATGCTTTTATAGATATTGATTCAGTTTTAAAAATATATCCAGGAAAGTTGGGCTGTCATTGGCAGTATAAGAGAGTACTTGTTTTGTCATGCCCTGAAGATGATCAGATCTTTCATCTTTCCCAGTTTGGGATGTGAGAATGGCATCTCATTTTAAATTTTACTGTTTTTATTACTAATGAAATTGAATATTTTTCATAAATAGAAGAGTCATTTGTTTTTTCTCTTTTGTGATTGTTTATGTCCTTTTCCGGTCAAATTGTCATTTATGATAATTGTGACATTTATGATTTTCCATTTTCCTAGAAAGATGTGTTGGAATGCGTAACTTTGAGCATGGTGTCTTCTCACTGATAGTTAATTGCGTGCCAAATTGGCCTGTATTTGAGGGGAAATCAGGTGTGGAAGTGTCAAAGAGAACACACCCGGAGGTCGTGATGTGGCTTGTTGGTTGTGACAGTCAGCATCTGGAAAGTCAAGTCTACCCAGTGAGCACCCGTCCTCCCTCACCCAGACCTTGTGGGTACCCCATCATCACCCTGCATCCTGCCCTGTCCAGGCAGACGTGGTATAATGCCTGTTGACAGAGGAATAATAAAAACACAACGTGTTGGCTCATAATGAAGTGTTCATTGACCCCTTGAAGTGATTCTGACCTGCTTCTTTTCTGCCCATGTTTCTTCTCAGGCTGCTTGGCTTACTTTTCTTGCCTACCCCTTAAGATAGTTTCCAGGCAGTCCTTGACCCTGTCTCTCCTGCATCTCCTTGCATTCTGCAAGTTCTCTACCGTACTCCGTGCCTTCAGTTGCTGCCCACATGCCGGACCTCCCCAGACCAAACCTCTTCTCCAGTCTGCAGACCCATGTAGCCTTCTGCCTGTTGGGGGTTTCCCCCCGGTGTCCCACTGGCACATCTAATGCAGTGTGCCCTCCGATGAACCTGTTCCCTTTCCCTGACTGGCCCTGTGGCCTGTATTCTATCTGCTGGTAAGAAGACCTCTACTTCATCCTCCATGCTACTCAGACACCTGGGTAGCATCTCGAGACCCTGCTTTTCCCTCACTGGCAACATCCCATGGGTTATATGAAGTTCTGTCACTTCTACCTCCTTCACATCCTTCATCTGCATCCCTCTTCCTCCTGCCCTAGTTCAGGCTTCACTCCCTGAATGAATGATTATCACTTTCCCAATTAGAGACAGTCTTTAAAAATAAGTAAATCAGGTTTCTCTAAAGTAAAATTGATGTTTTGCAAGGCATGGTATTGTAATGGAACATTTATTAATTCTATGTGTGAAGTAAATCCTCATCCATTAATTTATCTTTTATAGAAACCTGAATTCTTCACCTACTTGCTTGGCTTAAAGCAAAGTACACCTTGAATAACCTCTAACACATATTAGTCAAGTGAGAGGCCCTGGGCATTGACATTTTTCCTTTGGGTCTTAATTCTTTCCATATTCCACATGTGTTGTTTTTCTGTAATATTGGAATTATCCTTTATTAGCTAGTTTTTTCAACTTCACCTCCCATGGAATCAGGCAAGAAATACAATTATTTTCATAAGATTCTTTAAGGGAGTAAAATTAATATTTTGGAGAATGAAAATATGGTGAATTGTCTCCTAAGGATTGAAAGACTTTATTAAGATAGCAAAATATCCTTCCCCAGGGTTACGTTTTTTTCAGAGCTTATTGGAAGTATGGTGCTGGGAAGAATAAAAGGAAATTTAATACCATGGAAGCTGGAAACAGCCACTGAAATCCAATCTTTAGAAAACATATAATGCACTAATTCCCAGAGATTTAAGACAGCTCCATTCGCTTCTTGAGGCTCTCAGGCTCCTTATGACCAAGACATGAAAAGGTTCTTCAGCACGAATATACCATGACATATTTTGTTTACTATGAATACTGACTACACCTAAATATGGGATGTCCCAGGGTTCTTCCTTCCCTTATCGGTATCAAGTTGCTTCATTGTTGTACCTTTCTTAGATGGGGTTCCCCCAGTACAGATCCTGTGACAAAGATTCAAGCACAAGTAGGCTCCCTGGGAGGTTATCCTGGAAAGCACTGTTAGGGGAATCGGCATGTGAAATAGGGAGGAGAAGAAAGCCAATAAAGGAATGCTCTTGAGCAGGTTGCTCAATCCCTGGTGAATTCTAGGAAACGTTCTTCAGAATCATCCCATCTGAGGGGCCAGCAAGCTGGGATATGTCTCCTCCAACTCACGTTGGTCGTTGATGGGTGCTCCTCAGACCAGCGCTTAAGGTCTGTTCCTTGCTGGGGCCAAAAAGAGAGCCCTCAGGTGGAGGTCCTGGGTGCTTGCTGTACACATGTTCAGGAGAGGGGGCTGAGGGCGGTACGACTGGGGCGCCAGCAGTGCCTGCTGAGTGCACTGCTTTAACATTCTTAACATTGACAGACGAGGTCGCTAGAGAGAGAGACACCTCGGGCGGTCAGAAACAAAGCACACGCAGAGACTGTTAGTAGAATGTACTTAAGTCGTATCAGTGCCTGATAGATGTCGGAGTGAATTTAAAAGATACTGAGATTTGGCCATTGATCCTGAAACAGGGAATGGAAGATGTAGAGGGAGTCTCTGAGAGGTGTCTAGATGTTGTTCCTAAAATGACACATCATGCCTCAGTCACAAAGGCTGATAAGCCATTACGGTAACAAATGGAACAGCTGGATTGTCCCAGCTCCTTATAGGGTCACAGTTTCTTCAGTGCTAATCAGCCTACAGAATTATAGCTAGGCCCACAAGGAAATTACGATATTTTTTCCATGCACTCAGATCTGGAAGAAAACAAAAATCTGGCGGAAATCTGTGGCCAGCCAAGTGTGAACAGGGCCACCTTCATTACTTGGGGAAATTCCTGGGGAAGGAAAAAAAGGTGGAATCCTGTGCTGGTAGTGGACCTTAAAAAGAATCCTTCTTATACAACAGTCTTGATGATACATCTTAACATGGAAAATATATCCTAATATCCTGTTGTCTGTTCTGTTGGTATCATCTAGGGGACAAGGGGATAAGATCTTGACGCTATCAGCTGTCTAATTACTTAGACCTGTTTCACGATGGCGGAACAACAGGAGAGTGTCCCTGCCCTAAAAGAGTCCCCAGTGCAGCCATGAGACAAGCAGAGAAGTAGCTGCCACTGTGATAAACTGATTATATTGGGGACAGAGGAAGGAGCAATTAAATCTGCTGTTTGGGGAGGCATCCCAGAGCTGTGACATTTGACTTGGGCCTTAAAGATGACTGGGTTTCACTCAGGGATGAAGGAGGAGGATGGCAGTCCAGGCAGAGACCAGTGAGGGCAAAGGCAAGGGGCCTGAAAGTGCAGAGTGTGGTCAGGCAGCGGGGAGTGGATGGTGTGAGTGAGATTGTGCCGGCAGGCAGAAGTCAGCCTGTGAGAGTCCTGAGGGCCTCGCCCCTGCCTGTGCCATCTCCCCTGCACCATTGTCAACAGGTATTAACCACTTACAGCCACACCATTTCTATTGGCTCATGTCCACGTTCCCATCAAACATCCTGCTGTCGTAGAAACAAACAACTTAGGTGCAGGATGATGAATGGCGCTTATAGAACTTGTGTGAGGTTCGGAGTCCCATCAATGCAGCCTTTTGGCAGTGAAACCTACATTTTGTGCGAAGTGGCTGGTTAGTGATCCCTGTAAAGCCTGTGGATGCCTTGTTGAAGGGGAAAGTGACATGCTTCAAACAGGTGGTGAATATTATGCATAAAGTATATTATTTATCCTCTCTTTGCCATGTATTTTCTATCAGTCCATCGAGCCCCAAGTGTTCTGTGTTCTAAATATCTAGCTATGTTTAACAGTACATAGAATTAGTTACTTCCTCTTTTATCATTTATGGAGTGTTTTTCCCCATGGAATTCCCCACTCCTCTGTCGATTCACTTTCATTCCATCCTTTGAAACTGCATTCAGGCTTCCAGGAGATGTTTCCCTAATGATTTCATAACCTAAGATGAAGACTTAAAAGTAGTTGATGCCAAAGAAAGAAATGTGAGGACGTCTTGAGTCTGATTTAGTAAATTGGCCCCTGGCTGCTCTGTATCTTTGGGTGAATCACTGTCCTTTAGTGAGTGAATGTAAGAATAATCAAGTCTAAGAAACAGATCCAGCAGCCAGACACATAAACCCTTCTCTCTACCCCTTGTCAGTCACTCTCCCCAGCACGAGAGAAAAAACAAAAGTAAATAGGATATGTGTTCAGTTTTGTATTTAGCATCCAGTTTGCAGTGTGCCTTTTTCTGTGCACTGGTACTCTTCTCCAAGTGCAGGGACTGGGGTGGGGGTCTGGTCCTTGAATTTGGGGAGATTGCTCTTGTCGTTTCCAGTCTGATAAGTGCTGTCATCCTAACAGCCCTAAATCTTGATTTGACCTGGCCTTGCCCACATGAATCTTCACCCACTATTGAGACCATCATAGTCCAGTGACCAGAGTGTTAGATTTATTGTTTCCGTATCATAGCCATCGAAAGCTTCCAGTGGAGAACCTGGTTTTGAAGATGGATGAGCTTTTTTCTTTCTGCATGAGCAGAAAATTGTATGGGAGGGTACAGATCGGTGGCCAATAGATAAGAATTAAAGTAGTTCTTGAGTGGTTCGTCAGCCCCTTGTGGAGGAATATTGGCTATGCTATTTTCACTGAATTTTAGGCTTGTGAAGGTTTGAGTGAACCCTAACATCCATTCTGTAAGAATCAGGGCTTTTGTCAAATGCTCAAAAATATTATATCTGAAGATGAAGACTCCAAACCTTTGTGTATCAACTTTGAGGAAAATTTTTTAGGGCTAATCAAGATGATTTTGAGTAGAAGTTTCTCCCTGTCTAATTACCTGAGAGATAACTGTGGTGATCTTTAGTTTTATGACCTCAACACAGGACTTCTGGTAGTATGTGCCACTTTCACACATTAGAGAGTATTTTGGACACATATGACATTGCTGGGATGTTCCAAAAGACAAAAGTATGCTAAACTAGAATTGTTCTCCAAATCCAGGATTCATGACCACACTTTCCAAAATGCTGTTAAAAGTTCCTTGGCTTCTATAAACATATTTGTTCATCATGAAACAAAGTTAAACAGGATTTATTTTTATTGTGGGACTTCTCAGAGACTTTACCATGCTAGTGAGTACAGTGGCTTTTCAGGGGTGGCGTATAGGATTCGGCATTTGTCCTGGGATCCCTTTGATCTGAAAGCACCTGCAAACCGTCTCCCAGAGCTCACGTCACTCTGACACAGCGGGGGAGATGCTGACATGTGGTAGATTTAAAGTAGATTTAAAGTCTTCCCATCCAGGACTGGAGCCTATTTCCCTACCCCTTGAATCTGGGCTGGCCTTCTGACTTGCTTGGAGTGATAGATGCAGCCCAGGTATTGTGTGAGTTCCAGAGTCCAGTTCTCTAGAAGTCCGGCGGTTTCACTTTTGCCCTCTTGGGGCTTTGCCCTGAGACCTCCATGTGAGGAAGCTGGTCTAGCCTACAGGAGGATGAGAGGCCGGTGGAGGAGAGCCTAGGTGCCCCCATCAACAGGCAGTGTTAACTGCCAGATGTGTAAATGAAGCCTTCGAGGGCCTTTAGCACAGCTGACCCAACTGGGAGCAGTGCGTGAGTGAGCCCAGGCAACCCACGGAATTGTGAGAAGTCATAAGTCACTGTTGCTTTAAGACACTAAATTTTGAGGCTCTTTGTTACACAGCCATAGTCAATGGATACACTAACATAAGCAGTAGCACCCGACAAAGACTTTGAAACAAGACAGAAAAAATATGGTTGTTTATCTAATCAGATACTTTCTATGAAGCTTTTCTAGCTTAAAACTAAATTTCTGGACAGGGATTTTCCAGAAACCCGAGTCACATGAATAGTTAACAGGAACCTAAAATGCCTGGCATGTGATTCGCAGCACCGGAAAATGGCACCTAATCACAGACGGAGTGGTCCAGGGCGGTCGTGCCTAACACTGCCTCCGGAAGGTTAGAGGAACTGAAGGAGGAGTTGGAGCCCGTTCACCTGACATTTTCCCGAGGGCTGGCTGACAGCTCTCTCTGAAGGTGACCAGTGTCACTTAGGGCTCATCCTTCCAGCGTAATGGTCAGATTCCAGCAGACATCTGTTCCACCTGCCGACCAGCTGTGGGGATGTGAGGTCTCCTGATCTCGCCAGCATTCCCGGCATAGAGCTAGTTTAATTTTTCCTGGCTCCGTGGAGCAAATCTGATTAGCAGATGTCGAAGGGGCCCGTTTTCGGCAGGCCCTGGTGAGATGTGGAAGTGGACGAGGCCTGGGTGCTGCCCGTTGCCAAGGCCTGACTGTGGAGGGCCCGGGCCTGGCAGCACTGGGTCCTGGGACATCACACCCACCGTCCTCTCAGTGCTTCAAGGCCAGGAGGAGCTGTGGACGGGGACGTCAGGGCTGCAGGCTCGTGCACTGCAGCTGGGAGGCCTCAGGCAGAGCCACATCAGTCGCTACGTCCGGGCCTTAAAATGCTCGGGCTAGAGGGTCGTGACAGTCAGGCCACAGCCATGCTGGCCGCAGTGAGTTGGGAAGAGGCAGAAGGATGCGAGAATCATGGGAGCTGGAGCCGGAGAAGACCCAGTTGGTCATGAAGCCTCTTCCTCCGTCATGGCCAGATGGTTCCCCCGGGAAACTCTGGAGTGCTTTGTAAAATCTGTTTCCGAATGACTCAGGCTGGGAGTCTTCCAGCTGTTCCCTTGGGACATGGGGTGGCTTTTTCTGCGAAGGAAATACTTTCCTCACGATTGGTTGGGACCTTTTGTTGGTTGGCTGCAGCCCCATCACTCCTGGCTGGTGTCCCTTGGACCACCCTGGACAAGTCCCCCTCTCCCTCTTGCCTTCCCACAGCTAAATCTCCATCACACTTCCGCTGAGCAGCAGTGAAGCAAAGGAGGAGGGGCCTGCTTCTCAGTCTCCAGGCTTTCTGAAATGACGACTTTCTCCAGCTGCTTCAGTGTTCTGACCCCCTACCCCGAATCTCTCTCATTTTTTATCCCTGTTACATTTCACATATGTGAACCCTGGGCTGGTAGTTCACAAGCACTGTGAAGAGTATATATTCCACCACGGCCATGTCATTTTCAGTGAAAATTCTTTGGAGTTTTGTTAGATTAGATCGACCCTGGTTTATATGTCATAGCCCAATGGGTGCAAAAAAACTCTAAATGGAACGTGGCTCCTCCAGAAACCAGTAACAGCGATATCCTACGTCATACACAGCGACTGGCACGGCCGTGTGAACACCGTGGTCCTAGGGCATTTCTTTTGGGGGTTGATGTATCTCAGGGTAAGTCAGTAAAACAAAGAAGATAAGCCTGTGTGTCTGCACAGACCACAGCCACGTTAGGGACGGTTGGTAAGCGAGGGATCGTGGTTTTGTGGGTCTCTGACTTTGCTGTCACTGGTGAAACTGGGACACGAAAAGCCGGAGCTCTGCAGTGTGACTTCATGGTCAGGGCATGTGGTGTTTGTGGGCCATGAGGACCAAGTTCCAAGAGCGGTTTAGATCAGGGTTTTTCTGAGCATGTTGCAGAGTGCTGCAGTTCCTGGGGTCATTTTAGGGGCTCACTGGATGTACTGGTTTTGACAGGAGCAAGGTGGCCCTTGTCAGCTTCCTACTTTTTAATCAGCACAGCTCTGCTTTGATCTGTTTCATATACAGAACTGGGGTTGCTTGTCAGATTCCGTTTGATAAATAGTCTTCTGTGCTCAGAAGAAAGTTTGCAAACCGCAGGTTCAGAGGACTGACTTCTAGTAAAAACAAACACAGAGAGAAACCTCTTTAGCCGAGCAAGTAACGATTACATTTCTGGGATCCACATAGATCAATCCGCAGACATTTGGAAGCAGCGAAAAGCAAAGAACTAAACAAATAGATGTTTCTGGGTAACTGCTATGTCATCAGGAAACTCTTAGTCAATATAAACAGGACGTGTAGAATGTGACCTAAGTGGCAAGGGGAACCAGGAGGCCAATTCTGGTCATCTGTGCAGGTGACTCTGCCAGAGAGTGTCGTTCTTAAGTAAGCCCCAGTGAGCCGTGGAGCAGAGGTGATAAGAGTCACGTGATAAAAGCTACCATTACTGAGAGCTTTCCATTTGCTGAGAGCTGTGCCTCGGATTCATGTCCGTGGTAGTAAATGTAGGTTCTGTTATTATCCCCATTTCACACATGGGGAAACTGAGGCTCAGAGACTGAATAACTTGCCCAAGGTCACACAGCTGATAAAGTAGTGGAGCTGGGGATAGGTCCCTTTGGTTAGAGTTTATGTCCGTAAATGTTCTGCTACGTTGCCTCTCTCTGTTCGTCCCTTTTTAATTTTTATACGTGTGTGTGTTTTCCTCCCTAATGGTTTTGCTAAGTGGAGTACCTAAGGTTACCTAGTTTAAAAAAATGTCTTTCTTGTCATAGTTACAACTTTATGATCAACCCGCTCCAAGATGGCTCCATATAAAGCTGAAATGTAGTGTTGCGTGTAAATGATCCTCATTGGTTAAAAAAAGAAGGTAGAGGAAAGGAGCTAACAGTCTAACCTTACGGGGGGGGGGGGTACTAATACTAAGCAGGCACGTGCAGCTCTGGAAGTGTGTGTGTGCCTGGATTTAATGGTTCACAGTCACTCCACAGTTTACTGGTGCAGGAGAAATTAGGACTCTTGAAGCCACAGCAGCAGGTAGCGTTGCTAAGGCAGATGGGAATAACCTTTGCACAGGTTTTAAGTTCTTAAATGTTGGGTGTTTTTCTCAGATGGTAGCTCAGCTTCTCCAGTCCATCCTCTGTGTCACACACGGCCTTCGCAAAGGCTGGGTAAGGGTAGTCTTTGTGAGGATCTGCTCTTCACTTACTTCGTGCCCTTCCAAATGTGCGTGAACTATTCCTTATTTCTGCCAATAACCACGTGGTTCCAGTGAGAGCGTTAGGTTCTGCTGGAACTTCTCTCCAGTCAGTTGACGCTGCTGGAGCAGAGTAGTCCCCTAAAGAGTGAATTTAACAGGCATTTAGTTTTGTTTTTGTAGGTGCATTTGGAAAAGCTGGAACTGTTTGAGCAGCTATTGCACGGCACATCCAGGCAGCTTGAACAGTCTGCCTCCGTGCAACACACCAATTTTAAACATGACTGAAGCCTGTGGTGCGTTTCTCTCACGGAGCCAGTGAGGCCCCCCGGGAGAAACATGAACTTGTGTGGGTGCTTAGGAAGTATTGAGCAATAACTCTCTCAAGCCACAAGGGCCCCATTTGCCTAGCAGAAATTTATGAACAGGGCCCTAGTGGCTTATACAAGTTCATTTTTCTCTCCCAAGTGCCTCGCTCACTTCCTGAAAGTAATGTTTTCATCGAAAGATTTGACCATACTGGATCTTTACGGAGACGCCTGAGAAATCCCACCCTTGATGCCGTAGCAGATGACGATGACTTTGCTGAGATAGGGCCTTGGATGTGGCCTCCTGGTGGGGAAAGTGTTGGTTAAAGGGGATGTGGAGAAAAAGTTGCTAAATGACAGGTATCTGTCTGACCTGATCTAACAGTTACCTGAGGTCTTGCAGGTCGTGGTAGAGCTGGGTAGTTTGGACCTGAATGGTCGTGAGAGTGCCTCACAGTGACGGGCAGCTTGTCAGTGGTTTCCAAAACATCTGTCTCAAAAGAGGGCGGTTGAAATTCCTACCGGGGAGCGTTTCCAGTCATTGCCCATGAGAAACGAGAGTGGGAGTAAGTGAAACAGATCAAGAGGAAATGAGTCTGTGCTCCACTTGGGATTACATGCAGATGAATTCCATATTTTGGTTAGGGAATGTTTTCTTTTAGAAAAGAGAAGACAAGAAAGAAAAGCTTAGAGTCTGACCGAGTTACTAAAAAGCAGACTGAGATGCAGATTAATGCCGGCCGAAACAGTCGCTTCAGTTGGCCGTTTTTGTCTTCTGGTGTGTGTGTGTGCGCGCACGTGCACAAGAAAGTGACCCAGGACTTACTGGCACGCTTTTCCGCCCTTGGCCTGACATCCCCGCCAAGGTGGCCTGACCTCGCCGGAACGAACTGTTTTAAAACCGCTGTAGTCAGCAGAGCTGTGGCTCCTCGCTGCATCTGCACAGATCGGTGACTTGAAGATTCAGACAAATACGATAGCCGCCCACCCCTGCCTCCACAACCCCATGCACGGGGGACACGTTCCTGGACCTCCGGTGGATGCCTGAAAACTTGGGGGGGGTGGGTACCAAACCCCGTATATCCTGTTTTTTCCTATCCACACACACCCGTGATAAAGTTTAATTTACAAATTAGGCATGGTCAGAGATTAACAACAATAATTAATAATACATAGAACACATAATAATATACTGTAATAAAAGTTATGTGAATGTGGTTTCTCTCTGTCAGAAGATCTTACTGTGCAGATTTAATGCCTTTTCCATCTTAACCACTTGTCACGCACTGTGTCTGTAACTTTTGCAGTTTGAGGTGCAACAGCCAAACCAGAACGAATTTCTTTTTCCTTCTTCACAATTTCGTAGATAGAAGATTCATTCTTACTGAATATTAGCAACTGCAGCATATGATTTTTTTTCTTTCCTTATTAAGTTGAGAACTTCTACCTTTTCACTTAAAGAAGAAGCCTTTTACGGCTTTTCTTTGGCGGATCCGAATTGCCAGCGTCACTATTCTTGACTTTGGGGCCACTGTTCAGTAAAATAAGGGTGACTTGAGCACAAGCACTGTGATACAGCGACAGTCAATCTGACAATTGCAGCAGGGCTACTAAGTGACTAACGGGTGGGACGAGCTGGACAAAGGTGATGATTCACATCCCGGGAGGGACGGAGGGGGACTTTGGGAGATTTCGTCACACTACTCAGAATGACACGCAATTTAAGGCTTGTGAACTGTTTATTTCTGGAATTTTTCATTTAATATTTTCAGACCATGGTTGACTATGGGTAGCAAACGACAGAAAGCGAAACCATGGATAAGGGGGAACTGCTATAATATGTATTCATCCTATTGACAAAAATCACAACTGAGGTTTTCCTGACTTAATTACAAGAAAGTGTCTATCGATTTTGATTTAAAGATTTTATTTGCCCCCTCTGTCCCCTGTGTATAAATCATGGAATGGAGACGCTGATTTGCTCTTTGCCCGTTGTGTTCAAAACGTGCTACTTCCGATGATGCCAAACCAGACCTGAGCTCTGTTTTGCCCGCTGAGGAGTCGTCCAGCAGGTAGTCACGAGACGCCAGCTGTGTGCGCCAGACGCCGTGTGAGGATATAACAGTGAGCAGGGAGACGGACGGGGCCCCGGCCCTCCTGGAGGTCACAGTCTGCAGCCGCCTGGCAGCGGAGCTCTCGCAGGCTGGGGACTTGGAGTAAGGGAGGCCCCGGGGAGCCGGGCAGAGCTGAGAACCTGGAGACGCTCCGTTGGCAAGTCGGGTGTCTCCTCGTTGCTGCCCGGGCACTGGTGGGTGGTCAGTGATTTTCCTAAGCTGCCCTCGGGCCCCCAGCTTGCTCTCCCAGGTCAGTGGGCGGTGCTGTCATCCCCTCAGGACCACCAGGGAAGGGAGTGCTGCCCCCCCCCCGCCCGCCCGGGTCTGCCTCCAAGGCGGTCCCCTCCACTGTCTCCACAGTCACCTTCTCCGCCCGCAGCTCCCAGACCACGGTGCCGCTAGGCCTTGCCTCATCCTCCCGATACGTTGTCCTCATTGTCACTATGCAGCTCTCCCCGTCTCCTCACCCCTCCATCTGTGTGGACCTGAAGGTGACCTGACTGGCTGAAGAAGGGCTCTTTTTCCAGCCCCTGCACGGCCTCCCTGTGCTGCCTGTGCTTCTGGGACCTGCACAGGGGGCGGCCGAGGTGGGGCTGGAGAAAGAGCTGCAGCAGCTCCTGGCCCTATGCCCCTGCACCTAGGAGGCCAGGCCTGGGGGCTGGAGTTGTCTCTGGGGATAGGGCTGAGGGCGGGGCCATCCTGCCACTCTCCGTCCTCCCAGAGGGGCAGTGAGACAGGTGGGAAGCCCAGAGCGCCTGGGCGGGAGGCCGGGAGGTGGGGGCCCGGCGCCTGGCCCGCGGAGGCCTGCGGGCTCACCCGCCCTCCCTGCAGGCGGGCCGGCGCTCTAGAGGGGCGCTGAGCGGAGACTGCGTGTGCGGCCCTGTGGGGATGTGACGCCGAGTCAGATGAGGGTTCAGAACTAACGTGTGGACTATCCAGTAAGGGAGAAAAATCGTGTTCTTAAACCCACCCTGCTCTAGAGAGTGCTGTGCCGTCAGAGGGGCTCCAGTAAAACCTGGACCACCCGGTGGGGGAGACCGTCTAAAGGGAAAGGCTTCCTGGAAGAGATGGCATTCGAGCTAGACCTTGAAGGACAGGTGGGAGGGGGATGCGAGGAGATGAAGGGGTGACGAGATAACAGCACCCAGGTGGGCACGGTGGGGGGAGCCCCCCCCCCCCCCGTGGGGTGATTCCTGGAAATCCCAGGAAGCAATTCACAAGTGGCCTTTGCTGGTAGATTCCGCAGAGGGACAAGGGCCAGTGGCTTTGGCAGCTCTGTAAAAGTGGGTGTGTTTGATTGTCCTGCTGCTGGGGCCAAAGCCATGTCCCCCATTCAGAAACCCGAGCCTCTCTAGGGACCCTGCTGGAGGAAGCGTGCTCTGGGGTAACACGAGGGCCCGTCGATTGTTAACTTTTCTTTCCCTGATGGCAAATCAGAGCCATCACACAATGCTGGAGGATTTATTTCTGAAGGATACGGAGGTAGTTGGACAAAAGCTTAACTACAATGGGTTTTTTTTTTTTGACATCCAAGGTCACAGCTATTAAATTTCTGTAAGTTA
Organism: Balaenoptera musculus; assembly: GCF_009873245.2. Taxonomy (NCBI): domain Eukaryota; kingdom Metazoa; phylum Chordata; class Mammalia; order Artiodactyla; family Balaenopteridae; genus Balaenoptera; species Balaenoptera musculus. Next base: position 60,985,264 of record NC_045787.1, on the reverse strand, counting down.
AGGATTCTAGAATTACAAATGGCTTGCCTCTTCAAGTGCACCCTTGTCATAATTCAAACTCAAAGCATTCTAATGCCATTTCTTCTACAGAAATACACTTTTTAAATGGGGGTGCTATTTTTCTTTTTCAAGTTTAACTTAAGCTCGGTTAAGCTCAGAACCAGTGGTCCTGGTTCCCGTCCTCTGTCGGCTAGGTGGGCGCAAGCCAATGACGGCTCTCACTTCTGTAAGTTTGCAGGTACTCGGCAGTTGCTTTAATTATTACCATTTTCCTGTGGTGCTCGTCTAAACTGTAAGTTCTCTTTTCTGTGGGTTTTGCAGCACAGTATTATTTTATGGGTTTATTTTTTATGTTTTTCCCCCCTTTTGAGTGTTACCGGATCCCCAGTCACCAGAAGGCCAGGATCTGTTTCAGTAACTGATTTATCAGGTGCTAGGCTGGTGACATTGCGAGAGTTTATGGAAGGGCCCCCACCTCCTTTCCCCGGGGACTTTGTGACTGGCTCGGCCGTGAGCGCAACACCGAGTGTGTTCTCCACACGGTGGAAGGTGAAATGGCTTCTACGAGCAGTGGTCGCATTTGAAGTGGGAGCTCTGGAACCTCCTCCAGTGGCTTCTGTGTCTCACGCCTGCACTCAGGGGTCATTCAGGCGGAGTGAGAAACTTCAAAGGAAGTGCCACAAGGCCTTGGGCCTCTGGTCAGAATGTTCATAGTCTGTTATCAGTAAATACTTGGAAGATACTCTCCCCACTCTCTCCCCCTCCCTCTAGTTCCCCAAATGTTTCATCTCCTCCACCTTCACTGCTGGCCAACTGCGAGGTCCCGTTGGACGACTTCTTTCAAAGCGGCTGATTTAGCGTCTGTCCTGAGGGCCAGCACCAGCCAGGTCTGGGGTGAAATGGGGGTGATGGATGGTTGGGGAGGTGAGGCTGCAACTCCCTGGTGACACCTCAAGTAGTTAATCAAGGGACACACTTCCTCTCAGTGGGAGGTAAGGGATTTTCTGTTCCTTTGTTCTTAAGGCTACTATTCAGGCCATTTTCCCTCCTGGACACCTCAGGCTCTGCTCAAAAAGGCTTCCGTGGTTCCCTCTGGCAGTGCTAGAGGTCAGCGTTGTTCCCTCACCAGAGACACAGGGAAGTCACAGACCTTGGGTTTTCCTTGTTGCTAAAGGCCACGAATGTGGGATATCCTCTCTGTCCCCATAGCAAGGTAGCGGCTGCCTTGCCGGGCTGTGTGGTTTGTTCAGACAAGCAGACCATTCCAAATCGGCCCCAGAGAGCCACTTCAAAAAGACCATTGTCTGCCCCACGGAGAAGCCGTTGTCAAGGGCTGCCATTAAAACAGTGACTTTTGGAGCTGCTTTAATGTGCCACTTACAAGTCAAGGCCGGTTTCGGAGCGGCAGCAGCAGCGGATGTTTGAATAAGTGCCATGGACCGCAGGTGCCAGGTGTGATCCCAGACACCTCTGTTTCCTCCCCATCTCTAGGAGACTAAAAATGGCCAGGGTGGTTCTCTTCCCAGCCAGTTCCCGCTGGTGACCACCAGGTCCCCCCTGCATTCTGCAGGCTGTGAATGGGTGGCCACCGTAGTTCCTAAAAAGGATGGCTGAGGCCAAGGTCTGTGGCCTGTTGAAATCAGTGACTGATATTTTAGAACCGAAAAGAGGAGCTTGCATGGAAGCTTGCATTGCTTTTGGAAAGATACGTGTTTCTTCCAACAATTCTGCAATGTTGGCAGACAAAGTGTTGCAGCTCAGAGATCATCACCAGTCCCTTTTTAAGGAAACAAGCAAGACAGTGACCCAATTCAGTCCCTTTTCATTTATTTTACAGTGTATGGGTCAAACATTACTAAAGAAAACTGGACGAGTTCCATTTCAGTTTAGTTAACACGAAGCTTGTCTTTTAGAACACAAGGGGATGGTTACGGATGGGCATGGCATGTATTGTGTTTGTTATGTGCTTAGCACTTTGCTGGTGCAAAATGAATGCCAAGAAAGGTCTGTTTTTCCTGAAACAAGGAAATTGTTGTATATGGACGAGTGTGTAGGTGTGTGTACTTTTAAAAACACCTTCTGTTTGCCACACAGTGTGCTAATCACCTTGAGAGGCCACTTAAGGGTTTTTCTATATGAAACGTGGAGAGAGCCTTAAACGCTGAACTGTGTGGTCCCCACCAAGTGCAGTATGAGATCAGCAAAGGGAGAGCTTTGTGTGGGTTGAAATGGAATTTTAAAATATACCTTATTAACTTCAAGGCAGGCATATGGAAATGCTAATAACTTTTCAAAAAGCACAGTGTTTGGCAGGTTTGTGTAGAAGTTGTGAGTAGGGGTGAGGGATAAATGCCAGGCGTGGCTGTGTGGTTTTAGGGCTCCATCCCACAGGCCCACATCCTCTACTGCTGATGTGGGTAGCCTGTCCGGAGACCAACCCCCAGAGGCTACAACACCTCATTCCCTCCCCTAGGTGTCAGTGCAGAGGGTGTGAGAGCTGACCGTTTCTCTGGGGAGGGGGATGGTCCAAGGTGATGGGTCAGTTAATCAGTTAACAAATCTTTGTTGAGCACCAACTGTGTATAATGATAGGAATAGCCACTTTTATTGAGCGCATAGGTATGCGGGGCACTGGGCTAAGCACTTGGCAAGCAATCTTTTGTTTATTTCCTACAATAACTCAGTGGAGTACTGAGTTAAGTGCTTCTTCTCAGTTCACAGATGAGGAAACAGGCTCAGGGGGAGTTAGTGGCTTGCCTAGGGTCATCACACTGCTACTGAGTGGCAGAGCTAGCATTTGAGCTAGGTTGCAAACAGCATTGTGTTTCCTGATGTGGGCTTGGCGCTGGGCACTAGACAGTACAAAGGATATGTGGTGTGTGGCTGCAGACCCCAGCGACCTGTGGATCTCACACAGGACAGGAACGGTATGAAGAGGCAGCTCACACAGCACGTGCTCCTCTCCCCAACACAGGGATCACGTGGAGAAGGGGAAAGTGCCGATACAGGTGCAGTTGCTTACCTTCAGAATTAGTACAGAGAGTTGAATGTGAAGGTGGGTGTCATGGGCGATGGTTCTTGTCAATTTTGGAAACATAGTCTCTATGATGTTATAGTCACATATTCAGGTAGGCAGCTCACAGAGTAAAACAGGCTGCTGTACTGTAAGGCAATATGGAGTAGTGGAGACTGGGGAAAATTGGAGAACTGCCCTGTCTAAAGAGAACAGCCATTACTCAACTCCAGTCATCTTTTGTCATGTGGAAATGTAAGTCCAATATTGCCAGTGTACTGATTTTTTTCACCTGAAAGGAAAGCCAGAAATTTGGATTTTTACATTGTCTTCCAATCTTTGAATGTCTGCTACTAATTTTTAAAAAGTTTAATGGATCAACTGTTGTATATAAGCCTCCAGTTTTTGAAACCTCTGAAAGGGTTGGAATAGAAGTGGGGATGTAGAGGTTGGAAACCCCAAGATAGTAGACCAGGAGTGGCAAGTGCATCTCACATCAGGTCCAGCTTGCACCAGTGTTTCTCAAACTTCAGTGTGCATGCAAATCACCTGGGGTCCTGTTCAAATGTGCATCCTGGTTCAGGAGTTCTAGGGTGGGGTCTGTTGCAAAGATTCTAAGGCAGTTTCTAGGCTTAGTGGGGAAAAGCACTGTGATAAATTAGTGTCGTCTACTGTGAGCAAAGAAAAGGGGAATGGCCTGACATATTTGCCATCCCTGTAGTACAGCAAGGTGTAGTACAGCAAGGTGATAAGGTGATACAGTATCTAGGCTTAGTGGGGGAAAGCACTGTGATAAATTAATGCCGTCTACTGTGAGCAAAGAAAAGGGGAATGGCCTGACATATTTGCCATCCCTGTAGTACGGCAAGGTGATAAGGTAAATTGAGCACTTATGGTCATTTCCAGGGTTCCCCTAAAAAGTCAGAATTTGAGAACACAGCTAGGTCAGAAGCTTTTGAATTTTGCATCCTCCCTTATTTATGCATGCTTCTCCACATAAGAAGAACTTGGATTCATCTCTCTATCATCTGGGAAATTGGGATAAGACTAGCAAACTTTCAACTTGGGTGGGATAAAAGGAGAGTTAAGTGATTGGCTCTCTGTTCTTTCTGCTGTATTTTGAGGGTTAAAAAAAATGTCTTGCATATGTTGGTGTTCTGTTACTTCCACGTGGCCTTGGCATCCCTTCAGCATGGGGTCCATGGTGGGAGGAAAGGGTGGGTGCCGAGGAAATGGCTCTGAGCAGAAATCATCTTGTTTCCATTCACTTAGAGCTGTTCTTGGAGCCCTCTTCTGGTCCCCTGCCTGTGCTCAGTGCCCTTGGAGTTGCATGCCAGGAAACAAGATGATCTTTCTAATTGGGCAAGTGGGAAGAGAGGGACTGGGTGAGCCAGGATGGGCTGGCAGTTGACGCCTAAAAATAGATCTTTTTCCTCATGAATAAACATTTTCGGGGGGCAAAACGCCTTGCTAACCGTCCCGGACAGGTCAGCAGAGGAGGCCAGCAGGGCCAGGGTGCAGCCAGGTGGGTGGAATGCCAGCCAGCATGGGGTTGCCATGGCAACAGGGCCCCTTGGAGGAAGCTTCCGTGACCTCCAGGGAGCGAGGGCTGATCTCAGATCTGAGACCAAAGTATATGTACAAGCAGGGGGTGGACGGGGGAGTGGGAGGGTGGGAGGGGAAAGGGGTCTGAGATTCTGCGGTTCTAACGAGCTCCCAGGGGATGCCGATGATGCAGGTCCAGGGGGCACACTTGGAGAGGCAAAGGGTTCGAGTCCACCATGATCTTCAGGACTCTGAGGAAGGGTGAAGGCACACAGGCAGGGGAGTTAACCCCATTCCATTTTTTTTAGCATCTTGTATTTGGCCTAAGCTAAAAAAAAAAAAAAAAAAAAAAAAAAAAAAAATGGCAGTGCTTTAACAGCTGTTTCTCATCATACTGAGATGTTTTCCTTGCCTGGTGGTGGTGGTGACACTTTAATATAACAACAAAATTACGAGTGTTGTGTATTCTAATTTTGCTGGTAAAAATGTATATGATTGGGCAGACTCTACTGTCGATGTAACAATTAATTCAGTAAAATGCAGCCTGTGCTAGTTGATGTATGACTGAGGCTCTTCTAAAATAATGGGGCAGATTTTGGCAACATTTTAAGAGCAAAAGAATAGCTCAGACACTAGAGCTGGGAGGTGAAAGTCATTCTGATAATTTAAAAACTTTGACAAGAATGTAGGTAGCTTGCCCTGTGCAGGGGATAGAACCATTCCTTGAGAGGCCAGGGTCCTTATCCAGTCTCTCAGAGAACGAGCATGACAGGCTGGTCGCTTGTGTCTGGACAGCAGAGGCACCAGCTGTTTGCAGGGCCATGGCCAAGGCGGACCTGAATGATGGCATCCTTCCCCACACCCGCTGTGCGCCCACTCTTCACGTGATCCCATTTTCTCCCTGCGCCTGTTCTCAGGCTATGTCATGGGTCTGTTCTTGACGTGGCCTCCTCAGAAACTGTAGCAAAGTCTGACCGTGGAAGCCGTGACTGGGTGACCATAGAAGGAAGCCCAGCGAGCTCCCTTTCCACGGGTCTTTTGGTCGACTCCCAATTCCCTCATGGGAGGACGCCTAAGTCCCTTCCAAGGGTATCAACAGTCAGTCTGATTATTAAAACTCTGAGACCGGGAGGCTCCAGCTTGTGATTTTGATTGTATTCCAGAGATGGTTATCAGTTTGTGTCATGATCCAGAGCCCACTGTGGAGGGGAAACGGTGCGGTCAGGTCTGTGGAGGAGCCCACAGCCTGCCTGCCCCTGGGGATGGGGTCCTGGAGTGACGGAGTCCAGTGGGCAGCAGACACGACGTGTCTGTGGTTATCCACAGACACCCCCAGCCAGGCTTGGCAAGGGAGCCAGGGCTAGGCCTCCCTACTTCCTGCAGGAGGGCTCCGGGCCTGGACAGCCTTGGCAGAGGGGGTGGGCATCAGCAGGCGGAGCTGGGGGCCGGCAGCGGGGCTGACAGGGAGGAGCCCTCTGCCTGGGGTTTCTCTCCTGGTCTCATCGTGCTCCCATGACTCTGGACAGCTCTGGTGGAGACGCTGTGTCCTGGTGCTTCTCCGTCCCTGCCCAGCTCCCGCTGGCCGCTGTGGACGGTCCCCTCCCTGCTTTGGGGAGCACGAGACTAGCAGAAGCAGGGACTGAGACGCGAAGGGGGTCTCTGCACCAGAGGGGTCCAGAGGGGGCTTTCCGAGGGTCGTCTTTATCTCTCTTCCCCCCACAGTGATTTGCTCAGGGTGAGAGTTGAGTGGGACGCCAGGCCCTGTGCACGTGGGTGCTGAGTGTCGTGCTCCGGGTCAGAACCGCCTCTGCAGTTCCTTGGCAAAAAACCACCGTCTCTGGAACCCCATTCCTCTATGTCTGACCCTGTGGTATGACCCAGGACTCAGGTGAAGCCTCATTTCCCTTTGTGGGATAGAAAGAACTAAAATGTAATGGGGAGCAGTCCTGGGACACTAGGAAAAAAAAAATTTTTTTTTTTTCTTTCCTTTTCACTCCTAAGAAGTTGATGGTTTTTCTCCCCACATTCCAGCACACTTGTTCAACTTGAAACAAAATGCTATGAAAGCTTTTAAGTTTTTGCCATGGACTTACAGTACAGGGTGAAAAATAATATTCTGAGATTTGAAAAGCTTAAGTTGAGGTGGCTGGGTGATTTTGGCAGTGTTTCTCTATGTGAAATCCCCAGGCCTCGTCCCAGCCTCTACCTCCCCCGTCACGGGTTGGCAGGAGCGGTGAGTTTTGCCAGAGCGGAGGGGGGATGGCAGGAGCCTGCTTGGGCAGAGGAGTCCCTGGGGGCCAAAGCTTGGGCCCCAAGGGTCTGCAGCCGCTTTAGTAACACGGGAAGTAGGGAAAATGGACCCCACGTCTGGAGTTCTGCCTTTGTGTTCCTGTTTTTCTTTGAATCGAAGGGTGGTTGGGAAAAGAAAACCCAACGGTCACAACATGCTTGAGTCAGCACCAGGGATGGGTGAGGCGTAGGGACAGGGAGTCACTGAGTCACGGGCGCTGCAGCTGTGAGAGTCCTCCACAGCTCCCTTTCTAGCTGCCTCATTTATGGGCCTGCCACGGAGGCCCTGGAACAGCAAAGGACCCGCCCAGGGACACACAGCTGGCTGGGGACGGTGCTGGGAGACGAGCAGGTTCCTGGAGTCCCAGGCCAGCGCTCCAGCATGATGCCCAGGATCCAGTGACTTGCCCATCCTCCCTGTGGCCCTGAGCACACTGCTGGGTCCAGGCCCAGGACACTGCCCTTGCCTGTTCCCTCGCTCTCTGGGCCCTGAGAGTCCCCGCCGCGTTCCCTCCAGGAGGGAGTGCAGCGTGATATGATGCCAGGGCTCTGGTTCCCAGAGAGCCCCCGCTAGGACCTTCTGGGGCATAGTGACGAGCTTCCTTGTCCCTGTCCCTCCTCTCCCTCCACCAGCATCCAGCGTCAGGTGGAGGTTTGGCTGCAGCTGCCCAGCTTCTCCCTCCTGGGATGCCATCTGGGGTGCTGCTCTCTCGAGCTGCCTAGAAAGGCCGGGTGAGGAGCATCCCTGCAGAGGCTTAGCGGGGGAGCAGTGGTGTCTGCGTCCCCACAGGGCTGGGAAGGCTCAGGGGCCTCCACTCTTTCCTTGTTCTAAGAGCCTCTCTGGCTTTTTTTTTTTTTTTTTTTTTTTTTTGGTCCCTTTCTTTCTTAGAGTAATGGCTTAAAATCTGAGGCAGTGACTGCAGGTTTGGAAGGGAATGGTGGACCTTGGGCTTAAAAATTTTAATAAAACAGCCCTAGTTCCTGGGAATGAAAAGAAACAATTTAAGGTGTTGATAAATGCTTGGCAGAGTTCTTTTCCTCTTTTCAGAGCTGATCCTGCAGATTAGGGTTTTGGCACATGGCTTATTGCTTAACAACCCATACAAGCAGGCAGAAATGTAAATGACGCTTTCTTTTCTTTTCTTCTGCTGAAATGGGGGCTCTGACCTTGGAATACGAGCCTTTAGTTTAAGCACTGACATCTTTCCAGCGGGAGACGACTTTTTCCCCTTATTTCCTTTGTTCAAGAAGATTGAAGAGTCCTGCTTTTACTTACCTTTCCCAGGGTGTCCGCACCTCCCAGCCCCAGCTCTCACAGTGTTAACAGACCATTTACAAACTGGTACTTGTATTGTTCATTCTGATTGATTCTCACATATATTTGTCACATGTCTTCTAAGGAATGTCACGGAGCAACACTTTGTTCATATGGTTTGAATTACCGTTGTACCTAATGGAACAAAGCTTCATTTGTTTAAAAAAATCCGATAGTTAAGGTTTAATGGTCAGTGCTCCCCAGTTGTATCTTCCTATAGGAGCGTGACTCTTTTGTAGGGGGAGCTATGCCAGGAATGTGAAAGATGTCTTTCTCAAACCTTGGTTTTTGAGAAGATGAACTGCACTGAGTTAGGCGTAAGTTAATTTTTCCTGCAGTTGAGTGGTGAATCCCTAACGTCTGTGGAAGCACAGAATTTCAGCCTACTGGACCCCATTTGTAAGGATATAAGTGGACTCGGTGAAGGAGAAAGCAGGAGATGAGCCTCTGAAATCAGTCATGTGCTGCCCGGTCTACACAGCGGCAGGTATACACGGAAGCAGGGCTCATTTGGCGCCCTTGGCTTGACTCAGCGTGTCCGCCTGTCAGCACGCAGCAGGCAAGTGTGCTGTCAGCCTGCTCACTATCCTGGGAAATGTTCCTAATCCGTGCATGTCTCTTCCTGATTTTTGCCTCTGTAATTACTTGGAGAGCCTGTGAATTGGACCTCATAATAGTAAACTGACACTAGAATCAGCTGGATGGAAACACCGGTGTTTTGGTTAATAAGATGGAAAGAGAAGTATCTGAGATGGTGGCGGTACCTCTCAAAACAACCCCACCTAAATGGCTTTCTCGCGGTGTTTCAGTTTTTGTTCTGTTTTGTTTTTTAAGTACTCCTAGTGCAGATGACCCTTGAACAACGTGGGTTTGAACTGCATGGGTCCACTCATACACAGATACTTTCCAGTAGTAAATACTACAGTACCGCAAAGTCCGTGGTAGGTTGAATCCACAGATGTGGAGGAACCGTGGATACCAAGGGCTGTTTTACTAGAGGGGTGGGATAGGGAGGGTGGGAGGGAGATGCAAGAGGGAGGGGATATGGGGATATATGTGTATGTATAGCTGATTCACTTTGTCATACAGCAGAAACTAACACACCGTTGTAAAGCAATTATACTCCAATAAAGATACTAAAAAGAACAAAAACAAAAAAAAAACCAAAGGGCTCGCTACGCAGATTCACCCCTGTGTTGTTCAAGGGTCAACTGTTCATTAGTTAAGCACTGCACTTGTCAGTTAACTGAGGCGCATTTACAGCGCCTTAAACTAAGAGTTTGGTTGTTTTCGTGTAATACGCAGCCCTGAGGTAGGCCGATCTGATGTTAACTTGGTGATGTTGTCAGGGACCCAGGCTCCTCTGTCCTTCTGCCCATCACTAGCGCAGGACTGTTCATCCCTTAAGTCCCCGTTGGGGCCTTATGGTCCCATTCCCCAACCACAGAGGAGCCAGTGTCAAAGCTGAGTCAGGTCCTTTGTTTTTTTTTTTTTTTTTTCAGGTTTTTGTTTTTCAGCTTTATTGAAGTATAATTAACAAATAAACTTGTAATAATATATATAAGGTTACAATGTGATTATTTCATATACGTTTTACATTGTGAACGGATTCTCACCATTGAGTGAATTAACACATTCATCACCTCACAAAGTTTTTGTTTTGTTTTAGAGGGTTTTTTTGTTTATTTGTTTGGTTGGTTTTTTAAAAATTCTTGGTGAGAGAGCCAGGTCCTTTTTAATAGCTTTTGCAGAAACCCCTCCCCATTTCGTCCACTTAAAGCTTATTGGCCACTCCATCTGCAAGGGAGGCTGGGAAATGTGGGTTCTTTTAGCTGGGCACATTGCCACCTCCCCACTCCCCATCCCCCATATGATAGGGTTTCTTTCAGAGCCAGGAATGAGGTAAGGCAAATAAAGCATTCTTCTTTGGTGTAAAATGTAAGGGAGCACCAAAAAACTCAGTAATCAAGATAAATGATGTTTTAATGCAATGTTACAGTGCCATATTAGAGCCTGAGGCAAAAGAAAAAATTGCTAATGTTGATCCAGTCTTTATTTAAAATTGTGACTTTTTTATACTGGATTTTTAAATGAGTTAAAATTTTTTACATTATTGCCTATTAAAGTATTTATCATGATTAATCAATTTTGGGCGTTCCCTTAAATTTTGTGTTCAGGGCAAGTGCTTTACTATCCTCACCCCAGTCCCAGCCATAGGTTTTTCCTAGTCAAGAAGAAGAGAATGATAACCGGGTAGGAACAGCAATAGTCTCTGCCGAGGAACGATCCCATTGCTTACCCAAAGCCTTACCCACTGCTGATTGCGAATGAGTAAACTTGTGGTTGGCCGGGGGGCGATATTCCTACAGCCTGAGAACTGCTCAGAAACAACACCAGTCTTTCGGGAGTAAACTTGCAGTAGCACCTTTGTATCTGCAGGTAGAATTCTCAGATGGGTGTAGGTGCTTTTGGTGACCAAGGATGAGTGCGTGTGATCAGAGTTTGGTGGCCACTTTAGGGTCCAAGTGGCAGAAGTCTGACCGAATAGGTACAAAGTCAGCAACCATGGAGCCTGGAACTTCTGTGAGGAACCTTGACAGGACAGCTTATCAGCTGGTGTAGAACTCAGGGCAGATGATCTCACTAAAGGATGGGCCCTCACTGGGAGAGAAATTAATGAAGAGATCACCTTCAGGGTAGAACTCTTCAGCTCCCCACTCCATGTGTGGACACACCTCTCATTATGAATGTTTCTGATTCAGCTTGGTTTCGTGTGGGCCTTAGTGGTTATGGCCTTCCACAAGGAGTATTGGAAAAGCAGTAGACAAAGGCCACGTGTGTGTGAAACCAGAAATAGTTAATTTGCTGTTTTTAAATCCTACAACGTACAGTTGACCCTTGAACAACACAGGTTTGAACTGTGCTGGTCTACTTGTACAAGGATATTTTTCCAATAGTAAATGCTACAGTACTATATGATCAGCAGTAGGTTGAATCCGTGATGTGGAACCCTGGATACAGGGGAACCGCGGATGTGGAGGTTTGACTATAAGCTATACTTGGATTTTCCGATTGTGCAGAGGAAAATCCCCTGTGTTGTTCAAGTGTAAACTGTAATTTGATTATTAGATAGTTTAGAATTTTTAAAATAATTTTAAACAATCATCTAGCATTTCAGAGAAGTTCATTTTAAATTTCATGACAATCACTTGTAGTTTTAGAAAAGTTCTACTGACGGTGTTTAGTTATGAATTGGAGTGCCTTTGAATATTTATACGAAAAATAAAGTGTCTAGTGGATCTTATGGCTTAACTTGGTATCATGAAAAAGAGTAAGATGATAATCTCCCTTTTTGGTAATACTTCTGGTGTAGATAAAATGGCATGCGAACAATCTACTGTGCTGGGGTTGGAACTAGTTTCTTTCTTTCCCCCTTTCTTCTTCTAGTTTCCAGAAATTTTAAACCTTCAGGTAGATTTCTTATATTATTTTTACAAATTGTTAAATGAGTCAGTACCTAAAACAAAAAGACAAGTGCTTTTGGAAGTGTTGCTGCATTCACAAGGGCGATTTTTACAAGGATGTTAAAAAAAATCTTGTGGCTATGATTCATACCCCGATGCTTTTATAAATTCTTGCATTGCAGAAATTCATGATTCAGTCTGTCGGATGATTTCCCTTCTTGAGACTCTACAGTGTTGCGAAAATTCAGTGATTTGTTTCACAAATCCTTTCATCTGTGTCCTCACGTAATGCTTTGTGTTTTTAAAGCTGTGAGCATTTTATCACCCAGCCCCACCCACGCCAGCCTTGCTGCATGGCCTGGTTCCATCCTACACTAGGCCCCGTTGCCTGCAGACTGCAAAACACTTTTCAGAGGCACTCCGTGGCTTCATGCTTCAGGGAAAGTACTATACTTTGTCAGTTCTTTTCAGCCTTGCACAGGAATGCTGTGACAGTGAAATGAGGTCATCAGTAAAAGTACTTTTCAGTTCTTAGGAAGACACCTGCTATAGGATTCCAGGTGTTGGCACGGGTGAACTTTTAATTTTAAGGTATGAAGGGGCTTGCCTTTGACAGGAGTCTGCCAGTTAACATTTGGTTGTGTCCAGTTGAAGAATTAATTTCTAAAACACAATTTTTCAAAATTTGTTAGCATTAGACTGATTAAAATAGAAGTATCTTGGTTGTCAGTATTTATTTTAGCTCTTTGAAATGTGGACACTGTATCTTGGATGTTAGACAGAATGCTCTGTATTTATTGATTCGATTAAATGGCCCATGCCTCAGTTTCCCCATCCATGATACAAGATCCTAGCACCCACCTAAAAGCTGAGAGGGAGGAAGTTGAGCAGCAATGCATGCATGGTGCACGATTAGCCCAGTGCCTGCTGCTTTATAAAGCCTGTAAATGGCACCACGGCTGTGAGTTGCTGCTGCCTGAACATGTTCTGCATCAAATGCACAAACATGGCGATGAGTTGAGAAGAATACAGTAAAGGACAGTGAGAGCATAAAGTAGGGAGCATGCAAACAGAGTTGAGGTAGGACCATGGTACCTATTTTATACGGCGTCTTTTAACTCAGAAGGCCGCAGCAGCTACAGTTCTGTGGCTAAATGCCCACATGAAATGCATTGGCTTAAACATGTCAGGGTTTTCGACAGATGGTGGTGCTTCCAGAGATCGACTGTAATCAGTGAAAGGTCCTGGCAGCTGTCAGATTCAGAAAATAAAGAAGGAGGGTTATCAGAACTGAGAAACAAGAGAAATGGAAAGTAGAGATTGATGAATATTGGGTGTTGCAGCTCCCATCCCTGCTCACTCTCTTCAGGACTTGAGACTGGAAATGTTGGTGACACCTCACATTCTCATCCAGGCAGTTCAATAAACATCATGGATCTGGGTGAATAAAGCTGGGGGGTGGGTGGAAGGGTATAGCTGATTTTTCCAGTTGAATGACCTTGGTCAGCTTCTCTTTTGATGAGATTAAAAACTGTTGTAATAATGAAATTCAAAAATTTCACCATCTTTTTTCCTTCCTCTCCGTGTGAATGAAGTAAAATCTGAAATCCTTCATTCCTTGGCTCCCCTAGAAGTACAGTGAAGCTGGCCATCTTTACCAATTTTTAGGCAGGGAACTTTGTGTATCAAATTGGCAAACACAAAAAGGGTCAGGTGAAATCATGAGATAGGAAGCTGATCCAAATTTTGATCCTTTCGAATTAACAATTGTCCCCAGCACTGGGGGTGGACAGTGCCTCCTGGGAGGCCGTCGGAAAGTCATGGTGCCATTTATCAGCCTTCCTCACGGCTGAGCTCTCCGGGACTTCTCATTTGTACTTTTGAAAAATCTCCTCAGCATTAAGAGCTTCCCTGAAGCTGGATCTTCAGCGTCTTGCATCCTGATTTCCAGACAGAACTGAGTTAAAAACATAGTAACTGACTCCGTTTGTTTTTCTGTCTCCAAGGTGTTTGGCCCTGATTCGTCCTCCCGGCCCCTGCGGGAGAGGAACACTTAGTTACTCACTGACAGGAACAAGCTCTGGAAATGGTGACTTGATCAAATGTTGGCTGGGGGAAGCCCATTTCTCCCTCAAGCAGGACTAAATGTTTCCCAAATTAATTCTGACACAGTGAGTTTAGATTCAACTTTCTGGAATTTCTCAAAATGATTTAGGATATTTTAAGTCAACTCTTTATTTGTTGCCTGTTTTTCCAGTGTCTAACCCCTACTACCTGTTGGGTGCTTCATTTATGTCAAATATTTTACTTTCTAAGCTGTGCCGTGGGAGTTTTTATTGTGTAAAAATCTCCCTGGAATGTAAATGCCCTGTGATGTCTTTGATTTGATGTTGGGGTCAAATGCAGGCCGCTGTGTGGCCTTCCTTCAGGAAAGAATGGAGGCTTGTCTTGTTTTACTCATTTGGTTCTCAGCGTGCATTCAACCGACAGCAACATAATAGTGTATCGGGGTAAAAAGTCACTCGCCTGCACGGGGTTTTTGGGTGGGCAAGAGTTGGGCTCAGAAGATTGTAGATGTACGGACGCAGGGTCCCATGTTAATGTGTGCAGCCTTGAACGCTGGGCACAAGCCTACTACAATTCTGGGTTATTTATTTTACTTTAATGAGCAAAGAAAAATATGGTGCATTTGAATGACATAATAATAGACAATTGCATGTTCTCGAGTTATAAGTAAATCATGGGTCAGAAAAAGACAGTGAAGAGGGTGTTTCACTACATATGTTCAGGCTTTGTCTCACAAAGACTTGGTTGTATTTTGGAATGACTAATTAGGAGTTAGATCCAATTTAGCGTTGCATTCTCTGTGAGTCAGATGACTGTTTGAAACAGCTTATTTCAGACTTCAGCTACCGGATAAAGTCACCGACTGTTTCCAAACCCAAGACGGTTTGGATGCTGATTGACTCACAGTGTTTGTGTTCTGATTGTTCCATCCAAACCCAGGACGCGTGGGAAGCACAGATGACATGGGCTGGGCGGGAGAGGCAGCCCTCTGCGTCCCGGCTGTGGAGGGGAGGTGCAGGTGGGCCCTGGGCGGGGGCTGAGAGGCGCGGGGGCCCACTGAGCAGTGAAACCCCACCTGTCCCACCGAGGGGCCAGGGAACAGCTGGGGGGAGATGTCCTGGTCTGAGGTTCCTAATCACTCCCTTCAAAGGCAGTGGACTCGGGGCAGCCCTGGGGGCTCTGCCACCCTCCTCAGCGGGCTCGGCTGTGTTTCTGGGATCGAGCTGTAAGACAGCTCCTGGCCACAGAGGGCATCTCCAGTGCTCGCCTCTCCCCACTTCTTTGGCATTTGCCTGCATTACTTTTCTTCCTTGCTGCTCCAACTTAGGACTGTCCTCTTCTCCTTCCAGTGACCAGCTGTCACTATTTAGATGCTCACCAGCTCTTACCATGGGACCCTGACCCCAGATTCAGCATGTTGATTTGATTTGTGGCCCAAGTCGTTTTTTTAAAGGTGTGAATTTTTACCTTTTTCTCTTTGTGCCAGGCTGTTTCTCTTTGGTCTGTAGCTTTTTTTTGTTTGTTTTTCTTTTCTTTTCCCTGTATGCCTACCCCGCTTTCGTCCCCACAGGGATTAAAGCAACTTGATTTTCTCAGGGTTAGTACCATAGTAGTTGTGTTTCTAACATTCTAGCCGTAAGTGCCCTTGTAGAGACTGTTTAGACGTGAGCTATGTGCGCAGCTTGTTCTTACCGGATGGACAAACAAATGACCTGCTCAATTCTGTCTTCAAGGTCATGGGACTACAACTCTCTTTTTTAACAGAATCATTGCTGCCATTTACTAAAAGCTTACTGTGTGTCAGGCTCTGTACCAAGTATTTGACATTAATTTTCCCATTTAATCTTCATATCAATCTCATGAAGTAGATAGTATTATCCCTATTTTGCAGCTAGGGAAATTGAGGCACAGGGAAGTAGTTACTTGCCCAGCTTTATTCTGCTAGTATATGCCATTTGCCAGGACTTGAATCTCATCTCAGTCTACGTCCTGTGCCTTAACCACAAGTGGGTACCTTCTAGGGCAGAATTGTCTTTCAGGGACATATGGCAACATCTAAAGACATTTTTTATTGTCACAACTAGGAGAATGCTACTGGCATGTAGTGGGAAGAGGCTAGGGATTCTGCTAAACAGCCTCCAACTACAGGACAAAGAATTATCCAGCCCCAGATGTCAAAAACGCTAGTGTTGAGAAACCCTGTTATAGATAGAGCAGACAATTTGCGTTTAACGGTTAAGGGATACCAACCAGGTGATGTTCTGAAACTTTAGTTATTTCAAGAAATATTCCTCGAGCGATAGAAAAGCTCAGTTTTTTGGCAATAGCAATTGGAGACTTAAAAAAAAAAAAAAGAAATATTCCTCGTTTGCATAGTTTTAAAAAATATTTTTAAATTGCTCAATAGGGAGAAAATATATATAACTGTTTACATTTTGTGAACTTCCTAACTTTTGAAATGCAGAAGGGTGGCTGACAGTTCCTGTACCTCCGTTGTGATTTGGTTACTGGAGCAGAGAGCATGCCATTTGGATAATTACATCAGAGTTTTTCTTTGGTTCCCACTTAGAGGCTTCGTACACGTAAATTCTCTGCTAGATGTCAGCAAAAAGTTTTAAAATTGTGAAATTTGGTGTCCTGGCCTCGTTTGGGTCTCATGAGTGCGTGAGGCTCCTGTGGTCCCACAGGCCATGTGCGCAAAGCCCCATCGACCAGCCGGGGAGGGCGCGGGCTTGGGGAGCAGGGTCTGCGGGGCCTCGGCTGCCTGCAGGTTCCGGGTGGAGCAGTCCTCTCAGCCTTAATCACAACCTTCTGTTTCTGTGCTCCAGCCATGTGCTCAGCCCCTCCGCTCAGCAGGCAAAACTGAGCGTTCCCAGTTGGAGAAGTTTAAGGTCTTCCTGTTTGTCTGATACTCCTGGCAGCGAAAACGTCCACATCTGTGCATTGTCCGGCCCGTTTCCTTCCCCAGCACCCCTCCTCACGCCCCCAGCAGCCTCGAAGCGCTGTATTGTTCCCATTCGTCCTCATCGTGACCTTGTGCTAACTGCCTGTTTATTGTAATGACTCCTCAGATAAGGTACTCCTTGGGACTTTTTTGCATTTAATTAAATGCTTGGGGCCGGGAAATTGAGGATCTAGCTAAAGTGCAGTGCACAGCATTTTGAAGTGTATCTCAGGCCACAGTGAGACTGACCGGCTCCTGCTTAGCCGTCTCATTACCTCTTTCTAGGATTCTGTTTCCTGGGTTGTGAACGGCCCTGTAGGCCCTGGTCTCTGCGGACCTCGGGGACCCGCGCCTAGCTCCCTCCGCCTTGCCCTCCAGGACACGTGGTCCCCTCTATCTTCCCCATTGGCCTGCGCTCCTCCATCCCTTTGGCAGTTTTCTCCTATACCCAGGGTACGCCCTGTTTCTCCTGTCTTCTTACTTCACAGCGTCACTTGGGAGATCTCATCCACGCCCCTTGCATCCCTTACGCCGGAAGACCCCAGAGTTCCCAGTGCCTCGTGTACGTCCGCACAGACCTCAAGTTCTTCTCCACCCAGACTAGACTCGTGATCTCGCCCAACATGTCCCTCCTCCCATATTCCTACTCCAGGGAATGGAAACATCCAAGTAGCTGTACAGAAATCTGGGAGTCCTCCTTGACTCCTCTTCCCAGTAACCTCCAGGTCCAGTTACTCTCTGAGTCTTACTGCCCCTCCTAAACATTTCTCGAACCTGCCCCCTCCAGTGCCATAGTTCTGGCCCTTACACTTCCTTGCTTGGATCCCTGCCAGAGCTTCCTAACTGGCCTTCCTGGCGCTACAGATGGGCCCCTTTCTACATCACCGGCAGCAATCCGCTGCGTGGAGGGGGCCGCTGCCCCCGTTGAACAAACCTGGTGGTCCCCAGCTCCCACTGAGCCTGCGCGCAGCTCTGGTGCGGCTCTGCGTGCACGTGTGCAAGGGGCACACGCAGACACTCACTCGGGACAGGTTTATTCCTTCCGTGACTTGCTTAACCCTCAAAAGTGTCCACAGAAATGATCGACAAACAGTCTGTAACAGGAATGGGAAAGAGTTTTATTTGAGCTGTACTGAGGAGGATAGCCCCACAGTCTCTCGGGTAACCCCGAGGAACGGCTCTGGAGAAGCATGGTTTTCAGCACAGTTTTTTTTTTTATCTTGTCAGAACAGAGAGCATCAAACAAGTCAGAGGTACATTCCTTCAAGGTTTTAAAAGAAAAGCAAAAACAAAACAGCGAGTCAGTATGGCCTTGGCATCTGGGAAGGGAGTCTTATCATGGAAGGAATACCAGCATTGGCATCCCAGGAGGAGAGGCATTTAATCTTTATTTTTAACATGGACATTCTTTATTTCTGGTCAATGTGCCCTTTTCTTTAATAATTCAAGTAGGGGCTTCCCTGGTGGCACAGTGGTTGAGAATCTGCCTGCCAATGCAGGAGACACGGGTTCGAGCCCTGGTCTGGGAAGATCCCACATGCCACGGAGCAACTGGGCCCATGAGCCACAATTACTGAGCCTGCGCGTCTGGAGCCTGTGCTCCGCAACAAGAGAGGCCGCGATAGTGAGAGGCCCGCGCACCGCGATGAAGAGTGGCCCCCGCTTGCCACAACTAGAGAAAGCCCTTGCACAGAAACGAAGACCCAACACAGCCAAAAATAAATAAATAAATTAATTAATTAAAAAAAAATAATTCAAGTAGATGTACAGTGTATGTTTGATAGACCACCAGCAGGCTGTTTTAGTTAGCATAAAATTCGAGTTAAATGATGTATAAGCCAGAATGACTTCCCCATACCTCAGTATGTGAACATTTCTTCCATCACAGGTATCCTAGAGATGAGTTTTCTAAAATGCAAGTCGGATTTTGTCACTTTTACGCTGAAAATACTATAGGGGCCCCTCATCATAATGTATAAAACAGAGTTCAGAAATCCCAAACATGACCTATCCAGTCCCTCCCAGGATGGCTCCTGCTCTCTCCTCCCGCCACGTTTCTGCTCCCCCCCTCCCCCCGCCAGCTTCGAGGGATGACCTTGACCCTGACAGGCCATGTGCTCAGCACTTGTCCCCATGGCCTTCTCTGCCTCCAGGCAGAACAGGGCGCCCCTCTTGACTGCTTCCGTAGCACCAACTGCTCTGTGCTGGGCCCACCTGCTGACTTCGCTGTCGCCCCGCTGGCCTGTGACCCCTTTGAGGATGGGGAGTCATCATTTTGGTGTCACAGCACTGGTTCCAAGCCAGGCATGTGAACAGGCTTCAGAAGTCACTGTATGTGAATGTGATCTTTCACTCTCAGAAATGAGATCATATGGTTTCTGAGGAATGAATACTACCAGCCAGCCTGCTTCAACTTTGCTTTGTTTCTGATGAGGAAATTAGGGTACCCATAGCCATTGAATGTCTTACATAAAATGAAAAACTTCCAGTTTTCTTAACCACATCCATTGGAGCCCCCTTCCTTCCTCTCCTGAAAAGGTCCCAAGTGGTCAGGAACTGAGAGAGAATTTAGTGCGAAGGGACAGCTTGAAAAAAGGGTTGCAAATTCCTTTTGGGGATCACACTTAATACTTACAGACTCTTCCCCTAGTGTGGTCATTTATTTTTTTCCTGAGCCGAATTAATGCATATTTACTCTATCCAGTACAAACTATTTCTATGAATGATAAAGAGTTTCACTAGCAGCGTTTTTTAAGGACCAGAAGATATCACGCTCTGAAACAGAGGCGGAAGAGGGCAAAGCACACCAGCCTCCTAAAACCATCTGGGCTTCACGTCAGGAGCGTGTTTCTCTTTTAAAGCTGTCGAACTCCGTGTGTCCTGGGAGTTTCTTTCTTGATCGAATTTGGATCAGAAAGCCAGACTCACTTAAAGGTCATCCTAGTTCCTTGAAATCATTATAAAAAGTTCACAAATAATCCTGTAAGTTAAAAAGTGAATTTGGGGACTTCCCTGGTGGTGCAGTGGTTAAGAATCCACCTGCCAATGCAGGGGGACATGGGTTCGATCCCTGGTCCGGGAAGATCCCACCTGCAGCCGAGCAACTAGGCCTATGTGCTACAACTACTGAGCCTGCACTCTAGAGCCCGTGCTCCGCAACAAGAGAAGCCACGGCAATGAGAAGCCCGCTCACCGCAACGAAGAGTAGCCCCCGCTCGCTGCAACTAGAGAAAGCCCGCGCGCAGCATCGAAGACCCAACTCAGCCATAAATTAAAAAAAATAAAAATAAAAGTGAATTTGGGTAAAGGGACTGTCAGAAAATAAGGTTAATTTTCATTCTTCTGTTTAAAATTCATCATACTAAATAGCTAGCAGATATGCCTGGATTAACTATCATTCACCCTTTCAGCCATCATTTCTACTTACACACACCAAAAAAACGTGAGGGTTATCAGCCACTTCTGTTCTGCTCAGAGCATAAGCAACGTCAGCATGATCCAGCCCTTTAGCTTTCTTTTAAGAAGTGTTTTTATGCCACCATCCAGGGTTATCCAACAGAAACAGAAAAATTCCAGCCTTTCCCCACCCCAGCTGCGACTCTCCCGTTTGAAGTAACGATAGATTTACTTCCCAATTATTATACTCCTAATAAAACCTTACTGTGTTTTCCTCAGGCTTCTCCCTGATCTAGTACTGCCCTACCCACCGCAGCACACTTCTCAGTGGCCAGTCGCGCTCCGCTCGGCCTTGGTCTGTCTTAAGTCTCTGTTTTCTGATTCCAATGAGGCCAGTAGGAGTATCTTTGTGTCCTCCCCCTCCCTCTCCCCCCCCCCATTACCCACTGTGTCCCCTGCACACCTTGGACTGTCAGATCTTGGACAAGGGCACCTGCCTTGTCTTACTTCTTTAGAGCTTCAGTGCCTAATTCAATAAAAGTTAGCAGTTGCTAATCACCGTGATAAACAAAGGTCAACAACACATTAATAGAAATTCTCCAGTTTGGGAAGTCCACAATATGCGACTCCTTTATAAGTGCTTTAGTTTCAGCAGATGTTTTATGAGCATTATTTTCAAAGAAGGGTGGGACTTAACGAGATAAGGACAGAGGAAAAATCCAGAAATCAAATATTCTGGGTCCTGGGAAAAATAAGAGCTATTTTTGCAGAATTGGTGCAGTTTCACCCAGTACCACAGCAGTCCATTGCTTCTGATCTTTGAAGCCTCTGGGCCCTTGGCTTCTTGGCGGGGGTGGGAGGTGTGTCTGTGTGTGCACACCTCAGTCATCAGCTCGTTAGTCACCTACACAGAGTGACCCTAGGAGGGCTGCACTTTTCTTCTTGCTCGTATCGCAGAGGCTGAATACAGTTCAGCCCTTGCTTTTGAGAATGGCCACCTCCGCTAAAAGGCAGTTTGGAACAAAGATCAGGAAGTTAGGAGAAGTGAAACTGGGCGTGTTTGTGAGTGGTGTTCTTGTTGACGTAGCTTTCTTCTTACAGCCCATGTCTGCAATTTAGGATCTGTGTGGTTGACCGCCAAATAATCTGTCTTACCAGAACCTCTCCCACCCAGGCCTTTGCTATCTGTGATTATCATTGTAATCAGATCAGTTTTACTGAACCTTGGTAAAATACTGCCTTTGACACCCCTGAGACCAAAGTTAAAAAAAAACAACAACTGTTTTTTAAATTCTATCCATGATCTCACTGATAGTACCAAGTAAAACTGAAAATCGCTTTAAATTTATGTCAGCTCAGCAGCTTCCTCACCAGGCTGTTGGGTTGGAGTGTTGGATTTTTAAACATCATTTGAATCATTTCAAATGATCGTAACAAAACAAGACATTTTATTATATCATTAATAAGAATACTTATCAGAAATAAGTGCCCCTCGATGGATGCAAATCAGCCTTCTGGGGCCATTTATAACTAATGAGAGAATTGCACTGCTTGACTTTAATAATTCACCAAGGAACAGAGAATAAATAGCAGCAAACATTAATTTTATTGGACAGTTTCATACAAGTTTATGTTTTGAAATAAAAGGGATATGACTTGATTCCTGCCTGCAACCAAAGCACTTAAAAAGGAGTCTCTCATGTTGTTGGCATCTCCAGCTGGAGAACTTGTACTCAGATGCCTTTTTTAATCAGTTGGCACCCTTCTTGCAATAAACAGGAAGCCAAAATATAAATACTTTAAACAGTGATCAAAACTTTCTATTCTATCATGTCCTTTGGCATATGGCTATGAAATTCCTTATAAGCAAGCATTGTACTTGTCTAGAACAGAAGCTAAGGTATCTAAGAAAGGAAGGACCCTCTTTATAACCATGGATTTTTCAGAACCAAGTAAGGGTTCTTTAACTGCTGGCTCCATATGTGAAGCCAAGGATAGAGAGGACCTCGTTTTCAGTCGTTAGCCCGAAGACCGGAGTGGGGACTGCTCTGCTGTGTTTCCAAGAATGCGAGAGACACTCTGCACCTGGAAATGAAAGGTTACAGGTGGGTTCGCCCTCCCCAGAGGAGAAAGGGGATGATAAGAGGGAGGCAGTCTAGCCCACGCCCTCTGACCGTGACCCTTGGACAGCACCCTGTGCTCACATGGACCTTCTCTTCTGCCTCTGCACTTGGCACTTCTCGTAAGCGTGTCTTTCTCCCCTGCAACCGGAGCCATAGGACTTAGAAAGCCACCTGCTCCAGGGGGAGCCCCTGGTCTGGGAGAAGATGATAAGGGTGGTCATGTTCTTGAAATGACTGAGTTTGGGAGCTAGAAGTGACAGTGGCGATCTGCAGCTCCAACACCCTACCACTTTCTATCCGAGACCCTGAAGCCAGAGCAGCTAAGGATGTCGCATGTGGTCACACACCATTAGCCAACAGCCTAGACCAGAGCCCGTGTTCCCCTGCTTCCTGTCTAGTGTCTTTGTTCCCACCTATGACTTTGCCATTTGACGAGCTTCAGTCTACAGAAGGATATGGATAGTAGACGGTGATTTTTTTGTGGCTGTGTGGAGACAGCCCACCAAGAGCATAAAAATAAGTGTTGACCAAATATGATAATAGTGATGATTCCTACTACCTGTTGAGTACTTCAGATTATACCTTGCTTTACATGCACGGATTTTTAATCCTTGTAACACCCTTTGGAGTAGATACTTTGAACACCTCCACGTCATTGTTCAAAGACACAGAGCTAAAGGTACAACCAGGGTGATAGCGTTGAAATAGGTCTTTTTTATCCTTTTTGTATCCATTTGTATCCTTTGTGCTGTAGAACTCTTTTTACCTGGAGAAAATTGATATTTGATGGTGAGGCTAATTACTCACATGCCAGGTGGGCCCTAGAAAAGGGAGATCTAAATGGGGAAAGGAATGCCGTGGTGTGACTTCAGAAGTGGCCTTGTTGATGTGGGATTTGGGGATGGGGAGGCTGGATCCTGCTCCAGAAAGTGTACTCTACCTGCCTGGAGTACTTACCATCCACCAAGCACTGTTCTAAGCTTGTTACTTACTTTAACTTAGTTGATCTTCACAGCACGCCTGTGTGGTAGGTTCTGTTCGTATCCCCATATTACAGACACGGGAACTGAGGTACTGAGCCACATTTGGGCCCGAGGTGACCGCCTAGGAAGTGGTAGAACCAGGATTCAAATCCAGACAGTCTGGCTCCGGACTGAATCACCACCCGAGGCTGCCTTTCTGGATGAGCTCATTGGCTGGAAGAGTGGGGCAGTGGGTTTGGTAGCAACCTTGAGAGGGTGACTGTTGAGCACACCTTCATCCTGTGCGTGAGCCTGAGAGACCTTCCCCCAGACATTGTCCTGCCCACGTTTTCTGCCGGGACCCAGAATGATCAGCCACCCTGCTCATGGGGGGTTGGCACGTGGGATGTGGAGAAAGGGCCTTGCTCTGCCACATGTGGGTGTCTTCTCCCAAGGCCCTTGGTCATCAGAGCCGTGGGAAATGTTTGCTGTAATGAAGTCTGTTTGCTCCAAACACCTCAGAGGAATATGTGTCAGCACCCCAGGGTGCTGCTCTTTCTTACCTAACCAAAACACAGTCTTATTTTTCCCCTCCCCTGATTGCCTGGGGCTCCCTTGCCAAGCACCTTTCTGTTTCTGAGCCACGCGGCTTCAAAGGGAGGTGCCCACGGCGGCACCTGGTGTCCAGGGCACTGGACATGTGTGTAAACTGGGACAGGTCCCTCTTTGCCCACCTGGCTTAGCAGCCCTTACAGGTGAGAAGGTGGGGAACAAGTGGTTGCGATGTCTCAGGAAAGTGAACCTAAAGCCGTTTGTATTCCCAGCCTTTCCAGCACTTTTGCTTTTGTTTTCAAGTGGCCTGGTCTTCTGATCTGTACTCTCTTCTTCTGAGTTCATCTCTGTTTACGAGGCCGCGCTATTGTTAGAAGCTGTAACAATAAGTCCCTGTTCCCAGAAAGAGTCTTGGATCCTGTGAACAAGGACAAGAGTTCAAACTTCCACAGTGGGGTTTTCTGTGACCGGCTTGAACTTTGAGTCTGCAGTGACTTCATCTGAGCTGCAGTGAGAAAAGCTCACTGGGCCTCCTCCTCCCACCTGGCACATTCCTGAGTCCTGAGGCCAGTTCAGTAATGCAGGCCGAGGCCTTGCCTGCCTTTAAGGGTGGTCCCAAAGCTGCTGGCAGCTCCGTGTTGAACTTGCTTTTCCTCGAAGGGTGTGCATCCCTTTGGGAACTACACTTAAGCTCTTCCGTTTTCAAAACACAGTTTGAATCCTAAATGTCTGGGGAATTCCTCTAGTTAATAAATGAAGGAAGTTTAAACCTGTCTATGGTTTTGAATTTGGCATTCTCATTAGGGAAGGTTGAAAAATGCTGGGTGGCTTGCTATCTGGCTGTGAAATCACTGAGATGGATAGTGTTTAATGAACTGGGCATGGATGCAGCATACAAATCGGTCCTGCTGACTTTTTAGATGTTAAAAACATCTAGCATTACAAATGTGTGTGAATGTGTGTCTGTATGTCTGTGTGCATTCCTCAAAACACAGTATTTCATGGGTCTTAAATATTTGAGAGAAGTAAGGCACTAAAGAGGGGAAATTTTTGATGCATGAATGAAGAGCCATGTTTGTGAATATCCACTTGCGCATTTTGTTCTTTATTGCTTGTGTGTTCAATACATAAAGTCTTAGGCTGTTTCCAGATCCTTCTCTGAGCTCACTGGCTTTCAGGAAGTGTGTACTGTGGACACAAGATAGGGCAGTTCAGACGTTAAGGCTGCAAGTTGTACCTTTGGTTGTGAAAAACCAGCGTCGGTGTGAGTGAAATAATAAAAACAGTGAGTTTGAACATTTCAGTGATGCTTTTAGAAATATGAACCAGCCTACAATAAACTTTGGCCCTTTACTTTAAATCATTCAAAAACTTTCTAAAATACCACTACTGCTTAGCAATGTTGGTTAGAAACAGAAGTGACCTCAGTGAGAATATAGAAGGTTTTGTGTTTTTTTTTTTTTTTTTAAAGTGAGCAATGGCTAGCATTGTCTTGGTCCCTGGGTAAATCCCGAATTAGGTCTTGGTTTTTAAGGATGCGGGTTATCTTACATCATTAGGCCCATTTCACTGATAACATCCTTTAGTGGGTAATTAGAAATGCGTCACTCTGCTGAGAGCTTTGCAGGTAAATCCGATAGCAGTGCAAGCCTTGTGGTGTTTGTTTTGATGGGATTCTGGGTGAAGGTTGCTGCTGTTGCGAGCTGCTCCTGCCCTGTGCCCTCCAGGAAGTTCCTGGCTTGGGCTTTGGGCTGGCACCCCTGTCTGTGAGTCATGCAGCTGGCCTGTCCCCTGGGCCACGCTGGGATGCCGCTGCGCTCACGCCCGTCACCGCCTTAACGGCTGCTTGGAACCTTGGCACTGAGGCCCAGCTGGAACATTAACCACTCCCGTTTCTTCTGTCAGTAGCACTAATTGGGTCAGTTTTTCAGGGCCAGTGGAGATACAAGGAAAGAAAACCGTTTTTGCCATTCTTTAACTACCTGTGACTATTTCCAGATTAACATTTTTGTCTACTACTAATTTTTGAGTTTATAAGATGATACCACGTGTGTGTGTGTGTGTCTGTGTCTATATATACAGACTTGGTTCAAAAGGAGGCGATACGGGACTTTCCTGGTGGCACAGTGGTTAAGAATCTGCCTGCCAAGTCAGGGGACACAGGTTCGATCCCTGGTCCAGGAAGATCCCACATGCCGAGGGACAACTAAGCCTGTGCGCCACAACTACTGAGCCTGTGCTCTAAAGCCTGGGAGCCACAACTACTGAGCCCACGTGCCACAACTACTGAAGCCTGTGTGCCTAGAGCCCATGCTCTGCAACAAGAGAAGCCACTGCAATGAGGCGCATGCGCACTGCAACAAAGTAGTCCCTGCTTGCCGCAACTAGAGAAAGCCCACGCTCAGCAACGAAGACCAAAAGCAGCCAAAAATAAATATAAATAAAATAAAATAAATAAATTTATAAAAAAAAAAAAAAAAAGGAGACGATACCTAACTTAAAACAACTGTATTTTTAAAGTGACAGGTGTTCTCATGAGCTGATGAACGTCTTCCTCACGGAAGCCACCAGTTTTCACCCTAATGCTATGTTCTTCTCCTTCATCTCTGAAATGACTGTATCCCTGGAGGGAATATTTGGATTCTCATGGTGGAGATGACCTGAAACCAGTTAAAAGTGTGGTCACGGCCGTTTGTCTGCCTGTGACTTGCTTCTTCCACCTCATGCCCCATGGGCTCAGCTTTTCACTCTCTCCGCGTTTACTGCCCTGCATCCTGGGCTGTCGTTACTTCTTGTTTGCAGCCAGAGGCCCAGGGCTTCGGTCATCCCCACTGCCCTCCTCCGTGGTCTCTTGCCCCCTTGGTTTGTGGATACCCTCACTCCAGCCCTGTGGGCTCCATTCCTTGGAAAGACCTGGCCTGATGCCCATTGGAGACAGGCCCCTGGGCAGCCCCGCACCTGCGTCCTGGTCTGACACCTGGTACCAGCCGGCCCTGGACGTGTCTCCTGCGCTGCTGGTCTGGCTGAGCCTCCCTCCAGGCAGAGCTGAGAGCTCCCTTCTTGTGTTCGTTAGAAGCACACTTCCTAGTTGCCATCCTAGCTGGCGGCTGCACAAGGTAGCTGGAGCCATCCCAGGATGGAAGAAATAGAAGGAAAGCCGAGGCAGCTCCGTGTGAGTCAGGACTCTTTGGAAAGAGGCTCGGAGAAGCGCCTGATGTGGGGAGCGATTCTTCCAGCTGTCGCTCTCAGAGCCACTGCTGATGTCCTCATTTACTCAATTGGGACTTTTTCTTCTTTCTTAGTACTTCCATTCATTAACCCTAAAATAAGTATATTAAGAAAGTGAACTTTTTATCGAAGCAGTTTACCTCAGTGAGTTGTACAGTGAATGTTTCTGAGGTAGTTGCCAAGCTTTCATGTGTCTCACTAGATGAATTTTATTGTTGTTAAATTTCAAACGGTTCTTCGCCGTGTCTGTCGTAGGGGATGGTGGAGTTGAATGGATCCCGACACCAAAGGCAGGATGCACAGGCACTGGCTCTGCCAGGAGCTCAGCCCTCAGAGGAGGTTGGGTTGTTCCGTGACCCTAAAATCTCAGCATCGGCAGCAACAGAGGTTTGGTTTTTTCACCCACACTGCATGTCCGCCAAGGGCCGGCTGTGCCTCTGCTTCGTGTTGTCAGGGACCCAGGCGGATGGAGAGGTCTCTGTCTGGGGTTTTTCTGATTTCGTGGGAGTGGGACGAGAGCTGGACAGCCAAGCACCAGCTCCTAAGCTCTTCCGCCCAGAAGTGGCATGTGTCACTTCTGCCCATGTTGGATTGGCCGAACAAGTCCCGTGGTCAGGTCTGATGTCGATGGGGTGGAAAAATACCATCTTCCTCGAAGAAGAGACAGAATATTTGAAAGTATAATACAGTCCTTCACAAGAGCTTTCCCAGAAGCTTCCAGTCAGGAAGGGACTCTTGTTCTAGTTGATTCTTGATTTTACTTGGTGTTTTATGGGCTTGTGTGAGAGGCTCAGAAGTGACAGGTGGCATAATCCTCTCCACTGATCGTGGTTGGGCCTTCCTCAGCTGCTGGAGGGGAACCTGGCTGACGGCCTTGTATCTTGTGCACAAGCAGCAGTTCTTTCTGCCTCTGTGCAGAAGGGACAAGAAGGCCTGCAGTTGCTGTCAGAATGAACATCCGCGCTCCCCAGTGCTGGGGCGGGCTGCCCAGCTGCCCACTTAGATGAGCCAGAAGCCCATCCCCTAAGGGTTATTTATCCTCAGAGTTGGGTCACTTAAACAGAGGGCATTTGCAGTCCCCCTCCGTGGCACCAGGGAGTTCATGAAGCAGGAAGTATCTTGATTTTTACGTGTAAGGTCTTAACAAGTTTTTTGGTTTCCACCCTGTGTTACTTTTGTCCATTAAAACTCTCTGCTTTTTTATTGATGCTGAAAATACTAGTGAGGCTCACGTCATGGCTTATATTTTGCCAGAATTCATTATGAATATGAAAAATACCTTCTGTTTAAAATTATGTAAAACAGTAACATTAAAAGGCATCTCTTGAAGCTCAAGTTGTAATTCCGCTTCAGCAAACGTGAAACCTCTGACCCCACACAGTGCGTACAGGGCATAGGCATGCGGGCCCTGGCTAGCAGGACCTTGGTGCCCACCATGGAAGTTGGTTCTTCAGTCTCTCCTGTTGGACAGAAACAGAAAGACACGTAAAGGAAGACTTGCCTCCTGCAGACTTCTAGATGCTGACATTTGTAGAAAGAAAAGGAGTTATAAAATGTGTAAGTGGGGGACTTCCCTGGTGGTCCAGTGGTTAAGAATCAGCCTTCCAATGCAAGGGACGAGGGTTCGATCCCTGGTTGGGGAACTAAGATCCCACTTGCCGCAGGGCAATTACGTCCGCGCCCCGCAACTACTGAGCCTGCGCGCTCTGGAGCCCACGCACCACAACTAGAGAGAAACCCACAGGCCGCGACTAGAGAAGCCCGCGTGCCGCAGCGAAGGATCCCGCATGTCACAATGAAGATCCCACATGACGCAAATAAGACCCGACACAGCCAAATAAATAAATCGATAAATCAATAATGTGTAAGTGGGCTTGAGAAATCTTAAAAGAATGGATCGTTTAGAAAATAGGACCAGACAGGTGGACCTGTTGTCCCTGGTTGCTGATGCCTCAGGACAGAGTGTAAAAATGACCCCTCTAGAAATGTGTGCTCAGAAAGCAAATTGATTGGATACAGAGGAGTTGGAGTGGGCATTGAGGAAGACACATGTGACCGGCCAGGACTGGTGAATTAAAGAACAAACTTGACAATGAGCGGCTCCTCAGCGAGTGATCAGACCCAGAAAAAAGAGGCTTGCTGAGGTGTTCTGGAGAGTGGAACCGTCACTTCTCTGGAGGGGCCACCAGGCAGCTGAAACCACCTCTGGGTTCAGTGGGAGAGAGAAGCATCTTGCAGAGGGGAGCCAAGCTGGGGTCAGGTGATAACTGGAATGCCTGAAATTACTTAGGTCTACTTGGTAAGTTCCTTGAGATTCCCTGACATTTGCAGTGGCCAAGGCCACCCGAGCACGTACTGAGTGGCTAGCCCAACTCTGGAGAAGGAGAATTCGAGAGAAATAAAGGCCATGTGGCCAAACTTGCGGTTTCGAGAAGCCCCATTTTGCCATTCGTAGAGTAGAGATTACTGAAAACAAAAGCTGATTTTCGTTTGTGGTCCAGAAAAACTGCCAGGGCCCCGAGAGAGGCAGGGTCGAGGTTCTGTCAACTCTGGCAAGTTGGATTCCACGTCCTGTCAGCCTGACATCTTGGACATACAGATTAGCTTGGACCTTAAAAGAATTTTGCAGAAAAACGACTGCAGGTGTACTTAATTTAGTGAATACTGTGCATGTCCATCCAGGTGATAGAACATGACTTGCTCACTAGAGCAGACCTTTCTAAAGTGTGGGGACTCTCGAGCTCTGTTTTAAGTTGCACCTACAAATGTGAAGACTGCAGGAAGGCCCCAGAGCGGGGCTGTCACCCTCCACGGCCCGACTTGCTCTGCTGCGGGAGGGCCGGTGTTAGCAGCACCCTTGGCCTCTGCTCGCTACATACGAGTAGCACCCCTCCCCACTCCACGTTGTGACAACCGAAAATGTCTCCAGACATTGCCAGCTGTCCCCTGCAAGGGGGGAGGGGTGCAGTTGCCCCCTGTTGAGCAGCACAGCTTGAGGGTTTGCCCGTGGAGTCAGGTGGGATGGAGCGGAGGGGTTTATCCCTGAGGAAAGGATATTGGCAATGAGCAGGAGGTGTTGAGCATGTTGGGGCTGTAGCCTGAAGAACAGTGTAATTATTAGTGTACTTGGACCCTCCTCTTTTTTTTTTTTTAAAAGGTTCTGGTTTTGTTTTGTTTGTTTATTTATTTATTTTTGGCTGTACTGGGTCTCTGTTGCTGCACCCTGGCTTTTCTCTAGTTGAGGCGAGCGGGGCCACTCTTTGCTGCGGTGCACTGGCTTCTCATTGCGGTGGCCTCCCTTGTTGCGGAGCACCGGCTCTACAGCGCAGGCTCAGTAGTTGTGGCGCACAGACTTAGTTGTTCTGTGGCATGTGGGATCTTCCCGGACCAGCACTCGAACCCGTGTCCCCTGCATTGGCAGGCGGATTCTTAACCACTGCGCCACCAGGGAAGCCCGGACCCTCCTCTTAAACAGAGTCAAGGTGTCTGCATTTCCATAGTGTATTTCAGGGAGTGACCAGGACAAATGAGAGTTTGCAGAACTTCCTTTGGTGGCTAATTTTTTTACAAAGATCGTGGAAGGTGCTGATCTGCTCACACCAGCACTGTCTCTTCAGTTCTAACACCGCTTGTGCTCCGAAGAGGAGGTCGCAATGGACGGGGGGGCCCCGCACGCCATCCGAGGATTCCTGGATAACACGTGAGCGGAGGCGTGAGGGGGCGGCTGGTTTCCCTGCAGAGTCGCCCGCCCCTGTGACTTGTGTGGCTCTGCGAGCCTTGCCGGGGACAGCTGGTCCGGCTGTGTCCTGATGCGCTGGGCCACCCGCCTCCTCGGCCTTCTCTTCGGCCTCAGCGCCCGCCGCCCAAGCCCCCTCCCTGCCCCAGCACCAGGGAACGGCTCTGTGCAAGCGGACCGCACCCGTGTGAGACCTCCTCCCAGCTGACGGACTCTCAGAGTCCAGTGTGTAAGGGAGCTCCTGGGGGCTTGTTAAAAACGCAGTTTCTGGCAGCACCTCCAGAAAGTTTGGTTCAGTGTGTGGGAACCAGGAACTTAGGCTTTTTGAAACAGGTGGCCCACATCCCCCTCTAGGAGCTGGGGGCGTCCAGGGACCACACTCTTAGAAGTAGCACTCTAGAGGGTCTTTTCAACTTCTGGAAGGCAAAAGCACATAAATTCTCCTTTCCTAATCCTCTTATCCTTCCGGGAGACGCCCGGCTGGAGGCCATGGTGTTGAGCCTTTGTGGCACTTGTGCATCTGAGGGAGGTGGTAATAATGAACATGGATATTGGCCAAGAAACTACCCGTGGTGTGGGAGCAAAGTGCAGTCTGCTCCGAAGCGTATCGCTTGTTTGGGCCACGTGGGTCAGTGTAGTAAATGTATTATTAATCACAGGAGTTCCTATTTTTTTAGTACTTACTGAACCACAAAGACTATGTAAAGTAAAATCCCTTTGGTGAAGGATTTCTTTAGCTTCCAGGATGGCCTCTCTCAAGACAGGGCGTCTTCACTGTGACACAGAACGACCACCACCAAGTGCCCCCCCCCGCCCCCCCGCTTCCTGCCCAGAGCAGACTTGTGCTCACTGCCTCACCAACATTTGGATTTTTTTAGGGCCAGAGAGGACCAGACAGACTTCTGTCTGTTTCTGTCTCTGTCTTTCTATATACACACACACATACACATATGCATATGTATGTATGTGTAAAGCTACTGATTCTGAGGTGTAGCCTCAATCATATTCCTCCCAAATGTGATGCAGTAGGAATTACACAGCATCACCTACAAAGGATTCTCACCAAAAATGTTTAAGCTGAATCTAAACTAGCCTTTAGATTTAACCTCCAGTTTCTCTACAGCAGAGGATAGAGAACAAGTTTAAATGGCAACATGAGGAACTAGACAAATAGTGGGGTATCCTGTAAGACAACTGGCCTGGTATCTTCAAAAAAGGCAATGTCAGAGGAAAAAATGCAGGCGGTGCAGGGGTAGGTTAGGGACGGAAGGACTATTTTTGACTAAAAGAGACTAAAGACATAACGAAATGCAATGCATGAGCCTTGACTGAGTCATGGTTTTAAAAAAACAGCTATAAAAATTGAGGCAGGGTAGGGAAATTTGAGTGTGGACCCAGCTTTTGGATATAATGGAATTATTATCAGTTTTCTTGGGTGTGTTACTTGTACTGTGGTCATGGGGGAGAATGTCCTCAGTTTTAGGAGGTGTATGCAAAAGTATTTAGGGGTGAAGTGTCAAGACATCTGTGACTCATGTTCAAACGGTTCAGAGAGAAGATGTCTGCGTATGAGTGTGAGTGTGAGTGTGTATGCTACGGATCTGTACAACGGATACGGCAACATGTTAACTGGTGTTCCGTATGCGGTGTTCATTGTCCGTTCTCTTCACCTTATATCTATGTTTGCAAATTTTCTTAATGAAGTTGAAAAACAGAACCAAGGTGAGTAAGGTGGTGGTGGTCTTCAAAACGTGGTTTGCAAGGGTCTCCTTCTCAGGCTTTGCTGTTGCTGTTGCTGTGATGGTGGAGAGTGTGGGCATTTGACGCAGCTGTGATTGAAGTGCGCTCGGTCTGCCCCACCTTTCTAGAAGCTGCGACCTTTGTTCCCAGGCTTCTGTACTGTAATCTCCTAGTCAACTGATGCTGGGCGGTTCTGCCTCACATGCACTCTCTTCCCTTTGCACTGACAGCACGAAGCTGCCAAGGAAAGGACCCCTTTCAGACCCCTTTCAGAGGTGTCAGCTCTGCTCACATCTCCCCCTTCTTTTAAATATTAGGGCTCTTTGGAGAGCTATGTATGACGATTCCCATGGACCAACCATCTGTCACTCCTCCTGGCTCTGTATTCTGACTGTGGTATATTACCCTAGGTTTCTGCAGGAGTCTCGTTTGTTTTGGGTTTTTTTCTTATTCCTTGCTAAGAGGCTTTCCTCTGTGGACCTTTGTGACAATCATAGCATCTTTTTCTGAAAGTCAGAGGGCTGTCCACATTATCCATCAGGGATGTGGTAGTAAAGCCAGGTGTCCTGGAGGGGATATGTATTTAGTGGTCCACGGAGAGAAGATGTTTACATGGAATGTCAACAAGGGTTTGGTCTTACTACAGGATCTTTGGAGGAGTGGGAATCACAGTGAACAGCAGTGTGGTGCTAAGGAGATCTGTGCTGAATCCCTAGGTTAACAAAATCTGTGACAGGGATCTGTTTTCCCATGATGTGGATGTTATCTCAGTACGTGACTTTCCCTGCACATCTGATATGACCAAACTGCGGCATTTTTTTTTTTTAAAGATTTATTTATTGATTGATTGATTACTATGTTGGGTCTTCGTTTCTGTGCTAGGGCTTCCTGTAGTTGTGGCAAGCTGGGGCTACTCTTCATCGCGGTGCGCGGGCCTCTCACTGTTGTGGCCTCTCTTGTTGCGGAGCACAGGCTCCAGACGCGCAGGCTCAGTAGTTGTGGCTCACGGGCCTAGTTGCTCCGCGGCATGTGGGATCCTCCCAGGCCAGGGCGCGAACCCATGTCCCCTGCATTAGCAGGCAGACTCTCAACCACTGCGCCACCAAGGAAGCCCCCCAAACTGGGGCATTTTACCAGAGTACAGAGCACTGTAGAAGCCCCTTGCTGCACTTCCAGATTTTCCCCTGTCCCACCGACCCGAGGGCTTTTCTTGGATCCTGAGGAAAGCCAGTTTTTGTCAGTCAGCCTTGCATATTGTGGCTGTTCCTCTAATAGTAGTAATTAGCAGATTTGCTGACAAGACCAAAACATCTTATCTCCCTGTTGCAAACAGAAAAATGAAGGCGTCATTCCAGCCACTCTGGTGTGCATCTGAGAATCTGGTATAGTGGAGGGGGGAATTGTTTTAGTACAGATGGACAGGGGACTCTACTTTCTGAATTTAAGCACAGAGGTCCCTAAATAATCCTGCCTCAAATTTGGCATGAACCATTTTGCTAAGCCTGAATGTGCCATCTTCCTTTCTCCTGAAGTTTCACATCCTTTCTCTTTAGAAGTTGCAACCTAATTGCATCCCTGACTCTGAGGTGAGCTTGCTGACCAGAACAGTATACACTTCGCATATTCATTAAGATCCAAGTCACCCAAGAGGTTGTAGCAGAGTCTGAGGTTCTGCAAGAGGACAACTATGTAGAGGTTTTCTATTCATATTGAAAAATTGCCATTCAACAGTAGAGGGGCAGGGATTGAGAGCAGCTGTGCTCATCAGTAAACTGGCTTTCTAATCAGATGGGAAGATCTTGTAGAGCCTCATTCTCTCCTAACAAGCAGACTCTCCACCTGTAGACTGAGAGTGTTTGTAAGCCTGGTGGGTGGGCCCAGCTTGCATGGGGTGGGGCGTCCTCCCGGGAGTCATCCTAGCTTGTTTCCTTGTTCTCATTTAGAATGATCACTTTCATTATACACAGTCTCCTCCAAAGCTCTTTTGTATTGGTAACTTTTTACTCAAAAGGCATTTCTATTTGGTAATATTGGGGGTTGGGGGAGGTGAGAATGAGTGAGTGGGAGTAGGTTATACTTCTGGCCTAATGCTAATTTATTTTCCCCAGCTGAGCTTGTCAGCTGTGTTAGGCAGTAGGGAAACAGGAAGTAAGACCAGGACCTCACCCTCAAAGCCCACCAGGGAAGCTTTAGACATGAGTGACCTCATCCATCTCTAAATAGCCTCTGCTTAATCTTTTAACGGCCAAGTTTCTGTTATCCACGGAGCACTTCCGTTGGTTAAACAGCTGTCTGACCAGTGTCATCCATGTTAGGGGAAAAGCTTCTGAGGCAAAGGAGTTGATATTTACTAAGCACTTACTATGCCAGGCACTGTGCGAGGTGCTTTCACAGGATGTTGCTTATTTCTCACAACAGTATTGTGAGGCAGGGTACCCTTTCTTTCTTCATGTGTCCATGAGGAACCTGAAAGCTAAGTTTCTGAGAAGTTAGATGTCAATATGGCCAGTCTGTGGTGGAGCTAGATTTGGAGCCCAGACTTGATGAACACCAAAACCCTTGAGTGCAGCACACCACCTCTCCCTTCCCCAGTGCCACACACACACACACACACACACACACACACACCCATGACAGTTAAGTTCCTCTGTTCCTAGCTTTGCGCTAATTTTGCAAAATAGCATCTTGTATAAGTGCAGTGATGTGAGGATTGTTAAATACACTGTGTTTTATAAGGTAAGTAATCACCTCTAACTAGGATGTTCGCCAGCATGGTGGAGGAGCTTTGACACCCACTCCCTTCTTTCCCCACTTCCCTCCCTCTTCCATAACTCCCCGCCCAACCATTGCCCACATGCCATGAGGCTCTTTGTAGTTCTTAGGGAGTTGAGATAACCTCAGTTAATAAGATCTAATCATTCAGAACAGAGCCATGTGCCCAGATGTCAGATGTGAGCTGTGCGATTCTTCCTGACCTTGGTGGGCTGGGGGCGGGGGGAGGCGGGCAGTAAATGGGGCTGTGAGGAGCCCTGCGGCCCATTTCAGGGTTCAGGCCTCCCTGAAGGGGGTTTAAGCCATTAGAGAGAGCCCTCTGGTAATGAAGCCGTTTGTCCTTGGGAACAGAATGAGTCCTTGTGAGATCAGAAACAATGCGCATGTTGAGTTTCAGACCTGGGGTGAATCGAAGCTCAGGCAGAGAGGCACATGTGATGAATTGGGACAGTTCAAGGGACGCATTCTTCACAGGCAAGTCTCTGTTGTCAACAAGTCCCCTCAGTGGTAATGATACTTAGTCAATGGTCATTAATGCCTCTGTTTTGAATAATTTCCCCAAGTGAGTAAGGCATCAGTTCTTCTTGGAGCTTTATTTTTCTTCTTTGCATTTTAACTTGTGTAGTTCATTTTGTCTAAAAATCACCCTGTGAGAAATGGATGAAAAATAAGTTTGGGTGGCAAAGTTTTATTATTTGTCATGGCATTGTTTTCCTTTTAAATTCTCATTTACCTCTGAAGCAGAGACTCCCTCCTATGTCTCTGCTAGTAATTTGATTCCCAGGAAATAAAGTTGGGTGTTACTACTCTCTACTGTTAAGCAAAAGGTTTTGACGCAAGTTTTTCTGACTTAGCTCATCTAATACCAAAACAGCAGGCAAAGAGTCCTGTAAACTTTAAAAAAAAACGCAGGCAGTCCGTTGATATAGTTCACTGGCAGTCATATTTTGATCTGTCTGGATCCCTGTGCTATTGGACTTTTTCTAATCAGATATAATAGAGCAGGAGCCACGTCCCAAGAGCATGCAGCTGGGGCAGGAGCCCCATGCGCAGCGTGCCCCCGGGTGGGTGCAGGGACTGGCATGGGCCCCTCTGTCGTGCTGCCGAGAGATAAGGGTAACCACAGACGTCTCTGAGAGCGCGGTGAGGGAGACCTTGAAACAAAAACACCGGCCGACACCGCCGAGCACGGCGGCGTGTCGGCGGGGGCGCAGGATTCGCCGGGGCAAGGTTCTGTGGGCACCAGGGGCGCCGCCGGGCAGGGCTGCGCAGGGCGTGGGGCAGCCGTGCCGCGGGCGCGCACCGGGGTCTTAGCACCGGCCGGAGTGCGGGCGGCCGAGTGGGCAGGCGGCGGGGGCGGGGCCGGCGCCGCTAACCGCTCTCCTCCCGCCTCTCCCCCCGTAGGTGAGGCTTGCGGCCGCGCGGAGCTGCGACATGGCAGCATGACAGCCCCGGAGAGCGCTGCCCCACGACGCCGCCGGGACGAGGGAGCCCCCGAGCAGCGGCCACTGCCGGCCCGGAGCGCCTGAGCCTCCTTCCCGCGCCTTCCCCACCGCCCGCCGGGCTCGCCTGTACAGTTCACCCCGTGGCCTCCCGACTCCTGACGCCTCGAACATCAATATGTGTCATGTCATTGTCACCTGTCGCTCGATGCTCTGGACCCTCCTGAGTATTGTGGTGGCGTTTGCCGAGCTCATTGCCTTCATGAGCGCAGACTGGCTGATTGGAAAAGCCAAGCCCCGCGGCAGCGCCGAGCCCGGCGAGCAGGGCGGAGGCTCCCCGGAGCCCCACCACCCCACGCTGGGCATCTACGCCCGCTGCATCCGGAACCCCGGCGTGCAGCACTTCCAGCGGGAGACGCTGTGCGGGCCCTACGCCGAGACCTTCGGAGAGATCGCCAGCGGCTTCTGGCAGGCCACCGCTATTTTCTTAGCCGTGGGCATCTTCATTCTCTGCATGGTGGCCCTGGTGTCTGTCTTCACCATGTGTGTGCAGAGCATCATGAAGAAAAGTATTTTCAACGTCTGCGGGCTGCTGCAAGGAATTGCAGGTAAGCGTGCGCGGAGGGCGAGGGGGCCTGAGAGCCATGTGTGTGCACCCTCACTGCTCGTTCATTTGCTGCCACACTTGAGGAGGACGCTCTTCTGTCCGGTTCCAGGCAGCAGGCGCGCGCTGCCCCCATCGCTCCCTTTCCCTGTGTCACTCCCCTGAAGCGAAGGAAGTGTCTGTTCTCTGCTCTCACCTGCTCCTCTTCCTTGCTTATTTCCTCGGGTTCTAAGTTGCTGGGTCTTGTTTGAGTAACTACTCCTACTTTCTGCTTTTCCCATTAAATTAACAGCATGCTTTCCGCGTCGTGCGTCCAGGGAAGAACTGCGGTGTGTGAGGCCCCCCTGCAGCGGGCCCTGTGTGCTGGGATGAGCGTGAGCGTGGGGCGTTCATTCACAGGCAGTGAGTCTGGTGCTGCCACCCACCCTCGGCCCCATCCCCGGCCCCAGGATGATTTCAGCTTTCGCAGGCGAGCAAGCTGGCTGGAAGGGAATTAGTATCAGCTGCTCTGTGTTTAATAATGTTCTGCTTTAAATTGTCTGTCTCCTGGAGACAATTGTCAGAATGTTCTGTGCACTCAGATCAGAAATTACAATCTAACTATTCCACTTTCTGGGAGTTTCTCACTAATGAGCTTGTTAGAAATCAGTGGAAAGAAAAGTATGAGCACTTTACAGGGATCCCAGAGGGGAGGCCGTGAGCTCCAAGAAAACTTCCATGGCCACCCGCATTTTCATAGGCTGTCCCATGTGGAGTTGAAAAGTGGATCTGGAACCAAGAGGGTATCAGTCTGTCCACGCTCAAGGGGACTTGTTCTGAGCAGCAGAAACACACACACACACACCAGAGTTTGACACACACACACACACACACACACCAGAGTTTGAAGACATCCTCAGGAAGCAGAGGAGTAGACTCTTGCTTTGATTCTCAGGAAGAAAATTCACTTTTTAAACAACCACAACCAAGGTATTTATTAACCTGAACTCCAACAGGAGAAACAGCAATCCACTTACAACCCTCATTGAAGGGCACATCCTGTAGCTGCGTTCACGGAGCTGCTGACAATGAAGATAAGCACTGAGCCTGGCATCCAGGCCTGTAAAGAAGCAGACCTCGAATGAATTAGCTCTTGCCTCCCTTATAGCAAACTCTTGAGCTCAGCAGGGCTGGCTTCCAAACAAACAGGTCAAACAGCAGTTTTTTTCCCAAACAGCTGATAAGATGATGTTTTCTGTTTCTCAAACCTTAGGGGGCCCCATGTGTGTATGTGGGGGAGAGGGTAATGGGCCCAGAGAAATGACAGAGGACCTGCTTCACAGTCATGCTCTGTTTCAATGGGGGATATACTCGTGACAGATCTCAGGACCCCTCATCTCTTTATCTGCCAGGATCAGCCGTACCATGAGAGACCCAGGCACTCATAGGCACTCACGGAATTTGGGAGGCCAGGATTCTCATTTTCAGCTTTGCTACTAACTTGCAGTTTCACTTGAGATAAATGCACCAATTCTGTGGATCTTGGCATTCCTCTTCTGAGAGATAGGGAGATTGGAAAATATGATCCTATCTTAGATTTTTGATTCTGTGAAGCTCATTGTCCCCCTTTTGATTCACTTCTCAAATCTGCAGTTCATCCCCTAAGCTTGGATTTTCATTTCCCAGAAATATTCATTAAGGTAGGTTTCCATACTGGTTCATCTTTTTCTTGTCAGAGAAATACCTCTACTTTATCCCCCCAGGCACACAGTGCCTCGGGGGGCATGTGTATCTTACAGCTTGCTGAGGAGTGTTACCAATGTGTTACTAAAGCTTTTGAAAAGTCAAAATAAACATGTAGATGAAGGGAAGCCAGTTTACACAAATAATTAATCCTGTTGAAGAGTCCTGGTTGACCAGAGAGGCGTATTTCTGCTCAGTTTGCCCTGACTATATTTTATTTGCTTATCTTCGATGACTTAATGCCTTTATTATGAGTTTTGTCAATATGCTGGTATGCAGATCAGACTCCTGGTTTGTCATCCCCAGGAATGCTTTTCATCTTGAGAAACTTAGTGCTTTCCAGCAAAGGAATGGCCATTTACAGTAGGGTGGGACATCTTGGGCCATACCACCACAATCGGTCTTTTGCAATCAATTTGCAGAAAATTAGATGTCTTTCAGTCTCAAAGACTGTTTACATGCAGTTTTTAATAAGGTGTTACTCCAGTGAATTTAGTCTCTAAGAATGTGGATTAGTCCAACAAGTCTTTTGGTGCTCTTGTTTGCTGTTTCACATAAATGGCAAGAGTGTTCATTTTGGCACAAAGATGAGTACATATTTTAGGTATTATTCATACACTCCAGTGAGTTATTCTTGACTTTTCTCTTTCTCTCTGCCTCAGGCCTCTAGGAAGAAGGGCTGGGGAGAAGGGAGCAGTAGCACACCCAAGATGCTGAACTGTTGGTCATCTGTCTCCCCAAAGTCTTGATTTTTCTAAAAGAAATTTTTCTCCTCATTCCCCTTTCACTTTTGTTCCCTATGCATACATATGGCATCTCAAAACGTCTGAAATTGCTAAAAGTTGGCCAGAGGCAGAGATTCCTGTACAGTGAGATTCTGCCTCTCTAGGGGGCCACTGATCTAAGGCTAAGAACTGAAATACAGGAAAGTGGATTCTCTTCACCTCCCAGCCCAGCAGCACCCCTCTGAGAAGAAATCATGGGAAGGATGGACTGACTGAACGCTGGTCAGCTGGCTCCCTCATGTTGGGGAGGGGAGGAGGGGCACATCTTTGAGGGATGCTTAGTGGGCTCTTTCTCCAATAGTAGAGGTCTCCACCAGGCAGTTCAAGCCAGCATCGGTGGCAGCTGTGGCCCTTGAATCTGTGGCTTAGAGAGTTGCCCCCTGGGTGTCTGAAGCAGCTGACTTGCTTTCTGTCCTCTTGGCTGGTCTCTAAGAGCATCTGGTCAGCCCCAGCCTCAGCCAAGGGCTTGCTGCAGCTGTGAGCATCAGTCTCTGCTCTCCCCACAAGCCCTCTCTCAACTCTGGATCCGTTTGACATTGAAACAAATGGTGAGAAAGGAGACTGTTGCCAAAGCAACGAAAGGATCCTTCAGAAAGATACTCAGACTGTGTTTGTTCTTACAACTCGCATTGGCAAAAATGACATTTTTGTAAAATGTAACTGGGTGACAAATTACAGGCTATCTAGTATGCCTTTACTATGCCTGATCTGAAAGGCCACAGGCTGCATAGCTGTCACTGTCCATAGTATAACAAAAACCATCAAAATCTTAGTATTTTGATTTTAGAAGTCGGGTGTAAAAGAATCTGCTGCCTCAGTGGAAATCTCAAAATTTGTGTTACTTAAAAAAACAAATGAAAATACACGTATTGACTATTAAGCTAATTCAGATAGCAGGGTTCGCCTTCAAGGCCTTACCTAATGGTGGGCACCCAGCTGACACTTCTCAAATGCTCATGTACAAATGCCCCGGCTGTTCAGTAGGCGCCCTCAGCAGCAATTAGAGCTCAAACCTCATCTGGCCCTGGATCAGCCCTGACCTCACCTTAATGTGTCTGTGAAATGTTAACCAGTCTGCCTCATCTCTAAGCCTCAGTTTTCTTACTTGGAAAACGGGTATAATAGTAGTACATACCTCAGGGTGGTTTTGAGGATTAAATTAGATAATATATGAGAAAGGCTTTTAAGCACACATAGTAAATAGTAAGTGGTAGTAGCTATATGATGATTATTAAAGTATTTATGCTTTCTTGGCAGGTTTTAGTACATTCTTTTGTGTTCCCTACAATTGCTGCATTCTAAGGAATAGGGTCTTTAGAACTGACCTTGTTCTGTCAAAACCAAATGTTAACTACATTGTAAAGTGCCATTCCTGGCCCCTTGATAGCCTGCCTTTGTTGGGACTGAAGAGCACAGAGCCGTCCTGTGGCTCCTATGGGCCTCTGGGTGTCCTCAGGCATTTTTTTAAAAGCTGAATTGATAGGAAAACAAAGCTTCTTCCTCTCACTCCTCTTCCCCTGACCCGTGCATTCTCCATCCTTTCCTTTCTGGAGGCGGCTTCTAGCGGTTGAGTCCTGATTGCAGGTGGCTTCTCAGGCTCTGCTTGCAGAATAAATCACAGGCTGATTGGTTTTCACTGGGTGAGGACTCGTCCGGGACTTGGCAGAGCCAGAAACACACGTCAGTTCATAGCCCTCTGGGATTCATTACAAAAGCTGGGGAATCAGCCAGCAGGGTCGTTTTCGCCAGCTGCCTTCCTTAGGCTCTGACCTGGATGTGGTCCACAGTGAAAGCGTAGAATGCAAAGATCCAGGTTTTGCATGACAGCATCAAGCAGTTTGGGTTTGGAAATGCATGTAGGGCCCCCTTAGAAGTCTGTGGAATCCCCGGTGACTCAGGTCTGGGACGGGGCCACGGCAGTGAGCTCAGGAGTTGGCGCACTGCTGCTGGCCCGGGCCGTTCCCCTGGGGTTGCCACGAGGCTTGGACTAGCGTGTGAGCTTCTGGCCTGGCTGCCTGCTGTCTTCCAGTCCTGCCTCGCCGGCTCTGTGCTGCTTCGTGTCTGGTTGGCTCTCACGCTGTCTAGTCCCTGTAGCCCTCTGTCTGTCTACACTGCGTTCAGCCCAGCAGGATGGCCTCAGCGAGCTGCCCCACCAGTCTGACTGGATAGATCACTGTGGCGCCATCCACGCTCACTGGCATCGCTCTCTGCAGCCGGGGGGGTCAGGGCCTGCTGTGCAGACTCAGTTTTCTTGGAAGTGAGCAATGATTGAGGGTGAAGGAGAACAATATGAAAAAAAGAAAGGGCAAGGAATAAAAGACGGATCTTAGAGAGAAGACAAGTGGAGGGTTTTGTCTCTGCTGCTTGTAGAATTGCTTTGTCGTAGTCCGGCACGCGTGGGGAAGTCGGGGTGGGCATGGGAGATACACCATGACTGCTGTCTGGGTCTTGGCATTCTCATTGCTGTCTTTCAGAGGGTGAAAGATAACCACGACTCAGCCTGGTCGCAGCGTCCGTTTTGACTTATCCCATGCCCTACCTGTTCACTCCCAGTGACCACGTCGGTCACTGGAGAGGAGAGAAGGAAGAACAGGACTTGGGAAACGTGGGGAGAGGGGAGGAGATTCCTGACTCTTTCGGAGACCTGGCCCCATTTTACACCTGAAAAATTCACCTTGCTTTCTCTGAGAAGGTGGTGTGACCTTGGTCGCCCGACTTCCAAATACCTTCAAAGAAAAGACGTGAGGGAAGCAGAGGGAGCATCTCCTACTTCTCCTTAGAATGAGGCACTGGAAGCTTCTGGCTGTCTAAAGGAGGCTCTGGATT
This sequence comes from Balaenoptera musculus, assembly GCF_009873245.2. NCBI lineage: Eukaryota > Metazoa > Chordata > Mammalia > Artiodactyla > Balaenopteridae > Balaenoptera > Balaenoptera musculus. Next base: position 60,942,739 of record NC_045787.1, on the reverse strand, counting down.
TCTGGCTCTCCAGACAGATAACGCCTCCACCAGAAGTCACATGTAACCATTCTATGTCTGAGTCAATTTAAGAGTACCCCTGACGATAACGCATTTACTCATTCATCAACCTTGCGAAAAACTAAAGAATGCCAAAATGCTATAAGGCAGGCCAGAATTAAATTTCAATCCAAGGAGCTTTTATTGGATGCCCAATAAATACAAAGACCTACAGACTCAGGTCTACAATTTCTTGAGTTTCTGCTCCAAAACCATATTAGAGAGTCATTGCTTTAGAAGCTGTACCCTAGAAAAGCAAAAACAAAACAAAGTATCATCATATATAAAGGGAGCAAAAGAATTCAACTGTATCATTAGAGGAAAAACAAAACTACTGCCTAAGAGCAAGTGGACCAAGCAGGCATTAATCTGAGTAAATCTAGGGACTGGGATCTCTTTTTAAAGAATCAGTTGGAAAATCTAGACGAAAAATTGCAAACTCTCTTAAAATTCAGATAGAATATGCAATTGATATGCAAATAAAGTACTTTGCTATGGTAACCACTTAATTGTAGACAAATAATCTCAGAGCCCTGGATGATCTATGTTCCGATTCCAGTAACAAATCATCACGTTAAGTATGGCTCTGAATATTTATACAAGTGGTTCAGGCACTCTGATTTAAGAACTTAATGCAACGGTGGTGTTCTTCTAAGCTCTGAGGTCACTTCAGAAGTAATCTGTGCACTCTTATGTGCCCAGGCACAGTTAGCCATAGTTATGAGTTCAGTTGTTGTATAGAGGCTTCCCAGTAGCTTTAATAATTGGCCCTCAATCTCATTTATTAAAAGATAGCCCCCAGTACAGATGAAACCTAAAATGCACATATTGAGAAAATGAAGCCAATATTTAAAAATTTCAAACCAAAATACTCAGTGGCTCTGTGTTCAGAGTCGAGAGGCCAGCCTCAGGGCCCTAGTGTTGAAAAGATGGCACCTGCTTTGTTGCAGGAATTATTTAACATTATCTGGACCCCAAAACTTCAGCAGGCAAGAAATTTACTTACTGTTCTGAAAATTTCAGAGCTCAATAACTAAATTTTTTAAGTGTGTTTTATTCTGCTATGCACTGCATTTGATGTTGAGGGGGGCAGCTTACTTTGAATTATGAGTGTATTTTGGTTAGAGTCAAACAGGAGCTCTTTCTAATCCTACATGTTGGATGAATAATTTATCAAGAAATAGTTTATAAAGTTCTTCCAGTTGCATAGAAACAGTTTAGGAAACACCTTCTCACTTGGAATGCAAAGTAAAATTTTATCACTAACTCATGGGAAGGAATAATCTGACTACATTAGTTTGTTGGGGTGCATTTTAACAGGTAAGAGTTAAAGTTTTAGAAACTGCCAGGGAAGTAATTTGCATATAAACATGAATCATTGCTGAGAACGGTTTAGGGAGGCTTCAGCGTGGGAGAAACTGCATCTTTCTTGTGGATTGTTTCTCCACATATTCTAGGGGCATCTGACAATTCTTAATTGATGGTCATTAATTTTGAGTAATTGTAACAGAAACTTCCTCTGGGGGGCTTGGCTGTAAGGTCTTTTTATGACAACTATGCTCTGATTGTCTTCCAAAGAATTCTCTTTATTGCTTTGTCATCCGTTCTCCACCCACCACCCTGGAAGAGTATTTTTCTTGCCAATTATAATTCCATGGAAGTGTTTTTAGTAGAAAACAAGTACCCTACTAGACTCCAGGGAGACGGTATAAGCATTAATACAAGCTTTAAGTAAAAAATTACTGACACCGATCCTTCACTTTTCTTCTCCTTCCCCTCAGAAAGTCTTGTTGGTTAAAAACCTCTAATGTTATTGATCATGTACTAAAATGACATGTAGATATAATCTGCTCTGCAAAGACACTGGTTATCAGCTGAAAACCCTTTTCATTACCAGTGACCTCCCATTTCTGACCTCCCATTTCTGATCTGGCCTTCAAAGCAGAGTTTTTAAATGTCAGTTGGGCCCAGTCTAGCTTGTCCATAAATCCTTGAAACTTTAAAATGAGGTGCAGTGAAAACTCTTTACCTTTTTATTTATACAGTAAACAAACAGGCTTCTTAGAAAGATGTCCCCATCCTAACACACACACCCCAGCGGCCTCTCACTGCCTTTGAACAAGGGGCGGGTCCACTCTACTAAGGTTTGTCGACTGAAAAAAAAAAAGAAAAAAGCACAACGTGAGAGTTGTAAGTTAAGTTTTATTGGGGGCAAAGTGAGGACTATAGCCCAGGAGACAGCATCTCAGATAGCTCTGAGGAACTGCTCGAAGAGGTGGGGGGGGAAGGTCAGTATATATGTGATTTTGGTGAAGGGGGTACATGCAGTCAGACACACATTTTTTGCAGAAGGTTGCTGCTAGTCTGGTGAAGGTTACTGCTAGTCACGAGGAGAAAATGTCTCTGTTAATGATTTTAGTGCTTTTCTAGATAAGAGAAGATGCAAGAATTTGGGCTCATAAAATCTTCTCCTGCAAATATCTATCTGAAGGCCTGCCTGTTCTGCCAGTTTTTCCCAGAACACAGAGTTCCTCATTCCTGATCTCCACCCTGAACTCCTTTCAGGGGGTGTTGAAGGTCAGCGGCTGCAGTGGCTAGTGACTTAATCCTTGTAGAGGCAGATGGCAAGCGCCAATTTTTAGTTTCCACCAGTCCTCAGCGAAAACGAGAAAAATAAGGACAATGTTGTAAGATTTCATAGTTGCTAAATGTGTTCAATTTAAAGAACTGTCCTTTATTCTTAGATTACATCCTTTACCCTTTTTGTGTTAAAATACACTTTTTGATGAAATGATAATGAGAGGAGATAACGGTTATTTTTAGTGTCCTTATATTAGCAAAAGAAAAAATATTGACCTCCCCGTAATTTTTCTGGAGATTTTGCTCGTGTCTGAAGTCCAGAAGCTTGGGAACCACTGTTCTGGAATATGAGCAAGGGCGTGGATTGTGACTTTTTCACAGCTCTCTAGTGTTCAGAATGGGGCCTGCTACATACATACACACTAGGTGCTCAGTGAATGTTGTCCACTGACAGAAACATAGTCTGTTCTGTGCTCACTAATCCGTGCTAGAAACTGTGAGTTTCTAGGCATTTGGAAAGAGTAAAGGATGTAGTAAATGCTGCTAAGTCTCAATCCTAGCATGTACTCTGCCCTCCTAGACAGAGCATAAACAAATGAGTCATCATCCAAAGAACCAATAAGAATCATTTCAGAACTGGCAGTCACTAAAACCAAATTCTGTTTGGGTTTTATAGAATAAATCTTCAATGAAAATTTGAAAAGCCTTAGTGGGCAAAGTGATTTCAAAAGTAGAGATTAACCAAAGGTGGCAGTTCTTGGGCACAACTCCTTGATTCATGGTATAACTAATACTTTGTTATATTACTCTTATTTATAAATACTGTTTGAATACCCCTGACTCTGAATGGCTAACTGGCATTTGGTACTGAGGGTAGTGTCTTGGCATCTGGAGAAGTCAAGCAGGCTGGAATAGCATTGTTAATTTAGCTTTGGGGCTTGGGAGGGAGGCAAGGACCAGAACTCTTCTTGGGTAGAAGAGACCTGGGGGGCTCCATCCTGGAGTCTGTAGTTGTCATAAGCAAGATTTCATGAGAGCCTGATGCCTTAGATTGAGAGCAGCGTCCCCTGAATGTAGACATTGAGACAAGCAGATCTCTTGTTAGCACAGGATTAACTAAAACCTACTGCGTACAGGTAATGGTGAATGGTGCAAGGGTTCAGGGTTAGGAGGAGGTCAAAACAAAGATCCTCAGCTCTGTTCTGTGAATTAAGAAAGGCTACTTGGAGGAGGCGGGATGGTTAAACCATGGCCCCGGCTGCTGGAGGAGGGATGTAATTTGGGGGCCGTCTGAGAATGCTCTCGGTGCTCGATTTTGTCTAATCAGCTACAGATGTCTCTCCTGGAAAGTTCATAGGATATGGGTTTTTTGTGGACCATTTTGTGTACGGCATTAGTATTCTAGGTAGATGTGCAGTTTCAGATGGTTCTCAAGTGCACAGAATCTCAAAGACTAAAATGTAAACAGGTTATACGGCTTACATTTTCTCCCTCTGGTCTGATGGGTTTTGTGCTTTATTTCCAGTTTTCTGCTCACACAGATTCTTCAGGAGAGGACATCATAGCGAACATTATGTTGGTTTGACCTGTTCATAGGTTTTCTTTCTAGAAGTTTTTTTTGGCCAATGGCAGCCACTCCAAGGTGACATCTATATTGCAGTAAAGGAGGCTGATGACACTCAGATTGTAATGCAAGAGAAGGGGTGGATGGAAATTCTTTATCTTGCTGTTGTCTTGCTATAGGGTTAGCAAATCAACCTGCCTGAGAATAGGTGAGCCTTTATTTTTGTGCAGCCTTCCTCTCCCCGTCATCCCCTTACAGCATTCCTGTGGTTTTTTCCACTTGAGAGCTGTTCGTCGTCATCTGCTCTCTAACGTCTCGTAGGTATATGCAAGCCAGCTTTTGAGGATATAGCAATCTCCCCTCCTCAGCTGCACAGATGCTTTTGTTTTGGAAGCCAGTCTTTGGTGTGCAGTAAAGCAGCAGCCTGGATTTGAGTCCCAGCTCCACCACTGATTAGCTGTGTAACCTTACTTAATCCCTCTGTGCCTCAGTTTCCTCATCTGTCAAATGATGATATAAATAGTACCAACCTCATAAGATCCTCTCACGGAGAGAACTCTCATTTGAGTTATATTTAAAGTGCTTAGCCGGTGCCTGGCACATTGTAGTGCTTAGCACTTAACTGCTGCCGTTGTTATTATAACAGTTATCATTATGATCACTAAAAGGTTCTAATCACCTGTAGAAACTTCCAGCCTTAAAGTCTTAGTTGCGAATGTGTAAAATTGGGGGAGGGTGTTTATAGCTTAAACTCCGTGTCATCTTTGCTTGGAATCTCCCATTTTTACCATAGAAGATCTTTCCAAAATGTTCTTCCAAAAATGAGAAGACTAGAAAGGAAATGGGAATCAGCAGTGACACGTGCAGTTGGTCGACAGCACAGTATGTGTAGAGGGCTGTGCTGGCTTTGGGGTGGAGATGGAGGTGGCAGCCGAGGAGCAGAACACACCCCCCACTGCTGTCCAGTTTATAATCCAGCGGGAGTTCATCTGAGCCAAATGTACGTACTTTGAGGCATCTAAGAGACCTTGGAGCCAGTGCTGTTCTGTTATGGGACAAATGCATAGTATGTCACAGTAAGATTCCTAGTTTTTACTATCATTGTTCTGGATAATTTTCCAGATAGTTGGTTAACCATTTACTTGTAATTTTTTATTTAAACTTTTTACCCATGAAATTCTGAGTTGCCTCTCTTCTTAAAAGAGTGTAGGGGACCTAGTTCAGCCTTGCCTTGGTGAGTGAGAATGATCACTACAGCCTGTCTCCAAAGTCCCTGCACAGGAGGAGTATACAGGTTCATACTGTGATCTTTGGAAAGGGAACAGCTTGATGGCAAATTCATTGGTCTGACATGGTGCCCTCCTCAAAGCACAGTCTTAATAATACGTGACAGTTTGCCTTAGGGTATTGTGAAAGAGAAAAGGTCCCTACCTAGCAACAGTTGATGACTTTCAAATAGCTATTGGGGACTGCCAAAATGACTTCCAGCTGTCAGCATGGAAGATGACTCGGGAAAAAATAAAAATTTAGACAGAAAAGAGAGGTAAACATACAGATAAATGTTAACTAGCAGGCCTAGGTTGTTGTGTATCACTCTGTACATCAGTTGTACCACATGATGGTCCCAGACTTAGAGTTAAGTAACTAAACGTGTTATTCCTCTTGGAAGCAGAGAATCACCTCCTCTCCCTCCCCTGACCGCCCCACCACCACCATCACTCCACCTGCGGTTGATCTATGACACTGTCCTCAGGGCTGCTGATGGGAGTGGGTATTTTCCTGGGCCGTCAGCAGTTCTACATTCCTGCCTTCAGTGCCGGCACTTTCTGTTAGTCTCTCCATTCTCCAGGCTCATGCTGCTTCTAGACACCGCCCTTACCACTTCTGCAAACTGCCATGGTCCACCTCCCTCCTCATTCCCCCTGGTGTACCCTTCTGCCACCTGCCATTTTCCTGAACTTCTCCAGGTTTATCCCTGCACTGCGCCTCCCTTCCCAGCTGGTGTCCGGGGCAGTTCCCACAGTCAGCCACAGCGTGTCTTTATAGATGTCATTACCGCAGCCAAGCAGAGTTGGAAACAATTTCAGAGTTTTGAGGCTAAAATGATCTCTAGATTACTGAAAACTTATTACATTTAATTGACTTACTGCTTTCTTCTATGTCATCTCCCGACAAAGATCTATTTTCTGTAGCCAGAAAGGAGATATTCAGTGCTTGCAGTCAAGTAGAAGGCCAGTCCCATGGTTTGGCCCCTTTGTGTGTTTCATTAGTAAGCGTGGCTGGTGGGCTGTTAGCCAAAACTGCCGAGCCCTGGGGTTCACCGTTATCGAATGCAGCTTTTCCTCCAACCATTTAAAAAACTTGGCAAGAACTTAAAATGGCTTCACTTTAAAATGTAACCATCCACATCATAGCACTCTATCTTTTCATTCATCCAACAAATATTTACTGAACACCTATTACACGTCAGACATTGTTCTAGGCAATTGGGATACATAAAGAAAAAAAAACTGCACAAAGTTCTGTATCCTCATGGGGTTTACATTCAAGCTGCTGGAGACACAATAAACCAAATAATTGTACAGTATGTTAAAAAGTGATGGGTGCTATGGAAGGAAAAAACAAAAGGAGTAGCCAGGGTAAGAGAGGTTGGGTATGCTGGGGTGATAAGGGGGGGAAGTTGCAATGTTAAATAGGGTCGTCAGGGTAGGATTCAGTGAGGAGAGATTCAACCAGAGACTTTAAGGAGATAGAGGAGTTAGCCATATGGGCAGTCAGGAGGAAGAGCTCTCCCGGCCAAGGGAGCAGCTGGAATGAAGGCCAGTAGGCTTTGCCGCAGAGGGATGTGGGCCCTAAGAGAGGAGTCAGGGAGGATTCTAAGGGTTTTGACCTGAGCAGGTCTAAGAATTGGACTCTCATTTGCTGAAATGAGGTCCACAGGGCAAAGGCCAGGTTTTGAAGTGGGGAGTAGGAATCAAGAGTTAGGTTTGGACATAGTTTTCAAGTACCTTGTTAGATATCCAAGTGGAGGTCAAGTAGGCAGTTGGATATGCAAACCTGGAGTCAAAGCTGGAGATCCAAATTCAGGAGATGCCAGCCTAGAGGCAGTATTTAAAACCGTGGGACCGAGTGTGATCAATAAGGAGAATGTGGAGAAGAGGACAGAGGATTGGGCCCTGGGCCCTCCAGCGTTCAGAGATTGGAAAGGTGAGGAAGAACAGCCAAGGATACCGAGAAGGGACAACCAACATGGCTTCCCATCTGGAGGCAGGACACCGGCAGATGACCATGCAAGGAGCACTGCCCTGTCTCCTTAGCCTTCCTTTACTACAGTATTGTCAGTACTTTCTGAACTTGCTGATTGAAGCTGTCACCCCCAGTAAGCCTGGCATGCTCTCTGAGCTGTGTCCCAGAATGGGGATGGGATGCAGGAAGCCAGTCACTCTCCCGTCTGATTTGTCTTGCTTCTTGTTAGAGAGATGGCCGCATGGGCACGAGGTTGAGGGGCAGGGGGTGCGGTGACAGGGGCAGCCCCCTGGCACAGCTGAGCTGAGCACCGCAGAGACGAGCTCAGTCTGAGTCACAGGGTAGACCTGATAGGAATAAACACCACCAGGTGAATTTTTTTTTTTTTCCCCCAGAGCTATGTTGAATGGGAAATGGATGTTTGATAGTTAGATGGTTTCCTGCTGAGTTCCTAAATGAGTCAGTGGCTGTTTCAAAGCCAGAAATAAGTTGAACTCTTGACCTCTGTTACCCAAGGTCAACTGTGTGACATACCCATCAGAGTTTTATGGTAAATGCTAAAGATAAAATTGTGATGTAAATCAAGAAGGATAAAGCTTTTCTGCCCTCAAGGGGCTCAGAGTCCTGCTAGGGCATTGCTCTATCCTCAGGGCCGAGAATAATGCCTGCCACTTAGCAGGTAACTCAGTAAATTGAGTTGAATATACAAAAATAACATACGATAAAGAGCTGAAGAGGGGTGTGCACAGGGCAGTGGGAACACACAGAGAATAACATGCTGGCAGGAAGTGGTGACAAATGTCACACAGAGGTGACGTTTGGGCTGGGATGGGGGGAGGGTATTTCCAGGTGGATGAGTGCCCAAGGGGTCAGCATGAGTGAGACCCCTAGTTCAGGGAGTGGGCACTCCTCAGGAAGACCTAGTTGGAGCTCAAATGTATCAAATGATGCTAAGCCTGCTATCCGCTGTCTGCTGTGAACTCGCTCTCCAGGGATATTAGGATATTTCAGAGCTTCAGAATGAGCTTGTTACGACCTCGTGGAGGCTGAGTGTGCAGCCCTCACTGGGGGCTTCTCCGCAGGCTGCTGGTAGCGGTAACAGACGGCCATCTTTCCTTTGCAAACTGAGGTCTAGTCAGTCTTTACTATTTAGTCTGGAAGCCTGTCTGCAGAGGAGGCAGGAGTATGATGTCCAAAGACTCGCTTGTTATTCTGTACAACAGGGGCCAGCCTCTAGTTCTCACTTGTCAGGCCAGGAAAAAGGGCCTCCTTCTGTACAGACAGTGGGTGACCCACAAAAGGCAAGAAACCTGGAGTCCGTTCCCTTGGCCAGCAGGTAGTGAAAGTGTGGGGTGATTGGGTGACAGACTGGCGGGGAGGGAGTCGGGGCCGACACAGCCAGGGAGAGCCTGGGACGTAGGCACGGAGCCTTCCGCGCTCTTCCTTCACAGGCTGACGGGCAGTGGCTCAGACTCGGCTTCCCCGTTCCTAGCGTCCCGGACGCTTAAAGCTGGAGGTGTGGTCACCTTCAGACCAAGTAAGATATTATTTATTGTATTCAGCAACTCCTAGTCTTTCCAAAATTGGGGGCTTGGCAAGATTATGGAGGTTGTTTCCCCCACCTAAGGGATTTGATTAAAACTTACATTTGATAACATACTATTTGATTTCAAGGCAGTAGCAAGAGAATTACCTAAGATATATAATTTTGTGGCTGGTCTAATCACAGTCAGTGCTGACTGTTGATCAGGAAGACTATGACTTGACTTTTCCCAGGGTGTTTCATTCATTTTATTTTTTAGCACCTTTTTTAAGGCGCTGGGAACTCAGCCATGAAACACAGCTCCTACCCTCTCCCTTTCAGAGCTCATGGAGTCTAATTATTTGAATTAAACCCAAACCACGTGTTTAGGTCACCCATAGACTCTAAAAATTCCTGTGTAGCAGGATAGAACTGCTGGGAATCCAGGGTTGAGTCTGAAAGCTCCTTCCAGGTAGGGGAAAATATTACTAAAATGGCAGAGGGACATGATGGGTGTTGCAATGTGATAGCTGGTGCCCATGAGAGAGCCAGCACCCTATGGTGAGCCTTGGTAAATTGTCAGGGCTCTGTCTCCAACCTGGCGTGGCATCTGTGAGGTAGTCCAAGTGACTAACCATCCGTTCCCTTTCATTAATTTCTTTCTTAATGAATTTCTTCCCCAAATAGGGTTGAGTCATCCCCCGGGTGACCCCCATGGTGAGCATATACTGGCATCTTCTAGTCCTCTTGGTACAATGAGCTGGGGGGCTGTTAGCAAGAGAAAAGACAGGCTACAAGGGAGAGGATATCTCTTAAGGCTGGGGAAAATGGTACCTTCTTGGGTATCATCAAGTCGAGCCACTGCCAAAGTTACCAGCCCTCCGAACTGCCTGTGGTTTCTTGCAGTGGTGGCTGTTTTCTTGGGTAGTTGGCCAGCATCATCCTGCCTGCCTGCCTTTCCTCCTCCTCCCAGCTGGGCCTGTCGCAGCTCAGCCAGGCACCAGGAAGAGATGCCAGTCAGAAGAAAATCACATGCCCACTGGCCTAGCCCCTTATTTTCTCTGCCACCCTCCCAACACACATTCACACACAACCAAAACTGTGATGTATTAAGGCAAGATGGAAAGGCCCCCGAGATAGGCTGGCCTCACTTCAGGAGCTGCGGGGGAGAGCAGACCATTTTCTGGTGTGGCTCTTATATGAAACTCAATCCAGAGCGCACCTCAGCTGACAGTCCCTGGTGCACTCCAAGGTGATGACTAGAAAAGCCACGCCACATTTGCAGCAGACTTGGTATATGTCTTACTGTGTTCTCTTGCCTGCTGTCTGATGTGCCCATCTAAGAAGTCGTGGACTTTAATTCTGTCTCGGTAGCTGGTGTCATCAAGCCTATTTGGAACCTGGGGCGTATGTCTGCTTCTAGGCCCTGGGATTCACAGGCCTGGAACAGGCAGTGTGACAGGAGAAGCCAGCCAACCAAGAGTCTCTGCATCTCCTTTCCTGCCGGGATAACTTCATTCTTGTTGATTGGCATCTGCCAAAGTTATTTTACCCTTTCTCCCCAGGGGCACTATGGTTTAGAAAAACTGGATTGCAAAACAGATTGCACTGACGTTGATAAAGTTTTATTAAGAGTCTGCTCTGTGCCAGGCACTATTCTGAGCACCGCCCTCGTGGAGCTTAAAGTTGAGAATGGAGGTGGATTAACAATCAGAATAGCTAAGTGAAGTATCAGGTTGAACCACATGAAATGACCATTTTTGTAGGTAAAAAGTGGACAGATATTGACAGTTTCATATGACTCAAAGTAATATATTCCATTTTTCAGTATTAAATGCTAAGGAGAAATAATAAAGCAAGGAAGGGGGATAGCAAGTTAAGGGAGAGGTAGGTGTTTGAAATTGTAAATAGACGGGACCAGAAGACCAAGGAGGTGGCATCTGAAGATGGCTGGAAAGCTGTCTGGAAGAAGGGCGCTGCAGCTGAGAGGAGCACAGGAGCGAAGGCCCGAGCGTGGCTGATGCTAGCGTGGCTGGAGCAGAGAGCAAGGGCGAGAGGGGCAGGCGACGGGGAGCCGGGACACACAGGACCTTGAGGGCCAGGGGGGGAAAACTGGAGTTCACTGTGAGAGCTGGGAAGCCATTCTGGGCTTCTTGATAATTTTACTCGGAAGCAGAAAGAACCTGTTGAGATGACGGCTGTGACTAAGGAGCGCTTGTCAGGGCCCAGGGGCCGGCGCCCAGGCTGCTCCGAAGCTGCGCCGGGCCCGGGGAGCAGTGGAGAGTCCGGGCCCGGTGAGGCGAGGTGAGGTGAGGTCAGGGCCGCGTGTGGCCACCTGAATCGTGAAAATTTCTGGAATTCCTTTGGTAGAAGCGCCTTTTTTTAAATACCTAGAAAGATGACAAATGCTTGTTCTATTCTTGCTCACCTGACGGCCGGCTGTTTTCTCTCTCTGACTGTCCTGTGTTTTCATGGCATTAACCAAGCTAGGGGCAGCTCTGGTGAGTGCTGGGAGGACAGGCCCACCAGCCAGGCTGCCCAGGTTGGGAGCCTGTCGTTTGGGCACACATCACATGCACTGGGGCTTGCAGACACACCAGAGCCACTTTCTGTCACCCTCCCGGGGGACTGCCCTATGGGCTTATAAATAATCAAGCTGAGGATTCTGACAGACTCTTAAGCAGGCGCCCCTTGTATGATAAGTCTCCCTGCTGTCCTTATTCACAGATCGATTGGCCAGTAGCAGCCACAAGATTTTAAGAAGGCCTGAAGCACTTCAGGAACCTTATCTGAGCTACCAGCAAAGACAACAGCTAAGGAGAAGTACAGGGGTGAATGTTCCTGAGTGTTCTGCAAAAAGGGGTCTGATGATATTAAAATAATAGTTATTTTAAAACTGCTGGCTTCCCAGAAGGATCTGAGACAGCCACATTATTTTGTGCATCCTACAAGCCAGAGCCCAGCACAGGGTATCAGAGCTGCTACGTGACAGCAGACTCCGTGCTTTCTGTCTTCTGTCCCTAGCCCCTATCCAATGCAGGAAAGGGCGTGGAGAAAAGGGAACCCTGCTGTGATGATGGTGGGAATGTAAATTGCTAACAGCCAGTCTAGAGAAGGGTTGTTAAGAAAAGTATTTTGCCATAAAGAGAAACCCTTACAATTCAAGGGTTATAATGCATATTAAAATGCATTAATTTTACTAATTGGACTTGTTTAAGCCACATAATACAAACGATGTGTGCAATTAATATTCAAATATAAACACTATGGTCTTTTAAAAGAGAGAGCCGTTAATACTCCCTTGCCCACAGGCTGCGTGCTCGAAGTGCCTCTGAATCCTTACACAGGTCCCAGCGATGGTGCCTCTGGTTTCCAGCGCAGTAACTTAGGGCCTGAGGGAGGAAGCTCCCAAGGTTCCATGTGCCTTGGGTGAGGTTTCCTAGGGAACAAGGTGGGAATTAATCGGGATTTATCACAGGCTTAGAAATACAAAAGAATTAGCTCAGTCATCGTAGATCCCCCCAGCTGAGTTACATTTGTTCGGATGGAGAGTAGTTTATTCTTTCAAGGGTACTAACTGTAGCCTCCTCTCCCCCAGTTATGACACCTTTCAAAATATCCACCCCCGCCCCGCCCCCCCAATAGGCCGGCCTGTCTATTCAGAACTGGTAAACTTTACACTGCTTCTGCTTCTGCATGGAAGGGGCCTGCCAAGGGCTTTAACCTGTTACCTAGCGCTAGTCTGTGTTCCAGGTTGTTGTTAGGGACACAGCAAGTACTCTTTACAGACTGTGTAATACTCACACCCACCTGATGAGTTCAGGATTAGCTCACTTTACAGGTGAGTAATCATACTTAGGTTCAAAGACTTCTCTAAGGTCACCCAGCTCGTAGAGGGCAGAGCTTGGATTCAGACCTCTGTCTTACTCCAAACCTAGAGACCGTTAACTCCTAAGTGACCGAGCACCTGGTGAGTTGCTGCTGTGGTCCACCTTCTTGCTGGTTTGTGTCCTAGCCTCACACAGGGACTACAGGGGCTTTTCTGCCATGTGACTTATAGCCAGACATCCAGACCAGGATTGCTGGTCCGGGACTGTGCCTATGCCAGAGCACCAGCACATTCTCCATGGGCGGCCTGATCCTCGGGAGGATTTGCTCCATGCTCCCGGTCATTTCTAACCACCAGCATCTGTCCAGGTGTCTGGGCTGCTGCTCCCTTCACTTACGCCTCCCAACGCTGGATCGCATTTCCCTAGCTACCGATCACTGCCACCCGGCTCCCAGCACCCCGACCTACGGAGAAATAAGGGCTGCACAGTTAGAAAAACTTCTTTGGTGAATCGCTCTTCTTCAGACCGTGAGCGTGTAAATGGATTCCCTCTGTTCCACCCCTGCCAGAAAGCCCCGCGAGGCCTTCAGAGGAGAACAAGGGGATTAATTTGGGAAGTAGGGACAATCAGACCCCAAAACCCACTCTAGTGCCATGATCGGGGAGAAGATGCTCTCCATGATAGCTGTGATCTGTGGTCTGGAACACAATCTTCCTCAAACCGAATACTAGCACAAATGCAGTCGTGTCCTTTTTGTCAGGAAGTTGCTGTAAATGCCTCGGAAGCTTTGGTGTGGTAACCCCAGAGAATTTCAGTAAAGGTAGGAAAAGAGAATTTAGAGTAAGCTTAAATTAAGAGGACAGAACTGCTAGTCCAATGGATCTAAAAAACAGGTCTTTTTGACTGTGAATTAGCAATCTTGATTATTTTAGGTGACATTCTTCAAAGAAAGAAAACTATTTCTTCCTGCTACGTCGAATAAAGCCATCTTCTTCCCGCAGCACCCTTTCTACAAAGAAAGTTTTGTCGGTAAGACCTGAGGCCGCTCAGTTCCCTTCGTGGTCCGGGGATCCGGACGGCCTTGTAGGCAGCTTCCGCCGTGCGTCGTGCGTCGGGGAGGTGCTCCCTCCCAGGCTGCCGCAGGCACAGAGCAGGCACCTGGGGGCGACTGTCTGTGCCTCACTCGCCTTGCCTTATCCTGCCCTGGAGTAGCTCCTAACCCCCAGGGCTGGCAGGAAAAAGAAGTCTCAATTTCCCAGTGAGCAGCTGGAGGAAGAGAAAAGTGGGCCTTTAGTATGGCAGTGCTGTGGGGGTGTCAGCAAAGTGGAAGCGGAGCTTCTTAGTGTCTCCTCAGAGCTGAGTTTACTTGAAGGCACTCGGACCAACGTTCTTAGGGAGTTTGCAGGTGGCCTCTCAATGTACATGTAAACACAGCGGTCTCTGTCCTAGGTATGCGGCCGGGGAATGCCAGCAACCAGACTCCTCGTGGGTTTATCTTTAAAGCATGACACCCAGCCTGAGAGGTGGTCTCTCGCATTTAACCAGGGTTCTCTCTCTGTGAATTCCCTCAGACCGGGGTGGGCAAACTTCTCCTGCCAGAGGCCAGAGAGTAAATATTTCAGACTTACTCCGCAGGCCACAGGGTCTGTAGCAACTCCTCACCGTGCTGTTCCCGCACAAAAGCAGCCATGGGCAGTCCGTAACCGAACAGGCACAGCTGTGCTCCAATAAAACCTGATTTACACAAACAAGACCCCACTTGACCTTAGTTTGCCGACCTCTGCCTTAGACCAAAAGGGAACTGCTCACTGCAGTAAGAGCCCTGTGGGAAGAAGTAGTAACAAGGTTACCTGCTTTTCTAGAAGAGAAGTTATTAGTGGGTTCACATTCCAACATGTACAAAAGAAGCTAAAAATATTTTCAATAAAGTGATTGATTGTCTTGATCAGGCCAGATTAGCTGCCTAAAACAGTCCCTAACACTTGCTATTGCGGAACGGACGCCACTGCCCAGAGCAGGCAACTCAAGTGGCCATTACGCAGATCGGCACAGTTGCTCACTTGCCATTGGAGAGCCGTGGGGCTTTCACCTGTTTTTCTTCTGCCCTGCAGGCCTCTTCCTTATCCTGGGTTTGATACTCTACCCTGCTGGCTGGGGCTGCCAGAAGGCCATAGGCTACTGCGGACACTACGCGTCGGCCTACAAACCCGGAGACTGCTCGTTGGGCTGGGCCTTCTATACCGCCATCGGGGGCACGGTCCTCACTTTCATCTGTGCCGTCTTCTCCGCACAAGCAGAAATTGCCACCTCCAGTGACAAAGTACAAGAAGAAATCGAAGAGGGGAAAAACCTTATCTGCCTCCTTTAGTTTGGAAGAGACATCAGTGCCGTTTTCTTGCTCGTGTAACCTTGTGAAACACTTCACTTCTGGTTCTGTCGTTTGAATCAAGTGAAGAACTAGCCTTTACCTACCAAAGCCACGTTCCACAGCCCTGAGCCTTGCCAGGACCAACGACAGGCAACACCCAGCTGCACAAAGTGACTGCACAGGAGGGCCACAGTGCAAACTGTAAGAGATGGAACATGAAAATAGTACATAAACCCTGACATGCAGTTAAGTTCTGTCAGACTCCATCTCCCCCCAAGGCTCAATGAAGGATGATGATCTAAACCATTAAAGCAGCAGTTTCTCTGGTAACAGAAGAGACCATTTGGCCAGATTTGCAGGCTGTTTAAGAGACGTTTCTGCACCGGTTGCATGCCCGTGAGCATCTCTGCCTCAGAGTGAGGTTTGGGGGTTGGTGCTTTTGTTTCCTCCTAGTTCTTTCAAACTGTCTCAGTTGGAGACTACAATGAAGACTGCACACCCACCGGGGAGAGGATGTGTGCTAAAGGGCCGAGCAAGACACTGTCTGTTGCTTAGCTGACCCGAGGGGTCAGCAGGGACAGTGTGGAATTCTGTGGTGGGACTTATTCTAGGCTGAATTCCAGAGTCAGGTGGATCAATTGATCTGTCACTCCAAGAGTTTAGAAATTTGAGTAAAGGAAGAATAAGGACCTGTCCAATCATGAGAATGAAAGTACAAAATCCTGCTAGTGGAGACAAATTCATTCCACTCCCCAGCAGCCAGGCTAGCACCAGTAGTGGCCCCGTCTCCTCTTCCACTGGAGATCACGTGTTGTTCTTCTAGGGCTAGGACTGCGCTGTGACTGCCAAAGGAAACCTCACTCTGTTTCCTGATTCCAGGGACAGAGGTCTCCGAGCCAGCTGTGGCTCATTCATCTGGTGACTGGGAGAGCTTACCAGAATCTCAGCGCTTGCAGGGAGACCTTTTCCCACTGTGTGGTAACCATGCTGTATTCAGCTGTATTCCCACCCCCAGCAGCAGCAGGATGGCATTCTGTGCAGAAAAAGGAGCTAGAGACGGGAGTTAAGTTCTTCTAGTTACTGGTGTTGGTCCTGAAAGCAGACTGAAATAACATTAAATTGCTCTAACTGGTGAGTTGCATCAAAGGCTTCATTCTCAGGAAAGCACAGAGTAGACAGAAAGTTAATGCAAAACGAGAGCTAGACCAAGCTCATAGCACCTGCCTATACCTGTTTACAAAATGAATGAAACACCACTATTAAAAAGGATTCAGGGGCTTTTAATCTAGTTTCTATAAATCACCAACATAATTGATTCAGGAAAATGATATTGGCCATCACTTCAAACTTACTTTGGAACGATCAAAGTGACCAGAAAGAACCTAGTCTGGTATTATCCTGAGCTTCAGAATTGGAGAATGCGACAGAAACACTTCTTTGCAACTTAAGCAAATGGAGTGGACCTGCCAAATTTCTGGAAGGACTAAAAGGACAGGTCTCTTCAGGCTTATGAATCTGCTTACTTGAGGGCTTGCTTTGTTTTGAAAATTTAACAAATAACTATGAACCTTGTTTGGGCAAGGTATTGTGTGCTAAGCACCACCAGGCATAGAACCCTGATTCAGATTTTACAACCCTGCCCTGAGTAAGTCATCTTAAAGCTGCGTGAGTCTAAAACCCTGCCTTGCTGCAGAACAAGTAATTGCTTTAGTTGTTCCATTCCAGTTTAATTCCATTCTAGCCTTCGGCCTGTACCAGAAACCGTTTTCTCTCACAGATAATGAGCTAAAGGGCAGGAAGGCGGAGGCATGGAACCAGGTCTTCATGAGCTCACCATTCTTAGACCAAGGTTCAGAGTAAGCAAGATGTACATCTGTGACTTCAAGGGGTAAATATGTATCCTCATAGCAGCCTGTCATAAGGGCTCAGGACACAAACAATAACTGTCTGACGCCACACAGAAATAATAATAGGTTATGGCAGCCACTGTACAGGACTCCTGTCCCTTACTGTGCATCTGTATGCTCTAACCAAGTCCCGATGCCATCACGGTCATTGATTTTTAACCCTTGGCAAGAATTTTCATTTAAAAAAAAAAGCAATTCCCTCCATCAGGCAAATAATTTAAAACCCAATTTTTTTTCTTAAATTTATCATCACAAGATTCACTCTACTTTTTCTTCTATACGAGATAGATAGAGAACCCATGTTATAACACTAATTTTACAGTCTCACTCTCCTCGCAGACAAGTCATAAGCCTAGAGGATCCTCTAAGCACGTCCATCATCTTTATTGCCTGACTGTGCCTTCACTAAGGGGCGGTGGGGGGTGGGATATGCCTGGGTCACTCTGATAACAGAAGTCATGAGTGGAAATGTGACCTCTCTTGGCCAGAAGAAAGTCACTTGACAGTGTTTACTTCATTAGTCTGAATGCTACAGAAGACCAAAAAAAAAAAAAAACAGCACATGCACACAAACAAAACCCCAAACCACTAAAAACTGCTTAAACACTGATTTGTTAAGCAGAGCAGAGATGAAATTTCTCTAGCAGAGAAAGAGTAAAAAGGTAATGTGGGCCTTTTAAACCTTTAGTCCATTTAGCCAGGCTTCAGTTGGGATAAATGGAATATCAAAATCATGCTAGTCTAGATGAACACTGCATGGCTGTTTAAAAAACCACTGAATAGGAGGAACGTGTTAGAAGGAAAGAGATTAAAAAACAGACAATCATTGACCCGCACCTATTTTTCTAATAAACTTCTATCAATCAATCTTGTAATTGCCTCAGTCTAAAAATCTAATATACCTGGACCATTACTACTACCAGCAAGTCTTATTTATTTTTTGCCTGCGTTTGTGCTTAAAGTTTTGTGATGGGGCTGGGCTTCTCAATGAACTCCAAGAAGGCAGAAATGTTTGCTTTGGGTTCTGTGGATTTTTTAAACCTGTGTGCTAATTCAACAATGTTACATTAATTGTGTAAGGGTTTTTGTATAGTTATCAAACATCTGTGGTGTAATGATCTTTGTTAAACATGTATTCTGTAAAGTGCCATAGTCTTTTTTATGTGTAGCATATTTAAAAAATATATATGTATATTATACATACACAAGTCTGTGTGAAAGATGTGCAATAACAAAGGTGTATGTATGTTTCGTTTTTTGGAAACTGGACAGGAGTCAGAACAGAGATTGTTTCTGTTTTGGCAAAGGAGAGTTAAACATTTTGCCTTCATGGCCTAGTCTTTAACCCATAACAATTTTAATGCTACACAAACCTATGTGAAGAAAAGACTGGTATGAAATCATTTTTTCCTGGGTCTAAATTAAAATAATCACTAGATTTATGTGAAAGTTAAGCCAGCAAGACAGGCCCAGTTAATGCTAGTCTTTCATGTGAAATGTGAAGCTGCCACGTTGCCTTTTCTGTTTGTGTGATAACTAGTAGCTGGTACATAATCACTAAGGAGCTATTTCTTAACATGCTTTGATAGACCACGTTAATGCTAGACCACTATTTAAGGGCTAATCTCACACCGTCTTAGCCATAAGGGTCTGCTTAGGACAGACCTCTCTGTGCAATAACATGTGGCCACTGGAAATCCCTGGCCTGCGTTTGTATTTGGGCAGCAATGACTCCCAAGGGCCAAAAGAAATAAAAGCACGACTGGGATTTCTTCTGAGACTGTGGTGAAACTCCTTCCAAGACTGGGGGGTCATGAGGTGCTTTGGAGGAACTCAGCACCATTTGATATTCAACAGCCACTTGAGCCAAATATAAAATTGTATTACCGCTGATGGACTCAATTTGAGCCTTTGAATTTCTGGTTATCCTATTATATTGTAAACTAATACATTATTTGTCTAGCATTGATTAGGTTCCTGTGCATATGTATTTTCACAACATGCTCCCCTACCCTCCCCAGATATGAATTAAAACCAGATTTTGCAAACTCATTCTGATTCAAGTCTCAGTATATTGGTTTCAATATGATGTGTATAATTTCATCAAGAAAATATCTACCAATCAAATTTTAAACACTAACTTATATGTAATAGTGATGACAGGAAAAAAGATATTCAGGTATTTTAACTATGCCATTCACTAATAACATATATACACCTACCTTAGGTTAGCTTTAACTTCAAGATAAGTATATATTTCTTTCTTGGAGAAGCACTGATGTAATTATAAATAGGGAGAAATAAAACCCTCTCAAATACTATACAGGTATCTTAATTTTAAAGTAAAGAAATATGGAAATGCTTCAAAGTATTTAAAAAGCTTTATAAACAATGTAAAGAAATGTGTATAACAAGGGAAAAGTCAACAGAAGGACACATTCACCCCTTCCAAAATACCAAAATTAAAAGCCAGTCATGGAGCAGTTCACATCCACATTTCCTGAAGGTAATCCTGCCCATAAAAAACCTCATCTAGAAGCAGAATTATAATTTAGAAACTCAAAGAAGACACTAACAACCCTTTTCATAAACTCTTACTCAACTCTCTGTATCGCGTGAAGCACTTAGTGATAGAACATACAAAAATAGCTATTTATTTTCCTGATCTAGGGCCTGTGACAGCTGAAACTACATGTATGCTTTGGCTTCTAAACATACCTGACACATGCCAGATTTCTAATAGGAATCAAAATTAAAACTGACAAAATTACCCAAATCAATAAAGGCAAAATTCTTCCAAATTATGATCTAAATAATCCAAGCGAAATTGGACATTTTCAGTTGCTTTTTCAGCTGTTGTTACATCTTATCTTCCTCAAAAGTTAATCCGCAGGAGAAAGGACCCTGGCTTTAAATTGAGGCACAGGCTGGGTAACCTTCACCTGTGCTTCCCATTTCATCCTTAGTTTTTACTTAGCAATTTTGCTACCGGATCAACTTTCCATGATTGGTCTTCCTGGAACACACTGCATTCAACTTACTCCTAGCTCACCTTAAAGTCTTTGCTTAACATAATAACAGTCTTGACTATCCTGGGCATTTCCTTTAAATGGGTTATTTCAGTAGCTTCCAATAATTCAGTACCTTTTTAGACTCTCAAACACTAAAGGGTACGAGCATCAAAGCAGCCTTTTAGCCTCCTCTCCAAAGCAGCAAGAACCAGTAACTGTCTTGATTTCAGGGCCCTATCTGGTTGCTTAGTCACTTGGCTGGGGGCACCCGCTGCTGCCCCTGCTATCTCCTCCCTTACAGCTTCCTCCTCACCCTGCACAGTTCTGCAAGATAACTCTTTAAGACATGAACGGCTCGTTTTGCTTAGATACACAGGATGTAAACACAAGCATAAATGAATAAGAGGAAGTAGTAAAACCACACGGAAAAGAAAAATCTATCAAATAACTTGTAGCTCTTAGTGGCTCTTTGGCTTTTTATAGCCAAATATCCTGAAAAACCTGATACCTATGCAAGCAGTCCACCAAGTGCCCGTGTTTGGGAGAAACCACCAAAATTTATTCTCGAGAGAAGGAAGCCTGAATTAAGGCAGGAGATAGTGAAGACAATGAGATGAAGTGAGTTAGGGAGAAAGAAGGGACAGCTTGGGGACTGACTGGAAGCAGCTGGGGGAGGAGGGGAAAGAGTCTAGGATGACTCCCAGGCATGTGGTTTGGGCACTAGGCAGAAAGTGGTGCCATCACCTAGATCAGGAATCCATCGGGGACAGAGACAGTGAAGGTGTGAAGCTTCAGCTTGGGCTGCCAATGGCGAAGTCCTGTGTGCAGCTAGGAATATACCATGAAGAGAAGACCAGCTTGGAGACAGAGATCTGGGAGTCTTCAATACACATGGACAGACAATAAGAATTTTTAACCATTATGCACTTTTCATGTGCAGGTACTGGGCTAAGCACTTCCTTTAATTCATTTATTCATCAAAACCCTATGAGTAGAAATGATTATTATCCTCATTTTATAGATACATTAACTATCACCCAAGCAACTTAAATGAGGTTAAGTGTAATTTGCTCCACATTAAAAAGCTAGTAAGCCAAAGCTCAATTACAGGTTTGACACCAAAGTCTACATTCTCAAACAGCTTTCTACCGAGAATGTACTGGGTGAGAAGGCAAATATAACACAAACCCCCAGGGGACACCAACATCTCTGCATAGTAAACTCTTAGAATAACCTCCAAGTTCAACTCCAAAAAGACCGCACCGTAAGATGACAACTGATGAAAACACTGCTCCCTTTCAGAGAAAAACCTGGTAATTTTTCATACTTTTCAAGATGACAACATACGTACCAATTTGCTCAATCCCGAAAACAGAAACTAAAAATTCATCAAGTATATGACAGTGGTAAAAAAATGACAGTTTTGTTTTCTTATTATAAATAATCTCTTAACAACGAGGTCCTACTGTACAGCACAGGGAACTATATTTAATATCCTAGGATAAACCATAATGGAAAAGAAGATAAAAAAGAATGTATATATGTGTATAACTGAGTCACTTTGCTGCACAGCAGAAATTAACACAACATTGTAAATCAACTATACTTAAATTAATAAATAATCTCTCATCCAGGATAAGCAGCTATTATGATTACATAAGAGGCCTATTTTCTTCATAGCCAATCTAATAATTAAATAAGGATTTGTTTTCAACTAAAATTTCTCCAAACACACACACAAATGCCAAAGACCATTTAGTAAGTTAGCACTGCTGTGAAGAGCAGGCAGCAGGTACTTACCCACACGTGTGGAGCTAGGCCTTGGTCTGGAGATTTCAAAAATAAACGTTGTAATTTTTTTCTTGATTACTGAATTTTTTTCTAGGGTCCACTGTCCCTAAAGGATGGATATGAATTACTGGAAATGTGGAAGGATGAAAAAGAAATAGAGAATTGGAGAGAGGTGGCACCATGTGGCAGAAGCAACCCCATGCTTGGCAAGAGTCATGGGACATTGGTCTAGCTGCCTCTCCCTAGCCCATCACCACCACTCACTAAGTGACTGGGAAAATTTCCTATTCCTCTATAAAAATGGGGCCAATAATAGAAATACCACCATAGGTTTGGTGTGAGGATTAAGTAAGTGATGTATGTGAAGCATTTAGTATAGTCTCTGATATATAATAAGTCCCCAATAAGTTATTAGAAGAAAATGAAAAGAATCTTCTGTCCAGACTGCTATCATTTGGAGTTGATCTTAAAAATTAAGAGTTGTTCTAAAAATTGTGAAAAATAACATAACCTGTTGTTAAAACCAATCTAGTTTTGGGACTTCTCTGGTGGTCCAGTGGTTAAGAATCTGCCTTCAAATGCAGGGGATGTGGGTTCGATCCCTGGTCAGGGAACTAAGATCCCACATGCCGTGGGGCAACTAAGCTCGCACACCGCAACTACTGAGCCCGCACGCCACAACTAGAGAGCCCACATGCCACAACTAGAGAAGCCCGTGCGCCATAACAATGACCCAGCACAGCCAAAAAAACCAAAAAAAACACAATCTAGTTTTACCTAGAGAGGCTCAATGGATTGGCTACCTAAGGGCACCAATTTTTTCCATCCTGTACTAATCATCTTTAGCTTAGTGCTTTCAGGAAGTGGAAGATTTCTCTGTGGATACAAGATACATGGTCACTCCTATTTAGCAAAGCTAAAAAATAAAAATGTAGTGTCAGGTGAGCCCATCATCTCTGGAAAACCAGAATGCTCAGAAAACCTCCTGATTATTTGTCAAACCTGTTGATGGCAAAGCCTTTTTAGAAAAGGAACAGCCAGTCCTCGTAGAGTGTAAATAAAGAGGCCCTGCTCCTGCAGATGGAGGCACAAATTGGTACAATTTTCTGGAGAGCCATCTGGCAATGCACATCAAAGATCTTAAAATATATACTTACGCTTTGACCCAACAACTTGTCCAAGGAAAGAACAACAGCTTGGGCTCCAAGTTTAGCAACAATATATCCCTTGATAAATTATTTATAATAAAAAACAAATTCAGAACCTAAAGGAATAACAACAGGACTTTGAAAAATAATATATGATACATGTATATAAAGGTCGCTATACAGCTACTAATGTTACAGAAATAATTCATCAATGTGAAAAATTCCACATATTTATATCATCATTGAAAAAAAGATTACAAACCATTGTGTTAGTTAAAATTCTCTACTAAAAAGTAATAGGAAACCAACTCAAGATAGCTCAAAGAGAAAAGAGTAAGAATTTTACTTGGAGAATGTAATATCCAAATAATGAAATATGGGTGAACAGTCAGTCAGGCCTCATACAGGAAATAGAAAGCTGTTAAGATCTTTTCTATGTCCTTCATCCTACTTGTTTTTGCATGTCTGCTTCATTCTTCACTTTCATTACAGATCAGCTTTCTAGTAACTCTTCTGAAGTCTTAGCAGAATATGGCTATCCACATGTCCCAATTCTGGAACAGTGTAATTCCAGACAAATCTACATTCAGAGTAAAAATTTAATGAGCCACGCATGACTCCACTATAGCTAGATGACATCCAGTACCAATGTGGTCTTCAGGGGCCCAAAGAAATGGGGCTTGTGAGAGCTAGATAGCCATCCCCAAAGGATCTATTACAAGGATGTAGAAGGAAATCTTATTTCTTAATATTAGGAAAAAAATTGTCTTTCTAGAAAATTAATAGAAAGATATGAACCAAATTTTAACAGTAGTTATTTATGGGTATAAAATTATAAGCAACTTTAGCTCCTTTTGCTGTAAATATTTTTTATAATTTATATGAAATGTAATTTTAATTTTATAAACTAAAGTTAATTTTAAAAGCTAAACTATCAGGTCATTATAATATAATGCTAAGTGAGGGAAAAACAGGATAAAAGTTCACATTGTTTATATCCCTTAACTGTATAAAATGTATGTATAGAAAAAAATGGAAAAAATGCAATAAACGTTAGCAGTGGTACCTCTAGATGATAAAATTACATAGTCTTTATTTTCTCATTTATCATTTTCCATATTTTTCAATATTTCTACAACAGATATTTTTCATACTGGAAAAAAAAATTACTTGCAGGGATATGTATGCCCAGTAGGCTCAGTGTTTGTGTAGGAGACCGTAATATTGTAGGAACCACTGTCACCGCCAGATAAAAAAGTTACTCAGGGCATCTCTTTTCCTCACCCCCAAGCACCTGAAGAATACTATAAATTGCCAATAGTAACAACTACACACAACCATGATTTATCTTGAGAATCACTGGCCCACAAAATTTTTAAAGAGTTCTGGAGGAACTCTAGGATTACAGCTAAGTGCTAAAAACAAGAGTTAAAAAATAAAATTTGCAGGCTATGATTCTACAGATTCAACTGTTTAAATGTAGACAGGATAATATTCAGAGTAATCTTACACAAGTATATGAAACACTACTAGGCACAAGAGGATTAACGACTTTCTGTCCCCAGTAGAGAAAAGATAAAATGGGTTTTAATGGCAGAAGGATTTTAACTACACCATCAGCCATGCCAAGCCCAGAAAGTTATAAGCTGAAAAATAAATCAAGATTTGGATAAACTTAAAATTTAACGCTTGCTGCATTGTTACATGCTGGCTCCCATGTCCCTTGCCATTTGAAAACATGAACAGTGCTAATGAAAATTCTCCAAGTTGAAGGCTTTGTCTTACCAAAACCACAAAGTTAAATTGTAAATATGAAACTTACAGGAAGGGTAAGAACACTAGAGGGGAGCCTTTCCCTATTTTCCTGGAATCTTCAAATTAAAGATATCTATATATCTAGGATAGATTAGTGGCAATGCCTGGCTGGCTTAGAAATTTTCTACAGATTCCTTCCTATCTTTCTGTAGACTGTGATAAAACCTTAAAATAAGGTTTAAAAACACCCATCCTTACAAAAAGCATGCTGTTTTGTATAATGTACCCTAAAATTCTAGTAGAAATACTTCACTTTCCATAATATTTAACCATTGAGATATAATCTTTTAGTTTAATAAGTATTAAAAACAACTCTAGTGTTTTAAAACATATTATTCTACTCTAAATAAATTTATACTATGGTACTTGAAAATCTATCGAAGTGTAGATTTTAACCATCCTCAATTATTTTTACATTAACTGCTTTTATTTCCCCTCTAAAGTTCTTAACCACATGGAATCAACAAATTCCTCTAAACATTTACCTTAAAGATAAAATGGAAGGAGATAACAGTGAAATGGTGTGTGATGGCCACGGTCATTCTAATAAGGGAAAGTTGCACAAAAAAATGTAACAAATTCCGTATATAAACAGTCTAAACGTAGATTTTTACCAATACAGATATAAAATTAGATGCTAATGTCTGTTTTCAGAAAGAGATAAAGTAATAACTGTATAAGCATTATAGTACTACAAATGATTTACAGAAACTAAGAAACTTAAGTAAACATAAACTCCCTCTAAAATGCAAACTATACATTATCTCAACATGATTTATAGAAGGACTGTATCCAATGAAAATCCAAACTCACTTTTAGGTAACACCCAGAAAACTGAAAATGCTGTTCCTATTTTAATTTAACATGTATTTCCCAAATAAGATTCACCATGAACATTATTTTAGACTATATTTTTATATCCTCTTTAGATAGCCAAGTGAAAAATCCAACAATACACAAATTTGTACTTTCATCAGTACATAAAACAACAACAGGTAGTGAGGTTAGAAAACAGAACACAAGTTCAATCAAATCAATACAATACTAGTACAGAGGCATCCATGTTAACCTACATGGAAAAATCTGGGCCACAAAACAGGTTTTCCATTTTGAATCTCACTAACTGCTAGACAGTCTGTGTATTTTGACCTTAAAGTGGTCAAAATATTTAATGAGTGAACCTCATGTTCTACTACCTACAAAGGTCTAAAGCAACAGAAAAATTGTCATTTTATGTTGCTGAGAGTTTTTAACTAAGTCTTTTATATTACTTATTTTGTTTAGTAGCACGTGATTGAATTATACACAAATTATTTTTAAAAAATTAAATGTGGTTATTTCTATATACATTAGGCCCTCAGCATAATTTCTGCCTCTGAAGTGCTAATACAGTACTTAAAACTATACAAACAAACATCCAGTAAACAGCATTTTATTTTATGACACTCTGTGTTAATACAATAAATATACAAAACTTCCAAACCACTGAAAACATGCAACATTAGAGGGACAGATGGAGGGCATTTATATAGAACCATGACAGTCACCGTAATGGCAGCGCAATATTACTCGTTGACAAAATATACAAACATCCCTAGATAAATAATCCAAGTCCCAAATTAAAAACCACTGAGCAATGATTTTCCAGTGTTCAAACTTTAGTTTGAAATAAAATAGCCAAAACTTAATATTACCAACTGAAAAATGACATGGATCCTTACAATGTGAAGACCATTTCATGATTGCGACACTGGGTAATGCTAATATTAAATATAAAACACTAACAAGTGCCAATCTTTTACTGAGTGCAAATGTGACTATTTACTAATAATTATTGTTAAGAGAATAGAGATTATAAGATTTAAAAACCCCTCTACCTTATTAAACTGTTAAGCAGTGCCATCATTTTAATGCACATTTATGTTTTTAAAAAAACATTTTTCTCTTATAAGCTTGTATTAACCCAAATAACTGGAATTTAAAACAACATTTCCCCCATCCAAACAAAAAAAGGTACAGTTGGCTGTAATTATTCTTTTGCTATTTAGCAATAGAGGATTTCTACAGAATAGAGAGAAGCATTCCTAATTCTTAAAGGAAAGTATCTCAGTATTTTTTGAAAGTATCTATGATAAAGTTTTCATTTTGCAGTTTAAAGAAAAACAAAAGGAACTTGAGAGATGAATTAATGACAGACATAAGTACTTTTGCTGTATTTTGTGGGTAATGTTTTGAATGTTTGTAAAATCCACACTCAACAAAGCATACTGATGAGACAGATTTTCAGTAAGATTATAGACTCTAAAAAACTTGAACTGGCTTATTTGGTTGAGAAAGTAGGTAGAGATTATCACTGATCAGAAATATTCATAAAAACAGCTTTAAATTCATACTCTGAATCCTACTTTCATCAGAATAAAAGAAATATCTTCCAAGTATATTACTTCAACGAAGTCCCAAATAAATCAAATGTAAACACCATCTGGATGGATCCGTGTTATATCTAGTATCACACAAAGCTTCTTTCATAAATAGTGAGAACTCACCATCCTACCCCCAGCATGAAACTCATTTTAACTCCAGATTTGGGGCAAAGAATAAAGGTGATTTAACCATTTACACCCAGCCAATTTTTTAGTCTCAAATAATATAATCTAATAGAGTACCCTTACTTTTCAAAATCAAGTTGAATACTTATTATTCTGCAATCTTTTAGGTTAGCTAATGACTTCCAAAACAACAGTATCGTGACTTTACAAATGTCTTTAAGTCATTTAATCAGTTATTAAAAATGACTCAAAGTTTCAACCCAAGTATACTATAAGAATGAAGTCCTGTGCTGCATAGTAATGATTTTAACATGATTATATCCATAATTAATGCATTCAACTGTATATGTATTTTCTTGCTTGATGCAAGTTAAATGTTTTATTTTTTCTGTTGCTACAAATTTTAATGTATTCAGTCTGTCTCAAAAATTCAAAGACTGAGGTGCGTTAGGGATTCAAGTATATGTGAAGTGCCAGGGTCTTTTTATTTTTAATGCCAACTAGACATGAGAGGCTAAAAGAAAAATTTCTTAAATACTGTTATGTTCTTTTTGGACATGGAGTTAGGCTAGACTTTAATACCTCTGTTAAAAATTACACACACATACCCCAGAAAAGAGCTGCCAAACACAATCTCAGTTCAATTAAAAAGAGTAGCCACAAGAATATACCAAAGTTTCCATACAGTAATATTTTACTATGATATGAATACTGAAAATTAAAAACAAAAAGGTATTATCATCACTACATTCTATTCCATCAATTATCTACCTTTTCTTTTGGATAATGCACTGCATATTATATTATATCCTTGTATTGCATCCCAGTGAATTTTTATTTAAAAGAAAGTATTACAGAAAATCATTTCTATGATTCTATAAACAACTCCCCAATCCTGCAACCATAAGCAGTGCATAACCCAAAATACTAATTCTTTTAAGAAACATGGTGACCATGCAAGATCAGAGCTTGATTATCAAAATATCAACTACTCTAAAAAAAGAAAATAAAAAGATAAAATTTACATTATCTACCATGAAATGTACACAGGCTCTTCACTGGTGAGTGAAACTGCTAAAAAGCAAGCCAATTAAAAAATCCCTAAGTCTCTGATGTCCTATTTCTTTCAATATAAATAAGGAAAAGGAATGAAGCATTGCTTTACTGCTCCAATGTGTAATCCTTACGTCTGACTCTTGAAAGAATGACTGCAGCAAGTACTAAGTGCATTTTTAATCATAAGTGCCATGTTAATTTCAGTGTGTCACCACTGAAATAATTCGCTGAACATTCATCCCCCAAAAAATATGGAGAATATTTATTTCGCATGTAATTTTTTTTTTTGCAAGGGGCACTGAAATATTAAGAAACTATCAGGTAAATAATAAGACAAGGAAGTTTTTCTGGTTTTAGCCCATGCACAAGTGATTAGGAAATATACGTGCTGTGTGTACTGTGTGTTTTGAACAAAAAAAATATTTATAGAATACAGTAACTGGAGAAAAAAGTACAGTCAGAAGGTAACAATGTATTGTTTGAAGACTCTAAATTTGGTTACCCTTGAAAGCATTCTGAGCTGCACTAGTTGCTGCGGTTGAAGCTGCATTTGCAGCTGCAGTCTGGACAGTTTTGTTGGACATCACACCTGTTGCAAACTCTTGTTGGGCCTTCTCAAAACTAGCACCTGTTGTGCGATACAGTCCATGTACCTACGGAGGCACAGAAAAGTGGGAGAAGATGAGTGGTAATCTACGCGTTCATTATCAATAGCTCTTCAATTAATCCCAACATGACTCAGAGATAAAAAGACTAGATTCTAGGCAGGATTCCTAAGAACAAGAACATCAGCCACACAGTGGCACACTGTGTGTATATTTTTCCCTTTTATCCCCAATGCAGAAGAGATAATTTATGCCTATGCCAAACCAAAAATAATATAAAAAACGACTTCTTAACCAAATGCAAAAAGCTATGTTTTCCACTGTACCTAATTAAGATATTACAGCCTTACAAAAGAATGGTTTAAACATAACAGGAGACATTCTGACTTAAATACATTAATTTACTACCCTAGACAATTCCAAAAAAAATAATACCTTACCTATTTCTATGTTGGCTACATATATACCACTGCCCCTATTGTATCAAATGGTATCGTTTTATCATTTAATGTAGCGAGCAATATGTGTGTCCTTAAAGATAATTCACTCTGAATACTATTTAAGTTTTTGTGTATGGTCAAGTCCTAAAGGATTTAAGAACAAACACTTCTGAGCGCTATCTGTCCATACTGATTCATCACTCAAATCTTAGATTTTTACAAGCAGGGTTCAAAAATACTCTTTCTGTTAGCATCTCTCTCGAAGATGCATTAACTATGAAGGATATCAATCCGTAACATCAGCCACTCCATCTAATACAAATTTGAGAAAGGAAATAACAAGGCACATTAAGACAAATATTGATATTTATTTATTATGTACCTACAAACTTGGGGGTATGAAAGATGAGGAGAAAAGATGAGGAGGAAAGATGAGACAGAAAAGTGAACCTGTAATTACACTGCATTGTGATTAGGTCTAAATTAGAAGCCTGACTAGAATGTCATCAAAGCAGGTTTGGAGGATGGGGGCAGTACACCCAAGTCAGCCTTTTTCCCAAACCTAAATACATAGAAACTAGTAACTGTGGAGTTAAGTGTGGAGTGAGGAAAGGTAGAAGGAGTCAAGTACTTTCAAGTCAAGTTGAGATACTGGGAAGTTGTTTCACAAAGAGAGAATACAGAGGATACGCTGGTTTGGGGGGAGAGTAGACGCTAAGTTCTAAACATTCATCCATTGCACAAATGTTTATTGAATACCTACTCTAAGCCTGCCCCAGCAGGCAGGTGAAAATTTGGTTTGGAGGTAGAGAGGAATGGGCTAGAGACATGGACTTGGAAACCAATGGCACATAATGGTAGCTACAACTCTGACGTAATGAAACTGTCCATGGAGAGATAACACATAAAGTAGAAAGAGAAGAAAATCAAGTACCAAAGCCTTAAGTTTAGACACCAATATTTAAGAGGTACCCATAGCAACAAGAAATTAAGAGAGGAATGAGTAAAACCAGGGACCTTTTCACAGATGCCAAGGGAAGAAAGCAGTTAAGGAATGAAGAGCTATCAGGGAAAATAAGGGGTCTAAGTCCCAAGTTCTTCTGATACACAGTAGCAAAAGCAAATGCCGTATTACTATGGATCAAAGTATTAAAGGGTCAAGGAGAGGGACTTCCCTGGTGTTCCAATGGTTAAGACTCCATGCTCCCAATGCAGGGGTCCCAAGTTCAGTCCCTGGTCAGGGAATCAGATCCCACATGCCTCAACTAAAGATCCCACATGCCACAACTAAAAGATCCTGCATGCTGCAACTAAAGATCCTGCATGCCGCTACAAAGATCCTGCATGCTGCAACTAAAAGATCCACATGCCGCAACTAAAGATCCCACATGCCACAACTAAAGATCCTGCCTGCCACAACTAAAAGATCCCACATGCCACAAGTAAAGATCTTGTGTGCCGCAACTAAGACCCGGTGCAGCCAAATAAATAAATAATTTTAAAAAAAAGGGTCAGGGAGAGGGACTTCCCTGGTGGTGCAGTGGTTAAGAATCCATCTGCCAATGCAGGGGACACGGGTTCAAGCCCTGGTCCGGGAAGATCCCACATGCCACGGAGCAGCTAAGCCCATGCACCACAACTACTGAGCCTGCTGTGCTCTAGAGCCTGTGAACCACAACTACTGAGCCCACGTGCCACAACTACTAAAGCCTGTGTGCCTAGAGCCTGTGCTCCACAACAAAGAGAAGCCACCGCAATGAGATGCCCACGCACTGCAATGAAGAGTAGTCCCTGCTCACCACAACTAGAGAAAGCCCACGTGCAGCAACAAAGACCCAACACAGCCAAAAATTTAAAATAAATAAATAAATAAAGCGCAAATTTAAAAAAAAAAAAAGGAGAAAAAAAGGGTCAGGGAGAAAAAGAGAGCATTGACAAGTACATATACTGGTGAACCTTAAAATTCTTTTAGTACCACAGCACTACCAGAAGTATAAAATATTTTTATTCCCTTTCCAAACCAAGTTTTTAAAATAAAAAATTAAAGATACAGATAAATTACTACGCCTATGTTCAAGAAATTTATCTCACAATGAGTACATATGATTAGATCCTACAAATTAAGTGTATTATAGAAATCTAATAAACCTTCTTTACTTACTAGACCTAGTCACAGTGCAAAGTAATTACAGGTTAAATTGTCTGTCTCTCCCCCTTCCCCCCACCCCAATTTATGGGCATGTAATTAACAAACATCTGTTCTAATTTATTCCTTTTTTCAAATTTGTATTAAATTGGGTGGCTGATGTTATGTATTCATGAACTTCATGGTTTAATTACTTAAAATGTAATTCATAGCCCCACAGAACAGAGAGGTAAAATAAAGGTAGGAATAACACATTTCTCAATAGTCTGTGTCTATATAAACCCAGAGAGCCACCTAGAGGGAAAAGACTGCATATGTATTCAGTGCACAATGCTCAAATACTACATTAGATCCACGATATCCATGTGAAAGGGGTGATTCTTCATTTCAGTGTCCCAGCAAGATGATGGGCTACTTACAAGGATCAACATCTCAAAAAGCTTACCATTTCCCTGTTATGTTTCAGTGATATCTGCTGATATCTATTGATAACACACTCCTTAAGAAATCAGGGAGATAGTTTTAAGATAAAACAGTGTAATTAAAAAGCAAAAACTAAACAACTTAAATACTTGCTATCTCTTCTACTTATGAGAATTGCACTAACCTACATATTTAGTCCTAGGAGTACCACAGAAAGGACACTAGATTTGGTACCTACTGATTCCACTACTTTCTGCAGGGCAGGACACCACTCAAAACCTCAAGTTTACTTCTCATACAACAAGAATATTTCTTGTCCTATTTGTCTCTCAGAGTTTTCCTGAGGATCAAATGAGAATTATGTAAATGTGTTAGACTAATAAAAATTAAAATTAACTTTAAAATATCTGCAAAAGGTCACAGCCAAGACACAACTCCAGAAAAGAATCCTGCTTCCTTAATGTATCTTCAAAAATATCTTAGTGTACAATGTGGTTGAATGACACACAAAATATTGTATACTATGGAAATTAAAAACCATGGTACTTTATTTAAACAAAATAATCCAAATGTACTGTTTCCATTAATGCTTCCAGAACACCATTATCAAGAAATCATGCTTTTGGATGGCAGAGTAGGAAGACCCTGAGCTCACCTCCTCCCACGGGCACCCAAACTTACAGCTATTTACAGAGCAACTATTGATGAGAAAGACCTGAAGACTAGCAGAAAAGATCTACTAAAACTGAAGTTATACAGAAGGAAGCACAATAAGACAGGTAGTAGGGGCAGAGATGCGGTACGGTCAAGGCCTAAACCCCTGGGTGGGTGATCCACAAACGGAAGGATAATTAGAATTGCAGAGATTCTCCCTGAGAAGTGAGGTGTCCGAGCCCCACACTGGGCTCCTCCACTGGGAAGGTGCGCCCCCAGAATATCTGGCTTTGAAGACCAGCAAGGCTTGGTCAGAGGGCTGTAGGAAACAGAGACTTCACTTTTAAAGGGCGTGCACAAAATGCCACCTGCTCTGAGACACAGGGCAGAAGCAGTAATTTGAAAGAAGCCTGGGTCAGACCCACTTGAACAGCCTCCTGGAGACACAGGAGGCAACTGGAACTCACCTTGGGGACACAGATGCTGGTGGCAGCCAATTTGGGGAGCTCATG
The DNA here is from genome assembly GCF_009873245.2 of Balaenoptera musculus. Taxonomy (NCBI): domain Eukaryota; kingdom Metazoa; phylum Chordata; class Mammalia; order Artiodactyla; family Balaenopteridae; genus Balaenoptera; species Balaenoptera musculus. Next base: position 60,909,533 of record NC_045787.1, on the reverse strand, counting down.
CCACCACAAGGGCACTGGTGATAGAAAGCGCCATTTTGGAATCCTTACCAGGGCCGGGACCTGGTCCCACCCACCAACCTGTCAGCACCAGAACTGGGACACCTCAGGCGAAGCTACTAACAGGTGGACACAGCCTGACCCACCAGCAGACCAGCAGCCTTAGGATCCCCAGAGCCCCCAGCTAACCCAGGACCCAGCCCCACAAACCACTGGCCAACATCAATCCCCAGATCTCCAGGGCCATGCAGCCAGAGACCCCAGAACCTGGGTCCACCCACCAGTGAGCCAGCACTAGCCCTGGGACCCCTTGGGCTCCAATCACACCCAAAAGAAAGCCAACACCAGCTTCAACACACCATGGACATGGCAGACAGTTATGTCAGGAACTGGCCCCACCCACCAGTAGGCCAACATGGGATCTGGGACACCTAGCATACAAACCAGCCAACATGAGACCCAGCTCCACCCAGCAATGGGCCAGAACTAGCCCTGGGACCCCCTGGGGCTCTGTAACCAGCCACCTCGTGACACGGCCTGGCCCATCAGTGGCTGGCAGCCTCTACACAAGGCAGGGCATAGCAACCAACCAGACCGGGGGCTAGCCATGCCTACCAGATTGCCCACAGTAGTCAGCATACCACAACAAAAGGGCCCATGCAACCTACCTATGGGGCAACCCCAGAGCATATAGCTCTGGTGACCAGAGGGGAGTGCACTACTGGGACACACAGGACATTTCCTACATAAGGCCACTTCTCCAAGATCAGGAAACGTAACAAGCTACCAAATACAGAAAAATGAAAACAGTGAATTAGCCAAAATGAGGTGACAGAGGAATATGTTCCAAACAAAGGAACAAGATAAAACCCCAAAGGAAGAACTAAGTGAAGTGGAAGTAGGCAATCTACACAATAAAGAATTTAAGGTAACGATGATAAGGATGCTTAAAGAACTCAGGAGAAGAATGGATGAACATAGTGAGAAGATGAACAAAGAGTCAGAAAATACAAAGAAGAACCAAACAGAGTTGAAGAATACAATAACTGAAATTAAAACCACACTAGAAGGATCAACAGTAGGCTAGATGATACAGAGGAACAAATCAGAGAACAGGAAGAGAGAGCAGTGGAATCACTCAAACTGAACAGAAAAAAGAATTTTTAAAAATGAGGACAGTTTAAGAGACCTCCAAAACAACATCAAGTGTACTAACATTCACTTTATAGAGGTCCCAGAAGGAGAAGAGAGAAAAAGGGACAGAGAACGTATTTGAAGACATAATAGCTGAAAACGTCCCTAACCTGGGAAAGGAAATAGACATCCAGGTCAAGGAAGTACAGAGAGCTCCAAACAGGATCAACCCAAAGAGGACCACACTGTAATTAAAATAGCAAAAGTTAAAGATAAAGAGAGAATATTAAAAGCAGCAAGGGAAAAGAAACAAGTTACACATAAGGAAACTCCCATAAGGCTATTACCTGACTTTTCAGGAGAAACTCTGCAGGCCAGAGGGAGTGGCACAATATATTTAAAGTGATGAATGGAAAAAAAACCTACAACCAAGAAGACTACTCAGCAAGGCTTTCCTTCCAGTTTGAAGGAAAGATCAAAAGTTTTACAGACATGCAAAAGCTAAAAGAGTTCAGCACCACAAAACCAGATTCATAAGAAATGTTAAAGAGACTTCTCAAATCAGAAAAGAAAAGGCTACTACTAGAAATATGAAAATTACAAAAGGAAAAATCTCATTGGCAAAGGCAAACAAACAGTAAAGGTAGTAAATTAACCACTTATAAAGCTAGTAGAAAGCTTAAAAGACAAAAGTAGGAAAATGTGGACTTCACTGATGGCACAGTAGTTGGGACTCTGTGCTCCCAATGCAGGGGGCCTGGGTTCGATCCCTGGTTGGGGAACTAGATCCCACATGCATGCCACAACTAAGGAGCCGGCAAGCCGTAACTGGGGAGCCTGCCTGCCGAACTAAGGAGCCCACATGCCACAACTAAAAGGAGCCGGCGAGCCGCAACTAAAAGGAGCCGGCGAGCCGCAACTAAAAGGAGCCGGCGAGCCGCAACTAAAAGGAGCCGGCGAGCCGCAACTAGGCAGCCTGTGAGCCGCAACTAGGGAGCCTGCCTGCCGCAACTAAGACCTGGTGCAACCAAATAAATAAATATTTTTAAAATAATAATAATAGTAATAATAAAAGGTAGAAAAATTATCTATATCCACAATAAGTAGCTAAGGGATACTCAAAATAAGATGTAAAATATGATGTCAAAAACTGTAAATGTGGCAGGGTGGAGCAAAAATGCAGGGTTGTTAAAATGTGTTCAAACTTAAGAGATCAGCAACTTAAAATAATCATACACACACACACACACACACACAGACTGCTATATATAAACCTCATGGTAACAACAAACCAAAAGTCTATAATTGATACACACACACAAAAGAAAGGAATCCAAACATAACACTAAAGATAGTCATCAAATCACAAGGGAGAGAGCAAAAGAAAGAAAAAAGAACTACAAAAATAACCCAAAAAACAATTAGCAAAATGCCAATAAATACATACCTAACAGTCATTACTTTAAATGTAAATGGACTAAATGCTCCAATCAAAAGACATAGAGTAGCTAAATGAATACAAAAACAAGACTCATATATATGCTGTCTACAAAAGACTCACTTTAGATCTGAAGTAACACACACGGACTGAAAGTGAGGGGATGGAAAAAGGTATTCCATGCAAACAGAAACAGAAAAGAAAGCTGGAGTAGCAATACCTATACCAGACAGAATAGATGTTAAAACAAACAGTAACAAGAGACAAAGAAGGACATTAAATAATGATCAAGGGATCAATCCAGAAAAAGGTATAACAGTTGTAAATATATACGCACCCAACATAGGAGCACCTAAATATACAGACTACATACAGTAAGTCCCCTACATACGAACCTTCAAGTTGTGAACTTTCAAAGATGCGTTCCATCAATGTTAGGCATGAGTGAAACCGCAGCTTACCCTCCATCTCCTATTGCTGATGATCCGTCAGCTCTACCATCTCCCACCCCTTCTCCCTCCTCCAGTCAGTAACTTTTCTTGCCTGTTCACTTGATGCCAACCTCTGTATGCCAGCTATTGTACTGTACTGCTGTACTTTTCAAGGTACTGTACTATAAGATTAAAAATGTTTTCTTTATTTTTTGCATTTGTTTGTTTTTTTATGTATTATTTGTGTGAAAAGTATTATAAACCTATTACAGTACAGTACTATATAGCTGATTGTGTTAGTTGGGTACCTAGGCTAACTTTGTCGGACTTATGAACAAACTGGACTTACAAACGCGCTCTTGGAATGGAACTCGTTTGTATGTAGGGGAATTACTATACTAACACACATAAAGGGAGAAACTGACAGAAACCCAATAATACTAGCACACTTTAACACCCTACTTACATCAATGGACAGATCATTCAGACAGAAAATCAATAAGGTAACACTGGCCTTAAATGACACAATAGACCAAATGAAGTTAACAGATAGAGAGCATTTCATCCAAAAGTAGCAGAATCACGTTCTTTCCAAGTGCACTAGGAACATTCTCCAGGATAGATCACATGGCAGGCCACAAAACAAGTCACAGTAAACTCAAGAAAACTGGAATCATATCAAGCATCTTTTCTGACCACAACACTGTGAGACTAGACATCAACTACAAGAAAAAAAATGTAAAAAACACAAACACATGGAGACTAAACAATATGCTACTAAACAAACAATGGGCCACTGAAGAAATCAGAGGAAATTTAAAAAATTACTTGGAGAAAAAGGAAAACAAAAACACAATGATCCAAAATCTATGGGAAGCAGCAAAAGCAGTTTCTAAGAGTAAAGTTTAGAGTGATACAAGTCAACCTCAGGAAATGAAAAATCTCAAATAAACAACCAAACCTTACACCTAAAGTAACTGTAAAAAGAACAAACAAGACCCAAAGTTAACAGAAATCATAAAGAACAGAGTAGATATAAATGAAATAGAGACTAAAAAAATAGAAAAGTTCAATGAAACTAAGAGTTGGTTCTTTGAAAAGGTAAACAAAATTGATAAGCCATTAGCCAGACTCATCAAGAAAAAAAGAAAGAGGGTCCACATCAGTAAAATCAGAAATGAAAAAGAAGTGATAACTGACACCACAGATATATAATGGATCATAATAGGTTGCTATGAACAATTATATGCCAATAAAATGGACAACCTAGAAGAAACAAATAAGTTCCTAGACATGTACAATCTCCAAAGACTAAATCAGGAAGAAATAGGAACAGACCAACTACCAAGAATTAAATTAAATCAGTAATTTAAAAAAATCTCACAGCAAACCAAAGTCCAGGACCAGATGGCTGCACAGGTGAATTCCACCAACATTTAAAGAAGAGTTAACACCAATCCCTCTCAGCTATTCCAAAAACTGCAGAGAAAAAATGTTTCTGAACTCATTCTATGAGGCCAGCATCACCCTGATACCAAAACCAGACAAAGATATCACAGAAAAATAAAATTACAGGCCAATATTACTGCTGAACATAGATGCAAAAAACCTCAACGAAATATTAACAAATCCAACAATACATTAAAAGAATCATACACCATCATAATGTAGGATTTATCCCAGGGGTGTAAGTATGGTTCAATATCTGCAAATGAATCAACGTGACCATATTAACAAATTTTAGAAAAAAAATAATATGATCATCTCAATAGATGCAGAAAAAGCTTTTGATAAAATTCAACATCCATTTATAATAACAACTCTACAAAGTGGGTACAGAGGGAACATACCTCAACATAACAAAGGCCACAAATCACAAGCCCACAGTTAACATCAAACTCAGTGTTGAAAAGCTGAAAGCATTTCTTCTAAGAACAAGGAGCAAGACAAAGATGCCCAGCCTCTCTACTTTTAGTCAACATAGTATTGGAAGCAATACACATAGCAATCAGACAAGAAAAAGAAATAAAAGGAATCCAAATTAGAAACAAATAAAACTGTCACTGTTTGCAGATGACATGATACTCTGCATAGAAAATCATAAAGATGCCACCAAAAAACTACTAGAACTCATCAATGAATTCAGTAAAGTTGCAGGATACAAAATTAATATACAAAAATCTATTGCATTTCTATACACTTATAATTAACTATCAGAAAGAGAAATTAAGGAAACAGTCCCATTTACAACTGCATCAAAAATAATAAAATATCTAGGCATATACCTACCTAAGGAGGTAAAACGTCTGTACTTGGAAAACTATAAGACGCTGATGAAAGAAACTGAAGACGACACAAACAGATGGAAACATATACTGTGTTCGTGTATTGGAACAATTAATATTGCTAAAATGACCATACTACCCAAGGCAATCTTAATATTCAATGCAATCCCTATCAAAATACCAATAGCATTCTTCACAGAACTAGAACAAGTAATTTAAAAATTTGTATGGGAACACAAAAGACCTCAAATAGCCAAAACAATTTTGAGAAAGAAGAACAGAACTGGAAGAATCACAGTCCCCGACTTCAGACTATACTACAAAGCTACAGTAATCAAAACACTATGGTACTGACACCAAAACAGACACATAGATCAATAGAACAGAATAGAGTCCAGAAATAAACCCATGTACTAATGGTCAATTAATCTATGACAAAGGAGGCAAGAACATACAATGGAGAAAAGACAGTCTCTTCAATAAGTGGTGCTGGGAAAACTGGACACCTACTAGTAAAAGAATGACATTAGAACATTCTCTAACACCATAAACAAAAATAAACGCAAAATGAATACCTAAATGTAAGACTGGAAACCACAAAACTCCTGAAAGAAAACATAGGCAGTACACTCTTCGACATCAATCTTAGCAATATTTTTTGGATATGTCTCCTCAGGCAGGGGAAACAGAAGCAAAAATGAACAAATGGGACTACATCAAACTAAAAAGCTTTTGCACAGTGAAGGAAACCATCAACAAAACAAAAAGGCAGCCTACTGTATGGGAGAAGATATTCCAAACAATATTATCTGACAAGAGGTTAATATCCAAAATATACAAAGAAGCCATACAACTCAACATCAAAAAAACAAACAACCTCACTTAAAAATGGGCAGAAGACCTAAATAGACATTTTCCAAAGAAAACAAACAAATGGCCAACAAGCACATGAATACATGCTCAGCATTACTCATCATCAGGGAAATGTAATTCAAAACCACAATGAGATGTCACCTCACACCTATCAGAATGGCTATTATCAAAAAGACAACAGAAGAACCTAGTGGCAAGATGGGAATAAAGACACAGACCTACTAAAGAATGGACTTGAGGATATGGGGAGGGGGAGGGGTGAGATGTGACAGGGTGAGAGTGTGTCATGGACATATGTACACTACCAAATGTAAAATAGATAGCTAGTGGGAAGCAGCCGCATAGCACAGGGAGATCAGCTCGGTGCTTTGTGACCGCCTGGGGGGGTGGGATGGGGAGGGTGTGAGGGAGGGAGATGTGGGAGGGAGGAGATATGGGAACGTGTGTATATGTGTAGCTGATTCACTTTGTTATAAAGCAGAAACTAACACACCATTGTGAAGCAATTATACTTCAATAAAGATGTTTAAAAAAAAAAAAAAGACAACAAATTACAAGTGTTGGCAAGGATGTGGAGAAAAGGAAACCCTTGTGCACTGTTTGTGGGAATATAAATTGAAGCAGCCACTATCAAAGACAGTATGGAGATTCCTCAAAAAATTAAAAAGAGAACTGCCAAAAGAGCCAGCAAACCCACTCCTAGGTATTTATCTGAAGAAAATGAAAACACTAATGTGAAAAGATATATACTCATTGCAGTATTATTTACAATAGCCAAGATATGGAAGCAACCTAAGTGCACATCAATAGATGGAGAAAGAAGATGTGGCATACACACACCCACACACTCACACACACACACATATGCACACACAATGGAATACTACTCAGCTATAAAAAAGAATGATATCTTGCCATTTGTGACAACATGGATGGACCTAGAGGGTATTATTCTAAGTGAAATACTGTATGATTCCACTTACATGTGGAATCTAAAAAACAAAACGACTGAACAAACATAGCTGAACAGGAACAGAATCATAGATACAGAGAACAAACAGGTGGTTGCTAGAGGGGAGAGGGTGGAGGGAGGAGAGTAATAGCTGAGGAGATGAAGATTAGAAATTTCTAGTTGCAAAATAAATGAGTCATAGGTATGACATGTACAGTGTGGGGAATATAGTCAATAATTATGTAATATCTTTGTATGGTGACAGTTGGTAGCTAGACTTATTGTGGTGATCATTTTGAAATGTACAGAAATAGCAAATCACTATGTTGTATAACAGGAACTAATGGTGTTAGAGATCAATTATACTTCAAAAAGAAACAAATTCATAGACAAGGAGAACAGATTTGTGGTTATGAGAAACAGAGGGTGGAGGGAGGGGGAACTGGATAAAAGTAGGCACAAAAGGCACAAACTTCCAGTTATAAGACAAATAAGTACTAGGGATGCAATGTACAACATGATGAATATAAGTAACACTGCAGTATGTTATATACAAAAGTTCTTAAGAGAGTAAATCCTAAGACTTCTCATCACAAGGAAAAATATTTTTCTATTTCTTTCATTTCGTATCTATATGAGACGACGGATGTTCACTAAACTCACTGTGATAATCATTTCATGATGTATGTAAGTCAAACCATTATGCTGTACACCTTAAACTTATACAGTGCTGTATGTCAATTATATCTCAATAAAACTGGAAGAAAAAAAAAGAAATCATGCTTTTAAGATCCCTGTCACACCAAAATGATTTCAACATTTTTTAAAGCTGGGAAAAATGAGTTTTTGAAAATTGTTTCATTCTCATTTTGAGTTTTTGAAAAAACTTCTGGACCTCGAAGCCTAATTTTTTCAATTAAACATTTCTTAGAAACTCTCTATGAACCCTCCTGCCCATAGATCTGGGTCAGATACCCTTTCTGTAACCTCTTTAACTACTACTCTAGATTCACACTATTGAAATTCCACTCATCCTTTGAGGTCTATCTTAAATATTGCTGTCCTCCTTCTGCCTGAACTAGCTGTGGCTCTCCCTTTTGCCAGCACTTCCAAGACTTTTAGGGATGTATATTGTGACTCTTCTTTTGCAGGGTTTATTCACATGTCTTATATCCTACATGCTTTTTAAGTTCCTTGAGGGGAAGTGGCAATTTCCACTCATAGTTATACCCCCAGAACACATAGTAACTTGTGGTAGAAGTCACTGAACAATTATTTGTTTCTATATCTCCTATGGATTAAACAAATGGCTCCAAATCATCCTCATTATTTAAAAAAAGTTACCAAATAAGTTCAGTACTACTCTAGCAGACTATACCTGTGTTACAACGTAAAATGCTTATTAGTTTGCAATTACCTCAGCGGTTAATTGTTTTAAAAGTGAACATACTATTTGACACCTACTAGGATGGCTATAATCAGAAAATGGAAAATAAATGTTGGCGAGGATGTAGAGAAATTGGAACCCTTGCACATTGCTGGCAGGAATGTAAAACAGTGCAGTCACTGCAGAAAACAGTTTGATGGCTCCTCAAAAAGCTAAACATAGAATTACCATATGACCACCAAGCAATTCCACTCCTAGGTATATACCCATAAGAACTGAAAGCAGAGACAAAGCGATACTTGTACACCAATATTCATAGTAGCACTACTATTCACAGTAGAAAAAAGGTGGAAACAATCTAAGTGTCCATCAACAAACTAATAAACACAATGTAGTATATACATAGAGTGGAATATTATTCAGTCACAAAAAAGAATGAAATTCTGACACATGCTACAACATGGATAAACCTTTATGTTAAGTGAAATGAGCCAGACACAAAAGGAAAATATTGTTTGATTCCAATTATATGAAATATCTAGAATAGGCAAATTCATTGAGCCAGAAAATAGACTAGAGGTTATGAAGGGCTGGTGGCAGGGGGAATTGAAGAGTTACTGCTTAATGACCACAGAATTCCTGTTGGGGTGATGAAAAATGGAAATAGTGGAAATGGTTACACAACATTGTGAATGTAATTAATGCCACTAAATCGTACACTTAAAAATTATTAAAATAGCAAATTTTATGTTTTATGTAGAGCCACCAATTTTTAAAAATAATGTAATATACCAAAAAGCATTGAATTACACAACTTAAATGGGTAAACTGCATGATATGTGAGTTACACCTCAGTAATAAAGCTATTAAAATATGCATATAAAGATTATTTGGATGAAAATATCATATGTACAGCATTATAAACTAGCAGATCCACCGAATTTGAAGATGCCTAGGTAAAGATAATTCACAATAATTTAGTTATATTAACTGAGTTTTGGGATCTAATAAGTAACTAGCCTAGTATTTACAGAAAAGGATAACAAAATTAAGATTTGGGCAATCAAAAAAAAAAAGTGAACATACTAAGGATACCAACTGATGACAGATATAAACAACCTGCTCAGAGTGCCAATTTTTCTAGGGATTCAAAAGTATTACTGTACCTACTCTGTGTCCCCTGGATGAAGATAAGCAGCATGCGGACTAGCGTTTTAATAGGCAAAGTGAATCATCTGAAATTGATACCTAATCAGAAAAGACCTCAGTGTTGGACGATTCAGAGAGAGGAAGAGAGAGAAGCAGCATACCTGTTTGTGATAGTACAGAAACATATTACAGTAAAGTTATCAGCATTCTGTCCTAGATCCAAAATAAATCAGAAAGAAAAGGGGAGGGAGGGTAATGAACAACTACAATGCTTTCAAAGAAAGTGAAATTCACTTTTAATCTAAGAAGACTATCACTTTATATACAGTAGGATAGCTTCACAAAGCATTTACTGTAAAACACCAATTTAACTAATAAATGAGACTTTTCATTATTGTGGATCATATACCCCAATTCTATACTCTCACACAAAATAAAACATTATTTGCAAAACAGATATTTTGGTATAGAAAAAAATTTTTAAGTACTTTAAAAACTTGTTTTTTAAAGAAGTGAAATAACTTTTTTCTAAAATTCTTCTGAAGTGCAAAAAAATCACTACTAACAATTATTTTATTAATGTGGACAAAGTCTATTAACAATTTTTTTAATTTCATAGAAAAATAACCATTCAAAACTAGGTCCCAAAGGAAATACAAATTATGTATTATCTATTTATCTCTACCATACTAAGTTATTCTAGCTCTTATATCAAATAAAGGATGCGGGAAATTTTGTATTCCCCTGATATATAATCTCCTATGGCTCATTCATTTGTTATTTGACCCATTTATAATACCTCTCCCTTAGCCCAAAACTATTATTTAATTCTTTCTAATAGCTTACTATAAAAAGATGGGCCTGTAAAAAAATATTGTTTGGGAATAATCTAAAAGAAAATTTTAAAAATCTATCTGCGAAAGGTAAGGATTAAACTATTCCCTTATCTATGAAGAGGTACAAGAGACAGATATTCTTGCATTTCAATTATTTTAAATTTGGATTATAAGATGACACTATGGGGAAAACAAAGATACCATAGTGCTCATACTGGGCACTTTAGACACCAGTGATTAGCTAACTCCAAATTATGCAGGACTTCAGAATGTCAACAAAATTCTCAAAATTGTATTCATTGCCATCGAAATAAATATATACCACAGAGCACCGTTTAGCTGGTACCGGAGACACAGAATAGCCTAATAAAAAGCAACTATTCTAGAGCCAAAACAGTGTGCACAGATAACTTTTAGAGGGCATTAACTGCTTATGGAAAGCCTGACTCCTAGTGGTTATAAACTATGGCTACATAGCCCCAAAGGACTTTTTTCTTTTAAAATGTACAGTGTGGGGAATATAGTCAATAATAGAATACCGTTATATGATGACAGATGGTAACTAGACTTACTGTGATGATCATTTTGAAACATACAGAAATATCAGATCACTATGTTGTGTACCAGAAACTAACACAGTGTTGTAGGTCAATTATACTTCAAAAACAAATAAACTCATAGAAAAAGAGATCAGATTTGTAGTTATGAGAGGCAGGGGGTGGGAGAAGGGGAATTGGATAAAGATAGTCAAAAAGGTACAGGGCTTCCCTGGTGGCGCAGTGGTTGAGAGTCTGCCTGCTAATGCAGGGGACACGGGTTCGAGCCCTGGTCTGGGAAGATCCCACATGCCACGGAGCGGCTGGGCCCGTGAGCCACAACTACTGAGCCTGCGCGTCTGGAGCCTGTGCCCCGCAACGGGAGGGGCCGCGATAGCGAAAGGCCCGCGCACCGCGATGAAGAGCGGTCCCCGCACCGCGACGAAGAGTGGCCCCCACTTGCCGCAACTAGAGAAAGCCCTCGCAAGAACCGAAGACCCAGCACAGCCAAAAATAAATAAATAAATAAAAATAAAAGTAGCTATAAAAAAAAAAAAAAAAAAAAAAAAAAAGAGAGAAAAAGGTACAAACTTCCAGTTACAAGATAAATAAGTACTAGAGATGTAATGCACAACATGATAAATATAATTAGCAGTGCTGTATGTTATATATGAAAATTGTTACGAGAGTAAATCCTAAGAGTTCTCGTCACAAGGAAAAACGTTTTAAAAATTTTAATTTTGTATCTATATGAGATGATGAATGTTTGCTATACTTATTAAAAATCATTTCATGACGTATGTAAGTCAAATCATTATGCTGTACACCTTAAACTTATACAGTGCTGTATGTCAATTATATCTCAATGAAATTGGAAGGGAAGAAAAAAACAGCAAGTTTTGAGCAAGTATGGAAAAGAAAATAAAAAGAAAAATCAGGTGTTTTCATTGGATCTCAATTTCTATCAAATTAAAAGAAATCCTTGCCGTTACAAATATGAAAGCTGGCTCAAACTACATTTTAGTTTATATTATCTCCATTTATTGTACTTCATAAAATCATCTCATCTAAATTCCTTATTTCACAGACAAAGAATATGAGACTGGAACTAGGTCTTGAAAGAGGACTTGTAAGTCTTCAACTGGCAGAGAAGATACAGTAACCCAGAGGTCAAGAAGCATACCATGAACAAAAACTGAGACAAAGGAATGTACGTGATGTATTTAAAGAAACCAAGCAGTAACTTTGAATGGAGTTTAAAGTCTGGATCCGGGAGTTGTGAAAGGTCACCGCCAGCCCTACTACCACTACCACCACAATCCCATTCCCCAACCTGAAGTCCACTTCAAAAAACTTCAGGGCTTCCCTGGTGGCACAGTGGTTAAGAATCTGCCTGCCAATGCAGGGGACACGGGTTTGAGCCCTGTTCCAGGAGGATCCCACACACATGCCACGGAGCAACTAGGCCCATGAGCCACAACTACTGAAGCCCGTGCGCCTGGAGCCCCTGCTCCGCAACGGGAGAAGCCACTGCAATGAGAAGCCCGCGCACCGCAACGAAGAGTAGCCCCCGCTCACAGCAACTAGAGAAAGCCCGCCCACAGCAACAAAGACCCAATGCAGACAAAAATAAATAAATTAAATTAATTAATTAAAAAAAAATCTTCAGAGTGCTGGGTTTGTTTGGGATTTTTTTTAGATTAAAATAGTAACTATACATAAAGTGAACTGAAGGAAGTGGGAGTGGGGTATGAGCGACCTGTAAACAGATCTCTGGGTTAGCTGAGGTTGGAAATGGAAAGGAAGAGAAAGATGGAACAGACACTAAGAAAGTATCTAGGAAAGTGAGTAAAAAAGTAATGGAAGCACTGACAAAGTACTGACAAGTTTTAAATGGAATCACATGAAAAAGTACTTAGAACCACTCATTTATAAAAGGTACTTAATAAATTTCCTTTTTAAAACACAGCTTCATTGAGATAAATGTTGTACACTATACAATTTACCCTTGTAAAGTGTACAATTCAATGGTTTTTAGTATATTCATAGACCTTTTTCATCATCACCCCAAAAAAGAAATTCTATAACCATTTGCAGTCACCCTCTACCCCACCCCTGGTTATAGGCAACCACGAATCTACTTTCTGTCTGTATAGATTTATCTATTTTGGACATTTCATATAAGTGGAATCATACAATATGTGGTGTTAATAAATGTTTCTTGAATATGAATCAGAACTTCTGGAAGCAGTGCTGGTTCTGAGAAAAGAATGAGTTTATGATGCATTACTGTGAGATAATGATACCAATCAACTGGAGATATAAACAGCCACCTGAAGATGCAACTAAATGTTTGTGTAAAGCATTGTCTTTCAACTCCAACATTCTAGTTCATGCATGTAGGGAAGAAACTGAAACAATGAGGGAGGTTGAAATTCCCAAGGTAAAAATACTGTAGAGCAAGCACAAAGAGCAGAGACCTGACTGCATTTAAGAAGACTTTTACTTAAGAGCTGAACAAAGAAATGAAGGAGAAAGACTAGCCTCAGAGGCAGGAGAATCAGAACATAACCATAAAGGCTGAGGAGGAGGGGCCACCTGTAGAATAGAAGGCTTCAGAGTCCAAGGAGGAGGAAAACGGAAAAAAAGGCTGGTATAGGATCTAGTAACTTTAGAAAGTGGAGTTTCAATAGTTATATATGGGTATTTCTAAAAAGAAGTAAAAGCTTTTAAGAGGGAAAATGAGTAGCAAAATATGGACAGAAAGAACATAGCCTAGGTTTCACAGAGTTTTGAGAAGGATTAAAGACAAATGTACAAGCAAAATATTTCAAGAACGCAGTTTTCTTAAATATAAGGTACAGTTATTTCTGTGCAATCCTTGTACATATTCTCAAGTTGCCATAGAGTAAAAAAAAAAACAAAGAAAAAATGTTTTAAGGACTTATTTTCCTTAATGTGAGACCCACCAAAAAGTATTATTTTAAAACATAGGTGTTATTCACAGGGTCTCTATATTATGTTGGAACATGTGCAGAATATCAAAAACACATACCCAAGGCATGATAAAACTTTATATATAAAAAAACCTGACCTTTCTCCTACCCTATGGAATGATTTTCTTTAAGGCAGTGAAAACAGCCATGGGAATTCTACAGGAGGAGGCGCAGTCATCTCTCAGCATCTGTGGGTATTGGTTCCATGATACCCTCATCCCCACGCCCATGGGTACCAAAATCTGAGGGTGTTCAAGTCCCTTATACAAAGTGGCGTAGTATTTGCAAATAACCTGCGCACATCCTCCCCACATCTGTCCCATACGTACACTTGAAATCGTCTCTAGATTACTTATAAAACCTAATATAATGTAAATGTTATATAAATAGTTGTAAAAACAATGTAAATACTATGTAAATAGTTGCCATTGTGTGGCAAATTCAAGTTTTGCTTTTTGGAACTTCCTGGAATTTTTTTTTCCCCTAGTATTTTCAATCCACAGTTGCTCAAATTAGAGGATGTGGAACATGTGGATATAGAGGGCCAACTGTATAGCTAAGATAATTGGGCAGTTACTAAAAATAAAATTCAGTCCATAATCCAGCCTGAATCTGTTACCAGCTCACTTTATACTCTTAGATAAAATAATTTAGTGTCTTTAAATTTTAAGTACAAATAAAATGCACATACCACACAAGAGTTTTACTTCTATTTACTAATCGGTCTACTATGTTTCATATTCAAAAAAAGAAATCAGAATATATAAAAAGGTACAAATTTTAAAAATGAGATTGACTCTTCAATTGATAAAAGAAGCCTTCAGTTAACAGAATTTAAAAATATTCCCTATCTACAGGAAACATTAAATGTGATGCAATTCTCTAAAATTTATCTATGCATAACTTTTAATTGTAAAAAGTAATCCTCAGAGAGCAAACCTGCATAAGAACAACAACCAAATGGCTTGAGGTTACACTAAATAAAGAGCAAAATGGGAAAATGAGAACTGAATATCAGGTTCACTAAAAAAATTTACAGACATAAAATTTCACTTACCTTTTTAAACATAACTAGTGAGATGACTGCTGATGCTGTGAAAAGTGCTGCTATGATTATCATCATGATTCCAACAGGAATACTTTTGTTGAGACCAGTAAGGGATGAAATCCAACCGCTATGAAATTAAAAGAAGAAAACTAAAATTAGGCAAATAAGTTAATGCACAATTTTTAAAAACAGCATAATAACTAACACATTTTCAGCACTTATGATCCAGGCAACATCCAAGTTCTTTACGTGTATTAACTCATTTAATTCTCACAACAACCCACTATGATATATGCTATTTTTAATCCCTATTTGAAGGATAAGAAACTGAGTCACCAAGATTATTCAGTAACTTGCCCAAGGTCACACAGCTAATAAAAACAGCACAGTCTGAATTCAAACCTAAACACCAAAATCCAGAGCCTTAAGTGTGTACCACGAGATTCTACATTTTTTAAGCCTATGATTTCACTATTATTTTTTAAAGTTCATTTTAAATTCTGCTGAATTATGTAAAATAATATTTGAGAACCACATATTCAACAAAGGGCTAGTATCCAAAATATATAAAGAAACTTCAAAGCTCAACAGTAAAAATAAATTCTTAAAATTAAAAAGTTTCAATTAGAAAATGGGCAAAGGACTTCCCTGGTGGTCAGTGGTTAAGAATCCACCTGCCAATGCAGGGGACACGGGTTCGATCCCTGGTCCGGGAAGATCCCACATGCCGCAGGGCAACTAAGCCCTGCACCACAACGACTGAGCCTACATGCCACAACTACTGAAGCCCACGCACTCTAGAACCTGCGCACCACAACTACTGAAGCCCACGCACTCTGGAGCCCGAGTGCCGCAACTACTGAGCCTGCGTGCTGCAACTACTGAAGCCTGCGCACCTAGAGCCCGCGCTCCACAACAAGAGAAGCCACCACCACGACGAGAAGGCCGCGCACCGCAACGAAGAGTAACCCCCCACTTGCCGCAACTAGAGAAAAGCCCATGAGCATCAATGAAGACCAGCGCAACCAAAAAAAAAGAAAATGGGCAAAGACATGAAGAGACATTTCACCAAGAGGATATATAGATGACAAATAAGCATGTGAAAAGATAAAACATCATGAGTCATTAAGGAAATAAATATTAAAACCACAGCGAGATACCACTACACACCTATCAGAACAACTTAAAAAAAAAGTACTGGCAACACCAGAGGCTGGTGAGGATGTGGAGGCTGAATCACTCATATGTTGTAGTTGGGACTGTAAAATGGTACAGCCATTCTGGAAAATACTGTCAGTTTTTTAAAAACACTGAACAGGGAATTCCCTAGCGGGCCCAGTGGTTAGGACTCCCTTGGCTCTCATTACCAAGGGCCCGGGTTCAATCCCTGGTCAGGGAACTAAGATCCCACAGGTTGTAGTGTGCAGCCAAAAAAAAAAAAAAATCATCTAAAAATAAATAAATAAATAAATAAAAATTTAAAAACACTAAACATGCAACTTCCATATGAACCAACAATTACACTCTTCTCTTGGGTATTTATCACAGAGAAATGAAAACTTATGTTCACACAAAAACTTGTTCACGAATGTTTTTAGCAGAATAGCCCCAAACCAGGAACAGTCCAAGGTCCCTCAACTGGTGAATGGTTAAACAAACTGTGGTCCATCCATACCATGGATGCTGCTCAGGAATAAAAAGGGATGAACTACTGAGACACAACAACCTGGATGAATCTCCAGAGCACTATGCTTAGCGAAAAAAGCTAAAGTTTACAAACTGTATGATTCCATTTATGTAACGTTCTTGAAATGACAAGCAGATTAGTGATTGCTGGGGTTAAGGAGGGAAGTGAGTGTGGCTATAAAGGGCAGCATAAAGGATCCTTTGGTGATGGGAATGTCCTGTGTCTTCACTGTATCAATGTCAATATCCTGATTTTTATATTATACCATAGTTTTACAATATGTTACCACTGGGGAAAACTGGATAAAGGATACCTGGGATCTCTCTGCATTATTTCTTATAACTGTCTGTGACTCTACAATTATCTCAAAATAAAGAGTCTAATTTTTTAAAGTCTGCTAAATTACATGAGGTCTACCTTACAACAGGTCACCTTGTACGCACCCTCATTAGCAGATTCCTGTGCTATTTAGTCACCTCACATGCTGCTGTGCTCAATTTTAACACTTTTTTCTAAGTCTGTTCTAAAAAGCAAAAGACGGGCTTCCTTGGTGGCGCAGTGGTTCAGAATCCACCTGCCAATGCAGGGGACACGGGTTAGAGCCCTGGTCTGGGAAGATCCCACATGCCGCGGAGCAACTAAGCCTGTGCGCCACAAATACTGAGCCTGCGCTCTAGAGCCTGCAAGCCACAACTACTGAGCCCGCGTGCTACAACTACTGGAGCCCGTGCACCTAGAGCCTGTGCTCCACAACAAGAGAAGCCACCGCAATGAGAAGCCCGTGCACCAGAACGAAGAGCAGCCCCCACTCACCGCAACTAGAGAAAGCCTGCACACAGCAACAAAGACCCAATGCAGCCAAAAATAAATAAACTTATTTAAAAAAAAAAAAGCAAAAGAAATTATTTACGTTTCATTAGAATACAAAAAGTGCTGTTAACATAAGCAGTGTATGTTTTAAATTAAACATTTAAAACATTTTCTTTCTCTCAAATGCTAAAGGCTAAACACTTTTTAAAATCATAATGAATGCTACTCTTTCCTAGAACTGATTTAAAATACCCAAATAAATTCTCTGCATGTATATATGCCCGTTAGATCTGCAAAGCTATCAACAGTTGTCTGACTTCCAGTGACTAATTCAGTAGTAGCATACTAAATGTAAGTCTTCAAATACACTCTAGTTACATGATCATTTCAGTTTATGTACGTAGCGCAGCAAAGTTGCCTCGCACATGCTTTTAGCTTATAAAAATTCAACTGTACGCAATGGTTGTAAGAGAAAGAAGAGAGGGAGGGATGATCTTATACATAGGTACTCTTCTATGCACCATTACATTCAAGGAATGTTTGCTCCAGAGTGTCTGAAGAAAGATATAAATCTATGACCTTCTAACCTGTGTCCAAATAGTCTCAGTTTCTAAGGGTCCCCCACTGAGTGAGCATTTTGCCATGCTAAGAACGATTCTATTTGTTTAAAGATACATCCATATATGTGCATGCAGTGACTCCACTTTTCAAAGATGTGTGTGTATGTGTGCGCACATGCATTTGTGTGTGTATGAAAATATGTTTGTATACCTAAAATAGCGCTTTACACATAACAGGTACCCTTTTCTTAAATTCCTTCAAAGGTTATTCCTTAGGAAACTTTAAAATTGCATTTTTTATTATTTGTATACTTTTGCTAATCTGGTTTTTCTATGTCAAATATTTTTAGGAATCCAAAAATTATATTAAGATACTAGATGAACAGATTATAACTAGAGTAATTAAAGTAAATGACTTACCAGTTACCCCAATTATGAAATCCTGCAGCCTGGAGTACATGCACAGCAAACTGACAAATATAGACGAAAAAGAATACAAAGAATCTGAATGAACTGTCACTCCTGTTTTTAAAAAGAAAGAGAGTAGGGAGAAAAAGAAAGGGGAAAATGTCATTGTTCTCAATGCCTTTACATTCACTTGTAGACTGACATTCAAACATTAAAAAATATTTTTAAAAATATCAGTGGCAACTACCTGAGACTTGAAATTAAAATAATAACATAATAATGTATGTGAACCATTTATCCAAATACTAGACAATGTTGTTATTATTATTCCAGCCTCACTTTGTCCTTTCAATTTCCAACTGCCCAACAAAACATCTTGGGAAAAGAAAAATTATTTTGTTTTCCTTTTATTTTTTATTAAATAGCTTCACTGAATTATAATTAACATACAATAAACTGCAAGTATTTAAAATATACAATTCGGTAAGGTTTGACATAAGTATATAACTATGAACCTTCTCTAATCAAAACAGTGAACATATTCCAAAATTTTCCTTGTGTTCCTGGTTAATCCCTCCCTCCCCACCCACTGCTTTCAGTCACTACAGTTTCATATTTTAAGAGTTTTATTTAAATGGGATCATACAGTATACACTTTTTTCTTGTCTGCCTTCTTTCATTCAGCACATTTTCAGATTCACTCATGTTGCTACATGCAACAAAAGTCCATTCTTTTTCATTGCTGAGTAGTATTCCATTGTACAGTACACCACAGTTTGTTTATTCATTCACCTGTTGATGATCAGTTGGATTGTTTCTAGTTTTTTACTTCTATAAATAAAGCTGCCATGGACATTCATGCATATGTCTACATGTGAACATATATTTCTTTTTCTCCTGGGTAACTATCTAGAAGTGGAATGGCTAGAACACATAGGTGTAAGTTTAACTTTTTTTTTTAAATTAATTAATTATATTTTTGGCTGTGTTGGGTCTTCGTTGCTGCGTGTGGGCTTTCTCTAGTTGCGGCGAGCGGGGGCTACTCTTCGTTGCAGTGCGTGGGATTCTCACTGCAGTGGCTTCTCTCGTTGCAGAGCACGGGCTCTAGGCTCATGGGCTTCAGTAGTTGTGGCATGCGGGCTTCAGTAGTTGTGGCACACGGGCTTTAGAGAGCAGGCTCAGTAGTTGTGGTGAGTGGGGCTTAGTTGCTCCGCAGCATGTGGGATCTTCCCGGACCAGGGCTCAAACCCGTGTCCCCTTCATTGGCAGGCAGATTCTTAACCACTGTGCCACCAGGGAAATCCCAAGAGTGTCTTTTAAAGAAGAAAAATTGGAGTTCATAAAAAGACAAAACTTATCAATTTGTTCTTTTATGGATCTTGATTTTATTGCTGTATCTAAGAAATCTGTGCCAAAGACAAGGACACAAAGTTCTTTTTCTTGTCTTTCTCCAGAAGTTTTATATTTTTTGGTTTTACATTTAAGTCTATGTCCCTTTTTTAGTTAATTTTTAAAATATAGTATGAGGTATGGATTAAAGTTCTTTTTTGCATACAGGTATGCAATTATTCCAGCATAATTTCTTAAAAAGACTGTCCTTTCTATACTGCCATTACTTTTGTACCTTTCTAAAAAATCAGTAATCTATATATGGGTGCATTTATTTCTGGACACTCTATTCTGTCTCACTGTTCTATATTTCAACATTTATGTCAATACGATTACCTGGGTTTTCTAATAAGTCTTCAAATTTGTAGTGTTAATCTTCCAAATTTGTTGTCCTTTTTCGCAGTTGTTTTGGCTATTCTAGACTATTACATTTCTATATACATTTTAGAATCACCTTGTTCATTTCTGTAAAACAACATGCAGGGATTTTTATTGGGATTGCATTGCATCTATAGATCCATTTTGAGAGAATTCACATCATCATAATGTTGAGTCTTCCAATCCATTAACAAGATATTATCTCTCCATTTATATTTTCTGCATAGATGATTATGTAATCTGTGAATAAAGACAGTTTTACTTTTTCCTTTCTAATTTGATGCCTGTTACTTGGTTTTCCAGCCTGTTTATACTGGCTAGAACTTCCATTTCAATTTGAATATAAGTGGTGAGAATGAACATCCGTGTCTTGTTCTTGATCTTAAGCAGAAACCCCTTTCAGTCTTTCACCATTAAGTATGATGTTAGCTGTTACAGTTTTTTATAGATGCCCTTTATCAAGTTGAGAAAGCTACCTTTTATTCCCAGTTTATTGTTTTTATCATCAAAGTGATTGTTGTTAGATTTTGTCAAATGCTTTTTCTGCATCAATTAAGATGATCATATGGTTTTTCTATTTTAGTTTGTAATATGGTGAATTACAATAACTAATTTTCTAATATTAAACCAACCTTGAATTCCAAGAATAAGCTGCACCCACTTGATCATAACACAGTATCTTTAAACATACTGTTGAATTTGATTTGTTTGGCAAGATTTTCAAATGT
The DNA here is from genome assembly GCF_009873245.2 of Balaenoptera musculus. Classification (NCBI taxonomy): domain Eukaryota; kingdom Metazoa; phylum Chordata; class Mammalia; order Artiodactyla; family Balaenopteridae; genus Balaenoptera; species Balaenoptera musculus. The sequence goes on along the minus strand of NC_045787.1, from coordinate 60,888,511 downwards.
CCTAAGTTTACTCCATTCCTGTTCATCCCAGTGACTATTCCAACCCCAAAACACATTTCTGGAAGTCTTCATTAGAGAAGATTTGTCCCTTCCACTTCATTTATTTATCATTTGTTTACATGAGCATGGTTCATAGATATTTTCTTTTTTCTTGTTAATTATTATCTTGCTTTATTATCTATGTACCAAGAAACCAGAATATCAGAATGGTTAAAATTATATATGTAATACATTCTCTGAATAAGGGCTTCATAAATAGACTAATTCTAAAGGCTTCACAACAGCTATTTCAGTTACCTAAGAGGGATCTTTCTACTTAGTTCCAAGCTCACAGATATAGTCTAGAAGCTGAAAATGCCTAATAACAACCTCTAAGAAATCTATTACAAGGTACAGAATATGTTTTAAAACTTAAGCTGTCCTACTAAAAAGGAACTACTTCTAAAACATTGCTCTCAAATACAAATGGAGGAATGTAAAAATTGGTTCGCCTTCCTCTTTTATAGGTACAGTTAGTACCTATAAAAGCACAGCTAGTATACTAAGTTGATGAAATGGAAACCTCAGAGTCTTTAAAACTCATTTTTTCTACTTTTACTATTGAAGGAGGCTAAATATCTTTCTCAAAAGACTTTGTTTACCTCATTTTATCAACCAACTTTCCTGTTTCTGGACAAGGAGACAGTAAAATTCATTTTGTGTACATTTACCATGCTAATATAAATGATTATTTTAAAAATACTTCAACTTTCTCTGAGATTTAAACTCTATGTGCCAGCACTTACTCAACTATCTGGACTCTTCCAAGAGTGCACAAATCTTCCTCTATCTAATCTGTCCAAATTATTACAAATGTAAAATCAAATTCAAATTTTTAAAAGGTTACTTTGTTTTTAACTACACAAGCAGTCACTGAAAATATAGTTCTTCACATCAAAACAATATAAAAAAGTGAATCTGACTCCCCTGTGAAAACGATTTTACAATACCAGGTTGCAATTCCCTGCCAAAAGCCTAAAATTTATTAAAGACATATGCAAAAAAACTGAGGTAGTCATAATGCTAGAAAGCACATTAAGTATAAATAATTTCCCATATACAAAATAGTAGAAAACTCTGTAAAATGTAAACTTAAACAATACAATCATCACATGAATTTCAAGTTCATTTGAGTTGCTTTAAGAGCCAGGTAAGGCTGTGAAGCTCTTACAGGGCCAGATAACCACTCCCCACCCCTCAAGTGGAGGGCTGTACCAGAGCCAGAATCAGAAAAGGTCCAGAAGAAAAAACATCATTGCGGGTGTAGACAATGTCTATTGGCATCCAAAAGCAAAGGCAATGGGTCTTGTATATAGAAAGAGGTTACGAAGCAGACTGTTTAAACAACCCAGCTTGTACACAGCCATTTTAATCCGAAGAAGAAAGAGTAGAACTACAGTTAGAAAAACACTATCAATTGATTTAAGCTAAGTAGTTTTAAATTGTAATCCACCTCAGTTTACAGTGAAGTACTTGTGGTATTTTGAATATTTATTCATAATAGATCCAACTATGTAACCAATTTCTTCATCAGAATAAATAACTAAATAATAAAAGCTTCCTATTGCTTGCCATCCTGGCTCTTCCAGATCAAAGCCTATTGGAAAACTTAATCTCAAATAAGCCAGTTGTTTTTGGTTTAATTGTCTTCAAATAACATACTGACAAGTTATAGTACACCTTTCATAAAAATGTCCTTCCCTAAATTATTATTAAAAATCTCAGAAAAACTGTATAAAGATCACATAAATCTTTTATTTCACAGTACATATCAATAACAGAGATTAATCACAACTACAGTTTGAGGAATCAGGGAAGACAAAGTATTTCATTATTTTAAAAGGGAGAACAGAAATTTTACACTTAACCACAATAAATGGGTACAACTTAAGTACTAAACGTTTTACCTTTGGTAACTCACCATAGTAGTTAAGAGCATGTAGCTTTAGAGAAAGATTTGAGTTTGAATCCTGACTCCTCCAGTTAAAGTTGTGTAACTTCAAAGAAAATTTAGGCCTAAATCTGAGATTTTCTATTTGCAAAATAGGAATAACAGTGGAATCTACCTTTATATGGATGAAATAATACATGTAAAGTGCTTAGTGGGGGATGTACAGGCACATAGGAAACAATCAATAAATGTTACTTGTTGATACCTCTCTTACACCAGTACAGTACTGCACTGCAAACAATTTTGCTCACAGAAGTAATATTCTGCTTACAGAAGTGACATTTGGCTTCTGATAAAATCTTGAAAATTTCTGGGACATGGTTGGTAACTTCATTACTACCAGAATCAAGTAATACATAAAATTCCTGATGATGCAGATGATGTAAAGGCAATAGAATAAAAAGGAACCTAAGAAATACAGCTGCTTTCCTTGTCTTAGTCACTTTGAGATGCAAGGCTATCTAAACCAGCCTCATTCTCCCCCTAATGCTTTTGTGCCAAAATCAATTCTTTCCCCAAGAACAGGGTTCCACAAGTAGGCTTTAAAAGGCAGCACCACGAACCCACCCAAATTGTGCATAATATTTTGCATGTTTGTATCTTTTTAGGAAGAGGAGTCACAAATTTTAGATTCACAGTGGAGTCTGTGATACAAAATCTATTAAGAACACTCACTAGCCTAAACTAAAATGCATAGAACTAGGGTGGAAGGGACCCTAGACTTTGTCTTCTTTCCATCTGTGTTCTGCTAAAAGCAGGGGGCATAATATAAAGTTTGTATGTAATGAAATTTTAAACTTGGACAATTTTAAACCTAGTCCACAACCTGGGTTCAAGCTTTGGATCTTCCATACTTAGCTGATATTACAAAATAGGGAGTAAGTTAACATTTGTTCAACATTATGTGCCAGGAACCATAGCAAACACATGCATTACCCATTTAATGCTTACATTACCCCCATGAGGTAGACACTAATACTGACTCCATTTTACTGATGAATAAACAGATTTAGAGAGGTTAAATGATCCAAAAACAGAGCTAGTAACAGAAATGCTGAGACCTGTCTGTGTATCCTGATGTTTTTAACCATGTGATAAAACTATCTCTAGGATATTATTTTAATTCCATCTTGTCCAAGAAAGCTAATCATCAATCAATAGAATACCACTATTTACATTAAATTAATCCCAAATACTCAGTCTTTCTTATATGAGAAGATTATAAATTTTTTCATTTGTAATAATTTAGGTTCTTTAAAATACTTCCTTTTAGAAAAAGTCAGGGAGGATACAATAGACAGAATAGTATTTTGCAGCTAATAAGAAAATAAGGACTAAAATTTACTAAAACTTTTACTTGATTAGTCAAAGATTTTCTTGAGTGACAACTAAAATCTCACAGTTGAATTGCCATTCAATTTAGAAAGCATTAAACAGCTAAACTCAGCCAATAGCCAACCATTTTCAAATTACCTTTGAACAGCAAAACTAATTAATTTAAAGCAAAATAGAAGTCAAGTTAACATTGGTTAGACTCTAGGTCACAATTAAACTGTTTTCATCATATTACACAAGGTTATGCTCTTATCAAAGAGAAAACTTAAGAACATACATTTTTTTCCTACAAATATGCCTCTAAGACACTTCTGTCAACAAAGAACACTGAACAATAATACAGCTTGAGTTTTGAGGTATCTAGCACTATAAGAAATTTAAAATAACTATGATTAATATGTTCAAGACTCCAGTCAAAAAGGTAGATACCATGAATGAAGAGGACTCTCAGCATATAAGTAAGCTATAGAAAATAACCAAATGACTATGGTAGAAATGAAAACCATGGTAATAGACATGAAGAATACCTTGGACAAGCTCATCAATACACTCAGTACAGCTGAGGGTGAACTTGAAGATAGAAACTATACAAACTGAAATGCAAGGATAAAAAAAAAGAGTGGACAAAACAAGAACAGAGCATCTTAAGAGCTGAAGGACAATATCAAGCAGCCTGACATACGTATAACAGGAATTTCAGAAAAAAAAAAAAAAAAAAGAAAAAGTGGCAGAAGAATTACCTGAACAGATAATGACTGAGAATTTTCCAAAATTAACTAAATACTCCAAATGACAAATCCAAGAACATTAGAGAACACTAAAGATACACACCAAAACACACACAAATGAATACACAAACATGCACATCATAATCAAAATGCCCAAAATCAGAAATAAGGAAAAAAACTTGAAGGCAGAAAGAGAAAAAAATACTTTAAAAACAGAACAAGAATTATAGCAGACATCTCATCAAAACCTCTGCAAGCCAGAATACATCAAAGTGATGTGTTTAAAATACAGAAAGGAAAAAAAAAAAAAACAAAAACCTGAACTCAGAATTTTATACCCAATAAAAATATCTTTCAAAAATGATAAACTTGGCTTCCCTGGTGGCGCAGTGGTTGAGAGTCCGCCTGCCAATGCAGGAGACACGGGTTCGAGCCCTGGTCTGGGAAGATCCCACATGCCGCGGAGCGGCTAGGCCCGTGAGCCACGATTACTGAGCCTGCGCATCTGGAGCCTGTGCTCCGCAACAAGAGAGACCGCGACGGTGAGAGGCCCGCGCACCGCGATGAAGAGTGGCCCCCGCTTGCCACAACTGGAGAAAGCCCTCGCACAGAAACGAAGAAAAAAAAAAGAAAAAAAAAAAATAAATAATTAAAAAAAAAAAAAAAAAAAAAAAAAAAATGATAAACTAAAGGACTGGTTACCAGCAGACATGTACTAAAAGAAATATTTAACAAAATTCTTCTGGCAAAACAATTATGATATGAGACAGAAACATGGGTCTAAATAAGAAAATGAAAAGTGCTGAAATGGCTTTAATGAAGTCCATTATAAAATTCATTTCTCTCTATTTTTAATTTTTATAAGAGACAACTGTCTGAAGCAAAAGTAATTGCAATGCATTGTGTATTTCTAGTGTATGTAAAAATAAAATACCTAACAAAAATAGCACAAACAATTGGGGAAGAAAATGGGAGTAATCTTTTGGGAGGTCCTTACAGTACACATGAATAGGAATATTATAATTTGGACACAGACCAAGATTAATTAAAAATGTATACTATAAAAACTCAGGCATCACTAAAAAAGATTTTGATAAGAGGCAGAAATAATGAAGATATAGGAGAACATAAAATTATTTACAAATACTCAATTGATCCAGAAGAAGACAAAAAGGAATAAAAAAGAAACAACAGTTGGAACAAACAGAAAATAGTCTGTAAAAAGACAGATTCTAATCTAATCAGATCAATAAATGTAAATGGCATAAATGCACAATTAATATAGATAGACTGCCAACTTGGATGCAAAAGCAAGACCCAAATAAAGATTGCCTACCAAAAAACGTCACTATAAATATAAAAACATTAGTAGGCTGAAGGTAAAAGAATAGAAAAAGATATAATATGAAAAGATAAATTAAAAGAAAGCTGGAATAGTTGTCATAATATCAGATAAAATAGATGACAAAAAAGGATTAGTATACCAGGGATAATGAGGGAAACTACATAATGATAAAGAATTCAAAGCACAAAGAAAACATATCATAAATATATATCTACTTAACAAGAATGTCCAACTACATGAAGGTAAAACTAAAAGAAGAAAGAGAAAAATCCATAATTAAAGTTGGAAATTTCAACATTTTGTCAATTCTCAGGAACTGACAAAACAAGCGGACAAAAAATCAGTATGAATACAGAAGACCTGAACAACACTATCAACCATTTTGACCACACTGATATTAACAGAACATTTCATCCAACCAAAGCAGAATATATATTCTTTCAAGTGCACACAGAAGGAGGTGTCAGTTTCAGAGTTTTTAAATCCCCAGCACTGCTACATTCTCTATGGATTTTCATATCAGCTTCTGCCCTCAATCTATTATATATCATTATGGTTGAAAATTAAGAAAATCAGCTTTACACAGATATATAGTTAGAAAAGGGAGAACCTTAAGCTCTCTGAAAGGAGAATACCAAGGGTCTTTCCATCACACTAGAAAAACTATTATAAAATAAGCCACATAAAAATTAACAGGCCATTTTCCTTCTCCTCACTCTCAACACCCAGCTGGTACAGAACTTTGTAATGAATAGTAAGCTCTTAACTACTGTGGTTAAAGAACTATTCAAGAAATAAACATTGCCAGTAAATATAGCCGACCTTTGAACAACGGGTTAGGCGTACGGACCCCACCCCCACCCCAGTCGAAAATCCGTATAGAACTTTACAGTCAGCCCTCTGTAACCATCGTTCCACATCCACAGATTCAACCAACTATGGACCATGTAGTACTGTAGTAGTATTTATTGAATAAAATCCACATATAAGTGGACCCAAGCAGTTCAAACCCATTTGTTCAAGGTTCAACTGTATTCTAAGATTAATTAACCCACTGAACAGAGATCATTGAGTTACCTAGATTCTCTGCAAATTAAATAATAATGTAAACATAATAAAGTAGAAAGGAAAACAGGAGCCCTAAATTTCCAGTCTGAAGGCCTAGGTGAAAATCTCAGCAACTAATGATCCACTAGAAAGATTCTAAACATTAAACAATACAAAGTACTGAACAAGACTTGTAGACTCTAAAGCACTATATATTTATATACACATGTAAGAAACTAAACAGTAGGTTCCTCTTGCAGGTATAGAAAGAATATTATCCTTCCTTAAGATAAATTTAATTTGAGACTTTGCTTTGGAATCAAAAAAGAAAAATTCTCTTTTTCTGGTTATACAAACAGGATGAAATAGAGTCAAGTTAATTACAAGAGGCAGTATTTTAACTTACATTAAACTAACTTGAAAGACTATTTAAACAACATAAAAATGAACTAATATCAATTCCTGAGCTTTGAATGTTTTTACACTTAAAATCAAATATAAAGTATCTTTTTACAGAAAAAATTTGATTGACTTTCTGGTTCATACACTAGTATAACACTTTTCAAGATGTTAAAATAGTGTTATAGTTCAATTATATTTAATTTTTAATTTCAATTAGCAAAATATTCCAACATAAAAGGTGCAACATCCCTACGGATGTTAGTCAGATATGACTAAGTATGTTCTAAAGAAACAGGATCAAAAATATACTGTCTACTGCGCAGAGATAGCTTACTTTTAAAAAGTATACCTGAGGGACTTCCCTGGTGGTCCAGTGGTAAAGAATCCACCTTATAATGCAGGGGATGCAGGTTCCATCCCTGGGCAGGGAACTAAGATCCCACAATGCCACGGGAAAACTAAGCCCGCGCGCCACAACTACTGAGCTTGCACGCCTCAACTAGAGAGGCTGCATGCCACAAACTACAGAGCCCATGCGCTCTGGAGCCCACGCACCACAACTACAGAGCCCGCGCGTCCTGGAGCCTGCACACCACAACTAGAGAGAAGCCTGCACACTGCAATGAAGAGCCTGCGCACCACAATGAAAGAGCCTGCGTGCCGCAACTAAGAGACCCAACGCAACCAAACATAAAATAAATAAATAAATAAAAAATAAATCTTAAATACCTGGAAGAAGCTTAGAGGTAGCAAACCATCCTAACTACAAGTAAAAAGCTGAACAAACTGAAAAGTCAACAACTCTTCTTAGATCTGAAAGAGAAGTGAAGCCAGAGGGCAAACTGCAACCCCAAAACTGGGAGACAGATAGATGAATACAGAGAATCAAAAGTTATTAGAGCAAAAACCCATAAGCAGAAACCTCTGCAGCAACCATTGCCAGGGGAGGAATTCCGAACTGTAATTGACAAGAGGCTCAGAGTGGACAACTCTGAAGAGTTAAAAACTCCAGGGAGACCTAGTCATACAGGGAATCCCACACATTTGTGAATTTTACCAACGACAGCTCAATCTGGTTCTCAGAGTGAATTCTTTAGAGAAAAAAATCCCCTCATGCTTCCGGGAGGAGGTGGGGAAACGGAACCATCTGCAAATACTCTAGAGCACTCTGTTCTTAACAAGGACTGCCCTCAGGAGAAACTAACCAGAGTCCAACCTACTGCGGTTTTATTAGAGCCTAACCTACATAAGGAAACAGAAATACCCAACTCCAGCCCACTGTAGGCCAGCCTGTCCCACCTGAGGAGAAGGAAGGACTGAGAAGCACTGGTGCAGTTCACAGTCCAGAGGCTCAGGCCAACTAAAAGACCGAGACCTAATCACAGGCCTACAGAACGCGTCCCCTCCCCCACACCTTACCATCACATTACTAAAGGTCTATTTACAGCAGTTCCTTTTACCTAGTACATCATGTCCAGCTATCAAGTAAAAATTACAAGACATACTAAAATGCAAAAAACAGTTTGAAGAGATAGAACAAGCGTCAGAACCACAGTCAGATATGACTAGGATGTTGGAATTACCAGATCAGGAATGTACAACTATGATTAATATGCTACAGGTTCTAATGGATAAACTAGACAGTATGCAAGAACAGATTAGCAATGTAAGCAGAGATGGAAATTCTAAGCACCAAATAAATTAATTTTATTTTTACGGTTCCAAATATGACAGAAAAGCTGGTGTCAAACACATCCCTACCAAGAGCAACTAGAACAGTAGGATAAAATGGGGAAAAAAAAAAATCTGCTTATATCTGCTGAAGCATCCAGGAATAGAGAGACCATGATTCTGGAGTGGAAGAGAACTACAGAAATGTAAGCTGAGTTTCTACGGCCTCAATTCATTTTTCCTGAATGCAAGACAGTAAGTTGAAAATTCAGATTCTGCCTGCAGAGAGCGCTGCTGCCAGGGAACAGACAAACCAACTGAGATATGGCAGATTCACAGGACTCGCGACACAAAACTGAGGATGCACTGTAACAAAATACTGATGAGAAATGAGAAGTGAGAAGCATAAAACTGGCCCAAACATGCAGCCAACTTTTCTCTCAAGGCATGTACCAAATACAGAAGCTAAAGAGATAAGCAGAGCCTCTGAAAGCAGAGTAGACTTTTCTGCAGTGTTCCCTAATGGGAAAAGGACTAGAACAGCAATTCTGAAACTTCTGGTCTCAGGACATCTTTATTATTGAGCATCTCAAGGAACATTTGCTTATGTGGGTTGTAGCTCTTGCTTTACCAAATGAGAAATTAAAATTGAGAAATATTTAAAGCATTTAACTAATTTTTTAGATAACAAATTGCTTACAATAAAATAACATTTTCATGAAAACTGAAAAAAAAAACAGCAAAAAGAGTAGCATTACTTTATATTTTTGCAAACCTCTTTAACGTCTGGTTTAATAGAAGATAGCTGCATTCTCTTTTCTGTTTCTACATTCAAACTCTTTGCAAGTCATGTAAGCCTCTGGAAAACTCCACTGTATACTTGTAAGAGAACAACATCTTAATGTTATCATGAAATAGTTTTCATGTCATGGACCCTCTAAAAGGATGTTGTCCTCCCTCCCTTCTCCCCTCTAGGGATCACAGGACTATACTGTGTGAGTCCAGGACTTGCTGAGGGAGGAGCCCAAGTGAACATATCAGGTTCTCAATTAAAAACCTAGAGGACTGGGCTTCCCTGGTGGTGCAGTGGTTGAGAGTCTGCCTGCCAATGCAGGGGACACAGGTTCGAGCCCTGGTCTGGGAGGATCCCACATGCCGCGGAGCAACTGGGCCCGTGAGCCACAATTACTGAGCCTGCGCGTCTGGAGCCTGTGCTCCGCAACAAGAGAGGCCGCGATAGTGAGAGGCCCGCGCACCGCGATGAAGAGTGGCCCCACTTGCCGCAGCTGGAAAAAGCCCTCGCACAGAGGCGAAGACCCAACACAGCCAAAAATAAATTAAAAAAAAAAAAAAAAAAAACTAAATGAGTACTTCTGTATTAAAAAAAAAAAAACAAAAAAACAAAACCTAGAGGATTAACCTCTATGACTGGGGCAGAACCAGACACAGACAGAAATTAAACAAAACTGCAACTCAGCCTTAACTCAGCTTAGCCCCTGACTTACACCTAGCTGACAAGCACGGCAAAGGTGAACTTGCTCTGAAACAACTGAACATCATCAGAAGCCTCCACAATTCTTTATTCACCATGTCCAGATTCAATCAAGTCTTGCTAAGTATACCAAGAGATGCACCATATGATTAAATACCAAGAGAAAAATATGGACAACACAAAACAAATTCACAGAGCATTCTAGATACTGAAGTGTGCACACAAAGACATTAACAAAATTTCATAAGAGAATAAAATCTTTAAAAAATGTTCAAGTACACATGGCAAAAGTGAAAGAAACTACTGAAATTAAGAATTCATATGGGAACATATGTATATGTATAACTGATTCACTTTGTTATAAAGCAGAAACTAACACACCATTGTAAAGCAATTATACTCCAATAAAGATGTTTAAAAAAAAAAAAAAAGAATTCAATACATGAGTTTATACTGGGATAAATTCCTAGAAACATACAACCTGCCAAGTCTGAATCATGAGGAAATAGAAAATCTGAACAGATCGATTACTAGTAAGGAGATTGAATCAGTAACCAAAACCTCCCAAAAACAAAAGTCCAAGACCACATGGCTTCATTGGTGAATTCTACCGAACATTTAAAGAAAAATTAATAACAATCTTTCTCAAGCTCTTTCAAAAAACACAGAAGAGAAGGGAACACTTCTAAACTCATTTTACAAGGCCAGCATTACCCTGATGCCAAAACCAGACAAGTACACTACAAAAAAAGAAAATTACAAGCCATTGTTCCTAATGAACATACAGGCAAAAACCTTCAATAAAATACTAGCAAGCCAAATTCAACAACACATGAAAAGGATCATAAAACACAATTAAGTGGGATATATTCCAGGGATGCAAGGACGGTTCCACATCCACAAATCAATCAATATGATACACCACATTAACAAAATAAATGAAGGATGAGTATCATATGATCATCTCAATAGATGCATAAAAAGCATTTGCAAAATTCAACATTGATTTATGATAAAAACTCTCAACAAAGAGGATATACAGGGAACATACCTCAACATAATAAAGGTCATATATGACAAGCCCACAGCTAACATCATACTCAATGGTGAGAAGCTAAAAGCTTTTCCTCTAAGATCATGAAAAAGACAGGGATGCCCTCTCTCACCACTCTTATTCAACATAGTATTGGAAGTCCTACCCAGAGCAATTAGCTAAGGAAAAAAAAAAATCCAAATCAGAAAGGAAGAAGTGAAATAGTCACTATTTGCAGATGAAATGATATTTACATAGAAAACCCTAAAGACTCCACCAAAAAACTGTTAGGACCAATAAACAAATTCAGTAAAGTTAGAGGGCACAAAATCAATATACAAATATCTGTTGTGTTTCTATACACAAAAAATGAACTAACAGAAAGAGAAATTAAGAAAAAAATCTCATTTACAATTGCACCAAAAAGAGAATAATAATAAAATGCCTAGGAAAAAATTTAGCCAAGGAGCTAAAAGATATACACAATGAAAACTATAAGACACTGATGAAACAAACTGAAGACATAAATAAATGGAAAGATATTCCACACTCACGGATTTGAAGAATTAGTATTGTAAAATGACCATACTACCCAAGACAATCTACAGATTCAATGCAATTCCTAACAAAATACCAATAGCATTTTTCAGATTCACAGAAATAGAACAAACAATTATAAAATTTGTATGAAACTTAAACAGATCCTGAGTAGCCAAAGCAACTTTGAGAAAGAAGAACAAAGCTGGAGGTATACTGCTCCCTGACTTCAAACTATATTTCAGGGCTTCCCTGGTGGCGCAGTGGTTGAGAGTCTGCCTGCCAATGCAGGGGACACGGGTTCGAGCCCTGGTCTGGGAAGATCCCACATGCCGCGGAGCGACTGGGCCCGTGAGCCACAATTACTGAGCCTGCGCGTCTGGAGCCTGTGCTCCGCAACAAGAGAGGCCGCGATGGTGAGAGGCCTGCGCACCGCGATGAGGAGTGGCCCCCGCTTGCCTCAACTAGAGAAAGCCCTCGCACAGAAACGAAGACCCAACACAGCCATAAATAAATAAATAAATAAAAATTAAAAAAAAAAAAAAAACTATATTTCAAAGCTATAGTAATCAAAACAGTATGGTACTGGCACAAAGACACACACATAGATCAATGGAACAGAATAGAGAGCCCAGAAATAAACCCACACATATATGGTTAATTAACATTCTACAAAGGAGCCAAGAATATATAATGGGGGAAAGGACAGTCTCTTCCATAAATGGTGTTGGGAAAACTGGACAGCCACATACAAAAGAATGAAACTGGACCACTATTTTAAACCATACACAAAAATTAACTCAAAATGGATTAAAAACATGACCATAAGACCTGAAACCATAAAACTCCTAGAAGAAAACACAGGTGGTAAGCTCCTCAACATCAGTCTTGGCAATGATTTTTTGGACTTGACACCAAAAGCAAAAATCAACAAGTAGAATTACATCAAATAAAAATCTTCTCAGGACTTCCCTGGTGAGGCAGTGGTTAAGAATCTGCCTGCCAATGCAGGGGACACAGGTTCAATCCCTGGTCCAGGAAGATCCCACATACCATGGAGCAACTAAGCCTGTGCGCCACAACTACTGAGCCTAAACTCTAGAGCCTGCAAGCTACAACTACTGAGCCCAAGTGCCACAACTACTGAAGCCCGTGCACCTACAGCCCATGCTCCTCAACAAGAGAAGCCACCGCAATGAGAAGCTCGCACACTGCAAATGAAGTGTAGCCCCCGCTCATCGCAACTAGAGAGCCCACGCGCAGCAATGAAGACCCAACACAGCCAAAAATAAGTAAATAAATAAAAGACCTGACCTTTAAAAGAAATCTTAAAAAAAAAAAAAAGTTCTGTACAGCACAAGAAATCGTCAACAAAATGAAATCTACCAAATGGGAGAAAATATTTGCAAATCATATAATAATATGGGGTTAATATCCAAAATATATTAAAAAACTCAATAGCAGAAAAACCCCTAACAATCCAATTAAAAAGTGGGCAGAAAATCTGAATAGATATTTCTCAAACGAAGACACACAGATGGCCAACAGATACACAAAAAGATGCTTAACATCACTAATCATCAGATAAATGCAAATCAAAACCACAATGAGATATCACCTCATGTCTGTTAGAACAGCTATTACCAAAAAGACAAGAAATAAGAAGTGTTGGTGAGGAAGATGAGAAAAGGGAATGCCTGGGCACTGTTGATGGAAATGTAAACTGGTGCAGCCACTGTGGAAAAGGGTATGGAGGTTCTTCAAAAAATTAAAAATAGAACTACCATATGATCCAGCAATTCCACTTCTGGGTATTTATCTGAAGGAAATGAAATCATTATCTGGAAGAGATATTTGTAATCCCATTTTCATTGCAGCATTCTTCATAATAGCCAAGGTAGGGAAACAACCTAAGGATCCACTGATGCAAGAATGGATAAAGGAAATGTAGTGTGTGTGTGTGTGTGTGTGTGTGTGTGTGTGTGTGTGTGTGTGTAGTGTGTGTAGTGTGTATATATATAAAACGGAATATTATTCAGCCTTAATAAAAGAAGGAAATCCTGCCATTTCCAACAACATGAATGAACCTGAGGGCACTACACTAAGTGAAGTAAGCCAGACAGACAAAGATAAATAGTGCATGGTATCACTTATATGCAGAATTTTTAAAAAACAAAGTAGAACTCACAGAAACACAGAGTAGAATGGTGATTACCAGGGGCTGGAGTGAATGGGGAGAAGTTGGTAAAAGGATACAAACTTTTAAGATGAATAAGGTCTAAGTATCTAATGCAGAACCTAGTGACTATAGTAGATAATACTGTATTGTATAATTGAAATTTGCTAGAAGAGTACATTGTAAGGAAAGAAAAGGTAAATAATGTGAAGTGATGGATGTGTTAACTCAATTGTGGTAATGCTCTCACAATGTGTATGAATATCAAAGCACCATGTTGCATACCTTATATATATTACAATTTTGTCAGTTATACCTCAATAAAGCTAAAAAATGAAGGTGAAATGAAAACGTTTTCAAACAAAATTTGAGGGAATTCATTGTCTGTAGACCTATAATAAAAGAGAAAATGATAAAAAGAATATATGAAAAATAGAATAATACTTTATTAATCTAAAAGGTAAAGAAAGAAAAAGGTATTTAACAGATATGCTTTATATATGGTAAGTAGTAGCTATAAATATTAGATATAAATCCATGTACATCATTAAAGATAAACAAAAATGTAACTAAATTACATATAATTTTAATGTAATTACATAAGTGTAATTACATCAAACATAAATAGACAAAAAACTCCACTTAAAAGACTAGATTATCAGACTTTTTTTTTACAACTCCCTTTATTAGCTGTATTTTTGTATATTTCTTCCCATTGATCACATGCACATAACCATGTACAGAAATGCAAATATCATTTCAGTCAACTTTTTTTTTTATATAGCAGGTTCTTGTTAGTCATCAATTTTATACACATCAGTGTATACATGTCAATCCCAATCGCCCAATTCATCACACCACCACTACCACCCCCTGCCGCTTTCCCCCCTTGGTATCCATACGTTTGTTCTCTACAACTGTGTCTCAATTTCTGCCCTGCAAACCAGTTCATCTGTACCATTTTTCTAGGTTCCACATATATGCATTAACATACAATATTTGTTTTTCTCTTTCTGACTTACTTCACTCTGTATGACACTCTCTAGATTCATGCACGTCTCAAAAAATGACCCAATTTCGTTCCTTTTCATGGCTGAGTAATACTCCATTGTATATATGTACCACATCTTCTTTATACATTCATCTGTCGATGGGCATTTAGGTGGCTTCCATGACCCGGCTATTGTAAATACTGCTGCAGTGAACATTGGGGTGCATGTGTCTTTTTGAATTATGGTTTTCTCTGGGTATATGCCCAGTAGTGGGATTGCTGGGTCTTATGGTAATTCTATTTTTAGTTTTTTAAGGAACCTCCATACTGTTCTCCATAGTGGCTGTATCAATTTACATTCCCACCAACAGTGCAAAAGAGTTCCCTTTTCTCCACACCCTCTCTAGCATTTGTTGTTTGCAGATTTTCTGATGATGCCCATTCTAACTGGTGTGAGGTGATACCTCATTGTAGTTTTCATTTGCATTTCTCTAATAATTAGTGATGTTGAGCAGCTTTTCATGTGCTTCTTGGCCATCTGTATGTCTTCTTTGGAGAAATGTCTATTTAGGTCTTCTGCCCATTTTTGGATTGGGTTGTTTGTTTTTTAATACTGAGCCGCATGAGCTGTTTATATATTTTGGAGATTAATCCTTTGTCTGTTGATTCGTTTGCAAATATTTTCTCCCATTCTGAGGGTTGTCTTTTCATCTTGTTTATGGTTTCCTTTGCTATGCAAAAGCTTTGAAGTTTCATTACGTCCCATCTGTTTATTTTTGTTTTTATTTCCATTACTCTACGAGGTGGATCAAAAAAGATCTTGCTGTGATTTAGGTCAAAGAGTGTTCTTCCTAAGTTTTCCTCTAAGAGTTTTATAGTGTCCGGTCTTACATTTAGGTCTCTAATCCATTTTGAGTTTATTTTTGTGTATGGTGTTAGGGAGTGTTCTAATTTCATTCTTTTCATGTAGCTGCCCAGTTTTCCCAGCAACACTTATTGAAGAGACTGTCTTATCTCCATTGTATATCTTTGCCTCCTTTGTCATAGATTAGTTGACCATAGGTGCGTGGGTTTATCTCTGGGCTTTCTATCTTGTTCCATTGATCTATGTTTCTGTTTTTGTGCCAGTACCATATTCTCTTGATTACTGTAGCTTTGTAGTATAGTCTGAAGTCAGGGAGTCTGATTCCTCCAGCTCCGTTTTTTCCCCTCAAGACTGCTTTCGGGGTCTTTTGTGTCTCCATACAAATATTAAGATTTTTTGTTCTAGTTCCGTAAAAAATGCCATTGGTAATTTGATAGGGATTGCATTGAATCTGTAGATTGCTTTGGGTAGTACAGTCATTTTCACAATATTGATTCTTCCAATCCAAGAACATGGTATATCTCTCCATCTGTTAGTATCATCTTTAATTTCTTTCATCAGTGTCTTATAGTTTTCTACATACTGGTCTTTTGTCTCCCTAGGTAGGTTTATTCCTAGGTATTTTATTCTTTTTGTTGCACTGGTAAATGCGAGTGTTTCCTTAATTTCTCTTTCAGATTTTTCATCATTAGTGTATAGGAATGCAAGAGATTTCTGTGCCTTAATTTTGTATCCCACAACTTTACCAAATTCATTGATTAGCTCTAGTAGTTTTCTGGTGGCAGTTTTAGGATTCTCTATGTATAGTATCATGTCATCTGCAAACAGTGACAGTTTTACTTCTTCTTTTCCAATTGGTATTCCTTTTCTTTTTCTTCTCTGACTGCCATGGCTAGGACTTCCAAAACTATGTTGAATAACAGTGGTGAGAGAGGACATCCTCGTCTTGTTCCTGATCTTAGAGGAAGTGCTTTCAGTTTTTCACCATTGAGAATGATGTTTGCTGTGGGTTTGTCGTATATGGCCTTTATTATGTTGAGGTAAGTTCCCTCTAGGCCCACTTTCTGGAGAGTTTTTATCATAAATGGGTGTTGAATTTTGTCAAAATCTTTTTCTGCATCTTGAGATGATCATATGGTTTTTATTCTTCAATTTGTTAATATGGTGTATCACATTGATTTGAGTGTATTGAAGAATCCTTGCATCCCTGGGATAAATCCCACTTCATCATGGTGTATGATCCTTTTAATGTGTTGTTGGATTCTGTTTGCTAGTATTTTGTTGAGGATTTTTGCATCTATATTTATCAGTGATATTGGTCTGTAATTTTCTATTTTTGTAGTATCTTTGTCTGGTTTTGCTATCAAGGTGATGTTGGCCTCATAGAATGAGTTTCGGAGTGTTCCTTCCTCCACAACTTTTTGGAAGAGTTTGAGAAGGATGGGTGTTAGCTCTTCCCTAAACGTTTGATAGAATTCACCTGTGAAACCATCTGGTCCTGGACTTTTGTTTGTTGGAAGATTTTTAATCACAGTTTCATTACTTGTGATTGGTCTGTTCATATTTTCTATTTCTTCCTGGTTCAGTCTTGGAAGGTTATACCTTTCTAAGAATTTGTCCATTTCTTCCAGGTTGTCCATTTTATTGGCATAGAGTTGCTTGTAGTAGTCTCTTAGGATGGTTTGTATTTCTGCTGTGTCTCTTGTAACTTCTCCTTTTTCACTTCTAATTTTATTGATTTGGGTCCTCTCCCTCTTTTTCTTGATGAGTCTGGCTAAAGGCCTATCAATTTTGTTTACTCTCAAAGAACCAGCTTTTAGTTTTATTGATCTTTGTTATGGTTTTCTTTGTTTCTATTTCATTTATTTCTGTTCTGATCTTTATGATTTCTTTCCTTCTGTTAACTTTGGGTTTTGTTTGTTCTTCTTTCTCTAGTTCCTTTAGGTGTAATGTAGAGTTTTTCTTGTTTCTGATGTAGGCTTGTAAGCTATAACTTCCCTCCTAGACCCTGCTTTGTTGCATCCCATAGGTTTTGGATCATCGTGTTTTCATTGTCATTGTCTCTAGGTATTTTCTGACTTCCCCTTGATTGCTTCAGTGATCTCTGGTTATTTAGTAACGTATTGTTTAGCCTCCATGTGTTTGTGTTTTTTATGTTTTTTCCCCTGTAACTGATTTCTAATCTCATAGTGTTGTGGTCAGAAAAGATGCTTGATATGATTTCAGTTTTCTTAAATTTACTGAGGCTTGATTTGTGACCAAGATGCAATCTATCTGGAGAATGTTCCATGCACTTGAGAAGTGTAATCTGCTGTTTTTGGATTGCAATGTCCTATAAATATCAATTAAATCTATCTGGTCTATTGTGTCATTAAAGCTTGTGTTTCCTTATTAATTTTCTGTTTGGATGTTCTGTCCACTGGTGTAAGTGAGGTGTTAAAGTCCCCCACTATTATTGTGTTACTGTCGATTTCCTCTTTTATAGCTGTTAGCAGTTGCCTATGTATTGAGGTGCTCCTATGCTGGGTACATATATATTTATAACTGTTAACCTCTTCTTCTTGGATTGATCCCTGATCATTATGTAGTGTCCTTCCCTGTCTCTTGTAACATTTTTTATTTTAAAGTCTATTTTATCTGATAAGAGTATTGCTACCCCAGCTTTCTTTGATTTCCATTTGCATGGAATATCTTTTCCATCCCCTCACTTTCAGTCTGTATGTGTCCCTAGGTCTGAAGTGGGTCTCTTGCAGACAGCATATATATGGGTCTTGTTTTGTGTCCATTCAGCAAGCCTGTGTCTTTGGTTGGAGCATTAATCCATTCACGTTTAAGGTAATATCGATATGTATGTTCCTATGACCCAGTTATTAATTGTTTTGGGTTTGTTTTTGCAGGTCCTTTCCTTCTCTTGTGTTTCCCACTTAGAGAAGTTCCTTTAGCATTTGTTGTAGAGCTGGTTTGGTGGTGCTGAATTCTCTCAGCTTTTGCTTGTCTGTAAAGCTTTTGATTTCTCCATCGAATCTGAATGAGATCGTTGTCGGGTACAGTAATCTTGACTGTAGGTTCTTCCCTTTCATCACTTTAAGTATATCGTGCCACTCCCTTCTGGCTTGTAGAGCTTCTGCTGAGAAATCAGCTGTTAACCTTATGGGAGTTCCCTTGTATGTTATTTGTCATTTTTCCCTTGCTGCTTTCAATAATTTTTCTTTGTCTTTAACTTTTGCCAGTTTGATTACCATGTGTCTCAGCGTGTTTCTCCTTGGGTTTATCCTGTATGGGACTCTCCGCGCTTCCTGGAGTTGGGTGGCTATTTCCTTTCCCATGTTAGGGAAGTTTTCGACTATAGTCTCTTCAAATATTTTCTCGGGTCCTTTCTCTCTCTCTTCTCCTTGTGGGACCCCTATAATGCAAATGTTGTTGCATTTAATGTTGTCCCAGAGGTCTCTTAGGCTGTCTTCATTTCTTTTCATTCTTTTTTCTTTAGTCTGTTCCACAGCAGTGAATTCCAACATTCTGTCTTCCAGGTCACTTATCCGTTCTTCTGCCTCAGTTATTCTGCTATTGATTCCTTCTAGTGTAGTTTTCATTTCAGTTATTGTATTGGTCATCTCTGTTTGTTTGTTCTTTAATTCTTCTAGGTCTTTGTTAAACATTTCTTGCATCTTCTCGATCTTTGCCTCCATTCTTTTTCCGAGGTCCTGGATCATCTTCACTATCATTATTCTGAATTCTTTTTCTGGAAGGTTGCCTATCTCCACTTCATTTAGTTGTTTTTCTGGGGTTTTATCTTGTTCCTTCATCTGGTACATAGCCCTGTCCCTTTTTATCTTGTCTATCTTTCTGTGAATGTGGTTTTTGTTCCACAGGCTGCAGGACTGTAGTTTTTCTTGCTTCTGCTCCAGACAACATTTTTTTAAGTTTATTTTTATCAAGCAATACAAAGAACCTACATACACTTTAGTGTACATTATGATTTCCTCCAGGTTAGGCTGGGGTACCAAAGAACAATGAACTAAAAGCAGCAAAACATAACAAGTAACGGTTTTATGGATCATCAAAAGTAAATGATAAAACCTAACAAAAACAAAAAAATAAAACATTCCAGGTACCAATTGTTGACCACCTTTAAAGACAAATATTTTGCACAGATTATCTCTAATCTTCTTATCAACTCTGCAAATGTTATGCCCAATTTACACTCAAAAAACTGAGGCACTGAGAGGTTTTACTGCATTTTCATAACAGCACACAGCTTTTAAGTGGGGAAGCCAGAATTCTAACCCTTTCTCAGTCTGTTTCCAATAATCATACTTTTTCAACAAAACACTGCTTCATTAATAATTACCTAATATTTTAAAGTATTTACATAATGCTTGGTGATTTGTGGAAGCATAAAATTAAGAACAAAGTTAGTCTTTTTAAAAATATGTAAATGACAAAATGACAACTCTAAGTTTAATTCTGATACCTAATAAACTTAACTTTTAAAAGCACATATGCTTGAAACTTCTCTATAAAATTCTCCTTCAGATTCAGGCAATGGGATTAATTCAGGGAGGTCAAAGTCCTTTGCATATATCAGTAAAAGGAGCTTCTTGGTTGAAAACTAATGTAACTGAGCAGGACCCTATGGGGCCTTCCTGGGGCAGACCATTCATTCCCTCATATCCTCCACTATAGCTCCTCTCTGAAGTACCTAGATAATAATATCTGATGCACACTTCTGGGGTTGTTTTATAGATGCTAAAACTACCACCAAATAGAAGAAATTAACTACTCGACAAGCATGAGCATGTAGGCCCCAGACCTACTGGCGCCTAAGGATTGATAACGTTAACCCCTGTTGTGTCACCAACAACCAGTCAGAGAATTGTGTATGAGCTGATCACATACCCTGGGACATCCTTCCCTCACCTTGCCTTTCAAAATGTTTTGCTGCAACACTTCAGGGAGTTCAGGGGTTTCTGAGCATGAGCCACCCGTTCTCCTTGTAGGGTACCTTTACAATAAATGCTGCACTTTCCTTCACCACAACCCGGTGTCAGTAGATTGGCTTTACTGCACACAGGTGAGTGGACCCAAGTTTGGTTCAGTAACACTAAGAGAAGTCATATTCATATAGGACAGTATTTTATACAGTTTAAAACTCATCTTTTTCATGGACATTCTGATATTTCAATGGTTCTAGTAAAAACAAGGTTTTTGGGGGTTTTTTCTGAATTCAGAGAAGAATGTTTATTAAAAACTTAAATCCTCAAAAAGATAATCCAAGAAGACTCACTTGAAAATAACTAATCTTCTATTTAGAGATATATCACAGGTATGATATCAGTATTAAATTACTCTGTATTTCAAATTTTGGGGGTGTTTGAATATTACTCTGTTTTAATGTATAAATTCTACTAGCCAAAGTTTCAGTAATGCCTACTTTTAAACTCATTTATATATTATATGTTTCTACAGGGCAAGTACCATGTCTTCTTTGTATCTCCAGCCTAATATATACTGTCTGTATTCAGTGAGTGATTAATTTAACCTTAGGTACTTATTTTCTAACTGCTTTGCAATCATAAGTTAGTTATTTTAACATCTCCCTAAGAGCATCAAGTGAACTCAATAACAAACTTGCAAATGAAATACTAAAACAGAAACTCAGATGACACTGGAAAACCAACTTCTCATGCATGATAACTAATTTTAAAATGATTAGTCCTAAAGAGAAATCAACCTTTATCACATTTTAAAATCATTAAATGTAATTATCAGTATGATTTAGTATATGAGATTATTGATTATAATCACTTAAATGCAGATTTAAATTTTTTCAGTAGGCTCTAAAGCTATTAGCAAATACTTTAACTCTATCTAAAGGCATTTTATAATTCAGTTAAAACAATTATATTTTTCTTCCCAGCTTAAGAGTTAATATACAAAGAAGGTTTACTCAGCCATCATGTTATTAAGCAAACTACAACAAATTCTTGATAACAAAGTTAACTATTAACCTTTAAAAAGGATTTACTTTTAGACTATGGGTCAACAGGGAGGCAAAGAAGGAGATAAACTATATATGGCAATTAAAAATGCAACTTCAACTGACTAAGGGACAAAGAACAAAGAACTGATCATTCTAGAATAAAGACTTCCTAATATGCCCTCTAGTTATTTTCAGCACCCCACGACAAAGCTAACAGCTATTCTAGAAACTTGGAATTACCACCTATCTACAAGGAGGGGAAAAAAAAATTCACCGGACAACTAAAAAAAAAATCTGATCACATTCTCAGATCTAATGTCCCTCTAACTTGTATGCTTGCAATGACTGGTTTATTCTAAAATCAATCCCTGCCATGTTTTTCTTATTGCTTACCATTCTTTTCTTCACTTCTAGGGAAACCTGAAGAAATCAAGTTCACAGTAGGTATTTAAATATGGCAATAGAGGCAAATACATCATTAGCCAGAGAAGAATAAAACTTGAAAAACTTTTAAAAAGCACTTTAGTTTCACTCCAGAGTCTGATTAATAAAAACTAAATGCTTTCAATAACACCTTCTTTTAAGAAATACGTGAATCTGGCCTAAAAGATTTTAGTTACCCATTTTCTACTGACTTACGTAATATGTTCAGATGCTTGTGTTTCATTTCTTAATCATCAGTCTTGAAACAGAATATGAAACACTTGCACATCCTGTGACTCTGCCCCTTCTCAAAAGGCAGTAATCCCTGTCAAAATCGATCTCAAATAAAGCACTTATGTGAATACGTAAAGTCTATTTAAAACCCTGTATTTAATATAAATAATCATATCCAATGTATCTGGTTTAAGATCTCCATATTTAAGGGAGAAATCTGTCATCAGTAAATGTTTAAAAAACTTTACCAGATATTTCAGAAGAAACCACTGGCAATCTGGGTGAAGAAAATGCCGAAGTTATACACTGAGAAGGTATATTAATTAATGATTTAAAATACTTTCAACTTTCCCCTAAAAAAACTATTCCTCTCAGTTCTGCTCCAAACAGTAAAGCCCAGATAATTAACATATTTGTGATACATATACTCTAAAGGGTTGAGATGCAGCTAAGAATTTAGCCCAGGGGTTAATAATGCCAGAAGTAAAAATGTTCCACAAAGCATTTTTATTTCCACTGGCAAAGAAAGGGAATAAAAGGAACCAAGTGACTTCAAGTAATAAATGGCAGAAAACTGGCTTTTTATAGTTTGTTCTGGCTACATTTGTCACAGAAGGCTTAAAATTCAAAGTCTCTAGTTTCAGGTCATTTTCAAAGTCTCAAAGACATCCCCATTCCCACCCACAAGCATCATTACAGATACACTGGTAACATGATGGAAGTAGGCAAGCAGAGGCCACATGTCAAAAAATTAAAAATTAAAAAACTTTGTGAGCCAGACTTAGATAACAAGGAAAAGAGCAGCAGTAACTCTCCTGTTCACGCAAGGAGTAAATAGGTCCCTTTTATTCTTCTCCAACCTACATCTATAGGGGTGCTCCTCCCCATTCCTTGACAACCAACCTCTCACGTTCCATTAGATCCAAAGATTTTCCTCCCTTTCCCTCCTCCCATCTATTTTCTTCCCTTCATTCCATTTCTAACCAATTTAGTTTTCTGTTGAATGACATCTTTTTTCTCCAAATTCCCTAATCTTCCCCCTTTTCCTTCTATTTTGTTTTCTGTTTACATATCTGCATTTCTCATTTCATTTGGCAGGGCTTTGGGAGATGGGGGTGGTGATACACATTCTGAATAATCAAAGAAATTTTTTGTTCAAATAGAAAAAAGAAAGTTAAACAACTGAACGTGGCCCTCTAATTTCCCTAATATATCATCTGCACAATACATGCCTATTTCCTAGTAATGCTGCTCCTCATACACGAGAGTTGAAAGAGGTTTGTTATTCATAAATGAGTTTACTCAAATAAGTTGATAAACAATTGAATACATGGACTCATCTAGGGCTATCATCTAAATCAGCATTTCCCAATGTTTATTTCCTAAAGCAAGAGTCCAACAAGGTACTCAACACACACGCACAAATAATGGTTTCATGGTCATATCACAAAGCACACAAGGCTCTTAAAGAAGTCTAAGAAATTCTGAAATGAAGAACCTTATTTAATTTTATTATCCCCACTGTTCCCAGACTTAAGCTAATGAACTTTTTTTTCTACAACACCTAGTAATACCCCACAGAACACGCATGTAAGAAATGTTAATCCTAACCATTGATTAAAATATACCATGCAAAGTAGTATAGTTAATCTTATAGTCTAAACAGTTTTAAAACGTTACTGAATTTTGAAAAACCAAAAATGAATTTACACAGAAAATAATTACCAAGTTGCTAGGTGAAAAGTGACTCACTTTAAATATCACATGTATATTCACCTTACCTAGGCTACCTAGGTTCATTTAAAAATTAGGCTGTAATCACCACTTCTGATTTTTTCTGAAGGGGAGAATAAAAAGTAAAATTTTCTTTAAAGTCAAGTGTATCATATGGAATAGAATCTTTTACAAATATTAAGACCTAAGATTGTTCTCATTTTTCCCTCATTCATTTTCATGTTTGATCTTTTTCTCAAGTGGGAGAAAAGAATGGGATATTATTTGTTACAAAGTCAAATGAATACACGAGCATGTTATATACAGACTTAATACACAGAGATGTTATATAAGGACTTTTCTGAAGGTATATTATACAATAATAAAAAATCTGAAAAATGAAAATATGTCACTTTTCCCTTTAAGGTGTACTACAAATTATTTACTTCACAGGTTTTAAAGAGCATATTTTAAAGTACACACATTTTACCTGAAAGCTCCGTAAAGCGGTCTGTACCAACAGACAAATGAACAAGGAGTAAAAAGCAAGAACCACAGGATACTCAATCCAAAATCAACCCCTCTTGGAGGATCAACACAAAACCAAGCCAAGCATCCGAAGATATTTAGAAACAGTGTTACAGCATGGACTGTGGAATCAAAAAACAAAATAGAAAAGAAATGTTTACATTCAATTTATGTGTTCATTCAACAAGAATTATAAATGAAAAAATACTTCCTAAGAGCAAGTGTATTCTACCTCATGTTTCCATTTAGTATTTTTCAAAACATTGTTGCTATTTCTTACACATTTGATTTGAAAACAGAGTATTCACAGGTAGAAGAGTCCTAATACATGCACTGTTTGGCAAAATTCTTTTGGCCCTCCCCTAATGGGCAATTACACAGCTAAACCAGAGACGCACAACCTTAAGGGATTCTCCCCTGGGAAGGAAACATGTGATGACATGTGTCGTGTCTCTTGATTCAAGGCCCAAGCAGAAAAATAGTGGCTGCCAGGAAAAGAACCAGGACTTAGAGGAAAAAGATCCACACTCAGGACTATAATTTTTACAGAATGGGGCTGCAGGCTCCTCGCAGTGTGAACTACACAAGAGAAGAGAAAATAGAGAAGTGCCCTGCACAATCTCACTGTAACATTTTTAAGCAACAAAATTAATTAGAATCATTGGACTAAACATACTAACACAGCAGAAACTTCCAGTGACTATACAGTCAAACTATAAGGATTATTAACTCATCTTCATAAAGCTGTCCACTATTTAAGGTCCTGGGATTAAAAACAATGTTCTGGTAGAGGATTACACTTATTTAAAAAAAAAAAAAAAGTTTCCTATGATGCACTTTACCTGCTGTGGCAGATCTTTCTTTTCGTTAACACAAATAGATCTTGGCAAATTCTTCCTATATTGTTAGTAATTACTTTCCCTGACAGACTAAAACCCAAAAATCTGAGTAACATCTAAGGACACTATGATCCTAAAGAACAACATTTACCCATTATAATTAATAACTTTTTAAAGAATTTTTTTTAATTTATTCACAGGCTGAATTTATTACAAGAAATAAATTATTTCAAAAGTTAAAATACTGTTTAATGTAAACTACCGATACAGTAAAAATATACCAACAAGCTACTACTTTAATTAAAAATAACAAAGGGAAAACCTAGTGAATGTAAATTTTAAAAATCAACATACATTAAAAAAACCTTTAAAATCTCTTTAAATTATTAATCAAATAAAATTAATACTTAATGAAACAAGGTATAAACACATTCTAGGATGCCTCTAAATTTGCTCTCATATAACAACCAGATAAACACACAAACTCTACAGAAAGAGAAAGAGCTCCAGAGGAGGAATGAAAACACCTGGGTTATAGTGACATAATATCGAGCTAATCAACCTCTGTGCATTTCAATTTTTCAACGGGAGAAATGCAGGAGCTCTTCCAGCTTTAAAATTCCACCCCATTCTACTACACAGGAAAGACTCTTACTTATTCCCATTAGGATTTCTAACTCATGAAAGCTAGCTTACTAATAAATTTACTCAAAATCCTTTGCCTAGAAATAAAAGTAGTTCTGTTAAGGGCTTAAAAACAGAATTCAAGAGATTGTGAGATATTATTCTGTAATATTAAATGGCATCCAATTGCCTAAAAAAGTTTTAAATGTTCAGAACATTCTAACTCAAATTTCAACCTCCAAAGAAATAACTTTTCAAGGTTTATCTCCTAATCTGCTTAAGAAAAAGAAGACAGACTATATCGGTATGTGTATTTTAAAGTTCACAAAAATTCTTCCAAGTATAGATAAAAATATCAATTAAATTTTGTGTAATCTATTAAAATTTTTTCTATATGTGTTTTCATAGTAACCAACAACCATGATCAATAATAGGTCATTTATTTGTACCCCAATGAAGAGTAAACGTCTAGGGTTACTTACTAAACAATCAGTCCACTTACACAGAGATCAAAAAACACATAGAAAGGCAAGGTAATATGAAATGCATGATTCTACGTTGCTAATTTCAATCCAATTCCAATCCACTTGGTGGATTCCAAGTGTAGGTAAAACACTAAAGAAAATTTTAGGCCATTTCGTTTACATGATTTCCAAGTTGAATGAACCTCCTTCTTATAAAATTTCAATTTGCTTTATTAAGCACTCAAATCTGGTATTAGCAGACCTAAATTTCCAACTATCACTAGAATCTAAATTTGCAACTATCACTCTTCTTGCTAAGTTCTGCATTACAATATAGATACCTAAAATAAACAAATTTAGGACAATATATTATCTTCCTCACTAAGTGGTCTTTAATGTAGCTGGATTTTTTTCTTTCTCTTTAAATTCAAGAGTATACTCAAAGAGGTTGAGATTCATTTCATAGCAGTATTTCTAATTGCTTCAGTTCCTTTAGAGTAAAAATTATTTGCTTCAGGTAAGGTATCTTTGAAACCATATATTTGGGTTTAAAATGTAAATTACTTCTTTATTTTGGTACTTCGTAGGTGGTATAACATGGAAATCTAGACTCTGGGATCTAGAGTCAAGCTATCCAACCCCAACCTTACTTGCTGTGTAATCTTGGACAAGTTACTTCAAATTCTCTAAGCTTTAGTTTCCCAATCTATAAAACTAGATAATATAGTAGCTGCTTCATAACATGGTTAAGATTTAATAACATAATGTATATAAAGTGATTAGATCTGTGCCTGATACAAAGTATTGATAAATCCTCCATAAATATTATCTCTTGTTATAATTATTAGTACAATGTGAGAGCATTAGTCAACTCCAAAATCAGTAACAAGATGACACTTCTTGAAAATAATTTATTAAAACAACCCATATTTTATGAAATTTAGAGATAGTTCTGAACTAGCACTAGATCTTACTTTATTCCAGGTAATGCTTCTTCAAATTGGAACCTTAACTGGATGGAATCTTGAGCCCTCTTTGAATACAGTTAACAGATCTGCCAACTGAATAGGGCTAGGAAAAACTATAGGCAATTATATGATTTCTAAGAACCTCAGAAAGTTATATATTTCTAAGACAAAACAGACCTATTTTGAAACAATCAGCATTGGTAAAGCAGTTAACCATTCAGTTCAAATTAATCATCTTCCCCATTCAATCTCTATTTACTAAATTCCTTATAGAATTTTCTTCCAACACCCATCTCCCCCATTTAAAATATGTTTTTTCACTAAAGTCAAAGAACTTATACTTAAAATGTGAGGCCCATTTCTGCTCATTAAGAAATTAATTATTTTATAATCTGCAGATATTTTATGATATATTGATTAAATAAAATATGAGTTGTTTAGTATGGACATATATGGAATCAAAACCTTTAAAAATAAAAATATGTAATACCACTGACACTCAGGATTAACCAAAGAAATCAGATTAACAACATAACTCAAAAGAAACTAAGAGTTAAAAATGTACTATCCATAAGGAATCACTTCTCATTTTCCAAAGCAGCTTCACAAATGTGAAGAATACTCCTAAAAGATTTTGAGGAAAATGATCTCATATACTTGGTGGAGGGAGGCTCCCTAATCATACAGTAAGAACACACAAATTTCCTCCAACAAGAGTTTACTCCACGATGTGTCCATTAACCCAGCAACTGTGCAGATGAGAAGTCATGACAGCTACCTCTCCTACGGACACAGTGACGTTAAATGGGGCTGAGACTGCTGTTTGGAATAAAAATGCAACAGAATAAGTGGGAATTCTGCATACATACAAAAAACTGGTAACAGCTGGACATTTAGTTTTAATATTCCATGTGTCATAATTATATTCAAAGCAATGTGAACATCACAGCCTAAAATGTATGTCCTAACGTTCTATTTAATGAAACATCCTATATTAATTAGGCACTTTCAGTAATAAAAGTATTCCTCACCACTCAAAAATGAAAAGTAAATTGTGCTCAAAGCTCTAAGAAAAATAGTTTATAATATTTCAATATTTTATGCCCCCTTTTAAAAAGTCATAATGCTTTAATAGCCTCCA
The DNA here is from genome assembly GCF_009873245.2 of Balaenoptera musculus. NCBI lineage: Eukaryota > Metazoa > Chordata > Mammalia > Artiodactyla > Balaenopteridae > Balaenoptera > Balaenoptera musculus. The sequence continues at coordinate 60,859,985 of NC_045787.1, read as the reverse complement.
TTTGCATAAAAATCATATGAGTAATTTTTTCAAAGCAAATATTGCCTCAATAACATTTTGCAGGGAGAAAGGATCATTGAAAAGTCTACTGTATGATAGGGAAGTCCCTTCCTCAAAAGAATACCAGTTCTCAATATATAGGTCTTCCTCAGCTAAGAACTTAGATTGTCACATAGTATACAATTTTGACATACCTAAATATGACATGATTCACTCAAAATTAAAATATCTATAGGAAAAGACCAATTTATGATACTACCCTTACATGAGTTTTAAAAAAGTGGATTTTGAAAATAAAATATAAACTTTTTCAAATAAATATATAATTTGTTCTATACTCACACATCCATAAGTAGTACATAATCTTTACTGTCTTTTGGAATTCTACAGGAATGTCTACAGAAAAATCCTGATAGAAACAAGGTCCCACAGGAAAATTGTCAGGAAGAGGTGGCCAATTGTTTTTTCTGCCTGCAAATAAAAAAACAAAGTTATTTATATAAGGACAAATATGTGCTATTCTTTTTACATGTAATTATTTGTTTCATAATAAAGAAGAATATTATCTATTCTTTTAATAGGTGTTTCAAAAACATAACACCGTATCTCTACATTCCTACAACTCTGAAAACCAAGATTTTTATTTTTAAAAATTTTCCCAGAATATCAAGTTAGAACTCATTACATGGTAAAATAATTTTCCAGTGTCATACCACTTATGTAAGTTGAAACAAGAAAAGAAAAAAGAGCACAGGGACGTATCCTGTGACTCTGCCCTAAAAAGAGATTTATTTCAAAGTCCCAAGACTCTGGCTCTCACATGAAGGCCATGAAGTTTTTAAGTCTCTAAAAATTTCCTCCTCCAAGTCTTCAATCTTTAAATATAACTCCTAACGCATGTGGAGAGGGAAGACCAGCTTCTGAATCTTTCAAGTTTTCTCCTGTTAACTCCATAAAGAGACATAAGATAACCAGTACCAAAGAATCAAATTTGGAAATCTCCAAGTCTGAAAAAAATAACGTCCAAAAGACACATGTAAGGAAAGCATAAAACTATGTGAAAACACAAAACAGTCATGAGAAAGAAGCTGAGGAATTATAGCACCTTCAAAAACCTAGAGAAAAAACAAATTCCAACTGTAAGGAGAGAAAATGTGTCTATTTAAAGAAACTAGACTGAAAATAAGGCTTGGAAAGTGGTGTGGGGAAATAAAAAAATAAATTAAAGAAGAAGTCAAAACATTGAAAACAGAGAGTAAAAATAGCACCTAAAGGCCATTTTCTCATTTTAGATATTATATCCCACACTTTCAAAGATTAGATTTTACATACTTTTTCATAGGCCAGGAAATTCTTCATAGTGGGAAAAAAGCGTCCTCTATTCCTGATTCTTCCCAACATGTCTCCACTGTTTTATCATTCTTTTCAAACTACATGTTGTTCTTTCATTTCTCATACAAGTCTCATACTACTCGAGAAGCAGAGAAGAGTAGTAAAGAACAAAGGCTCTGAAACTATCAATAGAAGCACCTAGACACTTACTGGCTAGGAGGCCTTGGGCAACTTATTCAACCTGCTGTAGACTTTGCTTCCACATCTGTAAAGTGAGAAGAACTCACCACCCTTCACAGAATTGTACTGAGGATGAAATGAGCTAACAGATGAAAAGTACTTAAGTGTATAACATACGGCAAGTCTCCTAATTTACCACACTTCGTAACTACTTCATTTACTAAAACATCTCTCACAGAAGTAATTTGTATTAGTCAAAGCTAAGGGAACAGGACAGATTTTCGTTACATGTATTTTAGAAACATTGATCTCAATTAAACCTCTAGTTTCTCCTTTCACAGATGCTGTCTCTGATGTTGCAAGCAAGAAAATGGCCCAGGATAAATGTGTCCTCATGAGGCCCTAGACTTACACATTCCAGGATAAGGAAGAAATAGTTCAGTATCACTGAATGTTATCACTGTCCTAACACTGTCACTCCATCACTATCCAGACATACTCACAATGACTTGTCTAGTTCTCTCATCCCTTCTTACCCAGAGACTTGCTAGCTTTCCCTAAGCTACTCCCTTGAAGTGACCTTTGATAGTCACAGCGTGAATGAATTTCATAGGACATAATCAAAACTCACCACTTACTTATTTCTTTGGCATCATCAGAATACCCCAGGCTTCCTAGAGTCACCTCACCACAGATGCTTTTTGTTTTTGTTTTTTTTTTTAACATGGTTTGACATATACGGATATACTTGTGAGGACAGGGGCAGATTAATTTGAAGCTGGTCTGAATAAACCAGAAGTTAAGAGTTAAATGCAGTCAAGCATAGGGCACACTCCCACGTACTCATAAAGCTTTAACAGACCGAGGTAAAGGCCCAAGAGCAGAATCAAAGACTCCTCACCTTACAATAAACCAAAATCACCATATTTGCATTCAGAGGCTAACACTGTTCTAATCTATCAAAACACTATGTAAATCAGTCAAGATCAGAGAGCCACAGAACATCAGGTAGGAAATCTGCCATGTCTGACCTCCTTGCTAGAATAACAGGGCAGAGTTTTATCCACAAACCAAATGATCTAGAGCTAGTGCAGGCCTATTTTAAAGAATTTTAAAGTTATTTTTATTTGAAACTTCTTTGGATATTACCGTGTTGACTGAGATTTTGCATTTCTCGTTCTCGACGATCTAATTCTGCTGCTTTTCTTTCTAGTTCTTCCTGGCGTTTAAGAAGTTCAGCTTGGGCCAAGGCATGCTCCTAAACAAAAAAATAAGGGAATACGTTGTCAGTAGTATAAAATACAGTAACATTTCTACTTCTACTTCTACTATACTCCTACTTCTCTACTATGCTAGAAACCTAATTCAAATGCTCTTTCCACAATATAGGAATTCACTAAAGATTACAGTTTCAGAAAACACTATGGAAATATCTGGCCCATTTTGGCCTTTTGGTTATGAAAACCCACAGTAGAAATGTTGGGCCCATTAGGACAAGAAAAAATTCTCTCAGTAAAAGCAGTTAAAATCCTAAGGTAGAAACGTAAAATAGATAGCTAGTGGGAAGCAGCCGCATAGCACAGGGAGATCAGCTCGGTGCTTTGTGACCACCTAGAGGGGTGGGATAGGGAGGGTGGGAGGGAGGGAGATGCAAGAGGGAAGAGATATGGGAACATATGTATAACTGATTCACTTTGTTATAAAGCAGAAACTAACACACCATTGTAAAGCAATTATACTCCAATGAAGATGTTAAAAAAAAAAAAAAGAATAATTGGGTGAGAAAAAAAAAAAAATCCTAAGGTAGGACTTGAGGACACAGGGAGGTGGAAGGGGAAGCTGGGATGAAGTGAGAGAGTGGCATAGACATATATACCACCAAATGTAAACTAGATAGCTACTGGGAAGCAGCCGCATAGCACAGGGAGATCAGCTCGGTGCTTTGTGACCACCTAGAGGGGTGGGATAGGGAGGGTGGGAGGGAGACGCAAGAGGGAGGAGATATGGGGATATATGTATATGTATAGCTGATTCACTTTGTTATACAGCAGAAACTAACACACCATTGTAAAGCAATTATACTCCAATAAAGATGTTAAAAAAAAATCATAAGGTAATTGGGAAAATGAAATTAAGGTGAACTCTGTGCCTAAACGAGAGTGAGGGACTGAGACAAAGAGAACAGCTGAGGAAAAGAGACAGATGGAGAAAAGGGCAACTGAATTGGCTCTTATGAACTGGGTTAAATGGTACATAAGGTTCCCAATGCAGGAATATTATATAATATCTTATATTTTATAAGATAATGAAGTGAAAGGAGGATATGGTTAAGAAATTCTGGTTTATAACTCCATCTGACTTTACGTAATACCAGGCATCCTATTCATCTCCTTTTTTCTTGGTATTTCTGCCACCTCCTACTTCCTACCACTGTGCTTTGCTTAGCCATCATAACTCTCTTCCAATAATATCTATTGATATATCATTGTTACTTTAATGGAACTGTGCATTAAAACGTGAGACCAAAAGCAATAAAAATTTCTCCACACAAATTATACACCAAGATGATGTATGAATTCAATAACTGCTAATAATGGAGTAAAGCAAATGCTATAAGCTGAAAAAGAGGTATGAGTATTATAGGATTGAGAAGCTAGCTAACCCAGACTCAAAAGTGAGTTAAAAATTAAACAATAAGGAATGCACTATACAAAGAATTATTTTGCTCTGAAAGCAAATGTTATTGATATTGTAATTTCCAATATGAATTTACACATGTAACATGAACTAACCTTTGCAATCTGTGTATAAGCCGGATGTTCCTCTGTTGGTTTCATTATTGCTGGTTGTGTACTGGGTACGTTAGGCATTTTCACATTGCCCGGTGGAGGCTAGGAAGGTTAAGAAAAGGACAAATTACGTAACATAGAAATCCAACTTCAACTTCTTTCAAAAAGTGTAACACCAATAAAGACCAAAATGGCAAGAACGGCCTCACTTCCTCCCCTGAATTCTCATAATCCAGTGCGTGGTAAAGAGCTAGTGAAGCTCTTCATCTCCATTTTCTCAAGCTCACGCATTTCTTAACTCTTCAATGTGGCCGCTACCTCTAACACGGCACTGGTAGCACTCTCCTCCGGAACACTATGCATTCAAAACAAAACACAACGAAAACAAAAAACCTTCAAGTATGTTTTTTAGTAAAATACAGATAGCACCAAACTGAAGAATTTACACCAAGGTTAACTGTCAACTAGGCTGTCAACTCTTCCCACCTAACAAAGCTATGTGCCAGTGCCCTTAAAAAGTAAATAGGAGAGGTCCTGGCAGAACCCCACTAATACTCCTTGAAAAGAATAAGAGGGGAGACATTAGGGAGATGGAAAATAAACTGCACAACCTCCACTTTGCCAGTGACGATCAACAGTACGTGAAAGTAGCTGCAAGTGGAAAAAGTAGGTAGATATCTACAAATCCATCAAAGGGGAACTGGTTAAATTACTATATATACATACAATGCAGTCATCAAAAGGAATTAGTTAGTTCTACAGGAGAATGCCCTTTTAAATACTAAATGAAATAAAGCCAACTACAGAACAGCACACATAGGACCAAATTTTTTTCTTTTATGAACACACGTTTGTATATGTCCAGAAAAATATCTGGGATGTCTTAGCAAACTATCAAAGGGATTTGCACCTTTTGCTTTATACACTTCTCTATTAATTGCCTTCTCTCCCCATTATACTACTTTTTTTCAGTTAGAAAATAACTGTAAGCATTCTTTAAAATGGCCATAAGAAAAAGAGGACAAGAAGAAAGGGAAAGGAAAAGAAAAGAAAAAAAAAAAAAGAGAAAACATACAAGCAAGCAGCTGCAAAGGGAAGTTCAAAGATCAGAAGAACTATTAAAGTCAGAAGACACCACCAATGCAGCTTGATTTTATTCTGACACAGCAAACAGCAGCCCTGAAAAGGAAGCCAGACACAACCAAAGATATAAATGGAGTACAGCTGATTCTAAAATTCATATGGAAATGCCAAGAGCTAAGAATAGGTCAAACAATTCTGAAGAAGAGTAAGGTAGGCAGACCTATAATATCAAGACTTAATATAGTAATAAACAGTGTGGTACAGATGCCAAAGATAAGAAATATACCAATAAACAGTAGGGAGACAGAAACAAACCCCCCAAAACTTGATACCCAAGAGAGGTCACACCACAAAACAGTGGAGAAATAATGTATTAGTCAGTAAATGGTTCTGAGATAACTGGTTAACCAGATGAAACAATTAAACTAGATTTCCTACTTGGCATTACATACAAAAATAAATTCCAGGTGGATGAATGACTTAAAAGTGAAAAAGCAAAATTTAAGCACTTTTAGGAAAAAAATATATATGAATATTTTCATGAACTCAGGGTACAGAGAGCTTCCCAAATATAAGCTATAGAAATCTTTGTGTATCCTATCTATGATGTATCCCAAGTACCTAAAACAGTGCCTGGAACACAGTAAATGATCAATAAGTATTTGTAAAATTAAGGTTAGCAAGCACATAAACCATAAAGTTAAGATTGTTATTAAATTTCAGTATAGTTGAATTTGTCAAAGTGAAAAGTCAAATCACAGACTGGGAAAAATTGGTTATAATAGATTTAACAAAAAAAATTGCTACTCAGAATACAGGAAGAACTGTTACAAATCCATAAAAATACAAACTACTAATAGGAAAATGGGCAAAATATCTGAACAGGCAAAACAAAGAAAACAGGAATGGCCAATAAACATATGAACTAATGGTTCAACCTCACTAGTAATCAAGAAATATAAAAAAACAGTGACATATCACTCATATCACTCATCACTGTATATACACAATGATGATGTATATAAAAATTAAAGCATATGATCAAGATAGTTTTTCAAATCAGTGGGAAAAGAAAAGATATCAATAAATGGTGCTGAGACAATTATTTAAATGTTTGGGAGAAAAAAAATCAGATCCCATATCTTATCAGAATAAATTCCAAATGGATTAAAGTTCAATGCAAAAAGAAAAAAACAAGGAAACTATAAAGATATTAGAAATAATACAGTACATAGAATATAGACGACTGGACTTCCCTGGTGGGGCAGTGGTTAAGAATCCGCCTGCCAATGCAGGGGACATGGGTTCGAGCCCTGGTCCAGGAAGATCCCACCTGCCGCGGAGCAACTAAGCCCGTGCGCCACAACTACTGAGCCTGCACTCTAGAGCCTGTGAGCCACAAATACTGAGCCTGCATGCCACAACTACTGAAGCCCGCGCGCCTAGAGCCCATGCTCCACAACAAGAGAAGCCACCTCAATGAGAAGCCCGCGCACTGCAACGAAGAGTAGCCCCCGCTCACCGCAACTAGAAGAAAGCCCACACACAGCAACGAAGACCCAACGCAGACAAAAATAAATTAATTAATAAAAAAATTTATAGAAACAAAAAATATATTCAAAATGTCAACCTCACCAGTAATCAAAGAAATACAACTTTCACCTAATTTATTTTTTAAATGATTATTACCATAAGACTACTACCACATTTTGGGAAAGATGTGGTAAAATGGGTATTTCTCACACACTGATAATGGGAATATAAACTAGTTCATATAATAATCCTGGAGCACAATTTGACATCATGTTTAAGAGCCATTTAAGTATTTATACACTATGACCCATAAATAGCTACTCTTCTCTTTTTTTTAATAAATATATATATATATTTTTTTTTTTGGCTGCATTGGGTTCATTGCTGTGTGTGGGCTTTCTCTAGTTGCAGCAAGCGGGGGCTACTCTTCGTTGCTGTGCACGGGCTTCTCATTGCATTGGCTTCTCTTGTTGTGGAGCACGGGCTCTGGACATGCGGGCTTCAGTAGTTGTGGCACATGGGCTCAGTAGTTGTGGCTTGCGGGCTCTAGAGCACAGGCTCAGTAGTTGTGGCACACGGGCTTAGTTGCTCCACAGCGTGTGGGATCTTCCCAGACCAGGGCTCGAACCCGTGTCCCCTGCATTGGCAGGCGGATTCTTAACCACTGCGCCACCAGGGAAGCCCCATAAATAGCTACTCTTAAAAAAAATACAGAAATAATCCAAGGTATGCACAAATGTGTGTATGCCAAAATACTCCCTACAGCATTATTTGTAAAAGCAAAAAAAAGTTAGAAATACCCCCAAATGTCCAAGAGTAGATAAAATATAGACAAATTGATAAATTATGATCCACCCATAAGAGACTATATTATGCAGCTATTTAAAAGTTTTGAAAGAATATGAAATGGGGAAAGCTTGTATCAGGTATAAGTTATGGGACTTCCCTGGTGGTCCAGTGATTAAGAACCAAAAATAAAATAAATACATTAAAAAATTATAAGTCATAAAACAAAACTGTATATACGGTATAATCCCAATTTTTTATTTTAAAATGTATCAATATGTTAACAGTGATTGTTGCTGAATAGTGGGATGTAAAGCTTTTTCTTGTATTTTTATCTCCACTATAATTTTTATCACCGAAAGAACTGTAAATTCTCTATTCCAATTGCCTGTTCCCCCACTCCAATATTTCATATTAATAGGCAGAAAAACTGAAGCTGATCAATCCTAACTATTCTCCAACTAGAAAATTATGGCCCTAAAGTATCACTCCCTTGGTTTAGATAAGTAGCAACAACAAAACAATGACCGAATAAAACGCCTGGCAAAGTTAGTCTGGCAGCACACTTCAGGAAAAGCACACAGAAATTACTCAAGAATTCACTCAGTTGAAACCATACTATAAATTCTTTACTGCTTTAAGTAACAAATGAAGTATTAAGTATAAAGAATTACCAGATAAGAATGAAGGCTAGTTTAGAGCTAGTATTTGATATATTTGAGGTAATAGTTGCTTGTGGTATAGCAATGATGAGAATTATTGGAGAAGCACAAATCTCTAATACCAGTGATATTAATCTGACAGCTGACAATTTCTTCTAATTTGTCAATGCAAGCTAAATCTTTGTCCAGCTCTGGAACCCAGTATTTTCATCAGCCACAACATGCTTGATTAGCCACCTCAAGCCAAGTATAGCTCTTGTCATAATTATTAAAGACCTATTCTAATGATGGCTCCAAATTCTTTTCCAACTTTTCACTTCTGCACATATGAACAAAAAGAAAATTAAAACAATCCACTAAACACTTCCATGTATGGCAACACAGCAGACCACACATCTGTAGTGACACCCCTGATACGCAGTACCTAAAAATGCTGAATCAAATTTCATTTAAATAATATTGTAAATACATGACTAAGCTGATAGGAAATCCTGAGAGGGCAGAAAGTAGGAAAAGCCACAAATCCAAAGAAGAGCCTTGATGCCATGCCATTAACAAAATCACCAGGATTCAATAAGCTGGAGACAAAGCTTGGGAGTCCGTATAAGGTAAAATCAATCTGTGATCACCCCATAAAGCCAGGACTTCCTAAAAAGCAACATTCTCAGTGGATAAGCAGAAAAGCAGCTTCACAGAAAGAAACAGTATGAATACTTGCCTGTCTTGCCCTTGACTCTGGATAAGGAAGGAGAAAAAAAAAAAAAAAAAATAGAAATCTTCCCTGAGAACTCCTAATCATAAACCTACCACCTTGCAGACTTGGGGCCAGGTTTCACACTAAAAATACAGACAAAATATTCCAAGTTGAAATTTTCATTTCCAGATATCCCAGGTTGGTAGTGACCTCAAGTACCTGGCAAAAGTAGAGGAACACACTTTAAAACCAGGCTTCAGGGCTTCCCTGGTGGCGCAGTGGTTAGGAATCCGCCTGCCAATGCAGGGCACACGGGTTCGAGCCCTGGTCCGGGAAGATCCCACATGCCGCGGAGCAACTAAGCCTGTGTGCCACAACTACTGAGCCTGCACTCTAGAGCCCACAAGCCATAACTACTGAGCCCACACGCCGCATCTACTGAAGCCCGTGCACTCCAGAGCCCGTGTTCCGCAACAAGGGAAGCCACCGCAATGAGAAGCCCGCGCACCGCAACGAAGGGTAGTCCCCGCTCGCCCCAACTAGAGAAAGCCTCTGCGCAGCAACGAAGACCCAACGCAGCCAAAAATAATAAATAAAAATTTAAAAAAAAAAACAGGCTTCAAAGAATTTTCACAGCTCAAGTTCCAAGTAACATTGGCTCATGACTTAAACACAGAAGGAAGCAAGCCACCATGAGCAAGGATCCACAGACATACAAACTACAAAGTAAGATCAGAGATACTGGAATTATCAGATGCAAAATATAAAATAGATATGCTTAATAAAGAAATAAAAGAAGGTAATAAAAGCATGACTAAGCAACAAGAGACTCTAAGAACTGACCAAATATCTTTTAAAATGATACAAACGGAACTTACAGAAATGAAATTAGAATTATAAATTTAATAGACAAGTGTGAAACAGCAGACTACACAAAGATGAAGAGATAATTAGGGAAACAGAAGTGAGTCTAAAGAAACCACACAGGTTGTAGAGAACGTACCTGAGGACACGGGGGGTAAGGGGAGGCTGGGAAGAAGTGAGAGAGTAGCACTGACATATATACACTACCATGTGTAAAACAGATAGCTAGTGGGAAGCTGCTGCATAGCACAGGGAGATTAGCTCAGTGCTTTGTGACCCCCTAAAGAGGTGGGATGGGGAGAGTGGGAGGGAGGTTCAGGAAGGAGGGGATATATGTATACATGTGGCTGATTCACTCCGTTGTACAGCAGAGACTAGCGTGACATTGTGGGGCTGTTATAATCCAATAAAGATGTTAAAAAAAAAAAAAGGAGAAAAAAAAAAAAGAAACTGCATAGAATGTAGCAGAAAGACGAAAAAAAAGGAAAATACGAGAGCTTAAGAGAAATGAGAATAGAGTGAGAAGGTACAATTGAAAGTTCCACAGGAAGCAAACAGAGAGAATGAGGGAGAGTCAGTGTTCAAAGGGAACGTGAGGACACTAATTCTCAGACTCCAAACTCCAAAAACCCAAACCAGATGTTTTAAAAGTTAACACCTAGACACACGATAGTGAAAGAGCAAATCCTAAGTATAAGAGATCTTAAAACCATCAAGAGAAAGGGGGTGTGACCAAGATGGGAGAGTAGGAAGACCTTCAGCTCACCTCCTCCTATAAGCTTCACCAAAATTACAACTATTTACAGAGCAGCTATTGATGAAACGACCTGAAGACCAGCAAAGAAGATCTTTTGCAACTGAAGATATAAAGAAGGAGGCACAGCAAGACATGGAGCACAGGCGGAGTTGCAGTACAGTCAAGACCCACACCCCTGTGTAGGCAACCCACAAACGGGAGGATAATCACAGTGCAGAGGTTCTCCCCGAGCAGTGAGGTGTCCAAGCCCCACCTCAGGCTCCCCACCCTGGGAGTCCTGCCCTGGGAGGACGAGCCCCCTAGAACACTTGGCTTTGAAGGCCAACAGGGCTTGCTTTCAGGAGAGGCAGAGCACTGTAGGAAACGGAGACCCCTCTCTCAAAGGGCTCACACGAAATGTCACCTGCTCTGAGACCCAGGGCAAAAGCAGTCATTGAAAGGAGCCTGGGTCGACCCGCTTACTTCTTGAAGAGCCTCCCAGAGAGGGAGGAGGCAGCTGGGACTCACTCTGGGGACATATCAATAGACGCTGGTGGCAGCCGTTTTGGGGAGCTCATTCTGTCACGAGGACACTGGTGCTGGCAAGCACCATTCTGGAATCTTCTCTCTAGCTTATTAGTGCCAGGACCTGGCCCTGCCCACCAGTAGGCCAGCTGCCATGGGACACAGCCCAGCCCACCAGAAGGCCCAGAACCATCAACAGTCGAATGGACAGAGAAGATGCAGTACATATATAGAATGGAATATTACTCAGCCATAAAAATGAATGAAATCTAGCCATTTGTGACAATGGACGGACCTAGAGGCTGGCATGCTAAGTGAAATAAGTCAGACAGAGGAAGACAAATACAGTATGAGTTCATTTATATGCGGAATCTAGAGAACAAAACAAATGAACAAACATAATAAAATAGAAACAGACTCATGAATACAGAGGACAAACAGGCAGTTGCCAGAGGGGAGGAGGGAGGGGGGAAAACAGAAAAAGGTCAGGGAGATTAAGAGGTCCAAACTTCCAGCTACAAAATACATGAGTCAAGGTATGAAATGTACAGTGTGGGGAATATAATCAGTAACTATGTAATATCTTTACATGGTGACAGATGGTAACTAGACTTATTGTGGTGATCATTTAATACTGAATCACTATGTTGCATAACAGGAACTAAAATAGTGTTGTAGGTCAATTATACTTCAAAAACAAACACACAGAAAAAGAGATCAGGTTTGTGGTTACCAGAGGCAGGGGGTGGGGGACGGGGAATTGGATCAAAGTAGTCAAAAGGTACAAACTCCCAGTTGTAAGATAAATAAGCACTAGGGCTGTTATGCACAACATGATGAATATAATTAACACTGCTGTATGCTATATATGAAAGTTGTTGAGAGTAAATCCTAAGAGTTCTCATCACAAGGAAAAAATTTTTTTCTATTTATTTCATTTTGTATCTATATGAGATGAATATTAACTAAACTTGATGTGCTAATCAATGCATGATGTAAGTCAATTTTTTTTTTTTTTTTTGGCCACACCGCATGCGGGATCTTAGTTCCCTGACCAGGGATTGAACCTGTGCCCCTACATTGGAAGTGCAATGTCCTAACCACTGGACCACCAGGGAATTCAAATTATGTAAGTCAAATTATGCTGCACACCTTAAATTTATACAGTGGCGTATGTCAATTATATCTCAATAAAACTGGAAGAAAAAGGAAAAAAAAAAAAAAAAGACACAATACCTATACAAAGGAATGCCAGTAAGACTGACAGCTATTTTCTCTACAGCAACAATGGGATCCCAAGTAGAATGTGCCAAACTGATGAGAGAAAGTAACTGTCAATGCTGACCTCTGAATCCAGTGAAATTAGCTTTTGAGAACTAAGGTGAAATAATAAATATTTATAAATATTAAAAGAGTTACTACCAACAGACCCTCACTAAAGGAACTTCTACTTTAGGAACAGGAAAACTAGTACCAGAAGAAATATTTGAGATGTAAGAAGTGGTATCTTTCTGCCTCATTGGACACTCCTGAGTATATCATCTTCATTTTACACTCATCAAAACTGCAGATACAGAAGGAAAGTCAACCTATCTGTAGAAAAAAAGAGTACTCTAGTGCACCTAGATGTACTAGAGTAAGATAGGCTCTTCTCCTGACAATCCTGAAACTGTGTCTGTCACTGCTATGGCAGCCCCTGGGAAAAACTTAAAGTATTTAGAAACGTACAGAAGGTGCAAAGATGGAGACAGAGAAAAAACTTTAGAGAAGCCAGGAGAATAGGAGAGTGACCTCGGGGGCAGAGCTCCGGCCAGAGCAAGGCTGTATGTCCTTCTCCCATGGCAGATGAAATTTCACAAGTTAGGAACAGACTACATTTCTTAAATCTCTGTAAAAGTTATTCTTTTATACTTTACATGGTTATAATTATTTATATTTTAACACAAATTACATTACTATGTTTGCCTATCTGTGTGGCTTTGGAGAACTCAACCAGGATCAACAGATTAAAAATTATAGTAAGATATATTTTCACTCAATAGAATTAAGAACATTATAACAATCAAAGAAATACAACTATGGAGAGACTTTTCTGTTATATAGTGAGCTCTCTGCATTGAAGTTCTAAAGGTGTTTCATTATTGAATAAATGAGCATATAAGATCCCTTCAAGGAATGAGACGTCCACAAGTTGTCTTTCTCACGTATACAACAAATATGTTCTCCTTCCTGGTTTTCTTCCATATTCGAAACACCTATTCAAGAAAACTTCTCCTTGCTTTTCCTGGCTCTTTCTCTTCCATCTGTGAACCCATAATGTTTCTAAGTATACTCAGGTCTAAAGCAATGTTTCTTAACGTGTTCATAGATCTCCTGCATCAGAAAGCCCTGGTGCTTACTGAAAATGCAAACTCTACGCCCCACTGTGGACATACTGATTCAAAAACTCAGGGGTTGAAGAGAAGGGGTTTGCATTTTCAAGATGGTCACATTTTAAATAAGCTCTCCAGGGTGATTCTTATACACCCTGAAATTTGAGAACTCCCCTCTGAGGCAACAAAGTTTACAGTTTCTATAAACCACTGTCTATTCTTTCACCTAATGGAGAGACTGCCAAAAGAAACCTTAAACTTTTTGCAGCTTCCACTGACCTTATCAGTCTCTGATAGAGCAGACAGAACTGATTTTGGCTCTGCCTAACACAGATTCCCTTGTTATTAAGGGTGGTGAAAATTAAACATACTAATGTCAGAATCAGGACAAGTAGAAATAATTTTATCTGAATAGATGACCATTTCAAAACAAGGCTTTTAAAGATTAGAGTAACTGGGGGAGGAGGTACGTAATAGGAGGAAAGAAGGGATATACAAGAATGGGAGTTCCCAAATAGAGAAAGACACATGAAGGAAGAGAGGTGCAGCCAGACATATTTATTCATACGTTCAAACATTCATTGATCAACTGCAATGTGCCACAAACAATTACAGAAACTTGGGAGACATTAATGAACACAACAGGCAAACATCCCTACTCTCATGGAGCTTACAATCTAGCAATGGAAGATAAACAATACATATAATAAATACATTATAGAGTATCTTAGAAGGCAGTAAATTTTATGGAACAAAAAAAACGAACACGGTAAACGGGTCGTGAGTATAAGCTGAGTAGGGATAATTTTACAAAGGTGGTTAAGAAAGCAAATATTTCAGCAAAAACTTTATGGAAGTGAACAAGTCAGCTTTGCAGATATCTGGGGGAAGACCATTTAAGGCAGAAGGAATAGCCAATACAAAGTCAGGAGAATGCCTGGCCTAAGGAAGACCAGGGTGCTGGGAAAGAATACACAAAGAAGGAGTGAGGAGATAAGAGTGAGAGATATTAGAGACCAGATTATATGCTATTTTAAGGACTCTTGGTTTTACTGTGGAAAAAAATCAAAAGCTAGTGAAGAGTTCTAAGCAGGAGACTGAAATGATCAACTTTTTTTTTCAAGGTATCACTCTGGCTACTGAGCTGAAAATAGATTAAAAGTGGAAAGAGAGAGAGTAGTCAGGAAACCACCACTGCAGTAATCCAGGCAAGGGATGATGGCAGCTCAAGCCAAGTGGTGGCTATGGAGATAGGGCATCAGATCTGTATGTATTTGTAAGGGAGAGCCAAGAGGATTCCCCGACAGAAATGTGATGTGTAAGGAAATGGAAATAATGAAATACCACCAAGGTTTTGGCCTAAGCAACTAACAGGATAGAAATAAGAAAGATTGAAAACAGGCAGGTTTCTAAGGAGGGGGCTCAGTTCAGTACTGGACAAGCTGAATTTGCAGTTTCTAAGACATCCAAGGTAGACATACCTAGCAGGCAGCTGAATACATGAGTGTGGTGTTCAGAGCAGAGTTCTGTGCTGGAGATGTAAATTTGGGAGTCACCAGCACGTAGATGATATCTAAAGCTGTAAGACTGGATGAAATAACCATTTGAGTGGCCATAGATAGAGAAGAGAAGCAAAGCCTAACTCCTGGCACACTCCAATACTGGGACTGAAGGGGCAGGGAAAGGAGAGAAATCAGCAAAGGAGATGGAGAAGGAAAAACTTAAGTGCTCTGAAAGCCATATGAAAAAAGTTTTCTAAGAATGAGATAGTGATCAACTGTCAGTGCTGTTGATAGATGGAGTAAGACTGCAATTTTACCACTGGATTTAGCAACGTGTAAGTCACTGGCTACCTTGAAGAGTGTGTTTTGGTGGAGTGTTGGGAGCAAAAGACTTACTGAAATACCTTTCAGGAGAAAGGGCTGAGGGGAAAGAGAAGTAGACAGCTCTTCAGAGGAGTTCTGCAGCAACTGGGAGCAGAGAAAGTTTTTCAATGGCAGAGATGTGAGAATTAGACTCGAAAGGGAAACAAGGTTAACATAAGGTTTTGTTACAAAGTTACAGTAATCAGGACAGTGTGAGACTGGCATAGGGATAGACACAGATCAACAGAGTAGAATTTAGAGTCCAAAAATACACCCTTACATTAACCATTAATTGATTTTCATCAAGAGTGCCAAAATAATCCAACGCAGAAGAGTCTTTTCAATAAATGGTGCTAGAACTAGTGGATATCCACATGCAAAAGAAAGAAGCTGTAAACCTATCTCATACCATTCATGAAAATTAATTCAAAATGGATCATAAACCTAAATGTAAGCACTAAAACTATACAACTCTTAGAAGAAAACTTAGGAGTAAATCTTTATGACCTTGAGTTAGGCAATGGCTTCTTACATATGACACCAAAAACAGAAGCAACCAAAGAAAAAATAGATAAATGTGACACCAAAATTTAAAACTTCTGTGTGTCAAAGCACACTATCAGGAAAGTGAAAAGACACCCCACAGAATCGGAGAAAATACTTGAATAATGCAAGGGTTAGGCACTGATCCTCCGCACAGCTAGAAATCCACGTATAACTTTAGAGCCGGCCCTACATATCCGAGGTTCTGCATCGGGGATTCAATTAACCACTGATTGTGTAGTACTGTACTATTTAGTGAAAGGAATTCACGTGTATGTGGACCCCCATAGTTCAAACCTGCATTGTCCAAGGGTTAACTGTATCTGCAAATCACTTATTTCGTAAGTGACCTGTATCCAATATCACATATTCAATATCAAAAAGAAAATCCAATTTTAAAATGAGCAAAGAATCTGGACACTTCTCCAAAGATAACATACGAATGGCCAATAAGCACATGAAAAAAAAATGTTCAACATCATTAGCCATCAGGGAAATGCAAACCAAAACCACAAGGATATATCACTGCACATCCGCTAAGATGGCTGTAAGCAAAAAGTGAGACAATAACAAATTTGGCAAGGATGTGAAGATATTGGAACCCTTCTACACTGCTGATTAGATTATAAAGTGGTGCAGCCACTTTGTTAAACAGCCTGGTAGTTCCTCAAAAAGTTAAACATATTATTACCATATGACCCTACCATTCCACTCCTATGTATATATCCAAGAGAAATGGAAACATATGTCCACACAAAAACTAGTACACAAAGGTTCAGAGCAGCCAAAAGTTGGAAACAATGTAACTGCCCATCAACTGATGAATGCATAAATAAAATGTGGTATAAAAACCCATAAAAAAGGAATGAAGTACTGATATATGCCACAACGCAGTTGAACCTTGAAAACATTATGCTAAGTAAAAGGACCAGTTGCACAAGACCACACATTTTACGATTCCATTTATATGAAATGTCCAGAATAGGCAAATCTATAGAGACAGAAAGTAAATAATACTTGCCTATGGCTGGAGAGGGAGGGGGGAATGTGAAGTAACTGATAAAGGATGCAGGGTTTCTTTCAGGGGTAGAAGAGACAAAAATATTCTAAAATTAGAATGTGGTAATGGTTGTACAACTCTATTACTACACTAAAAACATTTAATTGTATACTTTAAATGGGTGTATGGTATATTAATTATCTAATAAAGCTGTTAAATGAATAATAAATATTTGTGATTTTTTTTTTCCTAACATAGAAGAAAACATGTTTTTATGATGATGTGAACGATCCAGTAGAAAGTGATAAAACTAGTGATGTTGGAGAGGAGCAATTCAGCAAAGTTCTTAAGTGAAAGTACATGGAATCTACTGCACAAATAGAGGGAATGGCTTTAGATAGAAGCACAGACAGTTCATCTATAAGCAAAAGGCAGGAAAACAGAACACATGGGTATAAACGCTGGTAGGTAGGTAGACGTGATGGTGGAAGTCTGTGGATGTTCTCTACTGGTTGCTTCAATTTTCTCAGTGAAATAAGAAGTAAGGTCATCAACTGAGAATGAGGATAGGAGGACAGATTTTAAAGATGAGGAGAGAGAAGAAGAGAGTGGACAATTAAATAACTAGGACATTCAGTACAACTTAGAGCTGGTTATGAACTAAAAATGAGGCCATTCAGTATGTTTACATGTGTTTCTCCATATTTAGCTGCAAGGTAAGGGCAGAGAGTATACAGAGTTGTCTTTAACCAGGGCTTGGCTTCTAGCCAAAAGATTATGTCAAAGTAAGGGGGAGAGGGGAAGGCAAGGGAGTTGAGAGTACATGGAGAGTGATTATGACAACTGGATGTGGAATTTAGGCTGAGAGAAGAGAGTAAGATGTAGATAAAGGGCAGTGACATAGTAGGATCAACAAACCAGAGGTCCTGGTGGAATTGAAAGATGTGTTGAAATTGAGGAACTAGAAGAGTAACCGAAAAGATATAAGAAATGGGAGTGAGTGACTTGAGATAACATGGAATGCAAAAATCAATGGAAGAGATGAGGTCAAGGCAATGACAGGCAGGGTGTTGGAAAGATCATCACTAAGAATTCAAAATAGGACAGTGGGGACTTCCTTGGCAGTCCAGTGGTTAAAACTCCACGCTTCCACTGCAGGGGGCATGGGTTCGACCTCTGGTCAGGGAACTAGGATTCCGCATGCTGCGTGGTGTGGCCAAAAAAAAAAAAAAAAAAAAATTATGACATTCAGGAGGAGTTCCCTGGTGACCTAGTGGTTAGGATTCCGAGCTTTCACTGCCATGGCCCAGCTTCAATCCCTGGTCAGGGAACTGAGATCCAACAAGCCGTGCAGCGCAGCCAAAAAAAAGAAAAAGAAATACATAATGGTGGATGGGGAAAATAGAGTAGGGAAAAGATGTTTTTAAAAATTACAAAATAGGAATAGTGTTGGAAAGAGTAATAGTGAACCAAGAACTAAAATTAAGAAATGAAAACAAAGAGAAATAAGGTGTAGTAATTCAGAGATCAGTAGATGACAGCCACAATGAGACCTGGGACCCAATTATAATCTGATGACATGAGATTCAAATGATGACATGGGATTTTTTTCAGACAGGAAGGAGGAAGACTGTCTAGAAGCAGCAACTAGAAACAAAGACAATACCTACTCCAATTTTATGCCCAGTTGTCTGAGAACTGTGAGAGAAAAAGCAGCTAGTTTTGGAGAAGGTTACAGGGGAGGCAGTGTCCTCACAGAAAGGTCAGTTTCCACAGAGCAAAGGATAAAACATTCAGAGAAAAAGATAAAGATATAGGGGATTTTGATGAAGTTGGACTCTGACTTCCAGAAAGCACAAGTTTCAGGAATTAAGGAAATAGAAGGGCTCAGAATAAGAAATGTGCAGATGCATCATGAGGATTAAAATCCGGGAGATGAGGAGGAGTCTGGGGCTTCTCGTAGAGAATGACATAAACAGGAATCAAAGGCATAACGAGATTAGTCCTGATAAACTTAGGGCAGTCAAGTGTTGAGGGTAGGGAGGGATAAGTGTTCTGCAGGCTCCACTTTGATCCTTTTAAATGGGCATGAAGAGATATGAAGTTATACAGTCCTAACCCTAATGTGCCATCTTATTCCCAGTGTGGCATACAAACCCTAAGGTGAATCTCAATGATTCTACCCTCCTGGTGTTCACGTCTTAATATAATACCCTCTCCTTGAGTGTATGCAGGACCTGTGACATGCTTCTAATTGACAGAATTCGGTTAACAGTGATGGGATATCATTCCCTTGATTACATTATGTAACATAGGGACTCCATCTTAGTAGCAAAGTGTGAGACTCTCTGCAGACTCTCTGAAATAAGTGGCCATGATGTTGAAGCCTGTGTGGCAAGAAACCATGCAGCCTCTAGGAACTGTAGACAGCATCGATGACCTGAAGGTGGCCTCCAGCTGATAGCTGGCCAAAAGCTGGGGCCCCCAGTCATACAATCACAAGGGTATTAATTCTGGCAACAACCTGAATGAGCTTGGAAACAGATTCTTCCCCAGTCCAGCCTCTGGATGAGAATGCAGCCCAGATCACACCTTGATCACAACCTTGTGAAACCCTGAACAAATGACCCAGTTAAGCTGTGCCCAAACTCCTGACCTACAGAAATGATAAAATAATAAATGTGTGCTTTTTCAAGCTGCTAAATTTTTAGTAATTTGTTACACAGCAATAGAAAATGAATATACCTAGTATGAGAGGTTCATCTTGGCCCATTAAAGGAGGTAAGGATAACCTAGGGAAGCCAGGCATTATGACCACACACAGTGTCTCTTTACTCCATTCAATGACCAATAAATGCCCTAAGAGAGGTGGTCTCAATGGGGTTGTGGGTTAGAAAGTAGATGACTTTAGCTGGAGCAAATGGCACCTTAGACGATAAGATTAAACAGACAGTCTGGGGAAGAAGTCTATGGAGACTCTCTACTTTCTGCTCAATTTTTCTGTAAACCTCAAACTGCTCTAAAAAATAAAGACTATACAAAATTAAAAATAAAAAAAGATAGTCTTAAGTCAAATCATGGAGGCCCCACATGGCACACTACTATGTAGGCAATGCATAATCAATGCACACATTTCTAAGGAGAAAAGACCTAATCTGAACTTTGCCTTAAAAAAATAATTCTAGTCATAGTGCAAAAAACTGATTTGAAGAAGAGAAACTGGAGACAGGTAAGTAGACAGGTCATTGTATTATCTCACATGAGTTCCTGAATTAGGACAGTTTAGTAGGAATGAAAAGGACAGACAGGTAATATATCTCCTGGAGGTATAAATGACAGGACATGGCTACTGATTAGATGTAGGAAAAGAAGCTGTTTGAGCCAAAGACGACTCAGGTACTTCCAGCCAATGACACTAGAAGAACAGAAGGCAATAGTTATCATTAAATGAGACAAGAAACAAAGAAGACTGGTTTCGGAAGGGACCGATAACGAGCTCCAAGAAAGACAAGAAGCAAAGGAGAAAGAAAAAAGGAAATGCGTGCCAAGGGAAAAGAAAGACAGATATTACAGTACAGGAATTGCTTTTGTGGTATTAAAAATAGGCAAGCTACTATGTACTATCCAGTCAGTGCCTGGAGCTAAAAGTTTTATCCATTTTCAAAACAAAAGCTGACATCAGAAATTATTTAACTCAACATCTTCCTCTCTGCCTCCACTGTTACACATTGAAAAAAAGAAAAAAAAAAAAGATGCCCAGAGAGGTTAGATGGCTTGTCTAAAGGTACCAGCTAATTAGTGGCAAGGCCTGGATTAGAATCCGGGTCTTATGACTCTCAGTCTACTCCATGTCCTGAATTAACTTAGTCAGAGGCAGTTCTTACTTACATAAATCATTTATCTATGTCCTTTATGGTCAGAAATGACCACATGAGCGTGCCAGTACTTGGAATCTTCTTCTCTTGGTTCTTCTGCAGATCTTGCTGCTTTATATGACAGAAATCATATATGTCAACAACTAGCAGAACAGAAAAGGAATCAAGCAACTTATTCCTGAAGAAAAAAAATATGACAGTAAACTAGGCCCTGAGAAACATCACTAAGGATTTTATCAACAGCACCACACTTCCCCCCGCAACACACATAGGTCTCCCTATCCCTGTACTTCAACACCCGCCAGAAGACATCCTGTCTGAAGCCGTGAATGCCATCACCAGTGGCTGAAACGAGTGAGAATCAAGCTGCAGTAGGCATTTTAAACTGTTGCCTAATTTAAAAGGAAAACATTCCCCCTAAATACATAACAGTTCTCAAGAATGAGCTAATTCTTCTAGTAATTTATGCATTAAGCTTTAGAGGGCAGGCCAGGGAAGCTACCCACCAAGCTCAACATAATTCCAGTGGTAAAATGCATTTTGAGTTCAAACAGAAAAAAATTATTTCATAACCAAAGACTACCCTCCATTTTATAGCACATCTCAATTCAGACCACCACATTTCGACTGCTGAATAGCTTTCCAGTATACTACCAACAGACTAAGTCTAAACTATGTGGTGTTTTATGAGGATTCCTTTTCTCTGAATTTATAATACAGAATGAATTAATATGTAAATTATTAAAATTATTTAAATATTTAATTGTTACTTTCCTTAAAGTTTCCATTCAAACAGAAAACTAAATATAAAAGGAAACCTAATAAAAAAATGAAAAAGACAGGAACTTTCTAAAATCTTAAGTTTATATGCTCATTCTGCTGAAGGATCTTCCTACTTGACCTCAAGTAGCTCACCACACCCTTCTGCAACAATCTAGAAGCTTCATTTTCACAAATACTTTTCTAAGACAAATATGGATAACAACAATCAACTAAAATAGTATCTGGACTGAGTTCTGACATATCACTTACATCAATTATCCAAGTACGTCTGCTCTTAGAAAATAGTCACAGCTGCAAAAACAGGCGGGGAGGGGGGAGTGGTGGGACAAATTTCTAAAATCATACATACAGGAAACAAAAGAATTTTGAATTTTTAAATTATTGCATCTGTATTTTCCATCATGTAAAAAGTTCAGTGGAAAATGCCTAAGTGCTCTTGTAACAATATTTTTCCTGGTTCTGACACTATCTTACTCATCAAATCTAAGAGAAGTGTTTCGTTGTAAGCTGGCTTTTCATTATTGCCTAGCTACTCTCTTTCAGAAAACCTTTCCTTGACTGTAAAGTCTCAACATTTATACCATAATTTACATTTTTGTTTTATTCTTCCTGGATATATCCAATTCGTGTAATTTTTTAAAATCCCAATTAGGTGAGAAATTTTCCATAGACCGGGACATTATCTTCTATTTCTTAGGCATCTGTCTCTAAAGACAGCACTAACAAAATGGAAAAGGCAAAAGCTTTACAGAAAAAAGATGAGTTACATAAACCAGTTCTGCCACTTACTAGCTGGATGACTTGTGTCTAAGATTCTTTATCAGTAAAAGGAAACAAAAAATATCCATTTTGAATGCTGTTATAAGAATTCGATAAGATAATACAGGTAAAGCACATGGCACAGAGTAGACAACTTGTTGAAGAACATTATTACTTCCAAAAAGAATAATCTAAAGCTGCTACTGTAAAAAGGTTAAATATTTTTTGCTAGTAAAATCTTCCAAAAAAATATATAAAAACCTCCCTTTATTCTTTACCAACAAACTTTAACAGTCTTGTTCCCATCTCCACCCCCCCAGAAATTATCAAACTACATATAGTGGAATAAAATACACCGGGCTTTTCTTTTTCTCCCTTTCAACTCCTACCAAGTTGCAATCTCATACATTTTCACAGTTTACTATAAGGTTGAGCCATACGACACTGCCATCTTTACATGTCAAAACTGGTCAACTTATTGGCCATTTCACAGGGTTCAATCTGAAACTGACATGCTCAAAGAACACTTGATGATCCCAGCCTGGGTTGCAGCTGCTACACATAAACAGAGGCTGTTAAAATAAATGAGGGCTTTGAAATAAAGTGAAATTTTAAAGTTCACTGTTATTTTAGTGCTTTTACTTTGTACAAAGCTCTTCTTAAAACTAAAAAGTTAATACATCTTGAAGAAATTTCCAAGCAAAAGCCTACACGATCTTCTAGAATTATTTTCTAGACTATGAAAAACATGCATCAGGAAGAGATGATCAAGTAAGGATCCTTATAATGACATGTAAATCCAAGCACAAAACTGAAGAATTTTAATAATCTTTAAGAGGATGACTAACAGTTCAAGAGCCAACAGTGTTTAAAATTGGAGGCCTCATGAGTGTGATATTTGAGCTAAAAACTCAAACACAGGAGACAAAATTATTTGCCAGAGAAATTTTGAGGGAGAATTCACAACAGAACCTACCTTCAGTAGGCCTCAAAACTGGCTCACAATAAAATCATCAAAAGCGCTATAGCAAAAACAAAAAACAAAACCGCCCTGTGAGAGATTAGAGCCCTAACAGATACTGTAATAAAGTTCTCCAGGTGCTTCTAATATGCACTCAGGGTAGAGAACCCTATCCTTTAAGGGTTTTTCCATACTCCTTCATTTTATAAACCAAGACTACATTTTGAGAAGAATATGCTCCTAGGCCAGGTTCCAGAGGTTCTAGTCTACCAGAGTAGAAAGCTAGTCCTATTCAGAATCACCTAATTCAAATGACAGTCATACAAATATTCATGGTACAGTTCCAGACGAACATCTCTCTTTGTAAGAAAACATCACCCTGTATTACCATGAAACTAACATGTATACCAAAAAACCTCTCCTGTTTAAAGAACTGTAGTAATTTTAACATATTAGAGGGGTTATTAGCAATTTAATTTGTAGAACCATCATGGTAATTTCCAATTACTAGAAATATTCCCTCCTGTTTTAATAAACTTGCTAAATTCTAAATAAAACACTAACAGCTTATTTTATATAAGTTTAACCAATCAACTAAAAAGAAACCATAATTGAAATACAAATCCTATTTAATTTCCATTTTAATATTTAAAAGTAGTCCAATTAAGAATAGTCTTACTGTTCTAGAATCCGAGAATGGATTGTATTCATCAAGTCCTGGTGGGACATTTCTTGTCACTTGTGTAACTGATGGGTCCTGGAATAAAATTCGAAGGAGAAAAAAAAGATTACTTATCCTTTAAGATACAATTATGATATTTACAAAGCATTTGCTTTATCTGTCCTTTTGGTCACCCAGCAAAGCTAACAGAGGAAAATAAAGAAGATTATCAGATTTACTCAGTCCCACTTCCAGAAAGTTGAAATTTAAACCCACAGCCCTCACACTCTCAAAGAAAAACAAATGAAAACTGGGTTAGATGCAAATCAGCTGCTAGCTATTATTTAAAGAATGAAAATAGACCACCTCATAACAGCTGTGTGGAACCGATTGCACAGGGCATCTCAGCAAATCTTGAGTAAACCCATCCTTCCCTCTGGGCTCCACAAAGAGTTCATGTTCCCCTTTTTTAAAAAATAATATCTTCAGTTTTCCCCACCGCAGATTTAAGTACCACGATACAAATCAATGTCATGTACAGGTAACATCTAGAGCATTCAAGATTAAGCACCTCTTACTTGTTTTATTCTACTACAGTACTTCCCCATGACTGTATTTATTGTTCCACATGATCCTAGACTGTCTCCCTCTTCCAAGTATAATATATTACCACATTATCCCAGCTTCTCAAATCTTAATACTAGGCTTTCGTATAAGTAACTAAATCACAAAATCCTAGTTATTCTATTTCTCTTTGACTGTGAAAGTAAGACACAAATATAATGATCATCTCAACAAAATCAACTACATAATTAATGTGAAAGGCATTTGCAAACCATAATATACAGCCTCATTAGCCTTCATATCCCTAGTCTCAAACTTTCACATTCGCCAGAATCAAATAAAACACAGATTGCTGCACCCCACTCCCAGAGTTTCTGATTCAGTAGGTCCGGGGTGGGACCTGAGAATCTGTATTTCTAACAAGCTCCCAGGTGATGCTGCTGGTCTGGGGACCATTGCCCCCTTGTCTACACTGTACACTGTCCAGTCCATCTTCCTCAACACAGTCATCAAAGTTACCTTTCAAAAATGTAAAGCTAATCTTGTCATTCCCCTCCTCCAATCCCTCTCCCCTGCCCCTTATCCATTTCAGATTTTTAGAGACTCAACTATAAAATACACATTCCTCAAAATGAGATACAAAGTTTCCGACTAGCCCCTGCCTACCTTTCCAGCCTTATCAACTCTCTTATAACCACCCTCACACCTTGCCAGTCCTTTCCCTTAAGCAAACAAAACAAGCTACTGGGCTTCCCTGGTGGCTCAGTGGATAAGAATCTGCCTGCCAATGAGGGGACATGGGTTCGAGCCCTAGTCCAGGAAGATCCCACATGCCACAGAGTAACTAAGCCCGTGTGCCGCAACTACTGAACCTGCACTCTAGAGCCCACGAGCCACAACTACTGAGCTCGCAGGCCACAACTACTGAAGCCCGCGTGCCTAGAGCCCTTGCTCCACAACAAAAGAAGCCACCACAATGAGAAGGCCGCGCACCGCAACGAAAAGTAGCCCCGGCTCCCACAACTAGTGAAAGCCCACGTGCAGCAACAAAGACCCAATGCAGCCAAAAATTAATTAATTAATTAATTAATTAATTTAAAAAAACAACAAGCTACTATATAAGGAGCCTCGAACTTGGCAATAAGCAAGCAGTAAGTATAAATCAAAAGTACAGCAGAGATGAAAAATAAAGTCTTTAGGCTTGCTCAACAATAAAATGGGAAGGGGGCAAAGAAATCATTCTACCTCCTCTCAGGGTTACCCTTCCCAGTTTATTCAAAAATGAGTAGGAAGATTATCAAGAGGGGATGTATGCTTCAGGGGGGAAATTAAGAAAATAGAAACATGAATATTTTAATCAAATTTTTAACCAAGTTGGCATTGTTGTGCTTAAATTTAGAAGTGGGCTCAGGGTCAAGAAGTGGAGACCTAGCAAATCCAGATGGTCCAGCTGCAGTCACGTCACAACGCCCAGCCCACCACAACCCACCACAAAACCAGGTGACCTGTGAATGCTCAGACACCACATTCTTCCTTGGCATTGCTTCCTCTGGCAGTAATACTCTTCCAGGCAGGGTCAGCCTAGAAATCTCCTCCTCTTCCTTAAAGACTCAACCCAAAGACTACCTCATATGCTAACCAATAATCTTCCTGATACCTTCCTGATATCCAATCACTCCATCCCAATCTCAGTGCTCCCACAGAACTTGGTATTTATCTCCATCAGCATTTATTTGACTGAACCATGATGATCTTCATGCAAGTCTTTTTTCCCAAATTAGATTGTGACATCTCTGAATACAAGAAATATGTAAATAGGTCTTTTTTATTTAATCATTCGTGTGAGGTAACACTGTTTCTTGAGTGATTATTATTACGACCTCTGGGGGGGAAAATCCAGAATAATTATTCGCAACAGTAGCAGCAGTAATAACCAAGAAATACTTCCTTAAAAAATAAACATAAATATGAAGTTAATTCAAAAAGTTTAAGTGAAAAGATGTTTAATTAATGTTTACTCTCACTCATAAGAAGAGAAACACTAATTAAAACTACGGCTGACCCTTCAACAACACGGGGGTTAGGGGCACCAACCCTCGGCTCAGTCAAAACTCCTTGTATAAATTATAGTTGGCCCTCCCTATACTCCACATCCATGGTTCTGCATTCACAGATTCAAGCAAGAACAGATCGTGTAGTACTGTAAAATTTACTATTGAAAAAAATCCACATATAAGTGGACCCACAATGTTCAAACCTGTGTTGTTCAAGAGTCAACTGGATGCTGATGTAATCATTTCTCACGTATCAGATTAGCAAAACTCCAAAAGTCTGACATACTCTGTTGACAAAGCTGTAAGGAAATAAGGATTCTCACACATTCCTAATGGAAACAGAAACTGTTACAACCTCTATGGAGGGAAAGTTGGCAACTGCTAGCAAAATTACATCTGCATTTAAACTATGACCCACAATCTCATTTCTAGGAATTTATTCCAAAGATATACTGCAAAATACTATTTGTAATAGCAAAGAATGGAAGCAAACTAAATGTCTATCAATAGAAGATGGTTGAATAAACTACAATACATCTATATGACAAAGTACTATGCAGCTGAGTATTATGCAGTTGTAAAGCGGTATAAGATCTACACGCTACGGAATAGTGAAAAAGTAAAGTGCAGAACAGTGTAAATATAATGTTGCCTTTTATCCACAAAGGAAGATAAAAATGAATGTGTGTTTATTTTTAAAAAAGAATAAACCAAAAACAAACAAAAATGATTGCCTATAGGGAGAGGAAGAGAACAGTTAGCAGACAGCATAAACTTAGAAGCTAGACTTCTCTGAATGTACCGTCTTTTATAGTTTTTCCTTTGGAACCATAAAAATGTTTTCCACAATTACAGAAGAAAATTAATTCAAAAAGAAAAAAGGGGGGGCGGCAAAATGTAGGGTCGGAAAGATGGATCCTGCTTAGCCAACATTCATGCCATCAGTGTCATTCTCTCAACGCTACTTAAGTACAATGAGTTCCAACTTTCATTCTACAAATACGTATATCCAATTATCAAGTGTCCTAAAATTCAAATTCACATTAAATTCTTTTTTTTTAATCCTACATAAGGTATAACTTAGTTCTAAAGAGGCTTAGAATGAAATCATTCTTCCAATTTTCTACTTGTGACTACAATAATTTAAATGATCTTGTTTCCTTTTAGATTCTAGAAAAGTTTAATCCAGGCTGAAAGTTAACTGGCAGTTTGCCAAAATCACTGTCTCAAGTGAACTGAGTTCAATTCTAGTTGGTCTGGAATATCCCCTAACATAGTATTAGGTGACCAAGCAGTAGACTATATGCCAAGAATGATCTAGCCAAGGATGATTTAGGAAGATAAAGAACTGATATCTCTGAATTATCAAATAATTAACATTTCAAATTATTTTTTAATAAATGTAAACAGTGTTGAGGGAGCTACAGTCTCTAAACTGGGAGAAAAACAACAAGCTGATGATTTAAGTAATAATGAATGAACTTTCAATGCCTATTAAGTATTGAGCACTTGTTTACATTATTTCCAACCCTTTCTATGATCCTCCCTGGTGGATGGTATTGTCCCATTTTTCAGAAGCAGCAGCTATGGCCTTAAAAAAGAAACTTCCTCAAGGTTAATTAGCATATATCTGAGATAAACTACGAAGCCAGGACTTCCAATGCCTATATATACTCTTTCCATCAGATATATGAAAAACAGTTTACCACAATCGTAACTTTATCCAGAGAAGACACTAGTTGAGCTCGTTGTTTATTGATTCTAAAACTTTAGCAGGAAAATATCTCACTTCTTCTCCAACACAATCAAAATGAAATTGTTTTAACTGTTAAGTTGGTTGCTTCTATGACAGTGGTTCTCAAACTTCGCAAGCACTGGAATCACCTGGAGCGCTTGTTAAAACCCAAACTGCTGAGGCCCGCTCTGAACGTATCTTGATGTGCAGGATGGTGGCTGAGAATCTGCATTTCGACCAAGGAAAACATTCTGAGCTGGTCTTATTTTATTGACTTAGAGGAATGTACTAGGCTTCTGTATTTTACTAACTTTCAAGAGTCAAGACATTCTTTAGAGTTTAAATATCCTTTTTGGACCTGACTACCCATAAAGTTATGTCATTTAGTCAAGCCGGGGCTATTCTGCTAACCCTTTAGTAAGCAACTTAACTCCATGGTCATGTTTCATTAAAAACCAAGATGCATTACAAAAGTAAACGCTTTTTCAAAGAAGGGAATAAGTAAATATTTTACATCTAGCATAATTAGCTCTTTTCTATCTTTAATCCAAGTTTCTTTACCAAACCCTCCAGGGTTGTGCACCTTCACTGTATTTCAATTGATTTCCTCCATCATGCTTTATGTTGGACTTTCTCAATCACTGCCACATATAACCTCACAGGAAGATTCCAACCTGGCAAGAAAGTACTTTCACCTTCAGCTAGACATGAGGACGTTAATTCAATAATAGTTTCTGCAGGGAACTAAGATCCCGAATGCCGCCTGGCTCAGCCAAAAATAATAAGTTTCTTCAATAAATATTTCTTGTGAATAATCAACTCCAGTCTCTTCTCTGTATATATATATACCATCCTCAAGCTAAAGAGTAAGCTAAAAAAAAAAAAGCCTACATGGATGATTGTGTACAACCATACATTATGTATCCACTTACTGTATCTGCTAACACTTAATAGGTTTGGGTTTCAAGATTAACATTCAAAACTTTGTGTCTTAGGTACTCGTTCTAAAGCAGAAAGAGGACTAGTCTAGGAATTAGAAACTCTGGGTTCGCTGGAAATGACTGGCCTCTGCAACCTTAAGCAAGTCACCTAAACTCTCAATTGTCTCACATGTAAAATAGGAGAAATATGACAGATGATTGCCCTGGTCAGTTGCAGCTCTGAAATGTTATGCTATAGACTATAAGTCTTTTACTGTTTGGAAAGGTGACTGCCTGTATTCAACCCTCCCCACCCCACTAATGAAAAGCTGTAAACGTTGAACAGGCACTTCATATTTCAGCGTGACTCAGTTTTTTCATCAGTAAAATGCATCACATAGCTCATGAGCTACTACATGTAAAATGCTTAATACAGTTCCTGCACAAGGAAAACACTTGAGTGATAGCCAAGGCTGTTATCATTATTACCAACAAAATAGGATCAAACAAAAAAAAGCTGTCCATTTTTGATTAGCTGAGGTATCAAGAACGTATAGAGCATCCTATGTAATGAATAGGCCAAAAAACAACCACAGCCACCTTCTAAGGGAAGCAATCCAAGGAAGTTCTGAGGGAATCTGAGGGAAGTTCTCCACCCAGCCTTGTGTCATGTGACCCCAATAGCTTAGCTACATGGGAAAGGATGAAGAATGGGCCTCTGTGCCAACGGCAGCCATTTTTAGAACTGGACATGAGGGAGCCTAGCAGGCCCCAAGAGAGGTGACTCTATATTGGATAATAACTAGTCAATCCAATTAGAGCCTATTTGTTGAGGCACTTGAATATGAGACATAAAGGTTGTACTATAATCAGTAGCAGCAGCAGAAGATGACACTAGTTCATGGTATAAAGACAGACAAATAGAAGCTAAGTCATAAGAAGGTGACCAGAAAAGCGGCAGGAGGTTCAGCACCTGAGGGGAATGGCATTTACTGGAGTTGCCAGTGAGTCACCAAAGCAAAAAGAGGGCCAAGAGAGTTACTGCTCTTCTAGCTGATGAGGAATGACTGGTGTTAGAGGAGTTTACACATGTTCCTATAGACCCTCAGAAGGGCCTCGGGAAGAAGGGAAAAGGAGAAGGAAGTGTCAGAGGGGCAGAAGAGGGGGAAAAGGCTGGCAGAGATCGGCCCCCTAACCTTCACTTGAATCAGTGAAGCTCAATTTTTATGTTTTATAAATATTGATTTCCCCTGAAAATGGTTTCCACTGCTTGGCAGGAGGGAGGTAAAGGGCAGGGGCTATGGATTGAGGAAACACCTTGTTAGCTCTCAGAAACTGTTTCATCACAACTGCAGAGATCGACTGTGTTGGGCTTCCTTCCCTCCCCAAGAATCCAAAACAAAAAAACCTCCATCACCTGAGGTAACAAGAGTGCATCTCCATGCCTTAAAACCAGAACAGGTGGAACCAATGTTCTTTGCCATTTTGTATTCCATTAAAACTTTATGGAAAAACAGTTTACTGCCATTAACTATATTTAAATAAAATCTTCTGGGTGAGAAAGATTTTAATAAGTATAAATATTTACTGATGCCTAGTATACATACTGATCTCAAACATACTTATTGATCCAAAACTGCTGCTAAATCACTTTTGTTTTACTCAAGTATAGTTGATTTACAATGTTTCAATTTCTGTACAGCAAAGTGATCTAGTTACCCATATATATATATACATTCTTTTTTTAATATTCTTTTCCATTATGATTTAGCATAGGATTCTGAATATAGTTCTCTGTGCTATACAGTAGGACCTTGTTTTTATCCATTCCATATATAATAGCTTACATCTGCTAATCCCAAACTCCCACTCCATCCCTCTCCCAACCCCCTCCCCCTTTGCAACCACAAGTCTGTTCTCTATCACTTCTTAATTTAACTCTAATTTCACCTTCTCTCTCCCTTCCAATTTAAAAGAGAGGGAGGAGAGTACAACTCTAATTTAGCCTTTATTTTTCTTAGTGATAGATATTCCCCACAGTTCTAAAGTTTAAGCCAACTTGACAAAACCTATTTAAAAAAAACAACAAACCTCTCTTTATATACAAGTTTCATCTCTTCCCATCTTTTCTCAGGATTACCCTATCAGTTACCCTTTTCTCTCATATGTTCAACTGCTTCCTCTCAACAGGATGCCTCACATCTACATTTCAAGTCTCAATCATCTTTAAAATGCACACAAGCAAAGAAAAACAAAAGCATTCCTTCAGTCACTCTCAAGCTACTATCAGCCCCCTTCTTTCTTTCCACTTCTCCAACTCCCACCCCACACTCCCTTCCCATTAGCTGCCAGTATTTCTCACATGTAAACTGCAATGGCCTTCTTACTGTTCCCCCCCATCTTCTGACCCCTTCCCCAACGTATTCTTCACAGTGATCCAGGATGAGCTTCTCAAAATACAATCTTGCTCATGTCACACCTACAGATTTGATGAATGTGAAGAGAACAAACATATATTAAGTTTGGTTTATGCTCTCAATAATCGAAGAGCATATTTTGGGCCTATGAAACTTTACAAATCTTTGGTAATGGACAATGAATAACTAGTAAAATCACTTATGGGATAGAGATTGCAAAGATGGGTAAATTCTTACCATCCACATAAGTGACTGCTAAGGCATGAAGACAAGCTTTAAACCAGTGATAACCATTGACATTTTTATCACACACAGCTAAAGCCCACTACTGCTGTAATATTATATTTTACTCACATAGACCTTTGCTATATAATGTAGTGGCCACTAGCCACATGTAGCTCTTGAAATATATCTAGTCCAAACTGAAATGTGCTGAAAGTATAAAACATACCATGTTTTTGACTTCAAAGCACAAAACAATGTGAAATATCAATAACTGTTATGTTGATTATGTGTTGAAAGATATTTTGTATATACGGGGTTAAATATATTACTAAAATTAATTTCACCTGATTTTTTTCCATATGGCTACTGCAAAATTTTAAATTACATGTGGCACAAATATTTGCATTCAACAGTGCTGATCTAGTCATTATAATTTATTCAAGAATGGCTAATAATTTCACTTTCATCCATTTGGGCAAATTCAGTATGTTACAAAAAGGAAAACAAACTCAGACTTAAAGCTAAATTCCCTCGAAGTTTTTCAAAATTACAAAAGATGACAAGAGACCTGATCAGAAGTTTTCCAAGCCAACGTTTTTATACAACACAGTAGCAGACTTTCACCATACTTTTTCACTTTCCTCACACTTTTTCACGGGATACCAGAAGACAATAATTTAAATATTTTTAAAAATTTAGAAAAAAATGAATATTTACAATTCTATCAAGGAAACCTATGGGAAATTGAAGACAGCTAAAGCAAAGACAGACTGAAGGAGAAAATTCATCTAGTTTAGCACAATACTAGATTTTTTAATTATCTCATGTAATCCTCAGAGCACCCCTATGACTTAGATTCTATATCCTTTCTTTCACTGCTGAGAATACTAGCTCAGAGATATTTAAGTAATTTGCCCAAAGTCATATCGTTAACAAGTGGCATGGTCAAGATTCAATTTCAAATCTGATTCCAAAGACCAAGTTTTTAGAAGAAAATCTGATAAACAAAACAAATTTATGTTTCAAACAATATGTCTTCAAAAGAAAAAGGCTGAATTAAACGCTGCATTGCTCCACAAAACTTAATTAAAATACTCAATAGCTCTGCTTAATCCAATCAATACTACACACTAGACTAGGCAACTTGATTAAACGAGAAAAGTCCCAAACTAGGGGCTATGAGAGGTGCTACCTTCAGAGAATAAAATTTTTTTCCTACTCTATACTTCTCAAAGCTATTGTAATCATATGAATTTAAAAGACACTAAGAATTTCAAGGGGGGAGGGGGAACTACTACAAGAAGCCATTAAAAATCTCAGCAAGATTCTAAAACAACATTTAGCAAAACTGCTATAACTCATTATAAGGAGTGCTTAATAATCACTAGGAATTATTCAATAAATCATGATGTTGAAAAATTGATATTCATTTTCACTGCAAGTCATGACAATCTTAACTCAAACCTGAAAGAGACTCAAAACTAATTTTTTATGGACCAAATCTCTCCTTAGTAAATTAGAAACAACTGAAGCAAACACACCCAAGCAGATTTACCTCATAAGTGCAACTTAAAAGTTAACAAACCATACCTTAAATTGCAATTTTTGTCCATGTTAACACCAGCATTAAGTGCCAAAAAAAAATATTATTTCACTATCTAGCCCCTCTACATTCTAAAGGAAGAATTCTTTGGAAACAAAACATAATTTCTGAACATTAATATAATTTGGTGAAAATTTCACCCAGATAATTAATGATCTATGGAAGGGACTTAAATAATATAGAAAGCAAGAAACTCTAGTTTCTTAGCCCACAGTCAGAATGAAAGTAAGAGATCTGGTGCTTTCTATTCTATATTATATTGTGTATATATATGTTCTATTTTATATTGCCAACAGCACTCTGAGCAGTTGCTTTAAGAAACCCTCTATCCTTATTAAAGCCATTCATGGAATAGTTTTCGTCCAAGTTTTGTAATTCCTGACTAAACTTGGAACTATTAACCTCTGTGTCTGAATGTTCCCACCTATAAAATAAGGGAGGCAAACTATAACAACACCTAACCTTTCTGCCTCAGACTCTGCATTCAGGAGAACTGAGGCTATAATACTGACCAATTCTTCTTTCTCCTTCAAAGCACTTAATCGCACATTATGTCTCCCAACTCAAGTGTGGATCCTTAACATCAGGCACTTCTTCATCTCTCTATTCCTAGTGACTATCACAGTGTCTGATTCACTTTCAGTGCTCCATAGATTTTTGGCTAAATAAATAATCTACTCTTGTTCCATCTTCAATGATAATAACCTCTTGAAGACAACTGAATTTGAAACTGTTTAATCTCTAATACGATCACAGCAATTACACAAAAACTTTAACTATAAAGACCTTATCAAACTGGCAAATACTACAGTTTAAATATAATGGTGATAAAGACTGAGAATATGCTTGGCTTGTTTTTCAAATTATGCCACTGGATCCACATTAACCATCTAACCAAAATAACAGGAAACAGTCCACTGGCAAAAGAATTAGCAAATGCCATAAGATATCACTAAAGTAAAGGGGTCCTACAATTCCAAATTGCATATTTATTATGTGGCACCATTTTTGAGCTACATGAACTACATGAAAGCCAGACAAAAAAAGACAATATGTCTAAAGATAAGAGCAGTGGCTAGAAACCTGAACAAATGACTTCTTAAACCAACAGGGTAAAGAACTGAACATTAAGATAGTATCAAAGTGTCCTACATTTATAATAAATCCTTAAGAAAGATTTTAAACGTTAAGTAACTTTGAATAGAGAACTGACACCTCTGACCATATACAAAAATTAACTCAAAATGAATCAAAGCCCAAAATATATGCAATAAAATTATAAAACTCTTAGAAGAAAACACAGGAGTAGCTCTTCATGACCTTGGGTTAGACAATGTCTTCTTAGATATAACACCAAAAGCACAAGCAACAGAAGAAAAAACAGATAGTTGGACTTCATCAAAATTTAAAACTTTCCTGCTATAAAGTACACCATCAAGAAAGTAAAAAGAGGGCTTCCCTGGCGGCACAGTGGATAAGAATCTGCCTGCCAATGCAGGGGACACAGGTTTGTTCCCTGGTCCAGGAAGATCCCACATGCCGGGAGCAACTAAGCCCGTATGCCACAACTATTGAGACTGCGCTCTAGAGCCTGCACGCCACAACTGCTGAGCCTGTGCACCTAGAGCCCGTGCTCCACAACAAGAGGAGCCACCGCAATGAGAAGCCTGTGCACCCTGACGAAGAGTAACCCCCGCTCGCCGCAACTAGAGAAAGCCCGCACGCAGCAACTAAGACCCAACGCAGCCAAAAATAAATAAATAAATAAATAAATATTTTTTTAAAAAAGTAAAAAGACAACCTACAAAACTGGAGAAAATTTTCACATATATTTGATAAGTGACCTGTATCTAGAATATATATAAAATAACTTTATCTCAGTAGTAAAAAGACAACAATTTTTAAATGGGCAAAGGATCTGAATAGACATTTCTCTAAAGAAAATGTACAAATGGCCACTAAGCACATGAAAAGACACTCAGCATCACTAGCTATCAGGGAAATGCAAATCAAAACCATAATGAGATACCACTTCACACTACTAGAATAGCTATAATAAAAAAGATAGTATTGGCAAGGATGTCCAAAAACTAGAATCCTTATACTCTGCTGGTAAGAATGTAAAATGGTACAGCCATTTTGGAAAATACTTTGGCAATTACCAAATGACCTAGCAATTCCACTCCTAGGTATATATCCATATGTCCACTTGTAAAAAAACTTGTACAAATATTCATAGCAGCATGATTCCTAACAGCAAGTTGGAAACAACCCAAATTTATATCAACTGACAAATGCACAAATAAAATGTAGTATATCCATGCAATGGAATTATAATTTGACAATAAAAAGAAATGAAGTCCTGATACATGCTGTAATATGGATGAACCTTAAACACATGATGCTATATGAAAGCTACCAGTCATAAAGACTACATACTGTATGATTCCATTTGTATGAAATGTCCAGAAAGAATATTAGTGTCTGCCTAGTGCTGGAGAAGTTGGGAGGGAAATGGGGAATGGCTGCTATAGGGTATGGGGTTTCTTTTTGGGGTGATGAAAATGTTCAAAAATTGATAGTAGTAATGACTGCACAACTGTGAAAATACTAAAAATCACTAAACTGTACCCGTTAAATTGGTAAACTGTATGGTATATAAATTATATCTCAAAGTTGTGTTTTAAAAAGATAATCAGATGTAACATTTCTTGGAAGAAATGTTGCCAACCAGCTATAAATCCATATGTCTTCAAAATCTAAGTACCAAATCACTCACTGCCCTCATTAAATAGAGAAACGCTCATTAGGAAAGTAAAAAGGGATGGGGTAGGGGGATTGGCAAACGGAGACTACACTGACACCAGAGTTTGAATACTTACAAACTGGATACTTTATTTTAGCATTCTATTATATGGAATCATGAAAATTTCTTCTGAAATTTGAGAAATTGGGTAGCTAAAAGAGCTAGGTGCCCCAATACTAATGCACAGACATAAAAAGAAAAAGGCTGATCACAAAGAACAGGAAAATATTGGTCATATGTCTGTTCAACTGACTGCCAAGCTCAAATGACCACTAATGAATGAGCCACTGAACTGATATCCTAAGGATGGGAGGACATCCTTTATTTCCAATAAACTCTCAAGAGACTTTTGCAACAAAAAGTTTGTTTTATCATACATAGTGGTTCTCCACCAAGATTAATGAGTTTTCTGTCATTCATATTAAATACTGAAATAGCAAAACAATTACTGCTAAATGTGGCAAGCAAAGACCTGTGAAAAAATTTTAGACGTCTCAGTATTTTGGTCATATTAAAGGCAGTCAACTTTTTTTTTTTTTTAACATCTTTATTGGAGTATATTTGCTTTACAATGGTGTGTTAGTTTCTGCTGCATAACAAAGTGAATCAGCTATACATATACATATGTCCCCATATCTCCTCCCTCTTGCGTCTCCCTCCCACCCTCCCTATCCCACCCCTCTAGGTGGACACAAGGCACCGAGCTGATCTCCCTGTGCTGTGCAGCTGCTTCCCACTATCTATTTTACATTTGGTAGTGTATATATGTCCATGCCACTCTCTCACTTCGTCCCAGCTTACCCTTACCCTTCCCCGTTTCCTCAAGTCCATTCTCTACATCTGCATCTTTATTCCTGTCTTGCCCCTAGCTTCTTCAGAACTTTTTTTTTTTTTTTTAGATTCCATATATATGCATTAGCATACAGTATTTGTTTTTCTCTGACTTACTTCACTCTGTTATGACAGACTCTAGGTCCATCTACTTCACTACAAATAACTCAATTTCGTTTCTTTTCATGGCTGGTAATATTCCATTGTATATATGTGCCACATCTTCTTTATCCATTCATCTGTCGATGGACACTTAGGTTGCTTCCATGTCCTGGCTACTGTAAACAGAGCTGCAGTGAATACTGTGGTACATGACTCTTTTTGAATTATGGTTTTCTCAGGGTATATGCCCAGTAGTGAGATTGCTGGGTCATATGGTAGTTCTATTTTTAGTTTTTTAAGGAACCTCCATACTGTTCTCCATAGTGGTTGTATCAATTTACATTCCCACCAGCAGTGCAAGAGGGTTCCCTTTTCTCCACACCCTCTCCAGCATTTATTGT
Organism: Balaenoptera musculus; assembly: GCF_009873245.2. Lineage (NCBI taxonomy): Eukaryota > Metazoa > Chordata > Mammalia > Artiodactyla > Balaenopteridae > Balaenoptera > Balaenoptera musculus. Next base: position 60,822,324 of record NC_045787.1, on the reverse strand, counting down.
TTGTAGATTTTTTGACGATAGCCATTCTGACGGGTATGAGGTGATACGTCATTGTAGTTTTGATTTGCATTTATCTAATGATTAGTGATGTTGAGCATTCTTTCATGTGTTTGTTGCCAATACAATACATTTTGGAGAAATGTCTATTTAAGTCTTCTGCCCATTTTTGGACTGGGTTGTTTGTTTTTTTGATATTGAGCTGCATGAGCTGCGGCAGTCAACTTTTAAATGTAGTGTGCAGGGGCTTTCTCTAGTTGCAGAGAGTGGGGGCTACTCTTCATCACGGTGCACAGGCTTCTCATTGCAGTGGCTTCTCTTGTTGCGTGGGCTCTAGGCGCGGGCTTCAGTGGTTGTGGCTCGTGGGCTCCGGAGCACAGGCTCAGTAGTTGTGGCACACGGGCTTAGTTGCTCCATGGCATGTGGGATCTTCCCGGACCAAGGCTCGAACCCATGTCCCCTGCACTGACAGGCAGATTCTTAACCACTGCGCCACCAGGGAAGCCCCCAGAACATTTTCTTATGAAATGAATTCTGGCTAAATGACCTACTCTTGTTAACTTAGTGGTTAAGCTCTTCAGACCAGTACTTAAAATCATACCACCAAATCCAAATCTACAACAATATATCCATGAGGAGAAAATGTTCAGAGTTCCAACTGTGACACCAGGGATTCATCTCCTGCTAGCTTCCCATGATGTCAAAAAGTAATCATAATCACAACTTTAAAAAATATTAGACTCAAATATAATAAAAAGAACACTAGATATCCTTTTCAAAAATCATCAACATTAAACAACCAAGTGTACAACTTTCCAACATTTAAACAAAGTTTACATCACAAGGTGATTTGTCATAAAAATAAAATGAGCTCTCATTATTATTACCCTCAGTTCAAGTTGTGATATATAATAGCTTCTAAAATCCCCACACTTTGTAAGACAACCAGTAATTTCTATGTTTTGTTTTTGTTGCTATTTCTGTTAATAGCAAAAGTTTAAAAGGTAATAAAAATTAGAGTCTGCCTTAGGAAACATAGGCAATTTAGGAATAAAATAAACGAGAAGAATAAATAATCACATGTTGCAACCAAAGATAATCTTGCACCATAATTTATTTCCTTTATCTGTTATTTTAAGAGCTTCCCATCTTTGTCTTAATTCAAAAGCTAAACTTCTGGAACTATAAGAAATGTAAAAAAATAAAAAAATAAATACTGAAAGCAGAAAAATTAAGCAATTTGCCTAAGGTCACCTAGCTAGGAGGCGGACAAGTAAATCTAGGCTGCCTGGTTCCAAAGCCACCCTTTTACCAACTCCCCGGGGCCACCTCTGTAAACTTCATTAACTTCTTCCTCTAAGTCCCCAGCACCAGGCTAAGAACACAGAAATGTTTGTCTGCAATATATATAGCTCATGGAATATTTTCTTATGGACTGAACTGTAAATGGTGGTTAAGTTCCCCTGAGATTCAAATATAAACATTTCCATAAAATTTTTTTTAATCAAGTAGAAAAAGCATACTTCTTTGAAGCTTAGGGAATACATTAATTTACATTTTTATAATATGCCACTTACTTGTAAGCAATTCACTAAAATTTATGACTATTTGAGATGCCAAAAATTAGGTATGCTAGGCCATAAATAAAACCACAAGACTGGCTAAATCAACCCAAAAGAAGCATCAACAGCTTCAGGAAAATTGCTAAATGGTAGTAAAATTACACTAATACACCAGCCCCTGCCGTGACTGGCCCATATTCTTGATGCTTTTTTCCTATCACCGACCACCTTCCACATATATTCCACATCACTATATGAGAATTCTAACCACCATTGGAGGGTTCCCACAGATAAAATGACTGCCAGTAGCATATATACAACTCTGCCTTTGCTTATTTCTCTCTTTTTTTTTTTTTTTTTAAATTATTTATTTATTTTTGTTCATTTATTTTTGGCTGTGTTGGGTCTTCGTTTCTGTGCGAGGGCTCTCTCTAGTTGCGGCGAGCGGGGGCCACTCTTCATCGCGGTGCGCGGGCCTCTCACTATCGCGGCCTCTCCTGTTGCGGAGCACAGGCTCCAGACGCGCAGGCTCAGTAGTTGTGGCTCATGGGCCTAGTTGCTCCGTGGCATGTGGGATCTTCCCAGACCAGGGCTTGAACCCGTGTCCCCTGCATTGGCAGGCAGATTCTCAACCACTGCGCCACCAGGGAAGCCCTGCTTATTTCTCTTGAACAAAGTGGAAACATCCAGTATTTGTTGTGTACATATTGTTTTTTCTATGATATGCATTGTTTTGGCTGTGTTTGATAAGAAAAAATCTTTAATAGCTACATATACTAAATCACTTGCATTCAAATGTCTGATTTATTTTTCTTCTATTAACAATCAATTTAGAATTATAATGCATACCTATCACAAATCCTTTCTTCCTAGTTTGATCTCACCAATACTCAAAATGCACTACACCTTATAATATACACTTATTCCTTGCTTTATTCTTTTAAGAGGTTCCAACAGTTCTGCTGATATGCAAAAAAAAATTCAGTAATTCATCTGTACTCTGTAAAATAAATGGAAGTGTTTCTTTTAAAGAAAAAGAAAAGTATCAAGTTGGTAATATTGATGTATTTAGAATTACATTCTAAAAACAAGTATAAAACCCACTATTACACTTTTTTTTTTTTTTAAGTTTGGAACAAGCAGAGATTAGAAGGAGTTGCAACACTAGCTCTGGCAATTTGGGAAGCTGGGAAAGCTAATAAATATACTCAAGGGACTTCAGCAGGTATTTGGGAGCCATTCTGCATGAAATACGAAGGGCTTTTTTAACTAAAATATTTCATTTCTTTTGCAAGAACACAGATTAAGAATAGAGATTTTTCAACGAGGGTGCCAAGATCATTCAAAGGAGAAAGAACAGTCTGTTCAACAAATGGTGTTGGAACAACTGGATATCCACATTCAAAAGAATGAAGTTCGACCTTACTTCACACCCTATACAAAAATTAACTCAAAATGAATCATAAAGCTAAACGTAAGAGCTAAAACTATAAAGCTCTTGGAAGAAAACACAGGGATAAATGTTCATTACCTCAGGTTTGGCAAAGGATTCTTAGATACAATATCAAAACAAAAGCCACTAAATATAGATAATTTGAACTTAATCAGAATTTAGAACTTTTGTGCTTCAAAGGACATTAACAAGAAAGTAAAAAGGTAATCGACAAAATGGGAGCAAATATTTGTAAATCGTATATCTGGATAAAGGACTTATATCCAAAATATATTAAAAAAATCACTTACAACTCAATAATAAAAAGACAAATAACCCAATTTTAAAATGGGCAAAGGATCTGAATAGACATCTCTCCAAAGATGATATACAAATGGCCAATAAGCACATAAAATATGTTCAACATCACATAGTCATCAGGGGAATGCAAATCAAAACCAAAATTAGATACTTCACACTCACTAGGATGGCTAGAATTATTAACAGGTAACAACAAATGTTGACTAGGATGTAGAGAAAGCGGAACCCTCATACACTGCTGGCGGGAATATAAAATGGTGCAGCCACTTTGGAAAACTGTCTGGCAGTTCCTCAAATGATTCAACATTGTTACCAGAAGACCCAGAGATTCTACTCCTAGGTATATACCCAACAGAAATTAAAACAAGTGTTCAAACAAAAACTTGTATACAGATGTTTATAGCACCATTATTCATAATAGTCAAAAGGTGGAAACAACCCAAATGTCCATCAACTGATGAACTGGCATTACTAATTCTTATAAGCACCCCATGCCAAACGCCAGGGAGAAGGAGATTATTGAGATTGCTATCTGCATACACAGTTAAAAGGATTTCTTGTGGCATTTCTTGCACAGGGAAGAAACTTGGTACAAAGTCAAATCCAACCAACCTCCACATCGTTTTTTATGCCCATACCTATTAAAAGTTGGGAAATTTCCTTGTGATTTAAAAACATCCCATAGCGTCTGGACTTTCATTACCACCAAAAACTAAGTACAACTTTAATTATATCATGTAGAGCTCTTCTATCATTTTTATCTGTATTCGGTCTAAATACAGGTTTTTTTCTTTTTTCATAAATTTATTTATTTATTTTTGGCTGCGTTGGGTCTTCGTTGCTGCGCGCAGGCCTTCTCTAGTTGCAGTGAGCAGGGGCTACTCTTCGTTGTGGTGCGCAGGCTTCTCGTGGTGGCTTGTCTTTGATGTGGAGCACGGGCTCTAGGCGCACAGACTTCAGTAGTTGTGGCACGTGGGCTCAGTAGTTGTGGTTCGCGGGCTCTAGAGCACAGGCTCAGTAGTTGTGGCGCCCAGACTTAGTTGCACTGTGGCATGTGGGATCTTCCCGGACCAGGGCTCAAACTCGTGTCCCCTGCATTGGCAGGTGGATTCTTAACCACTGCACCACCAGGGAAGTCCCTAAATACAGGTTTGATTCTTTTTTTTTTGGCTGCATTGGGTCTTCATTGCTGTGCGCAGCTTTCTCTAGTTGTGGCGAGCGGGAGCTACTCTGCTGCACAGGCTTCTCAGTGCGGTGGCTTCTCTTGTTGTGGAGCACGGGCTCTAGGTGCGCGGGCTTCAGTAGTTGTGGCTCGTGGGCTCTAGAGCGCAGGCTCAGTAGTTGTGGTGCATGGACATAGTTGCTCCACAGCATGTGGGATCTTCGCCGACCACAGATCGAACCGGTATCCCCCGCACTGGCAGGCAGATTCTTAACCACTGAGCCACCAGGGAAGTCCCTACAGGTTTGATTCTATCACTATTTGGGCAAGAAGATATTACTTTGCATTTACCTTTAGGCAATTCTGGTTGAAAGAAACAGACTCTGCACACAGAAAGAAGGATGCCAGGTTTCACAGAGGCTGGAATTCTTCAAAACATGGCAATATCTCTTGTAGTTCAAGAGCAGCTCGAATAAGGGACTGGAATTCTATAAAATGACCTCAGAAGCCCTGGTCAGACGATTCCTACTGCAGTGCTTCATGATTTGCATGATAGATAATTTGGCTCTTTCCTCATGTCTTTCCGTGGTTATTCCCACTACAACTACCTGACTTTTTCTCTGTGCTCTCAGTTCACGTTCCTGAGAAAGATAGCTCAGTTAACTATCACTGTTCTTGTTGGGGCAAAGTTTTTGGACCAATCGATCTTATCTGCTCCTGATCAGCTCAAAGACTGGCTTCTGCTTGATAAGATCAGTCAGCTAAGCCCAGCATGGCAAGCATCACACGGTAAAGGACATGATCACCTATGTGTAAGTAATCACTTCAGGCTGCTCCCTCAATAGATGCTGGGGCTCAGAGCATAACGTCCTAGAACATAAACCCTCTTCCCTGAGATGATCAGACTCAATTCCAATATCCAGTAGATTAAAACATGAGAGAATTTATGCATTCACAAAATGATCCACAAGGGTACAAAAATGTAACAATTAGAGAGTTTTAAAGTAGAAAAAAAACTTGAGACACAAATCTCTGCCTTAGCATCTGTGACAGGTCATTGAAATTCTGTTTGAATTCCTTCAAGTACTGGGGAACTCCATACCAAAAGAGCATTGTCAGGCTATTCTAATAGATTTTTAAAAATCTTTATGTTAGGACAAAATCTATTTTCACATAAACTCTGCCAATTGGCCTTTTTTTCCTGAAGCAAGAACAAATTTATTCATTCAACCAACCAAGAACCCTTCAAGCATCTGTATATCTCAAACTTCCCTTTAGCCTTCTGTAAACTAAACCCATTGAGTAAACTTAATTTTCCTAGGACTTGATTCCAGACCCATGGTCATTCTGTCTTCTTCTTGGGAACAACCTATCTTGTTCAAACCAGTCTTTAAATACGCACTTGGAACTGAAGACAATATTCACTGGATGGACAAGAACAGAATACTGTAGATTCATTTTTAAGAACTGGTCACTAACTTCATTAATCCAATATATATTTTCAGGAACTACATAACACTGTGATTCATATTAAGAAAATATCCAGTAAGTTTCCTGGATCTGCATTCGACACTAGTAAATATTAACTGCACTCCAAAAAACCTTTGGTGGCGGGGGTGGGGATCAGCAAAAGAACAGTTTATATTCAAAATTTTCACACTCACCATCATTTCTGCTACAATTATTGTTAAAGCCAAGGACCAAAATAAAACACGCTCAAACACTAGTTTTGTTTGTCATTTAGCATTTGTGAGAGGTACCCCGCCCACACTAGCAGCCTCCCATTGTACCTGCCTGGGAGCTTACACTGCCTTAGGAGATACTCAATCTAGACAAAAGGTTTTCACATATCTTAAGAGCATTGATCCACAGCACCCTGACACTATACCCTAAATAAAGAAGAGTGTCTCAAAAAGAATTACAGATGTGTTTTAAGCGATAGTTTGAACCCAGATAAGATTAACAAATTGTTAAGAGAGTTGTATCAGCCTGGACTAAAAGAAACAGAGACATTTCAAATTGAAAAGAGGTTTCTGGACTCCCAATTTTCAATGGGAAGAAAGCAGACTGAAAATACTACTCAGTTACAAACTGCGGTAATTTACAGAAAAGAAAGACTTCTCAGAGGGTAGAGCCAAAAGCAGAAGAAAATAAGATTAGAAAAAGACTTCCAAGGCAGTAGAACTGGGCCCTAATCAAAGAACTCTCATTGCCCCCAAAGCAGGGGACCCTGACTAATGAGCCTGGCTGGATTTCAGACCTGCTATTTGTACCAGCGACTGCTACGTGCCTCCCACTCCTCCTCCATTTGATGGGAGTTCTACTGAGGTTATCCTGTACCTGTCTCACCATTTTACACTGGGTTTATCTTTTCAGTTCCTAGGTCTATATCAAGAGGGACAGAGTTCCTTTCATCAAGATGTGAAGTCTAATCCTCCCACTCCTTTTCTGAATCTGGGCTGGTTTTGTGGCTTGTTTCGACAAAAAGAATGTAGCAGAAGTGAACTGACTCAAGAAGCCTTGTGGCTTTCACTCTTGTCCTCTTGGAACACTGCCGCTACCACGTAAAAAGCCCAGGCTATTCCTAGGAAAGGCCACATGAAAGAGCACCAATCGCTGCCCCCGCTGACAGCCCCAGGTAACTGCCAGGTACTTGAGCGAGGACATCTTAAACCATCCCACCCTAGTCAAGCTGCCAGATGACTGAAGCCACATGAGTGACTCTAGACAATAACATTTAAAAACAAACTGTCCAGCTAAATGTAGCTCAAATAACAAAATACTGAGCAAATAATTTTTGTTTCAAGCCACTACATTTTGGGATTACAGTCAATCGTCCCTTGCTATAAGCAGGGTATTGGTTCCAGGAGCCCCCTTGGATACCAAAATCCTCAGATGCTTAAGTCCCTTATATAAACTGGTGTAATGCAGTCGGCCTCCGTATCTGCGGATTTTGCATGTATTTGTTACACAGCAATAGATAACTCGGAGGTAAATTAAATAATGATGCATCTTAATTTGATGAAATATAATCAGCAGCTCAATGGACTCCTTTTTAAAATATCGACCTGAGGAAAAGAGACTGGGAACTCATGCAGTTCACATGACATAAAATACCATAGACCATAAATTACTACCGCTATGTTCCAGATTAATGCTGAAAGATAAAGAAAAAAATCCTTTCCTGTTGCTATCCAATCTCCAGTCTTAAAATTTTAAACGGCTAAGGGAAGAGTGGCATCCACTTTATTGTAAATGAAAACAAAATGGGTAACATCCTTGAATTATGGGTCTCTTTTTTTTTTTGGCTGCGTTGGGTCTTCGTTGCTGCGCGCGGGCTTTCTCTAGTTGCAGCGAGTGGGGGCCACTCTTCGTTGCGGTGCGCAGGCTTCTCATTGCGGTGGCTTCTCTTGTTGCAGAGCACGGACTATAGGCCTGCGGGCTTCAGTAGTTGTGGCTTGCGGGCTCTAGAGCATAGGCTCAGTAGTTGTGTGCACAGGCTTAGTTGCTCCGTGGCATGTGGGATCTTCCCAGACCAGGGCTCGAACCCGTGTCCCCTGCATTGGCAGGTGGATTGTTAACCACTGCACCACCAGGGAAGCCCATGGGTCTCTTTTTAAGACAAAGTTTTCAATTTTCAACTTCAACTAAACTCTTAGGATACCACTGATATTACTGCAACTAAAAAGATAAATAAGAACACTGAATTGTACGCCATTTTAAATAGATTATTTCAATAGAGTAGAAATAACTTTTGAGGCCAAAATAAAATGGACAGTTGCTCAATTTTAATATAGAGTTCTTTTATTAGGGAGGAAGCATGTGAAGTGACAAAGCACTAGGAGTCAGACAACCTGGGTCTACTCTTAGTAGGGTGACCTAGGGCAAACCACTTAATTATTTTTAGCCTTGATTCCTCAACTATGACCCGCCAAACTACTAGCTACTATTAGCACTCTAGAAGATTCAAAGGTAACATGAACTTCACCAAATTAATAAGCTAAGAACAATATCATCAACTATAATTAAATACAGTTCCTTGAATTCCTATTAATACTACCTATTATTATCTAATTAAAGGCACCATGCACTGAGCACTGATAACACACTAAATGTATGTTCACCTAATCCTATTAACAATCCTATGCAGAAGGTACTATTGATATTATTCTATTCTACATAATAGTAAACTAAAGGTATAGAGGGGCTAAGTAACTTTCCAAGGTTTCACAGCTGGTCAGTGACAAAGCCAAGATTAATGCAGTTTTGGGTTTTTTGTTTGTTTGTTTTTTTAACTCTTGAGCCAAAACTTTTAAATACTACATGAGAGCCTCAAGTCCAAGCTCCAAACACAAAACAAGAATTTTGGTGAAATAAATGCAAACAGAGAGAATATATAGTGCCATCAGCAATTGACTAGGAATCAGGTGATCTAAATTCCAATGCCAATTCTGCACTACCTACACTTCGATGTAAGACAATGGGCAAGTTAGCAAGTTAGCAATGGAAATCAAATAGTTTTTAATGAAGAAGAAATTAGGATGGTTGCCAAATGTGAAATATATATTTTGAAAATATGAACTTTACTTTTGAATATTGAAATATTTCAAATATTGAAAATAAGAACAGATTTGAAAAAAAAAAGATGACGATAAGGTAACACAAAGATGCACCTGGGAACTTTTTATATTTAAGTAGAGAGGACCAGAAATGCTATTTCAAAAATCACATTTACATAGAAGGAAACCAACAGTAGAAAGAAGAAAGACTATGCTATAAATGTAAGCTTTACTTTGAGAGGAGGAAGGGCAGCTGAATTTAAGTAGAAAAAGGTCAGATACACAATGCTCTGACAGTCACCGAAAATAGGGAAAGATCATAAACAGAAACGTGTACAACGAAGTCTTCTTTAGGCCTAAATTATCCATCCTTTGAGGCATTTTATGAACCTAAATAATCACTGTCCTCTGAATGCACCCACTTATAAAGAACAAAAAAGTTTATAATTTTATGCCACAATGAATGAATATTTAAAGCTACTTTTGGGTTTAGAATTATTACAGCAACCGTATGTACAGCAGAAGAGGAAAGTGTCATGGCAACATTACATGTCACAAAAAAGCGGTCTGGGCTGAGAAGCCGACAATGTCTTGCCCTAACAAGAGAACTAGCTATGTAAATTAAGCCAGGAAATGGAATGACAGAACAGAAAATAGCCAAACTGTCAGATGCTGAATAAACAGCATCAATGAATTATTTGAATTAGGAAGAGCTAACAGGTTCTTAATGTTATACCTCAAAATATTCTAAAATAAAACCCGTTTGGCAAGTTATGAGATGTCTCTTTAGAATGTTTATGATTTAAGAATAATCCGATTTTCCACAACATGGGATGATGGAATACTAAATATTAAACTTCTGAGGGGGAAAAAATTCTACTCAAAGTATAACCATATCATCTTTAAAACCTGAAACTTTCAGGCCAGGTGTAGAGAATTTTCTTAAGTGATATTAGAGGCAAAGCAATAGTTGACTGAGTCTATTCTACATTTCTACAGTGAGTCAAGCTGTCAATAATAATCAGAATCATTTAGTTAAGATAATCCTCCATGAAATTAACAGGCGAACAATCAGAAGAGGGATGTTTTTCCTTTTCTAGAATTCTTAGTAAGAGATAAAACCAGGAGTAAAAAGAAGAGATGTAAACTCAACAAGCCAGAAGTGACCCTTGTATGACCACGAATTAAAGTTACTATTGTACATAACCAGGGGAAATTAACCAACTTCGAGCACTAGAAACAAATTACACGTGCTAAACAACAGCACTCATTAAGAAACCTGGAGTGGTACTTTTTAAGATATTTATATAGACGTTGCATTAATTTAGGCGCAGATAATGAACACCTTAGCCGTCTTCCTTTGCCGGTTTCTATGCCAAGCCCTCTCGAAGCTGGGATCCAAAAGGTAGACTCCAAGAAAGAAAGAAGCTCATGTGGGAAATGGTATCCTCATACAGCCCAGAGAACAGCTGACGCACAAGGAGCTTGGAAAATATCCCGTCGTTTACCTTACTAAGAGCGGTTAGGAAGGAAGATGATCGTCCACGTGCACTATTGTTTCCAGGTGTGTTTATTTATATTTAACTTATGCTTTGATATCAGTACCCTCAACCTCAGGCAAATGGCGGGGAGGAGGGATGGCAGCGCCGCTGGTGGCACCTGGGCGCAACACAAGTTTAAAAAATAAAAACAAAAACCTTTTATTTTTAATTGCAGCGTACTCGGTTCCCTCACCTCTCCTCCACATCTCTGCCATCACCCACGCAGCTCCTCTCCAGCGCTGCCTCGGGTCCCCATGACAACCCCTCCCGAGGGTAAAGCCCCCCTCCGCCGCGTCCTGGCCCCCCGCCCCTGCCCGGCCGCCACACTTACCTGAGAGGTGACAACTCCACCTGCTCTAAGCTCTCACTCTCCCCGCTCCCGAGAGGCGGGCCGGGAACCCCGAAGCCCCAGGAACCCTCACTCCCGGGCCAGGGCACGACCCTCTCCAGTCGGGACGCGGGGAGGGCCGGCCGTATGGGGAGCTTGGTAGGTTCCACTCCGACCCCAAAAGGAGTGACGCTTGGGCCCGAGCGCGACCCCCCAGAGGGGTGCGGCGGCCCCGAGCCCCTGTCTAAGGGGCTGAGGGGGCCGAGTGGCGGGCGCGAAGGAACTTGTCGGTTTAACAACAACGACGCGTCACGGTGGCGGGAAATGCTGGGGACGAACGCTCACCTTGAAAGGGTTGTTGAGATCCGGGTCTGCAAACGGGTTACTATCAAAATCCGACATCTCGCGCTCGGCGTCACCCACCCGACCCAGGCGCAGAGAGAGAGAGAGAGAGGAGGCGAGGCCGCCGCCCCCCTGCGCGCTCACGTCGCCGCAGCCCGCCGCCGCCGCCGAGCAGATCCGGTGCAGCTCGCGAGGCCACCCAGCCGGCCGTGCCACTGAGCATGCCCGGTGCGACGGGCTGCCGGACGCCGGCGCCGCTCCTAGTTCGCCATCCCGTTCCTCCGGGCCGCACTCCAGCACTCCGGGCTTTAAGTACGACCGAGGAGGAACTAGGGGCGGAGGAAGCTGGGAACGGTGGGAGGAGCGCGGAGGTGTTCTGTGCAAAGCGCATTTTGAAGAGCGGAGCGTCTGGCTGGACTTGGTTGTGTTATCGATTTAAAATCGGCGCCGTGTGGCCGAGCATGACTTAGGGGAGAGGTGGCACTTTGTGGGCAAGAAAGACGTACACTGAGACCACTTCCCCAGGTTGGGAAGGCAGCTTGGGACGCAGGCTGCACACCTGGGGAAGGAGTGGCAGCTTAACTGGGCTCAGAGGCGCGGAGACCTAGAGAAGCTCCGCACCGGTATCCACAGATAACGCCCGCTGGGGCCTTGTCCTCACTAATGAATTTCGCACACCCCTGATTCCACCTGGGAATCCCTGCCTCCCGTCTTCCGGTTTTTTCCGACTCTAGGTTGCTGCTAAATCACGGAGACCAGCCTTGGTGCCATCGATTCGGACTGGCTCCGCAGACGTTTGGGAAAGAGAGATTCAGTACCAGGGTCCGGCCCTTGGTACCATTCTCCAGAATCTGCAAAATGGCTACTTCTCCAGAAATGATCGCGGGGTGGCACAGGTCCAAAGATCAAGGCCCGTAAGTTAATGTTAGTGGATGACAAAAAAGATGCCGTTTTTGTTTTCTTTCAAGCATTCAAGCGCAAAATATACACTTCTGATTTTTTCCTATCCACTACCCAACACCAGAGATTACCAAAAAATGAGTATGTGTGTGGAATTTATTTGTACCATTCGTTGCCCCCCCCTTGAACTTAATGAGGGGGCATCTCTTTCCCCCCACCCCCACCCCCACCGCCACCTTCCTTTTGCTCTAACAGCAAAACACTTAGCAGATAAAGCTATAAAAAGCCAGAATTATTTTCACTTGATACGTACCTAAGAATTGGAAGGAACTAGTCTTCTTGGTCTTCTTGCACTATTCAAAATCATCTGGGAAATAGTTTCTCCCCACTGTGAAAACACTAGCTAGTGACGATAGACAAAAAAGCACATTTGCTGTAATCTCTCTGGTGGGATCCAGGTTGGGATATATGACAAAGAAGCTGCTTCTAGGCAGCCGACTAGGACTGTCAACTAATAAGTGACAACAGACTGGAATGATCGTGGCCGAGCTGCAAGATTGTGGACATGAAAAAGAGCAAACCATCTATTGTGCTTGCCCTCCTATCCTCAGCAGCTGCCAGGAGTCTAGTTTATAGCTGAGTGCTCAAAATATGCGTGGGGTTCATATCCCAATTTTGATACTAGTTGTGCTACCCACGTCACCTCTCTGAGTTTGTAAAGGGTTATTTAAGAATTAAATGAAGTAAGATAGAGAAAAGTGTCCTGCATGTATATAGTGCCTAACAAATACTGTTGAATGTTTGAAAATGCCAAGGGAGCCCAGTCCATTGTTCTTATGTGTTTTTCCTCATGGCTCCTGAGCTTGACCTTGCCCAGCTGATCGACTTCTCCCACCACTTTGGCCCTCACTCCCTCTACCTGTCCTCCACATGACTCAAATAATCAGCTATTTATTATGCATCTACTATGTTCCAAGACAATGAAGATCAGCTGAGCCTGCATTGCAGGATGGAAATTTCCAACCATGCTGTGTTTACAGCTAATGATATTAGCACTTAATGCAAAGATTTACAGATTTCATTGTTACAGAATCACTTGGAATATTTGTTAATGATGCACCTCTCCATATCTCCTATCCCTGAGATTTGACTTTACAGTAGGGGCCATGGATCTGCATTTTTTATTCTATTTTTAAATGTCTTTATATATGAATATATTCTTTTACATAAATGCATAAATGGGTTCATATCATAACACACTAGTGTTTTCATCTTTTTAAATTTTTTTATTTTTGTCCTCCTTCCTCTCTTCCCTATGTTAACAACCCAGTATGTTCCTTTCAATATTCTTATAATACTATATATCTACAAGCACATAATGTTAACTCACATAATCATATACAAACATATAATACATATTCATGCAGACATGCTTATACATAGTCATACAGAATTTTGGTATTGTCTTGAAAAAAAAGGGATCATTTTTCTTTTTTTGCAACTTGTTTTTCTCACTCAGTGGTAGTTTCTCAGTGAGAGGGGAATTGACAAAGAGACAGTCTAAAGTTTCTTACCCCAGTACACCACATAAATATTATCACTTTTTATGTGTACCATTACTATAAAGGTGGAAACTGTTAGGAAGCATAGCTTAATGGAAATCCCTCCAAATCAACAACTACATGTCTAATTTATTCTTTTTAACAATTACAAAATCAGCATAGTTAAAGGACCCCAGGTGATTCTGATAGAGGTGATGCAATGACCACACTTCAAGGACACTGATATAAGGATATTCAGACATACAGTCCACAGGTGAGCTTATTAGAACCTTTCATAAATTTAGAATCACAGGACAGGAGAACTGAAAGAACCTTTAGCCCCTCTCACGACCAAAAAAGAAACTGAGTTTGAACAGGTTAAGTCATTTGCCTCAGTTACAAAGGAAGTGAACGGAGGAACTAGGAACAGAACTCGAGTCTCTCAACTCACATTTCAGACATTAAATTGATATATTTGGTTGGTAATATTTCATATAGGAAGAAGAAATGCTATGTGCAAGGCAGAGAGAAAGCATACAGGAGGCTTCATTGGCTGGAGTAGTTCATTTTTTAGGAGCTGCCTCTTAAATTTGATAGAGCAAAGAATGAAGAGTCAAAACTAGTTGCTAGGGGCTTCCCTGGTGGCGCAGTGGTTGAGAATCTGCCTGCCAACGCAGGGGACACGGGTTCGAGCCCTGGTCTGGGAGGATCCCACATGCCGCGGAGCAACTGGGCCCGTGAGCCACAATTACTGAGCCTGCGCGTCTGGAGCCTGTGCTCCGTAACAAGAGAGGCCACGATAGTGAGAGGCCCGCGCACCGCGATGAAGAGTGGCCCCCACTTGCCGCAACTGGAGAAAGCCCTCGCACAGAAACGAAGACCCAACACAGCCATAAATAAATAAATAAATAAATAATTTTTTAAAAAGAAGCTTTAAAAAAAAAAAAAAAAAACTAGTTGCTAGATCCAGCTCTACCATAAACAAGCTGAGTGACCTTGATCATATCAGTTCACCTCTCTGACCTGAGTTTCCGCACTAGTCAGTCAACAAGTATTTACTGAGCACCTACAAAGTGGTGAACACTGTTTTAGGTGTTGGGGATAAAGCAGTGAACAAGCTGTAAGAGGAGGCTCTGTTCCCAAGAAACTTACTAAAAGGCCCAGAACATAGCTAAATGGTATCTCGGGTCCTTTAAACAACTAGAACATTCTGTTAATCTGTGCCAGTGACCCACCCCTCCCTAACTCTGTTTCTTTTTCTCCTTAGGGTGTGCCTCACCCCACCATCATGCTGCTTCTCCCTCAGTCTGACAAATTTAATTTGTGAATCCTTTGGGCAAGGGCTGTAATCTGAATTCTATGTTTCTATACTGACAGCCGGTGAGTATTGAGAAAACGTCAAGTTAGAAAGTTATATTTCTTACCCTCAAAAGTTGCACTGGACTCTGGGTTCACTAATGGGTTAAAACTGAAATCCATCATCTCTTGCAGAAGACGGTCTCCAGCCATGCTGCTGTGACTGCTGCCACTGATACCCGCCACACACTAACAGGAACATATGTGGCCCTCTGTTCTGCCACTGGCTACACTTCCATGAGTTATCCAAGCAGCTGAAGGCACTGTGTGGTAGGCCTAATAATGATCCCCAAAGATGTTGACACTCTACTCTCTGGTACCTGTGAATATGTCACCTTACATGGCAAAAGGGACTTTACGATTAAGGTTAAGGACTTTGAGATGGGGAGATTATACTGGATTATCCAGGTAAACCCAGTGGAATCACATGAGTCCTTAAACGTGGAAGGGGAAGGAAGAAGAGTTGCTGGTTTTGCATATGGAGGAAAGTGTTCATGAGCCAAGACATGTGAGTGGCCTTTAGAAGCTGGGGACAACCCTCAGCTGACAGCCAACAAGGAAATGGAGACATCAGTCCTAAAATCATGAGGACTAATTCTGCCAACAACCTAATGAGCAAGGAAACAATTCTCCCTGAGAGTGTCCAAAAAGGAACCCAGCCCCGCTGACACCTTGATTATAGCCTCATGAGACCCATAAACATATTCACAGCGCCACCCATTATCCAGCTCACTGCCTTCCAAACTCACCACCTAAGCTAAACCCAGCCCAACCAGCTATCTCTTACCACCTTTCCCCCTGTGATTATACGCTGTTGAAGAGGCTGATGGTCTGAGTATCCTTCAGATAATTATTTCATAGTGGCATTCTTTTATGATTCATTGGATAAAAGTATTGTGTAGTATGGAAACACAATACACTTACCAAAAATAAATGTATGTTTTGAGTCTCAGTTTACCTATGACTATACATGCACATACAGTCCCTGCTATGAAGAATGTCCTTCTCCCACTCAGTTCTCACTTGTCAAAGTCCAATCAGTCATTCATGGCCAATTTCAAATAACATGCCTTGAATAAATCCTTACTGGCTATCCCTAATCCAGACTTGTCTCTCCTTTCCCATAGTATCTAAACGATTCTGTATCTTTGTTAAAGAACTCACAATGTACCATCTCCTATGGGTATAAAGTTGTTAGTATATGCCCAGCACGCTCTCAATATTTGGAGTGAATGAATGTATCTGTCTCTCTCCATGATGTGAGCTTCTAAAGGCAGGGAGAAATTTCATCTTTGTATTATTTACAGAGCCTAGCACAGCATCTTGTTCAAAGGAGGTACTCAAGAGATAATTGTGTTTACTGTTAAAATGTCTTAGCTTATAAAAGAGATTGCCACTTAACATCTTTGATCAGAGTAAGTTCAAATATAAAATTAAGAGTAAGCATTTTAGTAGTCAGTACAAACAGAATTGTGCAGCTACTGTGATAAAATCTTCTGGTCTGAAAATCTAAACAATGACTTCATAGAAAGACCGTGGAATATTTCAAATGGTATGGACCAGTGAGATGTAAGAACTAACTGTGAAGCTCATTTTATTACCTAGAATATTCTGCATAAGAACATTATGGTGAAATTATCCTCATTTTGCAAGACAGAAAGACATTATTGCACATACATATACATTATGTAACACACAACATGTATACGTATACCTAATATTAAGGAGGCATTTACCAATAATCATATTTAAAATACTATTTTTAAAAAAGCAAAACAGTATTATAGTGAAATATATAAATTATATAGTAAATTGTATGGTATATAATGTATACTATAATATGTGGTAAATTATATAGTAATAGTAAAATATATAAATATAGCAATTATAGTATATGTAGTAATATATACAGTAACATATAAATGTAGTAAAATAGTAAAAGAAGCATTACAGTCCTGTGACATTTTTGGATATACTATTTGTTTTTTCTGTGAACAGACAGAAAGAAGACTACTGTTGTTTTTATCTAGGTACATTTTCAGAAAACTGATTTTGTTTTTTTCATGAACCATGAATTATATAATCATACTTGATATGACCTAATATCTATGCAATTTCATAAAAGTCTTCAAAGTAAGGACAGTTTATAATTCTTAGATTGCAAAATTAGGCATAAATTTTCAGGGGACTCTTATAAGTGAGGAAATAATCAGAGCAATCTAACCCATTTTCTCCCATCCAAGTACTAACCAGGCCCGACCCTGCTTAGCTTTCAAGATCAGAAGAGATTGGGTATGTTCACGGTGGTATGGCCCATTTTCTGATCTCCTGAAAGAAATACCCCAAACCTGATTATTAGGCCTTTAAGGAAAGAAAGATTGCTTTCAGTTTCTCCCTTTACTTTAATGTTGAGAATTTTAAGAAAGAAATCAGATTTATTTAAAATGGCTATTCTCGTCCTTACCTCATGAGAAGAGAAGGTAGAGACAGCTAAAATTTCTTGAATGCCTGGCATATGTCAGGCACTGAGATGCTGGAGGCTCAACAGACATTTTCTCATATGCAACATACCTTTGGGAGGTAAGTATTATTATTTCCATTTTACAAATGAGAAAATGGAAAGTCAGAGAAGTGAGTGAATCTGAAAGTAATTTTTTTAACTGTGTGCTTTTTATTTGGTTACATAAATAATATGTAAAAGATTCAGATAATCCAGAACAGAACATAAAGTCCCCTTTACCATTCCCTCCCACGCCCAGCTCCCAGTGCCTCCCTGCAAGTAATCACTGTCAACAAACAGACGGCTCCCTTCCAGTCCCCTTTCAACGCCTTTACACTCTTACACACGTCTTTTATGTATGTTGGACCTTATTATACATCTCTTCTGCAACTTCCCTTTTTTTTTTAATTTAAGATTATGTTGAGAAATTGAGGCCTAAAGCTGGGGGTTTGTGTTGTTTGTCCTTGCATTCTACATTAGGTTTTATTATATTGCCCAAATGGAGAAGTCCACGTTGGTTTTTTTTAAAGAAGTGGCATAGTCTTGTTGGTTCATTAAGCATGACATGGTAACTCATGCTTGCCCAGTGTCCAGCTACCAGATGACCAGGGAGAAATGGTGACTGGGTTGTGGATAACCATATTCATAGTCTCTGAGTCTGAGAACCAGAACTCTCACCCAACCCCCACTGCATAACTGCCTTCATCTGCCCAGTTCATGGGGCAGCTGCCACAGTTGGCTTCCCGCCATTTGTGGCCTCAGGAACTTTGATGGTTCTGCCTGCCTTTTGGCATGGTTAGAGGCTCTAGAGCCGAGGGAATACATTGTTCCTCCCATCAACACCAGTGTGGACCTGCTCAGACCTCATACTCTCCAGAGGTCTCAGGCAAAGCACTGGGTTTTCCTGGGGGATGGGTCTTCCCCAGGGAGGTTCTCATAATTTTAGGGTTTTTTTACAATGATTTGATGAATCACAACTTTTCCTTTTGACCTTCTCTTTAAATTTTTACAGCCCTTCTCCCATGGAACCTGACACACATTCTCCTGGGAGCTTGGTAACAAGACAACAGAAAGCCACCACACAGTGTTGCAAGCAAACTGTCCTTTCATCCCTGACCACAACCATTATCCCTGGACCAAGCCTGGATATCTTGACATTCTCCTACCTCGAAGCATCCTCCCTGGTCCAGGGTTGTTTTCAAAGGTCAAAGCCTAGAACTGTTCCTATTCTGAGGAACAGACTAAAAGCTACTTAGTCTGAGAACTGGGCATTAGCTCCACCTTATTATTCACTCCTCCAGAAAGCCTAGAAAGGCTCAGGCATGTATAAGTCACGCAAATAACAGGAGATATGCAAAGTAGCCTCTATTATATCATCCCAGAACTATATATCTCATATTGAGCTATAGTTAAAGAGATTGGAGAGCTTTATCTTTCAACTACCAATTTCGAATTTCTCCCTTTCTTTGGCTCCTGCAAATAGTCTTTCCTGGCAACTCCTACCGAGAGAATTAGTTGCTCCATCCTCTGTAGAACAAGAGAACTCTGTTTATACCTTCATCATCTACAGATATTATTACTTTGTATTAATAATACAAGAATTGGGTTTGACCAAAAGCAGGATGTGGAAAGTGAAAGTGATGAGAAGCTTGAGTACACATAGTCTATTTGGGTGGTGTTCCCAGGAAGCCAGAGTGAGGAAGAGGGAAGGATGAGACAGCTAAAGAGGGAAAGCCAATAAAGGAGGAATTATTAAGCAGTTTACAACTGTGGGTAGTTAGGGCTCAATCCCAACACACACACACACACACACACACACACACACACACATGCGCGCGCACACACACACACACACACACACACACACAGAGTCAGAGAGTAGCTTCAGGGAGATCCCTGAGGCAGTAAAGCTGAGAAACTCAGTTGACACTAGTAGTGAGAAGCCTTCATGGGACACCCCTGGTGGCCCAGTGGTTAAGTATCTGCCTTCCAATGCAGGGGACGCAGGTTCGATCCCTGGTTGGGGAACTAAGATCCCACATGCCGCAGGGCAACTGAGCCCATGTGCCATAACTAGAGAGCCCACATGCCGCAATTACAGGGCCCACACGCTCTGGAATTACAGGGCCCATGCGCCACAACTAGAGAGAAACCTGTGTGCTGCAACGAAAGATCCCACATGCCACAACTAAGACCCGACTAAGCCAAAAATTAATTAATTAATTAATTTAAAACAAAAAAGAAGGCTTCAACATACATGGCACTGTCTACCACAGCTCAAGTTAGAGGTGGCCAAAGGAATGTGACCTGGGGCATCAACAATGTCTATAATACCTCTTGACACATCTCTGTCCCCCTTTAGATTATATATCTCTCTGGGGCACACACCATATCTTGATCATTTTCATATCCTTGATACCCAGCACAGCATCTGGCATAATGTGAAAACTAACTGACTGCATGCATGGATGGATGGATAGATGGATGGATGGATGGATGGATGGATGGATGGAGTTAAGAAAGAAGTTTCTTTCACATGAGATTTGCACTCACCTAACAGCTTTTCTAACCTCTTTTTATTACTTGCTTTGTTAATAGTAGTTTTTACCATACCTTCTGAAGCTTTGCCATAAAGGCTACATTTTATCATAGTACATAAAAGCTGTAGGAAAAGTTTCTAAAAAGATTTTTTAAGAACAATGAAATTTCTACATAAAAATTTTAAAAAATTATTTCCCTTCTTTTGCCTGCTTTGTCACCCACTTTTCACCATAAAGGGCATGAGAAGAAGAGTGAACATAAAATAAAAACAGTAAACATCTACTTCGTCAGGCAAGGTTCCAAAGAAATTAATCACATTTTCACAAGGGTATTAGACCAGTTTCCCGATTAAATTGTAGTTTGGTACACAAATGAATTTGAAAAATAAACTCGGTGGAGATTTAGTGATGTGAGATTTTTAAATTAGTGTTAACAAAGGAATAATCAAGTCCAATAATTTCTAAATCAGTGGAGTGAGGGTCCCAGAACATTAGCTCAAGTTGAGAAGTTGAGAACTCAGACAGGTCTAAACATGTCAGGGTAGCCTGTAGACAGGCTCGCCAGAGCACAACTTTAAGAGGACCAAGGAGAATCATGGGAAGAACAGTGGGAGATGCTGACAGCCAACCTCTAGGCCTGAGGCCCTGAAACCACTGGGGAGCAGAAACTCTTCCTTTATCCTCTGACAGGCAATGTACTTGGTGGGGAAAGAGTTCTACCCCAGAGGAGGGAATGAGAGAACCAGGCTTGTTAAGTGGATAGGGCTGAGGTCTGAGAAGGAGGACAAATCTGGGTGCAGCATGAGAGGCAGCACTTGATTGCCTTCCCATCCAGCCCTCGGAAACTCATGCCAAATTCCTAGGGAGAGAAAAGCTGTAATAGAGAGGAAGCTAAATAAAGAACTATTATCACTAGAAGCACAGCAAGACACTGAGAACAGATAGCTCTGTGTCGCGTGAGGAAAGAAATAACCTCACTTCAGAACCAAGAACCTTGCCAACATTGGGAGAACGGAGAGAAGGCGTTAGGCTGAGCAACAGGGGCGCAACGTCATGTACTTCTAAGCGGAAGAAGAGGGAGGTCATGATGGAATGACCTACAGAGAAAAGTAGTACATCAAGAGGAAGGGTGGAGGTATCCAGGCCAACAGCTAGGAGGCAGAGCTGAGGTCGAAACCCCACTTCCTGCCTTCTGGGTGGCAGAATCATAAAGAACACCCTCTTACCCTCTAACCTTGTGACTGCCCATCTCAGGCCAATCCACACTGCCCAAGACAATCACTCCTTACTAGACAACATTGATTTTTGTTCCTTCCTTATGTGGAAATCTTCTGAAAACTCGATTTGATTAAACATACAAATGAGACATAGCATTAAATATTTCTTTTGTCAAGGTGAAGAAAATTATAAATAAGAAAGCTTATTTGACTTGATTATTAAATTTAATTCATATGTAAATACATGTGTTTTATTATATAAGCAATTGATATCTATTAGAAGAAAGGTTCTGGATTAGCCTATGGTTTGCATAGATTTGAAAAAAAATGTTTGAAGTGGCATTCTAGTGCATTATCCCACCAAACAAAGAAATAAAAACATTATTTGAGAAAAATATAGAAAACTAAAGTCAAATGGTAAAATCAACAATGCTAAATCCATGCAAGAATTATTATATAACCATCAAAATGATGTTTTTTAAAAATGTGTAATAACTTGAAAAAACAAGTATAATGATGAATGGGGGAAAGATAAGATATACTGAATATAAAGAGTAGAGATACGACTTCATTTTTTTTTTTTTTTTACGACTTCATTTTTAAAACCTAAAATTAGAAGATAGATGAGACAATGGACTATTTGTTTTCTTTTTCTACTTTGCCTTCTATTTATTCAATGATCATCCATTATGTTAACAACTTGAAAATAGGCACAGGAGAAAGAATATGGCTTAGTTTTAACTTAAATGATTGTGTAAAAAAAAAAACACCAAATCTTCACAGGGCTTAGATTTGAAAAAATGACTTTACAGCTCTAGAATAAACCGTTTTGAATCAAATAATTCTGTGCCTTAGTTAGAAAATCACCTTTTTCTCCTGCATTGTCTGGAACAAATATGTGAAAGATTGGGGAATTGTATGCCTGGCAGTTACCTTGCCGAAAGGAGGCCCTCAATAAACATTTATTCACGGCATGGTAAGTCCCTACTACCTGCTTCTTTCCCAAAATTTAATCACCCTACTCGGTGCAAAACAAAACAAAACAATGTTCAGAGGTTTAAATCCAGCCTTAGCAAGGAGACTCCCTATGTATCATCCTTTTTGTTACAGTATCATTTGCCTGTGAATGTCTTAGAATGAAACACTGATACTGGCATTAACTATATTTTAAATTTTTAATTAATTAATTTTTGATCAACAGGTACAAAAATGCTTCTAGAAGGTGATCTATGTCATAACTAATAGGATTGTCTTTGTTTAGGATGTAAGCTGGCCATACCAGAGAGACGAACCACATGATTTGAGTCACACGGTATCAGTTGTCTGAGTTCAACCACATAAGCAAGAAATCAGTCAATTATGCCTGTGGAATAAAACTCCATTAAAACTATGGACACAAAAGCTCAGCTGATCTTCCCTGGTAATACTCCCGGCATATTGACAAACATCAGTGCTGGGAGGTTAGTGGGTCATTACTCCATGGGAGAGAACAACAAAAGCTTTGTGTTTGGAGCTCTCCCAAACTGTGACCTATGTGCCTCTTCCTTTGGCTGATTTTAATGTGTCATTTCCCGTAATAAACCAGAATCATGAGTATAATAACTTTCAGTGAGTTCTATGAAGTCTTTTAATGAATTATCAAACCAGAGGGTGGTTTTAGGAACCTCTCAAACTTTCAGTTGGCATCAGAACTGAGAGCAGTCCTTAGGGGCTGTGCCTTCAAACTTTGCAGTTTGAATAACTCCAGGCATGAAGATAATATGTAAACAAATGGATGTGACTGTACTGGCCCTTGGGTTTGCCAACCCCTGTTCTAGCTCATTAAAATAGCTGTACAACAAAAGTTCCGCACATATGTTTTGCTGTGATGCATAATTGTGTCCAAACAAGTACAATATTCTACCAATCAAAGTAAAATCTGTAATTGTCAAAATTTGCAGATATTTTATGTATACACAGAGTAACTGAACTGCAACATTTTTGTGACAAAACTGATGCTGAAAACAAAATAATATATAGATTTTAGTATGTGCCCATCTCTTTGCTGCCCATCTCCAATTAGATTTTTTTAGTGTTTGTGCTTTTGAAGAACTATAATACTTTGTAAATCAACCTAACTTTCCCACAGTGCTATTGTAGTAAGCAAATTATCCCCTCAGCATGTGTTTAGAACAGCATAATAGGAATCCTGACAAGAAAAAAAAAAAGCACAGAAAACACTGGGTTATTAACAATCTTGAGTGTTCTAGAATTTTCCTAGGAAACAGGAAGAATTTATACCTTTGGCCCACAAACAAAGAGACGCCAAACAACATCTGTCTTTAACATATAGACATTTGTCCACATGTCTTGGTCAACATGTTCCTTTATTCTAGTCAAAGAGATTATAGGGAAAAAATCCTATGGGAAACAGGTTGCATTCACTTTAAATCTGGTTTTCTTTTGGTATAAAATCAATTTTCTGTTCTTGTCATATTCTTTCTCAACATGAGACATTTTTGAGAAGGTAATAAACTCATTATTTTATTATTAATTATTAACCATGAGTAATTTAGTTCTTCATTGAATTTTCTGTGGTAGTTATTGAATACCACAAGCTGGTACAGCTTAATTGCCAAGATATCCTAACTGGCATGAATGACTTTATCTATGTGATGGACGTACTGTAACTAAAATATCTACTGGCTAGATAGTCTCATGTATATGATATCAGAATATCTCCCAACGCTGACCAACTTCCTCCTTTTGGAATATTAGCAGGGAAGATGTCTTACATTAGTAATATAGTGGCCACTTGCACTCAGCTATTGCCTGGTGTATGACAAATACTCTCTACTCAGTCAAGAGGTCCATTCAATTTTCTGACAACTACCACCAAGCTGACTTCAGAGGAGAGGGCAGAATGGGGGAAAACTCACATTCCTCCACCACTCTGTTTCAGCAGTGAACACAGACTTATTCTTAATGCCCCACAACATGAATAACACTGGACCGTAGCACTTGAAGTTTTAGTGAAGGCTGAAAAATATTAATGGAGACTTAGAACAAACAAAAGAAAAAATGTAAAATAGAAATTTCGATATTAGTGCTAGAGTCAATCAGCCATTGCTCTGCACTGAGGATCCACTTGAGCCATTTCCCTCTTTAGCCCGTAGCATGAAACAAGTAGCCAACGCCATCTTATCTTCCACAGTCATTTATCTCTATCATGTCCTCCTTAACCAGAGTTACATCCCACTGCCTCCAACCAGGAGAGAGGATAAAGTCCTCCCTTCCTTAATCCACGACTATTTTTATTCTTTCTCCAGGAAACTAACAATGGGTCCACCATTTTCTTCAGGAGAGACATCCCCACCCTCACTTCAGATCCTTTGGACCCCTTAACCTATACAAAGTAAACAAGTACAGTAGTTCAAAGTACACGTCCCAAACTCTGACTCATTCAGTTATAAATGGTACCTCATGTGAGACATTAATTATTCAGTACATGGTAGGCTGCAACAATCCAGTGCAGTTTGGGGCAGAAATAGAGACACAGATGTAGAGAACAAATGTATGGACACCAAGCGGGGAAAGTGGCGGGGGGGGGGGGGGGGGGTGGTATGATGAATTGGGAGATTGGGATTGACATATATACACTAATATGTATAAAATGGATAACTAATAAGAACCTGCTGTATAAAAAAAATTATTAAAAACAAAACTAAAAAAAAATATCCAGTGCAGTTTCATTTCATAGTCTTTCTTTCAGTATGCAGAAAGGAGGAAATTAGACCCATGCATCCCCACTGGTGTGGTCCTAGTCTCATGATTTCCTGTGAGGAAATAACTGAATAGAAAGGCACTCATCTCTCAAAAACAATTCTCTTTGAATTAGTAGAAAGATTTTTTCCCCTAAATCTGAAGTGGCCTCATCCTAGAAAGACATAATGCAATTTTTACTGCTAAACAAAAATTAATATTTAAATCAGAAATATCTGCATTTGGTTCAGTGTATCCATAAGCACAATGGCCAGGTACTTGTCTACAGCAAAACTATTTTAAAAATTCACCAAAGCAGCCACAACCAGAACAAGGAAGAGAGAGGTTCCAGATTCAAGGACAAATTCCAGAGTTCAAGAATGTAGAAACTGCTCACCACTATCCCAAATGGTTTTCCAGTTTCAACAATTTTCCCAAGGCACCATTTACACTGGGGTGTGATTATAGTCTGGCTGAGTCTTGGCTGGTTGAATTCTCTTGTGGTTTAGTTGTCCAGAAGCTCAGTTAGTTGTACAGAGTCCAAAGTCCAGAAACCCCAGTTAGAGTGAAGAACATGTATATGTTTTTCTATTTCAATTAGTACTTCTTTTCCAACAATATACTATTAATATTTAATTGATTCTGCTATAGAAATGCTTATAAACATACCTCCACCCTAGAGATGACTGAAAATACAGGCACATTGATATTATATGGCTTATTCCAACAACATTTGTGTGAATGAAACAACAATGTTATGAAATAGAAACTATTGAATATTAAGCATTATTATGTTAGAAGAGCAATTATAGTAGTGTAGCCTATGTAAAGTCCTAGATATGGCCTAGTTTATCTACAAAACAGTGACTTAGACCAAAATATGTCTATTTTACTAGTCTTCATAAAGGACTATCTTGAAGAACAAAAACATAACATATGACCTTTTAAAAGGGAGCTTATAGATTGTTTTTCTTCTTTCTAATTCATTAATGTCTGTATCTTTTATTAATTCTATTTTTTACATTTATTTTGCAATTATTTTCCTGGATTCTTGAGATGAATGCCTAGTTATTTATCTTAAAAAACTTTTAAATGATAAAAGCACTTATATCTACAAATTGGCCTTTAAATATAGGAACCACTTTGATGTGTTTTAAGTATGTTATTGTCATTATCATTAATGTCCAAATTATCTGTAGTTTCCTAGATATCCCATGTACATGCACTAGAAGAATTAATATTGTTTAAATGTCCATACTACCCACAGCAATCTACAGATTTAATGCAATCCTTATCAAAATGCCCATGATAGTTTTCACAGAACCAGAACAAATAATCCTAAAATGTGTATGGAACCACAAAAGACCCTGAATTGCCAAAGCAATCTTGAGAAAAAAGAACAAAGCTGGAGGTATCACACTCCCTGACTTCAGACTATACTACAAAGCTACAGTAATCAAAACGGCATGGTACTGGCACAAAAACAGACACATAAATCAATGGAAAAGAATAGAGAGCCCAGAAATAAACTCAACGTAATTACAGTCAATTAATCTAGGTAAGAAAGGAGGCAAGAATATACAATGGAGAAAGGACAATCTCGTCAATAAGGGGTGCTGGGAAAACTGAAAACTACATGTAAAAGAATGAAATTAAACATTTTCTCACACCATATACAAAAATAAACTCAAAATGCATTAAAGACCTAAAGGTAAGATCTGAAACCATAAAACCCTTAGATAAGCACATAGGTAGAACACTCTTTGACATAAATTGTAGCAATATTTTTTTTTTAATCTCTGTCCTAAGGCAAAAGAGACAAAAGCAAAAGTAAACAAATGGGACTTAATTAAAAGTTTTTGCACAGCAAAAGAAGCCATTGACAAAACAAAAAGACAACCTACTGAACGGGAGAAAATATTTGCAAATGATATGACTGACAAAAGGTTAATATACAAAACATATAAATGGCTCATATAACTCAATATCAGAAAAACAAACAACCCAAGTAAAAAATGGGCAGGAGACCTGAATAGACATTTTCCCAAAGAATATATACTACACAGATGGCCAACAGGCACATGAAAAGATACTCAACATCACTAATCATCAGAGAAATGCACATCAAAACCATAATGAACTATCATCTCACACCTGTCAGAACAGGTGACACCTATCATCAAAAAGTCTACAAATAACAAATGTTAGCGAGTATGTAGAGAAAGGGAACCCTAGTACACTGTTGGTGGGAATTTTAATTGGCACAGTCACTATTTAAAACATGTGGAGGTGCCTCAAAAAGCTAAAAATAGAACTACCATATGATTCAGCAATTCCATTACTGGGTATATATCTGAAGAAAATGAAAACAGAACTTCAAAAACATACGTTCACCCCAATGTTTATAGCTGCATTATTTATAATAGTTAAGATATGGAAGCAATCTATGTGTCCATCAACAGATGAATGGATAAATAAAGAAGAGGTGATATATATATATGAATATATATGATGTAATATTACTCAGCCATAAAAAAAATGAAATTCTCCCCTTGGCAACAATATGGAAGGATGGAGAGGGTATTATATTTAGTGAAATAAGTTAGATAAAGACAAATACAAATGATCTGTAATTTCCATTTTAATTTTATTTTTTGAACCCAATAGTTATTTAAGAGGGTGTTTCTAAATTTCAAAATGGTTAGAATTTACTGCATTTTGTGATCTGAGGATGTAGCCAATACAAATTATACCCTTTGCAATATTTTCTTTTGGCCTAAAATATGATTTTTTTGGTAAGTATTGCATAGCAATGTAACAAAAAGTGAGTATTCACTGCTTGTATGGTACATATATATTCATATTTTTTAATAAAATTATTTATTAATTATGCTCAGTGGGTTCACCCACAGATTTGAGCTGGCATAAGAATGAATCAGTCAGTTGAGATTATCTAGTCTGAGGAATAGAAAGAAAAAAGAATGAAGAAAAATGAACAGATAAAATAATTCACAGGGATGTAATATACAGTACAGCAAATATAGTCAATAATATTGTAATAACTTTGTATGGTAACAGATGGTAACTAGACTTATCGTGGTGATCACTTCATAATATGTAAAAATATTGAATCACTATGTTGTACACCTGAAACTAATATAATATTGGAAGTAGATTACACTTTTGTAAGAAAAGAGAAAGAAATACGAACAAATCCTAAGAGACCTTCAGGACTTCATAAAGCATACCAACATATGTATAAGGAAAATCTCAGAAGGAGAGGAAAGAAAGAGGCAGAGAGAACAAAATAATGGCCAAAAATGAACCAAATTTTTTTTTTTTTTTTTTTTAATAAATGTCCAGAGGTAGCCAGATGAGTGTGGGACCAGCTTCTCTGAGGGTTTCTTTTTTTTTTTTTTTAAAGGGAACGCTATTTATTTATTTAGGCTGTGTTGGGCCTTCGCCTCCGCGCGAGGGCCCTCTCCAGCTGCGGCGAGCGGGGGCCACTCCTCATCGCGGTGCGTGGGCCTCTCACTGTCGCGGCCTCTCTTGTTGCGGAGCACAAGCTCCAGACACGCAGGCTCAGTAGCTGTGGCCCACGGGCCTAGTTGCTCCGCGGCATGTGGGATCCTCCCAGACCAGGGCTCGAACCCGCGTCCCCTGCACCAGTAGGCAGACTCTCAACCACTGCGCCACCAGGGAAGCCCAAACCAAATTTGATAAAAGACATTAATCCACACCTCCAAGATGTGCAATGGATTCCAAGTAGGATAAATTCAAAGAGATCCAAACCTAGATATATCATAGGCAAACTGTCAAAAGACAAAGACAAAGAGAGACTCCTGAAAGCAGCAAGAGAAAAGTGACTCACAAGTACAAGGGGTACTCAGTAAAATTTTCCGCTGACTTCTCATCAGAAACTATGGGGGCCCGAATGTAGTAGAATAATATATTCAAACTGCTGAAGAAAAAAACTGTCAACCAAGAATTCCATATCCAAGGAGAAATTTAAAAATAAAGAGAAATTCAGACATTGCCAATTTAAAAAATGCAAAACAGCAGATTTCTCATTAGCAAACTTGCCCTACAAGAGAAACTACAGGGAGTCCGTGCTGAAATGAAAGGACATTGGATGGTAACTCAAATTCACCCAAAAAATAAAGAGCACCAATAAAGTTTACTACATAGGTGAATATAAAAGATTGTATGAATTATTTTTGTTTATAGCTTTTTTGTCTCCTGATTTAAAAGACAGTTGCACAAAGCAATAATTATAAAATCGCGTTCATAGGCTTATAATACATAAACATGTAATGTATATGTATATAACAATAATAG
This sequence comes from Balaenoptera musculus, assembly GCF_009873245.2. Classification (NCBI taxonomy): domain Eukaryota; kingdom Metazoa; phylum Chordata; class Mammalia; order Artiodactyla; family Balaenopteridae; genus Balaenoptera; species Balaenoptera musculus. The sequence goes on along the minus strand of NC_045787.1, from coordinate 60,792,947 downwards.
CACAAAGGAGATATATTGAGGCAAAGTTTTTGTATACTACTAAAATTAAGTTGCTATTGATCTAAACTTAATTGTTGCAAGTTAATATACGAATTGTAATTTCCTAGGCAACCACTAAGAAAGTAACTCAAAAAACGATATAGTAAGAGAGACTATAAGAAAAAGGCATGGGGACTTCCCTGGTGGCACAGTGGTTAAAAATCTGCCTGCCAATGCAGGGGACATGGGTTCGAGCCCTGGCCCGGGAAGATCCCACACGCCGCAGAGCAACTAAGCCCGCGCACCACAACTACTGAGCCTGCACTCTAGAGCCCACGAACCAAACTACTGAGCCCGTGTGCCACAACTACTGAAGCCCATGCGCCTAGAGCCCATGCTCTGCAACAAGAGAAGCCAACGCAATGAGAAGCCCATGCACCGCAATGAAGAGTAGCCCCTGCTCTCCACAACTAGAGAAAGCTCGTGCACAGCAATGAAGACCCAACACAGCCAAAAATTAATTAATTAATTAATTTAAAAAAGAAAAATAAAAAGGCATGAAATGATGCTCATCATTAGTCATTAGGGAAATGCAAATCAAAACCACAATGTTATACCACTTCAGACCCACTAGGATGGCTATCTATAATTAAAAAGATGAGCAATGATCAGTATTGATGAGGCTGTGGAGAAATTGGAACCTTCATACATTGCTGGTGGGCATGTAAAATGCTGCAGCCTCTTTAGAAAAAAGTTTGCAGTTCCTTAAAGGACCAAACATGGACTTACTATGAAAGCCAGCAATTTCACTCATAGGTATATAAGCATGATTATTGAAAACATAGATGCATGCAAAAACTTGTACATGAATGTTCATAGCAGCATTATACATAGTGGTCAAAATCAAGGAAATAAAATTGAATGCAGTTTGTAAAATTTTCCTCCGTCACAAGCCCTAGGTATTACATATATATGAAGCTATTCTACAGCCTTGTATAGAATTTAAGTTAGTATCAATAAGCGAAGGATGGAGAAAGCAGAAGGTAAGAGGTAGAATGGAAGAAGGCAGAACAGAAGATGAATGATCACTAGATAGGGAAGGTAAGTACAGAAATAGAGCAGAAAAAAAAAAGATGCCCAGGTATTTCTTCTTCATGATATTGGTGTCCCAGTCTTTTTTCCCCTCCCCTAAGAGATATTGCTACATATAAAAGTGGAAACAGAATAATAAGGATGAAATTAACATGCTAAATAGTTCTACAGCTGTTCTTACTCTATTGCTGGTGTTAACTTATATGAGACACACTCTCAGACTTTTTGTTTAAATAAAAAAGTCTGACTATGGCAGATATGAAGAGTCTCTGTCCAGACCCCCCCTTCAAGAAAGGACTTTATGCCTAGCAGTGGGGAGTATAGCCAGCACCCAGCCTCTAGCTCCGAGCTTTTTCCAGAGAGCTGCTTTGCCAGAAGCCTCCCTCTTCTTGGGGTAGCCTGCATCTGGTGACTGAGTGAGGTAGGGATATAAAGTCTTCACCACTTGGGGTCCTCGTCTCCCGGAGTTCCATACCAGGGCGGATGAAGGTTTTGGACCTGTATAGTGGTTCTGCTTCTCTCTCTGCCCAGTCCCGTGTAACTTCCCTACTCTTCGCAAGTATTGCTCCTAATAAAACAACTTGCTTCCAAAGCTCTGCCTCACTATTTGCTTCTAGAGAACCTAACCTGTGTTGTGATACAGTCATTTTGTTTTACCTTCGTGCATGAGAGAAAAAAGAGAAGCCCCAAAATCCTCTGTTCAACAAAGAAAATTCACAAGGATTTATGTCTTCTGGAAACCAAGGATGTCAATTTAAGTATTTATTACTAGGCAACACATTATTAATAAGACAACCAGTTTATAAACTTTTAAGGATTAAGGATTGCTTTCACAGGCCATAGCAACAATCTCGAGCCCAGATGTTTAACAGGAGTTGGCAGCTAAAGGAGTCAGAAAACTACTGCCCAGTCCAGCTTCCTGTTTTTGTAGATAAAGTTTTATTGGAACATAGCCACACCCATTCATCTGGCTGCTTTTCGTTAGCAGAATTGAGGAGTAGCAATAATGGCCACATGGCCTGGAAACCTCAAATATTTACTATCTGGACCTTTAAGAAAGAGAAGATTCTTTTAATGGAAATAACTTCTGCAAGGGTGGTTTTATGATGCAAAATACTATCTGCTTTTCTCTTCAGCTGCAGAAAGAGGGAGCAGTTACAAGTGCCTCCAGTTTTTAAAGGCCACACCTGGGATTCCATTAACTGGCACTGAGGAGAAAAAAGCAATCTCAAGAAACCCAAAACAATATGGAAAGAATGAGGCAAAATAGGATTATTAACAAATGAAATAAGGAGTGTATATTATTTTGAATCTACACTGATCAGAAGCTAAAAATATGAAAGGAGTTTTAGGTGTCTCAGGGCCAAGTCTGAGAAGATTGGGTTTGGGAATAGAATGACAAAAAGGAAATGGATGGTCTGTGACTTGTTCTGTCATAAATTTTATCAAAAATCAAAATGAGGAACCTCCCTGGTGGTGCAGTGGTTAGGAATCCACCTTCCAATGCAGGGGACATGGGTTCGAGTCCTGGTCCGGGAAGATCCCACATGCTACGGAGCAAGTAAGCCTGTGTGCCACAACTACTGAGCCTGAGCTCTAGAGCCCTTGTGCTACAACTATTGAAGCCCGTGCGCCTAGAGCCCGTGCTCCACAACAAGAGAAGCCACCGCAATGAGAAGCACGCGCACCGCCATGAGGAGTAGACCCTGCTCGTCGCAACTGGAGAAAGCCCACACACAGCAACGAAGACCCAATGCAGCCAAAAATAAATAAATAAAATAAATTTATATATATAAAAAAAAGACTCCTCACTCCCAATGCAGGGGGCCCAGGTTCGATCCCTGGTCAGGGAACTAGATCCCACATTCATGCCACAACTAAGAGTTCACATGCCACAACTAAGGAGCTGGCGAGCTGCAACTAAGGAGCTGGCAAGCCACAACTAAGGAGGCTGCCTGCCGCAACCAAGACCCAATGCAACCAAATAAATAAATAAACAAACAAAATGAGCAGGGAGGGGCAATGTAGGGGTACGAGGTTAAGAGGTGCAAACTGTTAGGTATAAAATAAGCTATAAGGATATATTGTACAACATGGGGAATATAGCCAATATTTTATTGTATAATAACTACAAATGGAGTATAACCTTTAAAAATTGTGAATCACAGTATTGTACACCTGTAACTTATATAATATTGTACAGCAACTATACTTCAATAAAAACAAACACACAAGCAAAAAAATCAAAATGAAATGTGAACAGCATAAACAAAAGATACAATTAAGTGAGCAAGACCTTCTGGTGACTTCTTTCAGATCCTCTTTGGGATGCATCAAGGTGAAGACACATGGTGAGGAATTCTCTGGGTCCAATGATGCCCAGATAAAGGAACCCTAAGGAGAGTTCTGTGCTCCCAGCCAGCAGAGCCACATCAGTACCTGGAAACAGTTTACAGTTCACCCAGACTCCATGTGTGGGCTCCCCAGGTTCTGAGATTCTTGCGATCCCATACTTATCAAGTCCTTCCCTGTTCTGCTCTTTTAACTTAGGGCCTATGAATTTTCAAAGTATAGCCCATTTACGGTCTTTATCATGGCCACGAATAATCGGAAAAGAAACTCAGGGCATGCAGCACGTTCTGAAATCTCTTTCCCAGCCTCTGTTTCTTTCACTTAACTACTCTTCCTTTCAGGTCTCCCAGGCTCCCTTCTTACCTTAGGACCTAAGTCATTCTGCATTGTCTCAACTGCTGTTGGAAAAAAAGGAAAAAAAAAAAAAAAAAAGATGCATCATTCATTTATTAATTTTCTTCAAGTAATACTTATTGCAGGCAAGTTACAGCTTGACACTTGACACAAGGCCTTTGAAATATTTTAAAATCGTACATATAGCTCTTCCTACCAGCTTTCCTGTGCCTTCCAGTAACAGCTGAGCTTTCATTCTGGGCAAAACAGATTACCAAATACCAGTCTTAAAGGCATGTGTTTTCCGTGAAAAAGGGTTAGAAAATGTGTGTAGTCATCGAGTTGACATGTGATCTGTGCCTCTTCAGTCACATGTCACATTTCTCTGGCATTGTTCCCTTTTGCTCTTTATGAAAAGTGCTTATCTACCATTTATAATGATCTCACTTTTTAATGTTATACCTTCCTTTTCCAAAACCTATTTATATACCGCTAAATCAAGCTGTGATAAGACACCACTTTTCATTCGATTCTGATTCTACATAATAATTTCTTATTTGAAACAACAGTTATTTTATCAAGAAGAAGCAGCTGCAAACACAGCAATTCCTCTGATCTACCATTAATAGAATGTTCCCTGCTGTCAAGCCAGATGTTTAGCTCTAAATATTGAGCTTTCTGGAGCTGAGACTGGCGGCTCTCCTCTGAGTTGGGGGTGAGGCCCCTCTGCCAGGCTTGCTAACACCGGAGACAGAGTACCCTTCCCCTCACTCCTTGCCTTTTGACCCTATTCTCCCTGGACCTCCCACCCTCACTTCCTCAGGAAGTTCTCATAAGCCAGTTGTTTCACCTGAGTTCAACTGTTCACATCTGTCATTCCAGAGAATTCGAGTGTTATAAAAAGTCATAGAGACACAAATGAACCTATCTACAAAACAGAAACAGACTCACAGACGTAGAGGACAGACTTGTGGTTGCCAAGCAGGAGAGGGGCTGGGGGAGGGAAGGATTGGGAGTTTGGGATTAGCAGATGCAAATTGTTATATATTGGATGGATAAATAACAAGGTCCTACTGTATAGCACAGGGAACTATATTCAATATCCTGTGATAAACCATAATGGAAAAGAATATGAAAAAGAACGTGTACATATGTATAACTGAATCACTTTGCTGTACAGCAGAAACTAACACAGCATTGTAAATCAACTATACATCAATAAAAAAAAATTTTTTTTAAGTCAGAGAGGATTAAACGTATTAATGCACTAGTGTCCACAGCTTCTTTCCCTCTCCCCACAAGCTAATTAAAATTCTGGAGCTGTTCATTTTCTAGGCATTTTTCCACTTACCTTTCTTCTGGGCCTGTTAGAGAGATTGGGGAGGGGAAGAACATCTACAGCAGCTGACACGCGGTTTTGGTGGAAGGTCTTCATTGGGAGCTGACAGTGGGGGGATAGGGTTTTCAGGGGCAGCTGCTCGAGAATGGCAGAGGCGTACACAGAGGATTTTTCAGTACATTGGCTGTGTCTGCTCAAAATTGTGAGAATTATGATTATACGATAGAAGGTAAATGTCTTGAACTGGAGGAGGATAAAGAGATGGTTAGGAATCTGAGGATACTAATGTTCTCATCTTTTAAAGCAGAGAGTCCTTGATGATCCATCCAATTGAAATGTGTTGTTGTTTTTTTTTTAAGCACAGTGACTCTAGCCTTTTAATATTTTAGAATATTTAGAATCCTTTAGAAAATAATATATCTTGTGGTCGAGAAATATCTATTTGAAGTTCAACAATTCCTTCAATTTCTCTTTTCTTTTATTAAATTCAAGTAAGATTAACTTTAATATGTTTAATATGAATAGTGTGATCCCAAGTTTACAAAAATATTTTTTCTATTTGTGTATGTGTTTAGAAAGATGTATATAATAATATTTTTAAAAAGTAATAATGGTTATTTCCGGGTGGTAACTTTGGAGTGATTTTTGAACTTTTATCTTTATGCAATTCTGTTATGTGAATTCCTATAATAAGTATGAAAATAGACTAATTTGTCTTTTAAAATGTGAGAAAAAATGCCAATATGATAATAGTCTTTAGTTCTGGAAGGCGGGAATATGGATGATTATTATTTTTTCTTTGTGCTTGTCTTAGTCCATTTGGGCTGCTATAACAAAATACCATAGACTTGGTAGCTCATAAACAACAGACATTTATTTCTTATACTTCTGGAGGCTAGAAGTCCAAGATCAAGGTACCAGCATGGCCACCTTCTGATAAGAACCCTTTTTCTGATTCATAGCCAGCAGCTTCTGGCTGTGTCCTCACTTGGTGAAAGAGGTTAGGTATCTCTCTGGTGCCTCTTTTATAAGAACACTAATCCTATTCTTTTTTTTTTTAATTGAAGTATAGTTGATTTACAATGTTGTGTTAAATTCTGCTGTACAGCAAAGTGGTTCAGTTATACATATATATATACATTCTTTTTTTTAATATTCTTTTCCATTATGGTTTAGCATAGGATACTGAATATAGTTCCCTGTGCTATACAGTAGGACTTTGTTGTTTATCCGTTCCATATATAATAGCTTACATCTGCTAATCCCAACCTCCCACTCCATCCCTCCCCCAATCCCCTCCTCCTTGACAACCACAAATCTGTTCTTTACGTCTGTAAGTCTTTTTTGTAGATAGCTTCATTTGTGTTGTATTTTAGATTCCACATATAAGTGATATCATATGGTATTTGTCTTTCTCTTTCTGACTTACTTCATTTAGTATGATAATCTCTAGTTGCACAGGACACTAATCCTATTCGTGAAGTCTCCACTATCATGGTCTAAGCAACACCCAAAGGCCCCACCTCCTAACACCTTACCTCAAGGATCAGGATTTCAACATATGAATTTTGGAGGAGGAAACAAACATTCAGGCCGTAGCAGTGTTTCTCTATATTTTCTAAATTTCCAAAAATTAAATTATACAATTAAAATGACAGGAATACCCAACATTGCTATTATACATTCCTTCTCTGTTAATATTTGTTTACTTATTCCATGGCAGTTTTATGAAGATGATAATAGCAAAGCATTATATTTTAACACAGAACCCTTCAACCAAAGATGATTTTTACAGACATACATTTAAAACATGTCACTGATTCCAAAACAAATCATTATTCATCTAAAGATTGGCATGTACAGATGTAAAGAAATAGCAGCAATAATTGCTGTGTCTAAGAAAGAGACTCTGAGGAGGGCAAACTAAGTCTAGGAGAAAAAGAATTGGAATGTCAGGGGATTTCAGAACTCTTGTGAAAATTACCCCAGCAATCAAATAAATGACTAATAGTTAATAACTAACAGAATCAAATATCTAACTAGTAACATGTAACCTTTTTCATGCCTCAGGAATCTATTCTATAAAGTAGAGATAATGATTTCTTTTTTAGGTTAAATAACATCAGGAGGTTAAGAGAGCGTTGCCTGGTGAAGTTCTGGTCCTCAAGACAACTCAACAATGTGGGGGAGGTGGAGGTTAGTTGCAGTCTCACTTTGAGATTTGTATCAAATGTGTGGTCCCGAATCTACTCTCTTCCATGAATTAATGCTTATATTTTCAATATATTATTTTCAAAGCATAATGTCAATGTATATAAAAGGAAATGTAAAAAAATAAATAAAAATTAAAACCCCTCAGTTTTTCTTTCATGTCCTCATCGACCCTCCTTTTACTTTTTCTTTCCTCCATCTGTTTAAAAAATATTTTTCTCTTCTTATTTTTTCATTATTTTTCCTCGCAGATTCATTTATTCCTGGCTCTTTTCAACCAATATCTTCTTTCTCTCTTAAGTAAGTGTGCACTTTTTTTCTGATTTTCTTTTAAATATTCATCTCTGTAGAAAACCTTACTGAAATTTCACTGCACTGGTTTAAATGGAACCACCCTGCAACTTTTTCTTTTTTTTTTTTTTTTTTTTGCTAGAGCAGGTTCCTGGAAAACCACTCATATCAATACTCTTGATGCAAAACTGACTCTCATGCTGGTCTCCTGCTTCCTCGTCCTCACAGATGATGTGCAGATGGTACCATAGCTTGTCCTCCTCACCCCTCTCTAGACCCAGTACCACTGGTCTGCCCCTCCTCTCCTCCACCTCCAGACTATGCACCACTGCTATCTCTCCGTGAACCACTGCAATTCTCTCAAGTTTGCTCTCCTCTTTTCAATCTCTGTGCTTTCACCCCATTCCTCTCTTCTCACAGCTGAAAGCTATGGCCTTTTGCAGCCCTGTTTACAGCCTTTCAATAGCCCTCCATCGTGGAACAGGCTGAAGTTCAAACAACTTGCAGTGTAGGCCCTCTGTCATCTGACAACTGTCTACTTCTCTAAGCCTCATTTTTCTTGAAGTCATAATCTCATCCCCTATATGAAGCAATTTCAGGCCCCCTAAAACACCCTGATACTGTGCAATTAATAAATCTATGCCTTTGCTCACAGTTTGCCCTCTGCTGAACACTGATTTATCTTTTAAGATTAGATTCAAAGACACTTATAAAAGATGCTTAATCTCACCAGAAGTCAGGGAAGTGAAAACTTTAAAAAATACATTTTCCTTTATCTGACAATCAAAATATTAAAAGATTTTAAATATTCTATTTCTGGTTTCCAGTTCTGTATGTAAGGAACTTGGAAGTTGCCTCTCCATCCTAACAACAAGTAAAAAACTGAACAGACTGAAAAATCAACAGTTCTCCTTGGATCTGTAAAAGAGGAGGACACAGAGAAAACCACTGCCCCCAAGACTGGAGAGACAGGAGAATACAGTGAGTGGTGGCTTGCTGGAGCAGAGACTCACCAGCAGAAATTGCCAAGGGAACCAGTGCCCAGGTAGGAAAACCTGAACGGTAATTGATGACTTGCTGGAGACTCAAGGAGGACAAATCTGACAGTTAAAAACTCCAGGATGGGGGCTTCCCCGGTGGCACAGTGGTTGAGAATCTGCCTGCTAATGCAGGGGACACGGGTTCGAGCCCTGGTCTGGGAAGATCCCACATGGCGCGGAGCAACTCGGCCTGTGAGCCATAACTACTGAGCCTGCGCGTCTGGAGCCTGTGCTCCGCAACAAGAGAGGCTGCGATAGTGAGAGGTCCGCGCACCGCGATGAAGAGCGGCCCCTGCTCACCGCAACTAGAGAAAGCCCTTGCACAGAAACGAAGACCCAACACAGCCAAAAATAAAAAATAAATTAATTAAAAAAAAAAAAAACCTCCAGGATGACCCAGTCATTAGGGAGCCTCCATACTTTTGCCTCCAAGAGCTCGACCAGGTTCTTACAGTGACTATCAGAGGAAAATCCCCTCATGCTTTTGGCAGAAGGAGGGGAAACTGAACCAGTTTGTAATGCCAGAGCACTGTGTTCTTAACAAGGGCTGCCCTCAGGAGAAACTAATTAACTAGAGCCTAACCTGGTGGAGTATTATCAGAGCCTAACTGACCTGGAAGAAGGGATATAGCCAACTCCAGCCCACTTGTTCCATTTAAAAGGGGAGAAAAAAATTGAGAAACGCTTGTGAAGTTCACAGTCCAGAGATAATACACTCAATAAAAGACTGAGACCTAATCCTAGGACTACAGAGGCTTCCCCTTCCCCACACTTCACTACCACATTTACTAAAGCCTGTTTACAGCAGTTCCTTACACCAGATACATCATGTCCCATTATCAAGAAAAAAAAATTCAAGGCATATCAAAAGGAAAAAAACACAATTTGAAGACATAGAGCAAGCATCAAAGCCAGACATGGGGCAGGGATGTTGGGATTATTAGACCAGGGATTTAGAAAAACTATGATTAATATGTTAAGGGCCCATGCCCTAAACATGCAAGAACAGATTAGCAAAGTAAGCAGAGAGATGAAAATCTTAAGAAAGAACCAAACAGAAATGCTAGAGGTGAAAAACACTGTAAGAGAAATGAAGGCTGCCTTTGATGAGTTTATTAGTAGACTGTACATGGCTGAGGAAAGGATCTCTGAGTTTGAGAATATCTTGACAGAAACCTCCCAAATTGAAAAGCAAACAGAAAAGAGACTGAAAAAACAGAATATCTAAGGACTGTGGGACAAAAGATGTAACCAACACATAATGGGAATACCAGAAGGAGAAGAAGAAAAGAAACAGAAGAAATATTAGAAAAAATAGACTTGAGAATTTCCCACAAATTAATATCAGACACCAAATCACAGATCTGAGAACCTCAGACAACACCAAGCAGGATAAATGCCTAAAAATCTATATATATGCAAGTCATATTCAAACCACAAAGAGCACTTAAAACTCAACAATAAGAAAACAAACAATCCCATTAAAAATTGAGCCAAAGATCTTAACAGACACTCCCTCAAAGAAGATATACGGATGGCAAATAAACATACGAAAAGATGATGCACATCATATGTAACTAGGGAATTGCAAATTAAAACAACAATAAAGTACTACTACAGATCTATTAGAATGACCAACATCTGGAACACTGACAACACCAAATGCTGGCAAGACTGTGGAGCAACAGGAACTCTCATTTACTGTTGGTGGGAATGCAAAATTGTACAGCCACTTCGGAAGACAGTTTGGCAGTTTCTTACAAAATTAAACATATACTTACTATATGATCCTGCAATCGCTCTTCTTGGTATTTACCCAAAGGAGCTGAAAACTTATGTCAACACAAAACCCTGCACACAGATGTTGACAGCAGCTTTGTTCATACTTGTCAAAACTTGGAAGTCATCAAGATGTTTTTCAGTAGGTGAATGAATAAATAAATTGTGTACATCTAGACAATGGAAAATTATTCAGCACTAAAAAGAAATGAGCTATCAAGCCATCAAAAGACATGAAGGAACCTTAAGTGCATATCACTAAGTGAAAGAAGCCAATTTGAAAAGGCTGCATACTGTATGATTCCAACTATGTCAACTGTTTGACATTCTGGAAAAGGAAAAACTTTGGAGACAGTAGAAAGATCTGTGGTTGCCAGGGATTGGAGGCAGGTGGAAGATGGTTTGACAGAGAAAAGAGAATGTTTAGGGCAGTGAAAGTACTCTATATAATACTAAAATGATGGATATATGTTATTATGCATTTGTCTAAACCGATAGAATGTAAAACACCAAGAGTGAACCCAAATGTAAACTACAGACTTTGGGTGATGATGATGTGTCAATGTAGGTTTATTAATTGTAGCAAATGTATTGATACCACTCTAGTGGGGATATTGGTAATGGGGGAGGCTACGCATGTGTGGGGGTAGGGTGTATATGGGAAAATCTCTGGACTTTCCTCTCAATTTCGCTAAAACTACTCTAAAAAGTCTTCAGAAAAGATTTACAATGCTCTCAACTGGTAAAGGTGTGAGGAAAGAGGCAGTCTTCTACCAAGTTGATGGGTACACATATTGCTACATGTGTTTTGAAAGACAATGTGACCACATTTATCATGATTTTAAACTATTTATTCCACTGTTAGGTATATGGTCTACAGAAACAGTCACACATGTGCAGAAGAATGTTTGTGGGTGCTCATTTCATTATATACCATAGTGAAAATTTTGGAGGAAATTCTAAATTTCTACCCATAGGGGATTGGCTAAATAAATATACTAATCCCAACTTCTGGACTTTGATATAGAAGCACTGTAATGAAACAATACCCATGACAATTATTAAATGAAAAAACAAATTGAAAAGCAATATTTATTTTTATCATTTGTGTATAATTATATATGCATATATATTCATACATGTATATAAGTAAATGCAAATATATGAATATATGTAAATGTACAGAAAAAGTTCTGGAAACATACATACAATGTGTTAAAAGTGCTACCTCTAAGTAGAAGAATAATGGGGAGCAAGATGAAGAAAGACTTCTACTATTTACATACTTTTGTATTTCAATATTTTAATAAACTGAAATACATTCATGTATAACTGGTTAAGAAAATGTATACACTATTTTTTAAAGTTTTGAGCAAATGTTAGCCGGATGAAGAAATGAAGGAAGGGTATCATAGGAAGAGGGAACATAATGAAAAAAGGGGGACAAAAGGCCAAAGCTCCAGCATTTCCTCCTCAATAGACTTGCCACCCCATGCTCACCCATTCCCTCATTCTCCACTCTTCCCTCGTACCCCACCAAATCCGGAGGTACTTCTAACCCAGAAGCCATAACAACTAATGGCACCCATTTGTTTACAAATGTGTCTCCAACCAGACTGTAAACCACTTGAAGACAGGGACCTTATCCTATTTGCTTTTGTAACCCTAGGTCCTAGGTCAGCGCCTGGCAAAGAACAGATGGGCATCCAAGTATCTGATGAAAGAGCAAATGAATGAATGGATAGATGGATGGATATAAGGTCTCCATCCAGGAAAATTTAGTTGTGAAAGTACAAAATAATTCCAATATAAGGCACTTCTTTTAATCTTTGTGTTGAGTAATGATTAACAGCACAAGTTCAACAATTTGGGTGGGAAAATATTCTGGGCTAACTCCAGCCGAAAGCTCTGTAATATTCAGTCACAGGAGCTCAAAAGGAATAACAATCTAATGAAGACTCAAATATGACATTAAACATGAGCACCCTCTGGCATACTTAACGCAAAGCATGGATTTGTGAAGCACAGCTTTCAATGTGCTTTTTACATTTATTGCTGCTTTTACCTCTTCGTTATATAGAGAACTATCCTCTAAGTTGCACTTATATGTTCTCAGAGCTATTCTGAGTAAAAATGGTTTACTATTAAACATCTGAAGTTTTATTTTCTAAAAGTATTTTTTGCTCACTTAATTAGTTTAACCAAAGGAGCTAATTACTACTTGGTTTGCATTATAGTCATGCTATTATTTTCCTGAAGTTTTCCTCCCAGGGGCATGGCTTTTGCTGGTTTCATTATTCATTTCTCAATACCCTTTGAGATAAATTAACCAATAATTTACATCTGGAAATCCCTATGTTCTCTTTGACAAATGATAGTTCCCTAACTGCGAAACCGCAAAGAAACAACCTCAGAAGGATCTTAATTTGCTGCTATGCTGTCTCTGTTACTCCATGCTTCTGTAAAAGCTCTTGTCACCGTATTGGGGTAAGTTTATTTAGTATGCTGTTCAGTGGAAAAACAGTTATAGCATTTGCATGTTAGCGTAGCGGGAAATATAGAACATTTTCACCTCTCTTATCATGTGAAAGCTTTCTGGTGTGGGAAGATGAACTTTTAAGGTTGGGTGTTGTAGGCAAGATAAGTCGGCATGTTTAGGTTGTTGCAGTTTATGGGACAGCTCTGAATCTAGGTATGGCCCTGCTTCTCACCTTGGCTCTTTATTTGGGAGTATTCAGACAATGGGAAAATTGGATTCAAATGATATTTGTGTCTACATGAGAATTATTTCACTTGAAGACTTGTTCACTGATCCTGAATTTAGATTTTTTTTTTTAGGAGTGACTTTTGGGAAATTTTCTCTAGGGTCAGATCCAGGACAGACGTGGGGTGGAGTGGGGTGGGTACAGCTGGTCAGCTCAAGAGGCAATTCCAAGGGGGGCTCAGGACGCAGCTATATTGCATGTGCGTACAAATCCTGTGTGAAGATTTTCATCTGGTTGGCCCTTTGGGGAGAGGGGAGGATGGAAAAAGTGTTTTTACTCCAAGCTGCAGAAACTAGCTCTTGGCAACACAGAATGGTTCAAATCTTCCTTCTTCAATAAGGTCTTTCTAATTACAGTCTGTCTTCTCTACTTTGATGCACAGCAGTGTTGTCCAGTACAATTTTCTGCCATGAGCTCCATAATTTGCCAGTCCCAGTGCAAAATGAAAATGTTGGGCTCTTTGTTTTAAAATTATTAAGAATTTCAAGACAGCAACAGCAAAGCATTAAAACAGACATGGGCTCTTGGAAGCTTAGGGCCCCGTGCATGCCCATGAAGCTGGTCCCTTTTATCATGAACGAGCCATTGAATATGGTAGCCACGAGACACATACGGCATTTATACACTAACGTAATATGGCTAATGCAATTGTGGAGCCGAATTTTTTTAATTTTAATTAATGGTAGTTTAAATAAACACATGAGGCTCATGGCTACCATATTTGACAGTGCAGCACCTAATAGATTATAAATTATTTGCGGAAAATTACTTAATCTCACTGTTATTCAAGTTTTGTCACCTGTAAAATGGATGTAATAATAATACCTACCTCCCAGGTTTATTTTGAGAATTAAGTAAATTAACTTATCTAGAGCTCTTATAAAAGTGTCTGGTATATAAAAATTGTTAGCTTTAACAATATTTATTATTATTAACATAACCCAATATATTTTTTTAAGTATTTCCTGACCTGGAGTAAATCCAGCAAGTCACAGTCAACCCATTACCCTTGGCTAAGACTGGTTTAGCCCTGGGCATAAGCTGAGGTCTGCTGGGGGTTTGGGGAAAGGTTCTGAGAATCTCAGTAACTGTAAATAAATCAAATGATATAGAATTCGATAAAGTAAGAAGTAAAAGCTCCCGGAAAGTAATACCACCTCACCCCCTCAAAACACACAATTAACACTTTACCTTTTAATATGTGTAAGGTACTAGATAAAATACAGGGTGCTCCATTAAATTTGAATTTCAGCTAAACAGTGAATAATCTTTCAGTATAAATATGTCACAAATATTGCATGGGATATAAAAAAGTTGTCCATTAACGATCTGAAATTCAATTTTAATCCCATGTCTGTATTTTTATTTACTAAATTTGCCAAACTTAGATATATGGCTTCCTAAACTAATTATATTGTCATTTTTCTGAACTCAGGCAGACTGGGTTAATTTATAATCCATGTAAGATTTGACAGAGAGATTATTGTCCCACTCTCTCTTATGTGTATTGTACCAAGAACAGGGGGTTGGAGTTCAAGGGCAAGGCATTTCACCTCTCTGGGCCTCAGGCAGTTTGCTTCTAAAATGGATGTTGGACCAGGTTGCTCCGGAGGTTTAAAATAGTATAGAGGTTAGAGCAGGGGCAATAGAATCAGAGTTTCTATTAGGTTGGCCAAAAAGTTCGTTCAAGTTTTTCTGTTACAACGAAAAATCCGAACGAACTTTTTGGCCAAGCCAATAGGTTGGAATCATAACAGTCACCAGCTGGGTGAGCTTTAGCAAGGTGCTTAACTCCCAGGTGCTTTGGTTTCTCCACCTGTAAGAAGGGGAATAATTAAAATCCATACCTCTTAGGCTGCTGTGGAAGTTAAATGAGTTAACATACTTAAAGTTCCTAGAACTTTAAGTTTGGCACACAAGAAGTGTTCCATAAATGTTAGCTCTCACTGTTATTCCAGCTCTGGCTTTCATTGTCTCTTCAATCTTGAACAACCTTCCCTAGACTCAACGACTTAGGACGTCAGATCTCGGTAGGGAAAAATGCTACCAAGAGAAACTCTGGGTATGAAACCCAACTTTTAAATTACATATCTGCTTAGAAATGAATTTAATGAATAGTATTTGAGATTACATTAAAATACGTTTTGAAATTGTAATAGATTCTAAAGTATTGCTACTGAAAATTGAAATAGGTATACTTTATTGGCAAGCAGACTTGCCTTTGGTCTCAACATGGGAATTCTCATCAAAACCTGTTTTTCCACCCAGAAAATGGGCACATTTTCTGCAAGTTTAATGCAAGTTATTATAGAGAAGACTTAATCTTCAGTGATGGAAGGAACTATGCAAATAAACGTATTTAAGGAATGAACACTGTTTATATGTCTATTTTTCTAGCTAGAAGAGCTACAATTCATTTATTTAACACTGGAAAAAATCAGATGTCAGGACTCAGAAATTTTTGTGTAATCAGTAGTTTGGAAAGGCTGCAACCTTTTGTTTGGTTTTCAATAATACAGATTCCAACGTTAAAATTTCAGCTTTTATTTTCCTTTTATGGCAGTTGGTTCATTTTCTGTAGAGGTTCAATTTGTTGCCAGAGAGTCATCACTAATTTGAATAATTATATGCTGAACTGTAGGGTAGAACTGAAATTGGGGTTGATTGAGAGGGTTGGAAACAGAGCAAGCTCCTTCCTGCCATAAGAATTACAGATTCCTACGTAGCAAAACACGGCAGTACAAGCAAGCATTTTCAATGAATTTAATTTGTTTTGTAGGAAATAGCAAAAAAAAAACACCTCAAACAGCAACTCAACTTCACTTATAATTGGAGAGCAGCAAACTAAAACTACACCAAGATACCATTTCAAAAATCTATCAGAGTGATAAAACTCTAAAACTTTGACAACACATTCCATTGGCAAGGCTATGGGGAAACAAGCCCTCCCGTACATGTTGATGGGAGAATAAACTGGCATATACACACCTGGAGGAAAATTCAGCAAAATCTATGAAAATTACAAATTAAAAGTGCATATGACCTTTGACCCACCAATTCCACTTCTTGGATTTTATCCTACAAAAATAACTACACTTATATGAAATGATACATACAAAAGTTATCTTTAAAATTGAAATGCAGGTACTTTCCTGTGGCACAGTGGTTAAGAATCTGCCTACCAATGCAGGTGACATGGGGTTTGATTCCTGGTCCGTGAAGATCCCACATGCCGCAGAGCAACTAAGCCCGTGTGCCACAACTACTGAGCCCACACACCGCAACTACTGAAGCCTGCGTGCCTAGAGCCCGTGCTCCCCAACAAGAGAAGCCACCTCAATGCGAAGCCTGCGCACCACACAAAGAGTAGCCCCCGCTCGCCGCAACTAGAGAAGCACGCACGCAGCAACGAAGACCCAACGCGGCCAAAAGAAAAGGAATACAATTCACATGTCCTAAAATTCACTATTTTAAAATGTATAATTCAGTGATTTCTAGTATATTCAAAAGTTTATACAATCAACACCACTGTCTAATTCCAGAACACTGTCATCACTCTTAAAATATCCCTGTACCCATTAGCAGTCACTTCCCATTCCCCCAACCCATAACCAGTTGCTGCTCACGGGCTTTCTCTAGTTGCGGTGAGCCGAGGCTACTCTCCCTTGCGGTGTGAGGGTTTCTTATTGCAGCGGCTTCTCTTGCTGTGGAGCACAGGCTCTAGGCGAGCGGACTTCAGTAGTCATGGTATGCGGGCTCTAGAGCGCAGACTCAGTAGTTGTGGCGCACGGGCTTAGTTGCTCCGTGGCACGTGAGATTTTCCTGGACCAGGGATCAAACCCGTGTCCCCTGCATTGGCAGGCGGATTCTTAACCACTGCACCATCAGGGAAGTCCCCACTAACTTACTTTCTGTCTTTATGGATTTGCCAGCTCCGTATATTTCATAGAAATGGAATCATACAATATGTGACCTTTTATGTCTGGCTTCTTTTACTTAGCATAATGTTTCCAAGATTCATCCACGTTGTAGTATTATTTTTATGGCTAAATAATATCCCATTGTATGGATATACCACATTTGCTTTATCCATTCTTCAGTTATGACATTTGGGTTGTTTCCACTTTTTGACTATTATGAATAACGTTGATGTGAACATCTGTGTAAAAAGTTTTCGTGTGAATGTATTCTATTGGGTATATGCCTGGGAGTGACATTGCTAGATCATATGTCAACTCTACGTTTAACTAACTGTTACTTCTTGCAGCATTATTTGTAACAGCAAAAACAGTTGGAGCAACCAATGTATTCATCAATAGAGGACGGGTTAAATAAACCAGGTCACACCCACGCAGTGGAATGCTGTGCAGCTTTAAAAACAAGAGAACAATCTCTATGCGCTATGAAGGAAAGATTTTTAAGATGTGTTAACTTGAAAAAAACAAGGTGCAGAAGAGTTTGTGCTCTAGCTTAGCTTTGGTATAAGACAAACACAAAGGATCCTTGAAAAGATGCACAAAAACCTGAGAGAATTAAGGGACAAAGGGCAAGGAGTGACTGCATTACTTCTAATCTATATCTTTTAGCATTGTTTTGAGTTTTAAACCAGGAGAATGTATTATCCACTCAAATAAACTTAAAAAAATTTTTTTGTAGAACATGCAGTGATGAGCATCACCATTTGGGGTGTCTCCAAGTGACCGATCTGGAAGTACCCTACATTAATGGGGCACTATTTTAAGGAAGCAACTAAGTAATATTTTACAGTTATAAATATAGTTTATGCATTATCCAGTTCAACAATATTTAACCAAAGGCTAAGTCCATAAGAAAAAAATGTGGCACGGAAGAGTGAATAGCAGTTTCTAATAAAGTTTTGGAATATGAGGCATCAACATTAGAATGTCTGGGAGTACTTGCTAAAAACAAAGACCGTTTAGACCAACTGAGTCAGACTCTCTAGATCTTGGGCCTAGGATTCTGCATTTGAAAGAAGTTCCTAGCTTATTGCACTGCACGCACAAATTTAAGAACCTTTGACCTAATAAAGTACACAGAAAGATTTTTTTAGAGTAGTACCTACTATACTTCATATTAGTTACATTATAGTCTGAGTTTTCTCCATGAAAGAATTCCACAGGCTTGTCATCCTGTTAAAAACATGTGATTTTAGCCTGACATTGAGGGGAACTACATGGGGTCAACTTCAGAACTCCTAGCCCCATGGAAACAAGGCTGGGTCAACCAGATTGATCATTGTTTTCCCGGCATCAAACTCAGTGTTTGTGCTGTAAGTGGCATCTAAGAAACATTTTACTAATTCTCCCCGTGTCACTCAGTCCTGATGGCTAATTTAGTTTAGGACTAATGCAAGGGCGGTGGGTGAAGTTTGAAAAGGCTCTGAGAGCAAGAAGGGAAGGTAACACCTCACAAAGCATTATCTACAGCAGTATTAAGTGTCTCATGTATAAGATCCCAACACTGTCGTTTGGCAATGCCAATTACATTCTCTTGACTTTAATCATAAAATAACATTAATATACATAAAACTAGGTAGAACCACAGAATGTAAAACCAACTAGGTTGAAGTTTCCATCTTACAAATGAGATCAAGTGACTTGTCCTGGTTTACAAATGTTGAATTAGTGCAGTTGGAATCACTGAAGATTTTCTCTGCTTGGCAATGCCCATTGCAGAAATTCAAATGGGAATCATGAAATAAAGCATGGCTAAATCCAACTCTCTCATCTTATTGGTGAGGAGATGAAGGCCCAGGAAAGTGACGTGGCCACGTTAGGACTTGAAACAGTCCTCTGACTTTAATCCCTGTGGTCTCTTGACAATATCAAGCCAATTTATTCACCAATGTGTGCATTTTCCAACATATCACTCTTATAGTTTAGACTTGGTTGGTTCACACCCAGTTTGGATTACTAGGGCCAATTTTCATAATGTCTTACCTAATCTAACACTTTTTAGTACCATTAAACTGGATAGTAGAAACTATCTGGTATATATATATATATATATATATATATATATATATATATATATATATGTATATGTATATATATATATATATATATACATAAAACAATAGCATATTTCCAAAGTCTTTTACAATTGGCTCTTTTTAAATGTCTAGAAGAGGCCTCCTCTTAATCCGCCCCCCAAGCTGTGTAAAGAGGCACATGGAAGAGTGAGAGTGGGAACCCAGCTTGTGAAGCTAAATCACCTATTAGAACTATCAGGGAAACACCCTTTGTAAAAAATTTCTTCATTATATTATCCTACGTTTCTATATGCTTGAAATTTTCCATAATTAAAAGCTTTTAAAAAGGAGCTAATTATTTGAAGTTCACCATAGAGAAAATGGTGGTTAGGGAAGGCTTTATAGATACGTTGAAATTGAAGCTAAATTTTAAAGGAAGAAGATTAGAGAAGAGCCTCAAGAGGGTGTCAGGTAGGAAGAATCAAATTCAATTCCATAAAAAGATACTGAGCATGATGTACTATGTCTAGCAGTTAGGAGTAAATTCATCTGGCTTTGAGGCGATGGAAATTTATTTCTTGCTCATGTAAAAGAAGTCCAGGCATGGGCAGACTAGAATTAGCATGGCATCTCCATGATGTCCTGAGGGAACATTAGGATATGCTCCTCCACCTCCAGCCCTGGCATCCATCCTCAAGGTGATCTGATGGGCCAAGATTGCTGCTAAAGCTCCAGACGTCACATTTACATGTCATGAAACAGGGGTGGGGTGGAAGGGAGAAGTTCCATAAAACACTCCATTTACATAATATATGTTTTGTATATTTTCTAGTCATATGCTCATCCTTACCTGCAAGGGAGGCTGAAAAACAGCCTCAGCTGAGCAATGTGCTTAGCTGATAATGTGAGTTCTGTTACAATAAGGAAGAGGGAGAGAAGGGATATTTGGTAGACAAAAACAGCTCCTGCCACAAGGTTTGTAGGGAGTGTAACATAGTTGGTAAGAGTGCTGGATGGGGTAACAGAAGCCAGACTTTGAATCCAGGCCCTACAGCTTATTAGTTATGTGACCTTGGAAACTAAACCTAAAACTCCCTAAGCATCAGATTTCTCATCTGTAAATAAAAAGCAGTTAATGACTGAAAATAATGTTTATAAAACATCTGGCACAAAAGAGGGGCTCACTGAATCACTGTCATTTTACCTGTGATTTGTTAGAGATTTAGTGATTTTAAAAAAAGATTTTTGGGTTTCCCTGGTAGCACAGTGGTTAAGAATCTTCCTGCCAATTCAGGGCACATGGGTTCGAGCCCTGGTACAGGAAGATCCCACATGCAGCGGAGCAGCTAAGCCCGTGTGCTGCAACTACTGAGCCTACGAGCCACAACTACTGAAGCCCGCACGCCTAGACCATGCTCCGCAACAAGAGAAGCCACTGCAATGAGAAGCTTGTGCACCGCAAGGAAGAGTAGCCCCTGCTTGCCGCAACTAGAGAAAGCCCGCACATAGCACCAAAGACCCAACGCAGCCAAAAAAAAAAAAAAAGATTTTTTTTTTCAGCCCCTAAAGAGTTTGCAAGATGTTGTATTGGAGAAAGAAAACTATATCACTGATAAAAGCTGATGAGATTATAGTCATTTTTTTTCAGTTTCATTAATATAGAAGTAATATAATGGTCAGTAACATTATCTTCAAATATGAAATAAAATAGAATCTTATTGCAGTATTTAATTTTTCTGCAGCACCTTTGATATGTAGTCTATGGAAGTTAACAGGTGTTAAATCAAACCCCATTCTGTCTCAACTCATCTGCCCAAATAAAGTAGAAATAGACATATTCCCCATGGGTTTAAGAGTGAGATTTCTAAGACTTGGTCTTTTGAGAAACCATAAAAGAAATCTTGAGGGATCACAACATCCTAGATTAAAATAAATGTGGAAAAGGTGGAATTTCCAATTTATTTATTTTTTTGATGGAATTGAAGGCAAATAGCAGAGTTGCCAGTAATGTGAATTCAACTTTTTCTATCAGGAAGTTTGAAAGAGAGGGGAAACTGAGATGTGTGAGAAATTCAGATTGTAATGAGTTTTCACACTCGTCTCAATTCGATGAGTTTACTAGTCAAACGACTTGCCTTTTCCGTGGTATTTTCACCTCTGCCACTCTCCTTTATAGATTTGCTTCATATGAATTCATTTCTAAAAATGAAAGCGGGCAGAATAAAAAGTGAATGTTAAAGCAATGACAAAATTTTTTGTATTTTCATTGGATTTAACTTATCATAAGCCAGATTTAATTTTCTCTCCTGAGATTGTGATGACTATCGTTGTTATTTTTATTAAAGTAAGAATTACTCTTAGATTCCCCAAACTAGAGTAGACTCAAACATTATATGGTCTAACTGTCCTTCCAATGCTTAAAATCATCTTCCTATGATTACTGCCTCCTGTCTCCCCAGCCCCCCTATCCCTAGCCCGTGACCACATACTTCAAGTGTCAGGGTATTCACTCTTTGTCAAGACAAGCCAGTCCTGCTATGATGACTAGAAAACTGTATCTATCAGATCTCTTCCACTCACTAGTCCTGATTCTCTACTGTAGCCATGCAGAGAAAGCTTAATCCTTTCTCTACCTGGAAGCCTTTTAAAATATTTGAAGATATACAGTTATTACATCACCCAATGACTTATCTCCTGCAGACTAAAAATATCTCGTTCCTTTAACTGTTCCCTGAGCTCTGCTTTTGAGCCCTTCACTTTCAAGTGGTTCTTCTAAGGGAACTCTTGTTTGTCTACATACACAGACTTGTTACAGACTTCTGCCCATATTTATAGGGCCTCTTACCACAAGTAAAATGTTTCCCAGGCTAAGAGATTTGAGGAAGAACTTGAGATGGGCCAGGTGGATTCCCCTTCAAGGAACGGCTTGTTGCCCCAAGCTGTTGGCAGTGCAATCAGCAAAGAGCCTTGAGCAATCAGCCCTTTGAGGGATTGCCTCAGCTGCAGTGAGCTACCATGCCCAAGGTCATACCCTTCCCAGGGAAGCCTACATCCAATGACTGATGAAGGAGGGAGTAGACATACTACCATTTTGGCCCAATGCAGGACACCTTTTGTTTTTCTCAGCTAAAAAAAAAATTTTTTTTTTAATTTTTTATTGAAGTATAGTTGATTTACAATGTTGTGTTAGGTATACAGCAAAGTGATTCAGTTATGTATATATACACACACACATATATATATGTATATTCTTTTTCAGATTTTCCATTATAGATTATCACAAGATATTGAATATAGTTCCCTGTGCTATACAGTAGGACCTTGTTGTTTATCTATTTTATATATAGTAGTATGTATCTGCTAATCCCAAACTCCTAATTTATCCCTCCCCCACTTTCCCCTTTGGAAACCATAAGTTTGTTTGCTATGTCTGTGCATCTGTTTCTGTTTTGTAAATAAGTTCATTTGTATCATATTTTAGATTCCACACATAGGTGATGTCATATGCTGTCATTCTCTGTCCATAGGTGATGTCATATGCTGTCATTCTCTGTCTGACTTAGTATGATAATCTCTAGGTCCACCCATGTTTCTGCAAATGGCATTATTTTATTCTTTTTTATGGCTGTATATATATATATATATATGTATATATATATACACATATATATATATATATATACACCACATCTTCTTTATCCATTCATCTGGCAGGACAACTTTACAGGCTGTTTTTGCTCCAAAACTCTTGGTGGTGTTGGCTGAGTCTGTCATTAGTTCTGCAATGTAACCTGACTTCTCCCTCTGCCTAATCATGTTTCCTCCCCCTCCCTTCCGTAGTGGATGGATCACAAAGGCACTTCCTAATAAACGTCTGCACGTGAAACTCCATTTTGGAGTGTGCTTGCCAAAAAACTCAACCTGCAACAGGACCCCTAAGCGTTTCTCCCTCACTTAGAATAAAGCATCAAATCTCAACTCAGGTCTCGATACCATACAGCAATTCTATTATTTATCCTTCTTTGGGATATTTATTTATTTGTAAGCCCACTTTTAATTATGCCCTCTTTTTCTTCTTCTCTGAAAGGGCTGCCTCTGCTAATCTGCTAACATATGGGACAGTCACAATATGAGGTCTTCCCAGCATAAGTTTGATCTTTCTGGCATAGGTCTTTGTATGGGATCTCTTCCATTTGTCCCTCTAGAGCCATTTTCCACCCTCACTCTCCTCTCTGCCTGAGGAAGATCATCTGTATGGGCTGTATCATTGGAGTCATGTGCCCTCTGGCTTCCTGGTGGGTTTGGCCAATGAGGAGCCCCAGCAGGAGAAGGGAGGAATAGAGGAAAGTGAGAACCATCACAGTATTTATACCCCTGGCTCCCTCTCTAGGAATTTGCCTTGGGCTGACTATCTGCTTGACTGGTTGTCACTGTTTGTCTGGAGTTCACATGCATTTCTCTTTTTCTAGGCTCCAGTTATCTCTCCCTCCTCTTGTCCCAAGAGGTAATACAGACTCTCTTGATGCTAGACCTGGGTTTCCCACACTGTATTTATGGTTCCCCTCACCCCTAGCCTCTTTCTGTGCATAAATCCTCTTTGAATTATTTTATCTTAATTTGAGAGTACAACAGGAAAGATCCTGTTGGGACCCTGACTAATACAGTCTTTTTGGACTTCTTAGATCTTTACATGGAATTCTCCCAAAAGGTTTCACTCTTTCTCCTTCTGACTGGCTATTCTGATCTCTGCTTTACACAGCCTCCTCACTGAGCCTCTCATTCTAACACCACTTGCCTCTCCCTCAGGAAAGCTCCATCCATTTCCAGAGGAGAAGCTTTTACTGCTTTGTTCCTTCTGTAGACTTACAAATCACATGAGGGCTTTCAGGATGAACAGAGATTGAGAACCCATACCAGGTGCTCTGGGAGCTCAAAGGAGAGTTTCTGAATCCAAACAAAGCAAGGGGATAATCAGAGAAACCTTCTTGAAATCAGTGCTATCTAAGCTGATTTTGGGTAGATGAGTAGGCAATAGACAGAACTCAGGCAGAGCTAGAGAGAAGGGAATTCCAGAGGGAGGAAAGAGCATTCTCAAAAGCCTACATAAAAGAAGAATTCAATGTGAGAGCCTGGAGCACAGACTGAATGTCTTTGCAGGATGGGGTAGGGAGGAATATTACAGGAGATGAGGTCACTGTAGTCATAATTTCAGCCAACTCTAGTCCCTTCAAGATCAGTAGCTGATCCTTGTACTACTTAGCTGAGAATATATTTTTCTGTTCACATTCACAGTCATCTATATTTTTACTCCCTTCTTCCTTCTTTCTGTTCAAGGCTATCACCTTCATCTATATCTTGATTTTAGGAAGGGTGGAAACAGGGAGGCCAGTTAGTGAACTATGCAGTAATTCAGATCAGAAGTCAGCAAACTACAGTCTATGGGCCAAACGGGCCCACCCGCTGCCTGTTTTTATAAAAAAAAAAATTATTGGAACACAGGCACACCTATTCATTTAAGTATTGTTTGCAGCTGCTTTCAGCCTACAAGAGCAGAGTTGAATAGTTGCAACAGGAACCATAATATGGCCTGCAAAGCCTAAAATATTCATCTGTGGCCTTTTACAGACAAAGTTTGCTGATCCCTGATCCAGATGAATAACCCAGATGAAAGTGGTTAGTGAAGTGTATTTGAGTGATAATTATAAACAGAGGAGGTGTGATCACATTCTTGACACATTTTATACGTAGAACCTACAGGATTTGCCAATGAATTGGATATGAAATGAAAGAGAGGAGATAAGAATGACCAAGTGTTTTGGCCTGAGCAACTGAAAGAATAAAGTTGGCACTTGCTGAAATGGGGAAGGCTGTGGGAAAGTAGATGGAGGTGGTAGGTAAAGAAAAGTTTAGTTTTGCACATGTTCAGACATAAGTTTATGATGCCTATTAGAAAACTAAGTGGAGGGAATTCCCCGGCGGTCCAGCGACTAAGACTCCGCCTTCCAATGCAGGGGGCGTGAGTTCGATCCCAGGTCGGGGAACTAGGATCCCACATGTCATGCTGTGCGGCCAAAAATTTAAAAAAAGAAAAGAGAATTAAGTGGAAATATCAAGTAAGCAGTTATATGTACAAGGGTGGATTTCCTTGTACAAGGAAATTTCCTATGTACAAGGTCAGAGCTAGAAATATAAATTGGAGAGTTGTCAATATATAGATGTTATTTAAAACCATGAGACAGAATGATATCATTTAGTAATAGACTATAAAGACAAAAGAGGACGGAAGACTGGGTCCTGGGGTACTTTCAGATGTTGGGAGTATGAGGAAGAAATAGCTAAAGGAGACAAAACAGGTAAGTGAGTTAGGTGAAAAACCAGGGTGAATGGTGAGCCAAAAACTGTGTGAAGAAAGTATGTCAAAGAGAAGAGAGTGATGAACTCTCAAAGCCGATCAAAGGGCTTATCGGTGCAATAGGGTGGCATGGGTACTCTCTGGAGGATGGACAATAGGGAAAGTGCCACACAGTCCTTGAAGTAGTCTTTGGGCCATTTAGTCGGCCATTGCCAAGACCTTGGGTAATTAAAGTGGTTAAGAAGGGAGGTTACAGGTCTAGATGGGCACATCCCCTTGTCCTGCAGAGAGTGGTACAACCAGAGGGAAATTTGGGGCTTTCTTGCCCAAATCTAAGAGAAGGAACCATGCCTTATTCATACTTATATGGGTTATTGTAAAGATTAAATGATTGATGCATGCAAAGAACTTAGAATAGTGTTTGGAACACTCAGTAAATATTTATCTATTGGTATTATTGTTTATATTCATAGGGTCCAGCACAGTAACTATTATATAGCAGAAAATTAATACATTTTAAGTGATTTTTAAAATGAATCTAGATTTATTATTTTCTCTGATTCTTTGGACGCTCAATGAAGAGAATTCAATTTCAAGATTTCAGCTGGAGGGGGTGGGGAGGTGGGGGGTGATGGGTTGGGAGTTGGGGATTAGCAGATAGAAACTATTATATATAGAATGGATAAGTAACAAGGTCCTACTGTATAGCACAGGGAACAATATTCAATATCCTGTGATAAACCATAATGGAAAAGAATATGAAAAAGAGTGTATATATATGTATAACTGAATCATTTTGCTGCACAGTAGAAATTAACACATTGTAAATCAACTATACTTCAGTAAAATAAATTTTTAAAAAAGATTGCAATAGAAAAAAAAATGTTATGCTATATTTTAAAACCACTGTTGCAGTGTGTGTGTGTGTGTGTGTGTGTGTGTTTTACCCTGATGACCAACTTTTTGATTCTCTGATGACTTCTCCAAAGAATCATAGAATTTTTGATGGTCATTGGCCTAAGCTGCCTGGCAAGTTTACTGGAGCCTCACCAAATTGATTAGCCTATGGACTGGGAGTTTGGAACCAATGTGAATCATCCCGAGGGCAATTACAGCAAGAGGAAGTGCAGCAAAGACATCTTACTTACAAAACAAGAAGATAGCCTCAGCCTCTATGCCCCTATCCTCAGCCTTGTCAAGAGAGCAAAATATTGCTTGTCAGTCAGACCTGTGTAATGTCTTAGCAACACAAAAAGAACCAAGGAAAGCCAAATATTGCCATTTGATTTTTCATGATTTGATTGATACCATGATTTAGTAAATTACTTTTTTGAGGGTTCTTCTCTTTTGGTTTGTTTAAAGCCAAGGAGTAAATGTAGCAATAAAAATTTAAATTACTTTGCCTCTTGCCTGAAATGCTCACTATTCCAATCCCTGTGCTTCACTGTGGTGCCAGGGAGAGGAGCAGAAACAGTTGACAATGATTCTGCATTACTGATTCACTCTACTCATTAGATTATATTGAAATGTTATGACTTTCTGGGCTCAGAGAGTTATTCCATTTTTGCCTCCAGCCATATCAAGTAATTTTTTGCTACTACATAACAAAACATAAAATTATTTGGAGTAAGACTTTCTAATTGGAAATAATAATTTTTAGATAAGAAATTAAGCCCTTTACTAAATAATGTTAAATTATCATCAAAATTACATTTTCATGAATAATGAATCAATACCACTGCAGCTGTTTCGCTATTTTAGTATTGCTGAACTCTGGTAATTATTATGTTTAGTTGTATTCCCTTGAATTTGGTAGAAAAAATAAAATGAGTTCGCACATTTTCATTGTGAAATATTATCTTGTTAGGCAAAAAATTCACTGAATAAAAATACTGCAGGAAAGTATGTTTTTGGTAAACATATTCCAAAATGTTATGCTAGCACTTGCGGCTTCAATTTTTGTACAGTTCCTTTACTTTAATCAAGACAAAGCAAAGGTTTTCCCTAATACAGACCCAATATAGCTTTCACGTTGCATATATCAGGGATTTTTCTATTTTTATTTTTAAGTGAATGCATGATCAGTGTAACAGACACCAGTTTTGGGTTGAATTATTTATTTGTTCCCTCTGTCTAAAGAGGGTAAAAACAATGGGCTTTTCTTACTGATTTGACTAGGGTTTCAAACATATGAAGATAGCACACACTCGTATCTATTGAGTATAGTAAAAATGCTACAGTTCATCCTGAATATGATAAAAACAAATACAACCTAGTATAATAGGGCATTATCACCATCTCTTGACTCTTTGGCAATGTCTTAAAATGATTTTTACCGTACTTAAAATGATCAAATTTACTTGTTCTCTCTTGGGAATTTTGCCCAATTTTCCACATATCAGAAAAAAATGAAATATGTTAAATTGCTATTAGTATTATTCCCGTCTTTGCTCTCAAGGTACCATCTAAATTATTCCTTCATCAACATTGGTGTGCTTTGTTATGTTTATAGCTTCAACTTTTTTTTAACAAGTGAACTTTATAAAAGTAGGATACTCAGTGGGAAATGAGCCTTGGGTTGTTGGGATCCTGAGAGTGGCAGCTGGGGTTGAGGAGTAAGGGGAGGAAGTGGAACAGACACAAATTAAATAGAAAAAAATTTTCGGCACAGAAGTTTTGAAGTCAGCTTCTTAATAGTAGCAGCTAGAATTATCACTGGCATCAGCCTAGTATTATCATTTATCTTCACCATACTTCCTTGTGGTCCAGAATACCTAGATATTCCAGTTGGGTAGGTGTGTTGCTGGGAGACACTCAGAACAAGAAAAAGAACTAATATTTATTGAGCGCCTCTAGGTGCCAGGCACTGTACAGATACTTTCACATTCCATGTCTCATTTGGTCACCACTATAATCCACTGTAGTTGGTGTGATTATCCTCATTTGACTGTTGGAGATATTGAAGGTGAGAGTAGTTAAATAACTCACCCAGCGTCCCACTAATCATGCAGTAAATGGCGTTAACTGCTCTAGCAGCAACATTAGTTAGGGAGAAAGAAGGGACCAAATAGGTCAACGTGGACTTGGTCTTGTCCTTTTTTTTTTTTTTAATTTTTATTTATTTATTTATTTTTGGCTGTGTTGGGTCTTCATTTCTGTGTGAGGGCTTTCTCCAGTTGCGGCGAGCGGGGGCCACTCTTCATCGCGGTGCGCGGGCCTCTCACTGTCGCGGCCTCTCTTGTTGCGGAGCACAGGCTCCAGACGTGCAGGCTCAGTAGTTATGGCTCACGGGCCCAGTTGCTCCGCGGCATGGGGGATCTTCCCAGATCAGGGCTCGAACCCGTGTCCCCTGCATTAGCAGGCAGATTCTCAACCACTGCGCCACCAGGGAAGCCCGGTCTTGTCCTTTTGAATGTTGACACTAGAGTCTCATCTCAGGACACTACGGTCCTAAGGTGGTCACATGAGAGTATCTGGAATTAAATGGTTTCCAGAGGTGAATGTCTTGTGTTCATTATCCCTAGACTCTTGCTTTAAGCCTCTTGCTTTAAGTCCTAGAGTAGACATGGGTTCATCTTTATTTTTCCCATGCCACCTGCCACAGTACATTGTACATCATGATTATTTAATAAATATTTGTTAAATTTAATTTAAAATCTTCATACAGGAGCAACAAGAAACAGTCATTTTATAATAATGATATAATTATAATAGTGTCCACCCTGGGATATTTATGCTTGTCAGAGTAATTGAGGACCCAATTAGAGAGTTAAACACTGAGTAAACAAAAAACAAGTGATAGTGTTGACCTAGAGCAAAACGCACTTTCTAAAGAAAGGGAAAAGGAGAGAGAGAAGGAATTATAATACTTAAGATCAATAATTTATAAGATTTTAACATTTGAAATTATGATTAGAAAAGAAATTCAAATATGAATATCTCATGTTTTCTATGAAAACAACTACCTCTGCTGCCTACAACTGGAATTACCACTTATCCCAGACAAGAGCTTCTTTTACTAATTGGGTCAGATTATATTTTTAGTACAATTTTATTCTAATGAATGTGGGCCTTTTCTATTAACCTTAACAGTCAAGAAACATGAAACAACAGGAGAATACATCACCTGGGACTTCAAAGTAACTATATATGCTAATGTGACAGGAATGACTGCTTGAGGACAATTTTATCATATCGATGGCAATTATGAAGGGAAAATAAAATCTTCTCAAGTATTCTTCACTCTCTCTGAGTTAATTAAATTTTATAACCTTTGCTAAACTCTTCAAACAATAGAATCTTACTCAGGCAGTATCAGATAATTGTAAAGAACTTTATTATTGTCCAAAAATTCCGCTGAGTTGATAGATTTAGTATGTTCCTTTATTTTCATTGCAAGAAGTTATCATCAACATCATCACTGTTGCAAGCATGATCACTAATAGCATTTGCTGAATCCGTAGGGCACACTGCTAGGGAGAGAGACACCAAGAAGTGCAAGATATGGTCCCTGCACTTGAGGAATTTATAATCTAAATGGAGCTATTTAGATTGGTTAAAGTTGGTCCAAAATAATTTATTTAATCCTGTGATTTATAACAGTCATTCAGCGGGGACACATATGGGTAATACTGGAATCCCATCTTAAAGTTATCTTAAAATAGATTCTACCTCCTACCTTTGCTAAGAGATAAAAATTTGTTTTGAAAATTAATGCAGATGTCATTAGTTACCTTTTTGCAGAGAGAATGAAATCTGTTGATCCCTAGAAGATAAAACACTAATCCTCCGGGCATTTTATTTGGGTGATTTGGGGAAGCAGTTCAAGTCCCAACTCTGCAACTAACTGGCAGTGTAACTATCACTTGTAGCACATTATTACTCCAGCTGCTAGACTAAAGTATGGGCTCTCCATGTCTTTGATTTGAAAGAAATTCTGTATCATTGAATACAATGGCATATTTGCATCAGTAAACCATAGTCTTATCTCCCTCCCTTTGTAACTAACCTGGCCAACAAATAATGCTGAAATTGCAGTGCACTCTATGCCTCTGATGTACTTCTAAATCAGTTTTCTGTGTGAAAACTTACCTAACATTTCCATGACATAGACATCATGTACCAAAAAAGGTCAAGTTTTCTAATGCAGAATACAATAGTACTCATCACATGTTAATATAAAGAAAGTATTTAATATCATGAGATGTTTTACATTGATTTTCAATGCTTGGATTCAGGAAAAAAGAGAATTTTTTCCCTTGCAAATTGGGCATATGGAAATAAGTAATGAGGATAATTGGGCAAGTATATTTCCTGAAAAAATGCTCTAAGTGTATATTTCTGGTTCATTTTGTTTGCTTGGTAATCAGGCCTTACATGATTATCAAATTTCCTTTATAATCAAGTTTAATTTTAAGTTAATGATCCATTTCCTTTATCAGTGGTATTAGTGGATGACTTTTACAACATAACATGCAGTCACGCAAATCAGCAGGTTCTGTGGGTAAAGCAGGTCATTGAGGCTTTCCAATTCACACTGCAGTCTATTCTCAATTAGGTACTTTGAAGAAGTTGCTTAGAACTTTCAAAGCCTTTACAACCTTGAGATTCTAGATGTATGTGCTTTCTCTTTATTCTTTTTGTTTTCACAATAAATTTTCAAACCTGTAGAAAGTTGAAAGAAGAAAACAATGAATACATGTATACTCTTCACCTAGGTCACCAAATATTAACATTTTGCCACATTTTTTCCCCCTGATCCACTTGAAAATAAGTTGCAGATATCTTTACCATGGGTGTTTCCACATACATCTCCTAAAAACAGGACCTTATCCCACCCATCCAAAATACCATTATATCACCTAAAAAGGTGACATTAGTTTAATGACATCATCTAATATACAGTCCATATCCACATTCCCCTAATTGTCCACAAGATATTTCTTATGTTGTTGCTTTTTAAATCCAGGGTGCAATCAAGTTTTACACATTGCATTTGGTTTTTATGTCTCTAATATTTTTTTCCTAAAGTAGTTCCCCTGCCTTTTTACACTCATAACGTAGAATTTTTTGAAGAGTCCAGGTCTGTGTGTTCTGTCTTAATAAAAAAATTAAAATTTTGAAAAAAAAGAGCACTGGTAAATGGACCGTGTGTTACTCTTTCTGTTGCCAGTGCCTGAGAAAAACCTAACTATTGGGCCTAACTTCTTTAGTCCGGCAACATGACTCATTTTATATAAAAAATGTTGACAAAAAGGAGAAATCCTATAATGTGTCTGTAATAACAAGGAATGCCAGGATTTAAAACTAGCCATGAACACATAGATCATTAAAATTTTCCTGAGTCTGCTTAACTATCCAAGATAATGTCCGAATTTTTGAGCTAGAAGAACCTCAGAGACAAACTAACTAGCTTAATTCCTTATATTAGAAGTAAAGAAAGTGAGTCTCAAAGAGTCTGTAATTTGCCAAGGTTACACTGCCAGTTAATTGTAAAGGTGGGACTAGAAATAAGACATCTTGATTTCCAATATCCTCGTGTCCCTGATTCTCTCATCATCTTCTCTGCCATCACCATCCATCCCTTTTGTTTCCTTTCTTTTTTAATTCTTCCTATCCTTCCTTTTTCTCCTTCTTTCTATTGAGCAGGCAACAACAGATCTTTTTTTAAAAAAAAACAAATCACTTCTGTTACACTTCTGCCAGGCTTTCTCAATAGCTACACTATTGACATTTTGGGCTAGGTATTCTTTGTTGTGGGGTGCTGTCCGGTGCATCGTAAGATATTTAGCAGCATGATTGGATTCTACCCATCTGAGGCCAGTAACACTCCTCTGTTTGTGACGATCAAAAATGTCAAATATAAGGCTTCCCTGGTGGTGCAGTGGTTAAGAATCCGCCTGCCAATGCAGGAGACATGGGTTCGAGTCCTGGTCCAGGAAGATCCCACATGCCGCGGAGCAACTAAGCCCGTGCGCCACAACTACTGAGCCTGTGCTCTAGAGCCCATGAGCCACAACTACAGAAGCCTGTGCGCCTGGGGCCCATGCTCCACAACAAGAGAAGCCACCGCAATGAGAAGCCTGCGCACCACAACGAAGAGTAACCCCCGCTCGCCACAACTAGAGAAAAGTCCGCGTGCAGCAACGAAAACCCAACGCAGCCATAAATAGATAAATAAATAAATTAAAAAAAAAAAAAAGTCAAATATACCTGGGGGTGGGGATGCGGGCAAAATTGTCCCTGATTGAGAACTACTGCCAAATGCTTCTTATTTTGGCAGTGGTTCTTGTTTTACTTATTAACTCTCCTTTTATTCCACGTCAATATGGATTCAAAATTTTATGTAGCTGTAATCACAGTATAGATACAATTTTCCTCTATTATTTTTACTTATTTCATAATAAGTATTTTCACTGTGGCTGTATGACATTTGTTGTTTTTGTCTACCTAGGATTCCCTGCTCCTCCTTCCAGTAAGAGCACCCCTTTGTCCATTGTGGAACTGCATCTCCCTTAGTCCAGTCATTTGATTCTAGGGTCCTTCCCCTTGTCCAAAGTGTACACAAGGGACTCAGGCCTGACCAGTCATAATAATCCATCTCCAAAGCCACAATGATTAGTCTCAGTGATAGGCATATCATCCAAGTTGGGCCAATCAGAGCCCTTCCTCAGGGAATTTGCTGGAAGACTCTATTTCATTTGGGTTGCCAAACTGATGTTGTAAAGTTGAAGCTCCCTGCAGCTATGTCATCGGCTTGTCGGCAGTTCAAGAGAATAAAGCCAACACAGACAGAAAGCAAGGCTTAAGATGGGAGAGAAAATCCTGGTGGTATCATTTGAGTCCCTACATCCATTCACCTCTAAGGGCAGTGAAACCCTTGTCAATAAATCTCTTCCCCCCCATGCTTTCTTTTTTCATTTATTTTTTGCTAAGAAGGTTTGACAGGGGTTCTTTCACCTGCAACACAAAAGAGTCCTGATTAAGAAAATAGTATTCATGTTTATAATATTTAATGGTTCATATTTCCTCAAGTTGTAGTGCCATGATTTCCTTAACTGTTCTGCTAACATTAAACTTTAAAGTGATTTGAGATATTTTTCCATTATAAATGCAGTGTTCTTTTTCAGTGCCTTTTGAATGACTTCTAGTAAATTTTCCATTAGTTTCCTCAAACATGGGCCCTTGGTTTGAATTCCGAACTACAAGATTTAAAATTGAATGATTTACCACCTAATTTAAGGCCATTTGGTTTTGCTTTATTCTCTTTTGCTTTTATACTTCTATTACAGTCATTCCACCTGTGATTATACCAGCTGTTGTGGTAGTATCTGCTCCAGCTGCATGGGCATATTTGAATGCATTAGAGTATTATGTCAGTGGTTTAGGAAATATTTTATGGTACCACGAAGATTAACTTCTGACCCTTGTAGGATGTACGTAGTGTTTCTTTTAACAATTAACTGCAAAACCAATGTTGTTCAATATTAAGTTTTCAAATCTTTGCATTCACTTAAGATATAGAATTACTCTATTATCCTAATGTCTGTGAAAAATGCCTCTGATTGTTTCATTACTATGAAGTCTATATGTATTTCATTTACCTACGTAAATTAACTTTTCCATACCTAAGGTCTAGCTCAAGTGTTATTGCATTCTATGTGATTTCTTTTACCACTTATTCAGTTCGTTTCCATCTCTCATTGCACTTAGTAAATCTACCTTATAGCTATGAGAGATGATGCAATAATGAGGGGAGTGCCAATTTAGGGTCCTATAATAGTCATGGACTTGCCTTTCAGAGAATCATAGATAGCAATATGCTACAAAATATATCACTGTCAAATTTATGGAATCGTAGTTTATAATAACAAAAAAATTAGAAATAAATCAATGTTCATCATTAGGGGGACTAGTTTAATGAATTATGATACAGCCATAAAATGGAAAAGTATGCAGCTGGACAAAAGAACAAATAAGTTTGAAATATATTGATACATCTCTAAGATATATTATCAAGTATCTGAAGAGGTGGTGTAGCAGGGTAATTAAAATTGTGGACCTTGAAGTCTGGTCTAGGTTCAAAGACCAGGTCTGCTATTTATTAGTTGTGTAAACTTGGACAAATTTCTTAAGCCCAATTCTTCAGTTTTTTCACCTATGAAATGAAGATGTAATGGTAACTACCTTACAAGATTGTATGAGGATCAAGTGAGTTAATACATGCCAAGCACTTAGAAGACTGTCTGGTTTATAGTAAAACAATAGAACTATAACAATGGGATGTGAGTGAATGATTTTTGAATTATTTAATATAACAAATAAAAGTAAAAAATTTAATCTTTTTGAATATATTGCAATATATTGAAGATATTAATCTTTATTGAATATATTACGTATTTTCACCATTACTATCTTGTACTACAGTGTTACACATATTCATGTAGAGGGTTATCTCTTCTTACTATGATGTCTTTGAGTTAAAGGCTTGGCTTTTCCTCAATTTTGTGCCAAGCATGATCTCCAGCACGTGCCATGTGCAAGGTAAGTTCCATATGTATTTGTTGACTGTATTAACAAAACATTCAGATTCCTCTCTGCATATAAAAATTTCAAAGCTTTCACATTTTAAGGAGTTTTAGAAGATATCTAAGGGAGTTGATCCTATAATTTCAACATTTAGGGGCAAGTCCAGAAATTTCGTTAACATAGACGTTAGGAAGTTTATTTGTACCTGGATGAGCAGTATTCTGAATGTATTTCCTTTCGTTAAAAAAAGAGTTTGGGGCTTCCCTGGTGGCGCAGTGGTTAAGAATCGGCCTGCCAATGCAGGAGACAGGGGTTCGATCCCTGGTCCGGGAAGATCTCACATGCCGCGGAGCAACTAAGCCCCTGCGCCACAACTACTGAGCCCATGAGCTGCAACTACTGAAGCCCACATGCCTAGAGCTCGTGCTCCGGAACAAGAGAAGCCACCGCAATGAGAAGCCCGGACACCGCAAGAAAGAGTATCCTCCACTCGCGCAACCAGAGAAAGCCCGCGCACAGCAATGAAGACCCAACGCAGCCAAAAATAAATAAATTAATTAATTTTTTAAAAAAGAGTTTTATTTTCAAACGAGGAAGAGAACTAATAGCTTTTAGGAACTTTCAGTCTCAGAAAGAGTAAGAACTGGCCTGCCTTTGTACATCTAGCTGGTGATGGAGTCAGGGTTCGAACCGGGATATGGTTGATTGTTCTTTCGGCTGTAAAAGGGAGGTAGAAAGGAAAGCTACATTCACTGATTTGTAAGTGAGCCTCGGAGAGAGGACATGAGGAAGATGTTCCCACTAGACTTTTACTTCAGCAGAGCTTATCTTTGCTGAGCACATCACCTAGCTATTTAAACTCCTTCCAAAACCTAGGACTGAATAAAAATAGTCAATATGTTAGGAATGTGAGGAAAAATATAACAAAATCATTTTGTATAACTTAAGCCTTTGCCTCTGAGATTAAGTCCACCTAAAACTCTTAAATAAAATAAGAGAATATAAGTGGCCTAAAAATTCCCTTTGTGATATTTAGAGATAATAGTTTCTATTCTTATATCATCATCTCAAATAAATATTAGTCATTGTCTAATGTAGGGTTTATCACATTGCATTTTTCCAGATCAATTTCATTACAAAATATAATAATGAGGTCATGGCATTTTCAAAGCATAAGTTTGCAGGTGTATACCACTTCAGAAAACCTGAAATATGAAAATCCCCAAATGCTTGGTAAATTGGAGGATTGCATAAATTCAGTTACAGAAGAGTTCTTCACATTCCAAAATAATTGATCATGGGGTTTCTTTAAACAGGAGGGCATGACAACTCATATTCATTTGGCAAAAGAAACTTTGTACTCTATCTGGGAAAGCTGTCCTCTTTAACTCAATGCAAAACTGCCAGAGGGATTTGTATCACAGAGCAAGGCATAGCTAACTAAAAGGCTCAGCTGTCCCAATCAATTCTGTTTACCAATGGGGGTGAGAATCAGGGCAAGTACCAAATTAGAATGGGTGGTCAGGGAAGACCTCTGACAGGTGATATTTGAGTGAACAGCTGAATAGAATAAAGCCTGAATAAAGCTGATGGAGTCAGCCTTTTGATGACCCATTGGAAGAATGTTCTGGGCAGAGAACTCAGCAAGTAAGGTCTTCCAGGTCAGAACAAGCTTGGTGGATCAAGAAACAAAACACCAGACTGTCTGGAGTGTAGTAAACTAGGGGGAGTGGCTCACAATTAAGTCCTTAGATGTAAATGAGGATCAAGCAGGACAATGGTAAGCACATGTAATTAATTTGGATCCTGAAATATTTAAGAGCTCAATAAATGGAAACTCTTGTTATTAGAGATCAAATTATTGTTTTCTTCATAATTCAAATTTAAATGTTTTTTGAAATGGGAGCACTTAGAAAAATACTTGTGAAATTTGTACCTCATGTCTTCACTAACTCTGTAAAATTTAAATTCTATTAAAAACCATACGAGAATCATTTTCTAATTGTAAAGGCTGCTAAAATTATTTGTATAAAATTTATTGTTTTATAAATATTTGTTTTTTGTTTCTAGCCTAGATTTATGCTGAGAGTCTTTTTTACCCCAATCCTTAACCATCCTCAATCCTGAAAATATTTTCCTAAAATTTATTCCAGTTTTGTGGTTTATTTTTGATCAATCTGGAATTTGTTTAAATTGTGTGAGTTAGAGATTGTGGTAGGCTGAATGATAACCCCTAAATATATTCAAATCCTAATTCCTAGAAATTGTGAATGTTACCTTATATGGCAATTGTGACTTTGCAGACATGATTAAAGTAAGGATTTTGAGATGAGATTAGCCTGGATTTCCTGGGTAGGTCCTAAATATAATCACAAATGTCCATGTAGGAAGGAGGCAGAGGGAGACCTGTCACAGATTGGGAGAAGGCAAAGTGAAGACAGAGCAGAGAGTTTTGAAGAAGTTATGCTGCTGGCCTTAAAGACGGAAGAAGGGGCCAAGAGCCAAGGAATGCAAGGAATGCAGCTCTAGCAGCTAGAACAAGCAAGGAAGGTCTTATCCTCTAGAGCTGTGGAAGGAGTTGCCCTGCCCATACTTTAGAATGTATATCTTGATTTCAATCTTCTGAGCTCCAGAACTGCAAGAGAATAAATTTATGTTGTTTTAAACTGCTAGTCTTCTGGTAGTTTGTTACAGCAGCCATCAGAAATGAATATAGAAATCTAACTTTATTTTTTGCCCTATAGTTAACTAATTAATTGTCCCAGTACCATTCATTGAAGAATACATTATTTCATAAGTGTTCTGAAATGTTAACTTTATCAAAATGTCTATATTCACTTAGAGCTAGTCTCTTTCTATTCTATCAGTCAGTCTACTGATTCTTGGGACACTACCAAACGTTTAAATTGCGATAATTTTATAGTACATTTACATGAGTGGTAGGGTAATTCCTTCACCATGCTATACTCCACTCCCTCCCAGATTTCTTGCTTTAAGCTGCATTTATTTTTCCAGATAAACTTTAGATTCAATTTGTCTGGTAAAATTTTTAAATTTTGATGGAAGCTGCGTTAAATATATAGAAACACTTGAATATTCCCATCCAGAAACACAGACTCTCTTTTCAGGTCTTTCCCCTGCTGCCCACACTTTGGTGAAATATTAGTTTTTTTTCACTTACGTCTTATAAATTCCTTAAGGCTTATTTGTTGCTACTGTGGAATAGGGTCTTTTTAAAATTACATTTTGTAAGTAGATATTATTGGTGCATAGGAGTGCTATTGGATTTTGAATCTGGCCACTCTGCTGAATCAACTTAAAGGTCTAATAATTTTCTCTTAGATTTTCCAGCAAGATAATCATATTATCAATAAATATTATAATCTTTTCTTTCCCACTATTTATTTTTTTATTTATCTTTCTTATCTTATTGCATTATCTAGAATCTATAGAAGAGTATTAAATGGTAATGGTGTTATTAGGCATATCTATTCTTTTTCTGACTCTAGTTGGAATACTTTCATGTTTCACTATTAAATATGAATATGTGTTTTACTTTATATGTTTTGTGGAGGTATTTTAACATAATCTATACATACAACATTTATACAGTAGTCCTCCCTTATCCACGATAGATATGTTCAAAAACCCCAGTGGATGCCTGAAACCATGAATAGTACTGAACCGTACATATACTATGTTTTTTTCTATCCATACATAGCAATGATAATATTTAATTTATAAATTAGGCACAGTAAGAGAGTATTCAAATTGCCAGCATCACTACTCCTGAACTTTGTGTCTATTATTAAATAAAATAAGGTTTACTTGAATACAAGCCCTGTGATACAGATAAGCGAGATGGCTACTAAGTGACTAACGAACAGGTAGTGTATACAGCGTGGATATGCTGGACAAAGGGATGATTCATGTCCTGGGCAGAATAGAGTGGGACAGCACAAGATTTCATCATGCTACTCAGAACAGCATGCAATTTAAAATTTATAAATTGTTTATTTCTGGAATTTTTCATTTAATACTTTTGGACTGCAGTTGACTGCAGGTAACTGAAACTATGGAAAGCAAAACTGTGGACAAGTAGGGACTACTGTATATGCACAATAATGGTAACACTATTTCCTTCCATTTCTTAGGTTATTAATTATGACTTTAAATCAGAAGAGCTGATTGTGTTATTAATCCATTTCCAATATCTATTGATATATATACTATATATAATAAGTATAATAAGTTTTTTAATGTTAAAAATTATTTTATTATATGTAAAACCTACTGGGTAATTTTATGTTTTCATTTAATATTTGTTCAGTATATTATTTAGAAAGTCTATAGCTCTCCTTTTTTGTACTAAAAAAATGTCAGGCTTGGATTTCATTAATGCTGGTCTTACAAAATGAATTTGGAAGTGCTTTGTCTTTTTCTTTTTAAAAATTCAGTAATAGTTTAACATAACAGAAATTGGAAGTCCTTATAGGCCTAATAGAACTGTATTGGTTTAGTATCTCTCTGGTGGTAGATTTTTGACAACTTTTTCAGTTTTTTCTATAATTATTTAGTCCATTCATGTTTCCTACAACTTTTTGAATCAATTTTTATAACTTACACTCTCCTAGAAAATAAAGAGAAAAGCTTAACATTCATTATTTATAATGTGCCTACAAATAAAAGAGACAGATAACTCATTTAAAAATAAGCAAATGCCAACTCTGCATAATTAACAGAAAAAAATTCAAAAGGCCAATTAATGTATGCTTTAACTCCATCCACTTGGGGTAATAATATAGTCCTGTTTCCCTGGGAAAGGCCTGGTTTATATGTGCTCTTCCAGTAAAATTATGACTAGTGTCATAAAGAGTCTTAAAAGTTTCCAATTTAGGCAATACATTATTATGTGGACCCTAATTATAACAAATGAGATAAAAGTTTAAACAATAGTGAGGATTTTATTATTTATTTTTTGCCAATAAGACTAGCAAACATTAAAAAGATTTATAATATTCATTGCTGGAAGGGGTATGGTGAAACAGAGGAATATTTGTAGAAGAGATAACTGGTACCCTCCTTTTGGGTTATAAATTTGGCACTATCTATTAAAATTTTAAGTGTGCACATCATTGGACCTAGCTATTGGACTTCTGGGATCTTACTTTATGGAAAAACTGATGCTAGTGTACAAACACACGTATGGGCAATGTTGTATGGGCAGTTGACTAAATACGTAAAGGTGCACCCAGAGAATGAGCTATTATGTGTATGTTTAAAACAATGAGGCAGCCATATATATTGGAATGGAAAGATTTCCATAATACATTAAAAGAAAAAATAAGATGCAGAATGATAATACAGTTTTTTTGTTTGTTTGTTTAGGAAAGGGTTTAATATTACATGGATTCAGAGGAAAAAAAAGAGATCTGGAGAAAAAGAAGGGATATTTCATAAAGAAGGGGATCAGGGGAAGTTTCAGAGTGAATTGGCAGGAAAAAAGGGACGACAGCTGTCCTGGCCCATGAACTGGTGTGAACAAAGACACAAGGGCAGAAAATTGAATTGGAGGTTGGGAGTTTAGTTGGTTTAGAGTTTGCCATAGAGGTTAAAACTAAAAGTTCAAGGACCAAGGTGCCACTGGCTGAAGGCTTTCACTGCCCACCCTGGCTCTGCTCTCTCTTTCGGGACCTGGACAAGGATGGGGTGCTGTCATGGAGTTGACGTCCCCATAACAAGGACAGAAAGGTTTGACGCAAGGAGGCTGATAAAAGAAATGTTCACATATTGAGATATACGGAAGTCATTCTGGCTTATACATGAGTTAACTTTAATTTTATGCTAACTAAAATAGCCTGTTGGGGCCTATCAAACATACATTATACATCTGCTTTAATTATTAAAGAAAAAGGGCACATTGACCAAAAGTAAAGAACGTCCATGTTAAAAAATAAAGATTAAATGCCCCTTTTCCTGGGACACCAATGCTGGTCCTCCTTTGATGATAAGACTCCCTTCCCACATGCCAAGGCCATGCTGACTCACTGTGTATGTTCTGTTGTTTTTTTTTTTTTTTTTTTTTGAAACCCTGAAGAAATGTAACCCTGGCTTTTTTTTTTTTTTTTAGATAAGTTTATCTTTGGCTGCGTTGGGTCTTCATTGCTGCGCGCAGGCTTTCCCTAGTTGCGGCGATCGGGGGCTGATGATACAGTTTTAACTGACATTTGGTAAAATATACACATGTATAATTTGTTTTTCTATGCTTAGAAAAAAGTTTGAAAATATATATACCAAATTTAACACCTATTATCATGAGGGTTCAGATGAACAGAAGCTGAAATCAGAAAATTCAACAAAGGTTTTGTTAAAAGGTTAGGGAGAAAATCATTTTGAAAAAGCAGCATATTTATCAATGATCCTGAGATTCTATATATGTGGGTAGGAAACAGAAAAGTCTGCTTTTGGCTTGGTAACAAGCATCAAAGAATAAGTCTTTGGTTCAACTAGAGCTGATGTTTCTTCTGGTTGGAAGCACGACCTTTTTCCTGTCAGAAAACATCATAACTATATAAAAGATTTTTGAATTCTGAAGAGATGGGAACACTAGACCTCAACGTATGTAGTTATTATTTTTATATATTTTTGTATATTTCTGTAAGAATACTTCTGTAACTGTCTTAGAATCTTAAGGCAGTAAGGGAATTCAAGTCTACTCTTGTCAAGTCCCTAATGTTTTTTCAGTGATAAAAGAAAGTTTCATCTGTTTTTCTGAAGAATATATGCTTTGCATCTTATACATAATAATCCAGAGAAGAGAAAAAGAAAGTTACCCAACAAATATTTTGAGGAATATATAATCATAATACCCACACCATTCAAGAACAATGTAAAAAAAATTGTAGTTCAATCTCCTACACTAGTCTGCATGAAAAAATTAAAATATGAAAATATTACCAAATAAAATCAAGCAGTGAAAGACAGACTCAAGAATAAAGAACTTCAAATCTATAAGGAAAACAAACTACTAAGTGTAAAATTGAGTAAATTTCTTTATGTGCAGTTCCCAGAAAAGAAAATGCAAATGGAACAATATCATAAAAAGATGCTTAAATTCATTATGAACACAAAAATGAAACTCAATTACAATAAAATAATATTCATACCTATCATATTGATGAGGATAAAAACTTTTAAGAAAACAAAGTGTTAGTGAGAATGTGAGGAAAGAAGATCTCTCATACATTGCTGTGGGAGTGTGAACTGTTAAAATTATACTGGAGAACAATTTAGGATATTCAGTAAAGGTGCATATAATCTACAACCAAGAAATTCTATGCCCAGGAATATATGCCAAAGAGTCTCTAGGGTATGTGTATATCAATGTCCTCATTTCACAGATAAAGGAAAGCAAACCTTAGCTTCTTCTACTATTAAATAAATTAATATATGAAAATCATTTATGTGCCTCGTACATACTAAGCCATCTACTAAGTATATCATCATCATCATCATCATCATGAAAAATCAGCTGTAGGTGAAATTCCATAAATTGATCAATATCATCGATATTGACAACAAAACATTTTAGGTGCTCCATCATTTCATCCCTGGAAGGGTATTCCAACAGCTGAAGAAAAAACCTGCCAAGTTTTGACCAGAATATGA
This sequence comes from Balaenoptera musculus, assembly GCF_009873245.2. Taxonomy (NCBI): domain Eukaryota; kingdom Metazoa; phylum Chordata; class Mammalia; order Artiodactyla; family Balaenopteridae; genus Balaenoptera; species Balaenoptera musculus. The sequence continues at coordinate 60,750,226 of NC_045787.1, read as the reverse complement.
AGTTTGGAGGGCATTCTGTCCTCCCCCACCTAGAGCCATGATTTTTTCCAAAGTAACAGTGTGGCTTTTCTTTTTAAAAATAATTTTTTAAAAAAAATTAAGGTTCTATTTTCTAGAGTATTTTTAGGTTACAGCAAAATTGAGAGGAAGTTACAGAAATTTCCCATATATGCCCTGCCCCTACACATGCACAGCCTCCCCGGTTACCACATCTTTACCAGAGTGATCATTTGCTACAACTGATGAACCTATATTGACATATCACTATCACCCAAAGTTCATAGTTTCCATTACGGTTCACTCTTGGTGTTATTCATTCTATGGGTCTGGAGACATTTATCCATCATTATGGTATCATATAGAGTATTTTCAATGCCCTAAAAATCCTCTGTTCTCTGCCTTTCATCCCGCTTCTCCCCAACTCAATTACTGGCAACCACTGATCTTTTTACTGCCTTCATAGTTTGGCCTTTTCCAGAAGGCCACATAATTGGAATCACAGAGTATGTAGCCTTTTCAGATTAGCTTCTTTCACTTAATAATGTGCATTTAAGTTTCCTCCATGTCTTTTCATGGTTTGATGGCTCATTTCTTTTTAGCACTGAATAATATTTAATTGTCTGGATGTACCACCGTTTGCTTATACATTCACCTACTGAAAGACATCTTGATAGCTTCCCAGTTTTGGTAATTCGGAATAAGGATGCTATAGATATCTGTGTAGATTTTTGCATGGACATAAGTTTTCAGCTCCTTTGGATAGGTACCAAGGAGTTCAATTGCTGGATTATATGGTAGGAGTATGTTTAATTTTGTAAGAAACTGCTCAACTATCTTCCAATGTGGCTGTACAATTTTGCATTCCCAGTAGCAATGAATGAGTGTTTCTGTTGCTCCCCGTCCCCACCAGCGTTTGGTGGTGTCCGTGTTCTGGATTTTGGCCATTTTGGTAGGTAAGTAGTGATACCTCAGTGTTGTTTCCAGTGTGGCCATTTGAGGAGGTGAGGACAGCACTCTAACCCTTGTACGACGCTCTCCCCTCCCCCACCCAGGCGCTGCCTCCCCAGACTGTGTTTCCGTAGTCCCCTGACAGTTTCTTAGGGCTCTAAGCTTCAAAGTCTGCCTAAAGGGGAAGGAGTGCGGAAAGTTTAGGGTAGGATCTGAAATCCATCCGAAACGTCAGGCTGAGGGAAGTTACTCCTGGAAAGGTTTCTCAGGTGCTACTCAGGGGCCAGGCAACTTTCTGCCTTGACTCCGCAGAAGACTTTAGTTAAGTGATACCACAAGCGGCAGAACAAAGGAAGGAGGTGCCCAGATGATAGGCTACTCCTGGTGCGTGAGGCGACTCTATTTTATTTTATTCTACTTTTGGTAGCCAGACGTCAGTAGGAATCACCAGCTCCTTGAAACCAACGGTCCCAGGATTTTCGTTTGAAGCTTTCACTACAATGAACACATCTGGCAGGTGGTGGATCCTCAAAGACAGGGCCCTGGAGGTTTCCTTTAAACGCAGAGATCTGCGACAAAGGTTGCCTGGGGCAGGTGTAAGACACAGATGGCTGGAGGGAGAGGAGCAGAAACCAGCTTAAACAGGAAAAGCAATCCTGATATGTTTAGGAAAGTTGATCTGGTGTGTTAACTGGAGTTTCAGGAAAAATCTGAAAGCTACTGGTTTACAACAGGAGTCCGACAAAGAGGTGTCCGGGCTCGGGAACCTCCTAGGGGATCGAAATGGATACACGGGTATTTGTTTCCAAAAAAACTTTAAAAGTCGAGAGTCTAGTCTCCAGCATGCGCGAGGCCTGCCTTCCGCAGAGCCGGGGTCCGAGCCTCTCAGCTACCTCAAAAACCCGGAGAAGGCAAATCCAGGCAGGCCCTGGAGTGCCCGGCGGGGGTGGGCTCCGGCCGCCTGCACACTGGGCATGCGCAGGGGGTGGACCGCCAGGTCGGCTTTTGGAGCCGTGACGAGTCCGGAAGCGCCTGCGGGCGCCCCTCCAAACGAGAACTAGTTTTGTTTCGCGTTCCTCGGACGGGATCCCGTCGGAGAGAACCCCCGACAGGGCCAACCCGACACTCGGCAGCACCGCAGCAATGTCCAGCAACAGCTTCGCTTACAGTGAGCAGTCCGGAGGAGGGGAGGCGACGGAGCTGGGTCAGGAGGCGACCTCTACCATTTCCCCCTCCGGCGCCTTCGGCCTCTTTAGCAGCGATATGAAGAAGTGAGGAGAAAGGTTTGGGGTGTGGGGACGGGACTGGGGAGCTGGTGCCCGGGAGGAACGGGCACCGAGATGGGACTCCCGGGAGAGGGGTGGGGTTGCGCTGAGACCGCCCCGGAGCCGAGCGGTAACGTTTCCCCGCAGCTGGATCAGTTGGGACTGGTGGGAGTTGTTGGGAGTTTGGGATGAGTGTGTGGAGGGGAGTCTCTAGTAGTTTTCAAACTTCAGTGAAAAAAGAACCATTTGGAGCCCTTAGGTGCTATCCCCAAAGATTCTGAATTGGTCTGGGCTGGGGCACAGGCATCTGATTTTTGAACAAACGCTTCAAGCTACTTTAATGTTTGCTTTATCACACCTGGAGAAATTCGCTCACTAGCGTGGAAGGGGTGTTTGGGAAGTTGAGAGGGAACGTGAGAGTGTGGCTAATGGGAAACTGTTCTGTGACCCTCGAATGCAGGAGCGAGGAGGTGTTTTAGGCGCTTTATGAATGGACAAGCTGGTTTATACAGACATTAATGTTCTCGGGCAACGTCCTTTGCACTACAGACAAAAAAAACACAAAACCCTAAAACAAAAAACAAAAAAACTACCCCAATCCCAAACACAGTAATAAGCATATGAGTCGAGAATATTTAGTGTTACTCTGAGCAAGTGGTAAAATTTTACAAATTAATAGTGTGAATTTTAAAAATGAACACTAAACAATGTATACGTGGTTTTTTGAAAAATTATTAAGAGTAAAAAAAAATTAAGAGTATTTTAAGTACCACCGAAAAGGGAAAGAAACCCCCCCCCCCCGCCCCCGCATTGATTTTTTTGGGGGCGAAGGAATGGTTTTAAACTTACAGAATTCTGGTAACTTTGTATTTTATTGTAATCATTTTTACGTTTTTCTTTTTTTTAGTCTCTCAGTACTAACTAAACACTATGGTCACATAATAGGCTGACACTAGATTTATGCTAAATTAAGGTAAAGTAGCTGTGCTGGTGGCTTTGCGGTGTCAGAAAGATATATTAAAATTTAATTTAAATTAAATTTCAAATTTATTTTAAAAGACATTCTGGAAGGTGCTAGTAGTTGAAATTGGGATAACATTTTCACTGTATTAAGCTAACTGAAATCCTGTATGGAATGTGTGAAATAGAGTTTTTGATTTGTTTACTTATTTGTTTCCTTATTCACAGGTTAGAAAAGTTTAAAAGCAATATAACTAATTTTTCATTTTTCATTCTGTGTATTTAGATGATAGATTGTTCCAACAAGGAGCTTGTTGCAGCTCTGCTGTTCTATTAGCAGATATTTCAACTGTTGAATTAACGTATAAGTCTGTATAGGTCTGTTTTGCATGTGATATGCTTACAATTGATTTACTTTTATGTTTTGTGAACTTCTAAGATGTTTTTCTTTTAGAGCCTTTCATTTCCTATTTTGTCAGATTTGGGCCTGATTTGGAAAAAAATGTGTAGCTTTGACTATGACCAGTGCTGTTGAGGTGACTGAGCATGTTGGATTTAAAATAAAAATAGCTAACATTTATAGACTGCTTGTGCACTTGTGCACACTACTTTACATTTATTATTTCATTTGGTCCTCCTAACAACCCTTTGGCTGAGTGTGAGTATGGCTTATGGGAAACTATTCTGTGATGCTCAAGTGTCACAGAGGATCAAGGAGCAACCCAAAGGTACTTCTTTGATCCCACTTTGCGGATGAGAAAATTGGAGCACAAGTGGTTAATTTGCCCAAGATCACAAAGCTACAACCACTGCACTGCCTGAATTTGAACTCAATCTAATCTTGGAGCCCATTCTCTTCAGCACTTGGATGTGCTACTTATTACTTGATGAAGTTTATTGTGCTTTTATTAGAGAATGCATACAACTCATTAAAAGTTTAAAACTTTGAATAGTAGTTGTAGACAGTGTATGACCTTGAGGCTTTCAGGAATTAGAAACATTTTGGCCACTGAATCGCAACCTGATGGGGTTGTACAGAAACAAGGAGACCCCTGTTCGGGAAGTGGTCACTTAATCTCTCTTGAGCTTGCGTTCTCTCATTTATTAAAGGGTGATATTTCTTGCCTTTTTTAACACCCAAATGACAAAATTTATATAAAAAACTTAAAGCTTACCCTGTTCCTCTGCTCTAATTTATTTTTTTATTGAAGTATAATTGACATGTAATGTATTAGTTTCAGGTGTACACGTAGGTAGGTATTCAGTAGGTATTTTTATATATTGAGAAATTATCACCACAAGAAATCTAGTTAACATCCGTCACTACACTTAGTTACAATTATTTTCCTGTGACGAAAATAGCCTTTGTCTTTCACTACCTTGGCACTTTTGACGAATACAAGCCAATTACTTTATAGCATGGTAATCAACTTGTGTTTGCTGGTTCATACATACATTCATGTTATGTATCCCAGGCTACAGTACTACCTTCTTAGACTATTGTGTTGGGAGGCATAGGATGCCCATCTTCATGATGTTAATTTTCCCAGGTAAAGGGTTGTCCATTATTTATTTTTTTTCCAATAATCTATCTATGGGGGGGACAGATGGAGACCATGCAGATGTCTTGCTCTTCATCTGATTCACCATCCCCTATATTTAGCAACCATCAATGAATCTCTTCAACCAGTCTTTACCACAGTGTCTGCAAAGTGGTGATGTTCTAACTCCTTCCACTATTCTGTTCTTTGGCCTCTTATCCTAAAGCTCTATGTCCTTTTGATCCTTCACTAACCATCTCAGGGATGCCTAATCACTTCCTAGTCACAGGATTATTGATGATTTTTGTTTTCTGAATTTAATCCTATTTATCAATCTTATTTATTCCCTTCCCTTTTAAATAGAACTAAAGTTAGGGAGCTTTAAATGGTTTTATGAAAGCAGATTTTATACATCGTTTATTGGTTAATCAAGCCTGTGTATTAGATGATTGGTGTCAAGATTTGCAATTTCGTTATTTAAAAATGTAAAGAATTAATTTTTTGTAATCCTTTCCTTTGAGACTATTGTAAACTTTTATTGCTTTTAGTTTTTTCCTCAATTATTTTTCTTTTGTCTTAAACTCTTATCTTAACCAATTTGGCTGTGTGTGTATAATTTAAAAATTAATTTTAATATTTTTATTTCTGGATTAAACATTTAATTAGGAATTAATTTCTAGAAGAAGACAGACAATACTAATTAATTTTTCTTAACAATGGTAAAACTACTAAATTTCCAGATTTCTTTTCTTTTGAGAACATCACAGTGTATTAGAAAGAGCATTGGACCTAGAGTGAGAAGGCCTGGATTTAAGTTGATGTTTTCCACTTGTAGTAGTGTTTCCTTGTTCAAGTTGCTTGATCTCTTCAAACTTCAGTGTCCTCATTTCTAGAGAGGACTTGCCTATTTTGTGAGTTTTTCATAAGATGGTATAGTTGAAAATGATTTCTAAACTAGAATATTAACTAACAAAAGTTAGTTGAAAAGTTGTTGAAAGCTTCGCTGAGGTGGTGATATTTTAGGTCATAAAGCCTGGGAAGATTTTTGCCAGGTGGAGAACAGGGGGAGTTCTTCAGGCAAAGTATACAGAAACCAGGAGAGTTGCAAAAAAAAAAAAAAAAAAAATGCATATTTAGATGAAATATAGATTATAGCATCAGCATTTAGAATTGTGGGTAGTAATTAAAGCATGGGAATGGATGAAATCACCCAGGGAGAATTTTTCTGGTTAGGAGACAAGGCAGTTTAGACAAATCGCTAGGGAACACCAACATTTAAGGTGTGAAAGGAAGAAGAACTAGCTAAAGAGTGCTCAGAGGGGTAGGAAACCAGAGAAAGGTTTTAAAAAAAAAAAAAAAAAGGAAGCTGAGAGGAAAGTTGGTAAGAGGAAATTGGTCACCTACGTTAGGAATTGCAGAGAGAGGGCAAATAGAATGAAGGCTGAAAAGAGGCCATTGGATTTAACAATGAATAGGTAACCAAGGTAGCAGTTTTAGTCCCTGCTGAAATTGGGGTGGACTTTTCATTTGTTTAGATTCACAGAGCTGATTTAGACCCAAACAAAGAGCTGCATACTTTTGTGTTGTACTACATCATGTAGTAGTATGATATAATCAATACTACATCAGTGTATTTGCATTGCAAATGATAAGGCCTAGCTTACTTCTTTAACTTAAATTTTATTTATTGTCAGCTTGATATCAGCCATGAAAATTACATTACATATAACCCTTTAACCTTTAATATCAGCGTTTCTCAGTGGAATCCACTAGGAATTTTACAATGGGGTTCTAGTTTGTATATAATTACAGCAAATCTAACTTACCTCCACTGCTTTTTCTCCCATTCAAGAGGGCATATAGAAATGTATCTGAATGAGAGCAACCTTCTTATAGGGATGTTTTTGAGTTAACTTTATTTTTAAATTTATTTATTTATTTATTTATTTTTGGCTGCGTTGGGTCTTCGTTGCTGCACGTGGGCTTTCTCTAGTTGCAACGAGCAGGGGCTACTCTTCGTTGCGGTGCGCAGGCTTCTCACTGTGGTGGCTTCTCTTGTTGCGGAGCACAGGCTCTAGGCACACGGGCTTCAGTAGTTGTGGCATGTGGGCTCTAGAGCGCAGGCTCAGTAGTTGTGGCACACGGGCTTAGTTGCATCGCGGCATGTGGGATCTTCCCGGACCAGGGCTCGAACCCATGTCCCCTGCATTGGCAGGCGGATTCTTAAGCACTGCGCCCCCAGGGAAGCCCCGACTTAACTTTATTAAAAGTAAAGATCAACCAGTCCTGTCGACCAAGAAAATGCAGAAGACTGCAAGTAAAATAATTTATTTGGGGTCTTAAGAATTGCAGTTCGAGATTGTACAGGGGAAGAGAGTCAGAGGCTTATAAAGATGAAAGCTACAAGGTTATTAAGTTGTCTGTCAAGAATTATGGTTGACCATGATGCAAGGAAGTATTTGTCCTTAAGGAACAGGCTGTCACGAGTTATTTTAGGGTAAGAGTCGGTTAAATATTTTGAGTTTCTGGAACATTGGGCAGATATTCTGGATACCTACATTAAGATAGTAAGTGGTCAAAGTTCAGATTCCATCTGGGCTGAGTCGTCCATAAGTCATACTTCCTCAGTGGCCTCCTGGCTCCATTTTAGAGAGCTCTCAGCAGTACCGACTTCATTTTGATTTTCCTTTTACAGCCCCAGTTGTCAGTACCTTATTAATAGTAACACATTATTTTGTTTATTTCTGTTTGTTTTTGTATGTCTTCCAGTTTTATTGAGATATAATTTATATACAGCACTGTATAAGTTTAAGGTGTACAGCATAATGATTTGACTTACATACATCATGAAATGATTACCACATTAAGTTTAGTGAACATCCATCATCTCATATAGATACAACATTAAAGAAATAGAAAAAAAAATTTTTTTCCTTCTGATAAGAACTCTTAGGATTTGCTTAAAAATTCACATATAAAGTATAGAAGTGTTAGTTATATTCATCATGTTGTATAGTACATCCCCAGTTATAAGACAAAGTAGTTACTTATAACTGGAAGTTTGTACCTTTGACTACCTTCATCCAATTCCCCTGCCCCCCCAACCTCCCTGCCTCTGGTAACCACAATTCTGATCTCTTTTTCTGTAAGTTTGTTTGTTTTTGATGAATAATTGACCTATAACACTATGTTAGTTTCTGGTACACAACATAGTGATTCAATATTTCTATACATTTCCAAAGGATCACTATAATAAGTCTAGCTGTTATCTCTTGCCATACAAAGATACTACATAATTATTGACTGTATTCTCCACACTGTACATTTCATACATGTGACTCATTTATTTTGTGACTGAAGTTTATACACCTATCCCCTCCTTCCCCTGCAACCGCCTGTTCTCTGTATCTGTGATCTCTTTCTGTTTAGTTATGTTTGTTCATTTGTTTTTTAGATTCCGCATATGTCTTTCTCTGTCTGACTTATATCCCTTGGTATAATATTCTCTGGTCATTACATGTTGTAGAAAATGGCAAGATTTCATTCTTTTTTATGGATGAGTAATATTCTGTTGTGTGTGTGTGTCTATCTGCATACACATACCATGTCTTCTTATCCATTCATCTGTCAGTGGACACTTAGGTTGCTTCCATATCTTGGCTATTGTAAATAATGCTGCAATGAACTTATGTTGCATATATCTTTTCAAAGATTTTTTTTTTGTTTTCTTTGAATAAAACTTATGTTGCATATATCTTTTCAAACATTTTTTCTTTGTTTTCTTTGAATAAATACCCAGGAGTGGAATTGCTAGATCATATGATAATTCCATTTTTAATTTTTTGAGGAACCTCCATACCCTTACGGCTGCTGAAATTTACAGTCCCATCAACAGTGTACAGTGGTTCCCTTTTCTCCGCATCTTTGCCATTTTTTGATTGAGTTGTTTGGTTTTTTGTTTTTTGTTTTTTTGATACTGAATTGTATGAGCTGTTTATATATTTTGGTTATTAATACCTTGTCACATCATTTGCAAATATTTTCTCCCATCCTGTAGGTTGTCTCTTTGTTTTGTTGATGGTTTCCTTTGCTGTGCAAAAGCTTTTAAGTTTAATTAGGTCCCATTTATTTATTTTTGCTTTATTTCTTTTGCCTTAGGAGACAGACCCAAAAAAATATCGTTATGATTTATGTCATAGAGTGTTCTGCCTATGTTTTCTTCTAGAAGTTTTAGGGTTTCAGGTCTTACATCTAGGTCTTTAATCCATTTTGAGTTTATTTTTGTATATGCTGTGAGGTAATGTTCTAATCTCAGCTTTTACATGTAGCTGTCCAGTTTTCCCAGCTCCATTGTTGAAGAGGCTGTCTTTTCTACATTGTACCTTAAACTCTTGGTTGATGTCAGCCTGTAAGTAGGTGGGGCCCAGGCCCAGGGGGTCCTGGGACTGGTGCCAGACTGCTGGTGAGTGGGCTGGGTCCTGACACAGCTGGCTGTAGGGCCTCGGTGATCCCAGGTCTGGTGCCCACCCACTGGTTGATGAAGCCGGGTCCAGAGCTAGTGCTGGCCCGCTGGTGGGTGGGGTGGATGGGATTGGCTGGCTGCTGGACCCGGGGCTCTTGCTGGCCCATTGATGTGTAGGGCTGGATATTGGGCCTCCTGGTAGACAGGGCTGGGTCCCAGGGCAGCTGGGGGTTCAGGGGTTCCTACGGCAGCTGGCCTGCTGGTGGGTAGGACAGTGTTCCCCCAGCTAGCTTGGTCTAGAGTGTCCCAGGACTGGTGCTGACTGGCTGGTGGGTGGGCTGGGTCCTGGCACTAACAAGCTAGAGGGAGAATTCCAAAATGACGGTTGCCAGCACCAGTGTCCTTGGGAAATGAGCTCCCCAAAATGGCTGCCACCAGCATCTATGTCTCCAGGATACGTCCCAGTTGCCTCTTGCCTCTCTGGGAAGCTTTCCAAGATTAGCAAGTTGGTCTGACCCAGGGTCCTTTCACATTACTGCTTCTGCCCTGGGTCCTGGAGCATGTGAGATTTAGTATGTGCCCTTTTATGAGTGGAGTCTCTATTTCCCCCAGTCCTCTGGCTCTCCCCAAAGTAAGCCCCACTCGTCTTCAAAGCCAAACATTCTATGGGCTTGTCTTCCCGGTGCAGGACCCCTGGGCTGGGGAGCCTGATGTGGGGCTCAGAGCCCTTGATCCTTGGGGAGAACCTCTGCAGTTGTAATTATCCTCCTGTTTTTGGGTCCTCTACCTGAGGCTTTGGGTCTTGACTATATTGTAGCTCTGCCCTTCCTCCCTATCTTTCTGTGGTTCCTTCTGTATATCTTAAGTTGTAGGAGCTCTTCTCTGCTAGTGTTCAGGTCATTCTCATCTGTAGTTGCTCTATAAATAGTTGTGATACTGGTGTGTCCGTAGGAGGATGTGAGCTCAGGGTCTTCCTACTCCACCATATTGGCCACTCCATAACACATTATTTTAGTCATACTTTAAAGAGTCATTGTGTCTCCATATGAGAGTTTAAACTTTTTTTCCCATTTTTTATTTATAATATTTAATTGTAATTAGGGTCTATACCATATTTAAATTTTTTTTCATATAACAGTTTTATAGTTCCAGTTGTTCAAAGCTTGCTCTACTTTCTTTTTACTTTTCCTAGTATTTTCATTGATACCTTTATCTCTTTCAGTCATTCTGTATTTTCATTTTGTAGTGACTCATTGAATATTTGTTGAATATTGTATAGAGGAATCTTTCTTTCACATACTCACCTAATATTACATGGTATAATTTATGTGAAGGTGCTTAGCAAAGTGTTTGGCTTATAATTTTGCATAATAAATGTTTTAGGTCTTTTACTCAATTGAATGATTCAGTTTCTACTAATATTTACTGTTTCTTTAGCCAGCGTAGTTAAAAAATAAAGCATGACTGGATTCCGTGTACCTTATACAGAAGGAGAATTTAGCCTGGTATCCCTATTAATGTATTATTGCATTACCCTGAAGTTAATTATATATAGTTCCAAAACAGCCATTTTCTTTATGTCATTGCTTGAGTTTTTGTTGTGGTTAGGGTTATTGACTTAGAATTGTCACATAGGTGTTGAATGAATTTTACAATCAGGATTTTTGAAGTCTATACCATTCTTGAAAGGCATCTTTATTTATACCATCTTTAACTTTATTTACATCATCTTAAAGGCATCTTTAACTATACCCTAGGTATAGTTAATTCCTCTGTGTTTTCAGCAGAAAAATAAGAAATAATTATAAGATCTTTATCTTGCCTTTAAGAATTTAGTTGGTGAGATAAGGCTAATGTGAACTAATACAAGTAATACAAGTATAAAATTAGTGTTAAATTGTGTAATAATTCTCAACTTTTCATACCTACCAAAAGGTATTTATTATAAACCTTTATTTTGTAAACAATGATTTACTGAAGAAAATGGATGTGCTGTAATTTTAAAATGTCAAACACATTTTAGTTTGAGGTGCTGAAAATGTTGGCGCCCTGAGTTGTTAGCGTATTATGAAGAGGCACAGGCTCCTCATTGTGAGTTCCTTTCTCTCGTGCTCAGGAGTCCAGTGTTGCCAGTATGAAAATACACTCCATTAATGATTTCCATAGCATACCTTTGTCCTTGTCATCATCTTCAATTTCTGAAGATTAAATTCCCTTGAGTTCTAATAACTCCAGTTTTGGTAAGTGCTCTATCTTGTTAATTCTGCTTAGCTTTTGGAATTTATGGTCACTAGATCTAATTATGGAGATGTAAACAATGTATTTGCCATGCTGTATATGTAAATTGGACCCTATTTTTTTTTAAATTTACAAAAGATGTATAAAATATAAGCAATTTCAGTGTTTTATTTTATTTTGGTTGCACCACATGGTTTGCGGGACCTTAGTTCCCCAATCATGGATTGAACCTGGACCACAGCAGTGAAAGTGCTAAGTCCTAACCACTGGACTGCCAGGAAACTCCCAATTTCAATGTTTTACTGATCTTTCACTAAGTAAATGTCATTTGTTCCAAGATGGCTGTTAACAAAAGAAGAAACTGGTTGTTTTTGTCTTCACATAAGTAAGACTGATAGTTCTACAAAGGGCTGACTATACAGGTTAAGGATTGTCACTTTAGTGGTGCAGTAAGGTTCCTATAATTTAATTCTTGAAACATACTTGAAATCAAATAAGATTTTACCACATTGAACAAAAAATTGATGAAATACTGCAGAGTCCTACTTTACAACAGATTATAAGTGTTCCATTTTATTTGCTTAGCTTGCATTTCTTCTTGGAGGAGAGTCACTTCTTTTTTTAAAAAATTTATTTATTTTATTTATTTATTTTTGGCTGTGTTGGGTCTTTGTTGCTGCACGCAGGCTTTCTCTAGTTGCGGCGAGTGGAGGTTACTCTTTGTTGTGGTGCACAGGCTTCTTATTGCAGCGGCTTCTCTTGTTGCGGAGCAGGGGCTCTTGGTGCACGGGCTTCAGTAGTTGCAGCATGCGGGCTCATCAGTTGTGGCTCGCAGGCTCTAGAGCGCAGGCTCAGTAGTAGGGGCGCACGGGCTCCGTGGCATGTGGGATCTTCCTGGACCAGGGCTTGAACCTATGTCCCCTGCATTGGCAGGTGGATTGTTAACCACTGCGCCACCAGAGAAGTCCAGGAGAGTCAATTCTGACTTTTACAATTTATCTTAAATACTCAACCAAGAAAATATTCATCCCTTGATATAGGATATGTTATTGTGAAATCCAAGGAGAAAATATGGAACACTTAAATTCAGGCCTTACCATTAAATCCCAAGATGTGAGATATTACTTCTAAAATTATTTAGAATTTAGGGTAACATTACTAGAACTGAATGAGTAAAACCAAAAAAATCAGACAGATGATCAGTTGAAATGTTCTTTTTTACTGCAGAAAAGTTGCAAATGCTCGTGGAATGACAAATGTATTATAGTGGAATAATTTGACAGTATTGCAATTGTGTTTATAAATGAACTACTGACAAAAACAAATTGCCTGCAGTCCAAATACAAAATTTAAAGTGAAGAGCCCAAGGTAGAATAATCAAGAAGGAAATGATTTTCCTATATTTCACATTATTGTGAATAACATTCTTTGGTTTGTGTACTTAAGGAAGACTTATTTAGCATGTCAGCTGGAAAGAGTTCATAGATCTACAAAAGTGAACAATTTATAGTCCATGTTTGCTTATTGATGGGCTGATTATTTGTACTGCTGATAGGAATTGACCTAATTAGAAGGCCGGTGTCTTTAATCCTGCAGCTGAGTGAGTTAACATGGCAGCTGGATAAGCGAGAGACTTATGAATAAGGCTGGTCCCAATATCATGGGTTGGCAGAGCTACACATCACCCAGCTTTACTCTAGAAATGGGTTAAAGTTTCTTAAAGCCTAGGTTAAGGATGTGGTCATGAAGAATGAGGGGGGAATTTAGTACTATGGGGGCAGACAGGTAAGGTGTAGAGTGGAAGGTCCGGTGCCAGATTGTGTAGGGCCTTGTAAGGACTTTGGATTTTACTATGAGTGTAAAGAGAAGCCATTGGAAGGTTTAGAGCAGAATGGGCATTTAGAAGTCAGTCAGTAACTATTAAGTGCTTGTGGTGTGCCAGGTATATTTATGTTTTCAAAAAGTTTGTGGTCTGTAGGATACTTGGGACCTGTTTATTCGTTTCTAATGTTTTTTTCTATAACTAAAAAAATATAGAAGTAACTTACTGATTTAACAAATACGAGTGCCTTCTTATGCTAGGTACTATTCTTGATGCTGGGGATTAATCAATCAGTGGACAAAAATGCCTGCTTTCATGGAGCATATATTCCAACTGGAAGAAGATAGGTAATAAACAAGTAAATATATGGTTGGTCATTTGATGACAAGGAGTGCTGTAGAGAAAAGTAAGGTAGGGAAAGAGGATAGAGAGTTAAGGTGGAGGTTGGGTTGAGTTTGAAATAGCAGGGTCAGGAAAAGATCCTTGACAGTACTACCTGGAGTACCTGAGGGAGTGACATGCAGATGTCTGGGGAGGAGTATTCAGTCAAGAGGAATTGCATGTGCTCAGGCCCTGAGGCAGGAGAGTTTCTGACCTGTGAGCATCAACAAAGAGGCCAGTATGTCTGGATAGAGTGAATGAAGGAAGAGGGGGAACTTAGCAGATGAGGAGGTCAGAGAGGTAAGGGCCAGATTGTGTAGGGCTTTATAAATCATTTTAAGGACTTGGATTTTACTCTGTGTGAGAAGGGAAGCCATTGGAGGGTTTTGAACAGAGGAGTGAGATGATCCACCTTACGTTTTTAATGTATCACTTTGTCTCCTGAACTAGGAATAGACTGCAGATCTGAGGCAGGGTGACCAGCAAGGAGACCACCACAGTAACCCAGGCAAGAGAAGGGGATGACTAAATCAGATTGGTGGTAGTAGAGAACAGTGGTTGGACTCTGGATATATTTTGAAAGTAGAGCCAATGAGATTTGCTGATGGTTTAGATGTGGTGTGTGAGGGAAAAAGATACCAAAGAAGGACACAAGGTTTTTTTGCCTAAACAGCTGGAAGTTTGGAATTGTTATCAAAATGAAGAAGATTGTGTAAAGAGGAATTTTTTAAAGGGGGAAGAGGTTCAAGAGCTTGAGCATGTTAAGTATGAGATACCTATTAGGCATCCAAGAGGAGATATTAAATAGGCAGTTGGATATATGAGTCTGGAGCTTAGGGAGGAGTTAGGCTAGAGATATAAGTTTGGGAGCCACAGGGTTATAGAGGGTATTAAGTACCCTGATTGGGTGAGACATCAAGGGAGTGAATGTAGAGAGTGAAGAGTTCAGAGTACTAATCTCTGGGGCATTCCTGGAGCATTTCTGTCTGATAGGGTCAAATTAGGTGATTACAGTACTGACAAGTGGCTTTGGAATTTGTCACCTTGGAGGTCTTTGGTGACCCTGATAAGCAGGTTAGGTGCAGTGGTGGGGCTGAAAGCCTGACTGGAGTGGGTTCAAGAGAGAAAGGAGAGGGACTTCCCTGGTGGTGCAGTAGATAGGAATCCGCCTGCCAATGCAGGGGACGCGGGTTCGATCCCTAGACCAGGAAGATCCTACATGCCGCGGAGCAACTAAGGCCGTGCGCCACAATTACTGAGCCTGCGCTCTAGAGCCCGGGTGCCACAACTACTGAGCCCACATGCCACAACTACTGAAACCTGCGCGCCTAGAGCCCGTGCTCCGCAACAAGAGAAGCCACCGCAAGGAGAAGCCAGCGCACCGCAACTAGAGAAAGCCCAGGCACAGCAATGAAGACCCAACGCAGCCAAAAATAAATAAAATTAAATCTTAAAAAAAAAAAGAGAGAGAGAAAGGAGAGTTGTAGTTAGTATGTATTACTGTATAGGGCAGCAAAGAAATGGAATGGTATCTGGAAGGGAATGTTAGGTTATGAAGAGGAAGGAGTAAATTGATGATGCAACAGGGAAAAGATAATCACTGGACTGATTTCCCTCTTTCCTTATAGAAAATTTAGCAAATACAGATTAGTTAAATAACCCTAATTTTAATACCCATAGAGAATCAGTTAAAAAGATATAGGTCTTCCAGTCTTTTTTGCCTATATACTGTGTATTTTTAAAGCAAAGCTATATACTTTTTTAATGTAATATTGTAATTTGCTTTTTTCACTTACTAATATGTGGAGTTTGTTCATTTCTTAAAGTGATAGTCCTTTTAGGGCAAATTGTAATTAAGCCACTATCTTGGAAGAAGACCTTATTAATTACTAACTACAAGAACAAAGGGAATAACCTAACAGAAGAGTCAATACTAACTGTTACGTGTTAGCACTGACCAGGGCTTTCCACACATACCTGTATACACATGAGGCAGAGGGAATAGCATATACCTTGGTTTAGAGCTGTGTTGTTCAATACCGTAGATACCAGCCAAAGGTAACTATTTAAATTTAAACTAATTGAAGTAATTTTAGTTTCTGAGTCACACTAGCCACATTTTTATGTGCTCAGTGTAGCTAGAAGTTAACATATTGGATAATGTGGATAGAGAATGTTTCTTTCTGTCATCATAGAGCATTCTATTGGACACTGCTGGTTTAGATACAAGGATTTAGGGCTTATTTAAAGAATAGGAAAAGTTCAGTATGGCTGGAGCACAGAGTTGGAGGGAAATTGGGACATGTGAAAGATGGTTGATAGATAGTCAGGGTCCATATTATGAAGGTTCTTGTATACCATGCTCATAAATTTGGACTTATCATAAAGGTTTGCACAGTAAGAAGCTACCAAAGGATTTTAAGTAGAGGTACAATGCGGTGAGATTTATATCTTAGAAAGATCACTCTGGCTGCACCTAAGTGTTTGGAATGGTCAGCTATGTGAATGGTGGAAGTATTCTGTGATATTGGAAACCCAGAAGATAGAGCAAGTTTGGAGTGAGGAAAGAAAGTGTTGAGTTCCGTTTTGGACCTGTTGAGTTTGATAGTTGGGTGTCCATTAAGCCATTAGATACATGGGTGTGGTACTCAGGAGAGATACCTAGGTTGGAGATATAGATTTGGGAGTTATCAATTGATAGATGATTTTGGAAGCCATTGAGGGGAAGTTGTGTGATATGTGAGGAGAAGGCCAAGGAGGAATCTTTGTACTAAGTTAACATTGAAGGGAGTGGGAGAATTGAACCTCACTTAGAAGACCAAGAAGAGAGAATGAAGTTTGGGGAAACGCTTGAAGTTCATTATACAAACAGAGCTTTTGCATTGTGCTTAAGATTTAGGAAAAGGGTCAGACCCACTTCCTACTTCTGTAGGAGGAAGATGGCAGATAAAGTTGTTTATTGTGGTTTGCTGAGGCAATATGGCATAATGCTTAAGCACACCCACTCTGGAGCTACTCTGCCTGGGTATGAAAACTTGTTACAGAGTTAATAAGTGGCAGTTGGGCAGGTTACTTTACCACTCTATGCGCTTGGTTTCCTTATCTGAAAAATGGAGATGAGGATGGTAATAGTACTTGCACTCACTGAAATATTGTGAGGACTAAAAGTTTAACATATGTAAACAGTTAACAGTGCCTGATACATAATAAGCACAATTATTATTAATACTATTTTAACACCATTAAGATCAATTGAGCTTTTTAAAAGTTTTGTTTTTAATATAATGTACTTTCTCAACTTAAAAGTTTAGAATCATTGTTAATTTTCACATTAACCATTGCTTTATGTTTTTAATTTTCAAATTATTGTTAAATTTGACAATGTTTTTCTGAACTATATTTCACAAGTACTTGAAACTA
This sequence comes from Balaenoptera musculus, assembly GCF_009873245.2. Classification (NCBI taxonomy): domain Eukaryota; kingdom Metazoa; phylum Chordata; class Mammalia; order Artiodactyla; family Balaenopteridae; genus Balaenoptera; species Balaenoptera musculus. Next base: position 60,733,189 of record NC_045787.1, on the reverse strand, counting down.
CAAAATCATATAGTATCTTTAATGTGTACTACATAAAAATAAATGAAGTTAATAAGCACTAGGCCAATTCTTCTGTGTGGTTATCAAGGATTTGGGAATAATGATTATAGATAGTATAAATGAAAAAATATATATTTGTTTTAAACTTTTTGCTTAACCATCAGTCTTGCTGATAGGCATTCTGTTGCTTTAAAGTTGTCTATTCTTAGAGAAGGAGTACATTTTTCCTAAAAGAAGAGGGACTTATATAGGTTTTGCTTTAACAGAAATTGAAGGAAGAGAGGGTTTCAGGAAGGAGTTAAGTGGTCAGCAGTGCCAGCTGCTGGTGAGTAGCCCAGTAAACTGAAGTCAGAGGTAGTGTTTCTTGGATTTACTGATAAGGTTGGTGATCGTGGTGGTAACAGCAGTGTTAGGGAAAATCAGATTGCAGAGGATTGACAGGTGGGAGAGAAGTGAGTAAAGGAAGAGCACTTCTCCAAAGAACTTTGGCTTTCAGGGGGAGGAGATATGGGCTATTATGTATTTGAGAATGTATATTTGAGAATGTGAGGGAGCAATATACATAGTTGTCTGTGACTAAGTAATTGCACTTTTCATTAGATTTAATCAAATTCTGTCAAAAATTTCTTCTTGAGATATGTTTGTGATTATTGAAAAGGTCACTGTAATATTGGCCCAGAATAATGTGAGCAGTCAGATAACAAAAGGAATACAAATGGCTACTGCAAACATCCTTTCTACTTTATTTTATGAAGAGGGTAGTTTTTGTTATATTTTTATTTGGCAGACAAAAAAGTGGGCCACCCTGGGTCATTACCCAGAATTTTTGTTGAAATTTTACCTAGGTCTTTATATCCAGAAGTCTGGAACACTTCTGAATATTTGAGCTCAAAGCCTTCAGGGGCAGTGAGAATTTTACAAACACTTTTTATGTACTTTAATAAAATAAAAACAGATGCCTTATATTTAACATTACATGTTGTAGAAATGCTAGGGTTAATTAAAAGTAAATAAAGTTAAAAATTCATAGTTCTTGTAGTTTCTGCCTATCTGTCAATATCAACAAGTATAAAATAACAGATTGGTTTTCCCAAGGTGATTGGATGCTTGCACATTTCTTTAAAGAGAAAATGTGGTTAAGTTCCTGGAAGTCAGAGATAGTTTTTCTTTACACACACACACACACACACACACACACACACATAGCCATCTTTCCTGGAATCTTGTACAATACTTAGCAAATGATTTTGGATAATAGTGACCACAACTGATTTTTTTCCCCTTCTTTTCTTTAGCATTCTTAGTATTTTAAAACTTTTCATTAATGTGGTAAAAATTATAAAAATTTTCAGTATAATCTGGTCAATATCATATGTTTTATATTTCAAAAATTTAAAACCATATGTGGAAATAAATCTTTTGAAAATGACAATAGTTGTTCAACAGATGGCAAAATTTAAATAATCATGTAAACTTCAGTGATTTGCATTTTTAGATTTTTTTTCCTGTCAAGTAGGACATTGTAGGACCTTTTCTCTGTTTCTAGGCCTACATTACCTGCATCAGGAAACTTGACAGGGCCATGTGACTTTTTAATTATGATAAAAAAAATACGTAACATAAAAATTTACCATCTTAACCATTTTTAAGTGTACGGTTCATTAGTGTTAAGTATATTCACATAGTTGTCCAACAGATCCCCAGAACGTTTTCATCTTGTAACAGTGCCAAGTGACTTCTTAAAAACTGAATTTTTTACTGAGATTTTGAAGTGCTTCAGGGACAAAGCTGATCTAAGGTAGAGATTGCATATTGGTTTCCTCAATTCCCTATACAAAAGGCTGATCCAAACTCATCAGATGGAAAACTTGCCTTCTGTGGCCTTGGGAAGTTTTTTTTTTTTTTTTTAAGGATTTAGAAATTAATCTGGCTTTGAGTTGGCATATCTTATTAACATAGATGTAGAAAACTTATATTATTCTACTATAATTTATGAATTTCTTGGAGGAAAATCTAATACTAATACTCAAACTTGATGCACACACTGATTCTTTGGCATGTCTGTATTTATGCCCATCTGTTACTGTGGCACCATGCCTATTATTACAGTGGCATGCCAGTAGCAGTGAGGCACTGAGCCAACAAAGATGAATTGTTTGGATGGAACACACTATTCTGTAATACTAATTAATTTTGAGCTGATGAATCTACATGAGATAATGTTAACCAAATATAGTCAAAGTAATGTCAGTGAAAATAAAATTTATTTTGACTTATACAGAAGTGTATCACAGATGTTTTAAACTACTACTGAGAATAGTTAGAATTAGTGTTTATTATGGTTCCAGTGATCAGTTGTCTTTTCATAAAAATTTTGAATTTAAGAGAAAAAAGAATGCAGCAGTTTTCTTGTGGTCAATTATAGATTAGGAAGGAAGTATTGTAGCGTCTTAGGCTACGGATTTTATACTTATATTATTTTACAGTTCTTGAAATGTTTTTTTTTTGAATTTTTGAATTTTTATTTTTTATATAGCAGGTTATTATTAGTTATCTATTTTATACATATCAATCCCAATCTCCCAGTTCATCCCACCACCACCACCACCACCCTCGCCACTTTCCCCTCTTGGTGTGCATACGTTTGTTCTCTACATCTGTGTCTCTATTTCTGCAGATGCCCTGCAAACTGGTTCATCTGTACCATTTTTCTAGGTTCCACATATATGTGTTAACATATGATATTTGTTTTTCTCTTTCTGACTTACTTCACTCTGTATGACAGTCTCTAGGTCCATCCATGTCTCTACAAGTGACCCAGTTTTGTTCCTTTTTATGGCTGAGTAATATTCCATTGTATATATGTACCACATCTTCTTTATCCATTCGTCTGTCGATGGGCATTTAGGTTGCTTCCATGACCTGGCTATTGTAAATAGTGCTGCAGTGAACATTGGGGTGCATGTATCTTTTGAATTATGGTTTTCTCAGGGTATATGCCCAGGAGTGGGATTGCTGGGTCGTGTGGTAGTTCTATTTGTAGTTGTTTTTTTTTTTTGTAATTTTTTAAGGAACCTCTATACTGTTCTCCATAGTGGCTGTATCAATTTACATTCCCACCAACAGTGCAAGAGGGTTCCCTTTTCTCCACACCCTCTCCAGCATTTGTTGTTTGTAGATTTTCTGATGATGCCCATTCTAACTGGTGTGAGGTGATACCTCACTGTAGTTTTGATTTGCATTTCTCTAATAATTAGTGATGTTGAGCAGCTTTTCATGTGCTTTTTGGTCATCTGTATGTCTTCTTTAGAGAAATGTCTATTTAGGTCTCCTGCCCATTTTTTTATTGGGTTGTTTGTTTTTTAATACTGAGCTGTATGAGCTGTTTATATATTTTGGAGATTAATCCTTTGTCCATTGACTCATTTGCAAAAATTTTCTCTCATTCTGAGGGTTGTCTTTTCGTCTTGTTTGTAGTTTCCTTTGCTTTGCAAAAGCTTTTAAGTTTCATTAGGTGCCATTTGTTTATTTTTGTTTTTATTTCCATTACTCTAGGAGGTGGATCAAAAAAGATCTTGCTGTGATTTATGTCAAAGGGTTTTCTTCCTATGTTTTCCTCTAAGAGTTTTATAGTGTCTGGTCTTACATTTAGGTCTCTAATCCATTTTGAGTTTATTTTTGTGTATGGTGTTAGGGAGTGTCTAATTTCATTCTTTTACATGTAGCTGCCCAGTTTCCCCAGCACCATTTATTGAAGAGACTGTCTTTTTTTCACTGTATACCCTGCCTCCTTTGTCATAGATTAGTTGACCATAGGTGCATGGGTTTATCTCTGGGCTTTCTATCCTGTTCCATTGATCTGTCTTTCTGTTTTTGTGCCAGTACCATATTGTCTTGATTACTGTAGCTTTATAGTATAGTCTGAAGTCAGGGAGTCTGATTCCTCCAGCTCCATTTTTTTCCCTCAAGAATGCTTTGGCTATTTGGGGTCTTTTGTGTCTCCATACAAATTTAAGATTTTTTTGTTTAGTTCTGTAAAAAATGCCACTGGTAATTTGAAAGGGATTGCATTGAATCTGTAGATTGCTTTGGGTAGTATAGTCATTTTCACAATATTGATTCTTCCAATCCAAGAACATGGTATATCTCTCCATCTGTTTGTATCATCTTTAATTTCTTTCATCAGTGTCTTATAGTTTTCTACATACAGGTCTTTTGTCTCCTTAGGTAGGTTTATTCCTAGGTATTTTATTCTTTTTGTTGCAATGGTAAATGGGAGTGTTTCCATAATTTCTCTTTCAGAGTTTTCATCATTAGCGTATAGGAATGCAAGAGATCTCTGTGCATTAATTTTGTATCCCGCAACTTTACCAAATTCATTGATTAGCTCTAGTAGTTTTCTGGTGGCATCTTTAGGATTCTCTATGTAAAGTATCATGTCATCTGTAAACAGTGACAGTTTTACTTCTTCTTTTCCAATTTGTATTCCTTTTATTTCCTTTTCTTCTCTGATTGCTGTGGCTAGGACTTCCAAAACTCTGTTGAATAATAGTGGCGAAAGTGGACATCCTTGTCTTGTTCCTGATCTTAGAGGAAATGCTTTCAGTTTTTCACCATTGAGAATGATGTTTGCTGTGGGTTTGTTGTATATGGCCTTTATTATGTTGAGGTAGGTTCCCTCTAGGCCCACTTTCTGGAGAGTTTTATCATAAATGGGTGTTGAATTTTGTCAGAAGCTTTTTCTGCCTCTATTGAGATGATCATATGGTTTTTATTCTTCAATTTGTTAATATGGTGTATCACATTGATTGATTTGCGTGTATTGAAGAATCCTTGCATCCCTGGGATAAATCCCACTTGATCGTGGTGTATGATCCTTTTAATGTGTTGTTGGATTCTGATTGCTAGTATTTTGTTGAGGATTTTTGTATCTATATTCATCAGTGATACTGGTCTGTAATTTTCTTTTTTTTGTAGTATCTTTGTCTGGTTTGGGTATCAGGGTGATGGTCGCCTCATAGAATGAGTTTGGGAGTATTCCTTCCTCTGCAATTTTTTGGAAGAGTTTGAGAAGGGTGGGTGTTAGCTCTTCTCTGAATGTTTGATATAATTCACCTGTGAAGCCATCTGGTCCTAGACTTTTGTTTTTTGGAAGTTGAAATATTTTCTTAATATACTCAACTTTAGAAGTTCATAGCAATATGATAAATGAGAAGAATGTTGGTTTCAAAACAAGACTCAAGTTTCATTCCTTGTTCTGCTCTTCCCTAATTCTGTGGTGGTATACTTGAAAATTGTGTTTAGAAAGTAATACCACTATCAGGTGGTTAAATAAGTTAATTATATGTCATAAATGGAAAGCATGTTAATGGCTAGTTAGTAATAGAGAGTGTTTAAATCCCCCATTCCTATACCCCCCATGATAACCACAATGAAAAAGTTCTTGTGTATCCTTCTAGAATTTTTTTTTAAACTAAATGATAATACATATCCTATTCTCTATGTATTTTGCTTTTCCTTTAACGTATCTTGGAGACCTGTCCATATCAGCATATGAAACTATTTCCGTGTAATATTTCCCAGTATTACTTTTATTTAGTTAGTTCTCTTTTTGATGAGTATTTGATTGATTAATTTCACTTGTTATTGAGTGTAAGAAATACTGCAACATAAATTTTTGCATATTTGTATGAATTTATTTGTAGGAAAAATTCCTACAGATAGAATTGTTGGTCAGAGTTTATTGCATTTTTAATTAGGATAGATCTTATTAAATTACCTTAGAGATAGGTAAGGTAATTTAGTGGAGGTTTCTCCCTCCACTAACAGTAAAAGTCTGTTTTCCTTACACCTTTGCCAATATTGGGTACCATCAAATTTCATATATTTGCCAGTCTTATAGGTGCAAGATGTTATTACACTGAGTCTTTATAATTGTCAGTGCATTAAGTCTTCCCCCTCATATTTATTGGTTTATTCTTTCAGTGAAATACTTTCAAATGTCCTTTGTCCATTTCCCTATTGGATCAGCTCTTACTGATTAGTTAAGGGCCCTGTGTATTTTAAGGAAATTAGTCCTCCTATGAGATGAATCCCAAATTCATTTTACGTGTTTTTTGACTTAGTTTATAGCAGTTATTTTTAGTGCAAAATTTAAAAATTTTCTGTGTTTATATTTATCAATTTTTAATGGCTTTTGAGACTCCCGCAATCTTTTAATATTTTACCGAAAGTGGCATCTTTGGTTTATGGTGCTCTTAAACAGTGATAAAGAGCATTTGCCTGTTCAAACCAGTATTTTGTCTCAGCATCTATAAATCAAGTAGCTGAGTGGCTCTGTGACATTTCCTTTAAAACTTTAAGGATGAGTAGTCACATTCTAGAAGGTATTCCTTATATCCTAAGCAAAAGTAATATCTACTTCCTGTTGGCTGCCAACAGGATAAGTAGCTGAGGGTTTTGGTAAAGGGTTTGACAAATATGGAGATTTCTTGTGATATATGTATAGCATTATGGTTTTTAGAACATGCACAAATGGTATGCATACATGGAAGATGTATGCCTAGTTTTTAATCTTTATTGGGGCCCATGACCAATGAGAATCCAGTGAAACCTTAAGAGTTTGTGTATCCCTCTAAGGAACACGATTAGCATATAGCCTATGTTCATTTATTCTGTCAACTAATATTTATTGTGTGTTTAGTGTACTTGAGAAAACAACCATAGTCTACATTTATAGACACTTTGTAGACCTTCTTTTGGGTCTTTATATATCCATGTTTATTCCTGCCATAGTATCTTTGCAAAATTCCTGTGATTGGCTCCTTGTCATTTGAGATCTCAGCTTAATTGATCACCTTTACCCATAGAAGTGTTTTGTGATTGCCCAGAATTACTTTATTGTGTTACCCTATTTTAATTATTTGAATAGTACTTATTTTGTCTTTCTATCTTTATGTTTTCCTTCCCTTTCCCTCTCTCTTCCCTCCTTGCCTCCCTGTTCCTTCCTTCTTCACTCGTTTCTGTCATTCCCCGTCGCCTCTGTCCCACCCCACTGCATTCTCACTTAGAATGTAAGTCCCAGTACTTAGAACAGTTCATGGAACCTAGTAGATACTGAATAAATGAATGTGCTAGGCCCAGTGATAAGTGCTTTACAGTGATCTCATTAAGTCTTCATAACAACCTATTTGAAAGATACCATCCTTTAGTTTTGCTGATTTTTGTCTATTTTAGTTTGCTTTCTATTGTATTGAATTCTCCTCTTATCCTTTATTTATTTACTTGTTCTTTGAGTTTAATTTGCTGTTCTTTTTCTAGTTTCCTGAAATGGAAGCTTAGAATATTGATTTTCAATCTTTCTTCTTTTATATTGCATTTAGAAATATAAATTTACTTTAAGTACTGCTTTTGCCATATCTCATGAGTTGTGAAATGTTGCAGTTTTATTAGTCAGTTCAAGATATTTTCTAATTTCCCTGATGATTTCTTCTTTGGCCCGTAGGTCACTTGAAGTGTGTTGCTTATCTTTCCAGACATCTGAGCATTTTCTAGTTAGTTTTCTGTTATTGATTTTTAGTTAGATTCCACATACCTTATATGATTTTAGACCTTTGAAATTTAAGATCTTATCCAGCGTATAGTCTATTTTGGTAAATGTTCTGTGTGCACTCGAAAAGAATGTTTATTCTGCAGTTGTTGGATATAGTTCTGTGCGTGTCAGGTTAAGTTGGTTATTTGTGTTTGGATTTTCTACATCGTTATTGAACTTTTTACCTGCTTGTTCTGTCTAAGTGAGGTGTGTTAAAATTGCCAATCATGATTGTGGATAGATGTCTTTCTTCTATTAGTTCTATCAGGTTTTGCTTTATAGATGGAAGCTATAAATTTAGAATACATACAAATTGCATATAAATTTTGAATTATTTTATCTTCCTTTTGAAATCATATCCTTTTATGTCCTGGCAGCAGATCCTCAGCAATTATTGGTCTGAAAACCACTTTTTTTCACCTTCAATTTTGAAGGATATTTTCAGTGGTATAGAATTGTATGTTGGCCTTTTTTTCTTTCAGCTTTTAAAAGATGTCATTTCATTGTCTTCTGGCCTCTATAAAGTCTGTTGAAAAGTTGACTTTCAGTATTATTGTTGGTCCTTTTAAAACAGGGATTAGCAAACTATGGTCTGCCCATTTGTATAAATAAAGTTTTATTGGGACACAGCCATGCCCATTTACTTATGTATTGTACATAGCTGATTTTACTCTGCAATCATCAGAGACGGTATGGCCTCTTGTAATGCCTAAAATATTTACTATCTGGCCCTTTACTGAAAAGGTTTGTTAACCCTTTCCTTAAGGAAATGTCTTTTTTTCTTACATGCTTTTAAGATTTTTCTCATTGTCTTTTGATTTTCAGCAGTTTGGCTATGCTAGGCCTCATGTAGTTTTCTTTATGTTTTTCCTGTTTTCTTAAGATTTTAAAATATGTGGGTTTACATCTTTCATCAGTTTGGAAAAACTCTTAGCTGTTAATTTTTTTAATATAAATTTATTTATTTATTTATTTTTGGCTGCGTTGGCTCTTCATTGCTGTGCACAGGCTTTCTCTAGTTGCAGCGAGCGGGGGCTACTCTTCATTGCGGTCATGGGCTTCTCATTGCGGTGGCTTCTCTTGTTGAGCGCAGGCTCTAGGTGCGCAGGCTTCAGTAGTTGTGGCACGTGAGCTCAGTATTGTGACTTGTGGGGCTCTAGAGCACACGCTCAGTAGTTGTGGTGCATGGGCTTAGTTGCTTTGTGGCATGTGGGATCATCCTGGGACCAGCGCTCGGACCCGTTGTCCCTGCATTGGCAGGGTGGATTCTTAACTACTACTGCGCCACCAGGGAAGCCCTTAGCCATTAACTTTTGAAATGTTGGCTTTTGTCCCATTCTTTCTCTCTCGCTTCTCTTTTAGTACTCTAATTAAAAGTATGTATAGATATTTTGACCATATCTACGTGTCTCTGATGTGCTGTTCGGTGTTTCCATTCTTTTATTTCTGGGTGCTTCAAATTGTATAATTTCTCTTGACCTGCTTCACATTCATAATTCTATCTTCTGCTGTTTCTAGCAGAACAGTAGTGTGGCTTGCCACCTCTAGAGCGCCAGGCTCAGTAAGTTGTGGCACAGGGCTTAGTTGCTCCGCGGCACTGTTGGGATCTTCCCAGACCAGGGCTCGAACCTGTGTCCCCTGCATTGGTAGGTGGATTCTTAACCACTGCGCCACCAGAGAAGTCCCCAAATAGCATATATTAACGCATATATGTGAAATCTGAAAAAATTGGTATAGACAATCTTATTTACAAAGCAGAAATAGAGACACAGACATAGAAAACAAACCTATGGATACCAAGGGGGAAAGGGGGGTGGGTGGGATGAATTGGGAGCTTGGGATTGACATATATACACTATTGATACTATGTATAAAATAGATAACTAATGAGAACCTACTGTATAACACAGGAAACTCTACTCGGTGCTCTGTGGTGAGCTAAATGGGAAGGAAATCCAAAAAAGAGGGGATATATGTTATTGTATAGCTGATTCGCTTTGCTGTACAGTAGAAACTAACACAATGTTGTGAAGCAACTATACTCCAATAAAAATTTTTTTTTAAAAGTGAGAAAAAGCCAATAAAAGTACTCATGAGATTTTTGCATTGGATTTTTAAATAAGGAAATTATTTGTCACTATTCCTTATCACTTTTCTTTATCCATCATTCCTGGATTTAAATTTCAGGTGTTGCTTTCTGTAGTACACAAATTTTGGTGATTCTTTTGAGGGAGAAGGAAGTAATTGTGTAGTGCAGTGCTCTCAAACTGGTGAAGGGCCTTTTTAAAAAATTTCCAATCCATTATGGATGGATACTTATGTAAAATACTATAAAAAATAAATTGCTAGAAAAATGAAATGGAAAAAAAACATGCAAATGCAAGCCCCAATTTTCTATTAGATTCAAAATATAAATTACACTGTTGAATTGCTCTAAGTGCTTGCTCTCAGTTTCTTTTTATATTTCCTTATGTATTAGTAACAAAAATTTGTGGATTGATAATGGTTCTTGGACCAGTCTTTCTCAGATCATACTTGGAGAAGCACTGAGATAGTGTACAGTGCTACATAGTGTTAATATTCCCCTTAATTTACACTGCCTTTCAAAGGAGTAGAAGGTTTTAATGAGTTATGAATTACAGATATTTTTAAAAAGAGGTAATTTATACAATGTAAAAACCCTGCGACTTCTTAAATTCTGAAAGGTAACTGGTAAAAATTTGCTTTTCGATTATAGTTGCTGTTTTATACTGGTACTGAAGTAAAAGTGACTTCTTGGTAATAGTAAGATTTCCTTTAACCTTCCAGTTACATATTTTTCTCTGGTCGTTGAAACTATAAAAAAAGGCATATTTTGATCATGAAAGGAAAAGTTATACCGCTTAACACCACAAGATGTCACTTATGTAAAAATAAAGTTTGGTATTTAATGCTCACAGCTGGATAGCTACAGATAAATAGGTAAATGAAGACTAGGTAAATTACAAAACAATACTTGAAACACATATTGGTTTTTGGTAAGAGTTAATGAAAATATTACTAATTCAGTATTATTTTGAATCAACTCTTCTGATGTTTAGCAAAAAGAATTTCTCAATTTCTAAGATTAATGTAGTAATACATGTTAATAGGCCATATTTGAATCCATATAACGAAGGATATAGACCTAAAATGGCTCAATACAAGTGAACATATTTTGAGGGTAAACTAGGTGTTATGGTATTAACTTCCACCCAGTCTTTACTGTTTTGGTGACAAGCAGAGAGGAATTTGTGTAGAGATATGTAGTTTATATCAGAATTTTCAGTAGGTGTTTATGACATATTTGAGAAGTTGAATATTACATCAGTTTGAAACAGTGCCTAGGATTTTCTTGTCTCTTTTCTCTGAACCTCAAAGTTATTAGCTCTCTACGCGAGTTAACACAAAAGATATTTGTATTGGTTTTGAAGACCATCTTTTCTGTTAAACATGAAGAGCAAAACCTTTGGCTTTAAATATCGAATTCGTGTTTTCTTGTGTTTAGTTTGAGAGAGTGGGTCAGGACCTAAAGGTGGTTGGGAAGGGGACTGTGGCATCTCGAGCTTTAGAGGAACAAACCAAGTTTCCATTAGGCCATGAACACGATTGCACCTGGGGTTAGAGGTTGGAATGTCCTAAAAATTGACACTTCATTATTCTTCATTGCTCACTTCTCTCTCCAGATAACACTGGTGGAGAAGATTGGTGGAACACTCTTGGGGAAAAAAGGGATCAGACATGAGAAATGAATTTTCTTTCTTTTTTTGACATGTATATGTGTGGTCACATTTTCTTTCTATTTACTTCTTATCTAATTACTTCAGCTTTTTTCACTTTCTTATTCCTCCAAAGTTTTTAAAAGTTTCATTTAGGTTTTTGTTTTTTCATTCGTAAAAGTCTACATGGTCAGTAAGTAAAATAGGAAAACAACAAAAATTAGAGGGGAAAAAACCTCATTTGTGGTTTCATTGATTTTTGTTCCTTTTCAGTTAATAGTGCAATGTGAAAGAACAAGTTTTAAGAAGGGATTCTGAATTCATTACAGAGAACAGTTATAGTATTTTATATTTGGTAGATGTATATCCTCGGATGTAGTTCTTATATGTTCCTATCTTACTATTTATATATTTTCTAGCTGTATTTTTAATTAGAGAAAAGTAGTTATTGTAATTATTTAATTATTTTTGTGTCCTGCTAGTGGTCACCATTGCATTTAATTTTATGAGCTACTTGGAAAGAAAGGGAAATTTTTTTCATAGTAAATCCCATTGCCTCTACTCTTTTTGGGAAAAATATACTTAGCTTCCATTTGTTTGTTTATTTATTTTTTACTGCCATGACAGTTTGAAACATTTAACTTATGTGTTAGTTTGCTAGTACTGCCATAACAAAATGCCACAGACTTGGTGGCCTAATTAACAGAAATATATTTTCCCTGGATTCTGGAGACTAGAAATCTAAGATCAAGGTTTTGGCAGATTTGGTTTCCTCTGAGGCTTCTCTCCCTGGCTTGCAGATAGCCACCTTCTTGCTGTGCCCTCACATGATCATCTTTTCATCTTTGTGTATCTGTCCTAATCTGCTCTTCTTGTAAAAAATCAGTCCTATTGGATTAGGGCCAACCCATGTTGACCTTATTTTAATTTAATGACCTTTTTAAAGACTCTATCTACAAATACATTCATATTCTGTGGTATTGGGGGTTAGGATTTTAACATTGGAATTTCGGAAGGGACACAACTCAGCCCATAATAACACATGATCAGTCATTCATTATTGGTTAGTGCTTACTTGCCTACATTAGGCCTAAATTTGTAAAATGTACAAAGTAAAGCTTTTTTGTCAAGGCTGTCTATTTGGAGTAGTCAAGGAAGCTCTTGTCACCTACTTTTAAGCTTAAGCTGAGATGAAAGGGCTTCTGATACTTTTGTGTGTGTGTGTGTGTGTGCGTGTGTGCGTGTGTGCGTGTGCTTGAACCATATTGCAGGAAGGAGCTATGTGGAGTAAATTTTTAAGTCTCTTTTCTGGAGACTTTGTTGTAGAAACTTAAAAATTGCTAATCATAAACTAATAAACAGTACAAGTAGTTACTGTTGGTAATACTACAGTCTTAGTTTCTTATCAATTTTCTTACAGTCATTTAAGAGAATTTTCCTTTGACGTCCTAAAATAAAATTCAGTGATTTAAATTCTTGAATAAGGGACTTCCCTGGTGGTGCAGTGGTTAAGAATCTGCCTGCCAATGCAGGGGACACGGGTTCAATCCCTGGTCCGGGAAGATCCCACATGCTGCGGAACAACTAAGCACGTGCACCACAACTACTGAGCCTGCGCTCTAGAGCCCACGAGCCACAACTACTGAGCTTGTGTGCCACAACTACTGAAGCCTGCACGCCTAGAGCCCATGCTCCGCAACAAGGGAAGCCACCGCCATGAGAAACCCATGCACCACAGCGAAGAGTAGCCCCTGCTCACCACAGCTAGAGAGAAAGCCCACGCACAGCAATGAAGACGCAATGCAGCCAAAAGTAAATAAATAAAATAAACCAAAACATTTAAAACAACCTGTAAAAATAAATAAATAAATAAATAAATAAATTCTTGTGTTAAGCTTGAAACTTAAATGTGATACTCTAATTTCAGAGTATGAAAATGTGGCTTATCTCATCCTTAATAATGTATTTCTCAGAAATAGATATATGACTTTTAGTCTTGTTTTGGAGGATTAGTGTCTTATTCACACGTGAATAAAACACTGTGAAACTTTTTTTAAAAATTTTATTTATTTATTTATTTATTTATGACTGTGTTGGGTCTTCGTTTCTGTGCGAGGGCTTTCTCTAGTTGTGGCAAGCGGGGGCCACTCTTCATCGCAGTGTGCGGGCCTCTCACTATCGCGGCTTCTCTTATTGCGGAGCACAGGCTCCAGACGCGCAGGCTCAGTAATTGTGGCTCTCGGGCCTAGCTGCTCTGCGGCATGTGGGATCTTCCCAGACCAGGGCTTGAACCCGTGTCCCCTGCATTGGCAGGCGGATTCTCAACCACTGCGCCATCAGGGAAGCCCCTGTGAAACTTTTTAATATCATTTTTATGGAGGTATAATTTGCATACGACAAATTACCCACCTAAAGATTATAATTAGATGAGTTTTGACAGATGTATACACCTGTAAAATCACCACCACAGTTAAGAAGATACAGAACATTTCCATCTTCTTATAGAATAAGAAATTTTTTAATGTCCCTTTCATGTCCACTTTTCCTTTTGCCTATGATACCACTGGTCTTGGTTTTATCACTACAGATTAGTTTGCATTTTCTAGAACTTTAAATGAATTAAATTATGCTCTTTTGTGTCTGGTGTCTTTCACTCACATAATGATTTTGAGAATTCATCCATCTTGTTGCATGTAACAGTGGTTATTTCTTTTTTATTGCTGGGTTGTATTCCAGTGTATGGCTAAATCACATTATGCTGATCGACATTTAGATTGTTTCTAGTTTTTTAATATGTATAAAGCTGCTATGAATATTCATTTAAGTTATTATGTGGAAATATGTTTTTATTTCTCTGGGAAGTGGAATGACTGGATCACATAGTAGGTTTATGTTTAAATTTGTAAGAAACTCCCAGTTTTCCAAAGTGGTTGTACTGTTTTACATTGCTACTGGCAGTGTGTGAGAGTTCTAGTTGCTCCATAGTCTTGGCAACATTTGTTATTGTCATTGTCTTTCATCTATTCTCATGGGTGTGTAATGGTATCTCATTTAATTTGCATTTTCTGATAGTTAATGACCTTAAGTATCTTTTCATGTACTTAGTGGTATTCCTAATCTTACTGTGTGAAATATCTATTCAAATTTTTTGACCGTTTTTAAAAATTGGCTTCTCTTCTTATAAATGAGTTGTAATTGTCATATAACTTTTTTCTAATTAAACTTTTGATTTTGAGATAATTGTAGATTCATATGCAGGTATAAAAAATAATACAGAGAGATCCTGTGTACCCCTTACTCAGTTTCCTTCAGTGATAAACTATAGTGCAATATCACAACCAAGATGTTTACATTGACATACTTCACCAGTCTTGTTCAGATTTCTCCAGTTTTACTTGTACTTATTTGTGTGTGTGTGTTGGGGTGGTATTCTGTTCCCATTTAATCACATCTCTAGTTTCATGTAGCCACCCCAAAGGTAAAGATACAACAGTTTCATCACCATAGGGATCTCTTGTGTTGTATTTTTATATCCATGCTTCCTGCTTCTTGTCCTTACCCTCAGCAACCACTAATCTTTGTCCATTTCTATAATTTTGTTATTTCAAGAATGTTGTATAAATGGAGTAATACAGTATGTAACCTTTTAGGATTAATTTTTTTCACTCAGTATGCTTCTGTGGAGATTAATCAGAGTTGTTGAGATGTCAGTAGCTTGTTTCATTTTACTGCTGAGTGGTATTCCATGCTGTGGGTGTACCACAGTTTGTTGAACCATCCACTGATTGAAGGGCATCTGGGTTGTTTCCAGAAGGGTTTTTTCCATTTTGGCTAGTAGGAATAAAGCTGCTATGAATACTTGAATATAGATATTTGCGTGACTATAAATTTAACATTTCCTGGGGATAAATGCACAAGAGTGCAATTACTGGCTTGTATGGTAATTGCAGGTTTAGTTCTGTAAGAAACTGCTAAACTGCCAGTGTGGCTATAACCTTTTACAATGCCCACTAGCAGTATGTGAGCAATCCAGTTCTTCCACATCCTCACTATCATTGGGTGTTGCCATTATTTTATTTAAGTGAGCCATTCTGATATGTGTGCAGTGATAGCTTGCTGTGGTTTTAATTTGCTAATGGCTAATTAAGTTGAATATTTTTTCATGTGCTTTTTGCCATTTGTTTATCTCCTTCAGTGAATTGTTTGTTGATGTCTGTATTAGTTTACTAGACCTGCCATGACAAAATACCACAGATTGAGTAGCATGATCAACAGACATTTATTTCTCACATTTGAATCTGGGACTCAAGATCAAGGTGTTGGCAGGTTTGATTTCTTCTGAGGCCTCTCTCCTTGGCTTGCAGATGTCTGTCTTCTCTCTGTGTCCTCACATTGTCCTGTCCTGTAGAATCCAGCTTTCCTTTGTTTTGTCCCAACTCTTCCTTTTAGTCCAAACTGGTAGTGTCTCTGCTGGTATAATCCCATCTCTATTCCTGGTTTCAGCTGAGATGTCTGATTAAATCCACGAGGGGCATCCGTGATTTCGTTATCAAATGAGTTTTCAGTGTTCTCTGGTGTTCTCTTCTGAAGACACTTGCTTGATTTTTGCAACATGGATAAGCTGAGACTTTTCCAAATCTTCAAGTTCTAGTTCCTTTTTTGCTTAACAATTCCTTCAATTTATCTTTCTTTCTCATTTTACTGTAAGCAGTAAGGAGAAACCAGGCTGTGACTTCCACACTTTGCTTAGAAATCTCCTCGGCTAAATATTCAAGTTCATCACTTTTAACTTCTATTTTCCACAAAACACTGGAACATAGTTGGGCCAAGTTCTTTTCACTTTATAATAAGGATTGCCTTTCCTCCAGTTTCCCGTAATATGTTCCTCATTTCCATCTGAGATCTCATCAGAATCACCTTTAACTCCATATATTTACCAACAGTCTCTTCAAGGCATGTTTTTAAAAAAAAAAACATGCACTTCAGAACTGTCCCAGCCTCTACCTGTTGCCCAGTTCCAAAGCCACTTCCACATTTTTAGGTATTTATTACATGAACACTTCACTTCTTGTTACCAGAATCTGTAATAGTTTGTTAAGGCTGCCATAACAAAATACCATAGACTGGATGGCTTAAATTTATTTCTCATAGTTTCTCACAGTTCTTCCAGGAGGCTGGAAGTCCAAGATCAAGGTGTTGGCAAGTTTGTTTTCTCATGAGGCCTCTCTCCTTGCCTTGCAGGTGACTGTCTTCTCACTGTGTTCTCACATGGCCTTTTTTCTGTGCATGTGCACCACTCTCTGTCTTAGGACACCAATCCTTTTGGATTAGAATCCCATCCTTATGACCTCATTTAATGTTAGCTACCTCTTTTTAAAGGCCCTATTTCCACGTAACGTCACATTGAGGGTCAGGGCTTCAGCATGTGAACTTTGGGGGGGGCACCAATCCAGTCTGTAACAATGTCTTCTGCCCCTTTTCTGATTGAATTGGTTGTTTTTTTACTGTTGAGTTTTGGGATTTCTTTTTATATTCTGGATACTAGTCTTTTGCATATATGTGGTTACAAACATTTTCTGCCAGTCTGTAATTTGTTTTTTTCTTCTTCTTAAGAGAGAATTCCCTGGAACAAGTTTTAAATTTTGATGAAATTAATTAATCAGTGTTCCCTTTTATGGACTGTGCTTTTGGTGTCAAGTTTAAGAACTCTTTGTCTAGCTACATAATAACTTTAAAAAATTCTGTTTTTCTGTGTTGAAGGAAAAATGATTAGATATTACAAATTATGAATTTTTTTTTTGCTGGGAGGAATTTTTTAATTGCTGGGGGGAACACTCACTTTGAAGAATAGGAGCAGGTCTCTTGTAAGCCAAAAAAAAAAATATTGGGAGGCAATTCTGTGTGGGTTTTTCTCCTTTTTGCAGCCCTTCTATATGAAGGCATTGATTGTTTTTGTTCTAAATTATCTTTTAAGGGTGTTTGTATAGCAAGCAGCTTTGGAAAGGAGAAAATGTCTACCACTTCAGCAAAGTTATCTTACTTGGTAACATCATCATCTGCTTGGTTATCCAAGCCGGGAATGGGGGCATCCTTATTGAGTGCCCGTCTTATCCTTTACATTCAGTCACTGCATCCCACTGATTTCAACTTCCAAGAAGTTCCTGAATTTGTCCTACATTTTCATCCTTATCACTAACTGCTCTGGTTCATTACCTCATCCTCTCATTTACATGTTAAAATTGCCTTAACTTAATTCTTTGAATTAGGGAGTATCCATGTGGGTTTCCCTACAGATTTATGTTTTTTTCTTTTTGAGAGCTAGGGAGAAAAAAGGATGTGTGAATGACACATAGCTTTTCTTCATTCCGTGCTCTTTCTTGACATATTCTGAAGAAAGTTCTTACATTTTTTTTTTTCCTGTTATGGGGAATTCTTTGCATTTCTATTTTGAATAACAGTTTATTTGGGGGAAGTCATATTAAGCAGAAATAACTGCTATTGGTTCTTTTTTTTTTTTTTCTTTAAAGATGTGGACCATTTTTTTTAAAGTCTTTATTGAATTTGTTACAATATTGCTTCTGTTTTATGTTTTGGTTTTTTTGGTCCCGAGACATGTGGGATCTTAGCTCCCCCACCAGGGATGGAACCTGCACCCCCTGCATTGAAAGGCAAAGTCTTAACCACTAGACCGTCAGGGAAGTCCCGAAAGATCTTACATTTTGGCTTATGAAAATATTTTAGTGCTGATTCAAGAATTTTTATTATCTCTTTTTTTCTGATGATTATACAAGAGAAATTTTGGGATGAGAGAATCTGTATGCCTCTGATTGTTGATATTTTGCCCAGAATTGAGGTACAGTTTTATATTTTTGTTTTATTGACGGGCTTTGTGACAACATAGCACTTTGATATTATTTGGTAGAGTTAGATGAGAAATATATATTTAATTATAAATAACAAAGTAGTAATGTAACATTGTGCATCAGGTTATTTCTAATTCTTATATTATTAAAATTATATGTTTTAATACCTGTGTAATGTAAAAATCTAAATATGTAATTTTTTCTTTTCTTTTGTATAGGAATGAAGATCTAAAGCAAATGTTAGAGAGCAACAAAGATTCTGCTAAATTGGATGCTATGAAACGGATTGTTGGGGTAGGTAAAATAGTAGATCATTTCGACTTTTGGATAAATGACAAGTAGTGATATATTAAAAATATATGTTAAAGAATATGTTAAATACCAAATCTACCCTTTATTATTAACTTAAAATTTCCTGTCTAAAATGTTTTGGAGGAAGTAATGAAGTGACAAAATTCAGAAACTTGAGTTCCTATTCTGTTTTTTCTGTTTTTTAATTTCCGTATCTCTAATATTAAGGTATTTCTTCTGTCAGATAGAGAGTGCTAATCAGTTTGAAGACAAAATAAGATTACATACAACAATATTTTGACTTCCTACAAAGAGGGATACTAATGAGCTAAAGTATTTTTTTTTTTTGTCATTCTATGACCTAAAAATTGTGAGCATGCTTTCTTCTGATTTTCAAATTCCATTACTACCAATAGAAATGCTTTATTCAGTTTATCAGTGTGGAACTTCTCATGAATACTAGTAAATGTAAGAGCATTTCTCTAGTTTCAGTTGTAATGTAAAATTCAAACAGTGGACTGATATGTTATTATGTAGAGGGTTCCATTGTCAGAGAACTAAATATAGTGCAATTTCTGATATATACAAAATCTTACGTAGTTTTGTAACTTGTGTTGGTCTCACTCTTTTTTTTTTTTGTATTTGATCGTTTACATTCACAGTGGAAAAAAACTGGCTTAATTCAGTGACTGTCTGATGCTAAAGAGTTCTGCTTGTCTCAGTGGAATTAAATTCGTAAAACCGGTCTTTCTTATTCTTACTATGCATTTTTCACCACCACTGCTGATTTTGTTTTCCAGAAATTTTTGTATAAGGTCAAAATGTAGTAAATTTGCATAATTGCACAAATAAACTCTACTGTAGTAGGGTGTAAACACAACTGAAACAGTATTGTTTTCCAGCAGACAATGCCACCATGTGAGAGTTTGAAATCTCCTTTCTAAAATCCAAATCCCATTTATGAAAGATGATTATGGGTATGAATATGTCCTGTTCAAAAGTTAGTTGTGAAAATCAAATAGATAAAAGTCAAGGACTAATTATATCTGTAGAACACCTATAAATTACTTGATTCTTGCATCAGATTTATGTCATTTGGTAATGAGGGCAAATGTTGAAGATTCTTCTGTAAATTTTTCATTTATTAATGTTATACCATATAAATAATAGCATTTATTATTTATATAAATGCATGGACAGGTAGTTCTTGCTTTGCGTGACTTTGGTATTTGAATTTCAGTTACCACAGTTTAGTTAAATAACACCAGTCCCCTAGCAAGACAGTTCAAATTTCAGATATCGTGATATATTAACTTAGTAATTGCATAATGTACAGACTTCGTCACTAACTTTTCAGTCCACAACTCACTATGTATATAACAAATGTGCATCATGATCAGTGACCAGTCATGTCACTTCTTTCAAAGTTATTTTTAGTGATTGGTCGCTGTGTATGTTATTCAGTTTGTGTACAGACTGCAAAGCATGCAGTAGTGGTCCCTACTTGTTTCCCAGTGAGAAGTCCACTTCACATTTTATAAAAATGGTTAATTAAAAGAGGGATTTGGTCAACAAAGATTAAAATGCAGCAAGGAAATGAAAATAACACTAGAAATGAAATTCAGATAGAGTGTAACTGGAGTTATAGAGAAATAGCTGATTGTGGGAATGGTGACACTGCCCCTTTTTGAGAGACTCTAAGTATGTAGCTCGAGGAACTTCAGTAAGGCAAGCTTTTCAGCATAAATTAGGAAAATAGTTGTGATGAAAAGGCCGAAGATATGCCAGAGGAAGTGATGCTGCCAAAAATCTTCACATTAGAGGAACTCCAGGAGATAATTCACAACATTGAAAGTACAAAGGATACAATGTTGGAAGCTGATCCAAACTTAGAAAGGAGTAATTTACCAAGGAATAGAAAAGATGCTTGCTTGGTACTTTTCTTTCTTTTTTTTAAAATTAATTTATTTATTTTTGGCTGCGTTGGGTCTTTGTTGCTGTGCACGGGCTTTCTCTCTAGCTGTGGTGAGCGGGGGCTGCTCTTCGTGGTGGTGCACGGGCTTCTCATTGCGGTGGCTTCTCTTGTCGTGGAGCACAGGCTCTAGGTGCCTGAGCTTCAGTAATTATGGCACGCGGGCTCAGTAGTTGTGGCTCGCGGGCTCTAGTGCGCAGGCTGAGTAGTTGTGGCGCACGGGCTTAGCTGCTCCGCGGCGTGTGGGATCTTCCTGGACCAGGGCTCGGACCCGTGTCCCCTGCATAGGCAGGTGGATCTTAACCACCGTGCCACCAGGGAAGCCCACTTGCTTGGTACTTTAAATCAGTGGTCCCCAACCTCTTTGGCACCAAGGATCGGCTTCTTGGAGGACAGTTTTTCCACGGACAGAGGTAGGGTTGTGGGTGGTGGTGGTGATGGTTCAGGCGGTACAGCAATGGGGGGGGGATGGTTGAGGCCAGGGGTCCTGTGGCCTGTTAGGAACTGGGCTGCCCAGCAGGAGGTGAGAGGCAGGCGAGTGAGCTAAGCTTCGGCTGCCCCTCCCCATTGCTCACGTTACTGCCTGAACCATCTCTTCGCCCCCAACCCCATCCGTGGAAAAATTGTCTTCCATGAAACCGGTCCCTAGTGCCAAAAAGGTTGGGGACCACTGGTTCAGGCGGTAATTAATGTGAGCGATGGGGAGCAGCAAATGAAGCTTCACTTGCTCGCCCGCCGCTCACCTCCTGCTGTGCAGCCCGGTTCCTAACAGGCCGCAGACCAGTACCGGTTGGGGGCCTCTGCTTTAAAGGATGAGAATAAGGCGAGTCCATTCCAACTACTCTTGATAAGTTAGTTCTCAATGTTTCTAATGTTAAGTTACAGTATATTAAATAAATATTTTATCGTTTTTCATTTTCCTATACATTTCTGACTGACAGTAATAAGAGAGTTTTAAATGTTTCTACAGAATTTTTAGAAGTCACAGATCCATTGTAAGGTTTACACTTGGTTATCAAGATTGCTTTGCATGGTTTCAGCTTGCGGTCCTGCAGGTTACAGCCCTGCTCTGCCGTCCATTTAAAGCAGGCAGTGCTCTTCATTATTTCATTAAACTTTGGCTTTACATTCCATTAAGGTAAATTATTGCATTAAATCTGAGGATACTATTGAAATTACTAAATATGAAAATGAGGTATTTGGTAGTTTTTTCTATATTCCTCTTTCAAACTGATAAATAAAAATTGGTATTCTCATAATCTAGACTACTTGACTATTATAAATGTAACTTAAATGTAAATAAACATCATAAAGAAATATAAATATCTCGGGAGGTGGGGGTGGTGGTGGGATGAATTGGGAGATTAGGATTGACATGCATACACTGATGTGTATGAAATGGATGACTAATAAGAAAAAAATAAACATTAAAAAAAAAAAAGAAATGTAAATATAGCCATACTAGTAGTTAGTCTAGTAGTTATAGACTGTCTCTCATTAGGAAGTCTGTATAAAGGTAAATTTGGAGTTTGATCTTTTAAGTGTAGGAAAATGATTATTAATTAAAAGTTATTCTGTCACTTTACATAATGTCTTCAGGATCTAGCCATGTTGTCAAAAGTGGCAGGATTTCTTCCTTTCTCATGGCTGAATAATATCCCATTTTACACACAACACACATACACATATATGTATATGTGTGTGTATAAGAAATATGTGAGATATATCTCACATTACCAATTTACCACGAGCAGTGCACAGTGTTTCCCTTTTGTCCGCATCCTCACCAACACTTGTTATTTCTTGTCTTTTCGGAGATAGCCATTCTAACAGGTTTAAGGTGATAACCTCATTGTGGATTTGATGTGCTTTTCCCTGATAATTAGTGATGTTGAGCATCTTTTCATGTACCTGTTGGCACGTTAAACTTATATAATGTTCTATGTCAATTATATCTCCATAGATCTGGAAAAAATTATTTTATTATGGAAGTGGCACAAATATGTATTTGTAAATTTTCAAATAATGTTGAGGTATAAAAAGTAAAAGTTTCATCTTCCAGGTAAACTTTAGGATCAAATTGTCAAGTTCTGTTAAAAGTTGTTTTTGGATTTTGATTAGGGTAATGTGGAATTTGTGTATTTCCATCTCCCTTCCCTCCCTCTTTTCCTGTCTTTCAGTAGCATTATATTTATATTTTATAGTTTCTAATCATAGGAATCTTAAGCATTCCTTGTTAGATTCATCCTGTGTACTTTTAAATTTTGGTTGCCATTATGAATGGTTCCCTTCATTATATTTTCAAATTAATTATTACTGGTGTATAGGAAACAAATGACTTTTCTTTTCTTGCATTTGGCCTTCTCAGTGAACTCTCTTCTTAGATCTGGTAGTTTTTTGGTTTCTTTGCTTGGTTTTCTGGATACTTAATTACATTGTCCAGAAGTTTTGACAGATTTATATTTTATTTTCAAATATTTTATCTCTCATTTGTTTTTTTCTCCTCTCTTTGCATGGATAAAGCTCCACTATGATGTTGAATAGTAGTGATGGTGGAAGACAACACTATCTTTTTTCTGATTTTATTGGAAATATTTGTAATGTTCTAGTCTTGGTTTTAATATATCCTGTAGAGTTCAAGTAGATATATTTCCGTGTATTTAAGTGATGTTTGGATTATAGTTTTCTTTTTGTCCCCCTGTTGAGGTTTTTTTTTTTAATTTATTTATTTATTTTTGGCTGTGTTGGGTTCTTCGTTCTCTGTGCGAGGGCTTTCTCCAGTTGCGGGCAAGCGGGGCCACTCTTCATCGCGGTGCGCGGGCCTCTCACTATCGCGGCCTCTCTTGTTGCAGAGCACAGGCCTCCAGACGCGCAGGCTCAGTAGCTGTGGCTCACGGGCCCAGTTGCTCCGCGGCATGTGGGATCTTCCCAGACCAGGGCTCGAACCCGTGTCCCCTGTATTGGCAGGCAGATTCTCAACCACTGCCGCCACCAAGGAAGCCCCCCCTGTTGAGGTTTTGATTAGGGTCGAGCTAGATTCATAGCATGAGTTGTTATTTAAGCCATCTTGGCCTGCTCCAAGATTGACAAGATTTCCCCTCTTGTTTTTAGCTTTTATGTTTAGGTCTATGATCCATTTTCCATTATTTTTTATGTATGGTGTGAGGTTAAGAGCCGAATGCATGTCTGATTTTCCTCTATTTGTTACTAAATATTCCACCATTTGTTATTAAACTGTCCTTTCCCCACTGAATTTCAGCCTCAAGTGAAAATCAGTTTACTGTGTGTTTGTCGATCTACATCTGAACTCTCTCTTCTGGTTCATGGATCTTTGTGGCTCTCGGTTTACCTATTCCTCACTCATGATTTCTGTAGCCTTAAAATAAAATACTGTAAGTCTTCCTGTTTTCTAAAAGATAGCTTTGTTTATGCTGTATATTCTTTGCATTTCCATGTAAATTTTAGAAGCTTGTTGGTTTCTACAAGAAAAAAAACCTACTGGAATTTATATTGGAATTGCATTAAATCTATAGATTAATTTTGGGAGAATTAACTTTTTAACACCATTTTGTCTTATTCTGTGATCATGATTCTATCTCTTGTTTCAGTCGTTTTTAATTTCTCTCAACAGTGTAGTGTAGTTTTCAGTGTTAAATTTTAAGTTCTATTATTTTGCTAATAGTTTCTCTAAATATTTGTCTTTGAATACTATTAAATACTGTATTTCAATTTTTTTAATGGTAATTGGTTTTAATAAGATAAAAGTCAATGAACATAGGTAAATGTCTACAAACAAGGTTTTCTCCATGGCACTACCCTACACCACAGTCACAGTAATTCAACTGTGTTCTCATTTGGCAATAATGTCATACAAGTGAATTTGCTGATGACTAGCAAAATTACAAAATGAACCCAAGGCCACTTAATCAAGAGTCCCAACAACAAAGAAACCCTAGGAAGGAAGGTCAAGGCAGGAGGTTGCAGCTGGCCAGATATGATACCATTTGCCCAGTTTTCATTTAGGAATTTGCTACAACAAATAAAATAAGGATCTCCTCTTAGTTACTAGAAAAGAAAACAACAGGTATTACCTATCACCATTCTTTGACCATGAAATTAAAATATTTCCTGAATGTATGATTAAAAGAAAAAAAGTTTTTAAAAAGAATATTCATCATTCTTACATGTTCACAGTAGAAGCTCTATGTCTGAATTTAAAACACTACTCAGTATTTGCCTAAGAAACACATTTAGACAATATGGCTTTTGACATATTAAAGTTCCATGGGGAAAACTAAGACATCTTTTAATTTTGCTTTAATATCAAACTAACAGCAACTTAAAAATTCAGTAAGAGCATGGTTGGTCTGATTCAAGATGTACTTCCAAAATTCAGTCACCTAGTTTTCTTTCAGGAGAAACTGTTCATCATCACAGATCTTTTCTAACTTAACTTTTGGAGAAGAAAATGGAAAATCAAACCCATAGCACAACGGTTATGTAAGATACATCCTCCCCTGTATTTCACTTTTAAACTAGCAGTTATTGTTTGCTAATTTCTTCTTTTATGAAATAACTAATAGTTATTTTTCTTGAAATTTTTTCCAGTGAAATATTATAACAATCATTTGTTCACCTTTACTTCTGTCCAGTTTTTAGTTCGACTTCTAGTTAGCACCATATTTCTATGTGGGAGCTTTAAAAATTATTTTTAAAATGTTATGTTCATGTATGCACATGTATGCATCATTTCAAAACATCTGTTGGGTGGAAGTAGTTTGCTAGAGGTCAATTAGCAGAATATTATATTGGCTTCAAAATTTCTTGGATTTTTTAAATGTAATTGTCAATATTTACATTTCTCTGCATAATTTAGGTTTCATGAGCCCTGAATATGGGGTTTTATCACCTCATGATTACAGAGTAGTTTTAAGACCTTAGCTTCATAGTTAAAAACCTTCATACATTTCTAAATTTTAATCTGCCAAAATTTTAAGTGTTATGTATTTGTTTTACCACATTACTTTCTAATATATATCAAAATGCTGGCAGTGCACATCTGGCTATCTTTCATAGTTGGTAGTCCTACGAGTCAACAGAGCATCTTGTCAGCAATATGTACTAGAGAGAAACCATAGTGATAGTTTCAGTTCATTTTATTATCTTTCTTTGGTAATATCTGAGGCTTATTTAGAATCATGGGGAAATGCTTCCAATGGTTCATGTGTTGAATAAAGTCTCATGTATGCCAAAGCATGCTTAGGGAAGAAAAGCTACCTACTTCAAAATCTTGTGGTCACTTATTACACAGCAGGACTCAAGTTGAAACATACATATGTTATTTTTCTTGATATTTCTGAAAAATATGTGTCTAATATTTAAAGCACATGTTTGTATTTTATCTTGGCTTGATGAAATGTGAACTAAGAATTTGAAATGTATTGCTTCATATAGTGAACTTGTAATACGTTTTTTAGCTAAAATACTGATGAGTTGATTATTCAGAGTCCTTGAAAGAATGGAATATTTTGGTGTATTGAAATCTTTGATGTATTTTCTTTTAGTAGGTGTTGGATATTAAAGGTCTTTCTCAGATTAGTTTGCTTGTCTTTGTAGTTTTGGGATAATGAGCAAATCTGAACCTTTCTTTGATAGATAAGATTCTTAAAATTCCTAATTAGAGTTATTGATCTATAGTATTTCATAGCCATATATGTTACATGGTATTTGGTTGGATATTATTGACCCTAAGAAAATTAAAGGTAATTTCAAAGTTCCAGATATTTTTGTTTAATATTTGTAAAAAAAAATTAAGCCAAATTCAAATGGTATATTATTGTTGTAGAAAAATTTTGAGAAAGTCCATATAAGAAGAAGAAAATAAAAACATGCATAATTCTTACTGTCTTGAGTTAATGATTATAATAAACATTTTGGGCTAAATCTTTCCAGACTGATTGCCGATCCCTTGTTCTCTTTCTCCCTTCAACAAAAATGCTTCAGTTCTGTGTATACTTTAAAGGATTCAACTTGTGGCTGATGCTGGCATCTTTTTTTGTTCTTAGGTTGGAAGTTGTTTAAAGGGTCAAGTTTTTTCTGCCATGCTAATATACATCAGGACCAGTTCCTGGTTAGCAGGCCTGAATTTTTACTAGTGATGTAATGCCTATAGAACCTTAATGGGTTTTCTGTCAATTTTGCTTCAGAGTACTTTCTGGGATAGAAGTCAAGGGTCAGTTCATTTTCTATTTCTCTATTTATTCTTGGGGGCTGATTCTTAAGAGTTGCAGTTGGGTCTGAAAATTAACTGCTGGTTTGTAAAGTAACTAGTAATTATTTATAAGATAAAAATGCTGAATTTTCTCCCCATCTGTATATCTGTAACAAATGAAGCTAGTTGAAATTGTTGAGAAAGTAAGTGCAATTTCTCCTCTTCATCTTGCTGAGTTAAAAAAAGATTAATGCTTTTTAACATTAATTATGTTTTTAGATCTTAATTTTTTGGGGGGGATACATGCTGCGTGGCATGTGGGATCTTAGTTCCCTGACCAGGGATCAAACCCGCGCCCCCTGCATTGGAAGCACGGAGTCTTAACCACTGGACCGCCAGGGAAGTCCCTAGATGTGAATTTTTAGATCTAGATAATTATTCAGTATTTTAAAAATAACATGAATAACATGAAAATCATCATTGTAATACACCACATTAACTGAATGAAGGAGAAAAAACAAGTTTATTTTAATGATACAGAAAAAGCATTTGACAGAATTCAGCACCCTTTCAGGATAAAACACTCAACAAACTAGGAATAAAAGGAAACTACCTCAACATTTTAAAGGCCAAATATGAAAAATTCACAGCTAACATCATACTCAGTGGTGAAAGACTGAAAGTTTTTCCTCTAAGCTCAGGAACAAAACAAGGATGCCCACTTTCACCACTTCTATTCAACATAGTATTGGAAGTTTTAGCCACAGCAATTGGGTAAGAAAAAGAAATAAAAGGCAGCCAAATTGGGAGAGAAGTAAAATTATCTTCATTCACAGACAACATGCTTTTATATTTAGAAAACCCTAAAGAGTCCACAAAAAACTTTTAGAACTAATGAACAAATTCAACAAAGTTTCAGGATACAAAATTAATGCATAAAAATTAGTTGTGTTCCTATGTGGTAACAGTCATCAACCCTAAAAGGAAGTTATGAAAACAATCTCATTTATGGTAACATCAAAAAGAATAAAATACTTAGGAATAGACTTACCCAAGGAAGCAAAAGATTTGTACCTTGAAAGCTAAAATGTTGCTGAAAGAAATTAAGACACAAATAAATGGAAAGATGTCCCATGTTCATTGATTGGAAGACTTAATATTATTAGGATGTCAGTATTCCCAAAATTATCTACATATTCAGTGCAGTTCCCATCAAAATCCCAGGGATGTTTTTTGCAAAAATAGAAAAATCTATCTTAAAATTCATATGGAATCTTACTGGACTCTGACTGGCCAAAACAATCTTGAAAAAGAAGAACAAAGAAGTCTTACACTTTCTGAATTCAAAACTTACTACAAAGCTACAGTAATCAAAATGTGTGGTACCAACATAAAGACAGACATATAGAGAGACATATACACACAATAGAGAGCCTTAAAAGAAAACCCTCACTTATATGGCCAAATTATTTTCAACAAGGGTGCAAGACAATTCAGTGGGGGTAGAATTTCCCCAAATGGTGTTTGGAAACTGGATACTCACGTGCAAGAGAATGAATTTTTAGACCCCTACCTCATACCATATATAGAATAAGTGAAAAAATGAATCAAAGACCTAAATGTAAGAGCTAAAAACATAAAGCTCATAGAAGAAAACATAGGGTAAAAACTTCATGACATTGGATTTGTCAAAGGATTCTTGGATATAACATCAAAAGGTGAGCCACAAAAGAAATAATTTAGACTATGTCAAAATTTAAAACTTTGTGCATCAAATGACACTGGCAACCAGTGAGAAGGCAACCCACAGAATGGGAGAAAATATTTTTAATCATATATTTGATACAGACTCTCCAGAATATATAAAGAACTCATATAACCCAATAACTAAAAACAGCACAATTAAAAATGGGTAAAGACTTAAATAGACATTTCTCTTGTTTTAAACTTCAGTAGTGAGTAACATTAGGGCCACTTATGATTAGATGATAAGTTACGCTAGGGAAAGGGATATCCTATATCTACTTATCCCCTAGGTAGTAACTAACGGGTAAATAGTTGTTTTCCAAAATATATCAAGTGAACCACATCATTAGAAATTTCTGTCATTTGTATAGTGTCATATCTGGATATCTTTTTTTTTTTTGGCCACAACACGTGGCATGCGGGATCTTAGTTCCCTGACCAGGGAACGAGCCTGTGCCACGCTGCAGTGGCAGCATGGAGTCTTAACCAATGGGCTGCCAGGGAAGTCCTAGTATCATATCTGAAATAAAAATATCTTGGGTTGACTCAATAGCAGAATTGATATAACAGAAGAAAGAGTCAAAAGTTGAAGACAGACCACTTAGAAATTAGTCAATTCGTAGAATAGAGATTAAAAAGAAAAGAGATGAACAAAGCCTCAGGTCTTGTTGGATGATACCAAAACATCTATGTCCATGTAACATATATTTTTTAGGGCAGAAAAAATACTTGAAGACATTATTGCTGAAAACTTCCCAAACTGATGAATGACTTAAATTTATAGATGAAAGAAACTCAATGAGCCCCAATCAGGATAAACTGAATGACTAAGTACTGAAAGAAAATAATTGTTAACCTAGAATTCTCTATCCAGTGAAAGAATGAAGATGAATAGAGACATTCTCAGGCAGAAAAAAATAGTAGAGTATTTCTAGCCGATCTGCTTTAATACAAGGCTAATGGAAGTTCTCCATGCTGAAGGGAAATATGTGATGGATTTTGAGGGAGACCAATAGAAATGGTAAATATGTGGTACCCGTAAAGGACTAATTTTATCCTCCTAAGTATCCCATTGTCTGAGAGGTTTTCGATGGATGTATATATAATATATATGATGGCTATAACATAAAGAGTAGTGGGGAGGTCAGATTAAAAGGGCCTATATGGTTGAAAGGTTTCTACATTTTATTTGACCTTGTGAAATATTAACTCTAAGTAAACTGTGGAAAGTTTGACATATCTTGACTTACCTGTCTATATATATCTGTCAGCTGTGTTTGTGCATCTATGTAATTATCTGATAATCTCTAGAAGAAGAACCAATAAAAATTATACAAAAAGATATAGCCAAATAGTCAATATAAAAATTAAAATAAAAAAGAAAAGTTAAATTATTAAATACTAAAAAATTTCCAAATAATGAGGGTAACAGCAATCAGAACAACAAAACACAGGGAACAAACAGAAAACTGGTAATAAAATGGTAGACCTGAATATAACTACATCAATAATTATATTAAATGTAAGTGATCTAAAGTCACCAACTAAGAGAGACTGTCATATTTGGTGAAAATATCAAGATGCAACTGTACGTTCTCTAGGAAAACCCCACTTTTAATATAAAGGCATAGATAGATTAAAAATATAAGGATTAAAAAATATATGCTGTGCAAACACTAACCAAAACATAAAAGAGCAACTCCCACCCCTACCCTAGCACTTCCCATTTCTCCTGCAGTTCTTTATCTTTCTCCATAGTACCCTTGTTACCACCTCACATACTATATTTGTTTATTGTCCCTCACCCTCATTAAAAGGTCAGCTCCGATGGGTAAAGACTATATTGTTCACGGTTATATCCCCAACGCCTAGAATAGTCCCTGGCATGTAGTATCCTCTCGGCAAATATCTGTTGAATGAATTTGACTATAGATTTTTTTTTCCTCCCTTGTGTATTAACATCTTTTTGAATAGCATTCTGTAGAATAAAGTTGGGGAAGCCTTGGAGTAGGCTATCATAGGACAGGATCTCTGACTTTAGGTAATTACTGAATGACTGAAGGAAGGGGCCCTAGAGAACATTTAATCCCTCTCTCCTCATTTTACAGATGAGAAAATTGTAAAAGTCATATAAAGATACTTTAGTTGCACTATTTCGTGAACCTTCTTTAATACTCAGAAGGTTTCACAGAATACTCAAATAATTTCACAGGTAAAGAAATAGAAAATGAAAAGACTAGTTTGTATTAGAGTGTTCTAAAGCTGTCATGTAGAAAGGTCTTCTGAGATATTGTTAACTGGGATTATTGTTGTTTAAAATGTCACATAGTGTTTATAAAACATTTTTGTAAATTTATAAAACTAATGCCTTCTACCTTTTTAAGGTAGTTTCTTAGATATGATGTATAATTCATAAAGATCCCCTTTTTTTTAAAATGGTATTTTAGACTTTATATATATATTTATTTAGTTTTTGATGTGGACCATTTATAAAGTCTTTATTGAATTTGTTACAGTATTGCTGCTGCTTTATGTTTTGGTTTTTTGGCCCCGAGGCATGTGGGATCTTAGCTCCCTGACCAGGGATTGAACCTGCACCCCCTGCATTGGAAGGCGAAGTCTTAACCATTGGACCGCCAGGGAAGTCCCAAGATCCCTTTTCCAAAAAATTATCCTGTAGTTAAAACTTTATTTTATGGCTACCAAAGTCTGTACTATTAAAAGACATAAAGATATATTCTGGGAGTGAGAGTGAAGGAAATGGAAATACAAGTAGACATAAAACTGAAATAAATAGAAATAAAAGGTAACACATAGGAAATTCTAAATGAAAAATGTTGATTAAAAAATTCTAGAGGAAATTAGGATTGGACGCCATAGTGGGCTAGGTGTTAGGGATGGCTCTAGCAAGGGAGAATGATTAGAATTTGATGATACTCTAGATAGAAGGGTAGAACTTAGAGAAGTAAAAAGAAGTGGGTTGGGGGCATGATGTGAGCACCAGCATAGAGGAGCCAGAGAATGTGCAAGAAGTGAGTAGATCAGTTTACTTTTATAATAACATCGGTGTAGAACAATAATGGTTGATGAGCTTAAAAGGGATGTTAATGCAATTAAGTCATTTGAATAGTAAATGAAATAGTTTGGACTCTTAGGCAGTCAAGGGCTTTTGAGACCTTTGAGGGGGAGCTGACGTGCAAAGTGGTAGTTTGAGCATATTAATCTGTCGGTGATGTACGTTATGGACAGGAGGAGGAGATTGTCGGAAAAGTCCTCTGTAGGTGATACTGACCTATACTAGGATAGTAACAGGAGAAAGGGATTAATGTGAGTGTGTTAAGAATTCACAACAGGACCTGGTTACTGTGTAGATGTGAGGAGAGACCAAGATAATTCCATGGTTTCTGGTATCTGGGAAAATTGGTGGAAATAGGAAGTTTTCGCACGAATGCCATTTTATCAGGAAAGATAGGTTTGGTTTTAGACATAGCACGTTTTGGATGAGAAAGACATCTAATAATGTTCAGTTAGAGAAGTGGAACTAGGACCTAGAGTTAGGGCTAGAGTTTGGGGAGTTGATCCCTGTAGAGGTAGGAGTTAACACATTGAGGGTGAATGAAATCTCAGGCGTTTCAGAGATTGTAGAACAGTGTAGCCTGAAAAGATGTTGGTGCACAGAACTTTAGTGGGGAAAGGAAGAGGACCTGGTGAAGGGAACTTTGAAAAAAATGGTTGGAGAAGTAGGGGAATCTATAAAAAGAAAGCCGAAGGAGAAAGAATTATTGTAGTTTGTTTAAAATAACATTCATTCTCCACCCCCACCCCCATTGCAAAAGCATTACATCTTTAATATAGGAACTTGGAAAATAAAGAAGAGTACAAATATTTAAAAAGTGTTTACAACACCATTAGCCAGAGAAAACTATTGTAAATATTATGTTTTTAAATTACTGTTTCTTCCTTAACATGTCTATGTGTATTTATATTGATTCCCAAGAGATTGTTTGTTCTTTGCTGCAGATAGTTGGAATAAATAAGGTGACTCAAAAAGAGTTGTTTGTTAACTCTGTAGCTTATTTGTTTCTGTAGCTTATCTTCTAAATATTTAATGTATGTAGAATTTATGTTTTGTTTTCAAATGACTAATTTTAAAAAAGTTTCAGCCCTAATATTCCACTTTTATTCTTCAGATGATTGCAAAAGGGAAAAATGCATCTGAACTGTTTCCTGCTGTTGTGAAGAATGTGGCCAGTAAAAATATTGAGGTACTGTTTTGATTCATAATTTTCATGATTCCTTTTATTGTGAAAGAATCATATACTTTTCAGTTACTTTGAAACACAACATATTATAAGATACTTGTGTCACTAGATTTTCGATACAATTACAATGTCCATAATCTTAAATAGGTGAAATAGAATACAAAGTAGACAATCTTAGCTTTGGAATTTTCGTGGAGAATATGAAAAGTATAATTGAGATTAATTCACCTGGGTGAAGGGTGGTAACTTGTTGAAGATTCTTAGAAGCCAGTTTAGTTGAAATTCTGCTCTAGGGACTTAATTTTAAGATACCATTATGTCCAGTGAAACAGACCTAAATTCCTGCAGTATCAGGGCAGGGATTGAACCCAGGTGTTGTAACTCCAAATCTAGTGCTCTTCCTGCAGCATCTTAGTTCTGATAGACCTTGCGTCAGTATAGTAGGAGGTGAGCAGAAGGCAGGATGTAGTGGGAGCCTTCAATTACTGGTCCCTGTATTGGCTTGTACATGGAATTTGAAACAGAGGAATTCACAGAACTTTGAGGCCAAGGTAATTAATGTTAGGTCAAATGGACTAATGACTTCTAATAGAGTGCAAAAGAAAAATATGAGTCTGTGTAGAAACCATTGAGAAAGATAAGCAGTATGAAAAGTTCAGTGAAGAGAATTAGAGGTTGATCTGAGCAAATGCCTTGTATTTCAAAAGAACAGAAGGTTGTAATGAAGATTGAATGGCCACATCGGTCATGAGTCTCAACTTCAACTGATGTTGGGTAGTGAATGTCTTGGGGTATGTTGGGAGTGTTTTTGAGGAGGGTGTGTTTACTCGGTAGGAAGTAGTGATATCTGCATGAGAATGAAAATGCCAGCACACATGTTTCATATTTGCCCATGCTAGCAGCTGTGAGCATCAAGAAATAAGCCTACTCCTCTTTTTCAGTCTGGTAAATTTGGGAGAAGCAGCAGTCTCCATTGATGAATATTTTCAAGGACCTGGTGACATCAGGGCAGGATGTTTTAGGTGGAGGGAAATGGAGTATAAGTAGTAGAAATTAAAGATAAAGGGACTTCCCTGGTGGCGCAGTGGTTGAGAATCTGCCTGCTAATGCAGGGGACACGGGTTCGAGCCCTGGTCTGGGAAGATCCCACATGCCACAGAGCAGCTAGGCCCGTGAGCCACAATTATTGAACCTGCGCGTCTGGAGCCTGTGCTCCGCAACAAGAGAGGCCGCGACAGTGAGAGGCCCGCGCACCGCGATGAAGTGTGGCCCCCGCTTCCCACAACTAGAGAAAGCCCTCGCACAGAAACAAAGATCCAACACAACCATAAATAAATAAATAAATATATATATAAAAATTAAAGTAACTTGTTAAAAGAGGCAGACACACCTTCCTTTAAAAAAAAAAGGGGGGGGGGAAGGTTTTTCACTTATAATCTAGTATTATTAATATTACTTTTGAAGCTGTACCTCTGTTTATTCAGTAGGTGCTTGCTCTAGGGGCTACAATATATATATTTAACTTACTACAGTCTACCACTAGGATTTACGTATACATTTTTAAGTTATCACAGTCTAGTTTCAAATAGTTATACCCCTTCATATATTCTTACATTGGTAAATTTCTATTTGCTCCCTCCAGTCTGTTCCCATTTTATGCATTTTACTTCTAAATATGCTAAAGCACCCTAAATACATGGTTATTATTTTTACTTTAAAGAATCAGTCATCTTTTTAAAAGATTATCAAAACATAATTAACATGCTATAAACTTCTCACTTTTAAAGTGTACAATTCAGTGATGTGTAGTGTATTCACAGAATTGTGCAATCATCACCACCATCTAATTCCACAACATTTTTATCACCTCAACAAGGAACGTTATGTACATTAGCAGTTACTCCACAACACCCCCTGGCCCTAGGCAACCATTAATCTACTTTTTGTCTCCATGGATTTGCCTACTCTGGGCATTTCATATAAGTTGAGTTATACAGTATGTGCTTTTGTGTCTGACTTCTTTCACTTAGCATAATGTTTTCAAGGTTCATCCGTGTCGTAGTATGTATCATTACTCTATTGCTCCTTTTTTGCTGAATAATATTCTATTATATGGATATACTGCATTTTGTTTATTCATCAGTTGATGGACATTTGGGTTGTTTCCACTTTTTGGCTCTTGTCAGTAATGTTGCTGTAAACATTCTGTACAAGTTTTTGTGTGCACATATGTGTTCATTTCTTTTGGATATATACCTTGGAGTGATATTGCTAGGTCATGAAATAACTTTGTGTTTAACATTTTGAGGAACTTCAAAACTGTTTTCCAGAGCAGCTGTAACCATTTTATGTTTCCGTCAGCAATGTATGCGAGTTCTGATTTCTCCACATCCTCACCAACACTTATTTACCTTTTTTTAAAGAAAAATTATTGTCTGTCTTTTAGATTGTATACTATGTAGTGGGTATGAAGTGGTATGTCATTGAAATTTTGATTTACATTTCCTTAATAGAAAATTGTTGAGAATCTATTGGCCAGTTGTATATCTTCTTTAGAAAAATATCTATTCAGATCCTTTTCCCATTTTATAATTGGGTTGTTGGCCTTTTTATTGTATATTTTTAAGAGTTTTTTATGTATTCTGAATACTAGACCCTTATCTGATGTATGATTTGCAAATATTTTTCTCCTATTTTGTGGGTTATCTTTTTATTTTCTTGATAATGCCCTATGAAGCACAGAAGTTTTTAATTTTGATGACAGCTATTGATATATATATATATTTTTGCTTATGCTTTAGATGTCATATCTAAGAAACTGATGCTTAATTCAAGGTCACAAAGATTTACACTTGTCTTTTTTTTCTAAGAGTTTTATATTTTTAGCTTTTATATTTAGGACTGTGATCCGTTTGGGTTAATTTTTGTGTATGGTGTCTTCATGCAACTACTGATCTGCTTTCTGTCAGTATAGTTTTGTCGTTTCTAGAATTTTTTATAAATCAAATCATAGAGTATAGAAGCTGTTGTGTTTGACTTCTTTTACTTAGGCTACTGAGATTCATTTGTGCTGTTTCATGTATTCATGTTTTGTTCCTTTTTTTGCTATAATATGGATATTGCACAGTTTTTTAATTTACCAATTGAAATACACTTGGATCGAATAAAACGCTATTTATGGGCATATATTTTAATTTTTCTTGGGTAAATACCTAGGCTTAGATGTGTTGCATTGTCTGGGAAGAACATGTTTAATTTTTAGAAAATAGTACCATGTAGTTTTCCAAAGTGGCTGTGCCCTTTGCATTCCCACCAGCAATGTGTGGAGTTCCAGTCAGTTCATATCCCTTTCAACACTTGATGTTGTTAGAGTTTGACTTCAGCCATTTTGGTGGATGCGTAGTGGTGTTTCATTGTGCCTTTAATTGCATTTTCCTGATATTTAGTGGTGTTGAGCATCTTTTCATGATCTTTTTGACCAGTCGTAAAACTCTAAAATATCTGTTCAGATCTTTAACCTATTTTTAATTTTTTTGTCTAGAGTATAAAAATTCTTTATTCTGATAGAAGCCTTTTGTCAGATTGATGGTTATTTACTATTATTTATTTTTTCCTAGTCTGTAGCTTGCCTTTTTGTTTTCTTAATGTCTTTCAAAGAATAAACGTTTGATTTGATAAAGTACATTTTATCAGTTTTCTTAGTTATACTTGAGGCTTTTTTGTGACCTGCTTGATAAATCTTTGCCTAACCTAATGTTATGAAGATTTCTCCCAGTTTGTTCTAAAAGTTTAAATAGTTTTAGCTATTAAATTTTGCTCTATGATCCATGTCAGGGGAGAATCCCAAGACTACCCACAGGTTCCCTCATTCTTTGGGCTAATCCACAGGATCTCAGGTTATAGTCAGATTCATAGCTATGACTTATTACACTGAAAGATGCACAACAAAAATTAGGTACTGAAAGAGGTGCATGAAGTGAAGTCCAGAGAAAACCAGATGCAAGCTTCTAAGAAGCCTTCCCAGTGATTTTCCCTGTGACATTCGATTCCTCCAGCATCACCTCTGACAAAACGTGTGAAGCGTTGTCTACTAGGAAAGTTCATAAGAGACTCAGTGCCCAAGTCTTTACTGGGGGCTGCTCGTGTACCCATTAACTGCCTAGCACATTCCAGAATTGCAGACTCTCAGAAAGTAAGCACATGTTCAGCATAAACCATATTGTTTTTATGTAAACCACCCTTATCAGTTAGGGAATGGTGGCAATACCTCTGAAGTTCAAGTTCCCAGATAATAGTCAAGGCCAACTTTATAAGTAGGTTTTCTAAGGATAGCAATCTCTGGCCTACTGTGTTAACTCTTTACTACAGAATACATTTCAAATTAGATTTTAAAAAATTAAAGTATAATTCACTTACAATATAAAATTATTTTCAGGTGTACAGCATCATGATTCGATATTTTTATACATTACAAAATGATCTCGACAATAAAGTCTAATTACCATCTGTTGGCATACAAAGTTATTACAGTATTATTGACTATATTCCCTGTGCTGTACATTACATGACTTATTTATTTTATAACTGGAAGTTTGTACCTCTTAATCTCCTTCACCTATTTCACTCATGCCCCTGCCCCTTTCCCCTCTGGCAACCACCAGTTTGTTCTCTGTATCTGTGAGTCTCTTTCTGTTCTGTTTGTTCTTTTGTTTTGTATTTAGATTCCTTATATATAAGTGAAATCATATGGTATTTATCTTTCTTTGTCTGACTTATTTCACTTAGCACAATACCTTCTGGATCCATACATGCTGTTGCAGATGTCGAGATTTCATTCTTTTTTTTTTTTTTTAATTAAAAAAAAAATTTTTTTTAACATCTTTATTGGAGTATAATTGCTTTACAATGGTGTGTTAGTTTCTGCTTTATAACAAAGTGAATCAGTTATACATAAACATATGTTCCCATATCTCTTCCCTCTTGCATCTCCCTCCCTCCCACCCTCCCTATCCCACCCCTCTAGGTGGTCACAAAGCACAGAGCTGATCTCCCTGTGCAATGCGGCTGCTTCCCACTAGCTATCTATTTTACATTTGGTAGTGTATATATGTCCATGCCACTCTCTCACTTTGTCCCAGCTTACCCTTCCCCCTCCCCATATCCTCAAGTCCATTCTCTAGTAGGTCTGTGTCTTTATTCCCGTCTTGCCACTAGGGTCTTCATGACCTCTTTTTTTTTTTTCCTTAGATTCCATATATATGTGTTAGCATACTGTATTTGTTTTTCTCTTTCTGACTTACTTCACTCTGTATGACAGACTCTAACTCCATCCACCTCACTACAAATAACTCAATTTCATTTCTTTTTATGGCTGAGTAATATTCCATTGTATATATGTGCCACATCTTCTTTATCCATTCATCCGATGATGGACACTTAGGTTGCTTCCTGGCTATTGTAAAGTAGAGCTGCAATGAACATTTTGGTACATGACTCCTTTTGATTATGGTTTTCCTCAGGGTATATGCCCAATAGTGGGATTGCTGGGTCATATGGTAGTTCTATTTTTAGTTTTTTAAGGAACCTCCATACTGTTCTCCATAGTGGCTGTATCAATTTACATTCCCACCAACAGTGCAAGAGTGTTCCCTTTTCTCCACACCTTCTCCAGCATTTATTGTTTCTAGATTTTTTGATGATGGCCATTCTGACCGGTGTGAGATGATATCTCATTGTAGTTTTGATTTGCATTTCTCTAATGATTATTGATGTTGAGCATTCTTTCATGTGTTTGTTGGCAATCTGTATATCTTCTTTGGAGAAATGTCTATTTAGGTCTTCTGCCCAATTTTGGATTGGGTTGTTTGTTTTTTTGTTATTGAGCTGCATGAGCTGCTTGTAAATTTTGGAGATTAATCCTTTGTCAGTTGCTTCATTTGCAAATATTTTCTCCCATTCTGAGGGTTGTCTTTTCGTCTTGTTTATGGTTTCCTTTGCTGTGCAAAAGCTTTTAAGTTTCATTAGGTCTCATTTGTTTATTTGTGTTCTTATTTCCATTTCTCTAGGAGGTGGGTCAAAAAGGATCTTGCTGTGATTTATGTCATAGAGTGTGCTGCCTATGTTTTCCTCTAAGAGTTTGATAGTGTCTGGCCTTACATTTAGGTCTTAAATCCATTTTGAGTTTATTTTTGTGTATGGTGTTAGGGAGTGTTCTAATTTCATACTTTTACATGTAGCTGTCCAGTTTTCCCAGCACCACTTATTGAAGAGGCTGTCTTTTCTCCACTGTATATGCTTGCCTCCTTTATCAAAGATAAGGTGACCATATGTACGTGGGTTTATCTCTGGGCTTTCTATCCTGTTCCATTGATCTATATTTCTGTTTTTGTGCCAGTACCATACTGTCTTGATTACTGTAGCTTTGTAGTATAGTCTGAAGTCAGGGAGCCTGATTCCTCCAGCTCCATTTTTCGTTCTCAAGATTGCTTTGGCTATTCGGGGTCTTTTGTGTTTCCATACAAATTGTGAAATTTTTTGTTCTAGTTATGTGAAAAATGTCATTGGTAGTTTGATAGGGATTGCATTGAATCTGTAGATTGCTTTGGGTAGTAGAGTCATTTTCACAATGTTGATTCTTCCAATCCAGGAACATGGTATATCTCTCCATCTATTTGTATCATCTTTAATTTCTTTCAGCAGTGTCTTATAATTTTCTGCATACAGGTCTTTTGTCTCCTTAGGTAGGTTTATTCCTAGATATTTTATTCTTTTTGTTGCAATGGTAAATGGGAGTGTTTTCTTAATTTCACGTTCAGATTTTTCATCATTAGTGTATAGGAATGCAAGAGATTTCTGTGGATTAATTTTGTATCCTGCTACTTTGCCAAATTCATTGATTAGTTCTAGTAGTTTTCTGGTAGCATCTTTAGGATTCTCTATGTATAGTATCATGTCATCTGCAAACAGTGACAGCTTTACTTCTTCTTTTCCGATTTGGATTCCTTTTATTTCTTTGTCTTCTCTGATTGCTGTGGCTAAAACTTCCAAAACTATGTTGAATAATAGTGGTGAGAGTGGGCAACCTTGTCTCGTTCCTGATCTTAGTGGAAATGGTTTCAGTTTTTCACCATTGAGGACGATGTTGGCTGTGCGTTTGTCATATATGGCCTTTATTATGTTGAGGAAAGTTCCCTCTATGCCTACTTTCTGCAGGGCTTTTATCATAAATTGGTATTGGATTTTGTCGAAAGCTTTCTCTGCATCTGTTGAGATGATCATATGGTTTTTCTCCTTCAATTTGTTAATATGGTGTATCATGTTGATTGATTTGCGTATATTGAAGAATCCTTGCATTCCTGGAATAAACCCCACTTGATCATGGTGTATGATCCTTTTAATGTGCTGTTGGATTCTGTTTGCTAGTATTTGGTTGAGGATTTTTGCATCTATGTTCATCAGTGATATTGGCTTGTAGTTTTCTTTCTTTGTGACATCTTTGTCTGGTTTTGGTATCAGGGTGATGGTGGCCTCGTAGAATGAGTTTGGGAGTGTTCCTCCCTCTGCAATATTTTGGAAGAGTTTGAGAAGGATAGGTGTTAGCTCTTCTCTAAATGTTTGATAGAATTCGCCTGTGAAGCCATCTGGTCCTGGGCTTTTGTTTGTTGGAATATTTTTGATCACAGTTTCAATTTCAGTGCTTGTGATTGGTCTGTTCATATTTTCTATTTTTTCCTGGTTCAGTCTCGGCAGGTTGTGCATTTCTAAGAATTTGTCCATTTCTTCAAGGTTGTCCATTTTATTGGCATAGAGTTGCTTGTAGTAATCTCTCATGATCCTTTGTATTTCTGTGGTGCCAGTTGTTACTTCTCCTTTTTGATTTCTAATTATATTGATTTGAGTCTTGTCCCTTTTTTTCTTGATGAGTCTGGCTAATGGTTTATCAATTTTGTTTATCTTCTCAAAGAACCAGCTTTTAGTTTTATTGATCTTTGCTATCGTTTCCTTCATTTCTTTTTCATTTATTTCTGATCTGATCTTTATGATTTCTTTCCTTCTGCTAACTTTGGGGTTTTTCTGTTCTTCTTTCTCTAATTGCTTTAGGTGCAAGGTTAGGTTGTTTATTTGAGATGTTTCTTGTTTCTAAAGGTAGGATTGTATTGCTATAAACTTCCCTCTTAGAACTGCTTTTGCTGCATCCCATAGGTTTTGGGTCGTCGTGTCTCCATTGTCATTTGTTTCTAGGTATTTTTTTATTTCTTCAGTGATCACTTGGTTATTAAGTAGTATATTGTTTAGCCTCCATGTGTTTGTATTTTTTACAGATCTTTTCCTGTAATTGATATCTAGTCTCATAGCATTGTGGTCGGAAAAGATACTTGATATGATTTCAATCTTCTTAAATTTACCAAGGCTTGATTTGTGACCCAAGGTATGATCTATCCTGGAGAATTTTCCATGAGCACTTGAGAAAAATGTTGTTTTTGGGTGGAATGTCCTATAAATATCAATTAAGTCCATCCTGTTTAATGTATCATTTAAAGCTCGTGTTTCCT
Organism: Balaenoptera musculus; assembly: GCF_009873245.2. NCBI lineage: Eukaryota > Metazoa > Chordata > Mammalia > Artiodactyla > Balaenopteridae > Balaenoptera > Balaenoptera musculus. Next base: position 60,691,964 of record NC_045787.1, on the reverse strand, counting down.
GTTTATTTTCATTTTGGATGATCTGTCCATTGGTGAAAGTGGCGTGTTAAAGTCCCCTACTATGATTGTGTTACTGTCGATTTCCCCTTTTATGGCTGTTAGTATTTGCCTTATTTATTGAGGTGCTCCTATGTTGGGTGCATAGATATTTACAATTGTTGTATCTTCTTCTTGGATCGATCCCTTGATCATTATGTAGTGTCCTTCCTTGTCTCTTGTAATAGTCTTTATTTTAAAGTCTATCTTGTCTGATATGATTACTGCTACTCCAGCTTTCTTTTGATTCCCATTTGCATGGAATATCTTTTTCCATCCCCTCACTTTCACTCTGTATGTGTCCCTAGGTCTGAAGTGGGTCTCTTGTAGACAGCATATATATGGGTTTTATTTTTGTATTCATTCAGCTAGTCTGTGTCTTTTGGTTGGAGCATTTAATCCATTTACATTTAAGATAATTATAGATATGTATGTTCCTGTTACCATTTTCTTAATTGTATTGGGTTTGTTCTTGTAGGTCTTTTTCTTTTCTTGTGTTTCCTGCCTGAGGAAGCTCCTTTAGCATTTGTTGTAATGATGGTTTGGTTGTCTCTTATAATAGTCTTTATTTTAAAGTCTATTTTGTCTGATACGAGAATTGCTACTCAAGATTTCATTCTTTTTTATGGCTAATATTCCATTGTGTGTGTGTGTGTGTGTGTGTGTGTACACACCACATCTTCTTTATTCATTCATCTATCAATGGATACTTAGGTTGCTTCCATATCCTAGGTATTATAAATATGTTGCAATGAATATAGGGATCATGTATCAATATCTTTTTGAATTAGTGTTTTTGTTTTCTTCGAATGTATACCTGAGAGTGTGATTGCTGGATTGTATGGTAGTTCTATTTTTAATTTTTTGAGAAACCTACATTCTGTTTTCCACTGTGGCTGCACCAACTTACAATCCCACCAACAGAGCACAAAGGTTCCCTTTTCTCCACATCCTCACCAATACTTGTTACTTGCTGTCTTTTTTTTTTTTTAAAGTTTGTTTGTTTATTTAGTTATTTATTTATGGTTGTGTTGGGTCTTTGTTGCTGGGCGCCGGCTTTCTCTAGTTGTGGTGAGTGGGGGCTACTCTTCATTGCAGTGCACGGGCTTCTCATTGTGGTGGCTTCTCTTGTTGCGGAGTACAGGCTCTAGGCACACGGGCTCAGTAGTTATGGCTCATGGGCTCTAGAGCGCAGGCTCAGTAGTTGTGGCCCACGGGCTTAGTTGCTCCGTGGCATGTGGTATCTCCCCAGACCAGGGATCAAACCCATGCCCCCTACGTTGGCAGGCAGATTCTTAACCACTGTGCCACCAGGGAAGTCCCTGTCTTTTTGATAATAGCCATTCTGACAGATGTGAGGTAATAACTCATTGTGGTTTTAATTTGCATGTCCCTGATTAGTGATGTTGAGCATCTTTTCATGTGCCTGTTGGCCATCTGTAGGTCTTTGAAAAATGTCTATTCAGGTCCTCTGCCCATTTTTTATTTGGGTTGTTTGTATTTTTTTGATGTTGAGTTCTGTGAGTTCTTTGTATATTTTTGATATTAACCCCTTATCAGTTATATCATTTGCAAATATCTTCTCCCATTCAGTAGGTGGCTTTTTTTTTTTGTTGATAGTTTCCTTTGCTGTACAAAAGCTTTGTAGTTTGATGTAGTCCCATTTGTTTATTTTTGCTTCTGTTTCCCTTGCCTGAGGAGACATATCCAAAAAATATTTCTAAGATCCACATCAAAGAGCAATACTTATGTTTTCTTCTACGAGTTTTATGGTTTCAGGTCTTAAATGTAAGCCTTTGCTCCATTGTGAGTTTATTTTTGTATATGGTGTGAGAAAGTAGTTCAGTTTAATTCTTTTGATTGTAACTGTCCATTTTCTGAACACCATTTATTGAAGAGGCTGTCTTTTCCCCATTGTGTATTCTTGCCTCCTTTGTCATAGATTAATTGACCATATAATGGTGAGTTTATTTCTGGGCTCTTTATTGTGTTCCATTGATTTAGGTGTCTGTTTTTGTGCCAGTACCATACTGTTTTGGTGACTGTAGACTTGTAGTATAGTTTGAAATCAGGGAGCGTGATGCCTCCAGCTTTATACTTTCTCAAGATTGTTTTGGCTGTTTGGGTCAAATTAGATTTTGTGTGTGGTATGAGGTAAGATTTGCAATTCATTTTTTTCTCAGATATTCAGTTATTCTGTCACCATTTATTAAGAAGACTATATCTTTTCCCAGTTGAATTACCTTGCCACTTTTGTGAAAAAAATTTGGCCATGTAAGTGCAAGCATATTTCTGGACTCTGTTCTGTTCCATTGATCGATAGGTGCATCCTTGTGCCTATACTACATTGTCTTGTAGCCTTACAGTAAGTCTTGAAGTGAGGTAGTATAAGCACTCCAGTCTTGTTCTGTTTTCAGCCTTGTTTTGACTAATCTGGGTCCTTTGTCTTTCTGTAAAAGTGTTAAAATCAGCATGCCAATTTCTCCAAAAGCCTGTTAACTTTGATTTTGTTTACAGTGAGTTTGTAGATCAATTGGAGGGAATTGCCACCTCCACCATATAAGTCTTCCAGTCCTTGAATATGGTCTTCTGTAATTTCCCTTTGTAATGTTTTATAGGTTTTGGTGTACAAGTTTTGAACATTTTGCACATCAGTTCAGTTTTGAATAGTTTTTGAATGCTGTGTTTTTTAAAATATTTATTTATTTATTTTATTTTTGGCTGTGTCTGGTCTTGGTTGCGGCACAAGGGCTCCTCATTGCAGCATGCCGGCTTCTCTCTAGTTGTGGTGCGCAGGCTCAGCAGTTGCGGCACATGGGCTTAGTTGCCCTGTGGCATGTGGAATCCCAGCTCCCCAACCAGGGATTGAACCCTCGTCCCCTGCGTTGGAAGGCAGATTCTTAACCACTGGGACCACTAGGGAAGTCTCTTGAATGCTATTTTAAATAGAGTTGTCTTTTTAATTTCATTTTCCAATTGGTCATTGCTAGCAAAATCAATTCTGATTTTGTGTATTGATCTTGTGTCCTCGCTAAATTCACTTATCCTGGTAGCTATTTTATTGATTTCTTAGACTTTGATACATAAATGATCGTACCATATGGGAACATAATTTTACTTCTTTTGTATTCTATATGCCTTTTTCTTGTCATATTACACTGAGTACAATCTATATTACAATGTTGAATAAAAGCAATGATAGTGGTTTTCATTGCCTTGTTTCTGATGTAGAAAGCATTGAGCCTTTTACCGTAGAATATGATACTAGCTATAGGTTTTTTGCAGATGCCTTTAAGCATATTGAGGAAGTTCTTTTTATCCCTTATTTGCTGAGAGTTTTTAATATGAATGAATGTTGCATTTTGTCAAATCTTTTTTCTGTAACTACTGAAATTATCATAGGATTTTTCTCTATTCTCTTCATGTGATAAATGACTGGGACTAATTTTCAAATATTAAACCTTTCTGTTCCTGGGATAAATCCCTAATGGCCGTGGTGTATTAATCTTTTAGAGTATTGTTAGAATCGATTTGCTAGCTTTTGTTAGGAGTTTTGCATCTATATCTTACTGAGGGAGTTTTTTTTTTGTCTTATGATGACTGGTTTTGATATCAGGGTAACCAGTTAATACTGGATTTTAAAAATGAGTGGGAGATGGGCTCCCTTGGTGGCGCAGTGGTTGAGAATCCACCTGCCAATGCAGGGGACACGGGTTCGAGCTCTGGTCCGGGAAGATCCCACATGCCGCGGAGCAACTAAGCCCATGAGTCACAACTACTGAGCCCGTGCTCCTCGAGCCCGTGCTCTGCAATGAGAGAAGCCACCGCAATGAGAAGCCTGCACACTGCAACGAAGGGTAGCCCACGCTCACCGCAATTAGAGAAAGCCCACACGCAGCAGTGAAGACCCAACACAGCCAAAAAAAATAAATAAATAAAATAAATAGATAAATTTATTAAAAAAAAAATGAGTGGGAGAGTGTTTCTCCTTTTTTCTCTGAAAGAAAATGTGTAGAATTGGTATTGTTTCATTCTATCTAATAATACCAAATAATTGGTATTATCTCATTGCCACTATGATGTCATCTGGGCTTGGAATTTCTTTTATGCGAAAGTTTTAAAATATGAATTCAAGTTGTTTATTGGTATGGGCCTGTGTGGAAGCTAAACTCAGCAGGCTTGGGTTGTGCAAACCCTGAACATTTCCAGGTCTGTTTTCTTTTTTTATTTTATTTTATTTTATTTTATTTATTTATTTTTGTCTGCATTGGATCTTCGTTGCTATGCACGAGCTTTCTCTAGTTGCAGCGAGCAGGGGCTACTCTTCGTTGTGGTGCGCGGGCTTCTCATTGCGGTGGCTTCCCTTGTTGCGGAGCATGGGCTCTAGGCACATGGGCTTCAGTAGTTGTGGCACCTGGGCTCAGTAGCTGTGGCTTGCGGGCTCTGAGCGCGGGCTCAGTAGCTGTGGCTTGCGGGCTCTGAGCGCAGGCTCAGTAGTTGTGGTGCACAGGCTTAGTTGCTCCGCAGCATGTGGGATCTTCCCGGACCAGGGATTGAACCCGTGTCCCTTGCATTGGCAGGTGGATTCTTAACCACTATGCCACCAGGGAAGCCCTCCAAGTCTGTTTTCGTGATTGTTTATTGGTTGGCTCTGGTGAACTGATCTCTTCGAGTGTTCTGTCAGATAAGAGTGAGCCATGCTGTATCAGTTTATCCAAATAATATATACTAAAACTAAAAGTGTTTCTGGTAAACACCTGCTTTCCTTATCATGGTCTGGAGCTTCAGTTACTGATCTCTTACTTAGTGATGACAATATATGTAGGCATACAGTGCCTACATGATTGATCCCTAATAAAAACCCTGGACCGTCTGTCTTAAGCAAGATTCCCTGGTTGGCACCACTTTGTACATGTTGTCACACGTTGTTGCTGAAGAAGTATTTTTATGTGACTATGCTGGTGGGTGGACTCTTGGAAGCTTGTGCCTTGTTTCCTCTGGACTTCATCCCATGTGCTTTTTCCTTTTGCTGATTTTACTACATATCCTTTCACTGTAGTGAACCATAACCATGAGTGTAACAATTTTCTGGGTCCTGTGAGTCCTTCTAGGCAGTCATTAAGCCTGAAGGTAGTCTTGGTGGATCCCTAACACAGCATTATTTAGATTCTCTATTTTTTATTGGATTGTGTTAGTAATTTTTCTTTAAAGAAATGAATCTGTTTCATCTAGGTTGTTTATTGGCATAAAGTTGTTAATTATAGTTCCTTAGTATCCATTTAATGTCTGTAGCTTCTGTAGTGATGTTTCCTCTTTCATTCCTGATATTGGTAATTTTGTCTTTTCTCTTTTTCTTCATCAGTTTATCTAGAGGATTATCAACTTTATTGACTTAAAAAAACCCAGCTTTTGGTTTTATCAATTTTCTCTGTTTCCTGTGTCATTGATTTCTTTTTGGTATGATTATTGACTTTTGTATTTATCTTTTTATTTCATCCTTCTACTTAATTTGGGTTTTTGTTGTTGTTTTCTGTCATCTTGAGTTGGGAACGCAGATCAAATCTTTCTGTGAATATAAGGCTTTAATACTGTGTCTTTTCCTCTAAGCACTGCTTTAGTTGCTTTCCTGAATTTTTACTTGATTTGTTTTCATTGTCATTCAGTTAAAATATTTTCTTTTTTTTCATTTTCTATAATCATTTTTAATAGCACTTTACAATTCTCTACATACTTTTTAAAATTTTTTATTTATTTATTTTGGCTGCATTGGGTCTTTGTTGCTGTGCATGGGCTTTCTTTAGCTGCAGAGAGCAGGGGCTACTTTTCATTGCAGTGTGCGGCTTCTCCACTGTGGTGGCTTCTCTTGTGAAGCACGGGCTCTAGGCGCGCGGGCTTCAGTAGTTGTGGCATGTGGGCTCTAGAGCTCAGGCTCAGTAGTTGTGGCACATGGGCTTAGTTGCTCCGCGGCACGTGGGATCTTTCAGGACCAGGGCTCAAACCCCTGTCTGTTGCATTGGCAGGCACCAGTAACCTGTGGTGCATAACCACTGCACCACACCACCAGGGAAGTCCTCTATGTACTTTTTTTTATTCTTTTTTTTAATTGAAGTATAGTTGATTTACAATGTTGTGTTAATTACTGCTGTACAGCAAAGTGATTCAATTATACGCACACACACACACATAAATAAACATTCTTTTTTTAAAATATTCTTTTCCATATGATTTATCATAGGACAGTGAATATAGTTCTCTGTGCTATACAGTAGGACCTTGTTGTTTATTCATTATATATAAAAGTTTACATCTGCTAACCCCAAACTCCCACTCCATCCATCCCCCTAAAAATATTTTCTTATTTACTTTATGATTTCTTTTTTGACTTATGGTGTATTTAGAAGTATGTTGTTTAATTTCCACATATTGGGGGAGGGTTATCTCATTATCTTATATTGTTATTGCTTTGTAATATAATTCCTTTTTAGTCAGGAAACATCATTCTCTTAAAATTTTATGAAGACTTGTTTATAGCGAATCATCTAGTTTGTTTTGGTATGCATATCACGTGCAGTGGAAAAGAATGTGTATTCCACTATTGATTGTAATGTTCTATAAATATTATTTAAGTAAATGTGTTGTTTAGATTTTTAAAATGTTTTTACTGACCTCTTGTCTAGATATTCTACCAGTTGCTGAGAGAGGGATCTTAAATCTCCCAATCATGATCCTGGAATTGTTTATTTTTCCCTTTAATGTAGTCATTTTTTGCTTATATTTTGAAGCACTCCTACTAGGCATAGCTCTTTTCAGGTGTTCCTGATGAATTGCCCCTTTATCCTAAAATAAACCCTTCTTTTTCTCTGGTAATACTTTATTGTCTTAAAGTCTATTTGATTTCTTGTTATTAATATTGTCATTCCAGCCTTCTCTTCTCTTTGTATGGTATATCCTGTTTTCATGCATTTGTTCCTAGCCTGTGTCTTCATATCTATTTGTGTCTCTTATTGACAGCATCTAGTTCCATGTTTTTCCCACCTATTCTGTCAGTCTCTGCCTTTTAATTGGAGTGTTTATTCTGTTAACACTTGATGTATTTATTGATGTGGTTGGATTTGAGTGTAGTATTACATGATTTCTTTTTTAAAATTTGTCTCCTTTATTTTTGTTCCTCTCTTCTTCTTTTCCTCCTTTTTATAGAGGAAATCACACTTAAATTTTTCCTGTTTTTATTTTTAACCTGTACTTCCCTGCATTTTTTTTAAGTGTTGGCTGTATCCATTCTTAACTTTTCACAGTTGGATTATAGTTAATGTTGCACTTCTTCACATAAAATATAGAAATCTTGCATCTGTATACATCCATATCTCTCCTTTTATGTTTTAGTTATTAATTTATCAGATTTATATAAGTTAAAAACATCATAGGGGACTTCCCTGGCGGTGCAGTGGTTAAGAACCCGCCTGCCAATGCAGGGGACACAGGTTCGAGCCCTGGTCCACGAAGATCCCACATGCCGTGGAGCAACTAAGCCCATGCGAGCCAGGCTCACAGCTACTGAGCCTGTGCTCTAGAGCCCGTGAGCCACAGCTACTGAGCCTGCATGCCACAACTACTGAAACCCGTGCGCCTAGAGCCCGTGCTCCACAACAAGAGAAGCCACCACAATGAGAAGCCTGTGCAGTGCAACTAGAGAAAGCCCGCCCGCAGCAGTGAAGACCCAACACAGCCATAAATAAATAAACAAACAAATAAATAAACAAAAAATAAGCAAGCAAACATCATAAGACAGTACAATTTTTCCTTTAAATATCAATACTTATGACATAAAGAAATTAAAAGAAAAAACAGAAATAAGTATTTATCATTTATTAAGATATTTATCATGTCCAGTGTTCTCTTTGAGTTCTAAGGATCCAAATTTCTATCAGTATCATGATCCTCCTGCCTTAAGAACTTCTGTTGGCTTTTTCTGTAATGGAGGTCTGCTAGTGATGAATTCTCTTACTTTTATCTGAAAATGTTTGCATTTTACCTTCATTCCTAAAGAATTATTTCATTGGTCATAGACTTCTGGATTAATAGTTTCTTTTTGCTTCAGCATTTTAAAGATGCTTTGAAGACTCTTCTGCCCTCCATAATTTCTTATGTAAAGTCCCTGTTAATTGGATCATTCATCTTCCTATGTAATTTGTAATTTTTCTCTTGATACTTTAATGTTTTACTCCATCTTTGGCTTTTGGTAGTTTGACTTTGGTGTACCTTGGTGTGATCTTATTCGTGTTCATTTGGTTTTGTGTGTGTTGAGCATCTTAGTTCTATAAATTACTGTCTTTGATCAAAAGTAGGAAATTTGGGGCCATTATTTCTTTTCTTTTTTTTCTTTCTATAAATTTACTTATTTTTATTTTTGGCTGCATTGGGTCTTTGTTGCTGCACACAAGCTTTTCTCTAGTTGCAGCGAGCGGGGGCTACTCTTCGATGCAGTGTGCGGGCTTCTCATTGGGTGGCTTCTCCTGTTGCAGAGCACGGGCTCCAGACACGCAGGCTTCAGTAGTTGTGGCACTCGGGCTCAGTAGTTGTGGCTCGCGGACTCTAGAGCGCAGGCTCAGTAGTTGTGGCGCACAGGCTTAGTTGCTCCACAGCATGTGGTATCTTCCCAGACCAGGGCTCGAACCCATGTCCCCTGCATTGGCAGGTGGATTCTTAACCACTGTGCCATGAGGGAAGCCCTGGGCCATTATTTTTTCAGATAGTATTTGCCCCCTTCTCTTTTCTCTTTCTGGTATTGAAATTACATATATGTTATATTGTTTTATTTTTACCTGACAATGTATGAAACTTTGTTGGTTTTTTTAGATCTTTTTTTTGTGTGTGTGTTGTTTACATTAGGTAATTTTTACTCACCTGTTTTCAAGTTTGCTTACTCGTTCTTCTGTCCTCTCCATTTGATTAAGTACATTCATTTTTATTTTAGAAATTTTATTTTTTCATTTTAGAATTTCAGTTTGTCCCTTTTTTTATCCTTTGTGTTTCTTTGCTGAGATTTCCTCTATTCTTTATTTATGGAAAGCACATTTTCTTTTACTTAAGTGTAATAGTAGCTCTAAAATCCTCGCCTGCTAGTTCCAGTATGTTTTTCTCAGGCTTTCGCTTAGTTAATTTCCTTTTCTTGTGTGCATACGTTCCATTTTTTTAGTTTTTCATATATTGGGTAATTTGAGTTGTATCTTTTGACATTATGAATATTAAATTATGTTGATTCTGTATTTTTTTATATTTACTCCATAGGTGGTGTTTTTGTTTTAGAAAGCAGTTATTTTGACAGGGTTCAAATTGCAAATTCTGTTGCTTAGGCAGCAACTTCAGTCTCATATTTTTTGTCTTTTGCTGAGCTGCTTTGAGTCTATTCTGAGCTTGCATGGTTCAGGAGTTTGACAGATGTGGGTAGAGATTACTTGAAGAGTAATTATGATTCATATTGTCCTGATTTTTTTTTTAAATTGTGTTGGGTTTTCTTGTGATGCACAATTAAGTTATAGGGAATCATTTGATTCTTTCAAAGCATACTTTTAATCTTTATTAGGGGGTACGGAAACACCTTTAGTCTAGACTAATGTAATCCCACTATTAAAGCAATGCCCTTCTTAGGATTCTGCTCAATGATACATGTATTTATGAGATACTTTCTCTCTGGCTGGTGGGAATATGAACTTTTCCTAGCTTTTTGTGATCTTTGAGACCTGTTCTGCCTACTTCTTTCCAGTGTTTTTTGGTCTGGCCTCAGGTAGTTTCATCTTACTCATGTGCATGGCAGTGCTTAGCCCACAGTATGATGGTACTTCTCCCCAGAATGCATTCTCTCTCTCTCTCTCTGAAGTGCCCTCCTCTTTGTTATTCTGCTCTGCAAATTCTAGCAACCTTGGCCTCTGTGAACTTTGATCACTGTCTCCTCAGCACAGTGAGTCCTCTGGATTCTGTTTGAGTTGCCTCCCTTTCCTGGTAGACTCACCCTCAGTTGAAGGGCTCACCTTGATTTTTTTCCCTCTCTCAAGGTTCACAGTAATGTGCTGCCTGTTGTCCAACATATGAAAACTTCTGTTTCATTTTTTGCCCCTGATTTTCTGTTTCATTAAGGTAGGAAGGGTAAATCAGATCTCTCAGTTATTATTTCTAAATTATAGCTTTATATCATAATCTGTAAATATTTTTAAAACCTTAAAATATACGGAATGTTATCAGTCAAATGAAAACATTAGTCTCAGTTTTCCCTACTTTCCATGCAGAATTTTCAATTTGTAACTGGTGACATACTTGAAAATTCTCTTCCTCTTTTCCGTCCTTACATCAGAGTTCTGTAACGGTGTCTTGTAATGCTTTATAGCCAGAATATACCGAGTGAGCCACATGTCATTAGCAGTTTTATAGTCAGTACTTAAGTATTTATAGTTTGAAAAACAAGGCATTTTCTAATGAAAAGATTGCATCGGTACAAGAAAAACAGAGTGTATAAAATAATCATGACCTGAGAATGATGGTAGAATTTTTTAAGTGGAGCAATAAGATCAGCCAGGTCACACTTCATTTGTATTATACAAGCACAAGGTTGATATGATGTAGACTCTAAGCTATTCTTTTTACACTATGCAGTAGATTGGGTGTTATTGTGTCTCATATAAGGAAAATGAGTAGTTTAAATAATCTTGCGTTTGCATGTTAAAAATCTGGAAAAGTACACTGAAGTATATGTTATACAGTTTCTAGAGTACACATTTCTATATACAAAATGAATTATTTTCCTATCATCTTAACTTTTTTATTAGAATAATTTATATTATAGAATTTTAAAGATATGTACTTTAAACCTACTTTTTAGATACATTTTAAAGTACACTTCATTTTTTTGTTAGATAGTAATAAGTACATTACATATTTCAGATAGGTGAATTTTGCTGCCAGAATGAATAGGCATCATAAAGTGAATTTGACTAACTTGGGTAAATTAAAATCAAAACACTTGTACACTTATTGCCAACTTAGAAACTAAGATAAATTAATTAATATTGGATTTAAATAACTTGATAAACCATTCTTTCTAAGATTCTAATTAATGGGAGAAGTCTAGACTGCACATGTAATCTTATAGTATTTGCAAACTTTACTTATGATTAATTTAGTAGATACTTATTAAGCACTATTTATATGCTTGTTACCATGTAAATATAATTGAGTTATTTGTAGTGAGGTGGATGGACCTAGAGACTTGTCATACAGAGTGAAGTAAGTCAGAAAGAGAAAAACAAATACCATATGCTAACACATATGTATGGAATCTAAAAAAAAAAATAAGGTTCTGAAGAACCTAGGGGCAGGACAGGAATAAAGACGCAGACGTAGAGAATGGACTTGAGGACACTGGGAGGGGGAAGGGTAAGCTGGGGCAAAGTGAGAGAGTGGCATGGACATATATACACTACCAAATGTAAAATAGATAGCTAGTGGGAAGCAGCTGCATAGCATAGGGAGATCAGCTCGGTGCTTTGTGACCACCTAGAGGGGTGGGATAGGGAGGATGGGAGGGAGATGCAAGAGGGAGGAGATATGGGGATATATGTATATGTATAGCTGATTCACTTTGTTATAAAGCAGAAACTATCACACCATTGTAAAGCAATTATACTCCAATAAAGATGTTAAAAAAAAAAAGTTTATTTAAAAAATTTAAAATATATATATATATATAATTCTGAATTGATAGTTCAGTTAAACTGTCTGACTTGTTATGACCATGATATCTGAGCTTCTAATTTGATATGTACATTAGTTTTATGGCTTCTGGTATAAGAAAGTTCAAGTAGCTGAAAAAGGAAAATCAAGATTTCACTTAGAAAATTTGTGAGCTGTAGGTAAAGCTTGTCTTAGCGTTACTGGGAATAGAGTCTCTCAGTAGCAACAATGATTGCTAACACTTAAAAAATGCCGTCTGTGCTAGGTCGTTAATGCCTTACTTATATCAACTCATTTTATCCTCACAAATAACCCTGTAAAGTTGGTTCTTTCATTTTCCGTATTTTCCATATGAGGATAAGGTAGCAGAGAGGTTAGATTATCTGACCAAGGTCACATAGCTACTATGTGGCAGTCAGAATCCAAAGCCAGGTAGCTTGGCTTCAGAAATCATTTTAGGTCATTCCCCTTTTAGAGCCATCCTTCTTGTTTGATTCCTTCCTCCTCTTTCTTCTTTAGTGTCTTTGACCCCTTATCATCATCTGGTATTAGCTATCCTTTGGAGGTATCTGGCATTGGTATAATTTTTTTTAACTTGATTTTATTGAAGTATAATTGATTTACAATGTGTTAATTTCTGCTGTATAGCAACATGATTCAGTTATACATATGTATACATTCTTTTTCATATTCTTTCCCATTATGGTTTATCACAGGATATTGAATATAGTTCCCTGTGCTGTACAGCAGGACCTTGTTGTTTATCCATACTGTGTAACAGTTTGTATCTGCTAATCCCAAACTCCCAATCCATCCCTTCCCCTCTCCCCTCCCATTTGGCAACCACAGGTCTGTTCTTTATGTCTGTGAGTCTCTTTCTGTTTCATGGATAAGTTCATTTGTGTCACATTTTGGATTCCACACGTAAGTGACATCATATGGTATTTGTCTTTCTCCTTCTGATTTACTTCACTTAGTATCATAATCTCTAGGTCCATTCATGTTGCTGCAAATGGTATTATTTAATTCTTTTTTATGGCTGAGTAGTATTCCATTGTATATACCTACAACATCTTGTTTATTCATTTGTCTGTCGATGGACATTTAGGTTGTTTCCATGTCTTGGCTATTGTGAACAGTGCTGCTATGAACATAGTGGTGCATGTATCTTTTCAAATTATAGTTTTGTCTGGGTATATACCCAGGAGTGGGACTGCTGGATCCTGTGGCAACTCTATTTTTAGTTTTTTGAGGAACCTCCATACTTTTTTCTAGAGTGGCTGTACCACTTTACATTCCCACCAACAGTGTCGGAGGGTTCCCCTTTCTCCACACCCTCTCCTGCATTTGTTATTTGTAGATTTTTTTTTGAAAGAATCAATTTTATCTATCTATCTATTTATTTATTTATGGCTGTGTTGGGTCTTCGTTGCTGCACGTGGGCTTTCTCTAGTTGCATCGAGCGGGGCCTTCTCTTCCTTGCCGTGTGCAGACTTCTCATTGCGGTGGCTTCTCTTGTTGTGGAGCACGGGCTCTAGGCACGTGGGCTTCAGTAGTTGTGGCTCGCGGGCTAGAGCACAGACTCAGTAGTTGTGGCACACAGGCTTAATTGCTCCACGGCATGTGGGATCTTCCCGGACCAGGGATCGAACCCGTGTTCCCTGCATTGGCAGGCAGATTCTTAACCACTGCTCCACCAGGGGAGTTCCCGTAGATTTTTTTAATGATGGTTATTCTGACTGGAGTGCGGTGGTACCTCATTATAGTTTTGATTTGCATTTCTCTAATATTTAGTGATGTTGAGCACCTTTTCATATGCCTGTTGACCATCTGTATGTCTTCTTTAGAGAAATGTCTATTTAGGTCTTCTGCCAATTTGGGTATAAATTTTTTATGTTTTAGATGTGGGTAGAAATGACCAAGTCCTGAGATATTGGTAATAAGTTATGCTGTAAATAGTTCACTCTGGAATTCCAGTCTTCTTGTTGTAAACAGAAAATTCTGTACTGTTTATTATTTATTCAGAGCTGTTTGTAATGTTCAGATAGTTATCAACAGTAGAACTTTTCTATTCATCTTTATCCTTTACAATCAGATTCTGGTATGCTATCTAATGTTCTGTAACAAAAATGTCACTATAAACATAATTACAGTAGTCTCCCCTTCCTTGTGGTTTCACTTTCCACGGTTTCAGTTACGTGTGGTTAGCAGTCCAAAAATATTAGATGGAAAATTCTGGAGATAAACAATTCATAAGTTTAAATTGCGCACTATTATGAGTAGTGTGATGAAATTTTGTGCCGTTCTGTCTGGGATCCCCAACCATTGACATCATCTGCTCCTGACATCTAACCATTGACACTGTCATGCTCAGTGATCCAGGATCACCCAGAGCAGATGATCCTCCTTCTGATGTACCATCAGAGGTCAATAGTAGCCTAACCCTGCATCACAATGCCTACTTCATTCACCTTACTTCATCTTATCCCATAGACATTTCATCATCTCACATCACCACAAAAAGAAGGGTAAGTGCAGTCCAATATGAGAGAGAGAGAGAGACCACATTCATATAACTTTTATTAAAGTATATTCTTACAACTGTTCTATTTTATTACTAGCTATTGTTAGCCTCGTACTGTGCCTAATTTATAAATTAAACTTTATCATAGGTATCTGTGTATAGGAAAAAACATAGTGTATATAGAATTTGGTAGTGTCCATAGTTTCAGGCATCTACTAGGTGTCTTAGAACGTATCCCCCACAGATAGAGGGGGACTACTCTATTGATCTATTTGTTTTGGATTTTTTTTGTTCTTGAAATACCTTGTTAGTTCTTGGAAACATGCTTAATCCTCTAATGTTGTGGGAAAACTGACATAAGCTTCTTAAAATTTGTGTTCAGAATTGATTGATGTTTCATTGCTATCAAGTACAAAATTTCAGTTTTACCAGTACATACTGCCTTAGACACACAGTTGAGCTGTACGTCATCTGCCATTCGATGTCAAATGATACCAAAAGTGACCTAGTAAGCTATAGTACTAAAATAATCAAAGGTTTAGTCAATAACTCATGAAGTTTGCTGTACTAGTATTGATAAACTAATTAAACAGATCTGCCTGTGTTCTTCCAGCCTACTGGGGCTCTGCTATGATTAGCTTTACAGCAAGGAGTATTGTAACACTGAATGAAAGTAACTGATAAGAGAATGGTGTAGTCACGGAGCTTTAAGTACTCCCATTTCTGATCACAGAATGGTTTCAGGGAAAGTAGGCTTTCTCTGTACACCTGCAGCTGGTCAGTGCATAGGCCTCTTGTGGTCAATTTTGATTGATTCTTAGAACTAGAACACATTTAGTGTTTTGCAACCTTCTGTGATTTAATAATGTTATGCTTTTTGCTATAACAGTCACAATAATCCTTCTCCACTAGTGAGTAATTATAGCAGTGCCTGGTAGCTCAGCTGTGGTTTGAATGTTTCAGTGTTGCCAGTATAAACTCCTGGATATATTCTGGAGTTCATAATTCAGCTTGAAAAGTTGGCTGTACAGTTAAGTAAATAAAGGTGTTGCTGAGAAAATACATTCCAAGAAGATGAGGGGGTGGGTGGATCCTAACCCATTCTTGTTTCAAAAGTTTCCTGAGAACTGTAGACTGAGATCCGAATATAATTGGTAAAGAGAAAGAATATTTTAAATGATTAATTTTCTAAAAAAACCCCACAAGTTAAAGACTTTTGAGGCAATCTTCTTAATACCTATTGTTTTCTCACAGTATGTTGATGTCCATTTAGACATCTACTTCATGAATTATATCTATTGGTGGTAAGTTAGATCCTAGATATAGCAATCTAATGGGAAATGCCTTTTTTTTTTTTCCAGTCTCTCATTGGGCTGTGGTGTTTCATTCAGCTGATAATTATTGGGCTTTTACTATATTGCCAGGCTATGTGATAGGTTGTGGGAATATATAGATTAATAAGGAATGGTTCCTGTACTAAATAACCTCATGTTCATTCCAAGGTGAATTTGAGAAATATCTTATTTAAAATACATCTTGTGTGTTGATTTAATATATTTAAATTGGTATAAATCAGTCAACCAGCAAGTGTTGGTTGCTTTTTGGCACTGCTGTAACTTAGGAACCTTTTTTTTTTTTTAACATCTTTGTTGGAGTATAATTGCTTTACAATGGTGTGTTAGTTTCTGCTTTATAACAAAGTGAATCAGGTATGCATATACATATATCCTTAACTTAGGAACTTTAAAATCTGGTTGGGGAGAAAATCATTTATAACTCAAACAATTAGATAAGTGCTTCTTAAACTGTGATTTAAGAATTTTTAAAATTTATATTTCCATTTAAATATAATCTAAAACATTGGGTATATTTTGGATCATTTGGTTGCCATCTTGTATACTAGTACCACGTAATATTGGAACCCATTTTTTGTATTCTTGTGTGAGATCACTTGATTCCATGATCATTTGAAAGTTTCATGGACTTTAAGGGGCCTAAGTGGGTTGATATCATCTGTAGATGAGTGGTCACTTGGGTGAGACTGCTTTTGATTGATTGGCACTAAGAGGTGTGTTTTTTTAGAGTGAATTTGTTCCTGATTGGCTAACGTTCAGAAGCAAGGGGCTGTCACAGGTTGGTTGACTTGCAAAAACTTGTTGATTTAGCTGAGTTTTTGTCTGTTGAACAGGTTTAAAATAGTTCTGGTGGCTACATGTTGCCAATGCTATAGAAAAAGCCATCTTAGGAATGTGGGAACTTAAAAATATTTTCAGTTTCAGATTGTTTATAATGAAAATTTTAAAATACTTTTATAATCAGAGAAAGTACTATTATTCTGTGTTGGAGGATGTCTAGAAAGATGAGATTCACCCCTAAAATGAAAATGTCTTTATTGTTTTATCTGAACATAAAATTAATATTCATTGTAAAAAAATTAAATAATGTAGAAAGATGTAAAGAGTGAGGGTCACTGGTTAATGCCATCACCCAGAGATAGTCACTGTTAACATTTTACTATATAAATTTTTTCAACTTTTATGCTTACCTGGTTTGAATCCTGGTTCTTCATTTAATAGATTTCTATATTGGTCAAGTTACTTAACTTTTCTATGCTTCAGTTTCTTCACCTGTAAAACAGGAAAGGTAATACCTGTTCATTGAGTTGTGAATATAAAATGAATTAATCTAAGTATAACATGTAGAACAGTGCCTGACACATAGTTAAGTATATAACTATTTGCTATTATTACCATATAATGTCCATTCTAAGACATCTGTTTTCTATTTTAAAGTTTATGCAGTTGGGACTTATCTTAACAATTGAGGGTGGCTTACAATTGGCCGGGTTTTTTCTTCCTTTCTTTGTGGTCTGTAAAATTATGGTACATCTTACAATTGGTGGTTTATCTTAGAGTGATAAAATACAATATATGTGTATCTATTTTTTATTAACACAGAAGTACGATCATACAGTGCATACTGTTTTGTACCCTTAAAATTTTTTACAAGGACATATTTTCAATGTCAAGTATAGATTTACTTAATTATATGTAGTGACCACATAGTACAGTGTTATATGGATGTACTGTAATTTGTTGTACTGTTCCTCTCTTAGTGGATATTTTATTGTTTCATTTTTGCTTTTGTGGAAGATTTTGATTAGTAGAACTTCGGAGAAAGTAGGATTGATAAACTGAGTGGAGATTGAGACAAAGAGTCAAATTATATTTGGGGACTCTTGTTTGACTTTAAAGGAAGATTATGGGCTGTATTGAATACTGAGTTAAGGATTTTAGGTTTCGTTTTTAAGATTTTGTGGATCTATTCAGCACTGAAGAGTAATTGGAAATATGTTTTTTGTTAGTTTCACCTATAACCCTGTCAATATAGTACAGACGAATCGATTGGTATCATCTTAAAATGGTGTGTTTAGCATTTTATCAATAATGATAAAGATGCAGAAAGTATGTTCATTAAGTTTTCACTTGTGTCCATGAAATTGTGAAGAATAGCAAAATAGGTTGGATTAAAGATTAAGATCTAAAATTATCTGAGGAGTGTGCCGTGACGTGTTGAATTTAAGTTTTTGAAAATGTCTATAGGTAAGTGTAAGATATTGCCCTCCTTTTAATTTTTTTTTTTTAATTTTTATTTATTTATGACTGTGTTGGGTCTTCGTTTCTGTGCGAGGGCTTTCTCCAGTTGTGGCAAGTGGGGGCCACTCTTCATCGCGGTGCGCGGGCCTCTCACTATCGCGGCCTCTCTTGTTGCGGAGCACAGGCTCCAGACGCGCAGGCTCAGTAATTGTGGCTCACGGGCCCAGTTGCTCCGCGGCATGTGGGATCTTACCAGACCAGGGCTCGAACCCGTGTCCCCTGCATTGGCAGGCAGATTCTCAACCACTGCGCCACCAGGGAAGCCCTGCCCTCCTTTTAAAAGAAGAAACTTCACTAGAACAATTACTCGGGTATGGATTGATTTAGTCAGTAGCACATTTGGAAAAAGTATGTGGTTTTAATCAAGAATTAGTTGTATCAGTAGAAGCACCTCATCTGGAACAAAATCTTAACTATTTTGTCTTGCTTAGACTTCATTTTTAGTTTGGAGTGCTGTAATGAAAAAAATATAGACAAATTGAGTGAGTTCAGAAGGGAACAAACAGGATGGTGAAGGAACTCAAAACACTGCTGTGTCAAGGGAAATTGGACTGTAAGGGAGAGAAGGCCATGGCAGTTGTCTTTAAAGAAGTCCAGATTGGTTACTGTGATATAAAATATGGCCCAGTATAGCACTGTTTTCCTTTTCAGCATTGATTCCACCTATTTCCAGCTACTTCCCCTCATTTCCCATGCTCTTTGAACATTCCATTAACTTTTAGATATGTACTATGGGGATATATCAGAAAATTAATCAAGCAATGGTATCTGAAGATATTTGAGAAGGGAGATAACAAGCTACAAGCAGTGTCAGAAGGAAGCAGTTGATGAATTTCAACTCAAATTCCAATTTTCATTTAATTTTTCTGCTCATCATAATTTTGTTATAAATTTAGTGATTAAATTGACTTTGAAAACAGTTTTCAAAACACACTTCCATCCTTTTGGAATTTTTATTACATTAAATTGATATTGTCACACATTATTCTTACTGAGCTGAAAATATCATGTAATGTATATTGGAATGTGACTATTACCATAGAATCAGAGTTGGGCCTCAGCACCTTTTGACAGATGAGGAAACGTAAGCTTTCATACCATATAGTTAGTGGACAGAGCCCAAGGTCTTTATATTATTTGTATCCCTCATTTTGAAAATACTTTTCGAAATCAGTTAATATTTTAATATTCTTATATGAGTTTTGCTCAAGAACTGTTTTTTCCCATCAAGAGGAAGGACAACTTGATAGGATATTGCTATTGTGGATTGGATTATTAAAATGCTTACTTCACAAGCTTTTTCTGTTTCTATTCATTATCCTACAATACATTATCTTTATTTTACCATCTAGGCTATGAGCAGGTTCAGTTATTTAGTTCAGTAAAGTTGAGTGTGGATTTTAGTATAGAAAATATTAAATTTTTAATTTTCACTCTGGCTAGGATTAAATTCTTTTTTCTTATTCACAGATCAAGAAGTTAGTATATGTTTACCTGGTCCGATATGCTGAAGAACAGCAGGATCTGGCACTCTTGTCCATAAGCACTTTTCAGCGAGCTCTGAAGGTAAATAATAGAGTGAGTAGGCAAATAGCTGCAATGTTTCTGCACAGTTGAAGGTGTGTCATTTAAAGAAGTGGAGCAATAATCCACTAAATGGTACAGTCATGTTTTGAAAGAGTTAAAAGGCCTCTCACGGTCCCTATTCAATGCCCTTAGAAAATAATTTATTATTATAATCAACTGGACTTTGCCTTGTATGTTTCAGTTTCTATATGTTCCTTTATGTTCAATATAATCATTATTGTGCCTCAAAGAGCTCTTCATCATTACACCAACTAGTTGTTGAAAGTGTACAAAGAGGGGACATGACTTTTTTTAAAGATAAAATTTATGACCTGCAGCGTTTTGTTATTATGAAACTCTAAAAACCCAGCATGTTTAGTAATATATGATCAAGTAGAATTATAACCATTACTTTTCTTGTTAAAACATTATTCAGAGAAATAAACATTTATTTAATTCTCTTTTTCCTTATCCATTTCCATATACTGGGTACTTAAATTAAGTAACCTGGTTTTTTTTTTTTTTTGCTATTGTTGTATTACATCCTATAAGCACCTGTTAACTGTATCATAAAGATGTATTTGAAATATTGAAAACTTGAAATTTTGATGAATATTTTTGCACTGTCTTTAGGACCCAAATCAACTAATTCGTGCAAGTGCTTTGAGAGTTCTGTCAAGTATTAGAGTGCCAATTATTGTACCTATTATGATGCTTGCTATTAAGGAAGCTTCTGCTGACTTATCACCATACGTTAGGAAGAATGCAGCCCATGCGATACAAAAATTGTACAGGTTGGTACTTTGTAAATAATACCAAAGATCCCTAACATCATGTGGAATGTTAAAGCCCCTGGAGGCTTATTTTGTTAGCGCTTATAACTAGTCTGTCCTTAAACTAAGTAAACTCAGTGACTGTGTTTCCCCTGCCCACAAACATTCTTTAGACATCTTTAATTTTATTTTGGTTATAGAGACCCTAGGCAGGTTTTTATTTGTGAGCCTGTTAGGGCCTGTGATAATCTATGGATTTTATAACTTAAAAATAATCAGAAATTGAATTATCATTTATATAGTCCATCTCTCATTACACATACACATGTTATTAGAAAATTAAGGTTTGTTTTCCTATTTATTGCAGGGTAGAATCTTAAGTGTGTTATTGTCTCAACTCACTTTGCTACCCCTTCTTCCATCTTTGATCCTGCTGTTCCCTTCCTTGCCTGATTCTTTTCCAGAGCTATTTTATTAAATATTATTTTAATACTGATTTTTAAATATAGCACCATGCCGTATTTATATGATATTTATTAAATTATCATACGATACCTTGATCTCTGTGGAAAACATATTGCCTAAATAAAATAATTATTATCTGTAATCATTTGGTATTATTTTCTGTTACCATTTATTCCAAAAACTTTTATCAAGATCATTTTGTGTTTCTAGTGTTGTGTTACATGCATAAGATAGAGGATAGAGGATGTGGTATCACATCCCTATTGAGGGAAAAAAATCAAACGTATGCCAAATAATTAAAGGCAATCTATAATTGAATAAGATATTGCTATATGATATATATGTACATACAAAGGCACACTAACAATGCCTTTGATAGGATAGGGCTCAGATTATCATATAGGGTTTCATAAAGTAAAGATGTAAAGAAATGGGATTAGTTAGGAAAGACTGGAGAAGGGAGACTTGTTGGCATTTGAAAGAATTAAAAGGTTTGAATGTTCAGATAATTATAATGGTCAGTAGTAAACTTATATAATGTTCGTGAAAAGTAAAAAATCATTTTCTTAGGTTAACTGTCAAACAAAGTTATCTCACACTAGTCATTATCCTTTCTTGTTATCAACTTACAAAATAAGATCCAAGCTCACTACGATAGTTTAAAAGCCCATCACTGGGCTCCATTTAACCTCTCTGTCTTGAATTTACAGTCTCGTAGCTCAGTACTGCCTCTTAGTCCTCTACATAAAATGTTTTTATCTCATTACCATCTCTTGTTCCTCCTTTAGTCTCTACCTAGAATATTTCCTACTTTTTCCAGCTCTAAAGTCAAGTTGTTTAAGATTCATCTGAGATGTCACTTCCCAGAAGAAACCCTCCACAATCTTCCTGCCTCCATTGGTGTCCTTCTTCTTTATCCCCATAATCCCTTATATATATCTCCATTATATGGTATGATTATGTTTGGGACTGTCTTTATTAGACTGTCTTACTTATCTTTGTATGCCCATCGTTTAGCTTCTCAGTAAATGAACAGTTGAATTCTATGCTAGGAAGAAATTATATTATTAACAGTATTTCAGTGCTTACAGCTGATATTTAGATGCATCTGTCAATTCTGTGCGTATGTGGGCCTTTGTTTATATTTCTTAGTTTTAGATGGCAGGTTTTATTATGCATGTCTCTATCAGTAAACTAGAATGGTACAAAATTCTTATTTGGAAATTCTTTATATTTCTTTTTGACAATTATGTGTCCATGCTCAAAAATGATTGCTATCCTGTTATTTTCCCCCCAGTTAAAAAAAGATTTTGTGGTTTATCTACTTGCAATTACTTTCTTAAGGCTTTCCAACTTCTTTTTAAGAAGTGGATTTGTTCTTTAAATATTTTCTTAACGGTATTGGTATCTGGGTTTAATTAATATGAGCAACTTTAGATAGAAAGATTAGGACACATCTGTGGGAAAAATCAACCCATTCCACTTTAAATTTGTTTTCTGTTTATTTTTGTCTAGACATAAGTCTCCCCCACTTTAAAATATTTCAATATCCTTGAAATGATTAGCTTCATTTAAAGTTAGAATTAAAGGAAAAAAACTTAATGTAAATTTTTTTCTTTTTATGGTTTAGCCTTGATCCAGAGCAGAAGGAAATGTTAATTGAAATAATTGAAAAACTTCTGAAGGATAAAAGCACAGTAAGTAATATCTTTTTATGTCCAAGTAAAATTGTGCTTTATTTACATAGTATCATTTTACTGTTGTATATTTGATATAATTATTCTTACTGATTTTGAAATGGTATAAATATTAATGGAGCTCATTAAAATCCTTGAAGAATAAAAATGTCCAGGTAAAGAGAAAGATTGCATTTGGAATTTTAGCTCGTTACATGTTTCTTCATCAGAATCTGAAGAAGAGAAAGTTGGGGAAAGAAAATTCTTTTTTTAACCTGTGGCTAAATTGTTGACTGCTTTTAAGGTCAGCTCTTTTATTTTAAGCAATGATTTATTAGGATTTTTAAAGGCTCAATCACTTGGGAACAGATAATTATTTTAAAATGAAGTATTCAGTATTAAAGAGATAATGAAAAATTAGAGGCGTGTGTTTTAGTATTACAAGTGTGTTGTTTTTTTTTTCTTAAATACTAAAATGTTTTCATATGTATAACGCTGTTTTATTGGCTGGGTAGAATGATCTTACTGGGTAAATTTCCCATGTTTTGGGAATGTACGTGTCTCTTCCTCCTTCCTATTCCACTCCTGTTCTTTGTGTGTAGTGACATGATAATGAGATCTAGAAATAGTGATGATGCATGGGGTCTCTGAGCAGACCTCTGGAGGAGCTGGTGTAATCACCAGCTGGTGTATCTTTGGTGAAGGCTTCTGCACCCATATATATGGCTCAAAACTATTCAGGAAAAGGATTCCAGCTCATCTTAGGATAGTATCACCCAGGTGCACGTATATCTGTATATAGCAGCTATCTGATACAGTAACCACTAGACTCATACAGCTATTACTATATGGCTTAGCATATGGTCTGTCTTGGAGAATGCTCAGTGTGTATTTGAGAGGCGTGTATTGGGTTGGCCAAAAAGTTCGTTAGGGTTTTTCCATAAGATGGTATGGAGGGCTTCCCTGGTGGCGCAGTGGTTGAGAATCTGCCTGCCAATGCAGGGGACGCAGGTTCGAGCCCTGGTCTGGGAAGATCCCACATGCCGCGGAGCGACTGGGCCCGTGAGCCACAATTACTGAGCCTGCGCGTCTGGAGCCTGTGCTCCGCAACAAGAGAGGCCGCGAGAGTGAGAGGCCCGCGCACCGCGATGAAGAATGGCCCCCGCTTGCCACAACTAGAGAAAGCCCTCGCACAGAAACGAAGACCCAACACAGCCATAAATAAATAAAATTAAAAAAAAAAAAAAAAAAAAAAAGATGGTATGGAAAAACCCAACCAAACTTTTTGACCAACCCAATGTATTCTGCTCTTTTTGGGTGGAGTGTTCAGTAGATGTCTCTTGGATGTAATTGGTTTATAGTGTTGTTCAAGTCTTATGTTTCTTTGTTGATCTTCTTTCTTGTGGCTCATTGAAAGCAGAGTGTTGAAGTCTACTATTGCTATAGAGCTGTCTATTTCTCCCTTCAATTCTGTCACTGTTTACTTCATATATTTAGGAGCTCTGGTATTTGGTGCATCTGTATTTATAATTGTTTTACCTTCCTTTTGTCATTGTGAAATGTCTCAATCTCTAGTAACAGTTTTTGTTTTAAGTTCTATCTTGTCCTATTTAAGTACAACTTTCTTATAATTGCTGTTTACCTGATATATCTTTTTCCTTCCTTTTACTCGCAACCTGTTGGTATTTTTTATTTAATGTGTGTCTCCTGTAGACAACATACATTTTTTAAATCTAGTCTGATGACGTATGCCTTTTGATTAGACTGTCTAATCAATTGACATTTATTGTTACTATTGATAGTTGAATTTATAGCTGCCATTATGTCTTTCTAAGTCTTAGGTCTTCCTTTTGTTCCTCATTCCTCTTCACTGTTTTTTTTTTTTTTTGTATTCAATGGATATGTTGTATATGTTAATTCTTTTAATGATTGTTTCACTGTGTATTTTTGAAAATGTTGTATTTACCTGAGACTATATTTGGAGACTAGGCCATTCAGCAAATTTCTTTTAGTCTATAATGTAGCAGAAATCTTCATTTCTTCTATAGTGGTTGGCATAATGAAGACAGAGAAAAGAAATTTGATTCCTTTTTGTCTTCTGTATGGCATACTTGTTATCTCCTTCTAGACCCAAATATGAAATCAATATTATTGATATTGTGGTTAACTTGATTTTAGTAATAATAAAAAAACATTTAGTTTCTTCTGTGTTGAAGACATTTGCCAAGTACTGTGGAGAATACTAAGATCTGTAAGAAACAGATCCTTTATTTTAACAGATCTTTATTTTAACAGATCCTTTATTTTAATAAAGGATCTGTAAGAAACAGATCCTTTATTTTAATCCTTTATTTTTTTAGTATTTTAATGGATCTATTTTAAACAGATCCTTTATTTTAAATTTCCATGATTTCTGCTACATAATAAACTAAAAGAAATTGGTTGTATGGCATAGATATGAAATCTCCGTATATAACGTGTGCATGTCTAACAAGATATAGCATGTCACAGGTAAAAACTACCTTCTTTGGAATTAAACAGAATTGGATTTGTGTCTGAAGTTCCACCACTTAGTAGCTATGTATTAAGCCTTCATAAGTTTCAGCTTGCAGATTTTTAGGGCTTATAATTTCCCATGTATAAAGTTTTTGTTTGTGTTGAAAGAGCTGTTGTATATAAAATCCTCAGCACGTGCCTGACACCATAAAAGGATAAATAAGAAACAAATGACCCAAAAAGAAATGTAAAGAATACAATTTCTTTGCAAATTTAGAATGTCTGTTCTTGGGTTCTGACCATTTATTTCCAGAATACAGTAGAAAAAAATATTGTACTTGTTCATAGTAGGTCTTTAATAGTTGTTGAATAATTGTGAGAATTAATTTGTTAATATTCTTGCCGATAGTAATTAGGTATTTTCTATTATTTTCATTGTTTTGCTTCCCAAATGGTGTGTGTCATGCTCAGAGTTCATAGGTAGATCCTTTGGGAGCTTTGACTGTCTATCATTTATAAGGCACTCTTCATTCCTAAAGTGTTAGATAGGATACGTTTATTTTTTTAAAATTAAAAGAACACCTATATCTATTTTTCTATCCATATGAAACAGCAGTAGTTTATACTGAATTCTCTAATTCCAGAGCAATAGCACAACGTTCCTTCCAGTGTCCTACCTTTTCATATTTGTAACTTCCTTTTTTCCAACATTAAGAAATGTGCCTTGCATTATCCACAATATATTTACTTATTTACTCAGTCCCAGAATGCAGATAAAGTATTGTTTCAGAATTGCTAGCATGTACTCTGCGAAGAGTAGTGAGATGGGGACTACTAATTGAGTTAAATATTGGTTTAGAGTTATATTTATCGTTAGCCTTACTTCTTTGAATGCTGTTGTAAATTGAAATCGCTTTATCATTGTATGGTTGAACTTGTTATATTGTTCTCTAAGAAAGCTATTGATTTTCTGTGTGGTAATTTTATATCCTGCTTCTTTACTGAATTCTTTTATTGTTTGATTTAGTTTTATCTTTCAATCTCCATTTGTTTTATTCTAGAAAATAAATCATATCATTTGTAAACAGATAATTTTACTTCCTCTTTTCCAATACCTATGACTTTAATTTTTCTCTAATTATATTGGTTTATAACTTCAGTACAGTGTTCAGTAGTAGTGGAGATGGTGGGCATCCTTGCCTTGTTTTAGTTTAAAGGAAATGCCTGTAATGTATCTGTGTTAAGTAAGATGCTGACCCTGAGGATTTTCTCTTTATCTTCGAAATATAATAGTTTTACCTGGTGTCTCAGGGTTAGTTGATATGGGTCAATTTTTTTCCTAGTACCCAGTGAGGCTTTTTAAAATATAGAGTTAGAATTTATGTTATTTCTGGCAAACTGTTGTTGTTGTTGTTTAAGATTAAGTTTTAAATATTAATTCTGTTCAATTGTTGCTTCTTCTTCTTCAGGGATTTCAATTTTCTCTAAGTTGGATCTTCTTTGCCTGTCTTACATTTCAACCGTTATCTCTCTAAACCTTTTTACTTCTTTATCTCATTTTCATTCTTTTGGTTCTTTTTGTACTTTTCTTTAATGCCTCTTCCTAAATTTTTATTCAACTGTTTTCTGCCAGGGGCACTTTGCAACTTAATCATGATGTCTGCTTATTTCTTTTCTAGTTTCAACTTCTGTTTCTTCCTGATGTCTTTTGTTCATTTCTGTTGTCTGTTTTTCAATTTCTGATTCATGTTCATTTTTCTGATCTTGAAATTCTTCTTTGAGGCAGCTTAATTCACTTTGAAGTGTTGTGTTACAGTTGGGTTATTTTTGTTGTTGTTGTTTTGCTTTATCATTGATTTTTTTGTGTGGGTAATTTTCATGAGTTGAATTGTTTTGATTTTCATTTTCTGTTTTCAATACTTACAGATTACTTGCATCTTTACGTTTCTTTGGACAGGGTTGGTGGTTTGAATATGAGGTAGTTTGCATGATTCCTAGTATATGAGCACCCTCTCTGTCAGAATAGCAAAGTATGATTTTTTATTAGATGGCTTTTGTGGAGAGGACATGCATAGGAAGGGGTGTATGTCCTAAGATTATTTTGATTTTATTTTTTCTTGTAGGGGCCTAAATTTCCTCTTCTTATTTCTTTTTTCTGTCACCTTACAGTTTTTAAGGTGCTCCTTTTCATCCACCTCTTTTTTAAACTTGTTTCTTTTTGAAACTTTACCTTTTCAGGGTAGCCTCATTGAATCTTATTTTCCTTTGAAGTCTGTTCCCTGTACCTGCTCTGATCTACCAGGAATCTTTTTTAGTATTTTCACACTTCGGGTCCTTTCTTTCTCTCTGCTGTTGCTTTTAGTTCCCTCTTACGCCCACCACTAACTCCTGTCTGCTTTGTTCTGGGCAGTTGTTTCAGACTGTCATAGATCTTTGTGAGGTTTTATGATGTATACATGAAAGATAACTCTCTGGGATTTAGGACTTATTTTTCTACTTATGTATAATCGAAGTTTGGAGATTCTCTGTATTTTAATTATGCTTAGAGCTTAAGTTTTCATCTTTTTGCTTTTTCCGAGTTTGGGTTGAGAGATTCAGATTTCCCTAGGTACCATTAACTTGTCTACCCAGTATTTAATTACGTTTTGTGAATGTCTTCTGATAATTTTTTCCTTTGTATGGTTATAATTTGATGTAGAAAGGTTAAAAATATTCTGATATCTATATAGATATTTATGGATCTTATCTTTATTATTACTTTTTCTTGTCATGTATAATATATTGAAGGGATACAGCTATATTTCTTCTCCCCCCCCCAGTTAATAATGTTAGGATTGACATTTGAAATCAGTAATCCTAAATCATTTTTGTTTAAAAATTTCCTAATTAAATGAACCAGGTCTAATTTATTTCCACATTTTGAAAAGGAATTTATTTGCTGTCAGCAGGAGCTTCTTGGGATCATTATGATGATGATGATAACATTGCTATTACTACTGATAAATATAAATTTGAAAGGTGTTAACATGTTTAAAAACCTTTCTTTAACCTCTGTTGATTATGAGATATACCTTCTGTTGCTTCTTTTAGCCTAAAGGAGGATTTTCTTGAAATTGAGATCTCAAAGAAAATTAGTTGTATAATTCTCATTTTAAGGAAAGGTGGAAATAAAAAGCTTATTAAAATATAATAGAAATGTTTTTCCCTTTTACTGGAGAAAGACCAGTATTTGTCATATGAATAGTCCTTTCCCCAAAATAAGTCACTTTGGGATTAGGAATACAGTTATGGTAATGTAACTAGAAGAATATTTTAGAGTTACTTAGATAACTGTTGTCTGAAGGTATCTGTAAATTTTAAAAGGTATAATAGAAGCTTACAATTGTCAGTATAATTGAAAGGGAACATTTTATTTATCCTTGATCATACCGAGTCAACTGTTATAAGTTTTTTTAATATAATTTCTTCACTGTATATTCCTAGATTTACCATTTTCATCATATTTTCTCTATTTAACATATCCTAAACACTTTTCTTCTTTATTGAAGACCTTTCCTAATGTTCAGGTATAAATTCCTTTTTAAAATTTATAATACTTTCTCTTGTTTTTCTTTAAAATGTAGAAATTCACACTTGTTGAGCAATTTAAGCTTTGTAGTGAACCTTCTTTCTTTTATTTAGAACACCTCAAAAGGTGTTTATTTCCTTTTCCTTTCAGGTTAATTTTAAAGAAATCCTTTTGTAGCATTTAACTTTCTAATAGAAAACAGAGTTTCTTAGGAAAACAAATTAGGTCAGTGCCTACTGAAAATCTGAGTTGTTTATTTATATTTTTTTGATGACGAAGTTTCTTCTTAATTTAGCTACAAAATGATGTTTAGTGAATATATTGGTAGTTCATAGCTAAGCTGTGAGGGTAAGACACCATTTTATAAGTTATTGGTTTAATGTTGGTAAAAGCTTCACTGTTGTGGGCAAAAAAACACACCTCTTCGTTTGTGCAGATGTTTTATTGTGTTAGATCTATTATCCAGCTATTAGAAGATAAATGACTGATCTTTCCCATTTTCCATGCCTCAAGAAAATTGAAATAAGAAGGGGAATATCATTTGGGCTGTATGATTAGGGCAGGTTGGATGGCCATTAATTTAAGAGAAGAAAATCTTGGCTGCATTGGCCAACTTACACCATATTATCAATCAAACCTTGATGCACTTCTTGTGATGACCCAGCACTCTCAGGTTTTTGCAACGTTAATTAGAATTCATGACAAAATAGATGCAAGGAAACGTTTTGTACCCTTCATAATTTTATAGAAAATTTATTGTTATTAGAGGAACCATTTGCTTAGTGTGATTTTTTTCATTACCAGCTTGTCAACTAGCATAGATAATCTGGCGAAAATATGAACTCCATAGATGGAGTGTCACTTTTGTTGATGGTTCATGTAGTTTACCTTGGAGCACAGCTAATGGCTGAAGTTCATAGCAACAGCACAGAAAAACGTGACAGCCAAGGGAAGATAAATGAACCATGTTTATTGCTTTAATATAAAAAATACATAAATGGAAAACTGCATTTGAATTTGATGAGTTCATTGCTAGTTTTGTTGGAGTGATTTATTTTTCCTCTTATATAAAAAGCTACTATTGACACAGTGAGATGGAAATTAACTGTCTGTTTTTGGGAAACCAATATTTTTGTTTTTCAAATCTGAGTAGATCATTTTATTTTAATTCTGTAAGTTGTATAGAATATTGAATATTTAATATACCAGAATAATCAATTCTTCTGGCAGTGTTTAGGCTAGAGTTGGTTGTTAAAACCATATAATGAAATACCTAAAATCATCAGTTTTATTTTGTAAAGGTTCTTTTCTTTATGTTCTTCCTAATTATTTTTGTGTTTCCATGGACTTTATCTTTACTTAAGTAATTATTTTCTTTCATTTTCATGTTATTTATTAATACTTTAGAACTATTTTGTACCTGTGGCTCTTGTTTTGATAAATTTAGTACCATGTAGGAGCTGATTTTCCTTTTAATTGTTTGGTGTCTAAACATATTTGAAAAAGATAATCTCTAGGTTTGGGCAGAATAACTTGATTTCACATAGTGTTCCTTAAATTGAAACTTTGTTGAATTCCCATTTCAATTTCATAGATTATTTTATTCTAAGTGGTATTATTTATTTTTGTACTTTAACACCCTTGCCAATTAAAAAATATATATCTTAATGTAAGATTGACATATATAAATATAAATGTATTTCACAAATACTGTTACTCTATAGTTTGATGTCATAAATTTAGTTGTTTTAAGAGATTTTAAAATGATAATTCTAATCTTTTAGAAATATGATTATCACAGAATATAATTTCTGAAGAGTGATTTGTGCAGAAGACATCAAAATGTGGTGTTGAAAACACAAACATAACTTCCTTCCCATATCAATAGCACATAGAAAATTATACATATAATACATTTTTATTTAGTTCACACAAATAATCAATTCTTTGCTTTTTCGATTGAGGTGCATACATGCTGGGACCAGCAGGCACCAGTACATGGGCAGGGCTGGAGTCAATAAATGCAGCTTCACGTTTATACTGATTGGTAATTCATAAAATCCCCACAGGACTGGAAACTTGTTTAGCATAATAGCAAGTCTATATTCTGAGCTGTTTTCTTTCAATTGTATTGTTGGTTGCACATTAATAAACTAAATGTCAGCCAAGTAGAGGGACACTAAACACTAAAAATACGAATATCATTGTATCTAATATTTTTCAAAAAGTACCATTTCAGTAAGTTATATTTCTATTTAATTGCTTATTTTAAGACATTGGGGAAATTTTAGATACTAAAATGAAGATCCCTAGTGTTCAGAAAGAATATGATGTTAATTTATTTTTTCAAAACCGTATTATATTGTGGGCTAACTGCAGACATACCAGTGTACCTATATAAAAATATTTGTATATTATATATTCTGCTTAGTTTGTATCTTCATACCAAAGAAATCTTAATTTCACCACTTTGCAAAAACATGGCAATTCCAAAAACAACATTTATGTTTCATTAACTGGTCTTGGAGAAAGCTACCTTTTGTTGGTAATATATTATTTCAATTTATACACATAATTATATAAGTAATAATAATGTTCTAAAATTTTAGCCAGTATTTTTTCCTTGTAAATAAATTATATTGGTAAAAATTAACAGGTTGATTAAAGTGTGTAAGATTCGAAAGTATTTTTATACTAAAGACATTTATGAGGTCCTCACACGCTTTAAGATAAGTTCATTGTGGAATTGTCATTCTCATTTTAAACTGACATGATACGGTCCTTGCTATTGTACTAAATAATGAATCCTTAGAGTTCAGGTAAGCCTTAAAAATGAAAACTGTGCATGATTAATATGTCTAATCCATATGTGAACAATTTATTGAAATTTAACGTGATGAGATAAAAAATATTATGATTTTTTAATGCTAATACTTCTAATTCAAATACTTTAGAAAAGTATTCGTTTTTCACACATGTTACAGCTATCAAAGTTATTCTTTGAGGGAGTGACTCTTCAAAATTTGTTATTCAAACATGAACATTTTATTAATCAAATGACTGAATACTTTTAATATTGATTGCCATAACACTGATTGTGTCTCTATAATGTCTGAGTGGAATCTTTGATGGAAGGAAAACATTTTTTAATGAGTTACTATTTCTTTCTTTTCTAGTTGGTGGCTGGCAGTGTTGTCATGGCTTTTGAAGAAGTATGCCCGGATAGAATAGATCTCATTCACAAGAATTACCGCAAGCTATGTAATTTACTAGTTGATGTAGAAGAGTGGGGGCAGGTTGTCATAATCCACATGCTAACTCGATATGCTCGTACACAGTTTGTCAGTCCTTGGAAAGAGGTAAGTGTTGAATAATCTTACACTTAAAAATTATACTAAGAAAATGGATGAGTTTTTTAAAATGTGTACAAAAAATTAAGAGTAGAGAAATATAGAAATCTTCATGTTTAAGGAGGACTAATTTTTCTCATGTTCTTTTGGAAAGCAGGAAACCAATATAAATGAAAGGATAATTGTTCGTTGTTTTGGCACTGATTGACGCATATTTAATGGCATAGTGTATAAACTTTTAGTATGAGGCCTGGCAAGAACGCCTTGTTAGGAGCAGCAGCATGATACAGTGTTTGCAGTGACATTGCCAGATCATGGATATTTTTGGTTATTAGTCAGCTTCACACCTTTGAGACCCAGCTGTTCCAGGTACTCACTTGTGAAGTAGGTAATGTGACTCTAACATATGTGAATTTATACCTAAGATAATTTCTCACCTTTACAGATAAATTATTGTTGAACTTTTAAACTACTTTTTTGTAGTTTTAAATTTCTAAAATATGTTTGTTTTACTTTTTCACTTAAGCTGGTAGAATTTTAGTAAAATTAATAATTAAGTATACCTTACAGTGAAGTTACTTGTTTTCTTTGTGCAGATTAACATTAGAAGCATACCTTATTCTTTTCATTATATTAACAATTTAGAAAGCTTTATTACAGTTTGCAATAGAGATCTCTCAGTGTATATATAAGACTTAAGTGTAAGCTTTAAGTTGTTTAAAGAAATCATTAAATATTACAAGAATAGCACTCTCATTCATTCTAATCTTGTGATATTTCTTTTTTGTCTTTTTAAAAAGCAGTATTATAGATTTTAAAAGCAGTATAGAAAGTAAAAGACCAGATATCTCCCAATTATGTCATAGTGTTTTTTATACAAACTTAGGAATAGGCTTGGATTGAGTGTTCAGTACTAATTGCTTTTGTTAATTAGAAATAATATTAAAGTGAGAGAAAAATGTATATAAAATGGAAAAATGTTCATAATTCTTGCTTTAGGTGACATGTCAAGTTTTCAGATATTTAAGGAGTTTAAATGTTTAAAATATTCATCAATGTTTTCTGCATTTACTAAGTATTGTTAGTATTAAAAAGTATTTAAAAATTTAAAAATATATCTTTATCCAGAAGGCTATCTGTAATATTGACTCTATCTTAATTTTAGTATTTAAAAAGTGATTGGGTTATTCTACTTAAAATTCAAAGTATGTTTTAAAATATTAGTATGTAAAAGTCTGATGCCACATAGGGCTCCTAGATTGATGAAATTTTATCATTGAATGAAGTAAACTTTTGATGGCACTTTTGTTGGATTAAGCAACATGTCCATGCTGCAAGTGTCTTGACCGTTTTGTGTCAGTGGTAACTTTGAAGAGAGATTTTTGTTGCTAATAGCTATCTGTTTGATTTCAGCCAGTTCCTTTCCAGAATGCTATTCAGATATATTTTTTTCCTATTGTGTAAGATTATAGGTAATTTTATGTTATCTAGCCACTGTCTCTATTTAAAATTTTTAATTTTACTCTCCTGTCATCATCAAATCATTTTCAGTAGCTGTATGCAAGTGATCCCTGCTTTATCATTATATAGAAACTGGAGTTTAAAAAATGTATTTTCCTTTCCTTATCTTCTAAAAGTAGACTTTAAAATCTCTGTTTTTGTACTTTGTCTGTTTGTGTTTCTGTTCCTTGAATTTTGTTTCATCTTATTTTAGATAAAATTAGTTTTTAAAGCTATGCACAAAGCAGGAAAGTTAAATTCTACACTACCATATATATTTATTCTTTCGACAGATAGTTTTTAAAATTGGTACTCTAATGCATTCTTTGTGTTTTCACATGTAACTCTGTGAACATTAATTTTTACAAACACGAGATGAAGTCTGATCATTGTCCTGGGTACACTGGAATTGTGCTAAATCATTTCTTATCTTTGCCATTTATTTGCAATCTGACTTTGGCATTATTCTAAATTATGTGGTTAGTAGACTAATTTTGTGGTTTCCAAGTGCGCAGCTCTGTCCTCAGGAAGCTAGCACTGCCACAGGAGCAACCACGGGGGGCAGTGGCGCTCTCAGAGTGTGCAACTCTCTGGCTCTTGCCACCATTCCAACGGAGCAGCTTCACCTTTGCTTGCCTTTCATAGGCAGCTTTGCATATGATTTCCCTTTGAGAAAGATGCCTTGGCTTAAGGAAGGAAAAGAAAGAAAACCACTTCAATAGAAAATTTATAAGGGTGTAGCTAACTATAATCATATGTATTTTTTTTTTTAGTTATAGAAGCAATTCAAGCACATGGTGAAATAAAAAATAAGTCTTCCTTCTCATAACTCTTGGTTGACCCCTTAGAGACAATTACTGGCAACCACTGAATTTCACTTGTTTTGGTGGTTATAAATTTTACTTTGAATAATACATTTCACTTTATTTATTGATTTAAAATGATATCGGACTCCAGTAAAGCTATTTAAAAAAATGATATCGGTTGACTCCAAAATAATCAGGAAAACAGGCTTGTGTCTCCTTGTATACATGTGTTCTGTTAAGTACCAGCGGGAAAGATTTGAAAGTGTCATCCTTTATTGTAGTGTTAGAAGTAAGGGATTGTCAAAGATGTAAGACTTTTGGTACAAATATATTTTATAAAATGAAAGTTCAAGTGGATTATCATAATTTAGACTATGTCTATGCTCACTCTTTCAGTTAACCCATCTCTGTGACTAGCTGTAATTCTGTTTAACGGAGAAACTTTTGAATGAGCAGTCCAGCCACTTATAGTCTTGGGGACTTTTTGGCCTAGACTTCAAGTTGCATCCAACTTTTTAGGACTAGGCAGGGTGATTTCAACTTTATGATTCAGTTTGCCAATTTCTAAAGCAAAATTTGACCATACCTGGAAGAAACTGAGAAGTATTCAGCATTTATATCTGCTTTCATTCTTCACTTCTCATGTTGTAAAAAGCATATGATGGAGTAAAGAACTGTTAAAGTATTATAGAACAGAAAGAAATTGGAACAGTACTCCAGCAGAGTTAGTGCTGAGTTGTTAATATCCTTTTATGTCTCTTAATCATCAACACTTGAATGTGTTTTTTTCACAGAATTAGCAGAATAGAAGGGTGTTCATTCTAGCCTCCCATCTCTTTGCATAAGGCAGAAGTCACTTGCATAAATGCTGTGTAAACACCATTTTATGATGTATAAAGAGCCATTTACCTTGAAGTGAAAGGATTTACGAGTGAGAAAACTCACTAAAATAATTCATTGACTTAAAAGTTACCTAAAATAATAAATACCAAATTCATTAAAATCAAGAGGTTTCTCTTTTTAAGTACTAAGAAAATGTGAAGAGTAATACTGTGATACTTAATATTTAGCAAATTATTATTTTGGTGTAGTTTCTTATGTTCTATTTTATTTGAGATAGGGCAGTGGGAATTATTATACCCATTTTATAGGTGACAAAACTGAGATGTATAGATTTTAATTACTCACCTAAGATAATATTGCTTATAAAATGTGGAGCCAGAAATATAAACAGAATAATCTCATCCCTAGGTCAACATTCTTTCCTTTATATCTGTTCACTCGTAACTTTTAAATTAAAATATATTTTTGCTCACTTTAATAAGTTTCTGAGTGTTTGCTTATCATGTTCTAGTCAAAGCTAATTTTGAAGCCCCCTCCCCAATCCTTAGTGCTCCGACATTGCAATTAGCTAACAACCATAATTACATTTGCTTTTCAAAGAGAAAAATTATGTTTCTCATTGAATTCTTTAAAACATTTGTTTGTGTTCATACGCTTGAAGGGTAGCAAAATTGTTTTTTTGAGGAATTGAAAATTAGTAGAA
Source organism: Balaenoptera musculus (assembly GCF_009873245.2). Taxonomy (NCBI): domain Eukaryota; kingdom Metazoa; phylum Chordata; class Mammalia; order Artiodactyla; family Balaenopteridae; genus Balaenoptera; species Balaenoptera musculus. The sequence continues at coordinate 60,656,278 of NC_045787.1, read as the reverse complement.
GTACTTTTTGAGATGAGCTGATATACATGCTTTTGTCAGTAAGTCCTCAAATGAACACATCATATACAAACAAGCTTCTTCAGGGGCAGAAGCGATTTTTAATTTAGTTTATTTGCATCATTATAGATCAGTACTTAGCCTGTTTATATGTAAATGTATGATTTGAGGAACAATTAAGTGTTGACAAAGTAGATTTCAGTCATATCAATTGCAGTGCATTTTCCATAATTTTTCTAACTGACATCTTTGATGATAAATAGTGGATGCCAAGTCAAAGCCGATTATACAGTGCACTAGGAATTCATGGGGCTGTCAGGGAGAAGACCGATTGACTTTGAATTTACATATTAATGAGAAGATTTGTTAAGAGGGTGCTTGACTATAGAAAATAACAGCGTGTTTATAGGGCACGACATTTTATAAATACAGCTGATGCAGGAAAATGGAAATTAAACCTTTTAGGTTAATAAATTCAAGAGACTGCTAAAATGCGTATTTGCATTTTTATTTTCTTAAATTTACCTTACTCTTTGCAGTCCAAGTGGCTTTTTTTTAATTCTAGGTCAACTTTGTATAATTTTCAAGGATATAAAATTACTTAAATGTTTTCTTTGTATCATTCAAGCCTATTGTAGGAGAATACTTGAAGCCTAAATGTAAGTCTCTAAGTCTAAAGTTGCTTTTGTAGAAGTAATAGATTTTTTAAAATAAATGTTATAAAAAAACCAAGTAAATTTTAAGAGTGATTGAAAAAAACATTAGTGGCATTAATTATAAACTGAAGTGAAACTGGGCCTGACAAGAATGTCTTTAATTTTATGAATTAAAGTTGAACTTTCTCTAGGACGTGATGGTTTTGCAAGAATTATCAAAATATTTTACTTCACTAATTTAGAACTTAAAATTCTGTACGTTCACAGTTACTTTTTAGCATATGAATCTAGGTAATAACATTCTGGTGGGAATATGTATGCCATTTTGAAATTGAAAATGATGATTTTACTTTTCTTCCTCTCATTGTATCTGTATTTCAATTATAAAACCTTATATAGGTGTAAGAAATTTCCAAGTTTACAATTTTGTTTCAGGTATTTTTAAGATACGTTTCTTAAGTTTTTCAAGGGTAGCTATAAAATAAGAACCCATCAGAACATAAAATTCATGTACATACTTCTTGATTAGCAATTTTCTGCAAGTACAAAAATATTTTGGGAATAGACTCGAAACTCCACATCCAGGCCCTGTTTTAGAGGACCCAAGTGTTAGAGATTATTTTTTATTTTTTTAATTTTCTTTACGGGTTAATTTTCTTTGTAAAATAAATTTTGTATTTTGTCTTACTAATGGGCTATTTTTGAATCTTACTTGCTATTCTGCGGAATTTTTAAAAAACAAAATAGTGAAGAGTTGTGGTAGAATTCGTGCTTTACAATGCAAATAAAAAAGTTTTTAGCTCACTCTTTCAGGCAACTATTGATGAAGGAAGGGTTCAGTGTGCAGTTTCATGGGAAACTATGGACCATATGCTGATATTGAAATGAGTTCTCTGCTCCCTGCATTGGTTATGGAGCATTTATCTTAAAGATTGCTTATTCTTTTTGTTGTTTATAGTTTACTTTTGATTGGGTTTTTTAAACTTACATAGTTTCTTTTCTAAAGAAACATTTAAAATTTTATTCAAGTAACATGTATGTGGTTAAAAAAAAGAAGTTAAATAATACAGGCTTATAAGAAATAACATTTTCCTATCCCACCTTTTCCCATACCTGAATTAGCTCCTTCAAATTCTTTTAGGCTTTTGTGTATGTGTGTGCATTTAACTTTCTCCATTTCTAAGTAATATACATATATTGCTGTTTCTTGATTTATCAATTTTAGACATGACTTCCAATTATAGAAATGGAGGATTTGGCATTCTTCTATTGTATTACCATATGCTTCCATTTTCCCTGTTCCATCTTTGCAATATAATTGTATTACAATTTTTCAACCAGTGTTTATTGTTCATTTAATTATGACTATGAATATTATTTATGCTGTATAGTAACATTTTCATCTCCTTTCTTGTGGAACTTTAAGTTCTTCCTGGAATCAAAAATTGCCTCATTTTTTTTTTTTTTTTAATTTTATTTATTTATTTATTTATTTATTTATGGCTGTGTTGGGTCCTCGTTTCCGTGCGAGGGCCCTCTCCAGTTGTGGCAAGTGGGAGCCACTCCTCATCGCGGTGTGCGGGCCTCCCACTATCGCAGCCCCTCCTGCTGCAGAGCACAGGCTCCAGACGTGCAGGCCCAGCAATTGTGGCTCACGGGCCCAGTCACTCCGCGGCACGTGGGATCTTCCCAGACCAGGGCCCAAAGCCGTGTCCCCTGCATTGGCAGGCAGACTCCCAACCACTGCGCCACCAGGGAAGCCCTGCCTCATTTTTAATTTGCCTACTTTATCATGTCACTATTACAAAGCACTCCAAATTCTCCATCAGAAAATTAAATCCTCTCCAAATATTATTTTATATGCAGTTGTTGAGATACTACTAGTTGCCTACCTAATATCAGTTCTCCAACTCCACTTTTTAAATAACAGAATCCTGATTTTTGTTCAGAGTAATGATAAGTCTAGTTAAAAATAACCAACTTCCTCAAACACCCTTGGAGTCGGAAATGGCTATGTGACCCAGTTGTAGAAATTGAGATAGTTGTAGAAATATTCTGGCTGAGATTCTAGGAAAGCTATTATTTTTCTGACAGGCTTACTTGACATATATATTTTACCCTTTGCCTTTTTTCATTGTTTCTTCTTGGAATGTATGTGTGATGATTAGAGGTACAGCAGCCATTTTGCAGGCATGAGGATGAAGCTACACTCTGAAAGTGGATGGTACTGAGAAAAAAAAATGTTCTCCTTATGGATAACTTGATATTTCTGTTATATATAGTTGAACACAGTCCTAGTTAGTACTGTTGTCATATATCCAGTATTTCAATAACTTCATACTCTTCCAGGAGACATTCTCCTGGAGGCTTTACCCTCCTTTTCTAACCTGATTGCTTGCTAGGCTTGCTACACAGCTGTTGTTCTGGAACATAATTTCTTCTCTTTTCTGTGTTAAATCCTCTTTTTCTTAGGCCATCGTCTCCCTAGTGTCTTCTTTTTTGGTCTTCCTGGATGGAGAACATCTTCCAGGACCTTCTTAAGAATGGGTAGATTAGAGATAAAATTTCGAGACTTTGCAGTGTCACTCTCACACTTGATATTTTGCCTGGACTCTTGGATCAGTATTCTCTTAGGTCTTATATGTTTGAAAGGTCTTGCTACTTTTACACTTGACTTCTTGGTTGGATATAATATGTTGGGATACCTTTTGAGAGCTCTGTAGCCACAGATTTTTCTTTTCTGCAGGTAACTTGATTTTTTTGTTTGTATCCTCAAAAATCTGTTTTTTTTTTTTTTCTTAAAATATTTTGAAGATTAGCAAGGTTGCCTCTCAGTGTGGATCATTCTATATGCTCTGTATATTCACTCCTTTATTTTAGGGAATTGCCTTTTATGTTTGAATTTTTTTTTTTTTTAAATGGGAATTATTTATTTATTTATTTTTGGCAGTGTTGGGTCTTCGTTTCTGTGCGAGGGCTTTCTCCAGTTGCGGCAAGCGGGGGCCACTCTTCATCGCGGTGCGTGGGCCTCTCACTGTCGCGGCCTCTCTTGTTGCGGAGCACAGGCTCCAGACGCACAGGCTCAGTAGTTGTGGCTCACGGGCCCAGTTGCTCCGCGGCATGTGGGATCCTCCCGGACCGGGGCTCGAACCCGCGTCCCCCGCATCGGCAGGCGGACTCTCAACCACTGCGCCACCAGGGAAGCCCTATGTTTGAATTTTTTAATTTGATATTCAAACTTTTTTTCTTACTCCATTTGTCAATTATATGCTTCAGGAATACCAATTATTCTATTTTATAATCTTTGTCTACTGTATCTGTCACCTCTTTAAAAAATTGCTTTAATGTTTGTCTTTTTATTTGCATTCCTTTATCTCATCTTTTTTTTTTTCTGTCAGTAATTTGATTTTCAGTGATCTAATCTGTTATTTATAGTTTTTATTTAATTTGGTAATGATACAGCTTTCATCTTTAAGTTTCTTTACTCAGGTTTAAATCTTATATTTCCTTTATTCTGTGGTTTGAACATGTGGTTTTTTTGAGTTATGTTCTTAGTAACTTGCTGGAGAATTTCTTTTGATATATGGAGGATTTTCTTCCAGAAGGATTTCTTTGTTTTTTGCATGTTTTTTCTTTTTCCCCCTTTTGTGCTGTGAATGTATTGCACAGTTATTATGCTCTTTTCATATTGCAACTACTTGGGAAGTGCTGGTATAGACATTTTATTTGTTCTGATATAGTGTGACTTCTTAATTCTGTCCCAGCACACCTAAAGACAGTTTGTTTCTTCCTCTCAGTTTCAATCTGATTGTGGGTATTTTGTGCCTTATTCCTTTTTGTTTTAGTAGCCTTAGGGCATTTGGGGAAAGGAGTAATTTGTGGGATAGTAAATTCAGTCTTAGCAGAGATGGATGTCGTTTTTAGAATACTTGAGCACTTCTTCGGGAACTTTCTTAAACGTCCTGTAGTGACATTGATGCCACCTACTATGTTCCTATGGAGAAGTTTTCTTGACCTTTAAATTGTTCTTGTTTATTCATTGTTTAACCCAAGAATTCTCCTGTCCAATATGGTAATTGCTAGCCACATGTGGCTACTTAAACTTAAATTAACTGAAATTGAAAATCACTTCCTCAGTTGCACTGGCCCCACATTAAGGGTTCAGTAGTCTAGTGCCTACTGTATTGGATAGTGTGATATAAAATGTTCCCGATATCACAGATGTTTCTCTTGGGCAGTGTTGCCCCAGAGTCATCAGTTCTTTCAGAGAGAGATGGGCTTGTTGTTTACTTTCCCACCTGCTTCTCCTCACTACCTGTTTCCACTGCCAACCTCCCTCACCAGCCCACCCCCCCCCCCACCCCAAGTAGGATGAAAGGTAAGAATAACCCCTCAATTTTCTTCCGTCTAGCAGGCTAGGGTTAATCATGAACAGTCTCAAGAAGTGAGGAATATGTTTTTCTAGAATCTTTTCTTTTTAAAAAAACTTTTAAAAAAGTTTATGCCATTAGATTGTGACCCTCTTCTTGTTTCTTTCTCTACTGACTTATTTTTGCTAGTTTTAATCTTTTATTTCCCACGTATTATTTATACTGGGGAAAGAAACTCTGTTTTCTATCTTTCTCTCACCATATTTACCTAGTAGCCCCAAAATGTTCACAGTATTAAAAGTATTTTATGAATTTTAACGTGTACTAAATGAATTTTAGGAGGAGAAACTTAGAGCTTAAGACGTTAAGAAATGGGTTGCATTCTGCTGCCCTACTCTGATGTCTGTCCTTTTTCCACTGTGCTTTTCTCCTTGGCATTCTGTCATGGATATTTATATCATTGTTTTCTCTTGACCTTATAGTCCATTTATTTCCTTATATTTTTCTCTGTGTTAGTCTTATTACTCTAGCATAAAGGAGTAAATATGATTAATATTGAATTTATCTTCTGACAAGTCAGTTATTTAATTTTTAAATTTGTGATTTTGCTGCTTAGTAGTTTTCTATATTCATCTCAGAAAAGATTATGATTTTATGTAATCTAATAATGTGGTAATTTAAAACAGTCAATTTTATTCTATTCTATTATTCATTTAGCTGTATATATACAAGACTTTAAGTTTCTGATACATATCTTAAAATTACTGCAGTCCTACTGGAAGTTGCAAGCCTTCGATAGACTCCAGAGTTCCAAAATGGTTACGTCAGACAGATTCTGCTAGTGCATTGTTGTCTAGGTAATATAGAGAATGTGGCAGACACTGTTGATTGTCTCTAGCAGACAGCCCCTATGCAAAAAGGTCTTCTTCCTTGCAGACAGATTTTCTACAGGGATTGAACACCCAGGTGTCTTTGCAGAAGCCATGTTGCTTCCCAGCCTAAACTAGTCTAGTTAATGTTAATTACATTCCCCTTGTAGGTGATAGGTTTAGGAATGGGCATATAACACAGTTCTGGCTAATGTGAAGTAACGGGAAATATGAGGAAAGTGGGGTGTAGAAGGGTGTATGAGAAAGGTTTACTTTCACATAAAAAGCCTGAAGACATCTGACCTGCTGCTGAGATGTACTTCATGGACTTAACAGTTTCAGCTTCCGTTGATGGAATACCTTGATCAGATTAACTCTCTGGGAAATTATTTTGAAAACCAGCAGCTAAAGGTGTACTATAGGATGATCAAAAGTAGGCAAAACTAGAGAGGACTCTGCACATGAAGGACTGAAATTTCAAGGTGTGAGATTGCAGGTTTTTGCCTGGGGGAATTCCCCTGTTCCACATAAAAATGGAAAAAGTTACAGCCTCACTTACCTAGGTATTAGAGAACAGACTTCAAGGCTGGCAGAATACCTAAAACGTTTGGGGGGAAATTCCAGAAAGGTGTGGGAACCACAGGAGGGTGCACCCCTGGAAATGCATGTAAACACCATTCAAATCACTGGCTGACCAACTCTGCATGTGTGGAGAAGACTCCAGTGTGTCTAGCAAAAAAAAACAGCAACTGGAAACTAAATGGAGATTTCACTTGCTGGTCATATTAGGATACACAGAGTTTGGAGTTTGAAACCAGTAAAATGCCTGCTATAACAAATATTAATACACTTCAGAGGAATGCAACACAAGGAAGAATTTATAGTGTATGGTTGATAATATTCAGAATACAATTTGAAAAAATCAGCAGACATAAGAAACAAAAAAATAACTAATGCTGAAGAGAAAAAGTAGGCAATAGAGAGATAATCAAGAAGAGGCAATTACCAGACAAATAATGCAGCTATTATATATATGGCAAAAATATTACAAAGCAACATAGTTGTATTGATTGAATAAATGAATCTTAACAGGAAAGACACTATAAGAAAGAATGAAATGGAAATTCTAGGGCTGAAAAATACAACGATTAAATGAAAAATAAGCTAGATAGGCTTAATAGCCAGGAAGAGGCTGTAAAAGTGTTAAGAAACCTGAAGATAGATTAATAGAAATTATTCATTCTGAAGAACAAAGAGAAAAACAAGTGAAGAAAAGTGAACAGTCTCAGAGCCATGTGGAACAATATGAAACAGAATAAAATACTTGTAATTTAAGTCCCAAAATGAGAGAAAAGGGTGAATGGAGTAGAAATAATACCTGAAGAAATAAAAGCTAAAAAAATTTCAAGTTTAGTTTAAGGGGGGAACAAAACAAGTATACAGATCCAGGAAACACATCAAATTCCCAGGCAAAATATTAAAATGTCACACCTATGTACATCATAGTCAAACTTTTGAAATCAAAGGGGAAAGAGAAAACCTTGAAAGCAGACAGATAAACAATGCATTATATACAGAGAAACAATGATTATGACTAACTGCTGATAAGAAACAAAGGAGTCTAGGAAACAATGGAATATCATCTTTAAATTGTTGAGAGAAACCTGTCAACCAAGAATTCTATATTGAAAAAAACCATTCTTCAAAAATAAAGATGGAATGAAGGCATTTTCAGACGAACTAAATTGAAAAATTCGTATGTAGAACCATATTACAAGAGATACTGCAAGAAGTTGTTTAGGTTGAAGAGAAATGATAATAGATGGTAATTTATAACTATAGAAAGGAATAAAGAATGATAGAAATGATATATATGTAGGTAAATATTAAAAATTAAACTTTTTTCTCTTAATTTCTTTAACAAAAATTCTGTAACATACACAAGATGTTACATATATATACATCTATCTATCTATCTATCTATCTATCTGTCGCTGTGTCTTCTCGGCAAAGATTGTACTTGCTTATGCTTAAACTCTGAACTTTTCTGTACATCCATGGAGCTGTGACCTTGGCCTCCAGTGCCACAAGTCTTTGTTTGGACATAAAATGTTTTCATTTCTCTAGGAGTGGAATTACTGGGATGTATAGTAAATATATGTCCTTCCTTTTCACACCTCCAGTTCCTACTCTCCAGATGCAACTACTTCTAACTTTTAGCTTTATCTTCTAGTAGGTATCCTCATATTATTTTTAAAACAACTTGTTTATATATGTTTTTCTAGTGACTCAAAGGGCATTATTTAATTTAGATATATAAATATTTTGGGATTAATGAAGAAGAAACAGTCCCTTTACAAAATTTTATGTTTTATATGAAAAGTTTTTCATAACCTAGATTATTTGCTTTTTAAAAATTTTAAACTGCTGTTTCTTGGAGCCCTAGTTTCCTACCCCCACTTTACCTAGAGTACAGATTTTTGCTTTTGTTTTTTCTATTTAACTATTAGAGTTCACCCTAAGATTAAAACAAACTACTGCTTTATCCCCTCCCCCATGAATGTCCACCAATATTTTAAAACCTCTGCTCTAACCCTCTAACCTCTTTTTTTTAATGTCCTAAAGGGTAATTAAATTTATCAATTTCAAATCAATAGACACTTACTTCTTTAATACGTTATCTTTATTTCAGGGGTTTAGGTAAGGAGGGAGTGAATACATGAGGAATTATGATTAGTTCTACCTAGGTTGGGCTTAATTTTATTTTATAGTTTATGACTGAGTGAGAACCACTCTAAAATGCATTCTGCTTAACAAAAAACAGTTCTTATTTATCCCTGTAATTAGATTGAGATTAGTTTTCAAATGACTGGGACCCTTCTTTCTCATGTCTTAGAACTCTTAGACCTAAGATCAACTTGTGTCATGAGTATATTTTACTTCAGAGAAACATGAAAAAATACCTTATGTAGATTCTTCAGATTTCTCAGTAACAAAATCTGGAAACCACTGCATTTGGAAAGCTTATTTCCTGTATATTGGTGCTGAACATATAGTCATAAGACATGAGAAGTGTCGTGGGCAATTGAACACTCTGAATTTTCAGAGTGGCTCAACTCAAAGTTACTGGGCACAGGTGTTTCCATAATTGTGATGTATTGGGAGAGATTCAGTGTTCAATGATCCTCAAACCCATACTTCCACCTGTGTGGTATAGTGGTCACTGGGCTGTAGTATAAAACATGTAAAGTGAAGAGCATAGCAGTTACCATGGAAGGAAAAAATGTCTCAAACCAGTATGCATATAATGTGTTGTTTTACATAGGCCTAATCAGGGGGGAAAGATACTTTTTTTTGAGAAAAATATTAAATTAAAAAATTTATTAAACATGACTTTTTTAAAAAAAGTAAACATGTGCTATCCATACTGAATAATTTAATTGTTTATGATATTGTCAATCACCTACCCACTCTGGTCTTGTCAGGGAAATCTAACCCAATGTCAGAGAGATGGACCACCAATACACTGCTATGGTATCTACGGATACCATAGCAGTGAATGTTTATGTCCTCCGAAATCCACATGTTGAAGTCCTAACTCCCAATGTGATGGTATTTGGAGGTAGGCACTTTGGGAAGTAATTAGGTTTCAGTGAATTGATGAGTGTGGGGTTGTCGTCATGGGAATAGTGCCCTTATAAGATGACACACCAGAGAGCTTGCTTCCTTTCTCTTTCTCTGCCCATGTGAAGACATAGCGAGAAGGCAGCCAACTGCAAGCTAGGAAGTGGGTTCTCACCAGGAACCGAGTCTGCCAACACCTTGATCTTGGACTTCCCAGCCTTCAAAACTGTGAAAAATTGTTGTTTAAACCACTCCGTCTATGGTATTTTGTTATAGTAGCCCAAGCTTGCTAATATGAGTATCTTATGGCATGACAATGTCATGATGTATTCCCCTGTGTACCTTTTAAGTAGTCTGTGTCCACAGAAGATAACAGACATGGTATTGTCCTGGTACAAATCTTAAGTTGGTACTAGTGCCCTCCAGGCTGTCTTGGAATTCATAAGACAAGTGGGTACATTCAGTGTCTTTTTCTCGACTACAACAAACACCACGGTAATAAAATAAAAGAGGTGGCAGGATGAAGAATAAAGCTTATAAACTATGCCTTTCCAAAATATGCTTTATGAAATAAAAGGTAATTTTTTGGGACTTCATAGAGCTTATATTTAATGTAACAACATTTCTCTTACCGAAAGTGAATGTTTTAGAGCAAGGTGAAAAGCTAATTTTATTCTAATGTTTTTATTTTAGTGTTTGGGGTGATCAGTACACATGAGTGGAGGGAGACCTATTTTCATATGAAATAGCTCAGGTATATTAAACCCACTGTTTCTTTTAAAAATTTGTTTTAATTTTTTTTTTTAGGGAAGTTTTAGGTTCATAACAAAATAGGGTGGAAAATGCAGGGAGTTCCCATATACTCCCTGCCCCCACCCACCTCCTGACTGTCAACATCCTTCACCACAGTAGTACATTTATTACAGTCAATGAACGTATGTTAATACATCATTATCACCTGAAGTCCATAGTTTACACTGAGGTTTGCTCTTGGTGGGGTTCATTCTGTCGGTTTTGACAAATGTATAATGACATGCCTCCACCATTGTGATATCTTAACAAAATAGTTTCACTGCCCTAAAAATCCTCTATGTCCTGCCTATTCATTCCTCTTTCCCCTACAAATCCTGCCAATCACTAGTCTTTTTACTATCTCCATAGTTTTCCTTTTTCAGTTCTTTGCCTTAGTAATATGCATTTAAGGATGCTCCGTGTCTTTTCAAGTCTCTATAGCTCATTTCTTTTTAGGGCCAAATAACATTCCATTGTCTAGATGTACCACAGTTTATTCATCCATTCACCTGCTGAAGGATATCTTGTTTGTCTCTATAAATTGGCAAATATGAATAAAGCTGCTATAAACCTTGTGCAGGTTTTTGTGTGGACTCATTTTGGTATAAACCAAGGACTCTGATTACTAGACTATTTGATAAGAGTATATTTAATTTTGTAAGAAGCTGCCCAATTGTCTTTCATAGTGGCTGTACTGTTTTGTGTCCCCACTGGCAATGAATGAGAGTTCCTTTTGCTCCACATTCTTGCCAACATTTAGTGTTGTCAGTGTCCTGGAGTTTGGCCATTCTAATAGGTGTGTAGTTGTATCTTTTTTTAAAAAAATATTTATTTATTTATTTATTATTATTTTTTGGCTGCGCCAGGTCTTAGTTGCGGCATGTGGTCTCTTCCGTTGTGGTGTGCTAGTTCAGTAGTTGTGGCACATGGGCTTAGTTTCCCTGTAGCATGTGGGATCTTAGTTCCCCGACCAGGGATTGACCCCGCGTCCCCTGCATTAGAAGGTGGATTCTTTACCACCGGACCACCAGGGAAGTCCCCGTATCTTGTTTTAATTTGCATTTTCCTAATTACATATGATGTTGAACATCTTTTCATAAGCTTATTTACCATCTGTATATCTTCTTTGGTGAGTTGTCTGTTAAAGTCTTTGGCCCATTTTTTAGTCGAGTTGTTTGCTTTCTTATTGTTGAGTTTTAAGAGCTCCTTGTATATTTTGGATAACAGCCCTTTATCAGATGTATCTTTTCCAAATATTTCTCCAAGTCTGTGGCTTGTCTTGTCTTTGTCTTGACATCTTTTGCAGAGCAGACATTTTTAATTTTAATGAATTTCAGCCTATCAATTATTTCTTTCACGTGTCATGCCTTTGGTGTTGTATCTAAGAGTCATCACCATATCCAAGGTCATCTAGATTTTCTCCTATGTTATATTCTAGAATTTTATAGTTTTGTGTTCCTTATTTGTCTCTAATCCTTTTTGAGTGAATCTTTGTGAATGGTGTAGGTCTGTCTAGATTCATTTTTTTTGCATGTTGATGTTCAGCACCATTTGTAAAAAAGACTATCTCTTCTCTATTGTATTAACTCTGCTCCTTTGTCATAAATCAGTTAACTGTATATTCATGTGGGTCTATTTTGGGGTTCCCTGTTCTGTACCATTAACCTCTTTGTCTGTTCTTTCACCAGTACCACACTGTCTTGATTTTGATTACTGTAGCTTTATAGTAGATCTTGAAGTCAAACTCACTGTATAAATGTTAAACTATTACAAAATTTAAGCATACACAAAGATAGGGCTCAGAGTCCAATGAATCCTCATGTACACATCACCTAGATACAACAGTCATCAGCTCATGGCTGCTCTCAACTTTAACTCAACCCCCTTCCCACTTCAATCCCAAATTTCATATGAAATTCAAGATATTATATAATTCCATCCATATCTATTCAGGATGTATTTCTAAAACACTGTCTTCACTTTAAAGAAACTGCAAAGCTGTCTTCATTTTCCAAATAAGAGGATTTAAAACTTTTTTTTTGGTTCAGCTTGAATGTATACTCTTTTAGAAAGATGGAGAAAGTTGTTTATTCTAGTATATAATTTTATTTTCTACACATACTGATATTTTAAATAACAGAAAAATCTTCATTTATAAATATAACTTTTTTATACTCGTGAGTTTCATCACAAAGATTTTATGTATTTGTGTCCTTATTATTACCAGGGTTCCTTTTTGAGTCATTTAATACTTATCCATAGGGAACCATCTTTACTTCTGTATAGGTTGTTTGAGATGCTCATCACCTTGGAATATGGATAGGATGCTGACATGGAAATTACATTTTAAGCCTCCAATACTCATTCACATGATATTAGCATAATTATTATTCAGAATTCTTCTGTAAGGAAGACTTGACTTTTCTCTCACGTTTATTTTTTAGTCATTTATTTACGTAAGTATGGACTCATAGATATTTATTTTATCCTTTGGGTTATGAACTAATACTGTCATCATTCTACTGCTAAAATTTTTCAGCTTTGGTCTTAGGGAGTTGTTTTCGTTTGTTTGTTTTTTAAGTACCTGATGATCTAGATTTATTTTAACTGCCTTAGTTTTAGAACCAGCCATTTTCCAAGGTGCAAAAGAGCAGGTTTTACAGGTTCATTAATGTTTTTTACATCAGTCAGATTGCTGTTAAATGGTTCTCTTTGTAATAATCATATGAGTAGTTTATTGTAGTAAAGGTGACATTACTTAAATGACCATGAGGCTTAGAAAAATTGCCAACATAAGCCACAATATAAAATATTTTAATTAATACCCATTAAAAACCCCCGGTATGATCATGCCTCATTTCTCTAGGCTCAATACAAACAATACGTGTAATAATTGATTTTTTTAAACCTTTTTGATGTAAACACTGCTAAAACAGTTTTCTGGTTTCCAGCCCCTTGACAGAGAATGAAAGACATAACTTAATATTTTTTTCTTTCTACATTACACCTTATATTATCTGAGTATCAGGAGATAGATGGTTAAAATTAAATACATAATATACTCTGCATAAGAACTTTATACTTAGAATAATACCTAAAGTCTTCATAACTGCTATTTCAGCTATGTAGGGGAGACCTTTCTACTTAGTTCCAAATTCATAGATGTATTGTGTAAATTGAAACTGCATTGTATCAATTTCTAGATAAGAAATATATTAGAAGGTACAGAATACGTTAAAAAATTAAGCAGTTCCATTAAAAACAAAGTATTTCTAAAATATTGTTTTCAGATACACATGGTGCTGTATTAAAATTGGTTCGTCTTCCTTTTTTATGTATATGATGTACAATTAGTATACTAAGTTGAGCAAATGGAAATTTTTTTCTATAGATTTCAGCATCTTTGAAACCTATTTTATCTGTATTTATCCTTAAGCAGACTAAACATCCTTCTGATTATATCTTGTTTACCTTACTTGTTTATTTAATTAATTAATTTATTTATTTATTCGGGGGTTGGCGGGGACTCTGCTGGGTCTTTGTTGCTCTGCGCAGGCTTTCTCTAGTTGTGGTGAGCGGGGGCTACTCTTCGTTGCGGTGTGCGGTATTCTCATTGAGGTGGCTTCCCTTGTTGTGGAACATGGGCTCTAGGCATGTGGGCTTCAGTAGTTGCAGCACATGGGCTCAGTAGTTGTGGCTCACGGGTTCTAGAGCACAGGCTCAGTAGTTGTGGCGCACGGGCTTAGTTACTCCGTGGCATGTGGGATCTTCCCGGGCCGGGGCTCGAACCCGTGTCTCCTGCATTGGCAGGCAGATTCTTAACCACTGTGCCACCAGGGAATTTCCTGTCTTTTTTTCTTACATGCATAATTTTAAAATTTTTATTCAAGTAGAAATAGATAATGTATATGTGTCAGAAGCAAATGGCCTCATGAATTTTTGTAAACTGAAGACCCCAATGTAACGAGTACTCAGATTAAAAAACAGTAATTATACTTTAGAAGCCCCTCCTTTGACACCTTCCACTTAATATCCTTCTTTCCCTCCCAAATGGAAACAATATCCTGACCCTTAATGACTCTGCCTTTTCTTCCCTATTTTCCTCCCTCTTTCCTTACTTACTTTCTGAAACATTGTTGAACTAGTTTGAAGCTTTGGATGATGGGTTTGGTTTGCTTGTGGAATATTACTAGGTAAGGGTATCAGCAATCTGAGTTCCTTTAATCACCTCAGTTATAGATTTGACATGATTGAAAGGTGGGCTTTAATTTTATCATCTTTACTCTCTAGGATATAGACTTTCAGGATTTTAAACCAAAGTCTAGGGAGAGTTAGGAATCTTATTTTTGGTGGATCCTGACCTCCAACTTTTGCTTCTGTAATTTTTGTGAATCTGCTAAAAGCTCTTTGGGCGTCTCGGCTTTTTGTTATGTAATAACAATCCTTTGGGGGGAAAAACAATTCCAAATGTCAGTCAGATTTCTTGGTTTACTACTTCTTCTGGATCTTGCCTGCATAATTCATCACTGTTCTTTTAAGTTTTCAGTGCCTTCAGACAGGTGTGTTTCATTTTTCTTCCCTAGCTCGCTGTAAGGGTTATTCCAATTTGCTTATTTCTAGAAGTAGAACTCTGTAATCCTGTATTACCTGTTTTTAAAAAGTAATCTTTCAAGTCTTATTTTTAATGACATTTTGTCATTGGAGTTTGTGACTTCTTTTAAGCATCTATAACTGGCATTGATTAAAGTTGTTTCAGTGTAATGAGTTCCCCAAACAGTACATTTTGGTTCAAAATGAAGCAGTTGTACAAAAGCCTCATGATATTTTTGTAAATTCTCAAATATGAGGCAGTTTCTTTTCTGAGGGATAATTTTAGGGGGAAATTTTTCTTCATATTTGGCATCTAGGGATATTTGATTTACGGTGAGGTAATAGTTTCTAGAAAAAAATTTAATAATAAAAGCAATGGTAATAGCTACTATTTGAGTGTTTAATATGCACTAGGCACTAAGGGCTTATATAACCTTCACTAAACTAATCAATCTTTATGAACACTTTCATGATATAGATACTGCTTTTATTCCATTTTACAAATGAGTAAATTAAGACAAGGGGAGGTCAAGTAATTTAACATGGTCATAGAGGCAACCCCGATACTGAACTGGCACGACCTAGTATTACCCATTCTGGCTGTTTGCATCCAGCGTCCATTCTGTTTTGGCCAATGTCTGTTCCTGTGGGTTGAAAACCTGAGAAAACAGCTAGCAGTGGTACAGATTCAGATAAAAAGTTATTGGAGATTGGCTTCCATCCTGTGTGGAAACCTCATCTCGTTTGTTTCATTAACCTCATGAAAACATCAGTCCTTAAATTTTTTTCCTTTTAGTTCAAACTAAAGGAATTATGCTGTTGGTGTATATATACAGTTAGTAATTAGCAGCCAGATCTAAAAAGCCATGCCATGATGTTCTCATAGCAATAGAACCAAATTGAAATTTCATAAAAAGTGTAAGAGAAGGTTTCTTTTGAGGGGAATATACTTTGAAATAATAATTGATATCAATAACTATTTTAGGTATTAAGCAACATGTTCTTCGTGTTTGTTATCCAAAAATCCTGTTGTTAAAACTTTGTACTGTTTCAAAGAATCCCTTTCATTTTAGTAAATTATACTAATTTATTTAATGTTAAATGTTAAGAAAGAATTAATTTACGGATCTTTAATAAAACATATCGTGAAGCATTAATCTGTAGAAGTTTTACTTAATAGCTTTGTAAAATCTTTGGATGTGGGAAAGATACTAATAAAAAAAATACTCCTTTATAATCTTTTTACTGTAATTACTGCCATAATCCTAAATACTTGTACAGTAAAATAAACAATACAAATATTTATTAAAATAATGTAATTGAACTTTAATAAAGAGTTAGTAGAGAAGGAGAACTGGAAAGTGCTGTGTTAATACAGCCGTTTCATCATATTATCAGTTTTAGGTATATTTTGAACATTTGTTTGATTAACATTCAGTAAAGATTGTAGGTGAGTGCTTATGTTTAAAGAATGAGATTATTTGTGTATCATTTTATTGGTTTATTAATGCACTTAATAGAATCAGTTTAGTCTGAAGCTCCATAAAGGAGAAGACCCTCAAGTCTGGCCTTGATAGAAAAGTATGTCTCAGTTGCAGTCCTTTTTTTTTTTAAGCATGAAGAGACAAGTAATTTGTTTTGAATTATGTATTCAGAGCAGATGATAAATGTTATAATTTATAGTTTACTTTTAAATATGGGTATTACTTTTAAAGTGCCTTTTGTTTTCAAAGCATAAATTTGGTGAGTTTCTTTTGTTTGGAGAATTTCTTAAGATTTTTTTTTTATTATGGATTTAAAAAACACTCAGATAATATTACGCTTACTTCTAAGAAAACTAAAGGTCATATTTTTTGATGAAAAGTGTTTTCAGTGATATTTAAGCAAAGATTGTGTCTTCACTGTAAGCACTTAACAAGGAAAACATAATTCATTAAGTGATATTAACCTATAACAATTTAAATAATTTCTTTTATTGTTATCTAACAATAAATATATGCAAATTGCTTTCAAGTGAGTTACTGATTTTTTTTCTCCTTAATTTTATTTAATTAAATGTTCTCTTTTAAGATAACTGTAGATTCACATGCAGTTGTAAGAAATAATATAGAGAGATCTGGTGTAACCTTTATTCATTTTCCTCCAGTGGTGACATCTTGCAAAACTATAGTAAGGTATTACAGCCTTGATATTGACATTGATACAATCATGATTCAGAACATTTCTATCACAAGTATCCTTCATGTTACCATTTTATAGTTAAACCCATTTTCTTCCCTGTGCTTAACCCTGCTCCCGCTTAACCCCTGGCAACCAGTAATTTCTTCTCCATCTCTATAATTTTGTCATTTCAAGAATGCTATATAAATGGAATCATACAGTATGTAACCTTTTAGGATTAATTTTGCTCACTCAAGTTCAGTGTACTTCTCTGGAGATTAATCAGCATTGTGTGTATCAGTCGTTTGTTTCTTTTTATTTCTGAGTGGTATTCCATGGCATAGATGTTTAACCATTTGCTTAACCAGTTGTTTAACCATTCATCCATTGAAGGACATCTGTGTTGTTTCCATTTTGGCTAATAGGAATAACGCTGCTATGAATATTTTGTGTAGAGATCTTTGTGAGAATTTCCATTTCCCCATGATAAATGCCCAAGAGTGCAATTTTTGGGTTGTATGATGAATACAGGTTTAGTTCTGTAAGAGACTGACAACCTGCCGGAATGACTGTAACCTTTTAAAACGTTCACCACCAGCATATGAATGATCCTTTTCCTGGACTTCCTTACTATCATTTGGTGGTATCACTATTTTTAAGTTTAATTTTAGATGAGAGCCATTCTGATATATATGCCATAACAAAACCACCTTGCTGTGGTTTTAATTTGCATTTCCCTATTAGCTAATGAAGTTGATTATCTTTTCATGTGCTTTGTTTGCCATTCGTATATCTCCTTTAGTAATTGTTTACTGATGTCTGTATTAGTTTGCTAGAGCTGCCATAACAAAATACCACAGACTGGTTAAATAAACAGAAATTTATTTCTCATAGTTTTTCACAGTTCCTCCAGGAGGCTAGAAGTCCAAGGTCAAGGTGTTAGCAGGTTTGGTTTCTCCCAAGGCTCCTCTCCTTGGCTTGCAGATGGCTGCCTTCTTGCTGTGTTCTCATATGCCTTTCTCTCTTCTTATAAGGATGCCAGTTGTATTGGATTGGGGTACCACTGATATAATCTAATTTAACCTTGAAGGTCCCAACTTTAGCATATGGTCGCATTGAGGCTTCAACATGTGAATTTTAGGGGATACACAGTTCAGTCCGTAAGAATATCTTTTGCCCTTTTTTAAACTGAATTGTTTTTTTTAATGTTGAGTTTTGGGAGTGGTCTTTATATTCTAGATACTAGCCCCTTGTTTCATATGTAGTTGCATATATTTTCTGCCAATGTGTAATTTGTTTTTTTCTTCCGCTTAAGAGGTTTTTTTTTAATGGAACAGGAGTTTTTAATTTTGATGAAATCTAATTTATCAGTGTTCTCTTTTATGGGCTGTGCTTTTGTTGTCAACCCTAAGAACTCTGTACCTAGCTATATAAATGTTTTTTTAAAAAAATGTTATGCCATGTTGAAGGAAAAATGATTAGAGATCACAAATTATAAATTTTTTTTTGCTGGGAGAAATTGTAATTATAAAAAGAAGGTTCACTTTGAAGAATAGGGGCAGATCAGTCATGAACAAAATAAACACTTGGGAGATAATCCTTCATGTGTTTTTCTCATTTTTTCTGCTCTTCTGTGTAATGGCATTGATAGGTTTTGTTCTGGACTATCTTTTAAGGATGTTTGTTTAGCAGGCAGCCTTGGAAAAGAGAGATATTCCCAGACAAGATTATCTTGACTGGTACTATCATCATCTGCTTTGTCATCCAAGCTGGGAATGGGGACATCCTTGTTAAGTGCCCCGATGTTGTTCTTTATGTTCAGTCACTGCATCCTGTTGATTTCAGCTTCTAAGTAGTTCTTAAATCTATCCTGCATTTTCATCCTTGTCACTGACATTCCCTGATCCATTACCTCATCCTCTCAAGTGTCCTTTCTGTAATGCTGCTTTCCAGATCTTTTTCTTCATCTTTAGTTTTCAGAAGTTTGGCTTATATGTCTTGTTTTGTATTTCTTTGGGTTTATCCTGTTTAGGCTTTACTCACTTTATTCCATCTGTAGTTTTAGGTCTTTTGCCAAATTTAGGAATTTTTCAGCTGTTATTTCTTGGAGTACTCTTTAAGCCCCACCCATCATCTGAATCTTTCCAGGGTTCAGATGATAGGATATTTTAGCTGTTTTGTTATAATTCCACAGGTCCCTGAAGTTCTTTTTTTTTTCCCCTTATCTTTGTCCTCCGTGTATTTTTTTTTTTTTAATTTTTATTGTGCTATAGGGGATGGGTTGGGAAATATCTCTGCAAGTTATGCCCTACTAGGGAAATGTCCATTCTAATTTTCTTGGGAGAGCTTTCGGAACTTTTTCTTTTTCTTGGAGCTGCTACTCCTGCTGGCAGCAGCCTCTTCAGGTCCACTGCTGAGTGGCTCCTCCTTGGAAGAGAATTTCCTCTATTTCTTGGGGACCCTCTTGTTTCCTGACTCTTCAGGGTCACTAACTGGTTCCCTCTCTGGGGAAAGATTTCTTCCTCTTGGTAAGACTTCCACTGCTAGCTGTCTCTTCAAGATCACTACTAACCAGCTCCTCCATGGAAAAAGATTTCTTTTTTGGGGGGCTTGGAGAGGAGACAGATGGGTCTTCCATTCCATTCTCCATTCTCCATTTTTCTCTTTTGTTCAGATTGGGTAATTTCGGTTGTTCTGTGTTCTAATTCATTGATGGTTTCCTGGTCCTCAGTACTGCTTTTGATCCCATTTATTGTTTAATTTTGGTTCCTGTATTTTTCAGTTGTAACCTTTCTTGTTGGTCTTTCTTTATATCTTCTATTTCTTTGTTTAGATTTTATAATTCTTTTCTAAGACCTTCTGTTTTTCATTTGTTTCAAGGATGTTCCTAGTTGCTCATTGAAACATTTTTATGATGGTTGCTTTAAAATCTTTATCAGATAACTCTAATATCCCTATCATCTTAGTGTTCGCATCTACTGTTTATCTTTTTTCATCCAGTTTGGGATCTACCTGGCTCTTGGAATGGTGAGTGATTTTTTTTTTTTTTTTCCAAACCTGGACGTTTTGGATATTATGAGATTATGGATCTTATTCAAGCCTTCAGTTTTAGCTCGGTTTGTTTGACACCATTCCAGCAGAGAAGGGTGGGGTGCATGCCACCTCATTACTGCCAGGTCATGGTAGAAGTCCTGGTTCCCCACTCAGCCTCCATTGATATCTCAGGTAGATTGTGCTCATTATTACTGTGGGTGAATGTGGGACCTGGCTCCCCACTATTATTCCCCTGATAGCTTTCTGGCTGGGAGGTATAGAAGTGCCTCATTACTGTTCCACATGTGTCTTCCACTGACACCACAGAGTGGTGTGTCCTTGTTACCACTGGCTGGTGATGTTTCAAGTCCTGAGGGGAGTGTCCACTAAGCATCCTCTTGTACTAGCCCAGCGGGGAGGGATAAAGTTACCTCGACTGATAGGTAGGCTTGGATGTCCCAGCTCCCTACTTGGTCTCCCCACCATGGAGGTGCCTCATTACCTGGTGGGGATTAAAGTCTCAGTTCCATCTTGGCCTTTTCTGATACCACCCCAGTGGGAAAGTCGGGGCTCTTATTACATCCTGGGGGGAGGGGTGGAAATCTAGGCTCACCATGTCAGCTTTTGCTGGTGGGGTTAAGGGTAAGGTCATGGTTTTTTTCTCTAGTGTTGGCTGCACTAGAGCAGTTATTTTCTTAAAAAGTTTTCTGTCTTGCTAGACTTTCCCTTTCCCTTTCTTGGTCCTTTGGCTACAGAGAACAGGCTTTTGGAAGGTTTGTTTCATCTATACTTGTTGGTTTTCTGTGTTACCCACTTCTCTTCCACCTAGTCTTTGATATATGAGGTAAAAATGAAAATCCAAGGAACTCACTGTTGTGTCATTCTTTGGATCCTTAGATCCCTATCCAGTCTTTCTTCTTCTCTGTCTTTTCTTTTTTATATTTGTTTTATATATAATGTCTTGGGTTTCTAGTTGTACTTAGCGAGAGGAATAGGAAAAAGTATATCTATTCCATCCTCCCAGAAGTGGAAAGTATGTTTCAAGTACTTGGTAACAGAAATTACCTCTAAACGGTAGTTGCATTGGATCCACTTAAATATTATTGTCTTTGTGTGCTTTTTTCGTTTGTTTGTTTATTTATTTTTAGGACTAAATACCTATAGGCTTATTTTATTGACAGAGATAATAAAGAATTCAAATGAAAAGTACAAAACAAAAACATAGAATCAACTCTCAGGGTACCACATAAATCTCAAACTGAGTCTTGACAACACAGGGATCTACTTAATTACCAATTTTTAACCTGTCAAACTTTATTAATGATTTCTTTTATTTGTGTTGCAGTTCAAACAATTTTCTTCTTTCTTCTGACCCTTTGATTCAGTTACAGAGTGACTGATAATTTATGGAAACAGTTTTCAGGTTTTGGGTAGTCTCATATTCTAGGCTTTGTTAGAATTTAATGGTTAGGTTTTCCCTTTGGGCAGCTTGTGGGTATTTCTATGGTAATTTAATATTTTCAGAAGTTTACTATATAATATAAAAGTATAATCTATTGCACTAAAAGACAGTTACTGTGTCATAAAATATGAGAAAAAGCAAGGCCTTTCTTCCATATAGGTAACATACTAATTTCAAATTGCCTCAACAGTAGTATTCTATAGTAAAATATTATCATTATTGTAAATGTTTTTTAAAAAGTTTTCTTTGTGTAATATTTGGGCTGTCCCAGGTCTGAACTAATCTTGGGATTGGATTTCTTTCCTGTAGGGTGATGGTCTAGAGGACAATGAAAAGGATTTCTATGATTCTGATGAGGAACAGAAGGAAAAGACTGACAAAAGGAAGAAGCCATATACTATGGATCCAGACCATAGACTTTTAATTCGGAATACAAAGCCTTTGCTTCAGAGCAGGAACGCAGCGGTATGTAAAAACCATTATAAGAAATAATTCACAGATTTTTTAAAACAGTGGTTAAAAGTGTGTAAGTTCAGTAAATAAGTCTTTATTTTTGAGTGTGCTAATGGAGCATTTGTTGGTTTATTTGTTTATATACTAAAAAGCAGGTTTTAATAGGATTACTTGGTTTGGTAGCTGTATGCCTAGTGGACTTCATTTCCTTTTTGTGGTTTTGTTAATTGGATTCCTAAGATATAAGTTCAAGATGTTTACCAGTTGATTGGAGGACTGTGTATATTTCTCTACTACTGGATTGTTGTTGTGAGTACTTAATCTGGTATCAGTACATAATATTTGTATTTACCTGATAAGAGTTTTAAAGAGACTAACATGTAGTAAAAGCACCTAGCATAATGCCTCATATAAAAATTTTAGCTGGTAGGAATAATTAAAAATCATCCTTACTTGGATCCTAAGTTTGTTGTTGTTGTTGTTGTTTACATCTTTTTATTTTAAATAACCCTTTATATTTTAGAAGAATACATGTACACAGTAGAAAATTAGAAAATACAGACTAGCAAAATTAAATAAAATTAAACCATTACATTCCCATCACACAGAAATCACTGTTATAATATCTTAATGCAGTTTTTTCCAGATTTTTTTCTGCATAAATGTACCTATTTCACATGTGTGTATGTCTATACATATATATTTTTTAAGCCAAGATAAAAATCATAGTACACATAGTATTTTTTAACCTGTTTTTTTTTCTAGTCAGTTCTCTATTTCTTTTTCAGTACAATTTCATCTCATTTAATACCAATTTGTCTTAAATTCTTTTATAAGTCGTTCATCTAAACCAGTTTTGCTGCATTGGGTCTGGTTGTTACTTCTTTTAAACCTCTCAGGTCTTGCAGAATGTTCCTCTGGATTTGTCTGGTTACTTCCTTTCCTATATCCTGTGTTTCCTGTTAACTGGAAGTTTTGTGTAAGGCTTGATGAATTCAAGTTCAATATTTTCTTAAACTTCTTTCAATTAAAAAAATTCTTAATGAATCGTTCTGTTCAAGTAGTAAAAACTTTGAAAATGAGAGTTTCCTTTGTTTTCTGATGCTTGAGAATTTGGTCCCTAGAGCTTTGTATATGTATCTTAGGAAGTTTTTATCTAATACCTAGTATTTAGTTTCTAAATCATGATTAAGTACTATGCACAATAATAACACATATGTTATTTTATTAATATTGTAAAATATGCTTATATTTTAGTATGGTCTCGCTTGATCTGATGGTACTTAAGTACTGTAACTTGCCACCTAAAACTACTTTATAATTGACTCACTATTAATTTAACTTTGTCTTGGAAATTGGTTTTATAGTTCAAATACTCACTGATCAAAATGTTCTTGAATAGTGAAACAAATAGAGGTGGTTTGTACTTTTTGTACCAGTATGTTTTGGTTCCCCGCTTGTTTGATTGTGTACCAAATAGAGGTAGTTTATTTTTTGTTCCAATACCTTTTAGTATCCTGCTTATTTGATGCTGCTAAATATATATAAAGTTTGGCTTTTGAAGAATTGTGAATAGAGGTTCTTTGGTTTAGCCTTATTCTCAACTTGCAAGAGAGACTTTGAGAATTTGTTCAGGAAACTTAGTCTGTCAGTGCTGTGTAGATTGAATTGGCGATAAGAGATGCTGGAAGCACCGTTGGGAGGCTGTTTGGACAGTCTAGGTAAGGTGACAGAGGAGGAGTGGTTAGAAATAGAAAAGTTCTTATAGGATGTACTTTCTTATGAACATACATAATGTAACTGCTGAAGGCCTATGAGGTATATTTTTAGTTGTTTTGGAGTTTGGAGTTATGGGAGCTTCCCTCATGGCTTTTACAAATTAGACTATAAATGTCAAATTTTGGGTATTGAAGAGATTTAGAAACTGTTAGATTTGTAAATATTGGGGAAAAGAAGATCCTTTAGCCCTTTTGGGTTTGGGAGTGCCCTAATTAATGTATCAGAACAGATGACGTACTAAGTGGAATCTAGAATCTTAAAAACATTGACACATATAGAAAGTACAGTTTATTAAGCTTCAGCTTTCTCTTCTATCATATGCTAATACTTATTAGCCATCTGTATGCTTTAATATTTTTAAAAAATGACTGTCACCTATTTGTAGATTAAGTCAATCATTAATTGAGTTTTTCTTAATAAGATTTTAAATTCAGAAGAGTTTGTTGTATAATTAAAGTGTATTTGTAGATCACAAGTTAAGAAATAAGATATCCTTAAACTCCTCAAATCCCCAAGTAATGTCTGAAAGCTATAAATCAGTCATCTAAAAAAATGTACACAAAAATGCCATACAGCAGTAACTTGAGGATCCTGTAACTCTATTTTTTTTAAATGTTTCTTAGTTTTAGAAGAAACTCTTTTTGTTTTGAGCACCCTCAGGTACTGTATACTCTTTAGGCATATGTAAAACTCCTGCCATATACTTAGTAGAACTTTATAGTTCAAGCAGAAGTAAAGTAGTATTAATATATCTTCCTTACCAAAGGTAAGATGATTAATTTCTGTAGCTCTGTATCTGCAGTTGCCACACGCTGAACTGGATACTTTCAGCAAGTGGGAAGTCTGCACTTTTGATCTCTGGATCTAAGTGTAGAGGCATGTAGGGGAAACATAGTACTCTTATATTTTATGACAGAGAAATTCTGATTACCCCTATAATAGCTTTGAACCAAAGACTATTTTTAAGGTTCTGCATTTTGAAAAGCAAGATCATTTCAAATGCTGCTGTTTCAGAGGAATTGTTTTAATAGAGTCCCCTTAATTAAAACTTAAATATACTGACTTTTTTTTGGTTTTTAAAATGTTAACCTACTTACTGCTGTTATCTTTAAGTGTCTGGTTTCATTCCCTGTCTCAGAGCAGCAGCTGCACTAGGAAGAGTATGGGATTTGGAGTGTGTGTTGAGCTTTGCCATGTATTGGCTGTCAGACTTCAGGTAGTTCGTTTAACATTCATTTTCTTTTCTGAGGATTTATTGTCTTCCTAGGGTTGCCGTAACAAATTACCAAAAACTGAGTGGATTAAAACAATAGAAATGTATTCTCTCACATTTCAGGAGGCCGGAAGTCTAAAAATCAAGTTGTCAACAGGATTGGTTCCTCCTGGAGGCTCTAGGGAGAAATTAGCTTCTGGTGGTTGCCAGCAATCTTTGGCATTACTTGACTTACATGCCTCAGTGCAGTCTCTGCCTCCGTCTTCATACTGCCTCTTCTCTGTGTGTCCTTTTCTGTCTCTGATAAGGACACTCACATTGGATTTAGGGCCCCCCAATCAAGTATGATCTCACCTTGGTCATTGCCTTAATAACATCTGCAAAGACTTTATTTTCAAATAAAGTCACATTCTGAGGGTAGACACTCTTAGGGGAACACTATTCAACCTGCTACATAGGGTAACAACATATTCATCTTATTTCACAGCAATTTTGTAGGAGTTAAAGGAAATAATATGTAAGAATATACTTTGAAACTGTAGTATGAAACTGTTATAGTTCTTATTGTTGTCTGCTTTGCTTTTTAGGTGGTTATGGCAGTTGCTCAGCTGTATTGGCACATAGCACCAAAATCGGAAGCTGGCATTATTTCTAAATCACTAGTGCGTTTACTTCGTAGCAATAGGTAGGACATGATTTTTTATGTGTTTTCTTTTGTATTACTTTAAAAGTAATGTTTGAACAAATAAAATGTGTCTCTTAGGCATTTAACATGCAGCTCTGACTGTATTTTATCAATGAGATTTCATACTTAAGGGGATTATTATAAAAGCCTTTAGATTACTGATCTCAAAGTTAATGCTAAATATTGAAGGTTTTTTAACCTCAAGCCCAAAGAAGTTGAAAATATTTTTTTGGCATATAGTATATGCTATTACCAGTAGCCTAGTATTAGTGTTTGATATTTCTAGGTGTGGCAATAATAATGTTTGGGAGTTCTATTAAGTCTGGAATCACTGAAAAACTATATTAAATGTATTATCAGATTGACTTAGTGTAATTATACATGACTTTATATAAAGCAATACATATGCTGAATTATGTAGTTTATGACAGAATTACTGCTTCCTGTAAAGTTACAATATTTAATTACTATAGTTTGTTCTATTTAAGAAAAGAGCTATGTTCTTAATAGCTACTTATTTTAAAGAAATGCATACTCTTTTCTTTTCCTGGAGATAGGTAGGTAGGTAGTAGGTAGGTAGGTAGATAGATAGCAGAATACTTTTCTCTTTAATTTTACCTCTCTATAATTCTGCAGTTCAGGTCAACAATTCAGAAAACTTTGAGTTCCTGTGGCATATACTTTCAGTGTTTAAAAAGATTTTGCCATTTGTTTTGTTTTCTATATTTAAGAATACTATTGTTTCAAGCTATTTAGCTTACCCTGGATATTTTGCAGTAATTAGTTATTTTAAATTAAAAAATTTTTTTCCATTGAGTACTTACGCTATTGGAGTTGGAAGGAGAAAGGTAAATATTTATTTTCATCCATACTCAAACTCAGTGCCACAACTTTAGCCCTAGTTTGGCTTTTGCCATTCTTTAGTAAGATACTATTTCCTTTGTCTTTATACGTAGTCAGTCGTTCTTTCCCTTTTAACAGCTCAATAATTTTTGTTTTCCATAGCTGGTTCAAAGAAGGATCTGGAATGCGTCTTTCACATGAAGCATTATACCAGATTCATTTCCATGTTCATTTCTTAGATAATTGGACATAAAATAACATGGCTTTTTAAAAAATCTATCTTTCACTCTGGGCAGAATTGAGGCACATGGTGAGCCTTCCAGTCAAGAGTTTGTATTAACACTGTGGTCATGTTTGTTCCATTAGCCCTAAGAATACTTTCTTTGCACGTGTTCAGAGCAGCTACAGTATTGACTCTACATCTTAGGAATACAGTATTATAAAATTTGTTTTAACTCTTCCTCATGATGAATCAAATCTAATTTAATAGTTTATAGGGAAAATGTATTTTTAAAAGAAGGCATAAATATCTAAGATTTACTAAAAACTTTTCAATATTATATTTAAGAGTTCCACTCAATATGAGTCTTATTGCTGATTCTTTTTCTTTAATGTACTGTTTACTTAATGATATTTCATTGGAGAATATACCCAGTGAAAATTCTCCTTTAATTTCTAGGGAGGTGCAGTATATTGTCCTACAGAATATAGCAACTATGTCAATTCAAAGAAAGGTACGTACATTGTGAACACAAAATTCAAGAGAGAAATGAATACACTAGTACCATAAATGTATTTATATATTTATTTTTGTAATCTAGGGTATGTTTGAACCTTATCTGAAGAGTTTTTATGTTAGGTCAACCGATCCAACTATGATCAAGATACTGAAGGTATGCATGCTCTTATTTTTCAGATACTCTAATGCATGTTTACTTTGATGCTATTGCTGTAACTTTTGGTTTAGCATCTGCAAAATGGAGACCTGTTTTTTTTTTTAAATAGATACATTGAGGGATTTTCTTTACGCTTTTTAAACTACATTATTATATACTAATTACTGTGCTACATTCTAACAATACAAAGTTAAGACATGCTACCTATACCTTGAATAACTCACAGTATGTGAAGTATGTGAAGGAGACAGACATGGAAATAGATAATTTCAGCACTATGTGTTTTAAGTGATAAAGAGGTTTGAATTGAGTGTTGTGGAAAAAGATAAAGATGGGGCTAATTCTCTGGGATATTTAGAAAAGACTGGTGGAAAAGATGATGTTTGAGTGGATCTAAAAAGAATAACATGATTTCGTCAATTTTTTTGTTGTTGGTAGGTAAGTTGATTGGGAGGTTGTAGCATTGGGTATAGGAGAAAGGCACATTTTATGCCAACACAAGGGATTATGAAAGAGTGTTGTGTTCAGGGAATGGCAACTACAGTATAGAATATAGTTATGGGTATAAAGTTATAATGATTAAAACAGTGTGATATTTAGATAGAAAAATAAGTGGAATAGAATATGAAGCCTGGAAACAGATCTATGCCTATCAGAATGTACCATATAAGAGAGGAGACATTGTAAACCAGTGAGGACTATTCATTAGTAGACAATTCAGTAAATATTGGAAAGATTGGTTCTTCACATGGAAACTGAGTTTAATCACAAAAAAACAAAAAACGAAAAACTAAGACACACCCAAATTGAAGGATAAATTTACAGAATAATTGGTTTGTAATCATCAAAAGTGTCCACTTCGTGAAGGTCAAAAGAAAGGTTGAGAAACTTTCAGACTGAAGGAGACTAAAGAGACAACTAAATACAATGTATGATATGGATCTGGATTCTTCTTTTATCCATTGTTGAGATAATTAGTGAAACTTAAATGTAAGTTATTATTGCATAGATATGATGTATCAGTGTTAATTTCCTGGTTTTCTTGGTTGTATTGTGGTCTGTAGGACAGTGTCCTTGTTTGTAGAATATATGTACAGATGTGTTTGGAGATGATGTGGTATCATTTTGATGACTCTGGACTCAGATGGTTCAGATAAAAACTGCTTTTTACCTTTTCTGTACATTAGAGATTGTTTTTTAAAATTGTACAAAAAATTAAAATGTTCTCATCAAAATAAAATGAAAAGTCAATTCATAATCTAGGAGAAGATATTTCCAGTACATATATCTGAAAATTGACTACTATCCAGAATATATAAAGAACTGCTACAGTCTGTGCCTTTTAGTTGAAGTGTTAGACCATTTACTTTTAATGTAATTATTGATATGAGTGTGTTTATGTCTACATCTTGTGTTTTGTTTTTTGTTTGTCCCATCTGTTTCTGTTCCTTTTTTCCTTTTTGAAGCTTTCCTTCAGATTAATTGACTATTTTTTTATGAGTAGAAACTGAAATTTTTTTAGCAAGCCTATTGGAGATGAGCTTTTAATTGCATATTTCTTGTAACTGTAAATCTGGAAGAGAGAATTAAACTCTAGATATTTGAGATGGTAGGATGAAGAAAAACTAAATAAGGGAATTAATTGGTATCTGGAATATAGAGATACTACATGGAGGGCAAGTCGTTTTCTAACTTTATTATTAAAAGAAAAAGAAATAAAACTACCTTAAGTTGTTTAGGTTAATTAGATATAAACTATAAAGTTGGGAGAAACAACTAAGGAAGACGTAGGATTCTCTTTTTTGTAATTACTTTTAGACACTATATAATTATTCTCTGTTTGTAGGTGTAGGGAGACAAAGTTCACCTGAAGAGTATAATGCCTCACATTTGTAATAGTGTAACTTTTTTTAAAAACAGAAATTACCTTTCTATTAAATGCATAACCTTTATTAAATTCATCCTTTTTTGTGTGTTTTAAACTGTTTACTTTCTCTTTTTTCTATCATAGCTTGAAATTTTGACAAACTTGGCAAATGAAGCCAACATATCAACTCTTCTTCGAGAATTTCAGGTTTGTGTACAGTGCTAATTATACAATAACTTCTAAAGCATCTGTTCAGTTTAAAGTAAGGTATATATCTTTCTCAGTTTAGATATGTGTAATTGTATAAATAAAACAGTGATTTGGGGCAAGATTGACAACTAATAAATTTATAAATTTTCAAGAATAAACATTAACTACAAATCTAAAATTTAAGGGAAATGGAATGGTAGTCCCTTTCATGTTTTCATATCATAGAATTTGAGAGACTGGTTTATAACTCCTTGTTTGAAAATAAGTCACTGTAACGATTCTATCTTTTTGTGCTGTCATCATCAATAGTCCATGCTGTACGCTATACTCATGAAAATGGCTTCACTTCTTACATGGTTGTCCCTATTTGATTGGCCTACTACTGTTTCAGACATTGTCCTCTTAGCTTCATGTATAGCTCCAAAAAATTGGTTTAAAATTGGCCTCATCATGATTTTTTAAATTGTTGTTAATGTTTTGTTTTGCTGTATTTTTTAAATCATGTGTGCTGTTGGATGAGATGCTTCCCAGCTACACATCCCCCCAAAATACTAAAAAGTTACCTCATGGATCTTATGCCCTTTATGATGAAAGGGTTAGCTCTGAAGACTTAGTGGTGGAGCACAGTAATAGAAAACCTCATATCAGTAGTACGGGTTTTACATCTCATCAGCAGTTTTCTTAGCAAAAGTATACCACATGCTACACACGAATCACAAAATTGTTGTCAACTCCCAGCTTTTATAGATTTAACTTATTTTGTTGCCATAGTCATTCTATATGCCTGCATTAAATTTCTTTTTAGCCATATAGACATTGTATTTCTTTTTAACTGTGTGATCTTACACTTTTAACAGGGGTAGTAGAATATTATAACATATTCATGCTTTATAATTTTGTAACTGAATTACTATACTTTCATGCTATATATTTTTCTAGAAAAAGTCCTTGTAAAATTAGGATATCTGCTCATCTTATATTTACATACCAGAAAATATAGTATCTCAAGTTCTTATCTAGTAATCTGTGGTATAGAACATTGCTTAAATTTGACTTTATTTTAAAGTTTTTGTCTTTGTGTTTGCAGTTTTTGCTTTTCCTCTTATCATGTGTAATCTGTGTAATCTGTTTGGGGGTCCTTTTGCTGTCTATTTTCTGCTTATGTCAGGGTTACTGGGGTTGTAGGGAAGGAGTCTCAGGTAATTTTATGGCATTGTTTACCTGTTTCAGGATATTGGTGATCTAGTCATTTCATTTAATATCAGGATGTTTAGTAAGGTCCATTGTTTAGTCAGACTTTTTAATATATTCTTTCTTCATGTATCCTTTTTTATCACTGTCTATATTTTACCTTATTTCTGTGTTTATGGGTTATGTTCATAGATGTGTACAGTTTATTCATAACTTTTTGAGAAAATAGACAACTTTTCCAAAGACTCAGTTTTTTGTAACTGAGGAAATTAGGTAATCAACTGGGAAATGGTTTTAAATACAGTTGATCTTTCCTACATGGAACTAAGAGAGTTTAATTTGTTTAATTTATTTCCTCAACATTTAATCGTGTTTTGGTACCATTTTCACTAAATTCGTGTGTCTTTTAGATATTCGTGGATTTTCTCCTCCATTTGCCATTTAGGCACCATTTAAATGCATATCCTGTTTTGCATGTTAGATGAATGTGGTGTTAATTCTACATTATGTACTTGTCGTTTGAGGTTGGGAATCATTTTTTAAAATTTCAGTTGAAAATGGGATTTTAAATTCCATTTATATGTAATGTATATAAATATGCATATTTATTAAAAATACATTTGTTTCTGTATACAATAAAAGCTTAGTTTTTAAATTAGGAAAGTTATAACCAAAGTGAAATTCTTTAGGTCTGTAATAAATAAGTGATTAATTTCTTTTTAAGTTTATATAAATATATGGTTTACAGTGTATTTTTAAAGCATTCTTTTCAAGAAAATCTTTTTCAAAAGTGTGGTGTTTTATTTTGTTGCAAATCAAGTATTTATAAAGTCTTTATTGGAATGCTACTCACTGTAGCTGTTGCAGTTTACTACCATTCAGATACCATTTTGAAAGTATAAAATGTTTATCTGTGGCATATTGATCCTTTTCCTCCTCTTCTCCCAATTTTTAGCTTTAGTATCTCTGAAAAAGCAGCCCTTTTTTCATAGATTCACAGATGCTGCTGGTTAAATGAACTGAAACCTCCAAAGAGAGGGTTCTCATCATCTCTTTCAACCTTGCACTTAAACTAATTGCTGTCCTTGGGTGACTGCTCCCCACTATCTCTTCTGGAGTCACAAGCCACTGTAGCCACAGGTGAATGAACCTGGCTTGAAAATGTGCCTCTTCTGTAGCCACATTCTTTAAGTGAAAAAACAGAACTAAATTAATTCAGGAGTTGGACCTCTTGTTATGCCTTTAGATGAGAAGATTATGTATTCTAGAATTCTTATATTCTGACAGAGCTTAATATATTAGGAATTTTTTTGTTCACTTGATAGTGCCAATGTATGAACTAACTGAGATAATTTTTTAGACCTATGTGAAAAGCCAGGATAAACAGTTTGCAGCAGCCACTATTCAGACTATAGGCAGATGTGCCACCAACATCTCAGAAGTCACTGACACATGCCTTACTGGCCTGGTGTGTCTGCTGTCCAACAGGGATGGTAAGTTGACAGCTTCATTTTATTTTCAAATAATTTCTCATTTCAATATTCTTGGTATGATCTACAGATTGTAACTTCTTTTTTAGTATTGCATTTTAGTTTTTCCTGTATGTCAGTAGCATGGTTACAATGAATAGTAACATTTTATCTTTGAAATACGCACACACACACACACACACACACACACACACACACACTCAGTTTTTGTTGTTGTTTTAGTAAATTAGATAATTAACTTACAAACAGAATTTTCTTGCCTGACCAGAACTAAGAAAGTATAATTTGTTTATTTTATTTCTTCACAATTTAATCACCTTCATTGCACCCTTTCCACAAAGGTTCTATTTTACTGCTTTTTAATGACATATGTCATGTATAATATTGGTTCACCTGCAGAGGGTGCTAAAAGCAGGCAAATGACTTTACAACATGAGAAGTTATAAAGGCTAGATCAAAAAAGTATGTAAATGTGTAACTTCAAAGTTTTTTTCCAGAAAGTCACTTAATAATTTTATATTCAAGATTAATTAGATTTAAAAGTCATCAGTTTGGAACAGCTTCATGTTTTTAAGCCAAACAGTGTCTAAACATTTTGTAAAACTGGATAGGTAATATCCAGTAAAGTACATAATCTAGATTTCATACTTTCTGTGGTAAATGTCTGTTATTTCTATGATATGGCTTTAGAATAAATGAGACCATTTGAAGAAAGAAAGAAAAATGATTCAGCTTTCACCTTTAAAATAATTTATTTAATTAAAATGAGATTAAAACAAGGGATTTTTTTTAGGAAAAGCATAATTTTCTGTGTAAAATTATTGAAATTATTTGTGGAATTCTAAATATAATTATGTCATATCTAGACCCAGGCATATATGACATAGCAACCGTAAGGTGAAACATAACAAAATTGATTAGTTTTTATATTTTATTTGAAAAGTAACATTTTACTATGTTACGCCTAATTGTCTTTTTCCAGATGTAGATCTCTAGAAAGCTGTAACATTATTGTAAATACTTCTAATGAAAAAAAATTCGAAACAAAATTTATCCCCAAATAAGAATGATCTTTCCTGTAAGCATAAAATTATAAATTTTAACCTGTAAATTCAAGATATTATGATGGATAGAACATTTTTCTATATGCAGTATTGTAACTTCAAATAAGTGGCCAGAAAAATTATCAAGGAAATAGATTTTAAAAAAAATTGACTGTAGAAGGTAACTACAGAGGATAGGGTGCTAAATGTCATCCATTTTTATCTATTTCTACTTTTAACAATAACATCCTTTTTGTCTCTATTTCTATGTCACACTTTAAAATGTGAGTTAAAAAATATGTTTTCATTTTCCTATGTCTTTAATAATGACTTTCTATTTGATCAAACAAGACACACTTCAATTTGATTGCATACAAAAAGCACCACAAATCAGTTAGAATACTGGCTAGTTCTTTCAAATACAAAATGGATCTAAGGTTTGTCAGTTTTATATTTTGACCACTTTTTCTCATGTGAAATTTTCAAGCTGGATTTTAAAGCAGTTGTTTCTACTTAGGCTTTCTAACACATTAATTTCTCAAAAACTATTTTTTATTGACTTTGATTTAAAAGATGAATATTCTGTACCCCTGTAGTACTTTTTTCTTTTTAGCAAGCTTTGCTTTTATCTATTTTAAAAAAATTTTTATTTTATATTGCCGTATAGTTGATTTACAATGTTATGTTTGTTTCAGGTGTACAGCAAAGTGATCCAGTTATACATATACATATATTTATTCATTTTCAGATTCTTTTCCCATTTAGGCTGTTACAGAATATTAAGTAGAGTTCCCTGTGCTATACAGTAGGTCCTTGTTGATTGTCTATTTTATTTATAGTTATGTGTATATGTTAATCCCAAACTCTTAATTTTTTATTGACTTTGATTTAGAAGATGAATATTCTATATACCCTGTAGTACTTTTAAGGGAAGAATAGATCATTTTATAATTAGTCAATGGGAAACTAATATAATTTATAATCACTCTTCAAGGTAGATTTACTCATTTAAACTCTGACATTTTAATGTTCAGGCTTTTGTTTTTGGTAAATCAAAACTCTGTTTATAACCGTGGATTTTTTTTCTGCTTTGAATATTAAGAAACTTAAATTGTATATTTCAGGTTCTGATTTCACAATCATCATTTGCCTGATTCTTTAACTGTTTATCATATGTGCTTCACTTTCATAGTTTGGAAACTGGCTTAGTGACATTAAAGAACGTAATAATATTTTTAACTTAAAATGGTCAATTGTTACAACAGAGCCCCTTTCTCTTCCTATTGAAAGATCTGTTTTTAGGAATAAATGCTGTGAATGAGGCCTCAGTTTCTTTAAAATCTGTAAGATCTTTTGGCCCTCTAAGGGTCTGTGACTCTTTGATTTTATATTAGTATGAATACCTCATCATCTTTTTAGATAATGTATCTTACAACCCCAGGGACAGCACTGAGACTCCATTGTTTTTACATATATTTAATATATTCTTCTTGACCTCTAGGGTTTTTGTTGTTGTTGTCTTCTTCCTTCTTGGCATGGACAGGACTTCTAGGCAGACTTGAAGGTTGCCCTAAAATAGTCCATTATCACTATGTAAGTTTCACTGATAAACAAATTTCTTAAAGACCTTAAGGAGAAATCTGCATTTCACTTGACTTAGGATAATTTAATTCCTCAGTTAATTTTCTTTAGGTAATATATTAGCAAAATTTGCTTGTCTGAATAACCTTCTTACCATCTACTGTAAACTAAAAGAATTGGGGCAAAAGACTATTTTTTGTTTTGTTTGTTTTATATAATAGAATAGGCATTTGTTGAAAAGTCGAATCAGTTGAGGTATTTAGTATGTGTAGAATAGATGAATAAGATATTCATCAGCCTATAGAAAGTTTCTGCCCATAAGGAGCTCACAGCCTAATGGAGGGAGGCAATAATAAACAAGTGTACTACAGTCTTCCTGTATGTTGACCACTTACTCAATTGCCAGCTGTCTGCTCTCATGCAGAACTAGACTACCTATTTTTGAATGTTAATGTTGTCTTGAATAAATTACCCAATCTCCCTGTGCTTCAGATTCCTCATTTGTAAAATGAAGATAATAGTAGGCTGTACTAATCTTGAGAAACTTAAGTGAAATAATCTGGTCACAGAAAGACAAATACTGAATGTTTCTACTTGTATGACGTATTAAGATAGTCAAATTCATAGAATCCAAGGACAGAAAGGTACTTGCCAGGGGCTAGAAGAAAAGGGAAATGGGCAGCTGCTAATCAGCAGGCATCAATTTTAGTTAAGGGAGGTGAATAAGCTCTGGAGATCTACTGTATAACACTGTACCTGTAGTCAACGGTAATGTATCATATGGTTAAAAATTTGTTAAGAGGGTAGATCTCATGTTAAGTGTTCTTACCAAAATAAAATTAAAATGTTTAAAAATAGTAGGCTATACTTCTTAGAGTGAGGACGATTAAGTTCTGTTGAGGACAAGGAGAAAGCTTGGAAAGGCCCAGAACATAAGATCACTTTGTACTTGTGGTGGAGTACCACTGCAGTGCTGAGGTCTTTGAAAACCAGGAGGTAGCATGAAGGAAAAGTAGGGTGGAATTACCCAAAGGGGATGAGAAGGCACCTGGGTAGGGTAGAATAACACCCTCCCCCTCCAACCCAACGCCTAAGATTTCCAGGTCCTGATGCCTGGAACCTGTGAGTATGTTACCTAATGTGGCCAAGGGAACTTTACAGATGTGATTAAGATTCTTGAGATGCAAACAATAAATGCTGGAGAGGGTGTGGAGAAAAGGGAACCATCTTGCACTGTTGGTGGGAATGTAAATTGATACAGCCACTATGGAGAACAGTATGGAGGTTCCTTAAAAAACTAAAAATAGAACTACCATATGACCCAGCAATCCCACTCCTGGGCATATACCCTGAGAAAACCATAATTCAAAAAAA
The DNA here is from genome assembly GCF_009873245.2 of Balaenoptera musculus. NCBI lineage: Eukaryota > Metazoa > Chordata > Mammalia > Artiodactyla > Balaenopteridae > Balaenoptera > Balaenoptera musculus. Next base: position 60,620,100 of record NC_045787.1, on the reverse strand, counting down.
GTCGTGTACCACAATGTTCATTGTAGCACTATTTACGATAGCCAGGACATGGAAGCAACCTAAGTGTCCATCGACAGATGAATGGGTAAAGAAGATGTGGTATATATATACAATGGAATATTACTCAGCCATAAAAAGAAACGAAATGGAATTATTTGTAGTGAGGTGGATGGACCTAGAGTCTGTTATACAGAGTGAAGTAAGTCAGAAAGAGAAAAACAAATACCATAAGCTAACACATATATATGGAATCTTAAAAAAAAAAAAAAAAAAAGGTTCTGACGAACTTAGGGGCAGGACAGGAATAAAGACGCAGACATAGAGAATGGACTTGAGGACACAGAGAGGGGGAAGGGTAAGCTGGGACAAAGTGAGAGAGTGGCATGGACATATATACACTACCAAATGTAAAATAGATAGCTAGTGGGAAGCAGCTGCATAGCACAGGGAGATCAGCTCCGTGCTTTGTGACCACCTGGAGGGATGGGATAGGGAGATGCAAGAGGGAGGGGATATGGGGATATATGTATACATATAGCTGATTCACTTTGTTATGCAGTAGAGACTAACACGTTAGAAAAAAAAAATTCTTGAGATGGAGAGATTATTCATCCAATAATCTTGGACCCAATGTAACCAAGAAAGTCAGATGTCAAAAGCAGAGGCTAGAATGATGTCTTTGCTGGCAGGGGGCCTTGAGCCAAGGAACGTGGGTAGCCTCTAAAATTTTGAAAAGGCAAAGAACATATTTCCCCTTAGAACCTCTGTGGAGAACTTAGTCCTGTTAACACCTTGATTTTAGCTCCATAAGACTCGTGTTAACTTCTGGCTCCAGAACTGTAAAATGATAAATTTGTGTTGCTTTAAGCCACTAAGTTTGTGGTAATCTATAACAACAACAATAGGAAACTAAAGTGCCACCAAAGGGTAAATAATGCCAAATTTATTTCAACTATAGCCAACCCTGCCTCTACATGTGGATTATTAAAATTATACAACTTTTTTTTGTTTGTTTTACTTAGGCTAGTTTTGCAATAATATATTTTAAAAAGATAAATTTTTTACTATGGATTCTTCAAAACCACACTTAACCATACTTTACTTTGCATGGTAATTGCTTACATAACCACTTAATGTTTCCTAGCAGAGTGTAAGTTTGATGAGGGCAGAGTCTCTTTCTGATTTGTTTGTTTTCCTCATAGCTCCAAGAGGTGGTCTTTATAAAAGTAATACCTGCTCATAGTAACAGAACATTAGAGATAAAATGGTACATTCTGGTTCTCAGTTTGAATTCTTCAGTGCATTTCTCTTTCTTCATCTTTAAGATGATAATAAGATACCTACCATATGTTATTATGAGAATTAAAAAGAAATATCATTTTGTAAACTGAAACATTATGAAATATTAATGTATCATTCCCAGGGAGAAAGAGGTGTGTGTGTGTGTGTGTGTGTATACACACACATATATAATATGAAATACATATGTTTAATAATAATTAGAATGATAAAAAATTTTGCTTATATTCTTTTTTTTTTTTAATAAATTTATTTATTTATTTATTTACTTTTGGCCGCGGTGGGTTTTCGTTGCTGGGTGAGGGCTTCTTCCAGTTGCGGTGCGCGGGCTTCTTACTGTGGTGGCTTATCTTGCTGCAGAGCACAGGCTCTAACCGTGCGGGCTTCAGTAGTTGGGGTACGCGGGCTCAGTAGTTGTGGCTCGTGGGCTTTAGAGCACAGGCTCAGTAGTTGTGGCACACGGGCTCAGTTGCTCCGTGGCATGTGGGATCTTCCCGGACCAGGGCTCGAACTCCTGTCCCCTGCATTGGCAGGCAGATTGTTAACCACTGCGCCACCAGGGGAGTCCCTGCTTATATTCTTAAACGGAGCTAGATAAGAAAATATATTTCAGAGAAAAAGAGTAACAGAACACAAGTCACCTATGTGTTTGCCAGGGGAATCTCTAATATCCATGAATCTCAGTTAATAAAAATGCCAGAATAATAAGTAAAGGCAGTGTTGGTGTATTTCTTTGGCATCAGTAATGTTAGTAATCATTTATATAAGATTCATTCCATTAGGTCAGGTGCTCTTACTAGTTTATGACATTTCTCTACCGGTGCCACTAAAATCGTAACTCTGGACCAGTGATTAGCCTGTGATAACTCAATCTCAGAATCCCAATTTGAGGATCTGCTTCCTAGAGCCACTCCTAGTACCAATTACTATATTAGTTAAGGCCCTGGCAAGAAACAGATGATACACTTAAAAGGGACAATTGAAGAGAATTTAATGAAGGAACTATTTATTTATAAATTGTGGGTGGGATTAAGGGAAACCAACAAGATATACTGTAACACCCTGGGGCTCGCAGGGTAGCAACGGTGGGAAGCCTTTACCATATGTAGAATTGAAGGGAAGCGGTTTGAGGAGTCGGGACACTTAACAGACCCTGAAGGAGAGAGCCACTCATAGGAACTGAAACCTTCAATAGAGGAATGCTAGCACTGCCAGGGAGGTCTGGCAGGAGAGGGATCCAGGATAATAAATATTCTCTCCTGCCCCCTGATTTCTTGCTGGTGCTTCCTATTGGCTAAACATACCTGTAAGTGAGGGACAAAGGAATCTGGTTGATACAGTCCACAGAAGTCAGCCTCTCAGGGCACAGAGTTGGGCCAAGAAATGCAGAGAGTGGATTCATGCATCAAATGGAAACGGTTTAGCTCACAAGCCCACTCTTTCTGGCTTGAAGTCCATGCTATTTCTATAGTAACACCTTTCCTACTACTAATAATACGTGCTACTCACTTTTCTGGACATACCACTTAAGGAATTTTTTTAAACTTTGCTATTTTCTTTAGAATTGAAAAAATGTTATGTAGATTCTAAGTATTTGATTACCACTATATAACTGCTAGGAATCAAAGAACAGTATTTGAGAGCTGTGATTAAAAGCCAAAGACAGTTGAACATTATGGTGATTGCGTAATCTAACCTCACTTTGCTTTTCTGAATTAAAGAAGCAGAGATTAGAAAGGGATATCAGAAGCTAGGAGACAGCAACAGAAGTTAGAAATTAAAGTATACTCTCCTACTTTAGATGAAGGTTCACCCCCCCAAATTTAGATGTACACTCATGGTTATAGTTTTCACCTAGTCATTTAAGACATGTAGAATGTTTTGCTAATTTAAATTTACGTTTTACCAAGAATAATGAGTTTGAATTGAATTATACATATTTAATATGCATAATGTGAATTTTTTTTCAGAAATAGTTGTTGCTGAAAGTGTGGTTGTTATTAAGAAATTACTGCAAATGCAACCCGTACAACATGGTGAAATTATTAAACATATGGCCAAACTCTTGGACAGTATCACTGTGAGTACCAATTAAGAGATCTTTGCTTTTAGTACCAATTCAGCCGAATTTTATTCAGTAAATTATAGTTTTGTTAAAATAAACAGACATACTGAAGTATAATGGTGAAGAGAGCTGAACTCTCCTTGTTCTAAGATTCCACACTGTTGTGGAAGGGGATCACAAATCTGAAAAAAGGGAAGGATACAATAAATACTGCAGTATTGGCTTGGAATTGGAGATATCAATGTGAACTTCATGGGTTTTTATATGGAGAGCTAGATGTGTTGGAGTGTATATGCATGTATGTGTGTGTCTATACACATTTGTATGTACACATATGAATTTGTACATGAGTATACAAACGTCTGTTTCCTAATGCTGTCCTTTAAGAGGGCCTACATGCAATAATAACCCCAGTACCACTGAGCACACCTAGTGCCCAGATCTTGTTTGTTTGTTTTTTTGATTGAGGTATCATTTCATACCATAAAATTCACCCTTTTAAGTATATAACTCCGTGGTTTTTGGTATATTCACAAGGTTGTGCAACCATGACCACTCTGTAATTCCAGAACGTTTTCATCATCCCTAAAATCAAGTTCCTAACGTGAAACTCCTGATCCTCCCGTTACTGCAGCCCCTGACAACCACTAATCTACTTTCTGTCGCAATGGATTTGCTTATTGTGGACATTTCATACAAATGGAATCATATAATAAGTGGCCTTTTGTGTCTGGCTTTTTTCACTTAGAGTGTTTTCAAGGTTCATGCATGTTGTAGAATGTAGTACTGCATCCCCTTTTATGGTAGACTTTGGTTTTTAAATTCCATTCAGCGTTTAAAGGAACCAGGGCTCCTTAGAGAAATGGCTGATTTCTGAGCTAGGGCAAGGAAAGAAGAAGATAATCTTGGAACATCTTGTTGGGCCATAAAAACAAGACAGTGCTCACAGAATGGTAGAGACGTGTCAGAAAGATACAAGAGCCAGCTTAAAGGAACCCCTACTGGCTAATTTGAGCAACAAAATAAATGATAGTAAAAGGATTATAACCTATTGAATAGGGTAAGAATCTCTGAATCCACACTTGAATGGATGAATTAATGAATGAGTAAGGAGAAAGGGAAGTTCTTCCTTACAATGCAAAACAACTAATAATTGTAGAAGAACAAAGGATGGAATTAGAATAGCCATCACAACAGTAATTGATTCACGTGAGAATCATTAACAAATGCTGAAAACTAGGGGGTGAAAATTTGAGTAGTAACAGGATATTTGCACAGTTTTAAGGTATAAATAACCTCATAAGTTATTCTTAATTTAAAAGAGCAAATTATTGACTTTTGACTTTACAACGGAGAAGCCTAGCAGACACTACCTGAACCAAATGAACATAGTTATCATTGCCAGAAATGGGATTATGTACCTTCTGATAAGATACACTGAACAGAACTCAGCATCAAGTCTGTTGAATTCCTGCCAAAAGTGAATAACTTGAATCTAATCATGAGACAATACCAAATGAGGGTATTCTACAAAATAATTGCCTTACAGTCTTTAAATATGCTAATATCATAAAATGGAAAGAAAAACTCAGGAACTTTTGCAGGTTAAAAGAGATTAGAAGGATATGACAACTCTATGTAACATAATTTTGGATTTTCTTTTGCTATAAAGGATTTTATAGGGATAATTGGAAAAATCTCAATAAAATCTTTAGAATAGTTAGTAGTATTGGTTCACTGTTCAGTTTCCTGGTTTTTAAATAATTCTACTGTGTTTATTATATAAGAGCATTCCTTTTATTAGGAAGTTTACACTGAAGTATTTCAGAGTATTAGGGCATATCTACAACTTTGAGTGATCTGGAAACCAAAATGTGTTTGTATATGTAGAAAGCTAGAGCAAATGTAGTAAAATGTTAACATTTGGGAAATGTGGGTGAAGGGTATACAGAAATTCTTTTTATTCTTCTGGCAAGTTTTCTATACATCTGAAGTTGTTTAAAAATTACATTAAATTTAAAAATAAATATTAATTTTTACTCTGTCACATTATATGTCCTTACATTAAAATCGCTATACTTCACTTTGCCCATCACTTTGCCCACCAATATAAAATGGTGAGGGTAAAAGAACCTATGTTATTGAAAGTACTGTGTTAGTTAAGTAATGTAAAGCTCTTAGAACATTGCCTGGCGCACAGCACCGCATGTTAGCTGTTATTGTTATTTGTGTCCTATTTCATTCTCTTCTTCCTTTAGAACTAAAGTTTTTGGAAGAATTACCTGAAAAGAATTTTATTTCCTTACCTTCAACTCGTCAACCCATCACAGTCTGATTTTGACTGTCCACCACTCCACTACTGCTTTTGCAAGGTTATTGACTATCTCCTTTTATTTGGATTTTATTAAATCCAGTGGATAATTTGCTGTCCACATCTTTCTTGATCTTTCATTAGCATTTGATTTCACTGACCACTGCTTCACTTTTGAGACATTCTCTCCATTGCTTCTGTCTGGTTTTTCTTCAAACTCTTCTCCACTGTGTTTGTCTTTTACTCTGCCTGTCCCTTGAATGTTGGTTAGTTTGACAGCTAATGTTCTATAACTAGAGGGGTTGTAGTTTAAGGAGGGGGCAGTATATTACAGTCAGCCCTCATATTCATAAGTTTTGCATCCACAGATTCAACCAACCGGGGATGGAAATTTTGATCCAGGTTGGTTGAATCTGCATATGCAAAACCTGCGACTGTATGTTTTTTGGGAAAAAAATCTGCGTGTAAGTGGACTCATGCCACTCAAACCCGTGTTGTGCAAGGGTCACCCTTCTTCCTTGTTTGAAGATGGGGTAATCTATGCTCAGAGTCTGTTCAGAGGGATCATATTTGTATAGTTAAAGGTAATAGATGGCTGGGTTTGGAGCCTACTAGTCAGGACCAATTTTTAATCTCTCTAGTGGCAAAGTTTTCTTTCCTTCAGAGTGTTATTAAAGCTTGCAGGGCAGTTACACATTTATCTTAAAGCTAAGAATAATACTCACGGGGTCACTTAGCATCTGATCTTCTACCACATTCTCACCACTGTTCTTTGTCTTCATATCTACTGTTATTGTTGATTAATCATCAAAATCAGGACTTATTACAAAGACTGTGTATGAGAGGTTAAGAGAGTGGATTTGAAAACCAGATGAGTTGTGTTCAAGTTTAGTCTCTGCCTTTTACTAGCTTTGTGATCTTAAGCAATACTTGACTTCTCCCTGCTCCAGTTTTCTTCTCTGTAAAATGAGAACCGTAGTACTAATAACTATAGATCTGTTGTGAGGAATAAATGAGTCAACATATTTGAAACACTTAAAACAGAGCTTCGTGTAAGCTGTAATTATGATCATGGCTATATTTAAAGTTTTTGAGGGAGACAGACTTAATGATAAGGTTTGAATTTAGTAAGCATCCTTGTTGCTTCATTTCTATTTTACTAATTTATTTAACATAACTCCTCTAGTGCTAATCATATGCTAGGTACTATTCTAAGCACCTTAAAAATATAAATCATTAATTTTAATAACAACTCTGAAAGGTAGGTTCTATTCTATATATTTTACATAAAAGAAAACTGAGGCACAGAGAGGTTAAGTAACTTGCCTAAGGTCACATAGCTAGTAGGTCTGCTTTCTTAACCAATACATCATGATATATCTGTTTTCCATTTCTAGTCTCTCTTTTCTGTATTCAATTTACTTGCCTACTCACTGACCTGGCCAGGACTTTATTGTTGTTTCCTTTTGATTCCCCTAAATCATTGAGAAATTAGGCATTAGATTGGTCCATATTTGCCCATATGTGGAATAAATGTTTGACATCATTTGTCAGTGATCTGTTGATGGGAGATAAGAGGGTAAAACCTTTTCCTCAAGTCTACTGAGATAGACATCCAGCATCCCTGTGTACCAAGCATCAAATTTCAGTAGTATTTTTAGTCATTGTAACAATCACAAATACTCCTACAGGTATTTAGATACCTTTTAGACAAGTGTTACATCATCTAGTAAGAACCACTTTTCTAAGCAAGAACTAATGAACCACAGCAGTGAACTCTAGATTGGGGAAATCAAAGAATAGAGATACACAAATATATGTATATATTTATACACATAATTAAAATGTATAAAGATAGACTAGGAATGTCTAACAAAAGTGCTGAGAACTCTTGAAAAAGAAGGGCCATAATCATAATATAAGGGAAATTCTAATAATCTGGAACTAAAAATATTGAACAATCTTAGAAAATCTAGGGGTAGGATGGGATTGGGGCGGAATAAATGTGTTTTGAAGGTCTCATGGGAGGAAGAGAGGAGAGAGAAGTGAAATTATTTTCGTATTCTCATCTTGTGTTTAATAAGTAGTAAGGTGCCCCCCCCACCTCCTGGCACACCGGCCTGTCTCCCCTCCCCAGCCCCGACGGGCGGGCGGGCTGCCTGAGGAAGGGGGAGGGTAGGGCTGGGCCGGCCTGCGAGCAGACGACAATGCGGAGCTTCTGCACGGCGCCCAGCTGCACGTGGAAGAGCACACAGTCGGACCTGGCCTTTTTCAGGTTCCCACGGGATCCAGCCAGATGCCAGAAGTTAGTGGAGAATTGTAGGAGAGCCGACTTAGAAGTTAAAACGCCTGATCAACTAATTTAACATTACCGATTGTGTGCCAAACACTTTGAGGCTTATATGATCCATAGAACTAGTCCTTATAGGGCAGTTCTTCGAGATAATGCAATACCAACAATATTTGATTTTACCAACCATTTGAATAATCCACACAACACAGAAAAACCGAATAAAAGAATTGAGTGAAGATGAAATCAGGACACTGAAACAGAAGAAAATTGATGAAACTTCTGAACAGGAACCAAAACATAAGGAAATAAACAACAGCAATGCTCAGAACCCCAGTGCAGAAGAAGAGGGTGAAGAGTAGGAGGAAGACATTTTACCTTTATCCCTTGAAGAGAAGGAAAACAGAGAATACTTAAAATCTTTATTTGAAATTTTAATTCTTATGGGGAAACAGAACATACCTCTGGATGGACATGAAGCTGATGAAATCCCAGAAGGTCTCTTTACTCCTGATAACCTTCAAGCACTGCTGGAGTGCCGGATCAGTTCTGAGAAAGCGCTTTGAGACAACGGCAGTGAACACATTGTTCTGTTCAAAAACACAGCAGAAACAGATGCTAGAGATCTGTGAGAGCTGCATTCAGGAAGAAACCCTCAGGGAAGCGAGACACTCACTTCTTTTCCATCGTCACAGACGATGTGGTGGACATAGCAGGGGAAGAGCACCTGCCTGTGTTGGTGAGCTTTGTTGACGGAGCTCACAACCTGAGAGAGGAATTTGTGGGCTTCCTGCCTTATGAAGCCGATGCAGAAATTTTGGCTGTGAAATTTCACACTGCGATAACTGAGAAGTGGGGATTAAACATGGAGTACTGTCATGGCCAGGCTTACATTGTGTCCAGTGGATTTTCTTCCAAAGTGAAAGTTGTTGCTTCTAGACTTTTAGAGAAATATCCCCAAGCTATCTACACACTCTGCTCTTCCTGTGCCTTAAATACGTGGTTGGCAAAATCAGTGCCTGTTATGGGAGTATCTGTCGCATTAGGAACAATTGAGGAAATTTGTTCTTTTTTCCATCAATCACCACAACTGCTTTTAGAGCTTGACAATGTAATTTCTGTCCTCTTTCAGAACAGTGAAGAAAGGGGCAAAGAACTGAAGGAAATTTGCCATTCTCAGTGGACAGGCAGGCATGATGCGTTTGGAATCTTAGTGGACCTCCTACAAGCACTTGTTTTGTGTTTAGATGGTATAATTAGTGACACAAATGTTAGCTGGAATAACTGTATAGCTGGCCAAGCATTTGTACTCTGTAGTGCGGTAACAGATTTTGATTTCATCGTTACCATTGTTGTTCTTAAAAATGTTCTATCTTTTACAAGAGCCTTTGGGAAAAATCTTCAGGGGCAAATCTCTGATGCCTTCTTTGCAGCCAGTAGTTTGACTGCCGTGCTGCATTCACTAAATGAAGTGATGGAAAATATCGAAGTTTATCATGAATTTTAGTTTGAGGAAGCCACAAATTTGGCAACCAAACTTGATATTCAGATGAAACTCCCAGGGAAATTTCGCAGAGCCCAGCACAGTAACCTGAAATCTCAGCTAACCTCTGTGAGTTACTATAAAGAAACTCTTAAGTATTCCAACAGTGGAACACATTATTCAGGAACTGAAAGATATATTCTCAGAAAAGCACCTCAAAGCTCTTAAATGCTTACCTCTGGTACCCTCTGTCATGGGACAGCTTAAATTCAGTACATCAGAGGAGCATCATGCTGACATGTACAGAAGTGACTTACCTAATCCTGAGCTGCTGAGCTGCATTGTTGGAGAATCAAGTGGAAACACAGAGGGAAAGATACAGAACTTCCATCCACTATTTATGAAGCCCTTCATCTGCCAGACATCAAGTTTTTCCCTAATGTTTATGCATTGCTGAAGGTCCTATGTATTCTTCCTGTGACGAAGGTTGAGAATGAATGCTATGAAAATGGGCGAAATCGTCTCAAAGCATACCTGAGGAACACTTTGACAGACCAAAGGTCAAGTAACTTGGCTTTGCTTAACAGAAATTTTGATATAAAACACGATTTGGATTTAATGGTGGATACATATATCAAACTCTATACAAGTAAGTCAGAGCTCCCTACAGATAATTCAGAAACCATTGAAAATACCTAAGAGACTTTTAAAATAGGCTTTCTCTTATATTTGATATTTGAAAAAAATCTGTCGGAAATTTGAAAATATCTTACAGAAAAGTTGTAAAGTGTACGTAGGCCACTTAATCACGGAATATCTTGATCTGTAGGCCTCCCATTGAGTACATTAGTCATTGATAATCTGCCTGTTTAAATGGCCCATTTGAAGTCCCATGCTTTGGAGACCTAACTGTTCTTCCAGAAGATAGCATTGAAAGTACCACATTACACTCTGTGTGATCTCTGCTAATGGCACTTTGGAATTGTATTAGTTAAGTCATTTTAGACATAACATTTATCGCTGTGGATCCAGTTGTCAGGGATTGAGTTATCAGTTCTTTGAAGAAATAAATTTTGAGGAGGTATGGGAGGAAGGAATACATTTTATAAAACGTTACAACGAAGCTCATGACTGATCTTTGAATAGTAGGAGTTTTAAGTATGCTCTTAAAAATCTGTAAGGGACAGTTAAGAAAATTATCAGACTGTAAGAAAAATAGGTGAGCTCACCAAACAAGAATTTCAGTGTAGATTTTGTCTTTATCAAATGAAGTTAAAGGAACAAGTTAAAGTTTGAATGGAAGAGCCTGCCATTGTTGTTCCACATCTGGTTGTTGCTGTTTACATTCCTTTATTGAGCCTACATCTTCATAAGCTTTTTGAACACTTCTGTTTCATGGTCAAGACAGGATCAGAGGCCATGGATACTGACAACTGATTTGTTTGTTTTCTTGGGTTTTTTCCAAGACTGTATCTACTGCCTCATCTTGATTTACAAGCAAAACCTAGAAAAACCACAAAAATAAGTGTGTTGTAGTTTATCTAGGAATAATACAGAAAATATTGCTGTTGTTTTTGGTGAAGAAATCAATTTTGTATAGTTTATTTCAACCTAAATAAAATGTGAATTTTGTTTAAAAAAAATATAAGGTGAAAATAGCTTATCTTGGGGTGAAAACAGTGGATTTTGATAGGGAAAATAGTTAATTCCTTGTTTATAAAAAATGATGGAGAAATGTTTGTCTGGTTATGAGAAAGAAATAGGAATGTGGAGTTCTGTATTCCCCATCATCTTGTGCAGAATTTAGTTAAAACTTGTGCTTTTAAGCTTGTTCTGCTCTTGTTAGAAAGGAAGAGGCAAAAGCAAGGGAGTGTTAGGGCTTTCAGGTGAATGCAGCTGCTTATACGTGAAACCTGTGGCAGTATATAAGACCCATATCAAGCAAACCACAGACTTTCTTGGAAGAAGAATTTGTTGTATTTGATTATGTCCCTGTGTGGGGCTCAGGAAAATGTTTGATTGCATCGCCTTTCTCTACGGCAGTTGTTGGAATATTAGCCAAGTACATACTTTCTTATGAATCTATGTAGCACAGCTTGTTTTTCTGTTTTTGTCAGATAGATGATAACTATTAGTGGAATACAAAATATGGTGGGAATTCCAAATTCACAAAAGGAAAAAAAGAAAACCAAAATGTAAAGTAAATAATAAATTTTTAAAAATTAAAATGGAAGAGTTAAAATCAAGAAGTAAGCTGGAAGAGTAAACATCAAATATATCCTATTTTGAATATGAATGGATTGCATTCTCTCATTAGAAGACAGACTTTCAAATTGGAATGAAAAACAAAAGCCAGATAGAGGCCATTTATAATTAAAACACCATAATCAAAGTGATAAAGATTGAAAATAAGAAAATAGGGAAAGAGACATTAAGTGAATATCAACAAGAATTTAAAATTAATTAAAGACTTTTAACAGGATAAAATGGAACATTATAAAATGAAAAAAAGGCCCAATTTACAAAGAAATTAAGAAACATAAACCTATGTGCACAAAAAATATGGCAACCAAATAAATATGTAAGTGAAAAATCTATTGGAAATGCAAGGAGAAATAGATAAAATACAGTTTTGGTGGGTGACTTTAATATGCTTGTCTCGAATTAGATATACCTCATAGATTTTTTAGGTAAGATGTAGATGTAAGGACATAGAGAAATTAAATAACAGAATCAATACTTTATATAGTAAATATAGCTAAAATCTTATATCTCTTGAGCAGATAATACCCACTTTTATGGATGTATCCATAGAACATTTACAAAAAATCATTTACTTAGACATAAAGTAAACTTAAAGCTTTTATATTTTTTAACCTTAAGCAATAACGTAAGAATTAAATATTTTAAAATGGTACCAGAGCAGTTGTGAAGCAAGAAATAAACTTTTAAATTAAGGTTTAAAGAAAAAAATACAGGCTTTCCTAAAAGCACAGAAAAAGAAACTACTTTATTTCAAAATGTGTGAGGCATGGCTAAAGCTGTAACTGTCACCATTTTTAAAGTAAAGAGACCAAAAATAAAAGAATTTGATATTTGTCCTGAGACATTTGAAAAATAACAGTGAAAGAAAGCATAGAAACCTAAGAGGGATCAGAGATGATTGTGTCAAATGGAATACCAAATAAAGATAGTTGAAATTGATAAATACATCTTAAATGTGGTCCTTTGGAAAGATAATAAAGTAGAAAATCCCTCCTGATTCTGATAAGGTGGAGAGAAAGCAAAAGTAGACAAATTGGGACTATGATATAGAAGAGATTAAAATAATTATAAGAAAAACTATATGCAATTCTATAGCAAAAAAACCCCGAACTTTTGGAGAATGAAAAGGTGATGAGTTTTTACTGTTAACATACCTCAGGAAGCTGAAGTGCTTGAAGTGGGACAAGGAAGAAAGAAGCAAGATGGTTTGTGATGCAGAACCCTAAAAATGACCAGGGATTGGTGGCACAAGTTACTCCAGAAGAATGTGGTGAGGGGTGTAGCCAACAACAGCTTCAAATCAGAAGTGAATCCCCAGAATCTCTGCTCCAGTCAAGAGACCTATTCACAGAACAGTGGCCATGTGGAAAAGAAAGTGGGCTTTATTCATCTGACCAAGCACTTGAGGACCTTTAAATGTGGGCACGTGATTCTAACATTAAGCCTGAGAGCCTTAAATGAGACCTCTTTCTTACTGAATGAATCTCTGCCTATTTGACCTAAATCCTAGACCCCCTGGATTTTAGAAAGAGCCAATCTGACCAGTGTCAGAGGACAAGAGGACACTATTGAGCATGTTTTCCCTCAGTACCTAAGCCACTTTATCAGGGCGAAATCCTGGGCTCATGTACCCTCTGGGAGGAGGAAGAACCGAGGTGACAGCTAGACCTCTTCCCACCGTGACCACCTTACTTATCCATAAAACCAGAGGTAAAAGGAAGTGCGAAAATGCCCCATGTGCATAAGTGTAGGAATAGGCAAGAAGATGGCCTAGATCTGCCCTGAAAAAAAGGCTCGCTCTGGGGAAGCTGCAGGAGGCCTTAAGGGAGCCGTTGCACAGTGTGGCAGAAGAATAGGTGCAAAGGAATAAACTTTCATTTGATTAATGAGTAAAGGAAACTCATTGATGTGAAATTGTTTGTCTCCATGATATATGTGATCAGTCAGGAACCAGAACCAGTCTTCTTGCCTTGCTGGCCAGTATTCTTCCTAGAATATAGCGCACTCATTGTCTCTGCCCCGTGCCCATGGCGAACTCTGGATCTAGACTTGGAGTTCCAGTCCTAGTTGCATCACTGACAAGCTGTGAGATGTTGGGCAAGTTTCTTATTTCCTTTGTGCCCCAGTTTCCTCATATATCAAGTGGGGAGAATGGTAGAGTCTACTTCATAGGGCTTTTGTAATAACTGACTGAGAAAACAGGTAAGGTACTTAAAAACAATGCCAGTAAAACATGGTGGGAGCTTATTAGATGTTAGCTATGTAATTTTTTAAAAAAGAGAACACAGATTTTATTGTATTCAAGACTTTGATTCCATTTGTTATTTAGTAAGTGGCATAGTTGAAAATCTGAAAACTAAAATTTAAATTAATTCTATATTTAAAATTCATTTATATTGAATAATTTATGTTGATAGGGCAGTCAACTGTCCTGAGTGTGAATATTTTATCCTTTGGAGTATCCTTCATTTGTAGTAAATACTGCTTTGGGAGCAAAGTTCTTCCAGAATAAAAGGCACACTACCTGAGGATTGTTCTAAAAGGATTTCACATTATCTTTAATGGGACAGGTGAGGGTTTCACATTATAAAAGAAGAGTTAAAAGATGTTATTTGGTAGACTACTGAGCGATACTGAAGTAGTGCCTTATGTACTCCGTGCCCCGTGCCCAGGTACCTCATGAGCGCCTGCCATTTCACAAGTTAACTACACTTGCCCTGCCATCCCCACTTAATCCACACTTAGGTTTTCATGCATATTGAGTCCACATGCAGGATATTGGGTCTGATGTGCTGTTTGCATGCAGTTTGTTTAGATGTCCACTGATTTTGCCTTTGACAAACTTAAATAAATAAAATCGATGTTTTTGCGGGATTTACTTTACACTGTTGCATTGTGCAGTGAGCTGTTGTTGTAACGCAATAGCTTTTAAATTGAACTGCTTACAGAGTGATCTGTAAAATCTTTCTAGATGTCTTTCTATAACTGTTGTGGTCAGCTAGGAAACATTATTTGTTTTTGTAGGCAAGTTAATGGGTTAAAATGGCAGTGGAAACTGCCTTCTGGTAGAAGGTTTAAAAAGTGCACTTAACCACTTGCTCAGGGCATTTAGAATAAAGAATCAGGCAAAGTCATTTACAATCCAGTTTGTCTTCGAAAATATTGAAAAAAAAGGTTCATAATGAATGTATTATATGCATACATGTGTGTTATTAGTTTGGCCTTAGTTCCGTGTTCCTATTTGTTCTGTTTGAAAAGACCGTGGAGGACAAAAAGTGACTAATTTTCTTACTTGCTCTTTCTTCAGTTGCTTCAAATCTTTGAAAATAGTGGCCATGGATTCATAGTATCAGTGGTGTACAAATAAGAGTCTTATAACTTAATTGGGAGAGAAAGGCAGGGCTGAAATTTGAAAATCTTATTCTGATTCCAGCCAAACGCACAAAAGCATTGGGTTTGTCAGTTTTCTAAGCTTCTTAATGTCATCATGGAAAGATTGGTATTAGTATATTTATAGTGATATTATTCCCTGTTGTGAAGAAGTTTTCTATGTTTTTTTTTCTGTGTGTGTGTTTTTTATTTATTTGGTTGTGTCGGGTCTTAGTTGCGGCAGGCGGGCTCCTTAGTTGCCGTTTTCTATGTTTTTGAAATAGAAATTTTATTACTTAGTTCTAGACTCTCTGAATATGATCCTGGCCCCGCCCCCCGCCCCCACCTAGAGATTTTCATTGTGAGCCTTAGAACTTACTGATTTTTAATTTTTTAAAGAGTTATATTTTAAATGTATGCATTATGAATGTTTAGAGTATTTAAATATTATTATTTTAATCTTGATATATTAATGAATAGGAATATAAACAATCTCTTAGACCTTTTTGGGGTTGTCCTTTTAATTGTAAAGAAGTAAATAAATAAATAAGTGTATAACCAGAGGAAAATTACTTAAAGTGGGGTAAGAGATGTGATATGTCATAGAATTCTAATTTTATACTGGTAATATATAATAAAATATTTAAGAAAAATAAATCTAGCATAACTGAAATCTGAAGTTGCCCATATATTCTTATTTAGACATACCTTTCATTATGGCAGGCAACTTGAATTGCTTCATACTGGAAAATTTAATGTACCACTCAATTATTGTTCTTTAGCCCAATTTAAAATAATAGATTGGGAGTAAAGTCCTAATGCAGTGTAACCTTCGGAACATTAGAACTAGCCTCTTTCTTTCCAGAAATCAGTATACAGTAAGGATATCAGTTTTATCATACTACATGAATAGATCTGTAATAGCATTTAGTATTTTACTCAATACTTATACTTAGTACTTACACTTATTATGTAAGTATACTGATTTCTTCTCTCTTACTAAACTTATTCTAATATTAATTTAAAGATGATACTGTTATCACATTATTTTGAAAATGTATACTTGACTTTAAAGTTTTCTGATGACCTCATTCTCCTTCTGGTGAAAGACTTAGCGGTGTCTTAATAATTTTATGTTATTTCTTGAAATGGGTGTTTTGAAAGAATTCAAGGTGGTATATATTGTGATAAAATTCTAGCTGTGCAAAGGTCCTCATTCTCACTTTCTTCCTTAACAGTCGTACTGTGCACAGCTGTGAAACTATAATGAAAACATTAGGACTTTATTTGAGGAATTAGAAAAGGACTTCATAAAGAGTCTTATCTCTTCTTGTGATGCTACCTCTTAATGATAGCCATTGGCTTTTTCATTTATTATTAAAAGCAAATTTTCTATACTAGGTGAAAATGTTCACAGAAACTAATTTACATACCCCTTCAAATTCCTTTTGAAGGATATTGAAAGGGGGAGGATACAAATAAACAAATAGTAATAAAACTAATTTGCATGCTCTAAATAAAATGTTGGTCTTAATGGTGCTGGTGGAAGGTTTCCAATTTGTAACAAAGCATTTATTTTTAAGAAACAAATTATATGGAAGTGTAGTTTATTGAAAATATATATAATGCCAAAATGCAGTATTGGGCAGATTTATCTTATTCCTATTTCTGTTGTTGATGACCAAATAATAGACCAGCATTCATGATTTTATAAGCAGGCCTTGATGATTTTGTCAGTTTTATTTATTTCCAGTGCTGCAGATATAGATACATAGAGGACAATAACAGTTTTGATTTGGAATCATAGTGTTTAATGGGTCTATTCCTTTTTCTATATTGTCCATGGATTCTCAAAACGTGGTTTGCAGGCCGCCTGTCTCCAGAATCATCTGTAATGCTTCATGAAGCATGGATTCCTGGACCCCATCACAGAACTACTGTCTTAGAACTGTTACCAAAACCCTACAGTTTTGGTCATAAACCTAGATGATTTTTATAGGCATCGAGGTTTGTGAACCAATGCCCTAGAGCAGAGGTCGGCGGACTTTTTCTGTAAATTGCTAGATAAGTAAATATTTTCAGCCTTATGGTCTTTGTTGCAACTACTCTTCTGCTATTATAGCACAGAAGCAGCAACAATGATAAATAAATGGGCATGGCCAGACAGATTTAGCCCAAGAATTGGTGGATCACTGTTAGAATGAAGATTCTAGACCAGTGGTTTTTTCCTTTATGAATCTTTTCTTAAGCATTATCTCTGAAATCAGTTTTAATCAGAATTTCTGGTAACTGAAGAAAATTCATAAATACAGGAGGACTTCCTGGATATATGTTAAATGAATTAATAGATGATAAAACCTTTATAATATTTAAAGCCTTTTCTATGTTAATATTAAGGAGAGTATGATTATCTTATTTGTAATATTTGTATATAATCTGCTTCTAATATTAGGTTCCTGTGGCTAGAGCAAGTATTCTTTGGCTAATTGGAGAAAACTGTGAACGAGTTCCTAAAATTGCCCCTGATGTTTTGAGGAAGACGGCTAAAAGCTTCACTGGTGAAGATGATCTGGTAAAACTGCAGATTTTAAATCTTGGAGCAAAACTGTATTTAACCAACTCCAAACAGGTAAGAGACTAATCCTTAGTCTACCTATGTGAAATCTACTTTCCTCTTTGCTCTGATACATTAGTCTGTCCGTTCAACAATTACCAGGTGCCTATTTCTTTTAAGGTTTTACTTTAGGTCGTAGCGGTATAAAGAGATGACATTCTGGTCTAGTAGAGGAGAAAAACATAAAAAAATGAAATAGTATGTGGTAAGTGCTATAATAGAAGTATTGTGATACAGTGGAACTCCAGAGGAGAAAGTTATTGAAAGTCTAAAATAGAAGGAGAGAGGTCAGAGTTTCATAAAGGATAAGACTCTTGACTAAGGGCTTGTAAGGAGTAGTTTACCATACAGAATAAGCAAAGAGGAGAGCAGGGGGTCAGAGTCATGAAACAGCTTGGTGCTTTCAGGAAACTTAAAGCTGAGTTTGGAAAGGTAGGCAAGGGCAAGACTTGGAGTGGCAAGTGCTATGGACTTTGTCCCCCATGTGAAGGGAAAACCGTTCAATATTTTTTAATAGTGGTGTAATTGACCAGATTTGCAGTTTAGAATATTCATTTTTTAAATCAGTTGACTTTGAGGAACTGTTGGTAAGAGGAATAGCCTCTATGTATAATATACATAGAATCACCACTATATATTGGGGTTGGCCAAAAAGTTCATTTGGGTTTTTCCGTAAGATGTTGCAGAAAAACCTGAACAAACTTTTTGGCCAACCCAATATAAAATAGGGTCTTTCTCATTCTTCTTCCTTTGTCTGAATAGCTCTTCTCTACAGGTGGAGGACTTAATCTGGTCAGTGAGACTGGAAAAGGATTCTTGCTCATTTGCAGCTAGGACTCTTAGTAGGCTTTATGCTCTGTGTCCTGTCTCTGTTTCTCCTTAATTTTTCTGACTGGGACTCTTACTTAGCCTCTGTGATTTCCCCCCCTCCATTTCCCTCTCTCTGTCTCTGTTCTTGTCCCCCTCCTTCTCTAAAACACTCTGTACCTGGGTATCTCTTTGATAGCCTTCACACATGCACGCAGCCCATCTACCGCAGTCTAATGTCTTTGTCATTCTCTCCCTCTTCCATCAGTGTTTGTGTCTCCTTTTTTGTATCTGCTGTGTATCTCTCTATATGTGTCTCCCTCTCATTCTGCCTTCTCTCCCTACCCATAGATCACATTCTTTCTTTAGTAACCTGATATTGGCCATTCACAATTCTCAGGTTGACTCCTCAAATTCATATATTCATTCATATACTTTTGGATTGTCTTCATCCCTAATTGTGATGTGAGTTGTATTATTATAGTTTTTGCTGATTGGTGTACCAAACTTGTGAGCAACTAATTGCAAATATTTTGAGCATATTTCTATGATTTAGATTTTATCTTTACATTTTAAGTCAATCTTTGAAAGGAATCAGTTAATCATTTCCAAGTGCCATGTAGATTAATTCATGCAATGAGTTATTTTTAAAAAACTGAGTAAAAGAGAGGAAACCTATGTTTGCTGTTGAGTTGCTTGTTTATTGATAAAAACACTGTTTTAGCCTGACACTCACTGTTCTTACTAAATTCATGTAGTACTGTGAACGTCAACATAACACCTAGAATATTATGATTGTTATGACTATCATAACAATGGTTTGGCTACTCTAAGTGAGCTTATAGATAATCATAAAAGAAAAGTAATACAAATTAGTATGTTAATCAAGACTGAAGTAGATATGTCTTACAAAACTAAATGAAGGTTCTTTCCTTGGCTCTCTTCTTTGTAGCTGTAAATAACCAATAATGGAATGTAGTACTGTGTGTTCAGAAATTGTAGAGTGTATTCCATATCTTTTTATTAAGTGAATCTGAAGATAACATAGATTGCACTCAGCTATTTTTTTTTCTTGAATTCAGTTTTGGAACTCAGCTTCTGAAGTGTTGTATTGTGTATTTTAGAATGATACTTCAGGATAACCACATAGACTTGACCACCAGCTGGTGAAAACATAGTTATGTTTAGAAAAAACAACTCATTGTTTTTAAATGATTAAATATAAAAATAAATGAACAAAGGTATCCTGTAGAGTTGTGTTCTGTTCTCCAGTTTCTCATTTCTCAAGAAAAGGAGTTTGAGAGAATTCATAAATGAAAATTAACATCAAAGGGTGATTTTTTTAAGTACCATCAGCTTGACTGGGTTTTTAAGTTGTATAATTCATAATCCATTGGATGTGAGATGAGACTAAAATGATTGCTTTCACCTAAATGTAAAAAAATTATTTTCTATATGTGTTTATTTTAACCATCTTTAACACTGAACTAGGAAGACCAGGCCACAGAGTTGAGGGACTGGTTTGCCATGAAGTCCCAACATTTATTTGTAGGTCTGTTTTCCTTGTGGCCTAGATCTCTCAGTGAGCATTTTCAGATTTTGTATTGAAATATTTAGTTTTAGGGGATGGCTACATTGATTTTTATAAGATTTGGCACATTGTGTTCATTTGTATGCCTAAGGAATAATTGAATAATAAGCTTCTTTAATATCTCAAATGTTTTTACCTGGTGTAAAGAAGAATTTGAAACTTAGTTAATAGTTTGCTTTTGGTATGGTTGAGCAAACTCCTACTGGACAAATATAAACTCAGGAAAAATACAAAAAGTAAACAACTGCCTGAAGTCTCAAAAGAGTAAATAAAAGTGGGAAGATTCTGAAGGGAAACGGACACTTGAAAGAAGAGAGTGGCACAGAGTGAATTTCCCCACTTTTATGGCTCTTATCCTGAGTTCAGGCTACAGTTGGCACTGTACACAGAAGCTGAAACCCCAGAAGGAAACCCAGAGTCCTTCCGGCCTGAGGAAGTAGAGGACAGAGTTTAAGAAAACTACTGGGAATTCCCTGGCGGTCCAGTGGTTAGGACTCCGCTCTTTCACTGCTGAGGGCCCGGGTTCAATCCCTGGTTGGGGAACTAAGATCCCACATGCCGCTTGGTGAGGCCAAAAAAAAAAAAAGAAAACTACTACCAAAGATATTGAAAAGTTAAGGAAGAATTCTAGGAAGGAGAGAGCCAGTGTGGGGAGCCTCAAAATCTGTGAATACTTTTGCTCAGGTCTCTGGCTGACACCTGAACCACACATATGCATGGTGGATTCAGAACAGCACAGTTAATAATAAGGGAACTGAACTGGAATTTGAACAGCACTGAAGAGACAAAGTTTGTACTTTGAACCCAGCCTAGAGTATAGCAACATCCAGGGTCTCTACAATATAACATTCATAATGTCCAAGATAAATCCAAAATTACTCAACATAAGAACTAGAACAGGGAATTATTGTTTAACAAGTATAGAATTTCAATTTGTGAAGATATAAAAATTTCTGGAGATTAATGGTGGTAATGGTTGCATAACACTGAACTACACACTTAAAAATGGTTGCAGTGGTAAATTTTTTGTTTATTTTACCACAATAATGAAGAAGACCAGGAAAATGTGATTAGTTTAAAAACAAACAAAAAAACAAAAACCAGAAACCAACTTCTAGATGACCCAGATGTGGAAATTTGCAGGCAAAATTTTGAAGCAGCTTTTGTAAATGGTTGATGACATAGAGGAAAATGTATTCACAATAGATGAAAAGATAACTCTCAGCAGAGAAATAAAAACTATAAAAAATAATAAAATGGAAGTTGTAGAACTGAAAAATACAGTACCCAAAAAATCAACATTTTGTCTATCTTTAGCATTATATATTCTTTGATATTTTAATTTTTTTTCAGTATAGAGATATAAAGCTGTTCATATAGTTTTTTAAAAACTCTGTTGCCTTATGATTAAGACTCTGTAGATGAACTTCTGTAAGCTTCTTTAATTTTCTGACTTTGAGCTCTTTCAGATGGACATTTAGAAAGCAGTTTAACTGTATGTGATGCCTGCCATAGAACTATTTAATGTCAATTACTGGGAGGCAGGTGGTGATTCAGAGTACAGGCTCTAATGTTAGACCGTCTGACTTCAAATCATGTTTTGCCACTTACTAGCTACGTGGTTTTGGACAGATTATACAATACAACCTACCTAATCTAATTTCTAATCTGTAAAGTGGAAGTTATAATCATATAGTCAGTTATTTATAATGCAACATAATGTTCCTAAAAATCATTGTGCTTTACACAAATGCACAATAACAGCCACAGGGATTATTGCAAAAGTGGAACCAGAGGCACAACACTCAAAAAATTCATTGGTGACACATAAAAAGAAAAAAAAAAAGAACAGTAAAAACAAGAGAATAGTTTTACACATGTTAAATGGTTAAGAAATATATAAATACTACAATGAATCTAGCTTTTTACTTTTAGAAAGACCTGACTTGTGGAAACGGGTGTTTTAAAGGTTGTACTTGTGAGTTATGTCTTGGAAGGAGGGTTAATTTGAATATGGATGGAAAGTTGTACTGCCAGATGTGGCTAAATATAGCCCATAATACATGTGGTGATCTGAGATAGATGTTTGAGGTGGATATGTTTCTTTATTCCTGCACAGCCCAGTTCACCTGGGTGCAGCTTTCTGCCTTTACCTGTTTTTTCTTGCTGATGTAACCATGCCGAAGCAAACACAAAATTTACATTGTGCCCAAATTGGCCCTGCTGTGTCAACTGAATTAGAACAAATCCTGCTTTTTCATAAACCTGGTTTACACTGTTAACCAACTGCTAGATTTTTCTTAGAGAATATGATTATTTACAGTCAGAGAACTAGTCTAGTTATTGAGAATCTCTATGCTCATTTTAAAAAAGCACTCCATTTGGGTTTATCAAACTGAGAAAAGGGTGCTGAAATTCCTCCTTTGTTGTTTATGAAGAAAAAAATTGTTTGATATGAATATCAAGAGTAAAAGCACTGGTACTCTCACAAGTAGAGTAATTTCACTGTTATATGGGGGGAAAAGTTGAACAACATTGAAACCAGTTGAAGTTGCTAAAACTCTTCAGCTCTTAAGACATGGTATAAAAATTTAGCATGACTTCCTTGAAATAGTCTACTGAGGTCTGAGACAGAAAGCTAAGATTTGATTAAACTGATTAATAGCAATTAAAAATTAATGAGTAAAGGGTACATCTGTTTCTAAACTTTCTCTAATAGTGTATCATCTTTTAAATGTAGTGATAAGTAACATAAGTTAATGTTTTACTTAGCTTATGTTTTTATTTTTAAATATAAAATATTGCAAACCTATAGAAAAGTGCAAAACAGCATAAATACATATACAGGCATATCTCACTTTATTGTGCTTTACAAATACTGTGTTTTTTACAGATTGAAGGTTTGTGGCGACCCTGTGTCAAGCAAGTCTGCTGGCACCATTTTTCCAACAGCATTTGCTCACTTCCTGTTTCTCTGTCACATTTTGGTAATTCTTGCAATATTTTCAAACTTCTTCTTTATTACTATATTCTGATCTGTGATCAGTGGTCTTTGATTCTACTACTAAGACTCACTGAAGGCTCAGATGATAGTTAGCAGTTTTTAGCAATAAAGGATTCTTTTTGTTGTTGTTGTTTCATTTTTTTTTTATGTTAGTGAATTTTAAAAAATTGGAGTATAGTTGATTTACAATTTTGTGTTAGTCTCTGATGTACAGCAAAGTGATTCAGATATTTATATATACATATATATTCATTTTCAGATTATTTTCCATTATAGGTTATTACAAGATGTTGAATGTAGTTCTGTGTGCTGTATACAGTAGGACCTTGTTGTGTATTTTATATATAGTAGTTTATATCTACTAATCCCAATCTCCTAATTTATCCCCCCCACTCCCCACCCTTTCCTCCTCCTTTGGTAACCATAAGTTTGTTTTCTAAGTCTGTGAGTCTGTTTCTGTTTTGTAAATAAGTTCATTTGTACTATTTTTTAGATTCCACCTATGAGTGATATCATATGATATTTGTCTTTCTCTGTCCGGTTTATTTCACTTAGTATGATAATCTCTAGGTCCATCCATGTTGCTGCAAAAGGCATTATTTCATTCTTTTTTATGGCTGAGTAATATTCCATTGTATATATACACCACATCTTCTTTATCCGTTCATCTGTCGATGGACACTCAGGTTGTTTTCATGTCTTGGCTATTGTAAATAGTGCTACAGTGAACACTTGGGTGCATGTATCTTTTCGAATTATGGTTTTCTCTGGATATATGCCCAGGAGTGGGATTGCTGGATCATATGGTAACTCTATTTTTAGTTTTTTAAGGAACCTCCATACTGTTCTCCATAGTGGCTACACCAATTTATATTCACACCAACAGTGTAGGAGGGTTCCTTTTTCTTCCTCTCCAGCATTTGTACATTGTTTTTTTAGACATACTGCTGTTGCACACTTAATAGACTACAGTATAGTAAACATAGCTTTTATATGTACTGGGAAACCAACATATTTGTGTCACTCACTTTATTGAGATGACCTGGAACCAGACCCGCAATATCTCCAAGGTATCCTATATATGTGCCCCTAAGATTAAGTCAGTGCGTTTGCCATAATTTTTTTAAAGGGATGTAACAGGTAGACCTAAGATCTCAAGTTCCTGTTCACACCTTTCTTACTTCCCCATTGGTAACCACTGTCATATTATTGGTGTGTTTTAATCATACATGTTTTGTATTGTTGTTATATAAGTATGTATCCATAAACAATGTATTTTTTGTTTTGTGTGTTTTCAAATTTTGCATAAGTAGTATTCTACTTTATGTATACTTTCACAATTAAACTATTTTTACTTAATGTGTTTTTAAAATATTGAGGTATGTAGATATAGTTCATTTATTTTAATTACTGTCTCATTTTCTTTGAGACAGTTACATTTTTTTTTTTTTCTGCTGTTCAAGAAGAAAGTGCTTCGTGGAGTATCCTTAGTACTTATATTTTCTTTGTATTGCTTTTCAGGTTCACTTTTTGATTCTTAGTGAGAAATTTTATAAATCACAGTGATGTTTTGGGGCTCCTTCCTGAAGTTTTCTCTTGCCCTGTGATTCGGTCTTGGAGAAATCTACCCCCACTCCCAGCCCCTTTGATATAACTTAACAAAAAGGGCTCAGGCTCTATGCGGTGACATTTATACCCTTTCTTGGATATATTTTCTTGTCAAGTAAATATCACATATAAAGGAAAAACTTATTCATGTTGACAAAAATGTGTATACTGTTAAATTTTTAAAAATCTGTTGCTTTTCTATACACTAACAACAAGCTACAAGAAAGAGAAATTAAGGAAACAGTCCCATTTACCATTACATCAAAAAGAATAAAATACCTGGGAATAAACCTATCTAAGGAGATAAAAGACCTGTACTTGGAAAACTATAAGACACTGATGGAAGAAATTGAAGATTACACAAACAAATAGAAAGATATACCATGTTCTTAGATTGAAAGAATTACTGTTGTTAAAATGACCATACTACCCAAGGCAATCTACAGATTCAATGCAATCCTTATCAAAATACCAATGACATTTTTTACAGAACTAGAACAAGTAATTTCAGAATTTGTATGAAATCACAAAAGACCCCAAATAGCCAAAACAATCTTGGGAAAGAACAGAGCTGGAGGAATCATGCTCCTTGACTTCAGACAATACTACAAAGCTACAGTAATCAAAACAGTATGGTTCTGTCACAAAAACAGACACATAGATCAATGAACACAATAGAGAGCCCAGAAATAAACCCACACACTTATGGTCAATTAATCTATGACAGAAGAGGCAAGAATATACAGTGGAGAAAAGACAGTCTCTTCAGTAAGTGGTTCTGGGAAAACTAGACAGCTACGTGTAAAACAATGCAATTAGAACCTTCTCTAACACCATATACAAAAATAAACTCAAATGGATTAAAGACCTAAATGTAAAACCGGATACTATAAAACTCCTAGAGGAAAACACAGAACACTCTTTGACATAAATCACAGCTATATTTTTTTGGATCCATCTCCTAAAGCAAAGGAAACAAAAACAAAAATAAATTGGACCTTATTAAACTTAAAAGCTTTTACACAGCAAAGGAAACCACCAACAAAATGAAAAGACAACCCGCTGAATGAGAGAAGATATTTGCAAATGATATGATTGATAAGGGGTTAATAGCCAACATATATAAACAGCTCATACAGCTCAACATCAAAAAAGCAAATAGCTTGTTTGGAAAATGGGCAGAACTGAATAGACATTTTTCCAAATAGGAAATGCAGATGGCCAGAAAGCACATGAAAAGATACTCAACATTGCTAATCGTTAGGGAAATGCAAATCAAAACCACAATGAGATACTACCTCACACCTGTTAGAATGGCTGTCATCAAAAAGCACACAAATAACAAATGTTGGTGAGGATGTGGAGAAAAGGGACTCCTTGTACACTGTTGGTGGGAGTGTAAATTGGTGCAGCCACTGTGGAAAACAGTATGGAGGTTTCTCAAAAAACTAGAAATAGAACTACCATATTCAGAAAGATACATGCATCCCAATGTTCATAGCAACATTATTTACAATTGCCAGGCTATGGAAGCAACCTAATTGTTAATCAACAGATGAGAGATAGCCTCATCCACCAGAGGGCAGACAGCAGAAGCAAGAAGAACTACAGTCCTGCAGCCTGTGGAACAAAAACCACATTCACAGAAAGATAGACAAGATGAAAAGGCAGAGGGCTATGTACCAGATGAAGGAACAAGATAAAACCCCAGAAAAAGAACTAAATGAAGTGGAGATAGGCAACCTTCCAGAAAAAGAATTCAGAATAATGATAGTGAAGATGATCCAGGACCTCGGAAAAAGAATGGAGGCAAAGATTGAGAAGATGCAAGGAATCATTTAACAAAGACCTAGAAGAATTAAAGAACAATCAGCAGATGAATGGATAAACAAGATGTGATATATATATAGATATATAGATATAGATATAGATACGTAAAATATAGGGTTGGCCAAACAGTTCATTTGGGTTTTTCCATAAGATCTTATGAAAAGCCATAAAAAAGAATAAAAATTTTGCCATTTACAACAATGTGGATGGACTTGGAGGACACTATGCTAAGTGAAATAAGTCAGATAAAGACAAATACTGTAAGATATCACTTATATGTGGAATCTAAAAAATACAACAAACTAGTGAATAAAACAAAAAAGAAGCAGCCTCACAGATACAAACTGGTGGTTTCCAATGGGGAGAGGGAAGGGGGGATGGGCAGTATAGGGATGGAGAGGGTGAGAAAGGGTTGTTATGAGATTATCTGAAATCATCTGTGTGAAACTTTGAAAATTGTAAAGCACTATAGAATTTAAAGAATCTTGCATTCAATAAAATTTTTTTAATTAAAAAAATTTAAAGAATCTTGCCTAGTCAGGAAATGATGAAATTGATTGGATAGAACACTAGTACTGCTTAGATTTGCCTCTGGTCTATGTTAAGAATTTTATGTAGTTCTCCTTCCTTCACCAAACGCATTTGCCAGTATCCTTGTGTTTAAAAATTACAACTATGTGGAAGCAATTTTAAATGCTGAATTCTGTACACTTTTTTATATTCCTTAAACTGATATATATCTAAGCTGATTTTAGGACTATATATATATTTTTTTGATAGGACTATATTTTAAGAGACCTTTTTTATTATTTTGTGCTGACCTATATAATATTTAAAGAAGGCTATTGTTTGAGCAAATATTTACCAGTTACTTGTCAGAGTATTTAGGTAAAAATATGATGCCCATATTTTGAGAAGTTTTTTTAAAATAATGGATTTCTTAATAATTATATGGCATTCCCCCAAATTCATTTTTCCTATGTCATAGTGACTTAGAGTTAATCCAAAGAGAAAGTAATTGGTGTAAATAGTGTCTGGATGGCATTGACCATTAGTTGGTACCAGAAATGATTCCTTAAATCTAAGCAGGAAAATAATAATAAGACAAAAATTTAATACATAGCTATAGATAAGCTATTGAGTATTTCTGTTATTTATGGTACATTTTGTTATTCTCTTTGCTTGTCTTGTATAATTTTATCAATAAAATGCATTTAAATTTACTATTAAACATCCCATCTGGGTTTTTTTGTTGTTGTTCTTTGGTTTTTTTCTGGCTGCGTTGGGTCTTTGTTGCTGCGTGCGGGCTTTCTCTAGTTGTGGCAAGCAGGGGCTACTCTTCGTTGCGGTGCGCAGGCTTCTCATTGTGGTGGCTTCTCTTGTTGAGGAGCACGGGCTCTAGACGCGCGGGTTTCAGTAGTTGCAGTGTGCGGGCTCTAGGGTGCGAAGGCTTCAGTAGTTGTGGCACACGGGCTTAGCTGCTCCGCAGCATGTGGGATCTTCCAGGACCAGGGATCGAACCCGTGTCCCCTGCATTGGCAGGCAGATTCTTAACCACTGCGCCACCAGGGAAGTCCCTCCATGTTGTACTTCTAACCTCTGCCGTGGTTTTGTCTAGCGACCTGTAAGATACAAGTGCAGTGAACAGAGATTTCATTTTAAAATGTGAAACATTTAAATTGGAAAGACTTTGACTTTCTTTTCCCAGCCTTTTTGAGATGCAACATGACTAACCTCTCCCTTTTAGAGCAGCATATAGGATGTGTGCTGATAAAATGAAGTGTGCCCTGACGAGGCAGGTATGAAAAGCTAAGTCCTTCGCTTTTCCAGTGGTGGTGACATAAGTGTTTAAGTGTTTTATCTGATGGTGACTTGATGACACAACAGGCAAGTTGTGTCATGGCCTGTGCAAAGCATGAAGCTCCCAGCTGTCAGTGGATGGAGTAAGAGGAAAACATGGGAAGTTAGAGGTTAGTTGTGGATGAAATATGTGCAGGAGATAGAGGCAGAACAATCTTGCTATAGGCCATTAAAGAGAGTGGTCAGAGCACTCTCACTACAGTAGTTTTGTCATTTATTGTGTACTGTAAATCTCAAAACCTATTTATTATTTGCCAGTTATTGTTTTATTTTGTTATAAATCCAGCAGCAATAAATTCTTAAAACTTGGAAGTGTACATTTAATGAAGAATGAATTACTGAATTTTTGTGTATCATTATTTAACATGCACAAAATGTTCATCAACTTTTACCATCCACCATGAAACTCATAGTGATATAAATCTGCTAAAACAGGATCAGCATCTACTTAAAAAGTTGGGAGGTATTTTAGGAAGACTAAGCCTCAAGATGACAATTTAATGTATACAGGTGCCAAATATGTTTACATGTCTCTCTGTGAAACATGATCTCATATAGATCAAATAACTGTTTTTTAAAATTTAATTTTGTTCATTTTTTATTCTAAGTTTTCTTTTGCACATATGAGAAATGAAGCAATAATGGTTAATGTATTTCTCCATTAGCAGAAAAAGGACCTGAATGATGCTGGTTTTCAAATAGAAAAGCAATTAATTCCAATAATAGTTCGACCATTTTTACTCAGAGCTTTTGTACGTTTCTTCTGTCAGTGTAAATGGAATCAAAGTAAAGCTTTTGGAAGTTTATTCTGTCAAAATCGCCGTAAATGCTGTTGTAAATTTAAAAGCCCCAACGTGGCTTTCACTGAACGGATGTTGTCATGGTAAAATCAACGTTCTTATTACATTAAGAAAACTATGGAACAGAAATATTTTGGGAATTGGTTGTGGTGCATGCATACTCACTCTGCTTATTCTACCAAGTGAAATAAAACTATAATGGTCAAAATTACTGATATTTGATATGTGTAGTTTAACTGAACTACAGGATTCTTGTGATGAAGCTAATATTGAAAAAGCATACTTAGGCATGACACCACACACTCTCATATGCAATTCTCTTTGCTGCATGTGACCAGTGGGATTTTAGAAATGTGATTTTATGAAAAACTGCTTTGTAAGTTAGCCTGTGTTCTGTATTGGCTTTTTTGCCTGGGGCGGGTGGGTGGAGGAGAAGATTAAGTGAAACTTTTGTGTATTGGTTAGATTCTGATTCAAAATCATTTGGAAATCTTTAAAGTGTTTATCAGGTAGAGCACCAAAAACCTTCAGCTTTTGAAAATTTTAGCAAATAACAATTCTTAGAAACAAATCTTGCAAACAGGAAGACATTGAAATGTATCCCTATAAAAACAAAGGAAGAACTGAACAAATTAAGTAGTAAGAGCTAAAATTTTATTTTAGAAGTTCTGTCATTTGTGGTATCTCAACTATGGTGAAGACTTTTTTGATGGAACTCCTATTTTTGTGGTTAAGTTTATATTTTGTATTAGAATGAAATGAAATCGAGGAGGCAGTTGGTTTTGCATTATCTAAATTCGATGGAATTTTTTTTTACAGTATAGAGAATTATTTAAAAGTTTTATCTCAAAGATAGTTTTATTGAATGGAGGGGGGAAAGTTAAATATCTAGGCTTGAAATATTTACAGATTTTAACATAAAAGAAAGCATTGAGAATATCCTTGTATTCAACAGAATTTTCTCTGTGCTTACCAGATCATTCAAACTGTAAAGAAGACATTTTTTTCCATTAAAAATATTATGTTCTATAGAGAAGAGTAAGTTGCAAATGTCAACATTTTCATAATTGGTGATCATAAAATTCAGTTATGAAGAAGATTGTAGGCAATTTTTTTTTCTTTAATTTAAAAATAATAAGACCATATAAAAATATGTTCTTCAAATAAATACCAATGGTTTGGTTTTAGAGATAGACAGAGCTAAGAAATTGATTAAAGTATATGAATAAATACATATCTGAGTGAAAATTATTCTGCTTATGCTTTTAATGCATCATTGAACATGGATATGATTTTGTCTTTTAGAATTTTATTTTTGAAAATACATTTTTGGTAGAACTGTTTCATAACCTACCAATATAATAAAACAAGTTTTACAGTCAATAAATACATATTATAGAAATTACATAATTTTAATTACTTAAAATTTTCTATCTCACTTTCAATAGTGTCTGTTAATATTTTGAAATAATTTAATTTCCTAAACATTAATTTCAGGGATCAGAAATAAAAGCAAGATGAATCAGACCACTAACTCAAAAAATTATTTCAATGAATAGACTTATTTTATTTTTCTGATTTATTTTAGTTCCGTATTCTAAATCTCAACACTCAAAAATAGACTTTAGAGTTAACCTAGTTATAGATTCTCACTCTACATTTGAGGAAACTAACAGTTGGGTGTATTTTTCCCAGATTATCCCAGCAAGCTGATTACACAGTCCAGTGTACAACACTTCCTTTTGACCTGTATTACTCATTTGGTGACTATTTTGCTAATTGTCCTTAAAAATCAATCATAGAATTTTTCTTATCTGTGGTTGAACCAACATGGTCTAATGATTAGTGGATAGCAGTAGTTGGTAACCAAATTTAGAATAGCTCTATTAACATTTTTCACTTGTATTTTTTGTAATTCTGCTTTAGTAAAACTAGGTTAATGGTTTTTAAATAGATTACTGAAAGAAGGTTGCTTTTTATCCAAATCAATTATCTTAACAAATTAATATTATAAAAGAGTTTACCACACCATTCCTGTACTTTGGCTTATTGTTATAGAACTATCTTTAGCTTTGCCTGACTTCATTGATTTTATTTTTTTTAATCCACTTCTAATGTCTGTAAAATGTTCTAATGCAGATGTTTATTTTTTCCATGTATTATGAATCCTATTTATAGTTAGAATTGTATGTGTGTAACCTTCTAAATTAAAATTATGCTTTTTCAATAAAATAACTGGAGTTTAAAATACAAACCTATTTTGTTAACATTTCAATTTTGGTTTAATTATTATTAAAATTATCTCAATATATGTTAATGTAGTACATTCAGAAATTGACTTAGGAAACCTTATTATAGTGTAAAAGCTGCTATAATAAGTTGTTCCCTAACATAAATAAATAAATGACCAATATTACCAGAGGCTATAAGCAACATGGGGAAAAAAATGGAAGGAGTCTTTTATCCTAGTTTTTAGAGGGCATCAGCAGCTTGCTTTTATGAAAAAGTAACAGCTAAATGCACTGCAAATAATTTGCAGTAATCCAGTTCAGTGATTCATGTGTCTGCTTTAATGGGTCATAATTCAGGGTAAAGTAACTGAGTGCAGTCAGAGTGCAGACACTGCTTATGCCAGGGACAGTATCTCTTCATAAAACACACCTCAGGAGAAGCAGTTTGCCAGCCCCCTAATACTCTCTGATGTTTTGATGTCCTGCATATTTTTCCGATTAAGTTTTGAGTGCCATGTTTTTAGTTGTATTTCCACATTCATTATTCTCACGTAGACCCTTCAGCGGGTTTGCCATATATGATTATTTTTTTAATGATGCCTTTCTTTCCACTTCAGCAGTTTAATAATCTAGCACATGGCTGCTTCTCAGTACTCAGCATTCACCTCCCCAATACTGAAGAGGACATGTGCTTTGGCTTCAGAATTCCATTTGCAGCGTTAGAAATGCATATTCCCTATGGAACAACATTTGTTTGACATAACCATTCATTTTTATTACCTCTTTAAATATGTTTATCCAGAGTTATCAATAATCATAAATAACTATTCTCATCTTGTTCTGTTTTTCTCCAACAGACAAAATTGCTTACCCAGTACATATTAAATCTCGGCAAGTATGATCAAAACTACGACATCAGAGACCGTACAAGATTTATTAGGCAGCTTATTGTTCCGAATGAGAAGAGTGGAGCTTTAAGTAAATATGCCAAAAAAATATTCCTGGCTCAAAAACCCGCACCACTGCTTGAGTCTCCTTTTAAAGGTACTATTATCAGAATATACCTGCAAAATATTTGTTGTCTAAAAAATTATGACATTATATCCCATTTCTAACATGTTTAAAATTTATCTCTTAGAAAATATAATTGATTAGCATATGTAAATATATAAGAACAGTGTGCTTTCTACTCATTCATCTGTTCTCCAACGCAAGCTTTATAGTAGTTCATGTTTTTATAGACCTTATTTACCTAAATAATTTTAATCTTCTGATTTTATTTTTATTCTAACCAGATGATTTGGCTGAACAATAGATAAAAGCTATGTTGTTCTTGCAGACATTGACTTCATCTCTGTTTTAAATAGATAGCTTTGTTTAATGCGTATATAATTCACCTTAATACTTAGTTGTTATTAAATAAATATTCTGTGTACACTAACATAAGCTTTTCCAGGAAGAATTGTTTCATAAAAATATCCCTTTATATTTGTTTGCTTTTCAAAGATGGAAGTTGACTTATTTTCCCCAGCGTTTTAAAAGGAGTGTTTATTTTCTCAGTTTAACAGGTAGCCATTACAGTGGGAATCAAATGATTATATACTTTGGTTTTCATATTATTTCTTATTTAATTGTTGTAAAGCGATAAAAAGCAGTTCAGTTTTGTAGAAAAACTATTAAAATTCTGAATGTGTTTGTAGCAAGACATGTATATGGATTGTTTAACTGTGCTGTCATTCTTAATATTCACAGTAAAGTAATTTTTAGAGAAGCTACAAACAGAGCAACACCTCTAAACACACTGACTGATTAGCTTTTTTATTGACCATTATGGGGGAGATTATTGTAATCTATGGACTGAAATCAGTTTTTTGACCTATGAAGAGCTTCCTAGTTTATATTTATTCCTTGACATTTGAGGTAATATGCCAATTACCTTGAGCTCTGATTAGGATTGTTCTTGTTATATACAGCTCATATTGTTTATTTTATATTTTCCTCTATTTTAATAGGTAGGGATCATTACCAGCTTGGCACTTTGTCTCATACTCTCAACACTAAAGCTACTGGGTACCTGGAATTATCTAATTGGCCAGAGGTGGCGCCTGACCCATCAGTTCGAAATGTAGAAGTAATAGAGTTGGTAAGTTGACCTTTCTGAAATTAATTTTGTCAAGCAGTGGGAGATTCTGGAATAACTATTGTTTTATATAAAAGCTTTTTTGGGGGATTGAAAATTGTTCTGGTATTTCTAAATGTAATGTGTTAGATATATCTTGCTGCTATGGGAAGTAAATATTGTAGTATTCCTATGTCGTTGTACATGTACTGTTCCTTTTCTTCAAGGAAATAGAGAATGGAATTCTCTGCATCAGTGCCACCCACATTTGTGGTATTGCATTTGTAGTTGTGTAGATTCAATTTCTAAGATATTTAGTTTCATTGGGTTGAGCTTTTCCTACTTAGTTTAGAGATTCGTAAGCTTCCTGTTAATGTTTTCTAAATCATTTTTGCTGTCTCTTCCAGAAAAACCATACAAAGTGTTCTTCTCGATTTTCTGATGAAACTTTTTTACGTGAAGCCTAAACATAAATAGGAAGCATCATGTACCAAAAATGTCCTTACACAAGGTCACAATTAAAATGAATAATATGTTGCTTTCACATTAAAAAAAAAAAGCTCTCTATATAAATAACCTTTTCCTAGATCTTTAAAACATGTTGGCCACTAAAGTAAGAGAATTAGTGTTCTTTCCTAGTATTATCTCTTTCTTTCTTATATAAACAAGAGAAATAAAGAGAGGGGTCTTCTGATTGTCTTTAGAGATTGATTATGTGAAATATATCCGTTACTTTTTTAAGTAGAATTAATAAAAAAGAACAGTTAGGTATTACATCCTGGATGCTTTTCTGGTAGAACACATATTTTGAACTAGGATTCAGATAACCGGTCTTTCTCACTAATTCCTATGAGAAAGTCAGTTAATCTTCTTGCCTAACTTTTCCATATACAATGGAAAAAAAATATTACTTTAAATAGAAGAATTTCTATAACAGGCATAGCTTTTTTTTTTTTTTTTTTTTTGCCACACTGCGCAGCTTGCAAGATCTTAGTTCCCCAACCAGGGCCTGGGTCTGGGCCACAGCAGTGAAAGCATCAAGTCCTAACCACTGGACCGCCAGGGAATTCCCCAGGCATGGCCATTTAATTTGATTCTTTTGAGAAATATGTTTCTCTTAACTACACAAACTTGTCTGGCTTTGGAGTGTGGCAAGAGCAATAATAGCTGATAATGGCTCCATTTAGCAGACCCTGGAGTGTACTTTGATAGTTTTATAAACATTATCTTGTTTAAACCTCATAATGATTATAAGTGATCGTTATTGTTATTCCCATTCTGCAGATGATGAAACCAAGGTTCAGAGAACTTAAGTAAATTGCCCAAGTTCCCATAGCTAGTAAGTGATGGAATTGGGATTCCAACCCTTATCTGAGTCCATCGTTCATTCTCTTACTGCATTTTGTTATGTAACCTGAGGAGAGGAAGCTTGAGCTTGTTTGCAAATCTGTACTATCCTTAGTATTTAACACCACTGTTTTCATGCTGTGACAAATTATCTCTATTTAGAGATGATTTTTTAAATTATAAAACTTACTAAAAACAAGTTGCATGCTCCTCCTTGCAACTAAGTTTGGTGATTTCCCCTCAAATCTACATACTACGCTTAAGTATTCTTCAAAAAAATTGGCTTACTTGTGAAACTTTTGGTCAGGTGCCAGAATACAAAGAGCATGTTCTTTGTTATGATTCTTTCACGGAAGTACTGTCTCTCCTAATTTCTATGTCTGTTTGTTGTTTTTATGGTTCTGTCCTTTTCATTGTTGGGTACATAATGTTTTGGTCCAAGTAGCATCATCCTTTTATCCTACCCCCGCTTCCGCCCTATCCTTCCTCCTTGCTGCCCAATCCACCAAAAAAAAGTAAAATAAAAATAGTTTATCATCTCAGAAATTAATAACAATGCCATGCAATTTAATTTGGTCTCAGCAGTATCCTTATATTGGCTGATAGATTGGTTGGTTGGCTGGCTTCTATTTTCATGTGCTCTTCTAAGCATTAACTATCTTATAGGGACAGTACTTAAACAACCTATTTTCTTATATTCATTTCACCTGTCCAGTTCAACAGATACAAATTGATTTCTTTTTCATTTTGCTGACTACATTGTGAAAATTAATAATTGGTAGCTTATTATGGAGGATAATTATAATTGATAGAACTTGGTTGGAAAAAAATGTCACTCTCCGTTGATGCCATGCAGAAAACAGTTTCAGTCTGTTGGTCTCTGGACATACTGACTTAAAATTATACTATAGAGACTCAAGTAAATATAAAAATAATGCACATAGTTTTATTATAAGATGCAGCTGCAACAATGCAGAAAGTACTGTTCACATAGTCTTTCATTCTACCTCACCCCTCTAAAGTCCCGTCAGTGTATTTCATGCACGTAATACATGTGTTATCCTAGTTTTACTATAAAGTGATCTTACAGGGTCACATCTTGTTACTATGAAATATAACTTAGTAAGAATAATGGCCTAGGCTTAGATAATCTGATATTTTAATCAAAACAACATGAAACCTAGTCACATTGACACTAGAAGTCACTTTGCATTGCATACTACCATTTCCAGGATATCATATATGATATATATTTATATTATGACACCAGTAAGTTTTCAAGATTCTTTATAATTTTTTTTTGCTTAGTTCTAGGAAGTTCTTTTCTCCCCAGTTACAGAAAAACTGTCTTTTGCATATCAAGGGTATTTTGCTTTATAAACACATCTACTATCAGTTACTATCAGTATTTTATCCTACACAGGAACTTTCAAATTAGTGCCTTGCTATTCTTTTCCTCTTCTCTTTTCCCTGTTATTTCTTTTGCTTAGAATGATACAATTATCATAGTCATAAAAGACCATAACGAAAAGTAAAGTATTTTTATTGTTAGTCTTTACCCTTTAAAACCTAAAACTCCATGAATAGAGAGTCCATGGCCATGTCAAAATAATATACCCCTTTGAGCATAAGGGCCTGATGTTCCTTATATGTTGACTCAGTCTTACCCTGAAAGCCATAGTCTAATTAAGTAATTTTTTTCCTATAAATTAACCTCACACACTTTTTACTAGCCTTCAGAAAAATATTACTTGTTTGGATTTAAGAAAAATATGAACTTCACTGTTCATTAAATATAGGAGAAATTTGTTTATAGAATACCATCTTTATTTGTAACTGGAGGACAGAGCATTTTAAATATACGTAAAAAAAGAAAGGAATACTGCTGATCTTATGTTAGTATCTTATTCAAATATATTTGAGTAATTTTTACTTATTTTTCTATTATTGTCCAGATAGTTTTCCAAGTTACTGAAGCTTATCCTTTTAAGCAACATATCTTAAGCCCATAAGCCCTCTAGATCAGTGGTTTTCAAACCTAGCTGTACACTATAATCATACAGAGATCTTTAAACAAAACAAACCTATGTCAGACCTGCACCAGACCAATTAAATCAGAATCTTAGGAAGTGAATCCCAAGCATTAGCTTTTTTAGTATTAGTATTTTTATTGTTGGTATTAGTATTTTTAAAAATATTCTCAGGTGATTCTGACGTATATCCAGTGCTGAGAACCCCTCTTGAATAAGAACCTCTGTCCTACTATAAATTTCTTTACAACAAAATGTTACTCTAGCAGGCTAGCACATAGTAGAAGCTCAAAAGTGTGATAAATAAATGAGTCTTAACCATTCTTGACCTTTTAAAAAATGTACATTTTCTTGCCCTTTAAAAGAGAGTGTATGAAACATGATTTAATTTTTTCTTAATGAATCAAAGTCACACTATAAAAAAAATTTCTTTTACTTTAATACACTGTATTAAAGTTTTTAAGATGCTATCACCCAACTAATGATTATTGTGCCAGACACATTTAAGATATATCAGTGTACAAAATATTCAAACATCTCTGCTCTCCAGAAGCTGACATTCTAGCAGGGATAGACTGACAGTTAAATATATAAATTGTATACAGTAGTATGTTAGAAAGTAATAAGTGTTGTGACCAAAAAAAAAAGACTAGAGCAAAGGAAGATCAGAAGTACCAGGCATGGGAGGTTGGAATTTTAAGTAGAGTGGTCCTCCCTGAGGTGGCATTTGTACAGGGAATTGAAGGAGGTAAGGGAATGAGCCACGCAAGTCGTGTGGGGGAGGATATTGGAAGTAGGAACCACTTTGAGGAAAGGCCTGAAGAGGGGAGCATGCCTGGGGTGTTTGAAGACACTGTAAGGAGTGGCTGGAGGGCAGTGGGCAGGAGGGAGAGCAACAGCGGGAGGACCGAGGGGACCTCAGGCACGTAGGGCTGAGCAGAGTGCTGTAAGAACTTCATTTTTTCCGAGTGAATGGGAGGCCTTTCGCAGCATTTCAAACAAAGAGGGACTTGACTAGAGTTAATCAAATCATTCTAGCTGCTGTGTTGAGCCAACTTGGAATGGGAGATGGGAGGTGGGCATAGATACAACATAGCCGGTTAGGGACTGTTGTAATCCGGGAGAGAGAGAGCTCTGACCAAGGTGGTGGTTATAGGCTTTCTTGATACGGTAGATGTTTAGGATAGAAGAGAAAGACAGAAGCCAAGATTCTGTCTTGATAGAACCCCAAGATACCCCAGGGTTCAGGCTCTTGAGATGGTACGGGTTATTTATTGCCT
Source organism: Balaenoptera musculus (assembly GCF_009873245.2). Classification (NCBI taxonomy): domain Eukaryota; kingdom Metazoa; phylum Chordata; class Mammalia; order Artiodactyla; family Balaenopteridae; genus Balaenoptera; species Balaenoptera musculus. Next base: position 60,581,897 of record NC_045787.1, on the reverse strand, counting down.
ATACTAAGTATTTTCTTTCTTTTTTTTCTTTTACCTCAGTATCAAGCTGTGAACTTGAATTTCTTACTGCTCTTACTGTGTCTGCCTCTAATTGCCCTCATCTCTTCTAGACTATCTTACTTTAGTTTAAATCTTCTGTAGACCAACAAATACACAAGTGTTTAAAATCATATGTTACAACAAGGTTGTTGATCTAACATAATAGGCTCTGAGTGAGAGTTTATGTTCCTCTGCTTAGGGGTAAAGGGGAACGAACCAGTGTCAGGATTCTCAGAGTTGCCTTCTCTGTTGAGGCTTTAAACTTCCTTCTGGGTTCACAGAGTATTCTGAATGACTAAGTTTACCTGAAGACTGAATCCCTTAATGAGAATTCATTGATATTTACATTTTTACTTTTTTTTTTTTAATCAGGCAAAAGAATGGACCCCAGCAGGAAAAGCAAAGAAAGAGAATCCTGATAAGAAATTTTATTCTGAATCTGCAGAGGAGGAGGAGGACTCTTCTGAGAGCAGCAGTGACGGTGGGGTTTTAATTCATTGAAAAACATTGTTCACTATAGCTTATATACTGTGCTTCCTATAGACCAATAAGGCCTAGAACATAATATTCAACAAGCTGGTTTAAATGAAGTTTATACCATTACAATAATTCCTTTCACTTACATATCACTGTTTTCAAAGTAATTTCTAATGCCTTTTCATTTGACATTGCCTCTTGGACCCACAGCTAATAAATGATAGAGTTGAAACGGGAACGCATGCTTTTCTGAATTCTAACCCACACTGCCTGTGATATTCATTAGCATATTGAAAAATGTAATTTTATATTTGATAAGCCTTTAGTGGGGCCTTTAAAAGTAACTTTTCTTTTGTATAGGATTGGCCAAAAGGTTCATTCGGGTTTTTCTGTAAGCTGTTACGGAAAAACCCAAACGAACTTTATGGCCAACCCCCAATAAAATGTAAAGTTTATTTTTAACCTTGAGCAGTCTGTTCTTATCCATTTTTTACTCTTTTACTTCTACATGAAAGCTAAAATTAATAAGTCTATTGTGTATTATAAAGAAACAAAGAGCTAAAAAGGTTGAGGGCAACCACATGCAGTGAAAAAAATACTGAACAGGAAGGATCTAGAAGTCCTGAGTTTTAGCCAAGCAAATTGAATAAGGCACTTACCTTCTCTATATCTGATAAATGAAGGGGTAGAGTTAGATGCTTTTTAAGTCTCTTCAATACTGAAAGTCTGAGTGATTTGCATAATAAGGTATGTATAGGAGTTACATACTCTTAGTAACAGTTAACCTAGTAAACTTATCTGATCCAAGACCAAATGACATCTCTTTCTTTTAAAACCTTTATTCCTTGGGAAGCCAGGGCTGCTCACTAGTACTTGGTCATCCATTACCTGACATTAAGGTAATTCATTCATTTTTTCCTCTGTTTCCCCTGTTGAAATCTTTGTTTTCAGTATCTGATAAGTTAATCTGTGGTGCATTACCTTCTGAAGTAATACACTGAAAAATGGGAGAAATTACTACAATACAAAGAGTTAATGCTAAAAAATATGGAATTTCAGGAATGATATAGACCATTGAGAAAGATATGTTGTGTAGTTGAGTGTTTCATATAGATATTTGTCTCCATCCCATTTATTCACAAGCTCCTGTCTGTTTAGAGTCTAACCTTTTTCAGTACATATTTGAAATATTCCATTAACATTATGGCTTTTCATGGGATTATCTGAGTACTTACAATAGGGAGTCATATGGCAGGAGTTCCATTCTGGCTACCAGAGGAAAGAGAGAACTTTTCTCATTAGAAGTTACCAGTTTTTTTCTAGTGAGCATGCCTTCTTGAGGATAAACGAATTTCCTCAAGGATTTTCCTAACTTGAAAATTTAAATAAACAGTGCCTGAAGTGAACTGGACCCAGATTCATGTTGAACTCCCATGTAATAACATGAGAAAGTAACTTAGATGCTATACTTTCTTTCTTATTTAATTATTTATTTATTTATTTATTTATAGCATAAACGATTTATCTAAGTTAATATGTACGTGTACTTAACTTTGATATCACAACAAATTCAAAATATTCTTATTCAGCAGTTTTGTTTTGCCTTTGTAAAGTTTGGGTAAAATAAATTTTGCTCTTTGTAAAAGCTGATGATAAAGAGTGCCTTACCATGTGGCAGGCACTGTTGTGTCCTAATCACCTTTACATGTTTCAAATCATTTAATCTTCACAACAGCTCTTTGAAGTAGCCTTTGCTGAAAGGAAAACTGAGACCCAGAGAGGCTGAATAACTTGCTCAGTCTTACAACTTGGTACAACGGCAGGGCCAGGGTTTGAACTCGGACATTCCAGCTTGAGAACTCATGCTTATAACCACTTCAAGCTGTTCCAAAAGAATATAGGCACTCCTAGCTTTTCGCTGTGATACATGAATTAATCCTCATAAAGTAGCTATTATTTACCTATTAGAATACTGTTTTAACTAGAGGTTACGTTCCTGCCTGAGGACATTTCATCAGATAGATCATAGGCCGGGACAACAGTTTGTCCTCTTATCTAGGATACAACTCTGCACCTATAATCATTTCAACTAGTAAAAAATTATGCTTTATGTTGAAAATACACATAAATATACTATATGTATCACTTCTGCAAAAAGCCCTAGTATACCATAATTTATTCATAAAACATTTAACTATATACTGCCTCAGTGTAACTTTATCATTTCTTTGACCTACGGAAGACTCCTATACTAGCTAAAATAAGTGCTCTTTAATTAGTGATGTTGCTTTATTGCCTTTGAATTTAGGAATTTTTGAAGACGATTTGAATGACTCATTTCCCTCTCAAAATTGGTTCCTAAGAAAATTCAACAATCCCTTCCTTTTCTCTAAATAAAATTTCTCATTATAAGTAGAGGAATTAAAATTATTTCTTTATTCTTGTATCATCCTCATAATCATTCTTTAAATAAAAAGTTTTTGCCATAGCTAAAATACTTATGGGTTTGAAAAGCAAGATAGGCTCACTTTGGTTTAGTTGGTTGATCTTTTCTTTGCCTTTCCCCACTCACTAGCAGAGTGCCTTCTCTGTGCACTGGAGTCCCGCCATGCTTACCCTGCCGCAGGGTTCAGGAGTCTAAGTGACCAGAGGGCAGAAATAGGAAACGTGGAACACCCAGGGTCCACCAAACGAAAATTCAGCATCTGGTTTCATTTGTGATGAATGTTGACACTTACTTGTGTCCTTATGTATAATTAAATGGCTATAAATCAAGGAGCATCTGGATATCTTTTTTTCAGAGAGTGAATCTGGAAGTGAAAGTGGGGAACAAGACGAGGAAGGAGACAGCAGTGAGGACTCCAGTGAGCGCGAGAGTGAGAGTGGAAGTGAGTCAGAGGCAGAAAACAAAAGAGCAGCCAAGAAGAACTCCAAAACCAAAGGAAAAAGGTGAATTATTTTGTCAGAATTTCCTTCAAAAACATTCTGTGGTCTTTTCCCCCAGTCTAACATTGAGTGAGAAAATAAGTGTGTGTGTGTGTTTTTTTCCCAAACAGATTTTAAATCTTGTAATATTAATTTAAAATACTAATTCATATTATTCTCTTACCTGTAATGCTCAGTTTTCATTTTGAACTTGAAAAAATCTTGGGGTTACATTTTGAAAATTGGTGTAACCTTGGAAGGCTGAGTTAAGTGATCAAGCAGTCGGTATGAAACACTTAATTACCTTTTGAAGCAATTTTGCTGAGGGTGAAAATTAAATCCTTCAACACTTTGCCATTATGTAACTAAGACAATTGATTTTTCTAAATAATGTTATATTAAAAAGATTATGATCCAAATATTAGAGTCAGGGGCTGTGAAGGAAGACGGTCATAAGATATTTAAGTGTTAGCACTTTTTAAGATCTCCCATTATCAACAACATTATCATGTATTAAAGTGTCATTAAAATTTTGAGTAATTGGGGCTGATACCTTGGATTGTCTGAGTCTGTTTTCCCCACTGCTGTCAGTGAGTGGCCTCTGCAGACACGATGGCCCTTTCCCTGGGAGCCTGCTGCCCGCGCACTTGATGAGCTTGCAGCCTAGCTCAGTCTTGGCTGACAGCACTGATTGGGGCGCAGTACGCTCTCTGCTCCTTTTATTACAGACAGTAATTAAAGCAGCTCGCCCTGCCACTTCCATAACAAACACAGCATAATGCTCTAATTATGACTTTATTAATTTAAGTCAGGATTTAATGATTTTAAAAGTGATTTATATTGTTTTTCCTGTTCAGAACAAATGAAATCTGTAGGTTAAATTAATACAGGCTTTTCATCATTGCAAAGTTAAAAAGCTAGTTACCAGTAAATTCTTTTCATTAGATTAACATCTGAAACTCTAAGCAGTAAGGTAAACAATAATTACCCATCAAAATTGAGTGATGCAAAGCAAAATAACACTTTTACCTTCAAAATCTTATCTTAAAGGCTAGAAGTTAAATATATTCAGAATCATTCACTTGTTGCAGCAAGCGAGTTACTTGGTTTGTAGTAGCCTTTTCTTAGAAGTTCTTTGCTTCTAATTTAATATCAGAATATCTATAATACATAGTTTATAAAAAGTATCATTCTTAGAAAGGGAAGTTATGTTCAGTGCACTAAATATCCTTTCCAATAGCAAAAGTCAATATACTAGAAATTTATAATCATAAATTGTATTAGTTTCATGCTTTTTTTCTTCAGAAATGGACTTTTTTTTTAACCCATGTTTGCATTTTTAAAAATTGTTTATTATACAAAAGGAAATCTCAGATACATTCTAAACCTTATATTTTTAAGTACATGTTTTAACCATTAAATGAGGGATAATAAATTGCCATTCTTTGCTAGGGGAAGAAAAAACAACAACATACTTTTTAGTCATCAAATATAATTACATGTGCTCTGAGATGTTACCATGACTCCATTTTTAATAAATAGCAATCATATTTCCTCCACAAAATTCAATTCAGGGAAATATCGATTCTTCCCTTGCCTCACCACTCTCCCTCCCCGTGTGTTTTTCTGCTTGTCTCTTAGAATTTTTTTTTAAAACTTTGCCAGTATAACTATATGATAATTTTTTAAAGCAAGGGGCTTTAAGTATCTTCAAAACCACCCTTTAGTAATCATAACTATTTATGACTAACTTTGAGTTTTATACTCCAAAGTATTTTCATTTGAAGGGAAAGAGTATTGGGTAGTGGAGAAAATATGGTCTTTATAGTAAGACAGACTTGAGTTTAAATTCCAATTCCACCCCTCCTGGCTGTGTGTCCTTGAGCAAGTTACTTAACTTTCCTGAATATTATAGGATAATAATGCGCCCAGTAAGAATATGTTAGAACATCTGAATTAGATAGTTGCTTATGAAGTGCCTAATAGTCTTTGGCACAAGATAGATTTTTTTTTTTTTTTAACGAAGTGGATTTTTAGAACAATACACACACACACACACACACACACACACACAGTAAAGAGAACTAGACCTTCAAATTTGAGCAAATAAAAAAGACCACAAGACATCTCTTTTCCCCTGAGAGAAGACCTTTTGGCTATCTTACATGTTATCTCTTCTTGGAGACCTACTTCCCTTGCCTTCTGCCTGCCTTATTTCTCTTTTTCAACTCATGTGTCTCTTCCTCTAGAAGTGTTCCCACTCTCGGTCAAGTTTGTTTAGATGTTCCTCCTGGTGTTCTCATGACACAGTATACTTTATTACTTATTATTTTCCATGCTTTATTGTCACTGCCAGCTTACTTCTCTGTGTCCTGCAATGGACGGTAGACTCTATAAGGGAGTACATGGAGATCATCTGTATCTTACTAACCTCTGTTATCCTTAGCACCTAACATAGTGCCAACAATATGGTGGGCAGTCAGTAAATATTTGTTAAGTAAGGGAGCGAGTGAACAAATGAATGAATAGCATCAGCACTTAGGTTTGATCGTTTGGTATTTTAAAACTTTATATCTGATAATCTTACATTTTTAGTAAGACTTAGTACATTAGAAGAATTCTGTTTTGAACCGGTTAACATTTTCTCATATAATATGTTTAAGGGTCACATTAGGGGACATATGTTAATAATTTTCTTGGACAGAAAAATCTATAAAATGCAAGTCTATTTTAGCAAAAGTTGATGTATAAATATTTAAATTTATTAATGAACACTTAGTATTTTGAAACAGCATTTTAAAATCAGCCTGTCTTTGAAGTTGTTAATGTTAGCACCTAATGTGTATTTCTGGTAAATCAAACATTTAATTATTAATTATTTTCTACTTATTATATCATTCAGTGTTATTTTATAACCTTTTGCATTTGAACTGTGTGTGATGTGGTATAATTAGTTTTGAATGGGTTCTGATTTATTTGGTTATAGGTAATACTACCTTCATCATTATTTCATTAACACGTTCTGGAATTTTAAAACCATTTTTACTGTCTTTTTGTACACTAAAAAGAAATGGTTCTCAGTGAAATACACTTCTCTATAAAGATTTTGATTCACAGCCAAAATGGACAAATGGTAACACTTGTCATTTGTTTTTTCAAACTACTTAAACTTGTTTATGTAAGTATCTAATATTTCAAAATTTATTATTCTGATTAGTGATTCTGAAGATGTGGATAAGGAAAATGAAAACTCTAAAACTTCAGATTCTTCCAATGCTGAATCTAGTTCAATAGAAGACAGTTCTTCAGATTCTGAATCAGAATCAGAATCTGAAAGTGAATCTGAATCCAGAAAAGTTACTAAGGTAAGAGATTACAAATTTTTGTAACTGAAAATAAATAGTCTTATAGTCTTTTCCCAATTGCGAATAAATATTTCTGAAAATTTGTGTTTTGTTGAGAATCAAGAAACCAGGCAAGGAATTTAATATGTCACTGACAACTAAAACAAACACCATCTTTACTCATCCACACCTGTGATTTTATTTTGTTTTTTTCTGGATTATCGCTTCCCTTATAATTCAGCTCTGCAGAGAAGTTAGAAACTTTTTTTAACCTCACCCTTTCCAGCAAAATTTAGAGACCTCAGTGTCATGAGTATGACATTTTTGTTCTTGGCTGTGATGTGACAAGGGAGGCTTTTGCCAAAGGGGAAGTAAAGGGAAGTCACAGAGATAGTATTGAGCAAAGAAATATAAATGTACATGCATCATAAGAAATTGAGACTAATATGCTTTTTAAAAAAATATTAGGCATTTGGATAATAGAATATGTTTAAAGGTTTAATTAAAGAGTATGCATTCTTTAATAGTTAATAAAAATGCAATAGCCATATATTTAAAACAAATGCAAGAACCACTTATAACAGAATGATTACGCTTTTTGGTATAATATTTGTAACACCAAAAGTTGTCTGCTTAGCAGCAAAAAAATAAAACCATGAATTGGAAAAGTGTAGTTTTTAATACACAATTCAGACCTAATACATATCTTTCTGATCTTTAATTATTATTCCCTGCCTATAAATGGATCATGGGGTTGCTAGGTTTCAAATGCAGTGGTTTTTATAAATAAATGTATTATTCCATATGTTGAAAATATGGTCACACCTTGCCCTTTATTGAATTCAATTTCTTTTTAACCTACTATATTTTTCATTTATTTGTTTTGGTAACATGAATTTCTTTAATGTCATTTGAGTAGCCAAGTATGAAAATAAATTCATCAAAGTAATAATTGCCCTCCTTCATCCAGAGATTTATTGTTAAAGAATAAGCGTATTTAAAAAAAAAAAAAAAAAAGAACAAGCATGCTTAAAAATTGGCTAGTATCTGTCTTACCTTATTTCAAATATTCTTGAATATTGTAAAACCTATTTGAAACTTGAATTTATATTTAAAACATATCTATGTATAGTATATAATCTAGGATTTTTATTTTTCAAAAATTCACATAAAATCTTAGAGATTTTTAGGTTTATTAATCTGGCCTCTTATAAAAACTTACCACACAGTGAGTTTGATATCCTCTCATTTCCTACTTAAATTACAAAAAGCTTAAGATGTTATTTAAAATAAAGGAGCTTTAGGGCTTCCCTGGTGGCGCAGTGGTTAAGAATCCGCCTTCCAGTGCAGGGCGCACGGGTTCGAGCCCTGGTCTGGGAAGATCCCACATGCCGCAGAGCAACTAAGCCCGTGCACCACAACTACTGAGCCTGTGCTCTAGAGCCTGAGAGCCACAACTACTGAGCCATGTGCCACAACTACTGAAGCCCACGCACCTAGAGCCCATGGTCTGCAACAAGAGAAGCCACTGCAATGAGAAGCCCGCGCACCGCAAGGAAGAGTAGCCCCTGCTCGCCACAACTAGAGAAAGCCCGCGTGCAGCAACGAGGACCCAAGGCAGCCAAAAATTAATTAATTAATTAATTAAAATTTTAAAAAACCACTTATAAAAAATTAATTAAATAAATAAATAAAATAAAGGAGCTTTAGAAATTGAAAATACAACCCAGAATAAGAAATCTGTGTTTTTTAAAATGACCAAACAAGAAATTAAATAATGGGAAGTGGGTGGAATTAAAGTGAGTTGTTCTTATGAAGTTTTGTAGAAGTTGAAAAATTGTAGACTTTAGTGCCTATATAGTGTTGGGCTTTAGGGGACCCCATTAGAATGCCACAGAGGTACCCCAGCTCAGAGATTCAATTTATTTCTTCTTTGGTGCATTCAATGATCAGATTAAATCTCTTAATAGTTGAAAATATTTTACTGTAGAACAGCAGTATAAAATTTCAAAGTAACGCAGTGAGCCAAGACTTGAGAAATTCAGGTTTTACTCACATTGTTGATAGTTTTATGTCTATGTGTTTTGCTTATATAGTTCATTTTCTCTATATTATAATGCCTTTCCTGTCAGTAACAGGCAGATAAGCTTGTTTGTTTTAATTTATATTCTTCACCTTGGAGCCACCATAACTATTTTTTTCTTTCTATTTCTTTCTGAGTGATTTGAAGTGTACCATGCAATTACAAGTGTACCAGTTTTCTAATAATGGGCAACTCTGTAATTGTAGGAAAGTCCTCTTTGCACCAAGTGTTGTGGCTTCTGCTCTAAATTATGAGTAATGAAGGCAGATGGTGGGTGCTTTACCTTAATTTAGCATGACAGTATGTTAGAGCTGAAAACTCATCTGCCTTAAATCTGCAGCCCAACTAAATCTATACTTTTACTCTCTCTCTTCCTTTTCTTTCACTTGGACAATGTATTTTGGGGATATCGAGCATGAAAATGGGACTTTGAGGGTATCTTGAATATATGGCTTTAAAAACAGTTCATTTTATGGTGGTCCTATGAGATAGGTATAATGTTCTCCTTGTTGGAATATAATATCTTTATGCTTCAGTTTCCTCATCTATAAAGTAGAAATGCTAATACCTACTCTGCTTTATTCAAGTGCTATTACAAAAAATCAGATGTGAAAGATCAATGTAAAGCCCTGTATAAATATAAAACAGCAGTGTTAACATCTTTTAACTTGAACGTTAATTCCCTGAGAGACCAACAGTATTAGAGTTACAGAACACCAGTGCTAAAAGGAACCGAAAATTTTTTGTAACTCTTATGTCTCCTGCATTTTCCAATTCTTTTTATACCATTCAAGTTAGGAATTAACGTTCAGGTGTGACCCCTTACCTGCAGCCTGTGACCCCATCTACTTTTTGCAGAAGACTGAGCTGATATTCACTGTAAGCATATCCTACCTCTGTGCTCTCTGACACACAATCTCGATTTACCCTCCTCCTTTTTCTTTGAATGGAGCTTTGAGTAAGCTATCCCTATCCACATAGCCGAGAATAAGTCCTATTTCCTTTTGGCCTTGTTTTGTGGATAATCGTCTGCGTCCATTGTGCCTTCAATCTCTTTTTTCATTAATTTCTCCTCCACCAACCAAAGCACTCAAGGCTTTCCTAGCACCTAAAGAGAGGAGAAGGGAATGGAAGAGAAAGACAGAATGTATGAAAGTGAGAGTTCAGAAGAATAATCTAGATATTCTCCAGCCACTACTTTTTAACCCAATTATTTCTTAGTCCCTTTTAAATTGGTGTCTACTCCTATCACTTCCTACAGATATTGTTCTCTGAAAAAGTCAGCCATGATCTTTCTCCAAACCCAGTGACCTTCTCTTAGTTTATCCTTCTCTGTCTTTTTATATGACTATTCCCATACTACTTGAAATTCTCTGCATCCTTTTTCTTCTGACTTTTCTGACCCTTTAATCTTTTGGTTGCCTCACTTTTTACCTCCTTCTGACACCCAAGTGTGAACATTGCCCCGAAGTTAGTGCTTATTAGTACACATTTTTTTTGAAAATATCAATTGACATGAATTAATTTAGTCCTTTTTTTCCTCTACAATTTACTGTTGTAAGACTCATTAACTCTTTTTTTTTTTTTAATTAATTAATCTATTTTTGGCTGCATTGGGTCTTCGTTGCCGTGCGCGGGCTTTCTCTAGTTGCGGCGAGCGGGGGCTACTCTTCGTTGCAGTGCGCGGGCTTCTCATTGCGGTGGTTTCTCTTGTTGCGGACCACAGGCTCTAGGTGTGTGGGCTTCAGCAGTTGTGGCTCACGGGCTCTAGAGCACAGGCTCAGTAGTTGTGGCGCATGGGCTTAGTTGCTCCGTGGCATGTGGGATCTTCCTGGACCAGGGCTCGAACCCGTGTCCCCTGCATTGGCAGGTGGATTCTTAACCACTGTGCCACCAGGGAAGTCCCTCACTAACTCTTGTAGCCTCAGCTAAAACATTTATCTGAATTACTTCCATGGTAACATCTCTAGCTAAATCCCTACAACTGTAACTTTTCTTCCCAAATTCAAACCAAATTCTTAGACCTCTTAGGAAATGCTGGTTTCCCAAACCTAATATAGCCCAAAGACATGATCTGTCATTTGGTACCAGCACGCTTTCTGTTCTCCCAGATTTGTAGACCCATAATTGTCCTTGACCCCTCCCTCATCCTACATGTGTACACGGTTGCCAAGTCTTAGAGATCCTGTGTATTATTTTTGATATCTGTTTCTTCTCCTACCACCACCATTGTAGATCACCTCTTCATTACCTTGCCCATAGACCATTGCCTTTTGTCATCCTCAGACACTCCCCCAACCCCAGTCCTTCTCTACAGCTGCAGATTAATTAATTAATTAATCTACAGATTAATGTCAAAGTTACCTATAATGATGCCTCATTGTCATTTGAGTTCAGTAAACTCCTCAGGGTAGCATGTCCAAACCCACCTTTCCAGTCTTAACCTTCTTTGTGTTCCAATCCCAGTGGCCTATTTGTGGTTCTTATGCTGTATGCTTTTCTGTTTCTGTGTCTTTGTTCTTCCTTTTACATCATTTCTCTTATCACAGAAAATATAAGCTGAGGAGAAAGTGGCCTTATATCAAGGGTAGTCCCTCCACTTCTAGTTGAGAATGACTGCATGGAATGAAGGATATTACTAACTAGAGGGTATTACTCATGTGAATGGTGTAGGGACAGTCAAGAGGGTGAGAACCACTGTTGAATTGTTTATGTTCCGAAAGTGTCTGTCATTCAGCACCATACCCTAGCATATCCATAAGACACGAAACTGCCGTCATACATTCTGGTGTCATGTTTGTTTGTTTCTGTTACTGATTGGGAGATGTCCTCGTTTGAAGTCAGATATTGTCAGTAATGACCAAAGAAAATTATCTTTCTCTTCAGTTAAAGTTATTTTGATGGGCAAGCATATTTTTCTTTGTAGATGTTCTTTTCTGAACCAAATTTAATAAATATTTTAATGTGAGTCTAATCCTTTTTATGAACTAATTATTTTGCCCTAAATGATACCTGTAACAAAATTAGTTTTAAAAGGTCCGTGTTTTCAGTATTTCACATACTTCACACGGTGTTTAGGAAACTTTTTTTTTTTTTTTTTTTTACACAGAAGAGTGGAGAAAAGAATTAGTAATACAGGCTACATTAAATCAGGAAGAGATTTATATCACTTTATCCTGTGTTTTACTGATACAATTAAGTTATATCCTGCTTGTAGTTAAAATTATGTGTTGAACAGATGGTAAAATTTTTATTTAAAATATTTTTTTTAAGTTGCCAGGGTTTTTCTTTCTTTATTGAACCTAGGCTTCAGTGTTTTTATTACCAGCCAGTAAGTTAGAGTGCTCCCACTGACTATAGTTATTTCCACCATCACCTTGTTAGTCCCACTCTTCACACCTTAACTGTGATAGAGTAGTTCTGATTATATCTTCAGTGTCTATGCACCAACTGCTGAAGATTTAGATAAGCCGTGATTAAAAAAATAAAAATTTTAAGTCATAATTGTAATTTATTGTGAATAATTTTATGTATTTTCCTTATAAATATTAACAGCATTTTAATTACATAAACTGTGTATAAAGCATGATAATCTATCAATGGAAAAATAAATATATTTAATATACTTGCACCTAATAGCATTAAGAGCATTTCCATATTTGAATCAAAGATTAATATGTGTACTAGCTTTGGGAAAAATAGTACTGTCTATATATACCTAGCAGTGTTTGAGATGCTCTTGTCAGTGGTTTTTATCACACATTATAGGGATCTCACAAAACTTTGCTAGTCCCTTTTTAAGATGTGCAAAGAAGCTAATTAAATCTTTTACGTGCTCCACGGAGTGGTCACAGGTCTTGTGACTAGTGTACAGATGTCAGTAAATATTAAGATACGCCTCAATAAAAGATCTACCATGTGAAAAATTCTTGGGTATAAAGTAAATATGGGATGTGGTTTGGATAGATTGTGGATAAGAGTGAAAGGAACTATTTTCTAATCTGATTAGTTTTCTGCCCTACTTGAGAAGTAGGGAACAAGTTTTACTTGTGTTTTTCCAAGTATTTATGATTGTTGCAATTACATAACTGCTGTGAAGATTGTAGAATATTGGTTTTTACTCTGACAATTCAAAGGCTTGCCTCTTTCAATTTACGTCTTTTCCAATTTAGTTCATATTTTAATTTCTTCAGAACAGAAATATCATTTCACTTCAATTGAGATCTTTAAAGCAAAGTGAATGCCATTAAGCAAGCTTTCTTATTGAAGTAGGTATAATCTAATAGGGAAGATTTGTTTAACAGTTTAGACTTCTTTTTAACTTATATAGAAGTCTCAATTTGCTGGCAGTGTACTTTTATTTTAAAGCACAGTGTAAGTGTGAGCCTCAGATTTGTAAAATCAGATGTGTTAGATGACTTGAAGGCAAGAGAGTCATTAAATTGTCTTTGGTTGTTAATTCTAACTGAAAATATTTCATGCAAATACCTTGCCCTCTGAGGCTAGAAATAAGCCTTGAATTTTTGTTGGTTTCAAAGCATAGTGTGGGTTTGACAATCTATACGTACCATTTATCCTGTTTTATAGTTTTAAATTTCAAACCGCTTTATAATGGTTTCCTCTTAGGAAGCATTTTTGATGCTTTTTGTGTCAGATCTTTTCTGCTTGCGTTTTTTTTTTTTTTTTTCCAATCAGCATGAAGATGAACATGCGTAATAGATTTTTTAAAATCTTTACAAGGTATATTATTACATTTTTTGTTTGTATTATTTGGAGCTTAATAAGTATTTCCAGGATCTTTTATTTATGATTTAAAATGAAATATGTTAAATAGAAATCAGTTTCTTAACCCTGTGACTTTGTATTTCATTTTGGAAATGTTGATGTGTTGAGGTGTATAATCGAATACCATGGAAACAAATGGAGATTTGAGGATGATGAATTGATAACTAGGTATTTTTGTAGTGAGATTTTAAGATCAGTTACTGTTGTCCTTATAAAAGTCTAATACAGTCACTCAGCTGTTAAAAACCTAATCCTCTATTTAAAAAAATATACAGAAACAAATTGTCTATCTTTCTGCCTGATCTCTTCTCAAGTACTAATACAATGGAAACAGTGGGTGATCTGTCAGTGTGTTTGGTTTGTCAATGATGGTTTTGTATAAATATTGGGAGGGTAAGAAATAAAATTCACACAGTAAAATATGATTTCATCTGCCTTTTCTCTGCAGCTCCATGGCTCATGCTGCGGTGTGAAATTCTCATTTTACACACTTTGCAGGCGGAGCACATGAATTATGCATTGAGCAAGAAAAATCTCCTGCCTCAAGTCCTATATGCATTTACCCAGGTTCTGTCTCTATTACCAAGATGAATTGCAAATGGAGAAATGTTTGATGGAATAGGGCTCTTAACTTCTTTGTTTAGAATTCAGATTTTTATTTTTATAGGTAGATCCTTTAAGTATGAACATGTTTTGAACTTACTGTGGATTTTTTTAAATGAAAAATGAAATATAAGAGAGGAATGCCAAACACATCACGAGGCTTTTTATAGCCCTGATTTGGAATGCAAGGCTTTTTCAATTCGGTAGAAATGACCATTATCTATTGCTAATGTTGTATTTCAGTCGCTGGTTATTTGCTTTACTCAGAAAGTCAATGAAATTCTGTCCTTTTGAGAGCCTTTTTTCTTTTTGTTTCAGACTTCTAATAAGAGATTATGCCAATTTCACATGCAGCTCTGTTCTGTGTTGTATGTGACCTGATGTGTGTTTAATAGATATTGTTACATACTCCTGGCTGTGAAGTAGAAAATAAGGTATATAGACTTGCCTCCAGCTTTAACTTTGTCTTGATTTGATAGGTTTCTTATTTTTCAGGTGGGGTGGTTACATTTCCATAAAGACAGTCATGCACCATTGTAGCTTATAGGAAGCTACACCCATTGTGCTCAGCACAGCATTTTGATAAGTCACATGGTGATAAGCTTTTTCTTATATGTTCTTTCTTCACAGGAATGTTATTCTTGTTGAGATGGCATATTCATTCTGAACCTGTTTCTGTTACTTGCAACTTTTACATTTCAGCTTCAAAACTAACATTTTTTTTTTTCCAATCCTAGAAATTGTTACTTATTTCAGGTATGGAGAGAGGGGCAAACATTATTTGTTTTGTTTTTAAATAACGAATGAAGATTAAAACCCACCTAGATGCTTTGGAGTTTTCAGTGGCAGAAATAAATATTTTGAAGAAGAAAATCAATGCTGTTGTTTTTAGTAATGTGTATTATTGTATGATCCTTGAAAATAATTTTTCTTTATATTGGCATAAGGGAAAAAAGAAGCAGGACTTAAAATCATTCTAAAATGTTACCTGACGTATTATTTGATGTATTGCTTTTGTTCATGTATATGCACTGTTGTAAGAGCTCTAAACCGTGTAGACTTTAAATGATGGTAAAGTACATTTTGCTTTAGCGAGACCTTTCTGTAGTTAGAGGAATACTTCAAAAATATTTGTAATAATTTACATTAACAATAAGATATAAACTCCTTTGGTAGATTACAAGTTATCTGAAGGCAGGGACTAGACTGTCTGTCTTGGCTGTGTTACTTCCATTGCTTAGCACAGAATCTGTTAAAAATTCTATACACATGTATTGAATGAATGAATGATTGAATAAGTGAACAAAAATGTTTTGGCAAAAAAGTTTTGGCCTTCAATTTGAGAGGTTTAATGTAAAAAAAAGTACACATTATAAAGGTAAGTAACGGTGACCCAGATACATCTATTTAATACCTTCCTTAATCCTTGTTGGTCTTTAATTGTTTATAATGCTACTCAGTACTGTGCCTTATTTTTTCTTTTTTCTTTTCTTTTTTTTTTTTAAGGTTACGCATCTTTTCTGAATCTCTAACCGAACTGTGAATACCTCAGGCTTAGGGATCTAGTCCATGGGTATCCACATTTCAAAAATATAGTAGACTGAATAAGCAAATTTGTGGTGGAGGAAGCCCTAATTATGTGCAGAAATGGTTGAATTCTTAGTCTCCCCAAAGGAAAACAGAAAAGAAAGTAAATGAATTCTTTTCAACCCTAAAGAGCAAGAGCCTGAAAATATCATTTATAGATTTTAACGAATACCTTTGGCAAAAGAAGTCTGATGCAACCCAGTGTTGAAATATAAAGTACCTAGTACAATGCCTGTCACAAACTACATCTCAGAAAGGCTAATCTATCACAAGCCCATTGACAATTTCAGAGCTAAGCATGTATTGTTCAGGCATTTCTTTTTCTTAAATCAACTTGTTTAAAAATTATTTTCGAGAATGTTTGTACATTTTCTACCAAAGAGCCACATTAGATTTTTTTTTAATTAATTTATTTATTTATGGCTGTGTTGGGTCTTCCACATTAGATTTTTATGTTAGCAAAAAGTTGTCAGATTATAAAATTTACTTTTAAATTTTCTTCTGAAGGTCTTTTATAATCTCTAAATAAAAAATATTTTAAAATAACAGTTTGCATGGTGGAGAAGAAATACCACGTGCCAACTAAAATAAAAATTTTGATTCAAAAAAAAAATTTCACATAACCATATAGAAGCTTATTTTGATTTTTTTTTTTCTTGGAAGACTAAGCAAAGGAAAAACTGTTTGTTTTGAAATGTTAAAAACTACTTCATAGATTTTTTAACTAGAACATGCAATAAATGAAATATTTATTATTTTGTAGGAGAAAGAAAACAAAACAAAGCAAGATAGAAATCCTCTTACCAAAGATGTTTCACTTCTAGATCTAGATGATTGTAAGTATTGAAATTTAAATTTTTTCTTCTGTGCTTACTAATAGTATTTTTCATTTTTATAATCTCTTTCATTTACATGTCTCAAAATAATCAACAACTATTATGAAAGACTTATAGATGTGATTAGGCAAGAAAATTTTAAAAGTTATTTCTATTAGTATTTTTTTCCATCATTCAGTATATCAGTTTTGTATCACCTGAATAAATATAATTGGTCAAATAAAAGTGCACCAAATTCATTTTAAGATTTTTTGCTTTAGTAATTTATACTTGCTTTAGCAAGTAATTATCTGTATCTCACAACTTCTACATTTTTAAATGTTGATTATGGAGATCAAGACGTCTAACTTAAGGAGGTAGAGAATTAGGAACGTAATTGGAAATGTAAAGGACACCACCGTCTTCTACTTGCCACACTTAGGGCGGGAACAGAAACGAGTACAAACCTTTTGGAATACAGTGTAATTTATACGTATCAATATTTTAACTGCAAAAAATCCTTGTCCCAGCAAATTTACTTCTAAGAACTTAGAATCCTACAGATATGCCCACCCAGTATGCAAAGATGTATATGCAGCTCCCTTTAAATTCTCCTGCATTGTGAGAAAGAGATAGAACTAACTTTGTTGGTAGGTAGATTTTGCATTAGAGGAAGAGTAACAACACATGAGATTTCTGCATATTAAACTACTGTCATTTTGCAATATAGTTTTCCTATGCTAGAGGTGAGTTATGTATTTATGTCTTACTCTGTCATAGAGCTGTTCTATTTATATTGTTTACCTGGCCTATTTCCAATAGTCATGGCAAATTCCTACTGTAGAGAAATTAAAATATATAATACTGAGAAATACTTAACAGAGAAATTAAAGATAAAATTGGAGCCAAATTTGAATAATTTTATACCTGTTGGCAAAGATGTTAAAATTTACATCATTTCTCACCTCTTGGCTAAGATTTTTAAAGTAACATCCAGCATTGTTAGGGTTTGGAGAAGCAGGCACCCTACATTTGTTTTTCATAGGCATATAAATAAGTGCAGTTTTTTGAAGTCATTTGAGCAATATCTATCAAAACTTAAATTCCACACACCTTTTGACCTAGCATTTCTTTTCTAGGAATTTTTCCTATAGATAAACTAGCAAAATCAGATCTTCCATCCTTGTTTTAGACTCTTTAACTTAATGGCTTAATTTTACACTTAAAGTCCATATTCCTAGGTTTCTAAGACCTTGGGTGATCTGACTCCTGCCTACCTCTTATCCATACTGTTCCTCTGCATTTCTGAAATATGCCAGGCTCATTCCTGCCAAGGGCCTTTGTTCTGCTGTTTCCCCTGCTAAGAACACTTCTTCCAGATCTTCTGATGGCAAGCTGCTTCTTATCTTTCAAATCTCAGCTCAAAACTCACCTTCTCTTACACACTTCACGAGTCACTCTTGATTGTCTTCATGGCATTTTTCACTATATGAAATTATCTTAATTATTTATATTACTTGTTTATTGTCTGTCTTGCTCACTGTTATTCCTAGTACCTAGGACAACACCTGGCAGATAGTGGGTACCCAGTAAATATTTGTTGAATTAATAAAATATGCAAAGGTATGTATAGAAATTTCATTGCAGCATTATTTTTACAGCAGCATCCTGAAAATAAACGAAATGTCTACCAGTGGTCTAATACAACCATTAAGAAAAGTGAGACAAATCTTTATATGCTAGTTATGTTATTATATATATGAAACATTATAAGTTAAAAATAAGACACATGTAGAGTATGACTCCACTTATGTAAAAAAGGAGGAAAAGAGGAACTGTATCCTGCACACAAACACAAATATGATTGTACATCATATATTTCTGGAAGTCTACAGAAGAAACACTTAACAGTGTTAGCTCTGGCCTCTTTGGGATATAAGACTAAATCAGGGACAGAGGAGAGAAAAATACTTTTACTTTGTATCTTTCTGTGACAATGAATATTTTACATTTATATGTGAAGTTTAAGTTTTAAATTGTAAAATAACAACAGTCAGGCATGTTTAAAATGGAATTAAGAGGAAAGGTTACAAGGTACTAGAGTGCACCAGTTCCTTTTCTCCTTGAATTTGACTCTGGATTTCCTGACAGCTAAGGAAAAAAGAGAAAATTGTAAAATTATACAATTTTTATTATTTGATTCTTTTTAAAGCTTTTTTTTAATATATAGAAACAAAGTTTTCTTAAATATTAAGTTTTAAGAATTTAAATGTAAGATTTTCATTTTAATTTTAAGGGAAATTTCATCCTAACTTATATTTAACTCAACTAATGGTATATTTCTGTTTGATTTTAATACCCGAGAACTATTTATTTTAAAATCTTTTGTAATCTTGCATTTGTCAGAAATGACACTTGAAACTTTTTTTTTTTTTTTTGGTCAATTTAGCAAATGTTTGTGGATTGTCTGATAAGTGCAAGGTACTTTGCTAGGTGCTAGAACAGATGAATAGAATTTAGTCATACTCTTCCAGAGACTAGAATCTAGCCAGACATAGATACCTGAGCTAGTAGCTATTATGTAAGAGAGATAATAGAGGTGCAAAGTATGGTTAAAATATGAGGAAAGAGACAAAAACCAATTAACAAGCTAAAAGGCCTTCTGGAAGAAGCTTAAAGATAAAAATAAGTGGAGTGTTGTGGGAGAGAAGCATTGTTGATGATGGTTCCTAAAACACTGACTTTGTTATGTGCTACTTATTAGCCTACAATAGTTCTCCATTGTCCATGGCAAGCAGTTTGTTGATCAAAACTAAAAAGTCACTCTCCAGCGGCTTGAGTTCTCTGCTGTGAGAATTAGATTAATTTTGAAGGAAGGGCAGACACACTTCTTACATTTTATCTAATCGTAATCCACAGAGATGTTTTGTTCAGTACACACTGCATACCAGGAGAACTGCAAGTCCTCAATTTATCTATGTCTTCATTCAGAAAACGTTTATTGAACACTTGCTATGATCTAGGTAATCTGCTATATACTAGAGATTCTAAATGGACGTAACATTGTCCCTCCCCTCGGAACTCTCCAGGTGTCATGGGAGAAACAGATAAGTCAGCCCTTAGATTACCACATTATAAATGAAATGAGAAAGAGATATGCACAGAATGCTGTTAGGTATTGGGGTACCTAACCCACCTAGCTGTAGCAGGATGTAACGGTGGAGCTGAGTATAAGTAAGAATTAGTCAGGCAGTTGGAGGCAAGAGAAAAGAGTGAGGAGAAAAAAGACATGGAGGAGGGAAAGAGCTTGCTACTGCCTGAAATAATCATCCTCTCTCTCTAAGGAGGCAGTATAGTTAACAGCCCTGGCAATAAATTGGCTCTACTATAAAACAGTTCTGTGATTTTAAATAAGTAACTTGATATTTCCTTGCTGCATCTGTTGAGGGGGTGTTATCAGAAGCACAGGCGTTAGTCCTGGCCTGGCCTTTAATCAGTTAAGTGAGTTAATTTGTCTCATTTTATTCATTTGTAAAATGAAAAAAGAATGGCTGAAAAGTTTCTACAGTTCCTTTAGATTTCGACATTATATGACTCTGTTTCATGGTGTCAGTTGATAATACGTTAGAAAATATTTATAGTAGGAGAATATACGGCCTAACAGTACATAGGCTTAGTGACAGAAATACACTTTATTTTTTCCAGACATAGTTTATATTTCTGAAAATTAAAATATCTTTTAGTACCTCATACCATGTGGTTGGTCTCAGTTGGATAAAGCAGCCATCATATTCTGGCATCCTTTTATAGGAAATATAAACCTATGTAATTACACTATTAGTACAACTAACTGAAGTCTTTTTAAAATTTTATCAACCAACAATAATCATGCCACAAATAAGTCTTATGATCTGTGATGTCATACTGTTGAATAAACTGTACTAGAGGCAGTAGAGTGGAGTGGCTAAGAGGACAGTGGAGCTAGATTGAGTTTGAATCCCATTTCTATTATTTACTAGCTGTGTGACTTTGGGCAAGTTACTTAATCTCTCTGTGCTTTAGTTGCTTTATCTATAAAATTGGGATAATAGTAATACTTATTAAGAATATTAAGAGGATTAAATGAGTTGATAAATGTAAAAGTACTTAAAACTGTGCTTGGCACATGATGAACATTATATTGATATAAGAGTTAGCTGTGATGGAGATGATGATGACACCACAGCAGCAAATTACATTTAAAAAGTTAAATAACTTCATATTAAACCATTATATATTATACTGGTTATATATATTATATATATATATAAAACCATTATAATGGTTATATATATTGTATATATATGTATAACCATTTTAATGGTTTTATATATATATATATACAATATATATAACCATTATATATTAAAATGGTTATATATATAACCATTATATATTAAAAGTTTTACTGAGATTTTAAAGCATAACTTTGATCAGAAGAACAATTGTATAATTACTTTATTAAATATACTTTAGTAAAGAAAGTGTTTTGTAGAAAGTTTTAAAAAGAAAAGAAAATGGATTACCATTCTGACAAATCAGCTCAGATTCTTTTCATGGGCAAATCCCTTTCCCTACAGATTGGATTGTACTGAGGTACTGTTTCATTATTTGCTTCTTTCTCTTTTTATCGTACACATTCCTTTCCTTGCCATAAATATTCTTTAACAACTTCATTTTTAATGACTGCATGGTTATCCTTTATGTTGTTGTAATAAATCCTATTTAACAAGTTTACTGTTGTTGGAAATTAAACTATTGTTCAATTAACTACTATTGTTTCCATTTTTACTGTCATAATCAGTGAGCAACACACATCTTCATAAGTGTATTATTGCATTATCTCCATGACTCTATCCTTAAGATAAATTCCCAGGAGTAGAATTGCCGGGAAAAAGGCTTTGAAGAATTCTACCGTCTAAAATTGCCTTCCACAAAGTTGGTACCAACTTACACAGTAGTAATATGAGAGTGCCAGATTCCTTTTATCCTTACCAGTCTAGATTTTGTATTTAAAAATTACCTTTGCCAATTTGATAGGTGGAAATGTTATCTAATTTTAATTTGTATGTCATGTTATTAAAAAAAAAAAAAAACTACATAGAGTCATTTTGTTTCTTACACGTTAAGTTGCCACAGTCAACTGGCTGCAGAATCCAATTTAGGATAAACCTTCAGTGCCAACTTTCATCTTGCCAGACCTGTTAACAGATGTGTAATCATTTGTTTAATGCCAGAGCCTCTGCCTTCTGAAATGATACTAAAAGCTTATCTTTTTTTTTTTTTTTAAGAGTCAAGCTTACCTTTGGTGTGAATTTTTCTTCTCTTGTCTTTTTCTTCTCTATGTCTTTAGCCAAACTAGAGTTGAAATCAGAGGCTATTTCTTACTCAATTTTTATTCCTTATATGATCATCTAATATTTTGGATGGATGGATAGACAAACAAATGAACAAACATGCACTTAGAACCCACCAGAAAAGTTACATGTTGCATGGAAAGGCAACACATTTTGATTCAATTAGAAGAACCAATCTCTAGTCCTGTAGTGGTTCTACCATTCACTTGTTTTATGATCTTGCAAGTCTTAATCTCCCTGTGCCTCAGTTTACAATGTCTTTATATAAATACCCTTTCTGCCTGCTCACTGCCATTATCTTACTTCAGTCCTTGTCACATCATGCCTAAACTATTGTAAATTCCTCCTCACTGCCGGCCCGAGTGCTCTTTCCAGTTCTTTAGCCTGTCTCTTACACTGGCCTCTGACTAATCATCCTGCAGTACCGTATGTCATATCATTCCTCTTCTTGGTAGATTTTTCACAGTTCTCCTTGGTGTATAGGATAAATCCAACCCTCTTAGCTTTACAGTTTCCCACCTCTCAGCCTTTGTTTACATGATCTCATTCAGTAACTAACCAGCTTCAGTAAGTAACCAGCTTCTTCCTTTCTTCTTATTTGAATTCTACCCTTACTTAAAAACTGGGCTTCATTCCCTCCTACTCACCAAGCCTTCTCTTACCACCCTATCCCCATTGATTCTTTTTTTTTTTTCCGATTCCCTATGGCACTTGCTAATTGTTAGTGGTTTTCAACATATGTCTAAGGAGACCTGGGCATTTGTAGCAATGCTTCACACTAAGGGCACACTCCTTTAGGAGTGCAAGGGAGCAACCAACGGCTCCACTCCCTCCTCCACCCAGTCTCCACTCTGCTTTTTTTATTGTGTATGTTGAGATTTTATTTAAGATTTCCTTTGATATTTTTCTTCTTTTGGCAGTATCACTTATGGACTGTATTTTTTTTTCTTCAATCATGAGTATCTTTTTTTCTCAATTAGGTTTTAAATCACTTGAAGACAAGGACTGTATCTTGAACTTCTTTGTCTCTCCCTTGCTCTCTTGTTCAAGAAATATTTATTGCTAACTTTATGAATTAACATCTGTTCTGCCTAGCTTACAAGATATTGTGAGACTAAAGTGAGAAAAACATGCTTTGAAAAGTGATGTCATGTGAAGTAAACGTTACTTCCTTTATAGTATCGTTTTAGCCTGAGAACTTGTTGGAAGCTAAAACTTTTTCCGCATTTGAATTTTATTTCATTCAACAAACAGTTGAGCAATTACTAAGCACTAAAAGTTAATGTGTCAAAGTCTGCTCACACAGACCAGTAGAAATGAAAATATGTAAAGACACAAATTTGTATTACAAGAGAAGTATGGTTGTAGAAGTGTGTCCAGGTATATCTGTGGAACAAATGAGGCACATATAAGCTGTGTTTAAGTGAGTCAGGCTGTGCTTTCCCTCTAAGTGGTATCTTACTGGGTAGAGGTTGCAAGGTGAGCAAGGCAAAGACGTACCTTCTACGTACGATATACAGGGTTCAAAGACATGAAACAAGATCTTGGGAACTCTTATTTGGTAGAACTAGAACATAGGAGTGGCTGATGAAATTGGAGATGAAATTGGCTGATGAAATTGGCTAGACCTGCCCAGTATGGTGGCCACTGGCCACATGTAGCTCTTTAAGTTAATTAAAATTTTAAATGCAGTTCTTTGGTCATACTAACCACATTTCAAGAGCACATTCGGTATATGCGCTAGTGGCCATCATGTTGGACATACAGCCACAGAACATTTCCATCATCACAGAAAGTTCTATTGGACAGTGCTGAGCTAGATCATAGAGGACCTTGTGTATTTAATTAAGGAGTTGGACTTTTATCTTGTAGGCAATTGTGAGCCTTTGAAGAGTCTTAAGCAAGGGAGTAACATGATCAGATTTGCATTTACAAAAGATTTTCAAATTTTTTTAGAATCAAACATTTCTATATAGCACATAGCTTTTGCTGACAAAGTATAATTAGAAGGGAATTAGGTAGTTTGGGCCCCTTATAATTATTACAGTGAAGAATAAAATAGAGAAAGGATTTAATAAGCACCCTTTTAAGACTTATAACTCAACTGGAGAACTCTCTTGAAAGCTTGTTATTTTTACATTAGTCTGAAAAAATGTTTCTTTACCTTCCTCTTTTAGTGAAGTTACTGGGTGATTAATGTTAGTGATAATGTTAGGTGATAAAAATTTTCAAAAACTATTACTCAAGATATTTATATTCTTATTTTGTTATAGGATTTGCCATTATGTTTTGAAAGCTAAGACTAACTGCCATGACTTGATAATAACTTGCCTAAATCAAGATGTTAAATAGAATTGTCATAGATTTATTAATCAAAGTAATTTAATTAGATTTACTAGCAAAATAAAAATGTTGCTTTTAGTAATATGAATTAAATTTTCATGCATATTTGCTAATTTGAGCCTTTTCTTATAGTTAACCCAGCGTCCACTCCAGTTGTACTTCCCACCCCAGCTCTTTCTCCAAGCTTGATAGCTGATCTTGAAGGTTTAAACTTGTCAGCTTCTTCATCAGTCATCAGTGTAAGTAATTTTCAAAATACATTAGCTCAGTTTTCAAGTGATGCCATTGCATCTTTTTTATTAAAATGCAAATAATTGAAGTAGATTCTTAGTCTCAAACAGTTCTTCCTCTAACAAGTCTGTTTCAAATCTGACCTTTTAATTTTGTGAACTTTTTTTTAATCTTTTTAAAAAAAATTTTATTAGAGTATAGTTGATTTAAATGTTGTGTTAGTTTCAGGTGTACAGCAAAGTGAATCAGTTATACATATATCCTTTAATTTGCTCTATCCAAACCATTATCATCTCAATTTACTTCTCCTTATTATCCACATTTACTTATCATGTGTACATTTTTCTCTGGTACTGTTATATATCTCTAACATACAAGGGTTCTTTGCCGCATTGAATTAGTTTATATACATAGATTCTGCCATAAAAATTGTTGTCTACATTAACAGACTTTCATTCCCATAATCATTCTATTCCTACAACACTGTTCTTTTATCATAGGCTACTAAAAATACCTGACTGTTTTCATTTAAAAATTCAATATTGTATTTCTCTTTACATTATCTTCATACATTTATTTACATGCCTTGGTGTCTCTAAAAAAATTCTTTAATGTTATTTATAGGGTATGACTTGGAATGAGGCAAGAGGCTTGCCTGTCTCAAAATAATGCCAAAACCATCAGCCTGTCATAGTATCTGAAACTGCAATAATCTTTTTTGTGTTAGCATGATATATCCACTAACCTTTCACTCTAAATCAAGCATGTTGCCTAAGATGCATAATCTGTCGATATGCTTGACCTCCTATTAATTTGATGTCAGAAATCTGACAAACTAAGAGATAGAACAGTAAGTTCTGATGGGCACACAGGTAGCTTGAATAGATCTGGTGTATCAGTGGTTCCCAGGGCTGGTAGGGCATTGCAGGGTACATGATTGGTGATCTGAGCTGCCCGGGAGCATAGAGCTGCTTCTGCCAGAGGTAAGAAAGAAAAGTACCTAATTCTTGCGCAGTGTTACAAAAAAATTCCCCCTTCAAAGCAAATGTGATATCAGGGCTGTGCAACGAAATACTCAAAAGAGCTACGTGCATTTCTGTTCAGCTTTGGTCAGCTCAGTTAGAAAGTATAGGCAAAAACTCTTAAGCTTATAATGTTTTTCAATTGTAGAACGTGATTATCTCTTGACTGCTCAGAAATGAGTATGAACAGTATTTGGGATTTTAGTTTGTCCTTCTTGTTGCTAAAAGGAAAAGACACATTGGAAGAGATGGGGGAAAAGCAGTTAAGTCTTTCATTTATTTAAGTAATAAATATTTATTGAGCATTTGTAGTAGGCTGTAAAGAGAAAGTGGTAATCAAAAAATCTATAGTGAAGCGTAGTCAGTCTTTGAGGGGAAAGGAAGCCCCTAAAAACCTGGGAGACAATAAGGTCTGAATAACTTGGGTTTGATATCAGATGACCAGGATGCAGATCCCTGCTTTGCCACTTACTAGCTTTGTGACCTTGGGCAAATTGGTAAGTAACTTTTCTGCACCTCAGTTTCCTATGAATATAATATCTACCTCACAGGATTCTTGTGAGATTAATGAGATAATAAATATGAAGCTCTTACAACAGTGACTGGCACGTTGTCATCACTCAATAACTATTAGCTAATATTTTTGGAAGTGATATGATATGTGATAATGGACCCTGAGTAGACTCTTATAGTTTATTAGCTATAAGAAGAATACAGTTGAGATTAGAAAAGCTTGTAGTAAGTTTTCATTCATCACAGAGTAATTGAAGGATTCACCTTTTTATCCTAAAGAAAACATTTATTGGGATGGTCTTTTCAAAGGAAAAGAAAAGCACTCTATCCAAAGAGTATGCAAAAAAGGAACTGCCAGAGACTTCCCTGGTGGCACAGTGGTTAAAAATCCGCCTGCCAATGTAGGCGACATGGGTTCGAGCCCTGGTCCGGGAAGATCCCACATGCCATGGAGCAACGAAGCCCATGCGCCACAACTACTGAGCCCACGCTCTAAAGCCCACGTGCCACAACTACTGAAGCCTGTGCGCCTAGAGCCCATGCTCCGCAACAAGACAGGCCACCGCAATGAGAAGCCCGTGCACCGCAACGAAGAGTAGCCCCTGCTCGCCACAACTAGAGAAAGCCTGCGTGCAGCAACGAAGACCCAACACAGCCAAAAATAAATAAATAAATAAATAAAAATAAATAAATTTATTAAAAAAGAACTGCCAAGTGAAGAGAATCACAACATTCACCCCCAAAAGCCAACAAAATGATCAAACAAGTAGTAGTAATAAGAATGGCAACCAGAAATTCACCAGCAACAGTTAAATAAGGAAACAGAACTTTAAACAAAGAAAAAAGTGAAACTTTGAAAAGTAGAACCTGTAGAGATAAATTGAATATTCTGGTGCAGAATGTCATGACTCCTGATCTCACCTCCAGCTCTCAAAATGGTACTTTAAAAAGACGAATCAGACAAATTGTATGTTTTCTCATTATGTGTACAAATTTAGAAAGAAGTAGACTAAAGACATCAGAGGAAATAAAAGTCCTCAAAAATTAAAACCCCCAATAATGGTATGGGACCTCAACAAATATAGGGGTCTTTTGGATCCTAAAATGAAATTTAGGATCCAAAGATGAGTACATCCATAATTTAAAAATCAACATGTTGCCCTAATCAATAGAAAGAAGAAATAAAAGTAATTTATAATACATAGTACATTGATACATAAAATGCTTGACCATGACTACATTATAAATGTAGTGAAGTAGTTAAATGACGCTGGCGGCTATAAATGCAAATTGATAGAGGTGTATTATTGTATTAGCAACTCAACTACCATGGGTCGTGGTATAACATAATTTTCCAAAACATCAAACAGTTTTTCTGGTAGTTATTCCTGGAAAATTGAGTACATTAAAACCTTGCAATGACCCACCCCACCCCCCAAGAAAACTACTTTGTACTGGTATGAAAAGTGTTCTAGGACCAGGTGAACAGGTTTTCACCTCATGAATGTCCAACAAGACATTTGAAAGTTGTGAGGAACGTGGTATAATTTTTATTGGATGAATCTGCACTGTTCATTGCAGAGCATCTGGCATCCCTGGCTTTCACCCATTAAAGCTGGTAGCATCCTTTACCGTCCCTTCCCCCAGTCATGTGTCAACTGCAAACATTCAAAGCAGTGTAATGTAGCAGTTAAAAGCACAGGCCCTTGAGCCAGACAGCCTGCTTTCAAATCAGAGCTCTGCCACTTTACAAAATGAGAGACCTTGGGTGGGCCATTTTACCTCTTGGTGCCTCGGATTTTTTCATCTGTAAAATAAAAATAATAATGCTACCTATCTCACAGAATTGTTGTTAGCGTTAAATGAGTCAACATATATGAAATGCTTATAACAGTACCTGATACATGTTAAACGCTACGTATTTCCTGATATTATTTTTTATTACATTGTTATTACAGCTTTGAAAAGGAAAGAAAGTATGACTCAAGAAAATTGTGTTATTTTTCTCTGTAAAGGGTACACATAGATATTCTCAAACAGGAAAATAACTGTCAGTCCTTCTTTAAAGAAAAAAAGGGAGTTGGGGATACTGCTTTACCAGTTAAAGGATGAGTCAAAATAAGAGAGTCAATATCAATGGGAAATATGGTCACAGACTTAAGGGTAAATGATAAAATTAAAATAGTATAAGAAATCGAAACTACTAGTATAGCTGAGGAGAAGAAAGGATGCATGTTAATCATTTCATTTTTCATAGTAGGAAATTAATCAGTAATATGCAAAATTGAAACAGCTTTTGTTTTTTAATGAGTCTCAAATCTCTTAATAGTTTGTATGTTCTCAGAGAACATTTATCTGAAGTTTTGTAGGATTTTTTTTTAGATTTATTTTAGCTTTTCTTCAATTCAATTAAAGTAAGATTATAATCCCATTCTACAGGATAATTTGTTTCTCTGTGCATCTGTCTATTCATCCATACTTACAGAGATGTTAACCATGGTTAACAGTATTTTTGGTGATAGGATTTTTGGATGATTTGTTGCTTTCTTTTTTGTACTTTTCTATAATGTTTAAGTGTTTTAAAATAAATACTAATTAACTTTTTAAAGTAAAGTTATTACTGTAAAAATAAGCAGAAATACAAAACAGGCAAAATTAAGTTATGGTATTAGATGTCAGAATAGTGATGACCTTCAGGAGAGTTAATGATTGAAAAGGAGCACAGAGGAGCTTCTGGGGTGCTGATAATGTTCTGATTTTGATCTAGATGCTGGTACATGGGTATATTTAGTTTATGAAAAAAATCTTTGAGCTTTGCCCTTAAGATATGTTTATTTTTCTGTATGTATATTATACTTCAATAAGACATTTTTTTCAGTGGATAAAAGATACAACACTCGTAAAAGAGGAATTATAGATAATATGTACATGAAAATATTCAGTAGTGGTGATGAACAAATGCAAATTTAAAGAACCAGTTTGCCTGTGACATCGGCAAAAATTATAAAAACCATTGTCCATTGTTGGTGAGGGATGCAGTGAAACAGGCATTATATACACTGCTCCACTGATGACAGTCTAAATTAGGACGTCATTCTGGATGGCAATTTGGCCATCTATATATAGAGTCATCAAAATATACATACTGTTTGACCCAGTAATCTCACGTTTAGATTTTTCTTCTAAGGAAATAATTAGAAATACAAAGATTTATGTGCATGGTTGTTTGTAACCACAGTGTCTAGTGATAGGAGAATGATGGTTACATCAAGTATGGCAGAGTCAAATTAAAGAATGTTGTATAATCTTTAAGATGTTTTTATTAAATCTTTGAATGAGGTGGGGAAATGTGGTATAAAATTAAGTGGCGAAACAGAATCCAAAATATCATTTATTTTATCTCAATTTTATAAAATTGTATACTCACACTGTGTTTTTAAAATGTAAGGAAAATGAAAGAATAGAAGGAAATGTGTTATACTGTTAACAGAGGTTTTCTGAGTGATGAGATTATGGATGATTTATATTCTTCTTTATATTTTTCAATATTTTCCAGAGTTTCTCTAGTCAAGGTGTAATATATATATTATCCAAAAAGCAGCCATTTTTTAATAGACAGGGTAAGCACGTATATGAATGAGTAAGATTCCTTTTTATTGACATCTAATGTTTAATGTCTGTCTTTCTGAATCAATACTACTAATTATATTGAGCAAGTCATTTGGTTTTCTCAACTCTAAAATGATGGCAAGGTAGATCTCCATGTTTCCTTTTAACTCTAATATTCTGTGAATCTATGGAATTTTGAAGCAGTGAAATTAGTTATGCCGGGATGATTTGAACATTCGTGAAAATAAATAGATGAAACGTTTTTTAGCTTATATTATGACTTCTGTTTCATAGATGATTTTTGTTTATTTCAGTGAGTTATTAAGTTTATTTTCTTTATGTGTTTGGTACAATATGGGTAGGTTTTATTTTTTGAAATTACCAAAATATTTACAGTGAAATCCAAAAAACAGTTCCTTTTTCACACTAAATATTTTTCAAATGAAAAATTTCACTATTCGTTTTTACCCTTTGAATTGTATATTCAGAACACAGAGATTTTTAAAGCATAATTTCTAGTAAATATTATAATCATTGTAATGAAAGACCTTATTTTTTCAAACTGTATGATACAGGTGACATTTAAACACAGTATTTATTTCAGTCTTCCATGAGACTAATTGGCAATTGACCTAGAGATGGCCAAAAATAAACATTTTAGTTCTTGCTATAGTGTTTCAGTGAACAAACTGAAGTTTTAGTGAGTTACTAGTGATTTTTTTTTTACTAGATTATTGTTAGGCTAAGAGTTTCTAAATTGTTACATATCAAACCCCAGGAACTCAGAAATAGCAATCCTCAGAATATTAGGCTTCTGGAGAGGATGAGAAAAGAAGGGGAGGGAGAAATTTTGCATATAAGAGTAAATGTGAAATAAGAATAAATTGTTCACCTCTGTTATTAGAAATGTTGGAGTATTGGAGAAACAGTTGTTTAATGTGACTAAAGTATAGCACATATAGGTTGGAATAACCAAGTCTGATGCTGGAGAAGTATGTTGGTGACATACTGTCATGAGAAAATTATAGTAATGATTTCTTTTTCATGTCTTGGTACATATAGAAAAGTGGTAATACTTGTAGTGTGCTCTGGGGTAAACAGGGATGCTGCAGGAGATGGAAGGCACCCACCCCAGGAGCTGCAGTCACCACAGGTGCCACCTGACTTTTCTGAGGTTAATGGCAGAGGCGGTAGCACAGCATACCTCTAACCCGTCTGTGGTACATTAGTGAGGAAGCACTGACTTAGCTGCCATAATATAACCAATTTGATCCTCATGGATCACAGTCTCTAAGTGGAATTTAACTTAGGAGGCTGCAGGAAGGTTCATTAAGAAAAGCAGTCTGGGGCTTCCCTGGTGGCGCAGTGGTTGAGAATCTGCCTGCTAATGCAGGGGACACGGGTTCGAGCCCTGGTCTGGGAAGATCCCACATGCCACGGAGCAGCTGGGCCCGTGAGCCACAACTACTGAGCCTGCGCGTCTGGAGCCTGTGCCCCGCAACGGGAGGGGCCGCGATAGTGAAAGGCCCGCGCACCGCGATGAAGAGCGGTCCCCGCACCGCGATGAAGAGTGGCCCCCACTTGCCGTTAGCTAGAGAAAGCCCTCGCACGGACCGAAGACCCAACACAGCCAAAAATAAATAAATAAATAAATAAAGTAGCTAAAAAAAAAAAAAAAAAAAAAAAAAAGAAAAGCAGTCTGTATAGAGTACAGTGGTAATATATTGAGGAGTAGCAAGTAATTCCAAGAACAGTCCATGAAAGAGACACCAAGAGTTGCAAAAAGGAAACTCCAATTTAATACACTATGCTACTTGGAGGTAGCCAAACTTGATATTAGGGCAGAGTCCTCCAGACTGGTAAATCTGTCCAAGACTACTGAGGCCAACTGCAAGTTTAAGGGTTTCCTAAAACCACCCTCAAGTATGATAATTCACTAGATCAGTCACAGAACTCAGGAAAGCACTATACATAGGATTACAGTTTTATTATCGCAGTAGGGCACAAATGAGAATCAACCAAAGGAAGAGAGGGATGGAGGAGATTCTGGCTGGGTTTCAAACTCAAAGCTTCAGGGTTACCCTCCTTGCATCAAAGTTGGTTGTATATACAGGAGTACTGCCAACCAGGGAAGCTCACCAAGCTTAGAGTTTTTATTGAGGCTTTACTAAATAGGCACTGTTGACTGAATTGTTGCCTCATGGTTGAACTCACTCTCCCACCCTCCCCTCCAGGTCAGGCTGATATCAGGGGCCCAGAGCCCCAACGCTCTAATCATACGGTGGGTCTTTCTGGTGTGGCCAGCTTCCATCTTGAGTTATCTGCTTAGCAAAGCTATCTAGGGGCCCACTAGGAATCACTGTTGGCATAAAGTATCAAGTATGGTCCCCTAGGGGCCCACCGTGAATAATAAAGGCACTCCCATTACTCAGGAGATTCCAAGGGTTTGGAGGTTACTTCTCAAGAGCTAGAACAAAGTCCAGATATCTCTTTAAGTGAGACCAGATTCCTTACTACACATATGCCAATTAAGTGTTTTATTCATTCAACAAGTGTTTATTCAGGCCAGAATATGAGGAGGTGCCAAAGATATAGTTGTGTACAAGATGGGCTAGGTTCCTGCCCTCAGGGAGTTTCCAGTCGAATAAGAACAAAAGAAAAAAGAAAAATTGACTCAAAAGTGTGTAACTACGGTATACTAAGTACTTTCATTTTGTAACATAGTTTTGCCCTTTGGGTATTTCTATAGATACAAGTTGTCATTATTTCTCTGACTCTGTACATAAACACTATTATTTTATATTGGCTAAACTCCACAGTCCCTCTATACAATAGTAGCTTAAGATCTAGCAGGAGTTAACTTTTGACATTGAACACAGTTTAGAATTTAGACATCTGAACTACTTTTCCTCTAATAAGAAGTAAAAGGATAATTTTGAGTACATGCTGTTCACCTTCTGCTTTCCTTGAATTGGCACTGTGGGGCATCACTTCATCACTTAACGAAGAAATAAAGCCTCACAGTGTCACAGTAAAGACAGTAGCAACAGCAGCATTAAACTGAGGTCTGTGCATGTTATTATGGGCAGCCAGCATGGAGTTTTCCTGTGACCAGCGAAAAGATGACGCTGTTTGTCAGTAAGACCAAAAAGCCACTTAACTAAGGCCCCCCAACCCCTTCAAGGATTTACAGGTTGAAGGTAAGAAGAAAGAAACCCATATGTAATGCCCTTAGGCAGGCAGAGTGAGGCAAGGTAGAGGCATTTTTTTATACACAAGCCAATTTCACCATCTGATTAGTTCTATGAAGCTTCTTCTCTAAGGAATATAGAAAAATAGCTGGAAAGTAGGCTTATAACTTTTGCTATTGATAAAGATTGGCAACTACTGAAGTTACAACTATCCATGATTAGGAATGAGATCCTGACCCAGTTTGTATTATAGGAAGTTAATTGGAAAATCAAGAGTACCTATCAGACCTGCTTTTGGCACAGAGGTTACTTTGTCAGTTTTAAAACAGTATGAAGAAAAAACAAACCATAATTCATGATACAGAACCTGATTTTCTCAGTTTGAAACTTACCAGCATTTGGAATTATTAGGATAATTGCACATCATAGTGATGGACAGTTGTAATCGAATTTGATTTCCATTTCTCCGAAGTGGACTTTTAGGTCGGTCTTTCTCTTTTTTAAAATTGATCTAGGCTAGGGCATTTTAGTTTTGTTTTCCAGTCTGCTTGTCTTCTGCCAGAGTGCCAGCTTTCTTCTAGTTTGTCTACAAGGACAGATTGCTTTGAGAGAGTTTTTGTTGAATACAAGTGTTTTACTAAGTCATGTACCAGACATTTCATGAATATGTAGTCTCATTCCCGAAACAAATGATAATGTCTGTGATAAAGATTGTTTTCTAATATGGTAGAAGAACTATATTTTTTAAAATATATATTTTTTTACACTTTAAAAACTTAAGGTATATTTAAGCCTCAGGCTAAGAGACAAGTCCAGCTAAGATCAAATTTCCTTGACTTTAGAGGAGGAAGAAATTATAAGTTAAAATTAAAAATAATTTTGTCATTTTAAATTTGGGAAAAATCCTTTATTTGTTCTGATGAAAATGTCAGTAGTCATGGAACTGTGGTAAAAATAATGAAAAGTCACTGGCCTGGGTCTGCTTAAATTGAAAACATTTTTTAATTAAAGTTTGACAGTATTTTGTGCTTCCATCGCCCAGCCATGTCCCATCTTATTCTTTTATTCAGTTCTCTTCTGGGTATGAGTTGCTTTAATTTTTAAATTAATCTTTAAGGTATGCCATACTACTGCTTCATCTTTTTATTTCTGTGCTACTTCAGAGGTCTCATAGTTAGTAACAGACCATTATCATCTCTCCCTTTCCTAGATTATTAAAAGGAGCTACTTTTTTTTTTTTTTAATTTATTTATTTATTTATTTATTTTTGGCTGTGTTGGGTCTTCGTTTCTGTGAGGGCTTTCTCTAGTTGTGGCAAGCGGGGGCCACTCTTCATCGCGGTGCACGGGCCTCTCACTATCGTGGCCTCCCTTGTTGCGGAGCACAGGCTCCAGACGCGCAGGCTCAGTATTTGTGGCTCACGGGCCTAGTTGCTCCGCGGCATGTGGGATCCTCCCAGACCAGGGCTCGAACCTGTGTCCCCTGCATTAGCAGGCAGACTCTCAACCACTGCGCCACCAGGGAAGCCTAAAAGGAGCTACTTTTTAAAAAGATGTTGTTATTCATTTTTAATTGCAGGCTTTTTATTGTAAAAATATTTTTTATTTGGCTTAAGCAAATATATGCCAGTCTAAGAAATGAATTCTCCACAATGAAAAATCCGCTGCATCAGATGATAATTGTAGTTATTAATTAACTAGTAATTATTATGGCAAAAAAAAAAAGGTCACCATCAAAAAAAAGAAAATATGTGTATAAATTTGTAAGAAATGGAAGGATTAAAGAGGTATTGGTAGAGAAGGCCTGGGCCTTTCTTTTTCTCTTCCTTGTACTTTATGGTGAATAGTTCCTGTCCCTTGCTGTGGGTTCCCTCTTCAGAGCTGAGGCAGTTCACTTGAGAATTCTTCCCTAAGATTATGGTTTTTAGCTTTCATTTATTATAATTATATTACTACAGTAGGAAATAAGAGGTTTTAAAATATCATTTGTTTAAAGAGGATTTAATCTTTTCTGGCAATTTTATTTTCCACATTTGAAGTTGATTGAACGTTGTGTTACTATCAACTGCCATGTTGCAAATTTTGTTGCTTGTGTTGAATTGTGATATTTGCAGTGAAAAATACTGCTTTTAAGCTTTAAGATATCTTAGATTAAAATATGCATTGGCCAATCATGTATTAATTATTATTTATTCATACATCAGTCAAGTTAACTTCTGTTACCTCTGTTCCTCTTTGAAAAGCTTGCCAAAAATTTTCTGAACATAGCACAAGGCATGGTATGGAAAATTGATTTTCCATTCTATTAAGTATTATTTATTAGTATTTAACCTTTTAACATGAGGAACCTGGCCTAAACATGAAAAATATTATTGTAGTACTTAGAAAAACTTTGTTTCTCTGCAAAGGAAAAGAAAATGAATTTATCTTTAGGGCACATGCCAAACTAACACTAAGATATTAATTTATTACCAGAGAGAGGAGAACATGGAGTACAAATATAGATAAGTACAGTATATGACCCTAATATCAAAGAAAAGTAAAAGCCACTTATCTTAAAATATATCAGACACACTGTTATTCAAATCATTCAAGAATGTAATTACAGACAGCTTTTATAGGCCTATCAATAAAGGGTTATTTCTCTACATTTGCAGCTGTTCCACATTACTGAATATATAAATATCTCCCCCAAATGCTAAATTATTACTGCAGATCTACTATACACTTCTGCTAAAAAAAAAAAAAAAAAAAAATTTCAGTAAGTTCTTCTTTAACATGCATAATTTAGGTTAAGAGAGATACCAACCAAATGTAATGTGTGTATTGTCTGAATCCTGATTGAAGCAAAACAACTCTGAAAAGACATATATATATATTGACAGTCAAGGAAATATGAATACTGTATTTTACATTAAATTGGGGGAATTTTTTTTCTTTTAGGTATGGTAATAGTATTGTAAGTTTTCTTGACATGTCTTTATCTGTTAGATATACAAACCAAACTATTTGCTGATGAAATTAGATCATATCTCGAGTTTCCTTTAAGTAATTCAAAAGTAGAGCAAAAGATTAGATTGAACAGGATTGGACAAATGTTGATAACTTTTTGAAACTTAGTGATGAGCACCTAGTTTTTCTTTATATTATTCTCTGTGCTTTCGTGTACACTTGAAAGTTTTCAGAGTAAGTTTTTAAAAATACATAATTTCGGAAACTCATTTATTTCTGAAGATTTTGGCATTCATGCTTCACTGAACATGTGCCCTGCCAAAGTTATCTTGTAAATTTAAGCTAGTACATCAAAATTTGAGTTCTGTTCAGATTGTCATCTGTGAAATTAGAAGACTGTAATAGATTGTTTCTAAGGTCCCTCAGTTCTAGCTCTTTAGAAGTCTATGGGGAATAAAGTGGGAGACGGCAAGTGACTTTAGTAAACATCAGCGTTAGCGC
Organism: Balaenoptera musculus; assembly: GCF_009873245.2. Classification (NCBI taxonomy): domain Eukaryota; kingdom Metazoa; phylum Chordata; class Mammalia; order Artiodactyla; family Balaenopteridae; genus Balaenoptera; species Balaenoptera musculus. The sequence continues at coordinate 60,545,482 of NC_045787.1, read as the reverse complement.
AGGGGAAAGGTGCCTTATCGTTTATATTAGAAATATATTAAGCTAATAAAACTTTGACTCTGGGTCCCTGGAAGATAGGACAGGGCCTTTTTATTGGCCTTTCTGTTCCCAGTGCTTGATACATAAT